>NC_057792.1:1899177-3261313 GCF_014905175.1 Aphidius gifuensis | reverse complement strand
CGATTTGATTTTTTCTACACTTATTTATATACTCTGAATTTAAAAATTTATTTGTCCACTTCGAAAGTTGACACGTGACTATACAGAATAGAAAAAAAAACAATTATTTTTTGTCTTCCATTAAAATTATATAAATTAAATTTAAAAATAAAATATATTTCAAATAATAAATCATTTAATAAATTACAATACCTTCAAAAATACCGGTTAAAGCAATGATGGCAAGCATCAAAATTCCTCTGTTGAAAGCCATAGTAGAAAATTAAAACACTTATTAATTGAACCCGTTACTGCACACGGCCAGTACAAACTTTATATACTTTATATAGGGCTACCACTTGCTACCACTGAAAGACTCCTTCCCAACAATTTTTTTAAAGTACACTGTGCATGACTAAAATTCTTTACATATGGATGGCATCTAGGGATTAGGGCATTTAGATTTTCTTTTCCATTCTCTCCTTTGGATTACCAGTTCAAGGATTTTTTTAATACAATGAACCAAGAGTGAAACTGAGAAAATTTCAATAGTCCATGTCCAACTGAATATTATTCTTTGATTTCGAATTTCGATTTGAAGAATGATAATATTTTTCCTATATTATCAACATCAGATGGCGTTGAACAACAACACCATAAATTCATTTATAAATAAATAAAAAAATTTTACAATAATAATAATACATTCATATAGAAATAAATTTATTATATTTAATAAAAATATCAAAAATAATTTGAAAAACAAAATAATTAATTAAATTATATTTTTAATTTTAACAGAGACATTTGGACAAAGGTAGTGATCTTGCTGAGGCTGCTGGTACATCTGGTCTTGATAATTTATCAAATAATTTACGTGATCATTTACGTGATTTTGGTATACGTCTTGAGGATCGTCGTGAATATCTTGAAGATACAACACGTTGTTATTTATTACAAGAACGTACACAAGAATGGATTATTGAAGCTGAAAAAGTATTAGAACGTATATCAAATCAAAAATATTTTGCGGTATACGTCCACCAATACCATTACCAAATGAACATTTTAATGAAATGTTAACAATTGCTGATAAAATTGGTAATGAATTAATAATTGATAAATGTAAAAATATACGTGATAAATACAATAATATTGTATTATTAATACGTGGTAATAATAGTAATGATAGTCCATCAAGTCGTCGTAGATCATTTGCAACATCTGAATCAGCAGCTGAATCAAATTCATGGGATGACAGTGATTCAAATACTGGATCATGTGAATTAAAAAATACATCATTAAATAATAATACAACTTATTAAAATTAATTTAGAAAATTCAATTTAAATTCTTATTTCTTACCCATAAAAAAGTAGCAGCATCATTTGAATTTTGATCAGGACATTTAATTTTTGATACGTTAATTTCATCATGTAACTCGTCTGTATCAGTAAAGACTTGAAGATCAGACTGGCTTGCTTGTTGACAATTGACACAGTGAGCTGGTACCACAACGAGTCTGCCACCAACAATTGCACCTTGACAAATATGAGTGCGTTGACAACGTACTGATACTAAAAATGATGTATCAATAAATTTTTTTTGGTGGAATTTTTTTTCCTAGTTGACCTTTTGATCTTACAACAATATTTGCTATAGAAGAAAATGTTCGTTTTTTATTTTAACTTTATTATTGAAAAAAAAAAAAAAAAAATTAAAACTTGACAGATGAAAATTAATTAGACTTACCGATTATACAGATTAACAAAAATCCTATTGAAATTTTCATCTTGAAAATAGATTATCTATCTAGTTATGAATATTTTTATAATGAAAAAAAAAAAAAACCTTACGAGCTTGTTTTTATAGTTAATTGTCAAAATAATTTGAATGAAAAATATTTATTATGTTGTGTAATTTACTGGGCAGTTAATTTTATATTTTTTATGATCTTTTAAATTTATTAGACATGAGTGTTTTTAACAATGTAAATTATAATTTCGTCAAATAGTTAAATTTGTTTGATCAGTTTGGTGCGTTCTATTTTGGTAAATTTTTAAGCATATTTTTTAAGCACTAAAATCTCTACTAAATCTATAAGCTTTGTCACATAATATTTATCTCGACCAAAAAAATTTCTCTTTTCCATTTTTATTATGCTTAAAATTTTGTTTTTATATTTTTTTTAAAAAAACTTTATATTTTTATTTTGCATTAAACTTTATATTTTATTTTATTTAAAATAATATTAAAATATCGAATATATTAATAAAATATCGAATTGGTATAAATCAATTGACATTTTGTCCAGGATTATTTTTTTTTTAATATTTCTAAAATAAATAAATAAATGAAAACAAGTGTGTCATTATTTATTATTAAAAAAAAAATTTTTTTTATTGATCAATTTTATTCTACCAAGACATTTTTAATTGTCATTTTGTTTTTTTTTTTTTTTATATATAATTTACAATATAAATACTACAATAAAAAAAATATTTTAATTGATGGATATTTAAAAAGCAAACTCAAAAAAAAAAGTATCTAAATCGCCATCAAAGGTCTGTGTTGAATTAGATAAGTCAAAAAAGGAACGAGCTAATTTTTTAAAATCAGTCATGAATTTTCGAGCACTAGATGATGGTGAAAAGAGTGGATCGGTGCTTGGACATTGATCAAAAATATAAAACATACATTTTTCAACTTTGGGAACAAAACTGTAACAAATAAAAGTAAATATATTATAAAATATTGAATTAATATAAATTTTTTATTTATTTTTTTATATTTTTAAAATATAACTTACGTTCTACTGTATATTTCCAGCATATGAAGAAACATTTTTTGCGGTAATATTTCATGAAAACATTTAGCACCCCCGCAGCTTTTTTTAATGCAATCTTTTTCTTCCACCAAGGCTGAAAAAAAATAAATTATATTTTGGTTATTATAATTTATAAGTAATAATATTGTTTTATAAAATCCTTACCAGCAAGTCTTTTCGCATCTTCTGAACACAAATAACCAGCGTATGAACGTATTGCTCCAGTAATTAAATTTCTTCTATCCCGAGATGGTTGTCTCTCACAAAAGAGTACACTGTTGAGAAAATTTTCAGCACATGCGAAGTAATGAGGCGAAGTATTACAAACGAGTGGAAAATCAGATGGAACACTGAACAGTGGAGTTTTTGCATTATCTATACGTTCACGTAATTGAGAGAAAACAGATCCATTTTGACATTCTTCAAAGTTTTTTATTGAAGAAATCAGTAAAGCATCAAATTCTCTTTCGATTTGATTTTTTCTACACTTATTTATAAACTCTGAATTTAAAAATTCATTTTTCCACTCCAAAAGTTGACACGTGACTATACAGAATAGAAAAAAAAAACAATTATTTTTTGTCTTCCATTAAAATTATATAAATTAAATTTAAAAAAAAATATATTTCAAATAATAAATAATTTAATAAATTACAATACCTTCAAAAATACCGGTTAAAGCAATGATGGCAAGCATCAAAATTCCTCTGTTGAAAGCCATAGTAGAAAATTAAAACACTTTTAGTACAAACTTTATACTTGCTACCACTTGCTACCACTGAAAGACTCCTTCCCAACAATTTTTAAAGTACATAGACGCTAAAATTCTTTACATATGGATGGTTTTACATATATGTTTTATAGAATACTTTTTCTCATTCTCTCCTAATTACCAGTTCAAGGATTTTTCTAATACAATAAACCAAAGTAAGATCTGAGAAAATTTCAATAGTCCATGTCCAACTGAATATTATTCTTTGAAATTTCGAGTTGAGTTGAAGAATGATAAATTTTTAACATAAATTATTCAACATCAGATATTGTTAAAACAACAAAAATCATAAATCCAAATTTAAATAAAATAAATTTTAAAATAAAATAATTAAAATTTATATTTTTAAAATCAATTCTTTTGTTTTATTCATGAAACATAACACAGTTTTTAGCAGTCTACATAACTTTTAAAAATTAACTAAGTTGTTTTATTTTAAGCTTGAATAAAATCCTCCTCAAAATCAAAACAATATAAATAATTAAAATTATTTATTGCAAATAAAAATTTTAATAATTAAATTGTTGCAAAAATCAAAGTGGTTAAAATAAAAGAACCACAAAGAAATTGTTCAATATGAAAAATTTGTAAAAAAGCAGGTTATATTTAAAGTGCTGCTTTCATTTTGACAACAACATGAGATTAATTAATTATTTAAAATAATATAGCCAACAGTGAACACCATCATAATTGTTTTTTTTTCATATATTTTTTTTGCAGTACGCAGATAAGCATTAGTGATTGCAGGGCATAAATACCCACTCAATTTTACCGGCAGATTTTTTTTAAGATGACAGATGGTAGCACTCAAAATTCTAGCATAATTTGGTTTTATTTATTTTGTATTAATCAAATGTTTTTGAATTTGAAATTAAAGTTTATAAATTAAATTTAATATAACAAATAATTGTAATATAATAATTTATTATATTACAATATTGTTAAATTATAAAAAAAGTATGATTTCGATTTAACCGTCCTGCCACCAGGAGGTTTACAAATTTCAATTATTCAAAGGTGCACGTATAAATTACCAAATCGTGGTGATTACACCATTACACTTAGCATCAGCACATGGACTAAAGATATTGTACATTATTATTACGCGGTGCATTTAGGGATTAGGGAATTCAGATTTTCTTTTCCATTCTCTCCTTTGGATTACCAGTTCAAGGATTTTTCTAATACAATAAACCAAGAGTGAAACTGAGAAAATTTCAATAGTCCATGTCCAACTGAATATTATTCTTTGATTTCGAATTTCGAGTTGAAGAATGATAATATTTTTCCTATATTATCAACATCAGATGGCGTTAAACAACAACACCATAAATCCATTTATAAATAAATAAAAAAATTTTACAATAATAATAATAATTATTATTTCTCTGAATTGCATCAACTCTTTTCTTATTCATGATGGCATAACACAGTATAATTAGCAGTCTACAGTTACCTATTTTGGATCAAGTTGTAATATTAATTTTAAGCTTGAATAAAATCTACCTTTCAAATCAAAACAATATAAATAATTAATAATTTTATTTATTGCAAATAAAAACAGGTCTAAGTTTTATGTATGCATCCAACAAAGTGCGTTAAAATAAAAAAAATAAATTGGAGTAAAAAAAAAATACTGTTTGTGGTAAAAAAAAAAGTGTAAAAAAAAAATTGGTTATATTTAGTGCATGACGACATGGTATTTCTGGGCAACACCCCCACATTATATTAATAAATTCATTAAAATAATATAGCCAACAGTGAACACCATCATAACTTGTTTTTAATTTTCATATTGATAATAATTATTTTGACAGTTGATAAATTGTCAAAATGGAAGATATATTTCAGTGGTGTCGTGAAGGAAATGCAATGCAAATACGTGTTTGGCTAGATGACACTGAGCATGATATGAATCAAGGGTATGTAGCTTGTATATACAAAATTTCATTACCATATTTGGTCATGTGTCATTGTACCAAATTCAAATTGATATTATTAAATTACGACATGTTTATTAAATTAAAAAATAATATTAACATGTGATTCATCAACTTGTTCATTAATATTATCAATAATACATGTATTTTTTGTTTAAATTAATAGTGATGATCATGGATTTAGTCCTTTACATTGGTGTGCCAAAGAAGGTCATACAAAATTAGCTGAATTATTGGTAACAAAAGGTGCACGTATAAATGCAACAAATCGTGGTGATGATACACCATTACATTTAGCATCAGCACATGGACACAAAGATATTGTACAATTATTATTACGTAATCGTGCTGATGTTAATGTTACAAATGAACATGGTAATACAGCATTACATTATTCATGTTTTTGGGGTGATGATAAAATATCAGAAGAACTTGTTGCTGCTGGTGCATTAGTATCAATTGCAAATAAAGATGGTGATACACCATTAGATAAATCAAGTGGACAATTAGCTAAACGTTTACATCAACTTGCTGTTGAATTTGGACAAGATTTAAAAAAAATACAATTTAAAGATCAAAGTTGGCTTGGTTTAAAAACAAGAAGTCGTGATGCAACATTATCAAGATATAAAGGTATTAATATGAATGAGTTATCACTTCATACACATCTTGCTAGTAGTACAAGTGGTGAAACATGGCGTGGTAGATGGCAAAATAATGATATTGTTGCTAAAATATTAAATTTACGTGAATGTACATCAAGAATATCACGTGATTTTAATGAAGAATTTCCAAAATTACGTATATTTTCACATCCAAATGTATTACCAGTACTTGGTTGTGTTAATCAACCACCACAATTAGTAACTGTATCACAATATATGGCTAGAGGTAGTTTACACAGATTATTACATGGTGGTACTGGTGTTGTTGTTGATACAGCAAGAGCACTTAGACTTGCACTTGATGTTGCTAGAGCTATGGCATTTTTACATGGTTTAGAAAGACAAAATCGTTGTCGTTATAGTCTCAACAGTAAACATGTTATGGTAATATTACTATTATTATTATTTTTAATTTATATTTTTAATTAATAAATAAGACAACTTTGATGCATAAATATATAATCAACTTTAAAAAAGTAATTTACATTAACTAAGATAGAAAATTTTAAAAAAACATTTGTAAATAAATTTCAAGTATATGATGGAAACAAAAAAAAAGAGAAAAAAAAACTTGTAATTTAAATTTAAATTACTTGTAATGTTTATTTTTCTTTTCTTTGTTTTTTTTTAATTAAAAAATTTTTTTTTCTTTTTTTTTTTTTTGTGAAAAAACTTTTATATTTTTTTATTTTTTGTTGATGAAAGATTGATGAGGATCTTACGGCTCGTGTAAATATGGCAGATTCAAAGTTTTCATTTCAAGAAGTTGGTCGTATTTATGAGCCAGCTTGGATGTCGCCTGAAGCACTGAGTAAACGACCAGCTGATATTAATTTAGAAGCAAGTGATATGTGGAGTTTCGCTGTATTATTATGGGAACTTGCAACAAGAGAAGTACCATTTGCTGATTTATCACCAATGGAATGTGGCATGAAGGTATATATAAACATAATTATAAATTTAATTATATTATTCATTTAAATATTTATTTTACTATTTTATTATTTTTAGATTGCTTTGGAAGATTTAAGGGTTGATATACCACGTGGTATATCACCACATCTTGCTAAATTAATTCGTATATGTATGAATGAAGATCCTGGCAAACGTCCATCATTTGATATGGTTGTGCCAATTTTAGACAAAATGAAACGTTAATTTTTTTAATATATATTATTTTTATTAAACTAATATATTAATTATAAATTTATTTTTAATTTACTTCTTTTTTTTTAACAATTGAAATATTGTTTTCCGGTGCTGCCAGTTAATTAATAACTATTTTATATCAAAATATATTTATATATTATATTTACAATTTTATTTTTCTAACATAGAAATTTTAAAACAAAATAATCAATCAATTCAAGTGCCTTGATATAAGTATATATATTTTTTTTTAATTTTTAAAAATATTACTGTTATATTTTTATGCCAAATATTTTTGGAAAAATTAAATAAATATTTATTTAATTAAAAAATATTTTTAAAAAATTTTAATTTACATACTAGACATTTTAAATAATAAAAAATACATTAAATTTGATCATAAGAAATTTAATTAACAAAAAAACAACATATGAAAATTATTTAATGGACTTTTTCCATTTAACCCAACTTGAAAATTAAATACTCATCCAAGTGTAATTAAATAAAATATAAAAGAAAAACAATTTAATAATTAAAAAAATAAAAACAAATTTTATCGTTGAAATTTTATTTGTTAAAAAAATTAATGAAATAATTAAAATTATTTTATGTCTTCTTGAAGCAGTATAAACAGTGCTTCAGTAAATCAAATAATAAAAAAAAAAGTAATATGGCATTTCTTTAACGGAAGTTAAAAAACACTCAAGCGAAAACTTCACGTATGTAACATAAAACTTTTTGGTCTGCATTAGCCACTTGTAATGGCTCAAGTCAATGAATTTGTGAGCATCAGACACCATCAAAAAAAAATATTAAAACCAATAACTAAAAGAAATAGCAAAAAATCTACGAAACTAGAATTTAATATACTGAAAAATAAAAAAATATATATACTAAAGCAGAATTTAATATACTAAAAGGAAAAAAAAGTAAAAATTCTATACAAAAGTTTTTATTTTTTTATTTTTGCATCGAAGAAGACACACACGAGTATCAAATTACATTATATATATATTTTTTTTTACGTAAAATAATATCTTATTCACACCTCAATCATCAAGGTTTTATAACAATTATATTTAAATTTCATAAACAAATACTTTTTTTATTAACATTTATAGTTAATAAAAAAAAAAAAAAAGGAAAAATTTTTAATATGTATGAAAGTTTTTGAGTAAATTGGTATTCACACATGCGGAATTTTATTATACATGTGTATTCCAATAGAGAAATAAGTTTTCAAATAGGAGGGTCTTTTGGCACCCTTACAATTTTTATTTATTTTTCGATTTACAATGCAGTGGTGCAATGCGTTGAAAATTTTCCAAGCCAAAGAGAATAAATTTTCACACTGTAAATTTCATTAGTTCATTTCTTTTTTCTATATTTGTTTTTTTTTTTTTATAAATAGAAATAATTATCGAAATTTCGAAACTTTTTTATCAAAATTTCGAATTTTTTTTAATACGATGATCTATTTTAAAAATTAAATAACCCTTTGATTTTTAAATTTAATTAAATATTTATTTAGTAGATAATTTTAGAGAATAAAAAAAATGAGAACTACTGAGAACAACCAGCTGGTTTTGAATAAAATTTTCGACATTTAAATTTTAATACATTAGTGTCATTCACTCCTACATCTTTATTCGTTTATTATGCATATATGTATATTTTATAATATCATGGAGTAATATTCACGTACTACTATGTCGTATTAAATTCACACAATGTCTTAATGCAGTATACTAACAATTCAAGTTGAAATATATTTTACTAGAGTCTAGACTCAAATGGGTTTTCAATTTTAAACTGTTAATTAAATTCTTAAATTAAATACGGAAATTGCATGTTTCTATATTTGCTTACATTATACTTTTTTTTTTAATTATATAAATTAAATTTTTATTATATTATTTAATGGAAAATTTTTTTAATTATAAAACGAATATTTTTCTTCTCATTTAGATATAGATTGTCTAAAAAATATTTCAACTTTTAAGAGAAAAAAAAATTTAACTAAGAATAATAAATTATTTTTAAATGAAAAAATGATATATATTTCTTAATAAAATATCATTAATTTAAAATGAAACGTTATAAAAAAATAAAAAAGGAAATTATTGTTCTTTTTCTTTACTTTATTGTGAAGAAAAAAAATTTTATTTCTTGCCATTTTTATCAACATACACAATGGAGCACAGGAAGTGCATACATTTCAAAGAGTCAATTTGATTTATTACAATAGCTTTTTTATTTTTAGCTTTTTTATATTTTTATGTCTCCAGTTTTTTTTTTTATTTATACAAAAATAATGACGAATCTTTAGTACACGGTCGATTGTCTCGCAGGATTTTTCTTCTGATAATTCCAATAAAAAAAAAAAAAGGCTTTTTTATAACGGAAAATTACCATAGTAATATTTAAATTTTTCTTCACGATTTTTTTTTGTTAGAATAGTTTTTTTTGTAATTGAAACTTTTAAAGAACTTATGGAAAAATATTAAGTTTTTTTCACCAGCAGTAATTTAAATATAATTTTTTCAATTTAAAAATTTAACGAAGCTTTAATATTTTAATCAATAAATTTTTTAAAATGAAAAAAAAATTGATTAACCATTCTCTCAACCGAATACAAATTCAAATGACTTTGACCGATACAAAAACACTTTGAATAATCAATAAAAAAAAAATTTCGAAATGTCAAAATCAAAATAAAATTGTTTAAAAAAAATCACCCTTGTTGATGATGAAAATTCTCGATTGGATTTTGTCGGCTTGTCAAATTAAAATTCATATAATCTGCAAAAATAATCAACAAAAAAAAAACAAAATTCTATAATTAAAAAAAATAAAAAAGGCTTATAAAGTGGAGTAAATATTTCTGCTCCAAAAATTTTACAAAACTAATAACTTTATTCCAATTTTCATATTTGATTATTTTTTTAAATTAACATTTTCTTAGTGTCAATTTTACCCAACATGTCTCAACTTATTTATATTCATTCTCTTTTTCTTTTAAAATTTCCTTACTTAAGATTTATTATCTTACTTGAATAGTATATATATTTTTTGGTTGTTTAACTTGCAGATTAAATCCCATGCGCATAATCAAAAGATTCATGAGGTTTAAAACTACAATAAACGTAAATTTATACGACTACAATATAAGTAACTATAGTTTTTGTTTTAGTAGTATACTTATTTTTCTATTCAAGTATTAAAATTTCAGAAAAATATAAATTTATAAATATATATTGAATTTTTTTTATTTTTTTAAATAATAATAATATCAATAATAAAAATAAAAAACCAACAAAATAAAACCACTACTATATTAAATTTTTTTATTTGCAAAAAAAACAAAAAACACTTCATATTTCTTGCTATAAAAAAAATCAACTAATTAATATTCAAGTTTCTTTATAAAATAAAATAAACTTTATTATTAAAAATTAGATAATAATAATAATAATAATAATTTTCCATCAATTAAAACTTTTAAAGAATTTTTTTTTGTTAAATATAATAGCCAATTATAATTTTTAAACTTTGAAAATTATATCAAAAGCAAATAATAGAGTAATTTATTAAAAATTAAACCCAATTTTAAATTTTAATAAAATGTTCAATTAAATCAACACAATGAGCTATTATTTGTATATAAATATTTACATTATATTAATAAATATATATGTACAAAATTATAACAATACAAATAGTGTCTGTGAAAAGTCAACGATTCAGAAATAATTACGCAATGTAGTATATGATACAAACAGGATAAAAATAAAATAAAAAAAAAAATTTTAAAATATAAAAAAAAAAGTACCCTTATTCAGATAGATCTATCGAGCCCTTTAACCAAGCCTGCGCACAAATAATAATTTTCTCAGCTATATTATTGGTTACACCTAAATTTTACTTTATATATATAACCCTCTCTTTCACCCCTCCTCCCCCTCATCCTCCTCCTCGCTACCCTTTATCATTAACCCTTCTCTCTTTTTCCCTCATTCTCATAAAATGTATATTATGTATTAAATTTTTTCATTTCTATATTTTTGTGACCAAAAAAAAATAACAAAAAAAAAAATAAATTATTTACTCTAAAAAATAACAGTTTATAAAATCAATAAATAAATATTATTAAAATATATATAGATATTAATAAACAATTAGCCAATGTGGATATAATTTTAAAAAATATTTAAAACAAGGTCAAGAAATTATTGTAAAAATATTTCTCTTTGTACTGAGGTAGTAAAAAAAATATCTACTGTATGATGTGAGGAGAGTTCTAAAAAATAATTCAAGTAGAACTTAAAAAAAAGTTAAACAATTAACTACCCGTATGTGTAATAATGAATTGTATGTTTTTGACAAGAGTGGTCAACATCAAGTAAAAAAATATATATATAAAAAAAAAGTAATATAGGGGTTGTTTGATGCTCTTGACAAAGAAAGATGCTGTATGTTGCAAAGAAGGGTGCAGGAGAAAATGAGGGGTGTGTCGGATATATATAGAAAGGTTAAAAGACGGGGTTGAAGCTTAGAGAGCACAGTGAAGAAGTGGAAGAAGAAGGAGGGAAAAAGAGGATACAGGAGGGTGAAAATGCCACGAGAGAAAAAAAAAAAAAAAATTTTTAGTGATCGGTTGAGTCAAGAGAGAAATGCTAGATGACAAAAGGGATTGAGGGTTAAATAAAATGAGGGGATGAAAGAGAGAATGGAGAGAATGAGATTGCGTATTATATACAAAGAGAAAGAGGAGAAAAATTTATTCATATTCTCCTTCTCAACTGGTTTGTTAAATTTACTTGTATTTGTGTATATACAACCACATACATGTATATTTATTGAATTTGTATTGGAGTCTAGTGTACACCACCACTATCACCATCACCACATTTTGGATTACATCTTCCATGTTCCATCTCAGTGTCAATATGGCCGTTGACTCGTGCACATTTTACTTATGGATGCACAAACGGTAGTACAAAATATATTTTAATAAATTAAATTATATATATATAATTATTAAACAAATTAATTGATAATTATAATTTTTTTTTCAACTATTTCATTACGATTTTATCTGGACTTTATTTAATTTTGTGTTAATGTGTGTTTTTTATAATTTTTTATTCTTTTTATTCTTTATCGTCATGTAAACATTGTATTTTTTTTTTTTTAAATAAATTTATTTATAATATTTTTTGATTATATAAGTAGAGTTGTGAAATATTGTAATTATCATTTTTTAAAAATTATTTTTTAAGGTAAGTTCTTCTCTATTATTTCGACTGAAAACTTAGACATTATTTTTTGACAATTTAATTTGTTTATTTATTTTATTAATTTTAAGTTAAAAAATTTATTTATTTTACGTTTTTTTTTTTTAATTTTAAATAAATGCCACGCCACTTGGGGGTGAAATTTATGTGACTTAGCAGAGAAATTCTCTTCTTTTTTTTTTGGGAGAGAAATTTATGTTGATGTTGTTTTATAAGATAATTTTTTATTTATTATTTTATATTGTTTAAATAAATTTATTATTTATTTAAAATTTATATATATTTGCATGGTAGAAAATTAGGAGCATGGTTTTTTTTTTGTGTACATATTTTTATTTTGGACGCTTGCCGACGAAAAAAAAAATAATCAATATATCTATGCCCAACTATACTCCACAATTATTTTTGGAGTAAATAATTGGATCAAATAAACAATTAATTATTTATACATAAAATTTATAAATATATACTTGTTATTTATTATTTTTTTCAATAATAAAATTCATCATAGATGTGGCTATAATAATTTTTTTTTTTATTATTATTTTTATTATACATAAAAATTTATAAATAAAATAATAAAAATGCATGAATAAAAAAAAAAAATATACAGCATGATGTTATAGTCAATTTTCCAACCGTCTTTTTTTTTTTTTTTTTTTTTTCTAAAATTTTACATAAAAGAAAAGTAAAAACAGGGGTCCTTGTAACAGGAAATTCACATGCCACCTGCTTTCCAAGAATAGATCAGAAAACGAAAAGAAAATGGTAGTAAAAATTAGAATTAAAGAGGAAAAAAAAAAAATCCAAAATTCCTCTTTAAAATAGAATGAAAATAAAAAACAGTTTATATTTTTTTTATTATTTATTTAGTCGTATTTTAAAAATACATTTTAATCATTTTTGTTATCACAATTATGTAATTTTGTGATAAAGTTACAAACACAAGAGTGTACTCGATATTTGATAGGTAAATTACAAATTTCCTTTTTTGTTAAAAAACAAAGTTGACTCGTTATCAATAAAAAAAAAAAAAATAGTACAAAAAGTTGCTGATAAAATACAGTGATTAAAAGCTCAAAACTTTTTTCTTTTTTTTTTTGTAAATGCATGACCACAAAAGCATTTTATGAAAAATTAAATTGACAATTTAATTAATTGTTATTTTCATATTAAAATTATTTAATTATTTATTTATTTATTTATTTAATTTTATTTTTAGGTAAAATATAAACAAGATGAACTCTGAACCAATAAATGATGTTAAAGAAAAAAATATTAAATTAATAATAAACATGGATGATCAATATTTAATTGATAATAAATTAAATAAAATTAATTTATTTAATCAATGCAATGATAAAGGTTTAATAAGTGTGATGGAACACTACTCAAGGTAAATTATAATTCAAATATATTTTTTTAATCATAACTTTGAAAATTGTATTTACAATTTCATCAATTTAAACTTGATAATATTCCATTAAAATTATTTGTACTTGGTAAATAGTTTGGCTGGTTGTTTGTTTAGAGTTCTGATAATGCAATTTAATTCCAAATAAACACGAAAAAAATATATATAAAATCAGTACCTCTACAAAATTTAGTATATGAATGGCAAAATATCGATAGCATCCAACCGTAATTTCATTAAAATTCTGTTCACAATTTAAAAATGCAAAAAAATAATAATAAAATTATCACAAACAAGCCAATTAAATTTGTATGATCCTCTTGAATTTAAATGTACTTAATTTTTTCACATTTCAAGTGTCGATTTAATTAAATAATTCAAGAAAAATTTATTTTAAAAAAAATTTAAAATTTACATAACTTGTGTATATTATTTTTATTTGAAAAAGTAAATTACAATTTCTTTGTGTTTTATGATCATGTTTGATAGTTAATAAAAATAATAAAATTCTCTTTTTCCAATTTCAGAAATTTACGGTCGAGTGTTAACGAATGTCAAACAAAGCCATCGAGGGTTGAAGAGATAAAGGATTTTATGAGCGAAAATTTACAATTTTTTTTCTATTATTATAAAATGATGCAAGCCGTAAGTAAATTTGTAATTTTTTTATTTTTTATTACTCTATTTATTATGTTTATTAATATTTAAATTGCATATTAATAAAGAAATTCTTTATTAAAAAAAGAATAAATATAAATGATAACAAAACAAAGAAAAAAAAAACTAATGAAAATTATTTTTTTTACTTTTATTTGTTTCGTTTGTATTTATTTGATTTATTTTATTTTTTGTTGAATCTATTTTTATAGATATTTATGCTTTTATTTTAGAATTGTGAACGTAAAGCTTATTTGGACCTAATGTCTGATTTATTGGAGATCTACATTGACATGGAGCTAAAAGTATCAAAAATTTCTATCGAAGAAATGGAAAAAATATCTGACCGATTGACAAAATATTTATACATATATTTAGGTATTATATTTTATCAATAGAAATAAAAAATAAAAGAGCAATAACGTCAATTATAGAAATAAATTTAAAGTTTAAATTAAAGTAGAAATTTTTATCTAAAAATCAGATAAATTTGTTATTAATTTGATAAACATTTCGATGATTTAATTTAAAATTTAGTTGAAATTTTATTATTGTATTTTTTTAGATAATTCAGTGGAACACATGTTGGATACACTTATAAAAATTCAATTTATTAGTTCGACTTATCATCACATATTGAGTTTACTCATACCGTAAGTAAAAACATTAAAAAAAAAAAAATAATATTATTACCATAAAACACGTATGGATATTATTGATTTTGCTAAATTTTATTTTATCTCTTTTTAAATTTATGACTTGATTAAATATTTCTTGTTTCAGTAAAATATTAAAAATAGTACCAAGTAATCCAAAAATTGACTCAAAGGGCACAATGTATGTTCGATATTTTTTGATTTATTCATTTTGGAAATTAATAACAAATGATCAAATATTAAAAAATAATATAAACAAATTTGCACATTCATCATTATCAATATATCCAATATCATTATCAGATGATCTTAAAGATAATGTATTACCAAAAGTGCCAAATGATAATTTAATTACAACAAATATATTATTATCATTAAATTTTGATATTATAAAATCATGTCAAAATTTTATTAAACATACGAAAATATTAACAACTAAACAACAATCTGAAAAATTGGATACATCAAAGGTAACATTTAAATTTTTATATATTAATTATAATTTTCCATGAAAAATAATAATTTTTAAGCATTTTTCAAGGATAATTAAAAATATTTAGTAAATTTAATAATCGATAATAATAATAATTTTATCAAATCATTATTACCGGTTATAAAATTAAATTTGACAAGTAAAAATGAAATTAAAAAAAAAATTAAATTATTGACTTTTACTTGATAATTTTGTCAAATTAAATTTAATATAATGGATTTCTTTTTTTTATAATTTTATGAACTATTTAACAGCTTGAAGATAATAATTTAATGAATAATAATAATATAAATTTACCTGATAATTTAATATCTAATAATAGCTCTAAATTACATGAAAATATAATAAATCAACGTAAAAAAAAACATGTATTACCACCAGGTCAAGTATTATTAGTTGATTTAACAAGTGACAAGGCAAGTGGTCGTATAATACGTGATAAAGAACAAATGAAAAAAAAATTATTATGGCTAAAAGAAATTGGAAAAAAAAAGAATAATAATAATTTAATAAACAACAATGAAGATATGAAAAATATTAAATTCAACAATGAAGATTTTACAACAATTGAAGAAGCATATGACATAAAATTATTTAACATAAATGATGATAATGTTAAAAAACAAATTAATGATGATTTTAATTTATGGCTTGATGGAATGTATCAATCAATAAATTATGATAATAAAAATCATAATAATAATAATGAAAAAATAAAAGTTAATTTATCACCAATTATTATCAATAAAAAACTTGATTCAATTGATGAAAAAAAAATTAATAATGATAAATTATTAAACACTAAAAATGAAAAATTAAATATCAATAATTTACAATTAAATATTGATAATATCACAACGACAACATCAACAATTAAATTACAAGAAATATCAGTTAACGAAAAAATAACAGAAGATAAAGATAAAAAAATTGAAGAACCTGTTAGTACAAATACAACTGATGAACATAAACGTAAAACAGTATTACACTTGAATCATCAATTTGATAATAGTAAATTAATAAATAATGATAATGAATTATCATCATTAAAAATTAAAGATGTTGAATTTAATGATCATACTGATGGTTTAACATTATTAGCAAGTGTATCACAACATGTACTTGATTTAGAAACATCACAAATACATGATAAACATCAAGAAATAATTAATGTCATAGATTACAATAAATTAAAATTAAATATTGATAATTCAACTGATAGTTGTTCAAATAGTTCATCAATATATTATAGCAATTATTCTGATAATATAAATTATGATAATAGAATTGATAAACAATATATTATAAATGATAATGAATTTTCAAAAATATATCCAGATGATGATATTGATAGAATTGGATTAAATGTTGAAGTAACATCATCTGAAGATACATTTAATCAATGTACAAGTACAGTTTATCATAATAATGATGATAATAATTATCAACAAGATGATAAAGTTATATTAAATGGTGAAACAGTTGTTCTATTACAAAAATCACCAAATAGTAATTTATATATTATCAATAAAGCCATTGAAAATGACAACGAATTAATTAAATTAAATGATGAAAAAAATAGCTATATGTATGATAAAAAATATTCTATACAAAATGATAATAAAAAGTTAGCTAAAAATGATCTATTATCATTGAGTGATCATGCAATTTGTGAAAATGATATTAAAGCATCATCATTAAGAACACCAACAGCAACATTATCATCATCATCATCAACATCAACAGCAACGACGACGACAACAACAAAAAAATATAATATTAAAAATGAATATAATGATCATGTTGAGGATAATCCAACATCAACATCATTATATCATCATTCAGATAATTATTTTAATAGCCATAATAATAAATATGAAAATAATGAAAAATTATTTGATCAAACATTACCACATTCAACAACAACATCACCAGATAATAACAAAAATTGGTACAATTCAACAGATAAAAAAAAAACAATATTAATAAATGATTGTAATTTAAATAATAATAATAATAAATTATATAAATTTACAAATGATAAAGAAATTGAAAATGATAATAATATTATTATAAAAAATAATTTAAATTATCATTTACCACCTAAAAAACGTTTTAATTTTGGTAATAAAAATTATAATAATATTATTAATGAAAATAATAATTATACAAGTGAACCAATGATATCAATAGCATCATTACAAAATAATAATAAAAATGATAATAATAGTAAAAAAATAATAAGAAGAAATTATAATAATGATAATAATTATTGTTTTATTAATAATGATAATAAAATTAATAATAAAAAAAATAATAATAGTAAAAAAAGATGTAATGATGGACAAATATCGAGGCCTTCGAAGAAAGTTAAAGAGCAATTATTAACTCCAATGAAAAATTTAAAAAAACAAACAAGAAGTTCACAAAGAAAAGTACCTAAAGTTAATTATTGCTATAATGATATTGAAACTGAGTGGAAACCGTCCACTGATAATAATATGACACGTAAAAAAAAAAAAACAAATCAATGATTAATTGAATTTGTTTATTTAATTTTATTTTTTATTTAATATTTTTTTTTCTTTTTTTTTTTTTATTGTTATCATTGAGGATACCACTTGTCTTGGACACATTTAATATTTTTTGTTTCTATTTAAGGACTAATTGAATTATAATTATTTTTTTTTTTCTAGTTTTTTTCTTTATTTAATCATTGCTTTTTACTTGATTGATATTTTGAAATAAAATATTGTAAAGTTTAATGAAAAGTAAAGGAAAAAAGTTATTGAAAAATTACAAAACCTGACCGTTCGACAGGCTGTGGTATAATCCATTCTTGTACAAATTTTGTAAATAATAAATATGTAGAAAGAGATAATTAATTTATAAATTACAATGAGAATATTCGACGATTTTTTTTTTTTTGATTTATTTAAAATAGATACAACATAGAAGAATAGTCATCATTTGAAGATTAAAATTATGAATTTTAATGATAAAAGTCAACAATGAAGATTTAAAATTTATTTATGAAATCTTTGAAAATTGGAAGAATGAATCTACAAGAAATTCCATAAGTAAATTCCGGGTAAGTTTTGATTGAAATATTTGTATACTGATAATATTTTTAATTTAATTTTTTCATGTTTCAGATCAATTCAAAGATGAGATAGAAGACAAAATTAATTATAACAAGAATGCCGTTCCGTATCGATAGAAAAAAAATAGCCAATACTTTGTTTAGAAGATAGTAAATAAAAAAAAAAAAAATGGATAGTAATAAACGAAAATATTTTCATCTTAAAAAAAAAAACAATTGAAAAAGTAATTATTTACATGAAATACTGGTTGAATTTTATTTAATCAGTAAACGACGCATAATCAAAGTACTTTTTACAATTATTTTAATTTTTATTATTTAAAAAAAATAAAAATCAAAAAATACTTATGTATAGCCAACAAATGATTATTCATTAAAAAAAAAAAAAAAAGAAACACGCGTCGTTTAGCTACCTCGAATTGATATACTTAATTTAGAAAAAAAAAATTTCGCTAATAAAAAAAATTTTAAAAATATTTAATTTGTAAATTATAAACCATAAGACTGAAAAAAATAAAAAAAAAAAAAATTAAGTAAATAATATTGCTTGCATGATGATGAATTAGATTAGAAAAAAAAAATTTTCTTGATATTGTGAAATGAAAATAAAATTAAATCAATTAATAATTAAAATGTGAAAAAAAATAAATAAAAATGGAAATTAGTTAGTCGAGTCTCTACGCTAGATAGCTGTTAGAAAAAAAATCTAATTAAAATAACAAAATTGAAAAATAGAAATTCATCTAAAATTTGAGATGACAAATTTTTTTTTTTTTTAAATATTAATTAAAACAAAGAAAATATTTTTTGTTTACTTTGAACAATTATTATTTTTTTATTAGAATAAACATAGTTATTAAGTGTAATTCTTTTTCCTGATACCTGATATCAAATATCATAATAAATTACGAACTAAATAACAGTATAAAAAATTAAATAATAATTTATAATTTTCCTGAATTATATATATGTGCCTCCCTCGAATGGTTACCAATAAATTGCCAAAACAATATTGTAATAAATAAATATCTATATTAAATAATTAAAAATAAAAAAAGAAACAAAGATACGTATGTAACAAAAATAATGTAATAATTTAAAAAAAAGCCTAAAAATAATTATCGCAAATAATAGTTAATAAGCGATCAAAATGCCATAAATAATTTCTTCCTCAGATAAACAATATCCAGTCAAATAGTAAATTAAAAATAATCATTTTAGTATTAACTAATTATTTACCATTAATAAAACGAACACCTCGTTACTATATTATTTATTTAATTAAAAAAAAAAAACGAGATGTTTTCTACAAAAGTCTGATAAATCTAAGTAAAAACGATTTCGAAATGAAAGAAAATTATGAAAGAAAAAGTATTAAAAAATTTCATCTCGTACATGTGAGTAGTATAAACAAAAACAAAAAAAAAAAATAATTATAATAAGCCAGTAATTGTCATTGCAAATTGATTGTTTCAATGTTCTTTTTTTTTTTTACATTATTTATTTTATGAATTTTTTTTTTTCTATGATTTTCATTGTATGTGTTTGTAAAATGAATGAACAAAAAAAAAATAAAGATAAATTATTAAACATTGGTGTTAATATTTTTCAAAAGTATAATTAAAATAGATGACAAAAAAAAATTTTTTAAAAATAAATGTGGTCAGACATCAAAGGTTTTTTCTACTTGAAATTTTTTTTTTTTTGTTCTCCTTTTTGTTCTACTATGTTTTGTTCGTTTTTTTTTTTTCCAATCTCATTTCTTGATACAAAGAAATGAAGAATTCTTACGACTCGACAATTAAAATGGATTCACTGAAGAGTTTTTTTTTTTTTTTTTGTTTTTTGTTTAATAACAATAATGGGAGTAGAAATGAAAAAAATAAAAATAGGTGAAGAAGGAAAAGAGCACTTTTGCAAATTGTTTTGCACACTCTTGTGAGTATTTAAAAAAAAAGAATTGTATATATATGACAGGGGTAAGTATAGTGATTCATACGAGTCTGGAAATTTTTAATTTTTCTTTTTACTTTAAAAATGATTATTATCATATAGCAGGTAGGGATGAACAATTTAATGATGAATAAAAGCGCTTGCGCAAAAATAAACTGGGGGTGCGTCGTGTAAACTAAAATAAGATAAAAAAAAAAAGCTCATATCCATGAAGTGGGTGGTAGATGTTGAGAACACAAGTTGGATCCAACTAAACCCTCCAGTTTCGCAACATTCATGAACGTGAATAGAAGATTTCTTTTCGAAAAAAAAAAGAAAAAAAAAAAAAAAATACACATAAAATCATTACAACAATTAACAACAACAAAACCATGTAGTTCATACAATTGTTTATCAAAAAATTAAAAAAAAAAAAGCCAACAAATATACTGTGTTGAAAACACAATAATAAAAATAATAATAAATTGTGAAAAAAAAAAATAAATAAATAAACGCACATACAGACAAGTGATAAATAAAAAAACGTGATTTTTTTTTTTTTGTTTTTTTTACTTGTTAAATTTTTTATATGATTGTGTTGAATAATTATTATTATTAATAAATATAATTTTAATGTTAAAAAAATGAAAATAATTATTAATAATTTTTGTTTTTTTGTGATTTTTTTATTTATTCATTTGACAATATGCTTGGCAACAAAAGGTAATTAAATATTTATTAAAATTTTAAAAATGTATTTATTTTTTATACACGATTTTATTTATTTTTTTGGCTTTAGTTTTTTTCGAGTCATTAGAGTTTTATGTTTTTTTTTTTAACAAATTTTATCGCAAACAATGGCATTAGGGATTTGTCCTTTTGATGTTTATTGATGCTTGAATTATCGAGGGAAATAGACTAGAGCAGCTGATCAAATTACTCCAAAAAAATATGACAAGTTTCTTTAAAAAAATTATTAATTATCCTGTTTGTTTCATTAATAATTGTCTTAAAATATTTCGTTTATTTTAATTATTAATAATTAATAGTGTAACACGTGTTTAAAAAATAAAATCATTTCAAATTTCATTGTCTCATTTGCTATTTTTAATATAACAAACAAATTATAAATGATTTTTTTTTTTGGGATTGTGTTTATGTTTGATTAAATATATAAATAACATTTTTAATTAAAGATATATTATTAGTACAGGACATTGAGACTAAAATAGAAAACACAACACAAACCACAAAAGTTACTTGTCCAAGTTTATCAAGACACTGTGTACACTATTTCACTTTAGTTCTAAATTCAATTGAAACTTTATTCTGTTTCCATTAACACCCACTGTCATTACCTCTCAATACATATAAATTTATTTCATCATAATTATATATATTTTAAAATACGAATTGAAATAAAGTTTTTTAATTATCCTTTTTTTTTTTTTTTCGTTTGAAAAAATTGAAGAGCAGAAGAAAAAAATAAAACATATTTTTTTTTTATATTTAATTTAGATGATAAATCAGCACAAAGTGAATGTACATTGAAAAATCTTCATCCCATGATCATAATTACATACAATAATATCACAATAGTAAAAGTAAGTACAAAAACATATTTGAATATAGAAAAAAAAAAATATGTAAACTAGTTTTTTATAGAGAAAAATAAATTGATAAATATTGTATGTAGAATTATTTGAAAAAGATATTAATTTTTTTATTTTCTTCATCAAAATATATGATTTTTTTTTTCATCGTAAAATAGGATTAATAAAAAAGGAAAAAATTTATGGACATTATCTGGGATGTTACGTGATTCAGATCAGTTTGAGTGCTTTTCTCATGCATATGTATTAAATTGAAGATAGAAACCGACATCAACATTGCATTGAAGTAGATAGAAATAATAAAGATAATCATATTATTGATTTTCAAATAAATACTAAAATTCAATTGTCTTATTAATAATAAAAAAATATACACAAGGGGTTGTTGTTTATCACAATAACGACATTATAAAATAAAAAGTTGATTAAAAGAATAACAATTAGCTATAACATTGTTGAATGAAAATAGTCAATGTTTTATTCAAAAGTTAATAAATAAATTTCAAAAAATTGATATTAATAAAAAAGAATATTTTCCTTGCTATTATTAAGAAAAAAAAATTGAAAATTAGATAGACTCTGTGCTAGATAATTTAAAAAAAAAAAGAGGAAAATTAATGAAAAATATAAAATTGAAAAATGAACATAGAAAATTATAAATTTTAGATGATTTTTTTAATTGAATTTTTTAATAATTAAATAGATAAATAATCTAATTATCATAAAAAAATATTTGTCTATTTAAGATTTAAAAAAAAATAAATTGAGTAAATAATAATAGCACTTGCATGTTGATGAACTAGAATTCAATCATCTCGATATTTTAAAATAAAAAAAAAAATCAAACTAACAAGTCAATGAGTCAAAAGCTTATGAATTAACACAGCTTGAATAAAATAGAATAATAAATAATAATTAATCATTATAAAATCCTCGTGTAAAATATTTTAAATAAATGAATAATTTAAATTAATTAATTCACCTGGTATATATATTAGCACAGGTGTTTATAAAGTTTTGTTTTTAATTTAAAAAAAATTTAAAAAAGCAGAAAATATATATAATAATAACATGATTTAAACAGACAGATAACATAACAATTCAACATGGTGAACGAGTTACGATGAGATGTCGTGAATTAGGCAGATATAAACTTGTTGGTGATAATATTTTACAATGTCAAAATGGTTTATGGAAAGGTACAACACCTTCATGCACACCAACAACATCAATTTCAAATTATACCGGTAAGTTTTATCATTACATACGGAATATATATATTTTTTTTTTTAAATTTAAATTACACAAATGAAAAATTTACATTTACTTGTTAATTATCATTGTTATTATTTAGGATTTAATTTTCTATAGAACAATAGAAAACTAATTAAAATTTTCAATTTAAATTAATTTTTTTTATTGTCATTAAAAAATTTAAATTAATTTTTTTTTTCAATTTTAATAATTTTTTATTGTTTAAAATTTTGGAAAGAAGGAGGATTGTTGATGGTTTATATTTATGATTTTTTCTTGAAATTTAATGGATTTTTGATGCATGATTTGAGGCGTTAAATTTTATGTTAAAAAATTTTGATGAAAATTAGGTGATAAGAGGGGGATAAAGTTGAAAGAGTATGGGATTGAAGAAAGTTTGAACAGCAGATTTTTACACCCTCCTTAAGGGATTGTGGGTGAATGCCTGGCAAGGGAACGATCTAGCTCACTTTGGATTTATTTTCTAGCCACGTAGTCTTTTCGCATCTTTCAAACATACCGTTTTTTTTTTTTTCCTTTTTTTATATTTTACTGATTTTATTTTTCTGTCGACAGACTGTATTCTCATTCCAAGTACAATCACTCATACAATGCATGTCACAATTGTTGCAGCGAAAAAAAAAAAAAACATATTTATTTAAAACAATCAATTTTTATTTGATATTGAATTTTTCAAAAAATTTTATAAACGACGTTTTATATATCGTTATATTTTATTGAAAAAAATAAAATACAATAAATATTACGATTGTTCAATGGAAAAAAAAAATAAACACATTTTAAATCAATTTTTTTTTCTAAAAAAACTGGTATTACTTTTTTAAAAATTCTTTTCTTAAACACTAAATTTTTTTTTTTTTTTTCTATAATATTAGAGGGTTGAATAAAGTAAAAAAGAGTTGAACCCATTTTGGCTAACATTGTTGATGAAAAAGCTTACGGGACAAAAAAAAAAAAAAAAAAAAAAAAATTATGTATTTTTTAAATAAAAATAAATAAAAATGAGAATAAGGGTTTGAGGGATGAAAAGAATTGCGAAATAGCTTTTGGACCAAGTGGTCAAAGAGGTAAAGAAACGGGTAAAAAAACAGCTGCTACCATATGAAATTGCGTATGTGAGGTTGAACAAAAGGCGTCACTTTGTACAAGGCCACAAAAAAAAATGTAAAAAAAAAATCTTTATCAAAGAAAAGAATAAAAAATTGCTATATATTCACAGGGGGTATTATGAGCGTTCAACTGCCGACGATTATTTCTATGATTAAGTGGTAAAGAAAGTAAAAAAAAAAAAAAAAATTTCGACATCAAAAACAGTAAATAAAATAAAAATAATATTTTTTATCTAGGTAAATTAATCTTCAGATATTAATCCAATTTTTTTTTAATTAAAAAATGTATAAATTCTTGGGGTTATTTATGTTGACTCTGGTATTTATTGAGGTTTCGAAAAAAAAAATTTAACAAATGAACAATTTTATTTTTTAATTATAAGCAAATTTAAATTAATGTTAATTTTTTTTTTATGAATTATATATAAAATTGAATTTTAATTTGAAAAAATAAAATATAAAATCTGTTACTTTGTATTTTAAAAAGTTAAAATCAATACAAAGTTGAATAAGAAATAAAAAAAAATATAAAACACAAAGTTTTATAATTTTTTTATGGATTTTTTTCTTTGTATTTGTTAAATATATTGTTGATAAAGAAATTATAACTATTGTTTTTTTTTTTTTTTTTATATAGAAAATGTACCACCGACAATATTGTTTGGTTTGCCAAGAGGATCAGCAGCAATTGCACCATCAGGTGCACTTGCTATATTTCCAGGTAGTATTTTACATCTAGAGTGTCTTTTTTCAAGACATTTGGGTAATCCAGAATGGACATGGACATCAACATTTCGTCAACATTTAACAGGTTAATTATTTATTTAAATAAATCTTTTTAAAAAAAATTTATTATACAATTAATTTAAGAAGCTACTCATCCCATTAAAAACAATTAATTTAAAAAATTTTTATTGTTATTTTATAAATATAATAATAATACATTTGTTTTTTGTTAATTTTTTAAATAAATAATAATTATTGAGTTGATAAAAATTAATAAAAGTATTTTTTTTTTTTCCAACACTCCCCTTGGTCATGAGTAGTACCTAATTAATTATAATTAATAAAAATTTAGCAAAAAAATAAATGTATAAATTTATTTAAATTTTAATAATAATAATTATATTTTAATTGAATTAATAATGAACCACAAAAACTTTTGTTTTCATAATAAAATAATGTGTTTTTTATTTTATTTTTTTTTTTGATTATTTTCATTTAAAAGTTGAGTTATATATATGTTATTTATAGTAAATCCAAGTTTTATTTTCAACTTGAATTATACACAAAATAACAAATATAATCCTACTCAAAATTTCATCCAACAGTATGTTTGTGAAATTTGCTTGAATTTAACAACTACTGAACTCTATATCCACTTGATATCTTGACAATTAATTTTTAAAAAAATAAATAAATATAAAAATGAAAATTGATAGTTAAAATAAAATATAGATATTTTAGTTGAGCTGTTAATATTTAACAAATTATTATTTATCAATATATAATTGTTTTTTTTTTAAAAATAAAAATTTATATTTTGAAAAAAAAAAACAAACAATAAATTCATTTGACTTTGATAAATTGTTCACAATTTTTATTTACTTGTTTATACACATGCTATTATTAATTTTCGTATTTTTATTTATTTATTAAAACTTTTTAAATGAAAAAAAAAATTCAATTGATTATTCTGACAATTTATTTCGCGAAAAAAAAAGAAAAAAAAATTCAACAGTGAATAAAATTGACGTGTAAATTTAAAAAATGTTAAAATAAAATAAATGAATATTTTAAATAGTGATAAAAAAAAAAAGAAATTGATGGAAATATATTTATTATGAAAGAAAAAATAAAAAAAATAAAAATTATAAATGTTAGATTTGTCGACATTGATGTAGAATTTTTTTTTCGAAATAATTTTATTTCTTTTTATGTATTTTTGTTGGAAGAATAAAGTAGAATATTGGAGGGATGAAATGATAAATTATTTAATTTCAGGATGGGCGATATCACCATCGGAAAAAGACTGGAAATATCGTCTGTCAATATATTACATAAAAAATCAAGATTCTGGAGTTTATACTTGTTCAACTCCCAAAGGATTTACAAATTCAATACGAATTCACGTTGCCGGTAAGTTATAATATCATTTATTAAAAATAATAATAAACTTTTTTAAAAATTTATTTAACAATATTATAATATACAAATTTTATTTGAAAATATAAAATATTCAAGTTGAGTATTAGATACTTTATTACTAACTTTCCAAAGTCAAACTTTCAACTTAATTTAACTCTACAGTTACCTTTCTACGATATAGTAAAATAACTTTTATCATTTTCTTAAAAAAAAAATAATTAAAAATAAATAAATAGAAAAAAAAAAATAATATATTTAAAAGTATAAAAGATAAATAAAATGTAAAAATTATAAATAATTTCTACATTTTAATGATTTTATTTTTTATTTTCAAGACATTCATTGTCCTTCGTTAAGTCGATTACCACAACCAATGACATCTAAAATTCAAGGCACAAGATTAGGACAAAAAGCTGAATTTAAATGTCCCGATAATTACCGACTTAATGGTTCAAATGTATTAACATGTCAATACAATGGTAAGACCTTTTCAAATAAATAAATAAATTTCTAAAAAAGTAAATTATTTCGATTTTTTTTCTTTTCGTTTTTCGTTTACTAAATAATTTACATTTATTATTACCAATTTACAATCAAGCAACAATATTTATTCTTGTAATTTATTTATATTTTAAATTAAAAAAAAAAATATATATATATAAATTTTTTATACCAACGATAATTGCAAATCAGACTCGTTAGTTGAACGAATTTCTAAACGAAACGAGTCGTGATAATTGAATGAAAATGTTTCAAGAGGGGGTTAGTACAAAAATAATAATAATTAAGGGAGATTCTGCCAAAAGCAAGAAGTAAAATTAGTTGTAAAAAAAAAAATATAAATTATCTGATAATTTATTTAAAAAAAAAAGTATAATAAATTATTTTTTAAATTACAGGAAAATGGTCAAATAAAATACCACGTTGTGAATTAATACAGTGTCCTCCAATTAATGAAATAAATTATATAAATCCAAAGTTAATAATGTTACAACATAATAATAGTGTTAATGGTATGGCAATATTTACTTGTTTATGGGGTAATAATATTGTTGGTTCATCAATAATAACATGTGATGAAAATGGTCATTGGAATACAACAATACCAACATGTTCACGTAAATAATATTTAAATTAACTCATTAACTATTATTTTAAATGATTAATATTTTTTTTATTTGATTAACAGAAATAACTTGTCCATTACCAAATTCACCAAAAAATGGTATTATTGAAATTGAAAAAATTGCTGGTAAAAAACGTAACAATAGAATAAGAAAAGTTGGATCATTATTAAAATTTTCATGTTTACCTGGACATAAAATGATAGGTGAAGGTTCAATAATATGTACAGAAAATGGTACATGGTCACATGAACCACCAATATGTTAGTTAATGATTCATAAAGTTTATGTTGTTGTTATTATTTTAAGCTTGTGTTAAATATTAATTTTTTGAAAATTTAGGTGAAGTTATGTGTCCTTATCCTGGTGATCCACCACATGGTATAATATCACCATTAAAATTTTGGTACAAACCAGGTGATACAATACAAGTAACGTGCTCACCAGGCTTTGTTACACCACTTGAAGTTAAAAAACCAACATGTAGAGATAATGGTATATGGAGTGGACCACCACCACCTTGCAGATCTTGGAGTGATGTTTAAATAAATTAATAAAACAAATATATATATATATATAAAATTAAATTTAACACAAGAAATAATTAAATAATTGATCATCGATTTTTCAACGAAAATTAAAATAAGTTATATAAAAATAATATTATATACATAAAAAAAACAAAATATAACATTACAATAATAATGTAATTAAAAAATAGAATGTTTTTTTTTATTTCATGAAAAATAAAAGAAAAACAAAATATTTAACAAAAAAAAGCAATTATTTTTCTTCCTTCATTAGAATTATGTGAATGTATTTTAAATTAGTTGAAAATTTAACAAAAAATATTTTGAAAATTACAGGGAATTTCTAGTTTATAAAAATCGAATTAAAAATTTTTTTTTTATTTATAAACTCGCTTTTATTGCCGTTAATGATGAAAATTTTCAATTGATTTTACCAGCTTGTTTAATTAAAATTCGTACAGCATTCAATAATAATTAGAAAAAAAAAAAAATTTATAATTAAAGCCAAAAATAGACTTATTGAAGTAAATATTTTTGCTCTAAAAATTTTACAAGAATATTAAATAATTTTGATTTAGCTTTCATATTTGTTTTTAATTTTTTTTTTTTTTTTTTTGAATTAATATATTAAACTATAGTAAATTTCAGTTAAACGGATTTTTGAAAAATTAATTTAACTATTTTATCCCATACGCCCTTATACATAGTATTTTTTTTTTTTTTTTTGAAAATAAAATTATTATTATTTTTCTTTTAATGTTGAGAAATGAGAATGGTACTTAACGTTTGCCCTCGCTCAAAAAACTCGAGTGTTTGTATTTGCAAAAAGATTAATTAAAGCTCCCTTTACTTTTGTAGGATCAACCACGTCATTTAAAAACTCTTCAGCTAAAGATAAGTGTACACATATACATATTAAAATATAAAATAATACAGAATAAAAAATAAAATGTATACAAATCTGTAAATAATTGTCACTGATAAATTTAAAGATAAATATATATCACAAATGGATCTCAAAAGAATTTAAATAAAAATATCTGTTTGTTTTAAATTTAATTAAAGAGAATAATTATAATAATATAAATAATTATTTTTTTAAACATTAAATAATACTTTTGTTCAAAGCGAGTGAAAATTATTTACAGAAAAAAAGTTTTTCTCAGATAATTTTTAAAAGTATTTTGATGTTTTTTTTTTTTTTTGTAATTAAAAAATTAATTAAAGCTGAAATATTATTTGTCATTTTAGGGGATGATAAACAGTGTCAAATTAAATTAACACTTAAGTCTTTGTAAATTTGAAGGATCGATACATTAAACTGACATAATTATTTACCATCACGTAGAAAAACTTTCATGATAAAATCAAAATTAAAAAAAAATAAATAATGAAGAAAAAAGGGGAAAAAATAAATAAACAAGGGATGAAAGTTTATGACCATCAAACATTATCGTGTTTATACTTATTACTGGCGTCAAATTGACTTGAACAACGTAATTGCCTTGAAGAAAAAATAAAAAAAAAATACTCCAGTAATATATTTTTTATTATTTTTTTATTTCTTCATCATCAGCAAGTTCAATTCACTTTATATAAGAAAAAAAATATATAAAATAGAATAGAATAAAATTGAGAAAAGGGGATACAAAGAAACTATAGTGTCGAGAAAATAATAAAAAAAAAAATAATAAAAATATTTGAGGGTTGATTCGAAGAAATTCATTGAAAATATTTCTTTTAAACTTTTTACCTGAATTTTATGATTCAAAGTGTTTTATCAATTTTTATTATTTTTTTTTCAACTAAATAAAATAAACTTTCTATTGAACAAAAAAAAATATATATATATAAATTTACAAACTAAATTTATATCTATTTTTTTTTTTTCATTTTCCATTCGTCAATTTAATTTTTACCATTTCTTTTTATCGAACTTTTTTGAAAAAAATAATATAATATATCTTTTATTTTTTTCAAGCTCTAATTTTACTACCGTAACAATTTTTATTATTTTTTTTTTTTTATAAAACACATATTTACCCAGTTAAAAGGTTCAATATAAAAGAAAAAAGAAAATGAAAAAATGAATGAGGAGAAAAAAAAAGTGTCTAGATGAGGAGGAAAATAAAATAATAATAAAAAAATGTTCAAGAGGGGTTGAAGGTTTGATAGTATATGTGAATATATTTATCTGAATTTGTATGTGTGTGTGTGGGGTGATATTTGGGGGATGATGGTGAGGTGAAAGTAATCAAGCCTGTAGATCTCGTAACACCAATGTGAGTTTCCCTTGGGGCCAATACGTTGCCAAATTTAGCTTGAGGGTAAATTTTAAAAGATATGGTTCTGGATCTTCAGCTTTAGATTATAATGCTCATCGAGTCGTGAGAAAAAGATAGTTATATCCAGACGAAAATCTCTTTATACATTTTGCCCTGTAGGCTTCAATAGTTTTTTCACTCTACCACCCACAATTTACTATTTTATTTTAAAATATATATGTGTCCAGACAATCGCCTAAAGGTTGTAAATTTTTTTACAGTTAAAATTTATTTTTTTTTTATTATATTTGTATTGTGATTTTATCATAATTATTATTTAAATCACTATACAAGTCTTTTAATGATAATCGATAATTATTTATTTTTCAAAAAAAAAAAACTCGGAAAAAAACGCCAGATATTGGTAAAATTTATCGAGAAAAATGCTTTAATAATCGCAAAAAAAATTCTATAGTGGGCTAAGCATCAGTTATTGATAGAAAAAAAATAAATCATTTGCAAGTTTTTAAATTTTTTAAATTTTTCCTACGAAAATGTATTAGTTATAAGCAAAAAAATAAAATGAGTATTATTAAATCAGACTCAAACTTTAAAAAAATAAATAAATAATTAATTTCAATAATATACACGTGTCTTTTCCCAGCCACCCAAGAGGTAAGACATTTTTGGCTCGTTTTTTTTTCAGTGGTTTCTCCCGTAGACCTACTCCACTCTAATCACGCTTACGATTTTCGCTTACTTTTCGCACGCTTACGCTTTTCGCTCGCTTTTCACACGCTTACGCTTTTCGCACGCTGACGCCTTTCGATCGCTTTCCGTACTGATCAGTCGACGCTTACGTAAAAAAAAAAAAAAAATATATATCTTATAAAAAATAAAAAATAAAAAAATCCTGAAAATATTAAAGTCTTGAAGTATCTTAAGGTATCTTGAGGTATCCTGAGTCTTGATAATCTTGTAGTGCTGAAAATTTTAAAATGCTGAAATTAAAAAAATCCTGAAAATATTGAAGTCTTGAAGTATCGTAAGGTATCTTGAGGTCTCTTGAAGTCTCTTCAGAGATCTTAAGGTATCTTGAAGTGTCTTAAAGTAGATGAAAATCCAATGGCTCCAAATAGTTGGTCCTCTTGTATCCAAAAATTGACCCTCAAAAAACAGCAAACGACAGAGAAGTTGTCCAGGTATTCTTTAACCAGCATAGTGACGTAGATGCTTCCCCAAGTAGTTGATCCTTTTCTTTGTATAAATTTTTTTTTACTATAGATATAAAACATCATGGATAGTTTTGCCAAAGTCAATATACGTAATTAAAAATAAAATAAAAATTTCTTTAATCGCCCCATGAAAAATAATTACCGTTGTTGATTGTTTAAAGATACTACCGGGAAAAAACGCTATTTACTATGAAATATAACTATTAACATCGATTGTTTATTCATTACGGTCTAAATGATAGTACTCGAACCAACAGTAAAATAAATCATTTCAATAGCGTGTAATTCAAAACTTTATCGGCAAACAATAACAAAGTAAAATTGAACAAGCAATACTGAAATAACCTCGTCAACTCTGCTCCGACTCCCCGCAAGCTAGACGAAGTGACGGCAATGCCTGAAATCGTAACTTCCACGGGTGACGAACTCTACGCGAAAACTCGGTCCTGTCCCCAACAGCGTTCAGTATTGATGAACCTAGTACTAAGTTACCGTCTCTCGACTCGGCGAATATAATTTAACGTGAAAAAAAACTACAGTTATAAATTATAATGAAAAATGGCAAAAACTTGCTTTTTATGTTTATCCCCATGATATTGATGTTTTTCAAAACTAAACAGAGTTTTAGTAAATATAAGTAATAAAAAATATTATAAAAGAAGCAGCATCCCAAGAAGTTGTTCAGCCAGTCTTCCATCAGCAAGTGTCGATCAAAATCTGGTGGTCCTCTTGTTTAACGACAGGAAACAACAAAATCTTGAGAATCTTGAAATATCTTGAGGTCTGGAAAAGCAGAAATCACGAGAAATCACGAGAAAAAGTTGTCCAGTTCGTCTTCCATCAGCATACGGACGTCAATGAAAACCCAATGATCCTCTTGTATAACGACAGCAAACAACAAAATCTTGAGAATCTTGAAATATCTTGAGGTCTTGAAAAGCGGAAATCACGAAAAAAAATTGTCCAGTTAGTCTTCCATCAGCATACGGACGTCAATGAAAACCCAATGATCCTCTTGTATAACGACAGCAAACAACAAAGTCTTGAGAATCTTGAAATATCTTGAGGTCTTGAAAAGCGGAAATCACGAGAAGAACTGGTCCAGGCAATCTTCCATCAGCATACGGACGTCGACGAGAAGAATATGACCCAACGAAAACAACAAACGACCAAGTCTTGAAAATCATAGAATATCTTGAGATCTTAAACAGCAGCAATCGCATTAGATATACTATAGTCTTCTATCATTAATGTATTTTGGAAAAGTGCGTTCAATATCAAATAAAAAAATCTTACATACAAACATACATCGCAATTGGAAAAGGGTGATAATTTATCTATTATAAATTATCACGATAGATAATAATAAATCCTAATCACCCCTGTCTACTCTGTTTGAGCAAGACAGGGTCGATTCATTTTGACTGTTACACTACCGCCCTTTAATTTGGCTCAAAAAAATGGAATATATTATTTGAAAAAATCAGTCAAAATGAATCTAAACAATACAAATCAAATAATATTTTGGAACGACAAGAAGCTTCAAAAAAATATAGCATAAATTTTTTTGAAACTTCAAGGATATTGAAGCACTTTTCCGGGATAGGTTAAAAATTACAACTAGTCAATTTTGATCTAGAGGAACTTACTTTATGACAGCAAACAGCAAAATCATCAAAAAAACAGCAAGGTAATCTCCAATAATCCTCTCAGCATAGCCATGAAGAAGTTATCAAAGTAGTCTCCAATTCCAATCTGGTTAATGATCCACTCAGCAAATCCATGAAGAAGTTGTCAAGATAGTCTCCAATAATCCAATCCCAGCCTGGTTGATGATTCTCTCAGCAAATAGCCATGAAGATGATGATCCGTGCACCGACAATCCCAAAAAACAGCAGCAGACACTCTTCTCTTTATACTTCTATCTTTACACTCATACACTTTTTCACAATAAACACTTATTCACTAATTCATTAATCACACTTTCACTATTTTCAACCGAACTCACTATACCCCGATGATCACCCGAGTGATTGAACGAATTTCTCAGTTTGACCCAGAATAAACGACGTTTAAAAAAAAAAAAATTGATTAAAAATATTTTAAAATACTACTTGTTATTTCATGATAAAAAAAAAAAAAAAACTCTATTAATTGTAAAATTAAAACTCTATTTACGTGACAAATTCAAAAAAATTCCAACCGATGTGTATTTGTAGGGGGTAATTTATTTTATAAAAAAACCTAAAACATACGATTTACAATTTGAAAAGTACATGTCAATTATGAAGGAGCTCCACACGGTGTATCCTGGGTAATGTCAAGAAGATTGTACACATTTTCGTTTCAGAAATGTGTATCACAATGAATGAGTTTTCAAACGTTTTACAAGGAGAGCAAGATGATGAATTAAATGACATGGGCGCCTTCATGTCATCGAATTCATCATCTTGCTCTCCTTGTAAAACGTTTAAAAACTCATTCATTGTGATACCCATAACTGAAAAAAAAATGTGTACAATTTTCCTGGCATTACGCAGAATGCACAGTGTGAAGCTACTGCATAATTGATATGTACTTTTTAAATTGTATTCCGTATGTTTAAGTTTTTTGAGAAAATAAATTACCCCTTACAAATACGAATCGATTGATATTAAAAACCACGAGGCTAGACTGACTCAATTAATCATCTAAAATTTGAGTAAAGAAAATTTAACTTTTTTTTTTTTTTATCACGAAAAAGCAAGTAGTATTTCAAAATATTTTTAACGAAATCTATTAAATTATTTTACCGGACGAAAAACTTAGAAAATCAAGAAAAATTTTATGACGAAATACCACGAGGCTGCATGTGCACGTTTCGAATACTATTTTACAATTATTTTAACTCCCCAAAAAAAAAATTATGAATAATTAAAAAACCACGAGGCTACACTTTTTGAATTAATTCAATTAAACTTTTAAAATTATTTATTTATTTTAATTTACCGAAGAAATCATTAAAAATTATTTAATAACCGCAATTTTTTTTTCTACCGATAAACCACGAGGCTGTACGTGCAGTAGTACCGAATAACCAAACTTTTAAAATCGATTTCACGTCCCGAATAATTTAGGTGCTATTCACTCCGCAAAGGCTAATGACTGACTGACGAAATTTGTCTAGGACTCTCGAATTTATACGATGACTAGAGGTCGCTATTTTCTATGAGTCATCTGCTGACGTGCAAATGACAGAGAAAAAGTTGACACCGCAAAATGTCCAAGTAAAAAAAAAAAAAACCGCGTGGAAAATAAATTTCTAAAACTTTTTTTTTTTTAATTTTAAATCAAATAAAATAAATTACCTAATTAAATTATATTTCGTAAATTTTTTTCGACCAATAATTATTAATTTAACACGTTCACTTTTTTTTTTTTATAATGGAAAACGCGAGGTAGTTTCACATGGCAATTTTACAAATTTCTAACTAAGCTATTTTAACAAACTGTAAATTTTTAAAAGATATTACGCGAAAAAACTTTTTATCTACAAAATTTAAGATCGAATAAAATAATTTAACTAATTGAATTATATTTTATAAACTATGCCCAACCAACAAATTTAATTAAATACTTGTACTTTTTTTTTTTACAATAGAAACCACGAGGCTGTCTGTACGCGATAATTTCAGATGATTCTAACCAAACCGTAAAAGCCCGGACGAATGAATGTTTACAACACGTTTACTCCGCAAAGACTCACGACGAACTGACTTGTCTAGGATTGCTAGAAGTCGCTATGAGTTTCTATGAGTCATAGGTTAATGGCAGGTAAAATTTGGGAAACATGTTTTGCACATGTGAAAAATAAAAGATTTAAAGAAAACAACCTCCAGGTAAAAAAATAAAAATATTAAACAGCATAACCTTCAGGTAAAAAAAAAACCACGTGCAAAAACAATTTCTTAAATTTTTTTTCTCATTAAATTGAAGAAATAAAATTATTTAAATTTTACGAATTAATATACATCAAATGAAATACAAGTATACTTTGTCCATATTTTTTTTTCATCCAAATCACAAGTAGATATTAGAATAAAAAAAAAAAACCCAAAAAAAACCCTTGTAATTCATAGAAAAATATAAAATTTATATTCTTTCGTAAATTAAGATAGCTATTGATTTTTTAAAATAATTTTTTAATAATAAATTGAGCTTAAATTATGAATAATAATAAAATAAAATTGATTCATAATGAAATTTAATTTTAACAATGAAAATAATTTACCAACTGTTTAATAAATTCTTCACGTTAAATTAAATGTACTTAGTAAAAGCATTACCAATTTAATTTTACATTATTGTTAATAAAGAAAATTAATTTAGATAAAATACGCGACCCTTCTTTATTCTCATTCAAATTTATACCACGTGATCATTTTTTATTTTTTATTTTCCACTGTCATTACTGATCATGCGCAGAGATTATTTAATATACTTCTTTTTGTTATAATAATTTTGTATTTTTTTACTGGAGAAAAAACAAGAGTAATTAATAATTTAGAATAAAATAAATATTTAAAAAACAGTATTAATTTTATATTAATCATAGCTTGATCTGTTGTGTATTTTTTTTTTTTAATTATTTAACAATTAAGAACGAAATTTTGTTTAAAAATATATACCGGCTAACATGAGCACACTCTCAAACATGTGGAAAATAATCAGACCAAATTATTTACAATTAAATGCTGTCAACTCCAGGTAAATATTAATAAACAATAAGAAATAATAATAATTAATTTTTTGTTTAATCAAAATAAAATTAATAATAACTTTGCAAGTGTCAAAAAAAATTTCTATAAACGTCAACATAACCTCTTCATTTTTTTGTTTCTAAAATTATTATTATCATTGTTGATTACTGTTTTTAATTATTTTATTTTATTATTAATCAACAATGAATAATTATATTGTAAAATAAAAACATTTTATATTGTTTTTTGATAATTAAATTTTATTTTTAAAGCTAAAATTTGTTTGATGTTGTTAATGGAAAATAAAACACAGTGTTTATTATTATTTAACAATAAAATAAATTTTAAATATAATTTAAAATATTTGTAATATTGTTTATTAGTTTATTTTATTAATTTTTATTATTTATATTTTATAGAATCAATTGGGAGTTTAATCGTGAACGTCATAGAATGTCAAAATTAACAAGTGACCTAGGATTACCAGCAAGACCAAAAAGACCATTGAATCCATACTTTATATTTTCATCTGAACAAAGAGATGCACTTAAAATTCAATATCCTGGTATAACAGTCAGAGAATTAACAAAAAAACTAGGTGAATTATGGAAAACATATGATCCTGTTAAAAAAGAAAGAATGAAACAAATGTATAAATCTCAAATTGAAACTTATACCAGAGATATTATGAGTTACTATGAATCATTAACATTGGAGCAACAAGAAATGGTAAAAGATTATCGTGAAAATCTGAGGAGAAAAAAAATTCATAAACAATTAAAACAGGTTTGTTATTAATTACTACAAAGTAAAAAAATAGAAATAAATAATTTAATTTAGTTTATTTATTTTATGTTTAATTTTTACAGACTTATAAAGATCTTGGTAAACCAAAAAGACCAGTTGGACCTTTTGTCATGTATGCCCATAAATTGGCTGAACAAAAAGATGTTAAAATGTTATATAAAGTAAGTTATTTATGAAATTTAAACTAATAAATAATTTTGCTTGTTTAATAAATTTTTTGTTTGCTTAATTGTAGGATTGGATGATGAGTCAAGGTGAAATCTGGAAAAAATTATCAGATGAAGATAAAGAACCATATCATATTGAATATTTAAAAGCTAAAGAAAAATTTAAATCAGATGTTATTGAATGGGAAACAAAAATGATTGACATGGGTAATACTCACTTAGTTAGGAAATCTGTACTTCGAGATCTTCAAGGACCAAATATCGAAAGTAAATAATAATTATAAAAAATAAATTTATTTAGATATTGATATTTAAATTAATACTTTAATATTTATTTTTCAGAATTATCTACAATAAAAACATCAAAAAATAATAAATTTAATGAATCCGAAATATTGAAAAATATCATTGAAAAAGTCGTAGAAAATCCATTGATAGAAAATAAAAAGAAAATAAAAAAAATTAAGCAGTCAAAAGCAGCTGTTGAGTTAGATAAAGTTAATGAATTAGTTGACGATATAAAATCAATAAATGTTGAAGATCAGCTAACAATTGTCAATGATAAATTAGTAAATGATGAAAAATTAATTAATAAAACTGATAAAGTAGTAAAAGATTCATCAACTGAAAATCCAGGTCTATTTAAATCAGTTAAAAAGTCAAAAAAAGTTGCTAATAAATTAATTGATGAAGAAAAATCAATCAATACTAAAGATCAGCCAACAATTATCAACGATAAATTAGTAAATGATGAAAAATTAATTAATAAAACTGATAAAGAAGTAAAAGATTCATTAACTAAAAATCCAGATCTACTTAAACCAATTAAGACAGCAAAAAAAATTGTTAATAAAACTGATAAAGTGGTAAAAGATCCATCAACTGAAAATGCAGGTGAATTTAAACCAATTGATACGTCAAAAAAAGTTGCTGATAAATTAATTGATAAAGAAAAATCAAATAATGTTAAAGATCAGCCAACAATCATCAATGATAAATTAGTAAATGATGAAAAATTAATTAATAAAACTGATAAAGTAGTCGAGGAGCCATTAACAATTAATCCAGATCAATTTAAACAAATTGATACGTCAAAAAAAGTTGTTGAATTAAACAAAGTTGATGATAAAATATTAAATAAAGTAGATGAATCAATAGAAGATACTAAAGTGCCAAAAAAATTAGACAACAAGACTTCAAGCAATGTTGAAAATCCAATAAATAAAACTGATGAATCAATTAAAGAACCAGCTAATAATAGTAAAACAATTTCTTCACTTTGGAATTGGTGGAAATAATATATATTTTTCAAGTTGATATTAAGTCATTGACTAAAAAAAAATTTCTACTTTGTTTAATAAAAAAAAATAATTATTGAACATTTGTAATAATAATATAAGTTTTTTTTTTTTTTTTTTTATAAATCAGTTTATATTTTTTCAAAGACTGTATGAAAGTTAAAAATGAAATTATATAAATTTTAAAATTAAATGACTTGTGTATCTTTTATTAATTTTTTTCTATACACCTATAAATACTTTTACCAAGTTTTAATTTAAAAAAAAAAAAAACATAATTTTGTAATTTTAAAAAGACATACAAATACCAATATTTTGTCTATCGTTTTTGGTTTTTTTCCTTATCTCTAGATAACAATCGAAAAACCAATATTTAAAAATATCGAATGATCCTAGTTTTTCCACGTCATTAAAATAAATTTTATTAAAAATAAAAGCCAGCACAGTGTTGACAAGCTTCTTGTCAGGTGTAAATGTATTTTAATATTAAAAAAAATAATAATAATGAATTGGTTTTTGATTATTTTTAAAATTATATTATTATTTCTTTTGAAAGCTTCATGCAGTGATTTAGTTTGTGAAGTATCACTTGATACTGTAATGAATACAAATAATATTGAAGTAGATTTAGAAATATTAAGTGCATCAGAATGGCTCTATCGTAATAAATTCTATCCAAAAAATCAATACACCACCATTCACAATTGTTCATTATCAAAAATAAAGGAATATCAATTAAATATAACATCACTTGAAGCTTCGAATTTACAATCAAACGAATTCGAAATGCTTTATGATGACATCGATGACATTTCATTGACCCAGCTTACAAATCTAAAAATAATAACATTATCAATGATGAATTTTACTGTTGAATCAATTCCTTCTAGTCTTTTAAAAAATAATAAACATTTAAAAAATTTTCGTTTAGAAAATAATATACAAAATTTAACAACATTGCCAGATGGATTATTTTCAAATTTAACAAATCTTAGAATAATTGTTTTATCAAATAACTCGTTGAAATATCTTCCCGATAATTTATTTTTTGATAATGTTAATTTAATTTACTTAAATTTAAATGACAATTTATTAACATATCTTAATTTAAGTATTTTTAAAAACTGTCGAAAGTTAAAACAAATTGATTTTTCGAAAAATCATATTGTTATTATTCATGAAAAATTTGATAGAGTATTTAAATCTATTAATTTTAGATCAAATGAACTCGAAAATCTTGATGTTAATTTATTTGGTAAACTTGAAAATTTAAATGACATTGATTTGTCGAATAATAATTTTAAAGCTGGTGCAATTACTCCTGGTTTATTACGAAATAATAAAAAATTAAGAGAATTTTTTTTAGCAAATAATAAAAGAAATTTAAAGACTTTACCAAATGGATTATTTTTAAATTTAATAAATCTTGTTGCAATTGATTTACAAGGTAACAATTTGGAATATTTACCTCATGGATTATTTTTTGATAATATTAATTTGTTAAAAATTAATTTAAAAAATAATTTACTGACACATCTTGATTTGGATATTTTTAAAAATTGTATAACATTAACAGAAATTAATTTATCTCAAAATAAGATTATAAATATTTATCAAGAAGATTTCGAATGGAAAAAATTATCAGTTGCTAATTGGACAACGACAGTAAGGTAATTATTTTTTTATATTGTCATTTATTTTTTAAAATAATATTTAATAACTTAATTTTATTTTAGGCAAAATTCAATGGTTGATAGAAATTATATAAACATAACAACTCAAAATAATTCACATGCAAGAAGGGGATTACTTTTTGATAATACAATATTACTTGAAGAGATTTATCTGGATTCAAATGAACTTGAAAGTCTTCATGTTGATTCATTTGTTAATCTTATAAATTTAGCATACATTAATTTATCAAATAATAATTTTACAACTGATTCAATTCCACCTGGTTTACTACGAAATAATATAAACTTAACCGAGTTTATTTTACAAAATAATAAAAGAAATTTAATAACTTTACCAAGTGGATTTTTTTCAAATTTAATAAATCTTGTTGCAATTGATTTATCAGGTAACCATTTGGAATATCTTCCTGATGATTTATTTTCTGATAATAATAATTTAACTACAATTTATTTAGAAGATAATTTATTGAAAAAATTTGATTTAAATAGTTTTAAAAATTGTGTAATGTTAATTTCTATTAATATTTCGAATAATAATATTACAAATATTTATCAACCTTATAATTGGAGCACACCATCAAAGTAATTATTTTATTTTTTTCTGTTAATTATAATCGAAAATAAATAAATAATAAATAATTTTTATTTTAGACAAATAAATTTGGACAATAATGAAATTAATGTGACAACAATACTCATGTCACAAAAGACAAATATTAATTCGATAAATTTGAGCAACAATAATATACTGAATCTTATGGATTTTATATTTAGAAGTTTCGAAAAATTACAAAAAATTCATTTACAAAATAATCAAATTAAATATTTAACTGCTCGTATTTTCATGGGGCTAAAATCATTAGAAATTTTACAACTTTCATTTAATCAAATTTCACATATGGAGTGGTAAGTTTTTTTTTTTTTTATAAATATTTAAATGTTTTATTGATACAGTAATGAATTTTTTTGTCTTAATATTTCACAGTGGTGTATTTGATGATTTAACAGCTTTACATGAATTATATTTAGATCATAATAATTTGCAAACAATTGAATATTGTCACATGCATTGTCTTATGAGATTAGAAATTGCAAAATTTTCTTATAATAGTTTAACTGTAAGACATGATAAAACAGAACGTAGTCAATCGATTTCACCATTTCGCAAAAATTATATGCTTCGAAATTTAAGCCTTGATAATAATAGAGTATCTAAAATTTGGATTGATTGGATATTATTGTACGAGCTTGAATTAGATTTGTCAAATAATGAATTGAAATCATTGAGCGTAAGTTACTTAATTTATAATCAAGTTACTAAAAATATATTTCAGTAAATAATAATTGAATAATATATTATTTCAGGATGTAGTTTTTCTGAACCTCAACTCAAGGATAAAAGTTAATGTGACTTACAATAAAATAACATCATTGATTTCTAGAGATGAAAAAGAATTTATTTTAAATACGACTAATGGATCTGATAAAAAATACACTATTTTTAAAGATCACAATATTAATTTAGATATATATGCTGATAATAATCCAATGAATTGTGATTGCAAATTATATTTACAACTTCCATATATAGATAAAAAATTAAATACAATTGAATATCATAAATTAACAATCCATATTGATAATTTAAAATGTGATAAACCAAGCTTGCTACGTAACACAGCTATCAAAACATTAGAACCCGAGACATACAAGTGTTTGATAGACCAACCAAATATTTATAATGCAACCTGCCCAGACAAGTGTGAATGTTGGAAACAACCGTCAGGCAACTCATATATTGTTGATTGTTCAAATAGAAATTTAAATGATGCACCAAGATCATTGCAATCACTACCTGGACACGAAATAAAGTTAAATTTATCCAGCAACTCACTGACCAATATGCCATCAATGTCACAACCTGGATATAATTTGGTAACTGTTTTGGATCTTTCACACAATAAAATTAAACATATATCTTTTAAAACTTTATCGAAAAATTTAAAAAGTTTATACATGGACAATAACAGTTTATCAACAATAGAAATCGAAGATTTAGAATATTTTGGTCACTTGGAAAATTTGACGGAGCTAACACTGCATGATAATCCTTGGATATGTGATTGTCATCTTGTCAGCAATTTACCACGTTATTTGTTGAGTAAAAAGTTGAGTCAATTCGAGATACAAAAGATCATTTGTGAAAAAACAAAACGTTCAATTATGGACGTATCAAAGGAAGAATTATGTCCTTTGAATTTAAAGTGGATAATTGGAATTTGTATTGTAGTGACTTTGTTGGCAATCATTACATGTTTTATGATAGTTATTTATTATAATTATCAAGAGAAAATTAAAATTTGGCTGTATGCAAAACAATGGTTTTTATTCTGGATCACCGAGGAAGAAGTGGATAAAAATAAAGATTTTGATGCTTTTATTAGTTTCTCATCTAAGGATGATGATTTCGTGATAAATACTTTAATGAGTGAACTGGAACAAGGTCCACAACCATACAAACTGTGTGTTCATTATCGAGATTGGCAAGTTGGTGAATTTATACCTCATCAAATCATCAGTTCAATTGAAAATTCAAGACGCACTATTGTCGTTTTATCTACTAATTTTTTAAAAAGCAATTGGGCAAAAACTGAGTTTCGTACAGCACATTGTCAAGCAATAAATGATCGCAGAGTCAGAGTTATTGTAATTGTATATAAAGAAATTCCGGAAATAGAAAATCTTGATCAAGAACTACAATCGCACTTAAAAATGTACACTTATATTAAATGGGGAGATCCTTGGTTTTGGCAAAAATTACGATATGCACTGCCACATCGTAATAGAAATAGAGCTCTTATCAATTAATAGTGTATAATAGTGTATACTGCAAAAGACTTTCTACACTATAGTCATTCTACAAAATATCATTTATTATAAAAGTCATTTCTTTATTTTTAATATCATTTATCATCAAATAAATTTAAAAAAATATAATATCTCTATTGTTTTTTTTCAACGTCGAGCTCAATTTTTCAAAATAAACTAGGATGCAAAATAGAATAAATGAAAAAAAAAAATACAAAGTTTAGATTAGACGACACCGTCATTGGTTTTTTTTTTTTTTTTTTTATCTAATATATTATTTATTTATAAATATATTCATGACGAGAGAATTATATTGAAATCATTCAAAACAGAACCACATTTTTTCTCTGATTTAATTAATCACTTAATTTTTCTTTAATTAAAATACCGATGACAAAAAGTGTGATAATTATTGAAAATTAATTTTTTATTTTTATCGATAATAATAAAATAATATTTAATCTGAAAACGGAAATAAATTTTTCAGTCATAAACCAGGCTTTTTCATTTTTTTTTATTTTTATCTTATCGATAAGGAGATAACATTTCAAAAAAAAACTTAAAAATATCGTATGATGGTGGTCTTTCCAAGTACAATGAAATTTTTTTACCTATTTCTTTTTTTTTTTCAATAAAAAATAAAACAGTTGTGTCGTATCATGACGCCGGGTCAACAACAACAAGTAGTGACTGTTAAAAAAAAGTGAATAAATATTATTTTAATATTAAAAAAAAATTAAACAATTAGTATTTTAATTATAAAATATATAACTATCAACAAAAAGTGAATGAATATTTAAATAAAAAAATGACGAATTTGTTTTTAATAATAGTAATGAAAATTTCATTATTATTCGTGTTTGTTGATTGTCGTGATTTTAAATGTGTAATCCCAATGGAACAAAATGATGTTATGACAGTTCATGTTCAAGAAACATATCTGGTTATATTCAAAAAATTAAATCCAAAAGAAAATACCACTCAAAAATGTTTAATATCAGAATTGTCTGAGCGCTCATTTTCTTCAGTTAAACTTTTCGATTTAAATTTACATGAATTGCAAAGTCTTCATAGTCGTAATTTATTTGTTAATTATAAAAATTTAGAAACAATTCAATTTACGAGAAATAATTTTAAAATTGATAAAATTATTATAAGTCTTTTACAAAACAATACTAATCCTTTAAAATATTTTTATTTTAATGATAAAGATACAGAGCAATTGCCAAGTGGATTATTATTAAATTTAACGAATCTTGTAACAGTTGATTTACAAGGTAACAACTTGAAAAATATTCCACCTGATTTATTCATTAATAATATTAATTTAGCGTATTTAATTTTAATGAACAATTCATTGACAAATCTTGATTTGGGTATTTTTAAAAATTGTAAAAATTTAATCTACATAAATTTTGCACAAAATAAATTTATTAATTTTTATCCAGAATATTTTATATTAAAAATTTCACAGTTATTCAACCAAACAATTTACAATGAAACAATTTATAATAATTTATTTTCTAATGACATAAATTATTCACTATTGCCAAGTAATTTAACTCATGATAATTTATTGTCGTATTTAAATTATGATAATATAAAAAAAGTTAAATATCTTACAATGTTAGCAAAACAAAATTACTCACAGTCAAAACTTTATGAATTTCTTTTTCAACAAGTAATACAACTTGTAATCATAGATTTAACTTTAAATGAACTTGAGCATATTGATATTGACTGGTTTGTTATTTTTAAAAATTTAGAAATCATCATGTTATCAAGTAATAATTTTACACTTGAATCAATTCCTTCTGGTCTTTTTAAAAATAATAAAATGTTAATACAATTTTATTTACAAAATAATAAACAAAGTTTAAAGACGTTACCAAGTGGATTATTTTCAAATTTAACAAATCTTAAAAAAGTTTATTTATCTGGTAACAATTTGGAATATTTACCTCATGAATTATTTCTGGATAATAAAAATTTAATTGAAATTTATTTAGACAAAAATTTACTGACAAGTCTTCATTTACATATTTTTAAAAATTGCATTATGTCAATGAAAATGAATTTCTCTTATAATAGAATTGTAAATATTTATCAAGGTTATTTTATAACACCAGATAATTGGACAACATCGTCAAAGTAATGATTTTTATTTTTTTTTTAAATTTATTATTATTATATGAATATTAATAATATTTTTTTTTTTTTTTAATTTCAGCCAACAAATAGATGTTTTTGAAAAAAAAAATGAACAAATTGTTAAACGAAAAATAAATATCAGGGAAATTGATTTGAGCAATAATAATATTAAAAATATATCAAATTTCAATTTTATAAATTCTGAAAAATTGGAAAAAATTTATTTGCATAATAATAAAATTCAAAATTTAACAAAAAATGTATTTAATGGTTTATATTTGCTGAAAGCTTTAAATCTTTCATTCAATAATATTTCATTTATGGAATGGTAAGTGTTAATGAATAAATATCGTTTTAAATATTTTTTTGATATACAGTTAATTGTTTTTTGTTGTTTTAATATTTTACAGTGAAGTATTTGCTGATTTAAAAAATTTAGAGGAGTTAAATTTGGTCAATAATAATTTGCAAACAATTGAAAATTGTCAAATGGATAATCTCAAGACATTACGTGTGGCACAATTTTCTTATAATAATTTGACTATAAAAAATGATCTAAAAAATGGGGATAAAATAAAATCACCATTTCGAAATTGGTATAGCATCAAAAAACTGTCCCTTGACAATAATAGGATATCTGATTTTTGGTATGATTGCCCAACGGTGGATGGGTTTTATGTAAATTTATCAAACAATCAATTCATCTCTTTGAAGGTAATTATTTTTTATATTTTTTAAAATATCATTATAAAAATAATACTGTTACGTGACAGGTTAATTTATTAAAAATAAATAATATATTATTCTAGAATATTGAATTTGTGTATTTACACAATAAAATAACACTGGATTTAAGCAATAATAAAATAACAACGCTTTTCACTGGAAGTCAAGATGAAATTAATCTCGGTGAAAATGAAAGTGAGAATAAAAAATATATTGTTTATAAAAATTCAAACTTTAATCTGGAGATTTATGCTAATAATAATCCATTGCATTGTGATTGTAATTTGTATTTTCTGCTTCCGTATGTGGTAAAAAATTTGAAAACACTTGAGTATAAAAAATTAAAAGTTCATATTGATAATTTAAAATGTGATGTAAAAAGTTTGCTACCTAACACGTCAATCAACGTGTGAATGTTGGAAACAACCATCAGGCAACTCATATATTGTTGATTGTTCAAATAGAAATTTAAATGATGCACCAAGATCATTGCAAGCACTACCTGGACACGAAATAAAGTTAAATTTATCCAGCAACTCACTGACCAATATGCCATCAATGTCACAACCTGGATATAATTTGGTAACTGTTTTGGATCTTTCACACAATAAAATTAAACATATATCTTTTAAAACTTTATCAAAAAATTTAAAAAGTTTATACATGGACAATAACAGTTTATCAACAATAGAAATCGAAGATTTAGAATATTTTGGTCACTTGGAAAACTTGACGGAGCTAACACTGCATGATAATCCTTGGATATGTGATTGTCATCTTGTCAGCAATTTACCACGTTATTTGTTGAGTAAAAAGTTGAGTCAATTCGAGATACAAAAGATCATTTGTGAAAAAACAAAACGTCCAATTATGGACGTATCAAAGGAAGAATTATGTCCTTTGAATTTAAAGTGGATAATTGGAATTTGTATTGTCGTGACTTTGTTGGCAATCATTACATGTTTTATGATAGTTATTTATTATAATTATCAAGAGAAAATTAAAATCTGGCTGTATGCAAAACAATGGTTTTTATTCTGGATCACCGAGGAAGAAGTGGATAGAAATAAAGATTTTGATGCTTTTATTAGTTTCTCATCCAAGGATGATGATTTCGTGATAAATACTTTAATGAGTGAACTGGAACAAGGCCCACAACCATTCAAACTGTGTGTTCATTATCGAGATTGGCAAGCTGGTGAATATATACCTCATCAAATCACCAGCTCAATTGAAAATTCAAGACGCACTATTGTTGTTTTATCTACTAATTTTTTAGAAAGCACTTGGGCAAAAACTGAATTTCGTACAGCACATTGTCAAGCACTAAATGATGGCAGAGTCAGAGTTATTGTAATTGTCTACAATGAAATTCCACAAATAGAAAATCTCGATCAAGAATTACAATCATACTTGAAAATGTACACTTATATCAAATGGGGAGATCCCTGGTTCTGGCGAAAATTAAGGTATGCACTACCACATCGTAATAGAAATATACCATCAGCATAATCAATCAATAATTTAATTTGTTAAAATTTTAATAATAATTTTTTTATAAAAACTCATGTATTTTAAATTGTAATTTACTCTTTGTATTAATGATTAATAATTCATAATAAACAAATTCATATTTTATTGATAATTTCAATAATAATTTAATCATTATTCGATTACAATGAATTATATATTTAAAAAATCATAATAAAATAAATATTTTTTAAAAATAATAAACTAATAAACTATATTTTACAATTAATAAATTTTTTAAATATAAAAAAAATTATAAATAGTAAGATATGAGTAAGTCAATCCATCTATTATTTTTTTTTTTTTCTTTTCAAACAAAAATATTATAGCTCAATAGAAATTTATATTTGCATAAGCATATTATTTGTCAGAGCGACACGACATTAATATCACATGCAAATATAATTTTAAATAAAAAAAAAAAATAAAATAAAATCCACGTACGTTAAATGATGAATCAATTAATTTATAAAAATTAAAGATCCATCAATTTCGTAAATATAATTACAAATATCAGCACTTACCTGTAAATTACCTGAAATTAAAAAGGGTTTCAACATTCATTTTTACATCATTTCATAATTCAATCATAAACATTCATTTTTTTTCTAAATTTCATTAACTCATCATCTCATTATTGAATTTTCCCATTCTTCATTTTATAACTCCACCTGTAAAGGAAAAAAAAATAATCTCTAACCACCAGTTAAAAAATTTTTTTTATTTCATTTTTTTTTTTTTTACAAAAACAATTATTAAAAAAAATAATGTATAAATACATTTTACAAATTATTTATAGAATAATAATTTAGATACTTAAAAATATCGTAAAAAAAAAAAAATAAAAAAATATTATTATTAATTAGCTATAGGAAGAGATATAGCTCCGCAATATTGAGCTATATTCTTATTGAGGTCAAGAGACTATAGAGAACCTCTTGTCTTTTTGATTGAGCTATATAATTTAATTGGTCATCACATAAATGCGACAAGTTGACCAGCAGTATAAGAGTGGCTATCATGCCATCTACTCTTATTTTTTCCTGCTATCCTGATCTCCATGCATGGTCAGTTATAGTGTGTCTTAAATTAGACTTGTTGTTATAACTTTAAACATCAAGTTCACTTGACAATAAACAATATTGATTTAACATTATTTGTCCAACAGATTGCTGATATCGTTGGTATTATTTTTCATCTTGTTTATCACTCGATAAGTTCTACTCGAGGTAGATATTTGTTTACTACTCATGATTTATGTCTTAACATCCAAGTTGGCGCTACTATTTCATTAGACAAGTCCAAAGTTACAAGTATATATACATAACATTTGTTTGTAGTATCATTGTATCAACTTAATTAAGTGCAATTTTCATTAAACCATTTCAAAATTTTCGGGTGTTAAAGTTTTACTTGTATATACCTTGACCCTTATCACGTTCATCAAACAGGTCTTATTGTTGTTTAAAGTTTCTCACATAAACTTTGTTTTGACTATAAAATTAAATTTAAAAATATATTCTTAGTCTTATATATTACGTCGTTTAGCACCAAACAGAAATTGGTTTTTAAATTCTCAAATTAATTGATAGGACAATTTTTATTTCAACTACAATTTTATCTATTATCATTAAATTTTCATTGTAGATAATTAATTTATAAATTATTACTATTTTTTTTTTTTTTTCTTGTGATATATGTCGTCAAGACAATTTTTTTTTTTTCTATCATTTATTGGTAATCTTTAAGTAATCCTTGATATTTCTTAAATTCATTTGTTCTAAATACTCAGAACGTAATTCCCAAGGTATACGTTTTGCTCCTATTGTTGAGACTGTTATTACTTCATTTAATTTTCCATCAATGTCGTATTCACTTGGCCTCAGTGGATACATTGTAATTATTCCAATTGATGCCAAAGGTGCATCATCATTATTATCATCATCATCATCATCATCATCATCAAGAGAATGTAAACTATCTTCAGAATCATAACTCTTGTTTAAACATCGATTCTGAATGATACACTGATTATTAAAATACGGAGCCAAAATTATAAGTATATATTTAATTGGCCATTGTTCTTTTTTTGTATTTTTTGTTCCATCAGATAATATTGCATTCATTATTTTTGGTATATTTAATTCATCAATATCAATTACTAATTTAATAGATGTATCCTTGTAACAGCTGAGAATTTCCATTGCTTCTTGTGCTCGAGGTAGTTGGAGAATGGCATCTGTTAGAATGTACATATCTTTTAGAGACATGAATTGTGATTTTACATGGTCTTTTGATTTGCTGTTTAATTTATTTTGTCGTAAACCATATACATGATCAAATGAATGACCAAGTATTCGATCTTTTTGTGGACTATTTCGTGTATTTCTAAAGATGGAATTTGATATACGATGAACATAAGCTGGATCACCATGATATCCAACTAATTTCCTTAATCTTTCTGTTATATTTTGCATGTTGTCTAGATCAATCGATCAATTATCGATCGATAATAAGTTGCCTCTGATGAGGATCAAACTCGGGGCCTTACGAGTGATTGCAGCGCCTGGATAAACACAACGGCTGTAATTGACACTGTACCACTTTAGATTGCTTTAGATCATTCACTGTTTTATCGATCAAGTCGTATACCTCCTCAGCTATTTTATTTTCCTGATACTAACCTTACGAGTGATTACAGCTCACAGCAAATATAGCGAGCGCTTGGGTAAACTATTTTCCTATAGATCTGTTTAGATCACTCAGTGATTTATCAAGCAACAGGTTGTATACACCTACTCGTTTATTATATTTTCCTGATCCTGGTTATATAAACTCTTTTAATGAATTATTGCTAAACAAATAAAATTATTGCATAATAAAAATTTTTTTTAAACAACTTTATAAATACCAAACTAAGCTGCACAATATCACTGATTTTTTTTTTTTTTTTTTTTCACAAATCACTCGAATTTTAAATGGGTTAATTAAAAAGGGAGATGATGACACTACGGTGGTCCACGATAAACTGTAATTAGACCATCAAAAAAATGGCCTTTTATACCTATGGGGGGGAGAGCTCGCGAAAAGCCATAAAATTTTCGATAGAAATGGTGCTTAGTGATAGAAATTTACAACGCAGCCTAAAAGCATAGAAGAAAAATCATTGCATCGTTGTATTGATAAAGTTTTCTCTTTTTAACTCATGGCACAAGCTAAATTTTTTTTTCTTATGCAGAGAGAAGACAGTCTTCTCTCTGTCTTATGTCTTTGTATCATTTTCTCTGCGTTATAGTTTGGGACTTTTTTTTTCTTTATTCATGCATCCTTCTCAGTTGCATTGGTGAAGACAGATTGATTTTTCTCTTTTCAACTCACAGTGCAAGTTAAAATTTTTTTATTTCATTTGTGAGGTCTTCATCATTCTCGTTGGTCGCGTGTACGTTTATATTTTTTTCTGTTGAATGATTTCAATATATGTACAAGTGTTGACTCTCGTGCTGCGTATAAAAATGTGTTGCCTGTGTTTGCTTGGGGCATTTGGAACTCCAGTCAATTTTACATTGGTGCTCAAACCTAATAAGTTATTGACTTCAAAAATATTTATCAAGTGTACAAAACGTTTTGAAAATTAAATAATATATTCGTATTTGACAATTGTAAATTTTTAACCCTTTCGTTTTGCCTAGTGTTTGGTCAATATTACTTATAATTTATATTCATCTGACCAGGAAAACATATACAAAGTGGAGGTATTTCTTTAAAATCCATTCACCAGGTACCATGCATTTTTAAATGACTCGACAAACTATTATGTAAAAAATATATTAAAAAAAAAAAAAAAAAATATATATTTTTTTAAAAATATTTTACCGAGTGTAAGAAATTTTTAAATTGTGTCATGTTTTTTTTTTGATTATAAGTGCAAAAGCCCAGTCATCAGGCCTGACGTGGTGTGACCTTGTTAGAGTAATAAGAGACTTTGTATATAAAACTATATTTTTTTCTACACCTAATTTTTTTTTATGTTTATATTTAAATAAAATTTTTTTAATATTTTTAATTTATGTGTATATAAATAATATAATAAACAACTCATTTGAATTTCTTTTTGTGACTCATCTATTTATATGACTCATAATTTCTCAGTGTTGGATATTTTTTTATCAATTTATCCAAATTCCAGATGACATTAACTGTTTCTCTTGTGTCATTTATTATTCTCATTGTTTCTTCACGTTCTTTAATATCTTCAGACCTCTGTGGAGATAATGGATACATAGTGATAATTCCAATTGACGCTAAAAGATTTGCATAAATATTTTCGTTTTTATTTTTATCATTATTTTCATTGTTATCAACAAAGTCATTGTTTGCATTGAGAGCAGTGGTTTTATAAATATTGTAGAAATATGGACGTAAGCAAATAACTATATATTTTATTTCAAATTCATTTTCATTTGAAGTGGCATATATTTTTTCTGGTAGTTTAAGTTCATTTAAATTTATGACTAATTTAATAGAGGATAAATATTCGAAGCAACCGAGAGCCATCATAGCTGTGATAACTCGATCAAGTCGCAGTATATGATGGGTAAGAGAATGCATATCTGATGCTGAAATAAAATGAGATTCTTTTTCATTGTCACATTCTGGGGAACCTTTTACATGCTCATAGGCATGACCGATTTTGTGTAGCCTGTTTGGCCTTTTTTTTAAAAGCGGGTTTCGATATTTACAAGAGGATAATTTGTGTACATATACCGGGTCACCGTGGTATTGTACCATGCTTCTTAGTTCGTTTGGAATATTATTCATTTTGTTTTCTATATACCTTATATTATAGAAGAAATATTTTTAACAAATTTGTTTTTTTTCTTACGCGTCTTATTTTTATTTTCTTTACTTATATAGTTATATGATTTTTTTTCCAACGACTTTGGTTTTCTTACGTTTCGTATTTTTTTTTTACAATTCTAGTTTTATGAAATTTTTAATTATTTATTTCGTTTTTACTTATATTAATATGCTTTTTTTCCAATGACTATATTGCTAATTTTTTTTTCTTCGTTTTATTTTTTACACTTCTAATTTTATGGTATTTCAATAATTTTTTTTTTATTCTCTACTTATAGTAATATTGTATTTTGTAAATAATTTTTTTTTTGTACTTTTCTTATAGTAATGTAATTTTTTCCTTACGTTTCTTATATTTTTTTTTTTCAATTCTAATTTTATGAAATTTCAATTATTCGTTTTGTTTGTACTTATATTAATATGATTTTTTTCAAGTGGCTATATTGCTAATTTTTTTTTCTTATTTTTATTTTCTTACAATTCTAGTTTTATGAAATTTAAATTATTTTTTTTAATCTTGCTTATACTAATATGCTTTTTTTTCTACAACTCTAATTTTCTGAAATTTTAATTATTTTCTACTTTTAGTATTACTGTATTTTTTTAACAATTTTTTTTTTCGTTTTTTTCCTTATAGCGAATGCAATTTTTTTCCAACGAGTCCTTTTTTTCATCTTTAATTTTCTTTATGAATTTAGAATATCTATTTTATATTAATTTTATTTTTAATATTTTTATAATTATAATTATTTTTTTTTACATTTAATAATTGTTATAATATTTTCATTTGCAAATTTATTTTTGTTTTTGCATTTGATTCTGCCGGGAATCGAACCCGACCACCCACCCACATTTCGCGGGGGCGTGTCTTGGGGGGAGTGCTCTAACCGCTACGCCACCGAGGCATTCGCGTTTAGCAATGTTTATTAATACCGCTATATAAAGACTTGACTAATTTTTATTATACTATTTAATATAAAAAATTTATTTCTCAATATTCGCAGTAAAATAATATATTATTTCTTAGAAAAAAAAAATAACTTAATTAATTAATTTTTTTTAAAATAACAATTAAAATAATTTTTAAAACTTTAATGTATAGTATTTTGTATTGTCAACATATTTAACAACTAATGTGACTGTCAACCCTTTCATTTAACCCTATATTTGACCAATATTACTCATAATTTTTATTCATAGATCAAGAGAACAGAATCAACGTGGAGGTATTCGTCGAAATAAAAATGCACTATACGTCATGAGTTTAAAATCCAAACATAATAATTTTAAAAAATCTGACATATTTATATTAGAGTATCCAATATTTTTAGATTTATCAAATGCATCTGGCGAAATATTTTTAATGTGTAAATTATTATTTAATGATTATAAGTAATATTTACTGAATATAAGTATTCTTATAATATTCTAACAGGAGTACATGATTATCGAGAAGGTGTTCCTCTGTAATTTCTAATAGTGGGCCTTAAGATGCCGCTAGTAGACGACAAATATAATTTTAAATTTTAAAAACAAGATATAAATATTAACAACAATTAAAATAATAAATTTCTAATAAAATTATTTATTACATTATTGTACAATAATTAATAAACATTATTTATTTTGTTTTCTTTTTTAAAATAAGGCCCTGAAATTTAAAAATTATATAACTTGAAGAATACTTTTTCTTTGTACATGTTTTCCTAATACTTGTGTACAATATTGTACAAACTATTTTCTAGGGAGAGAAAACAGGCTGAGTTTAGAAAAATGCTGGAGTGTGTTAATTTTAACTTAAAATTAAAATAATATATAATTTACTATCCTTAAGTATTTATGTTCTTATAATTACGGTTATTAAAGTAAAAAAAATAATTAATTACCATCACATTGTGCCACGAACAATGGCTTAGTGGTATAACATAAATGAAATAAATCATTAAATTTAGGTCAAATGGTGGATGAATAAAATATCGATGAATAAAACTCAATTAAGTGTAAAAGTAAAATGCAATCAAGAAGAAAAGTGATAAGAGATATCTTGAAAAATAAATAACCAAGTGATAAAATTAAATAAAATATAAGGATCTATATACGTTGAAGAAAATAATCGTATCAGTGAGATAGAATAAGATTCAATTTTGAAAAGAAGAAATACAGTTGGATTATATGAAGAAAAAAAAATACCAAGGGCTTTTATATCTTGAGATAAGTTTTATTTTATTGTTACATTAAACTGTACAATTGTTAATTCAATGAAAAAAATATTTTCAAGATATAAATAAAATATTTTAAACAAATAAATTATTTTTTGTTAAAAAAAAAATTAATGAATAATGAATTATTGATTTGTATAAATGAAAAATATAAATTTCATAATTAACAATTATTTTATTTAATCAAAAATTTAATCATACTTGAAAATATTTTATTTATGTAATTATCAAAGTAGAATTTTAATTTGTTAAAATTTAATTGAACATGGAAAGCATGGACTAAACTAATTTGCTTGTAAATTATTTGACTAAAATTTGAATTAACGTAGGTAAAATTTGATAGGCAATTTGTCAGTAATTAAGTCAGTTTAATTGTGCCATTTAATTAGCCGTGGTCATGAACCAATTGACTGAGATTGATAAAATTAATTTAACGCAAATATAAAACCACGCAGATATAAATCAAATTTACAATAATTTAATTTATCTATTTTTAATAAATAAAATAATTATTAAAGTTGTTTAATCATGGAAATTGGTATTGATTTCCATTTAGTTTATTAATATTTTTGTTTGCTAATAAATTAAAAAATAAATAAATACAAAATAAAAAATTAAATTATTTCTTTGTTTAAAAATGTATTTGAATTTTTTATAAATATTTTTATTATTTTCTTTTCGAATAATTTACATGTTCGTATAGGGGAATGCTCGTTAATTTAAAAACAGGGTTGAATAAAAAAATAATAATAGTAAAATAAAAAAAGTGTATATATTTTTCAATGGAAATTTAAAAAAGAAGAGACAATATCACTTGAGAATTCATCTGAGTAAAAATATGTGTCTGAGTCTCAAAATTTTCAAGTAGATTTTTTTCATTTTTATTATTATCATATATATGTATTCTAAGTACATTTCACTTGAGAACATAACAACAAGAGAGCTTTTCGATTCATTCGCATTTTTTTTTCTTTTTCATTTACTCAAAGTTTCTTGAAGCGAATGGAAATTTATGCATCTAATGACACAAATCAATAATGAAAAAAAAAAAAAAAAACACATACAAAAATATGCATTCAAATATGCTCTAATATAAAATTAAATTAACAATTTAAAAACAATAATTTACAATTTTTTATATATTTGGTAAAATAATTATTTCTATTCGAAAAAAAAATCTTAAAAATTAAAATTTTTCAACTTTAATTAATTTAAGTAATGTAATTTAATTTAAAAAAAAAATTACATCCATAAAAAAATTATTTTATTCATTAGTACTTTATTAAGAAATTTTTTTTTTAATCATGGATATTAAAAGTCAAAAAATTAGGTCAATTAAAAAAGTAGATTTTTATCTACATGTAAATAAAAAAAAAATGAAAATTTAAATTAAAAAAAAAAATGTAATAATGATAATTTAATTTTGACAATATTCAATGAAATAAAATAAAATTTATTAAATAATTTTAATTGTATATTTGTGATTCAATTAATAATATATCCACAAATTAAAATCGATATGCAAAATGAGTAAAAATACACAAGCTCAATGGTAATGAGTTCATCAGCATTGTGCAAAATTCCAATTAAAGTCTCATTTTAATTGAGAGGCTATTGAATCACAATTTATCATTCTCTTTTATTCTACCATAACACAAAAAATTAAAACTACAATAAACCACCCTTTTAAAATTGAAAAAATAAAAAAATATTAATTAAAAAAGTTTTTCAATTTTTTATTTACATGTTGGAATAATTTTTAAATAATTTTACATTTATTAAAATATTATTAATCGATAAATTCTCAATATATAAAAACACCTGAAAGTTGTGAAGAAAAAAAAAAACAATATCATTTTTTTTTTTTTTTATGATGAACCTTAAAGTTTGATGTAATTTTTTTTTAAACTAAAATTTTTATAAATAATTTATTCAATAAAATCAATATGTTGTCAATTAAAACTGTTAAAATTCATGGAATGAAAGACAAGAGATGGACACTGAGAGATAAATTAAATCAATATCGTGGAATAATAAAATTAAATAGTAAATAATATGACAATTTGCATAAATTTATTGTTAAATATTTTATTATATATTTTTTTTTTTCAAGAACGTGAAAAGAAGATTAAAAAAAATGAAGCATCAAGAAATCGTAAAAGAATATCACGTGAATTGAATAAATTAAAAAATGAAGTTAAAAATTATCGTGAAATAGTCAAAGAAGTTCAAGAAGGTGATAGTAGAAGAATTCATACATTACTTCAAGGACATAAAGATTTTATGCTTGCATTAGAAAATAAAAATCCAGGAGTAGGATAACTGTAGGGCTTATTAATTCAAATAATTATTTAAATAATATAATTTTTATTATTTATTTTTAGACTGTATACAAAGCAGTCAGTGAAGATGTTTGTCTTCGTAGAAATCAACTTGATAAATTGTACAATTTAAAGAGACAAAAAATAAGAGAATTTTTCAATTTAAAAGTAAAAATATAATTATATAAAATTTAATTTAAATTATATTGTTTTTTGTTTTGTTTGTAGTTGGAGTGTACTGAATTGGAGGAAAAATATGAAGAACAAAATCGTAAAGTTGAGCCAGATAAACATCAACAAAAAATAGTTGCACTTTATCAAAAATATATTGGTGAAGAAAAATCAGCAAAAGCAACAACTGCAACTTACAATTCAATATTAAAAATTCTTGTTAAAGTAAATTTAAAAAACACTAAAAACATTATTTATATATTTAAATGTTATTAATAATTAATAATTATCTAGGATGGAATTTATTATAATGCGTTGTTAGATGCATTACAATCAGATCGTGATGAACAGTGTAAAGTTATATACAGTGCAACATTACTTGGTCAACTTGCTGCTGAAGATCTTGATGATACACGTGAAAAATATAAAAAATTAGCAAAAGATGTTTGGTTTAATATGAAAGAACGTGAAAAAACATTGAAAATAACGAGAAATGAAGTTGAAAAATTATGGGCAAATTGTCGTTCACTAGTCAGAGTTGAGGTTTATCTAAAAAAAAATTCTAATAATTAAATTTATTAGTAAATAAATAATCATTTATTTATTTTAATTAATATGTATGTATTTTAGAGTTTAAATGAGCTTAAAAAAATTGAAGAGATTGTTAAAAAAAATGATAAAATTGATGACAATAATCAGCTTGAAATGAAAAAACTAGAAGAGACATTTGTTAAAGTTAAAAATGCATTAATGGTTCGTTCATATGACGAGTTACTGACCAGGTAAATAATATTAAAATGAAAAATAAAACTGAATTAAATGACAATGTATTAATTTGATAGATTTGAAGAGCAAGCAAATCAACGTGAACGTTTACTTGAAAAATTTAAATCAATACTTGAAAAACATAGTTTAATACTTGATAAAAAAAATAAAGCATCAATGATACTTGCAAATTTAGATCATTCAATGGTAACAACAACTGGTGATTATAAAACAAATAAAAAATACATGCTTGATGAAATTATAAATCAAAATAAACGTGAATTAGATTATAAAAAATTACGTAAAACAAGAGGTGAATTATTAATAAATATTAAAGCTGGTTTACAAAATATGATTGGTTTATTAATACATATTAAACCAGGTAAAAATATTAACACAAATAAAAAAACAACAAAAGATAATGATAAAAAAAAAAAGAGTAAAAAAAAAATTATTAAAGATGATAAAGATAGTGATGATGATACAAATAAAAATGAACATTTAAAAATTGAAAAAATTGAAACAAATGGTTCTTTTTTTTTATAATATGAATTTAATAATTTTATAATTTTATTAATTGATTAATAATTATTATTTATTTATTATTTAGCTATAAATTTACTTGATGTTGTAACTAAAAAATCAATATTTCTATACAACTTGAGTAATTTCGATTTGGAGGATGATCAAGTATCAGCTGCTAGAAAACTTTATCAAAAATACGTTGAAAATTTTATGACTAAATTAAAATATGGTGATGGTGAACCAGAACCAACAGGTAAAAAATATTTACAAGATAAATCCTTTTAAAATTTATAAATTAATATTTTTTTTTTACTTTTTTAGGAATTCATGTTGAGCATGAAATAATTGACACGACAGTTCAAACAAGAGTGTCTATTAAAAATCGTAGTAAACAAATTGTTGAAACAAATTCAAGACTTCATTAAATAAAATTGAATAAATGAAAAAAAAACTATAATATTTTTTGTTTTTTTAATGGATAATATATTTTTTGTTTTTGTCAAAAAGTTATATTAATTTTTTACCTATTTAATTTCATTGATACGTCCCCAATTGTTACGATCCTTAGTTTCTCGTGTTTTCAACCAAGATGGCATGTCCTTGGGATATGCATGAGCAGCTGGATATTTTAATGGTGGTTTTGGTGGTCTAAATGGATGTACTTCTTTTAATTTTTTCAATAAATAATCTTTATTGACATCTCTTGGATCACGATATTTATCTAAATAAATATTAAATGGTCTTCCTTTTGGAAACCATTCTTGTGGACGTATATAAGGTGCTGGAAAATCATACTCATACATTGGCATTTTCATTTCTAAAATAAAAAAAACACAATTATAATTAAATTCAACAAAAATTATGTCACAAATAAAAACTTACGTAATTGATTGTAATAAAAATCTTTAAGTGATTCATCCCAATCAGCTTGATAAAATGATAATCCAGCTGGTGTAACAATATCTTCATATTTTTTATAAAAATCTTTAGTACTCCAATTTCTATTTTCAAGTTTTAAACATGGTGCATCCATTTTATACTCATTAAAATCAATTTTTTTATTTTGTTTGTATAAAACAAATATATAACGACAATATCCAATACCATGTGGTGGAATTGGTCTCATGTAGGGCATTAATAAATCACCTTTTGATAAATCATTGCCTGGAATATTACCACTACAAAAACAACAACAATAATTAAAATTTAACACTATTAGTAATTATTTGTAAATAAAAATATTAATATTAAAACATACATGAACCAATGACAATACTCAAGTTCCTTATCAGTAAAATTTCCATCAGGTGTTGTTAATAAAAGTGTCCATAAATCATCTTTGTTATTTGATTCCCATGTTATTGTTGGTTCATTTTTAGTTTCATTTGGTTTTAAAAAATTACCACGATAAACAACACCAATTTTATCATCATCAATGTCATAATGAATATCTAATGGTACTGTTGGATAAAAATATGCATCACCAAATAAATCATCATAGACACCATAATGATCAGCAATTTGTTTAATATGATTTGGTCCAGATGTTTGTTGCCAATCTTTTTTTAATTCTTTTGAATCAATCCATACTAAAATTTAAATTATCAATTTAATTAATCAATTAGATATTGATTATTATTTTTATTTATCTTACATTCTTTATTTCTAGCTTTTCTTTCAATTTCTGGATCATTTTTAATTTTAACAATATGATCATGGTAAATTGTTGTTGCTTCTTTTCTTGATAATTGTGGTACTTTAAATCCTATATCAACTTTAAATGCAATTTCTGGATCTTGAGCATTTAATTCTGAAATACAAATTAATTATAATTTAGCAATGTTAAATATTTGAGGTTATAGAATTATTTATTGTACCATCTAGTCTTTGTTTAATAGTCCTGGCTTCTCCTGGTGGTTTACCACGTAGCCAGTGACCATGTCGAATCTGATAAACACTTCCACTTGGTATATCATTTTTTAATAATCTAAATAAACGACATGCCATTGTGATAATAACACAAGCCGTTTGTAATGCAAAAATTGAATCAAATTGTTAAAATATTAAGGTGCATTTTCAACAGACTAGCGCCCTCACAACAATACGGTCAATTTACACATTATTATTGCCCATAAATAATAACAATAATATTAAAAATAAATATAAATAAATATCAAAAACAATCTGTCATTAATTAACTATTAATTTAATTAATGCAAATTAATTTTATTGACCAAAAATAAATAGAATAAAAAAAGAAAAAAAAACTATGTAGGGTTTATTTTTGTCCAGGTTGGTCCAGGTTTCATGTAATCACACCTTAATTAATAGAAAAAAATATAAATAAATTAATCAACATTTTTTTTAGTATAAAAAAAAATGGAAAATTGCCCTTTCATGATATTTTTTCTTGTTGTTGTTTTCCAGGCCACGGGAATAGAATGCTTCTTCAATAACGGTCACGATTCACGAATCACCTCTCCAACCGGCTTTGAAAAATAATCATTCCCCTCTCATTGCCTTATATATTTTTTTTTTAAATTTTTTTATCTTATTGTCCCCCCACTGTAATCAACAAAATAAACCACCTCACGTCCAGTTTACTCCGAGAAGTTACGCTGTCACAACGCGCTATCAAATATTTATTTACAAAAAAATATATATTTACACAATTAAATAAATAAATACTGTACAATTATAACCAAGTTGTCCTTAAAACAAAAAAAACAAATATTGTTAGTTAAATGTGTCTTGAATAAAAACAAGTGCCTGAAAAAAAAAAGAGGAAAAAACATCAATAAAATCGACAAACATTCTCCATTTTCTTTGGAATTTTCACAAGTGATTTATGGCCCAACAACAAGCTGTGAAAATATTAACAAAATTACTAAATAAAACAAGAAAATTATACAATCAAGGACACACTTGACATGTAAATATAATTTAAATAATCATCATAAATTTGTCCTTCATAATAATTAATTTTAATTCGTCTCAAGACTATTAATAATGACATTTTCATTTTTAGTGATAATACAATTCATGATAACAATACGATAAGAAATAAATAAAAAAAAAAAAAAAAATTGTTTTGTTATATATTTCAACATGAATAATAAAATAAAAAACAATGTTGATTGTGAGATTTTTAAAAATCAAGGACGATCTGGGAACATTTGATTTCCTGTGCCATAAAAAAAAAAAAAAATCAACATAAATAAATAACGAGGATATAAACAACAATAAATTTACAACAATAGAAAAAAAAAAAAAAAGAAAATAAAAATTGATGGGAAAAGTTTAACAGGTGTATGTGATTTTTTTTATTTCTATTTTCTACACGAGTGTGTTTACAAAAATTAATTAGAGTGAAAAAAAAAAAAAAAAAGAAGAAGAATAAAATTAAAAATGACGGATTTATTGATTGGAATTGTTGGTGGCAATTATCATAATAATAATACAACAACAAATGATGTTGTTTATCGTGCAAGAGGTGCTGAATTACGTGCATATAGAAATTCTGATATGAGACATTCAAAAAGTGAAGATGTTTTGGGACAATTAAGTGGTGCACCAACAAGAACACCAAGTCCATTATTACATGAACAAAAACATCTTGGTATTTGTGCATCTGAAGATGATTTAATTGCATCAACAGCACTCATTGATTCATCATCAATTAATTTAATACATAATAATAATGATGATATTAATAATTTTTGTAATTATGGTGATAAAAAAAAAATTATTAAAAATTTTAATGGTGATAGAATTGATCCAGAAGATTCAATTCGTGATATTGTTAGTGATAATGATTTATACAGGTAAATTTATTATTTATTTATATAAAAAAATAAAAAATATATTTCATTTTAAATATATTTATTTAATAACTTATTTTTATTTATCAAAAAATATTTTATCATTTTTTTTTTCTACTTGGAATTTTTTTATTTAAAGACCATATCAGTAGGTTTTTTTTTTAGTTTTTTTTTTTGTTTAGAATGACCTCATGATTTCGACAACGTCATTGTATAATTTAGAAATTTAAATAACAAAAAGAAAGATAAAAAAAAACTAGTTAAAAATAAACTTGTTTAATTTATTTAATTAATTTAATTGTTTTTTGATTTTTAGATATGTTCTTTTTAAAAGACACTATGATAAATACATTGCACTTGCTGAAAAATATGAAGAATCACGTGGTGTTGCATACTACCTGGAAGAACGTTATCACGAAGTGAAGGTGAGTTTATTTTAAAAATATATTCTAATCAAAATTTAAAAAAATAAACAAAGAAATCAAGAGAAAGGCAAAGAGAGAGAGTAAAAGTAAAAGTAAATGGTCCTTAATATAAAATTAAAAATTACAACATTAAACTACCAAACAAACATTTAATAAAAAAATTATTAAACAAAAAAAAAAAAAAGTTATTACAAAATAATAATTTCAAAAAAAGAACAAAAAAAAAAAACTAAAACTTTCTGTTATTTATAAAAAAAAATTGTATTTTCAAATTCAGTTTTTATGCTCATCGTAATGTACACACCTATTTTACCTTTAACAACAATTTAAACCCGCCCACAATAATAAATAAATAATAATAAATAAAATAATATATAAATCATTGATATATCGCGAATAGCTTTCTTCCTGTTATTTGTGTATAAATAAAATTCATTTACCCCTCCAATATATAAACAAATAAAAAAAATATAAATTCACCTTTCGAAAAGTCAATCTATTCCCACCATTGATATCAATTTTTTATTTCTTAATTTTATCTTGATTGTAGTTATCATTGTTATATCAATTAATTAAATTTCGTTTTGTTTTTTTTTTTTTCGTGAAATACATTTCGAATGGAATTCTAGTTTCTGTTGGTATTGTTAAACATTCATTGTTGTTGTTTTTTTTTTATTTCTTTATAATGAAAAAGAAAGATGAATAAATATATAAAAAATAAAAGACAGGTACAGTAGTCTGTACAAGGAAATAATGGCTTCGTATATTGCCGTTCATCGGACCGTGAGAGCTGGTGACCTCACCAACTCCATCATCATCATGATGACGATATTTTTTTACCCTGTTGCTGTCTTCCTCACTTTGAGGTCATTCCGTTAAAATAATTGTTATTTAACAATTTTTAAAACTGTTTATTTTTTTTTTTTCTATTAAATAATTATTTGCAGCTTGCAACTTTGAAAGTGTCAAAGATATTTAATTATTCAAATTAACTCAATTATCAAGTTTTTACCTTTCTTTTAATTTTTGCGTACAATTTAAAAATTAAGTTACATATGAGAAAAATTTGATGACCTTCTTAAGCATCAGTACAAAAAAAAAAACTGTTATTTGTAAAATTATTAACATGACAATTTTTATTATTATTTATTACGGTTATTTAAGTAGTTTATTTTTTTTTTTTTCGATGGAGGGTGATATTAATTTTGGCGGAGGAAGTTGGCTCGTGGGAAGCCGCACCTCATTGAGACAATATTTATTTAATAAAAATTAATATAAAAAAATAAATATTATTAATAAAACTGATGTATATTATATTTTTATTATTAATATCAAATTTTTATTTACAGGCTGAACGTGATAGACTTGATGATATAAGAAAAAAACTTGAAAAACGTCTTGAAAATCATGAAACAACAATACGTGATAAAGATGAAGAATTATTTTTACATTTAGAACATAGTTTACATCTTGATGATGAAATTGATAAATTAAAAAATGAACGTGATAATTGTTTAAAGGAACATGAACGTCTTGAGCGTGAACAAAAATCAGCATTACGTCAATTACAGTTACAATCAACTGAAAATGAAATAATAAGAAAAAATTTAGAACGTTCAAGACAGGATGTCGTTCGACAAGCAACCGTCATTCGTGCTGAACGCGATGCACTGGAACGCGAGGTAAATAATAAAAATAAATAATTTATCTATATATATAAAAAAAAAAAAGAAACCAAGTATATATAAAAATAAATAAACTAGTAAAAAAAAAAAAAAAACACACGAGACTTGAAGAATTTAACGGGATATATTTTTTTTATTATAGTTTAAAAAGAAAAAACATCAAAGTCTCGTGTTACATTTTTCTATGAAATTCTAGAAGACCTGGTTAATTAATTTTGTATCTTATTAATTTATAATATGTTTTGATTAATAATGATTGATTTTTTAAATTTTTTTATTATTGTCAATAGAATGTCGTATTAAAAGAGAAATTGAGAATTGAAAAAGTTGAATTAGGCGCTGAAAGAAGAAGACGTGAAGAGGATATTGCTGTGTTAACACATGAAGCATCAACATTGAGACATGCAGCAAGACATTTAAGAGCAGCAGCATTACATGCAACAACATGTAGAAGAAGACGTAGATGTTCTGTTTGTATTTATGCTAAACGTACATTTTCTGAAGTTGATGATTATCGTAATGAGTAAGTGAGATTATTAACATAGATATAATGAATATAATTTGTCATGTTGTTACTAAAATCACTGACCATTAACATGCAAAAAAAAAAAAAATAATGAATATAAATCAAAGACATAATAATATTTATATAAATATCACAAAACTTTCTCTTTAAAATTTATTAACGTTTTAATTAATTTAAAAAACAAAATTTCTTTTACAGTGGTAAATTATTTAAATGTCTTCAAGTACCATTACAAGATATTAGAACTTGGCTACGTCCAGATCAATTACAATCAGCAAGTTCATCATCTGGTTTACGTACAAGTTCACCAATGGACAGAGCAATTAGTTATATTGATGATCCATCAAGTAGTTCTGAAGATGAAGAGTTTGTTGATATGCCAATGGCTGAAGAATCATTATCATCAACAAATTCTGGTGTACAACCAACATCATCACGTGCATTTTCATCTGATTCTGGGTATTTTATATTAATTATTTTACAAAAAAAGAAACAACATAATATTAATGAACATGGATTTAATTATATTTGTTTTGTTTTTTTAGTTTTTCATCTGAAATTGGTGATCGTCGATCAAGATCATATGAAACTGGTGGTAGTAGTCGTAAAATAAGTGAATCATGTAGTGAAACTAATGATGGACAACAACAAAATTCTGGTACATTTAGTAGAACAAAATGGACATCATCATTTCGTCGTTTACTTGGTCGTAAATATCGTGTTAAAAAAAACACTGATAAGTAAAATTTATTTTTAATAAAAAAAATATTAATTAATCAATTAATTTAAAAGAAAACAAAAACAATTTAAATATTGATTTATTATTTATTTTTTTGTTTAAATATATAATCATTTTATTTTTAATCTTTTTTTTTTTTTGTTTACATATTGATGTGTAGCTTCAATGAAAAATTATTTTTCTTAAATTTTTTTTTTTTTTTTATTGATAATCATTAATTCAATAACAAGTTACTGCCAGTATATTTTTTTTTTTTTTTTTGTATTAAATAGGAAAATTTGTGTAGCTTGATACAGAGTAGCTAAAAATTTGCAGTATTTTCTTTTTTGATTTTTCTGTTTTTAGTTGAAAATTGTAGAAAAAAAAAAACAAATTAATTTCGAGTTTATAAACTCGGTCATTCCAATAATAGTATTTTTTATTTTTAAAAAATAAATATTGTATACCTGATAAATTATGACCAATTAATATGGTATTTATCCAAGTTATTATCATCTTGCCGATTTTATTATTTTTATTCTTCAAGGTACTCTCGCGTATGAGTGATTTTATAGGAAAAAAAAATATATATAAATATAAATAAAAATAAATAATCATTCCGAGTACAAGACTGTTCATGTTAGATAATAATTAAAAAAAATTTCAAGTACTTAATTAATTAATACACTTGATAGAAAAAAAATAAAATAGTTGTAAAAAAAAGCAAACACAAAAACGTTATTTAAATCAGAAAAAAATTATTGTAGACGTTTATTATTAATTTTTTTGAGGTAAAAAAATTCAAGTATTCAATGTTCCTGAGATATTTAAATTATTTAATGGTGCTTTTGTTTATTTATATTAAATAACAATTAATTAAAAGAAAAAAACAAATTTTAAAAAATTGTTAAATTAATTATTAAAAATATTATTCATCAAATTAATTACAATTTATTAATACGTTGATACATAATCGTTATTTATGTATAAAAACTCAAGGAACAATAAATATATATTTTGTTTTTTAATATTTTTTTTAACAATAATTGTACTAGCGGGTGCCAAAAAAAAAATACTTGAAATGCACAAGACGAATTTGGCACAAAAATTATCATTGATATTAGTATTAAATTATACTTGAAATATCCGTCGATGCAATTGAGAATTGTTGATATAAAAATAGTGAAAATTAGTTAATTAAACCACAATGCTCAGTCAATAATAATTAAAAACTCTGTAATCCTCGTTGACACGAGGAGTTTGACAGAGAATTTAAAAAATTGACAGAAAAAAAAATCGATTCAATTACAAAAAAAAACGATATTAGAAAAGAAAAATTTATTAATTTATAATTATTGTTAATTGTTTTAATAATAAATAATCAATTGTAAAAATAATTATGAAGTTTTTAGAACCAATTGAAGGAGAATCTAAAAAGAAAAAAATATCGTTGTAATATGTATCGTGATTTGTCCAGGCATTTAATGCTAATTATAATAAAAATGAAAATAACATTTAAAAATAAAAAATAATTTTGTTCACCAGTATCTTTCATCCCTTGACCATCGAAAACTCTTACTCAAACTCCATTTTTTTTCTGTAAAAAAATACAAATTTTTCATTATTTATTTTCAATTAATTAGCTGAATAATTTACTTACTTTCTTCAACTTTTAAATTGCAAACAATAATAATTCCAAGAATGATATTAATAAACTAGAAAAAAAAATTTATAATTAATTTTTTATTTATTTAATTTTAATATATAAACTTATTTTTTTTGTTTTTACCTTTATAATGTTAATTATTATTGATATAATTAAATATTTATTAATTATAGTGTTAAAACAGCTCTTTTTATGAATAATTTTATTTTGAAAATTTGAGTAACAAGACAGTGGAATTGTATGATTATTTTTAGCGTTTAAATTATAATCATTGTTTGAAAAAATACCACAACACATTTCCTACAAAAAAAAAATTAAATTAAACATTTAAAAAACAATCAAAATAATTAATTCAAACAATAAAAAATAAGTGAATATTAAATTGGATAATAATTACCTTTGATTGAAGTTCATTGATTAAATTTTTCATTTCAGGATCATTATAAATTGATTGATTATTTTTTTGATCAAATAATTCATTCATCTCATTGAATTTATTCAAATAAAAATATCCCAAGACTGTCATTAAAATAACAAAGCCAACAATTAAACACAAAATATACTGAAAAAAAAATAAATAAATAATAATAATTAAATACTTTATGACTCATTAGTTGGTTTAACAAAATATAAAACTAAAAATTCATTTTCTGACTCACTGTAATCATAATGCCACGTATATTTTTTACAAAACCAAAAAAAGCAATAAATGTTGTTGTAATAATAAACAAGGCAAACAATATACCAATAATAATTAAAATATTAATTGTTGTATTATTTGATAACACATCAATTTTAATTATACTTATTTTAAAGTAAATAATTAAACTCATCATTGCCACACCATATAACTGTTTAAAAAAAAATAATAAATTATTATTTTATCTAAAATTTACACTGCTATTATTTAAGTAAAAACATTATTTTATTTATTTATTTATATTGTTGTTTTTGTTGTTTAAACTTACCATAATAATTATGTTAAAAAAGTATAAAAAATATTTTAAAAAATTCATTTTATATTTATCAAAAAATTGGTTTAATCAATTTTCTCTTATACAAATATTATTTAAATTAATTTATTGCAACAAATTTATTAATAATTTTAAATGTTATTGTTCAACACATCAAGTGTCAGTCATCAACTAAATATTTCTAATTTTTTCTTTTTATTTTTTTCTAAAAATACATTTAAAGCATAATTAAGATATTTTTTTTTTTTTTTTTTTTTATCAGTAAAATATTTTTTTCGAAATATCTAAACAATATCTAGTCTTATCAGTTATCAGTATAATTATTTTTTTCAATTTTAAACCAAAATAAAAAAAACAATATGTATGAAAATTTAAATAAATAATTTAAATAATTTAAACAAATTAAACAGTTTTAATATAAAAAAAAAAGAAAAATTTTACAAGTTTTTCTTTGTTTATTTATTAATTTATTTATTTATAAATTAAATTTTTTTTTTTTTAAATTTAAATGAATATTAAAAGTCGATAAAAAAGAAAATAATTCCAAAATCTCCAACAGATGTCTACCCATGTCCACAAAACATCTTTAAAAAAAAAAAAATCAAATCAAATCAAAATGGCAGAAGAGATACCTCTCTCTCTTGAATTCTTACCCCCTGCCATGTGAAAAAATCTCTCTAAAAACCACACCATCCTTCTCTCAACCACATGTAAAATTATTTATTATTTCACTTATATTTATTTCAATAATAGTTTGTGTGTTCGTGTGTGTCAAAATCAAACTCCACTGGAGTTTCCAACCTCCTCGGGTTCGGAGACGTTTATTTATCTTCTCGTGTGCCACTAAACATCAAGTTTATATATTATTTATCATTATTTATTATTTTTTTATTATTCTTACTTTTTTTTTTAAATAAAATAATAATAATTCAAAAGTCTAATAACATCAATGAGTGTTTACAAAATATATTACAAATTTACCTACTGTTTTTTTTTTTGGTTTGTTTTACAAGTCAATTTATTAATGATTAATAACTATTGTTATTAATATTTAGTGTTATTGTAATCAGAGATAGTGATACTATCTAAATACATAACCAGAAATATTTAAAAAATATATTAAAACGCAATGGTGGACGATTGGTGAGTCCATCGTCACTTTCTATCCTCAAATCATTTATTATTATATTTTTATTAATTAATTTTTTTTTTTTTATTATTATCGTGGTGATTTTCCTGTCATTATTATTATTTACCATAAATATTCATGGATTATTTATTTGTGTTTATGTGACCTGTTTGTGTGTGTGTGTGTGTAGTTTTTTTTTTTTTAATATTAATTTTTTGTATTTTTGTTTTTTTGAAATATAATTTTTTTTGTTTTTTGTTATCTGTTCAAGTTGACCGTGATGACAGCTGATGATTTTTTTTTTTTTTTTTTGGATTATGTAAATTGACAGTACTTAATTTTCTTGGTGGATTTTAATTTTTTTTTTTTTTTAACCCACGCGTTTTGCGTGGAATTACTGCGGATGCCTCGCCCGAAGGATTTACACCAACTCTAAATATGTGAGTTGAAGAAAAAAATATTAAAAAATAATTTAAATAATTTAAAATTATATATTATTTATTTATAAATTATTATTATTTGTAATATTAAATAATAAAACAATGTTTAAATTATTTTAATTTGAATATTTTACTTTTTTTTTTTTTTGACATTTAAATTATGGAAAATAATATTTTGTTATTTTAATTTTTTTCTATGATTTATTTTTTTTTGTGGGTCATAGTGTGTTTAGATATATTACTAGAAATATTTTTATATTATTTCTAGACATTTTCTTTCGTTGAGTGAATTTTTTTACCTTGCAAAAATTCCATTGAGATAATTTTTTTTTAATTTTTGTTTATTACTTTTTACCTGTTCTTTTGACACAATTCTTTTTTGTCTGGGGAGTGAATTAAATTTTCATAATGTCAAGTGGGTTTATGGGAATAAAAAAAAATGTAAAATAACAAAGAATAAAAATATACGCGAATTGCAATGACAATGACCCGAGGGAACTTCCTCATTGATAATCCAGCCGAGTTTAATTTTAATTTTTTTTTTTTAATTTTGTATTTAAAAACCCACGTGATGTGAATCATCAATTTTTATCAATATTTTTTCACGACCTGTTTAAATAAATAAACATTATTTTGTTGCAATTTTTAGTGTGTCTTTATTAGATATTTTAAAATGCGAATATTTAGGCCAACAGTCAACAAATTTATCATCTTTTAATATCGTCATGGTAATATTTAGTTTAATTTTAGAATCGAAAAAAATTAATAAATAAAATCTTATCATATTATTTTAATCAAATTTTTATTATTCTTTTTTTTTTTTCCTTTAATTAAATAATCAAGATGATTTTTATAGATTAAAATTTATATGCTCCAAATTCATTTAAAGACTTTAAAATTTATAAAATATACAAAATAGTTTCTAATTTTATTTTTTTAAAAACATCGCATGACGACTTGCAATTACGCATTCTCGCATGTCCGCTTTTATAAATTTTTATATATAATATTATTATATTTTTTTATACATATATTTATATCATTTTATTTTTTATTTTTATCATCATTTTGTATGTAATAATAACAGACATCTCGAGGTAATTTTCCAGCGAATAAAAGAAAAAATAAAATGCAAAAAATTATTTAACTAAAAAATTTATTTATAAATTATTTTAATAAACAATAAATGACAATTAAATTTATCCAAAGATTAATTTGACTTTGTATTTTTGTATTTTAAATAATTTTAAAAAATATATTTGTTATTTTAAAATCATTTTATTTATCATTGTTTTATTTGGCTTTTTTTTATTATTTTCAATGCGGTTTTCGATTAAATGATCAACACACTGGTATCGTTTGTATTTGCACGCGATTTGCTGACGTGATTATGTTTCTTCCGCATTTAGAATCCAACATGACTTAGATATATCTAGATGAATCACAATGGTCAGTTTAAATAATAATATGCATGTGTATTTATTTTTACGTACCACCACGTACAATCGATTAAACGCCTTATATTTTTTTTTTTTTTTTTAAATCATTATTGTGTTTCTTTTTGTCTTGGATTTTTTTTTTATTATAATGCTACTACCTTCTTTACAAGTCCAACTTTGTAAACTCAAACGTCAATCGAACAGACTACAATATTAACCAACCAGTTTTACCTCATTCTGGATGACTCATTTGTAATAAAAACAAATAAAAATTCAATGAAATAAAATACATTAGAGAACATGAAAAATAAAGAAAAACTCGAATAAAAAAAATGAATTTTTATTAATATTAATATTAATAATAAACAATGCTAAATATAATTATTTTTTTTTTATCATTAAAAAATGAATAAGAGTTTTATAATGATGAAGGTTTTTTTATTTTTTTTTCTATTTATTGTTTAGCCATTTGTTACTAATTAACATTGTGGCTTGAATTTATAAATATGTAAAAATAGCTATATATTTTAATTTATTTTTAAAACCCATCAAACTCGAAATTATTTGTACAAAAATATAAATCAAAAATCAATTTTAAAAGAGCGGATATAAAAACTTGATTCAAGTAATTTAAAAACGAAAAAAAAAAAAAAATTTATCATATCCTTTTAAATTCTTTTAATAGAAAACATAAAAATATATACAAAATAAAATGTATTATTTTTACTAACCGGATGTTAAAATTAGAAACAATTAAAAAATAATTCATATCATATTTTTTTTATATGTCAAATTGATAAGTTAAAATTATTATCTAAAAAAAAAAAACTGTTAAAAAGAAATTAAATTGTACAATAGGTGTCATCGAAGATATAGAAAATAAAAAAAAAATTGATAAGATTGATTCAAATATAAATAAGAATAAAATGATTGAAAAGAAAAAAAAAAAAAAAAAAATTAGCCAGTTTATTATCAAGCAAGACGACAAAATGTTGAAATTAAAAAATCTATAATTTAAAAAAAAAATTTAAATACCAAAGTGAATCATCAACACTTAATAATCAGTATAAAAAAAAAAATAATAATAATTTAGTTAGAATTGATCGATGCATTTGCATAGAAGCCAGTAAAGAAGATTTTTTTTCTTGTTTTTATTCAACCAAGTGCAATTACTGTACAAGAGACAAGATAAAAAAAAAAAAAAAAAAGAGCTAAGTAAGAATAAGAAGTAGGGATACATATGTATGACGTCTTAATTTTTGTACTCAGTTGCTTAGGCACATTCTGAGGTCAATGAAGCCGATGATCTGACAGAAAGTTCCGCGTTGTTGTCCGGCCAATTAATGTCAAATTTTCTATTGAAAAAAAATATATAAAAACGTCCAAAGACACCTCAAATAAATCAATAAAATTATCTAAAAAAAATAAATCAAAAAAATTTATTTAATAATCAATTTAACATAAACAATTGATTATTACTATTTTTTATTAAAAAGAAATATTTATTTGATAAATATATTTTTGTTGAAATAGAAAAAAATTATTTAATATAATTAACACTTATTTAATTTATGTGATAAAATTAATGTCGTTCTAGTTTTAAAATTCAAGCATTTACTTTGCTGCATCTCGGTCGTCAACTTGGGGGTAAAAAACTACAATTTTTATTAATAGAATATATACATAGTCAATCTGTATTTTACATGTGTGTATTTTCATGTTTACCAATCTCTTTACCTCTCATCATCATCATCATCAACATCATCTCAAAGTTTAGTTTAAAAAAAAACAAAGAAATAATATGAATTTCGATAATTTAAAAAATTCGATAGAAATATTAATTATTTAAATTTTTCATTATGAAAATCATCAATGTCTTTAAAAACATTATAATAATAATTAAAATTAACTATTTTAAATGAGAGTTAAAATATATTTAATTGCCCACTTGTGATTTATTTTATTTTTTTTTTATTCTCAACTGTTTTTTGTGCCTACTCAAGACGTTGTTGGTAAAATTAGAAAAATAAAATTGTTGATCATTGTACACGCTTCCACGCGTTTGAGAGTGCCAGCAAGTTGTTCTGCAAGATAAAAAATATATATATATAAAATATAAAAGAGACTTGATCTACAAAATAATCAGGGCGGAGGTTTTTTGTTGCTTGAGGCAACTGTTAATATTTGTCATTTAAAACTCATTATATTAACTTAAAAAATAAATTGTTTTTTGTTTTTATTTTGTTGCAGAAATTAAAGATGAATTTACTTGATGATATTTTTTAATATTAAAAAAAAAGAAGAAAAATATATTTGATAATAAATAAAGCTTAGTGATTAATAAATAAATAAATAAAATAAAATAATCAAGATGATGCATGATCATGGACATCATGCAGCTAGAAAACAAACACCTCTATCACCAGAAGTTGCATTGGCAAATGATGTATTTGATCAATTTTGTAATGCATCAACACTTAAATCAATTCTTGGACATTTTCGTCATTTATGTGAATTACTTAATATGCGACCAAATACATTTCCACAATTTTATCCAAAATTTAAATCAAAATTACGCTCATGGAAAGCACAAGCATTGTGGAAAAAATTTGATTTAAAAGCAAATCATAAATGTTATAATCGTGGTAAAGCAAGTTCAAATACACGTGTAAGTAATTAAATAATCTTAAAAATATGTCAATGATTTTAATTGTAATTTAATGAATAATAAAAAAAAAATTACAGGTATTAATAATTGGTGGTGGACCATGTGGTTTAAGATCAGCAATTGAAGCTCAATTACTTGGTGCAAAAGTTGTTGTTATTGAAAAACGTGATCGTATGTCAAGAAATAATGTATTACATTTATGGCCATTTGTCATTCAAGATCTTCGTAGTTTAGGTGCTAAAAAATTTTTTGGTAAATTTTGTGCTGGTTCAATTGATCATATAAGTATACGTCAATTACAATGTATACTATTAAAAGTATCATTAATACTTGGTGTTGAATTTTATGAGGGTGTTAGTTTTGATTCATTAATACCACCACCATCACCTACAACAACATCATCATCATCATCATCATCAAAAAATGCTAATGATAATGGAGATGACAATGACAATGACAATGATGATGATGATAATATTGATGAAGATGTTAAAATTGGTTGGCATGCTAATACAACACCATCTGATCATCCAGTATCACAATATGAATTTGATGTATTAATTGGTGCTGATGGTAAACGTAATACACTTGATGGTTTTAAACGTAAAGAATTTCGTGGTAAATTAGCAATAGCAATAACAGCAAATTTTATAAATAAAAGAACAGAAGCTGAAGCACGTGTTGAAGAAATAAGTGGTGTTGCATTTATATTTAATCAAAAATTTTTTAAAGAATTATATCAAGATACTGGTATTGATCTTGAAAATATTGTTTATTATAAAGATGATACTCATTATTTTGTAATGACTGCTAAAAAACATAGTTTAATTGATAAAGGTGTTATATTACATGATCATCCAGATACAGCAAAATTATTAGCCAAAGATAATGTTAATAGAGATGCACTTATGTTATATGCACGTGAAGCTGCTGATTTTTCAACTCAATATCAAATGATGAATATGGAATTTGCTGTTAATCATTATGGACAACCAGATGTTGCTATGTTTGATTTTACATCAATGTATGCTGCTGAAAATGCATCACGTGTTATTGAAAAAAATGGTTTTAAATTATTACAAATACTTGTTGGTGATAGTTTATTAGAGCCATTTTGGCCAACTGGTTCTGGTTGTGCACGTGGTTTTTTAAGTTCAATGGATGCTGGATGGTCAATTAAAAGTTGGAGTAATACATTAACAACACCACTTGATGTTATTGCTGAAAGAGAATCAATATATCGTTTACTTGGACAAACAACACCTGAAAATTTAAATCGTGATTATGCTGCATATACACTTGATCCACATACACGTTATCCAAATTTAAATGTACGATCAGTATCAACAATACAAGTTATGGGATTATGGGATACTGATGATCCAGATAAAATTAAACAACCATTCCCTCTACCATTAAATTATAATAATAATAATAATATTGAATTACCAAAAAAACGTAGAAAACGTGATATACAAATACATCCAGATACATTATTAAATTGGCTACAAAGACAAGTTGTATTATATGATAATGTACAAATAACTGATATGACTAATTCATTTAAAGATGGTCTTGCTATTTGTGCAATAATACATCGTTATAGACCAGATTTAATTGATTTTTATTCACTTAAAAGTGATGAAACGGAAAAAAATAATCAACTTGCTTATGATGTACTTGAAAAAGAACTTGGTATATCACCTGTAAGTATTTTTTTTTTTTCTTTTCTTTTCTTTTATTCCAAGAGAATGATTTTTTTTTTATTCGTAGTTTGATCTCATTTCTTTTTTTTTGACCCTTTTTTTTTTTTTTACCGTTGTTGTTTAATGAACACTACTAACAACAAAAAAAAATAAATTAAATGTAGATTATGACGGGTGAAGAAATGGTCAATTGTGATGTGCCTGATAAACTTGACATGTTTTCATATTTAACACAAGTTTATGAAGTCTTCAAAGGTGAAATACCATTCGTCAAATATCCAAAATTGGTGAGTATATTTAATGCTTGTTTATTTTTAAAATATTTAAATCAAAATCATTGGATTTTTAAAATACATATATCTATATATTTATTTACCATTGAAATGATTTAAATTGTTGAGTGAATAGTTTTGATGATCCCTTATTTTTCCTTTAAAAAACCTTTTTTTTTTCTTTTGGTTTTTTTTTTTTTTCGTTCTTTTGTGATGCGTGAAAGCAGGAACCTGAGACAGATGAAAGACCATTGTATGACAAGCAGCTGGCACAATTGACAAAATGTGGATTGATTGGTAGAATAACCAAGCATGATGGTACAACAAGAACTCGGCATTCAAGATCATCACGTCATAATAATGAAAATTTACAAACAATTGATAAAAAAATTGATGCAAGTCTTGGAAGAAGATCAAGAAAACGACGTAGTACTGAAAAAATGGGAGCAAGTGTTGTAAGTATTTTTATTATATTTATTTCATTTTAAATATATTTTTAAATATTAATATTAATTTAGTCACCCTGGAAGCTGGGGATTACAAAATTTTATCATGGATTATTTGTCGTTATTTTTATTTATACTGTTGGACTTACAATAATGCAATTTTTGGATGTAAAAATATTAATTTAAAAAAAATTGTATCAAGTCAGTTATTTTTATTTTTATTTATTTTTTTTTGATAAACTTTTAAATATTTTTTTAAACAATTGTTATTATTTTATTTTTGAATAATTATTTATTTGATGAATTTAATTTTTTTTTGTGGGATAATTTAAATAATTATAAATGAAATAAAGGAAGAAAGACAGAAGAGATTAGAGGACATTGTGAACAATCGTATTGAACGTATGAAGAGACGTCAATTTTTACGTAAAATGGCAACTCAACAATTTTATAAAAGTATACAAATGCTACAAGTTAATGCTAAAAATGATAAAGATGAGCCATTTGAAGATTATTCAATATTTTTATATCGTCAAACTGCTGCTGATTTCAAGGATCGTGTTAAAGAATTAGAGCAGAAAATATTATATCCAGTAAGAGTTTGTTAGGTTTTTTTTTTTTTTTTCATTTTTAAATTTAGAAAACTGGTGTGAAAGCGATGCTGAGATTTCAACGCTTCATTAATCCACATGACAATATTTTCTCTAATTCAACTATTTTTTTTTTTTTTTGTTTATATTTACAAACAAAAAAAAAAATAAATAACGTTTGTGTGATTTTTTTTAATATCATTTTTTGGCCCATTATAATTATCTAATTACTAATCAAAAAAAAAAAAAAAAATACCTGCATAGTGTTTTGAAACAAATTTTGATGTTGTAATTGATTTTTATTTTGTCTTTTAATTTGGTTTTTTATTTAAAAATATTTATATATTAATTCTTGTATTTGTTTTTTTTTTTGTTTTTGAATTATTTCAATTTTAGGATAGAGATCCAAAAATGTTGCTACATCAAAAGGGTGGTGCTGATGAAGATTTTTCAGGAAGAATAAAAAATTTTGAAGATAAATTACGTGGTAATTCATCAATTGATAAAAAACCACGTGATCTTTTACGTGCAATTGGAAAAATAGAAAAAAGTGATTGGAATGTTAAAGAAATTGAAAAAAAAATTGAAGAAAGTAAAATGAATTGTGGATCAAAACAAGATCGTGAACGTGTACCAAAATGGAGTCGTGAACAATTTTTAGCACGTCAAATAAAAATGGAAAAAAAAGGAAATGATACAACAACAAATGATGATAAAAAATATGCTGAAATTGATAATACATTAAAATTTATTGATAAAAAAATTAAAGAAGGTAATATACTTGGTCATAATAAAGTATCAGCAATGGCTGAACAATTTACAAATAAACAAAATGACAATAATGAACAACAATTAAAAATTCAACGTTCAAATTCAAAAGCAGCAATTGTATTACCAACACAAGGTGGTTCTGAAACATGTCATTTTTGTGATAAAAGAGTTTATCTTATGGAACGTTTAAGTGCTGAGGGTAAATATTTTCATCGTGGTTGTTTTCGTTGTGAATATTGTTCAACATCATTACGTATTGGTAATCATACATTTGATAGAGATAAAAATGGTGGTCGTTTTTATTGTACTCAACATTTTGGTTTAACTGGTACAATTAAAACAAGAATTGATAAAAAAAAAATACCACTTATTAATAAAGAAAATATTATTGATACACCAAATAAATTACAAATAAATACAGAAAAAAATTTATTAAAACCACCAATTGATGGTGTTGTTGGATTGGATTTACTTGATCGTGGACAAACACCAGAAAGAATTGAATTTAAAAATCGTGCTGGTATGTCTGATGCTGAAGAGGCACACAGTCAAATGGATGAAGATGAATGGACTGATAGAAATTTTGGTGCATCAGCTGCTGAAATGGGATCAAGTGATGATATTTCTGACATGAGGTATATAAAATTAAACACATTAAAAAATATATTAACTTGATTTTAAATTTATTTTTCTTATTTATGTATTTTTTTTTATTTCTCTCAAGTGATTCTGATGAAGAAAATGAAATTTACGAAGAAGCTATTGATCAACCATTGACAACTGAAGGTACAATTGAATTAGCTAAAAATTGGACATTACGTTATTCAACAAATCCTCAAGGTTCTGAAAATAATTCTGATACTGGTAGCAATGAATACGAGGATTCAAGTGATGAATATACAAGCGAGGGTAGGTACACAAAAAAAAATAAAGACAAAAAAACAAAACAAACAATTAAATTATATATACCAACATTTAATATAAAATCATAAAAAAAAAAAAAAAAAGAAAAATAGACTGTATGATTGTGAAGTGTATTTGAGTGTGTGATTGTGTACGTGTATTGCACAATTCTCAATTCCCAGAGAATGTGTATTGTCGTTGTTATGTATGCATTTAAAAATATGTATATTCAGACAATATTCCATAATCTTAAAACGACTTGATGTATAGGAGACTGGCACAGCAGAAACGAGGATTGGTGGCGAGAAGGAGAAAAAAGGAAGTTTGGCTGAAGGTACCACCACGTGAATCAGATGACACGGAGACTGGATCAGAAACAGAGGTGATTAATCATACAACAACAGCAACAACAACACCAACACCTACAACAACGACAACGACAAATTCAATAATTAATTTAAATAATAATAATATATCAAATAATGATAAAAAAAAAATTTTTTTTGATGCATTATCAACAAATGAGGTAGATGGACGGTAAAATAATGATGGTAGGTATTAGTTGTGATCAGTAATTCAGGCAAATTGTGTTAATTTATATGAATGGTAATAAAATAACTTTAAATGCCATTTGATGATTTGAAATCATTACATTGAGAAAATTATCAATAACATCAGGTATTAGTGAAAAAAATTATTTAGATGATAAACCAATTGAAGATTCATTTGATATATTAAAAAAAGAATTAAAATTAAGAAGAGAAAAAAAATTAATTAATGATTTAACACAATTAAGACCATTGTCTTGTGAAACAGCTAAAACAAAAATGAATGAATATTTTGATAAATTTGAAAAACAAAAAATTAATAATGATATTGATAAAATTGATGATAATAATTTAGAAATAAAATCACGTATTTCAGATAAAATTAAAAGTAAAGATTTAGTAAAATATTTTAATAATAATTCAATTGATATTAATGATGATAAAAATTTAGATAATATAATTGATAAAACAAAAAAAAATATTTTATTAAAAAAACAAAAAAGTTTTATTGAACCAAAATTAAAATTATCACCAATATTTTCATGTAAAAATAATTATTTAATTAAAAAAACAAATAGTTTTTCATCATCACAAAATTATGATGATTGCTTAAATATAAATGATAATCAAATAAAACGTATATCTATTATTGAAAGTGAAATAGTATTGCCAAAAGAAAAAATTTTAACAACACAAAATATACCAAAAAAACCAGAAAGAAAATATATTTCATCTGAATTAAATTCACCTGATAGACAAAAAAAATTAATAAATCATATTGATAATGTTCCTTCGTCTTCAAAAATTACAAATATTAATTCACCAAGTAGTTCAGTTAAAATTTCTTCTAAATCGGTTAAAAAATCATCACGAAATGATCATGAAAAAAATAAAAAAGACAAGTGCATAATTTCATAATCATTTATCATTATTTTATATTTAACAAGAATTAAAAAAAAAAAAGCACATAAATCATGAAAAAAAAAAAATTACTAACATAATTTTAAAACGAAAAAAAAGATTATTAATATTTTCTAATTAATGGTGGTTAAATGATGCACATGTAACGATGATTTTCATAACAATAAACTGTGTGAGATATTATTTTAGACTCTGAACAAAAAAAAATATATAAATAATAATTTAAAAATTAAAGAAAACGATAGTAATATGATAATTGATAGAAAAAAGAAGCGAAAATAAATTGGACAAACAGAAGATCCCAAGGTAACAATGTTAAAAAAAAATATTTCAAATGAGAATGGTGTGTCTTTGTGCTCATTAACCGAATTAACGATTTTTTAAAAATCCAAAATACAAAATTTATTTATTTATTTATTTAAAAAATAATTGGATTTATAAAAAATTTCGAAATTAATCATTGCGTGAATCCCAAAATGCTTGAAGTAGATTTTATTTTTTTTTATTTTTTATTATCATCTTCTCGTAACTGACAATTAATTTACAAAAAAAAAAAAAATATTTTTTCTTACTAAAGTTATTAATTAATATCTCGCCTGCTTATTGTTTTTATTTTTTTTCAATTTTTTTTTTTAACTGAAAATGATCGTTTATGTGATTAAATTAACCCTCGATAATCACATTAATTTTTTTTCTGTTTAAAAAATAATATTATGCTAAAAAAAAGAAGCAAAAAACTTTTTACAAAAAAAAAGTATTAATGTTATTTTAAGTAAAAAAAACATGTATAAATATTTAAACAAATTTTTTTTTTCTTAGGTTGCATCTGACGAGACAACAAGTGAAGAGTGTCTTGAAAATTCAGCAACAGAAATATCAACTGATTCAGAATTTGAGCATGATGGTACAACACCAACTCAACCAGATATCCCTGAAATAACAATAAATGATGCATTTATTAGAAAAACACGTGGACAATATGTTGAACCAAAAAAAGTACAAATAAAATCACGTATGATATCACCAGTGAATGGTAATTTACGTCCTATAATTGATGAACCGTCCAAAAAAACATCTCAAATATTATCAAAAAATAAAGAAGCATCATTATTATCTAACAAAAATAACCAATCATCAAGCAAAGATTTAATTAAAAATGATTTAACAACACGTCCAACAACACTATTTAATCCATCACCATTAATAAATCCACGTAAAGGTGATTATTTATTAAATCGTACACATTCAACTGGTGGAATTGCATCAAAATCATCACTTGAATTAAAAAAGAAATTTTTACTTGGTCCATCATCAATTGGTGGTAGTGTTATTAAATCTGGTTCAACATCAAATGTCGATACAAAATTACGTAATTTTACTGATGCAATATCACAACATCAAAAATTATTAAATCCAGCACCAGAACCAAGTCCAACAATGCAAGCATTTTTACAAGGTACAAATAAATTACATAATACACCAAATATACCATTATCACCTATATTAAAAAATTTATCAACAACAACAACATCAACATTAAATGACAATAAAAAGAATGAAATATTTAATTTTAATAAAATCCATTTACCAGATTTAATTAAAGAAACAAATATCATTGATTCAAATAAAATAACAAATAATTATCATAAAAAAAATCATGATAATGATGATGATGATATTGATGAAATAACAAAAATTGAAAATTTAAAAATTATTGATGATTTAATAAGCAATATTGATGATAAATGTGAAGATAGACCACGTAGTCCAGTTGAAGAAACGCCAATAATTGTTTCACAAGTTAATTGGACCAATGATGTTAATAAAAATGATAAAATTGATAATGATGATAGTTCTGATGATTTAGAAATAGACAGTGATTCATTATCATCAAGTGAAACAGATGATAATGATGATAAAATAACTAGAAAAAATATAGATTTACCAAAATTAAAAATACACAATACAGATGGTAATTTGCTGCATGATGATAATATTGAACCAGATTCAATTGAATGTTTTGCAATGAATAATTTAGCTAAAAATAATAAAACTGCTGATGATGAAGAAGATGAAAATGACATAATAAAAACACCAGTTAATGAAATAAAAAATATATGGCATAAATCAACAAATGAAATTGAAATATTAAATAATAATATTAAAACACTTGATATACATAATGCACAGCCATGTTTAAGTACTTGTAGTAGTCCAACAACATCATTAACATCAAATGTATCATGTAAAAATGATGAATCAATTGATAATGATTTAACAACAACAACAACAGCAGCATTAACTGAAACTGAACTATCTGAATGGGCAATTGATGGTGAAATAATATTACAAAATGATATACATGATACAGATTATAATATTAATAATAAAAAAATTAATTATAAAAATGCTCAAATTGCTAAAGAAGAAGATTTAACAGATATTGATACATTATCTGATAATAAAATATATAATAATAGTAATAATAATAAAACAGTACAATTGCCAAATAATGATACATCAAAATTATTAGTTAATGATGAAGATATTGATTATATGGATACAGATAATGAATCATTATTAGACAGTCTAAAAGATACACAAAATATACCAATTATTAAAAATCGTGGATACATTGAATTTGTTAATGTTCCTGGTATATCAACAAATTATATTAATAATAATATTAATAGTAATAACAATAGTAATAACAATACAAATGCACCAATAGCACAATCTGAAATTGTAAATGATTTTATTATTTATAATGATGATAATTATAATAATAAATATGATAATAATGTTATTGAAATAAATCCAGTAACACTTGATGATGTTAAAGAACGTTTAAATGTTAAAAAAAATATTGATACAACACATTGTAAAGATGATGAAATAAATGAAACAAGTATTAATGATGTTGGACAATCAATGGATGAAGATAGTTTATTAATGATTGAACAACCAGAAGATACAACAACAACTAGTGAATTAACAACAATAAAAGCAAATCCAATAATTTGTACATTACCAATTAATGATACAAATGATATTAATAATCCTGATTATATTGAATATGTTAAACGTTTACAATCAAGAATTGCTGAATTTAGTAATGTCAAGGATTCAATTGACATTAGAAAATCAAAACGTAAAAATTCAAAAGTTTTAGTACAACAACAACAACAAGAACAAGAACAACGTTCATCAAATGATATTATTATTGAAGAAAATAAAACAAATGATAATACAAATAATATAAATAATAATAATAAAAATTATAATTCACCAGCAACATCAAGAAAACTTGAAGAATTAACACGTGAAAGATCAAAACAAAAAAATTTAATACAAGATTTATTAATGGATAAAATTGAAGCACATAAACAAAAATCTGCTGAAAAAAAAGCTAAACGTGCTGCACGTAATGCATCATTTAATAATGGATTAAAAACAAGTGGTTCATTGACATTTGTACCTGGTAATTTGGGAGTACAATGTAGTACACCAATTAGAACAACATTTGCTGAAGCAAAAAAAACACTTGATTTTACAAAAAATAATAATGATGATGATGATAATAATGATGATGTATTTAAAACACCAATAGCACCACCAAGATTAAAACATGAAGAGGCTAGAAAAACAGCTGAAAAAGCCAAACAAGAAGCACGTGAACGTGCTAGATTAAAAAGTGATGAAGATTTGGGTCTAAGTCCAGAGGATAAAATAAAATTATTAAAAATGAAATTTTCAAAAAGACAATTATCAATGGAAGAACGTAAAAAATTTATTGATAATGATTATAATGATAATATTAATAATAACGAAAGTACACGTCATTATAGTTTAACAATAAATAAAAATATTGGTAAGCTACAATCAAGTAAAAGCACTGATAATGTTAAAATACTTAATAAAAAAATTAATAATAATGATGATAATTTAAATAATAATTTACCATCATTAGCTAAAAGTCTTGATGTACTTATTGATAATAATAATGATGATGATGATAAAAAAATATTATTAAAAATTGATAATATTGATGATAATGTTGTTGTTAAAAGAGATAAAAAAAAAATTAAAGATCCAGAAAGAAGAAAGAGTATTATTCAAGCTGTTTCTGATTTTTTTAAAAAAAAAGATACAACACCATCACCAACTGGAATTAAAGATAAAAATTCAATGTTTAGAATAACTGGTAGAAAAGATAAATTAAAGGTAAATATTTTTCGTAATTTTATTAATTTCAAAATCAAATTATAAATTATCTAATTTTATTTATTTCTTTTTTTTTTTTTTTCATTAATATTTTTACAGTTATTTAGATCTTATTCCGAAGAATATGTTGTAAGCAAAATGAAAAATAAAAAAAAGACAATTTTTAAAAATATAGCTAGATAATTATTAGATGCTTTATAAATTATTTTTTCTTTTGTTTATGCTTATGTATATTGTTATTTGAGATTTTATTTTTTTACAATGTAGAAAATTAATTGAAAAAAAATTTATTATTTCTTGTTATTGTCTGCAATTTATTTGTCATTTAAATAGAAAATGAATCAGTTGTTATTATTTTATTTCTTTTGATAAATTTAGCTTGTTTTTTGTGTAGAAAAAAGAGTGAAATATCAATTTAAAAAACTAATGATTTATTATGAAATATTTACAGATTGATAAAATGGAAAGTAAATCTGATATCCGGCCAAAATCAATAAGTGAAGGAATGTTGATTGAAAATTTTTTGCGTCATGAATCATTGCCATCAGTACCACCACCGCCAATAAATTATTCATTTAATGAAACTCAAATATCTGATGATTCATTGTCAGATGATAATTCAAAAACAACAACAGCTGCTGTACCATCACCATCAAAAATAAATAAAAATACAACAATTGATGAATCATGTAGTAGTATAACACGTAAATTAAAAAATCAAAAAAAATTAAATCGTCAAGCACAATTAAAACGTTTGAGAATTGCACAAGAAATACAAAGAAAATTAGAAGAAACAGAAGTTAAACAACGTGATTTAGAATATCGTGGTGTATCTGTTGAAAAAGCATTACGTGGTGAAGGTGAATATACTGGAAAAAATGAAAATCAATTATTTGGTGAATGGTTTGATCTTATGAAAGAAAGAACTGATTTACGTAGACTTGAAAAAGAATTACTAGTACGAGCACAAGAAGTACAACTTGAAGATCGTCATGAAAGATTGGAGCATGAATTACGTGAAAGACTTGCTGATGATGGTAATTATTATACATATTTTTTATTGTTAAAATATCTTAAATTAATTATTAATTATTGTATTTGTTTTTAGATACTAAAAAAACAAGTGAAGATGTTAAAAAAGAAGGTGAAATATTAACTGAAATGTTGGAAATTGTTGCTAAAAGAGATTCACTTATCGCATTACTTGAAGAGGAACGAAAAAGGTGGCGTAAATCCTCGTGCCCAACACTTATTACACATTATCGCACAAATTTATCCAATGCTAATACCTTTACACTTTTTAATTCACCAATTATTTTTATATTTTTATTAATTATTTGTTTTTTTATTTCAAATTATTTTATTACTATATTACTATCTTATTTTATTGATTAGATAAATTTTTATTTTATATTTTTCCTATGCTTAGTAACCTTTACCATAAAAATTTTTCCAAATTTTTTAAATTGCATGATTTTACTGCATTTACTATTTTTAATAATGCATGGTTTGTTTTTATTTTTTATTTTTTTTAAATTTCATATTTTATTATGCATGCTTGTTTGGATAATTATTTAAAAAATATATTATTCATATTTAAAGTATTTTTTTTTTTTGAAAAAGTAAATGACATTTTATTGATAAATTAATATTTATTTAATAATACACAATTAAACTATGAACATATTTAAAAATGTGTTTATTTTTGGGCAATGAGGAATTGTGCAATTGTGACTTCGCTTTTAAATAAAAAAAAAAATATGTTTATTCGTTTTCTGCATTTTGAGTGAAATTATTATTTTTGGGAATGGTAAGATTAATTATTATTTTTCTTTAAATGACATGTGATTGATTTTTTTATTGTTTTATTTAAAGCATGAAAGTTTTTTCCCTAAATGTAATTGTTTTTCGCTGGAGTTTAATAATTTAAAATTAATTTTTTATATGGATTTTTTTAAATTTCAGATACAAAGATGAGGATAAAGACCTTGAGGCTCAAATGAAAGCCAAGGGTTTAAAATCAACACATGTAGAAAAAAATGACACCAAGTATACGGTCTAAATTTAATAATTTCTTTTTTAAAAATTTTTTAGAATTTTTATTTTATTACTTTACTTTGGAATTGTCAAGACTGTTTGGTTTATAATAATCAATGGATTTGATTTTAATTTGTAAATTTTCTATACAATAAAATTTACAAGAATAATTAATTAAAAAAAAACATCAAAGATTGGGCTGTATACAAGAAAATAATAAAGAATAAAAAAAAATATTTTTTCATAAATATACAATTAAATTGACGGAATTTAAATAAAGTAAAGGAATTAATAATGCGTGATATTGTAAATTTTATAAGCATAAAAAATGATAATGATGAAAAGTTTTGATGAGAATATATTTTGCTTCAAAAAAAAAAAAAAAAGAAATAACAAAAAAAATATTAAAATACACTTGATTTGACTATTGAATGTAATAATTAATTTCAAAATTTAAAAACAATAGTATTATTAAATTGTGGTGTTTTAGAATTAATTGTTAATGACTGTATAAATAATTTTCTTTTTTTTTTCGCTTGAGTTATACATTGAAAATAAAAAAACACAGTGATCATGATGATAAAAAAATAAACAAGTATCAAAATTATACCATGTTATTATTGATTTAATTTAATTTATATTAATTTAGTTATAAAAAATAAAAATTATTTAAAATAATAAAGATCATCATCCAAATAATAGTTTTTTACTTTTTCTCATAGTTAACTAGAAATATATATAATTTTTAATTCACCTAGTCTTTCAAGAATTTTTATTTTTATTAAATATTATAATAAAATAATTATTAATAGTTTAAAAATAAAAAATACTAAAACTTAAATGTACAAAATAAATTTTAAATAATGTTCATGCTAAAGTAAGTATAATTTTTATTTTATTTTTCTTAATTTAAGTTAATATTTTAATGAGTAATTGGGTTGTTTAAGTTGACTCAACATTCAATAGATTCATGTACTATTGCATTAAAAATAAAAAATATAATTCAACATAAATAATATATAATGATTATTGATATATTAATTTATTATCAGATTTTAAAATTAAATTTCATGCCTAATGCCTCAATTTAAGAACCCAAAGCCTTGATGGTTCTTAAAAATAAGCCGTTTATTTTTCCTGCTTTCCTGATACTTTTTCAGGCCATAATTATTCAAAGCCATAAAATCTGTCTCCAGATTAAATAGGCATTATGATAATTTTAATGATCTAATAATTTTTTATATTAAAAATAAAACAACTACATGGAAAAATAAACAACAAAAAAAAATTAATTATTCTACAAACACAATATTTAACAATTATTATTTATTTTGTTTAATTATTAATTTTATAAACTATTAAAAAAATTTCGAAATATCATTTGTTATTAACACAATTTTCTTAACTAAATAATAATAGAAAAAATTATTAATATAATATTTTAAATAAATTAATTAACAATATAAAATTTTATTAATTAATTTATTTTTTGTTGATCTTAGTTTGTTATTAATAATAATTATTTATGTTTGTTTTAATTTTTTATAGATTATTTTCTATCATACCGCATGCGGTTTTCGACACTTTCGCCACTTTCGTGACTTTGAAGCGTTCTTAAGTCTCCAACGGTATCAGGATAACAGAAAGAGCAAAGAGTTTTTTTTATTAAAAAACAATCCTATTTAGAACAAATCCTATAAGAAGAAATACATATAAAAATTTTATTAATATATATTACTTAACAATTAAAATAAATATATTAACTTTTTAATATTATTATTAATGTTTAATTTGTTTAAACGATTCAACAAATAATAATTAATTATTAAAATGACTATTTATTTAACAATTTATTCAATAATATATAAAAAACATTAAAAATATTATTATTTAATAATTATATAAATAAATAAATAAACAACATAAAGACAATATTTTATTTTATTATAGTCAAATTAATTTAGTAAATTACTAATTTGTTTTTTTTTATTTATTTCTAAAATTATTGTATGAGATTCAATGAGATTGCATGAGTTATATATTTCTATGATACCGTATGCGGTTTTCGTCACTTTCGTGACTTTGAAGCGTTCTTAGGTCGGCCGTAGTATCAGGAGAACAGAAAAAGAGAAGAGTAAATAAATAACTCAACTCCTATATAAAATAAAAAGTTAAATATATCGAATAGACAAGTAATAATAATAATTATAAATTATATATGTAACTTGTAAATTATAAATTTTGGTAGAAAAATTTATCTTAAAAATTTCTTTGTAGACATAGCTAATGGAAATTTAAATTGCAAAAAAAAAAAAACTATTTAAAAAACGAAATGTTACGATAAATTATTCTCTCTAACACTCGATATATTTGGATGATGTCAATAAAAGGATAAAAGAAGCATCATATGTATTGCTTTATTTAAATAAAATGCAAAAACCATATAAAAATAGTTCAGTCTATGCAATATTAATACAAAATAATAATTTATTATTGTCTTCCAAGTAAATATTCACTCTGATGACTTGACGATGCTCGACAATATGAGTAAACTCAATTTTTTTATATCTTAAATAGTTTATACGAATTGCTTTTGTAAAAAAATACGAAAAACAAATAAAAAAAGGTTCAATATTAATTCTATTACATATTAATAAAAAATTATTAATCTTTGTTTTAATTATTTAATTTAAATGCGAGGATCGAAATATATTTCTATCGTATACCGTATACAATATACCGTATACGGTTTTAGTGTCTTTACGGAGTTCTTAAGTCTCTGATGGTATCAGGATAACAGAAAGTAGTAAGAGTATTTTAGTTTTCTAAAATATATATTGAATTTGAACAAGATTGAATGAGAATTTTTTGCTAGGAGATTGTATGCGGTTGATGACACTTTAGTGACTTTGAAGCGTCGTTAAGTCTCCGACGATATCAGGATAACAGAATAATTCAAGAGGCATTGCTGATAGACTGTAACATTGTCAATAACTCTTGAATTATCATGTTATCCCCATTACAGACCGGAGATTTTGGCTCGGAAGACGATTGTACGATGGTGGTTGTTGGACGAACGGACACGACGACGACGACAACAAAACGATTGATAGATAGATAGACAGTCGACAGGCTTGGTGACTAAATAGCTACGTCAGTATCAAAAAAACATATTTTGTAAAGAGGTATCTCATTTATTTAAGAGCGCCTTTAAATTGTTACTTGTACCTCCTTGACTATTATGTTTTTCGAATATCAATCAGTGATATTTTGCCACCACGGTATCAAATACGATGATGTGAGTTGATTTAGACAATGATAATCAAGCTGACCACCTGACTCTTCTCTCAGGTTGTCACGAAAAATGAGTTTGAGAATCGAGCCCCTGCTCACCTCAAGAATCATACTATTGTATCCGTCAGGCCATGGGTTAGATTTAAAAAAAAAAAAACCATCAGAGTTGGAAAAAAACTTGGTAAAAAAATATAAACCCATGCAAATACCATGGAGTAGATCTTCACCTGTAAGACAAATTTCAACACGTTGCAGCAAAATAGAAAATAAGGTTAGTCCAAAAGGCTGTTACCAAGTTCGCTCCCAAGCCGGATTAAAGCCAGTACCAATAATTAAGCCAGTTAAATAATTAATATGTTGATTATTCTTTTTAGCTATTATACGGTCATCATGATGATCATTCATATGCCAAAGATGTACTGACAATTGAACGTGTTAATGATGATTGCCTGGCTGAAATATTCATGTATCTTCCAGCATGTGAAAGACCAAAAATTGCATTGGGTATGATAATGATAATTAACATACAAGATAAATTATTTAATATTGATAATAATTTATTTTTTTAGTATGCAAACAATGGAAAAGAGCCCTTGATTATTACTCTTGGTTTAATGTCAAAAAACTTGAACTAACTTATTGGAGATATGATGAGTATCCAAATTTATTAACGAAAAATTATCCAACAATCGATGGACAATTTAGTTTTTTAAAATCGCTGCTTAATAAATGTGGTCGTTATTTAACAAAATTAGACTTGACAGCATATAGCCATTTTAACATAGTACCAGTTATCAATGAATCTTGTCCAAATCTTGTAGAGCTTCAAATAAGAATTGAACATATTGACGATGCAATATTAGATAATGCATTTACACGTCTTTTGAAACTAAAAGTATTGAAAATTATATTTCAATGTTTTAAAACGCACGGTACATTTATACCTGTTGCTTTAATCAATTCATTGTTAAACGTTGCTGATACATTGACTGAACTGAATTTGTCAAATTGGTCTGAATGCATGGAAGACAGTACTAATTTTCCAGGTGAAATCACTAGTGTAAGTTAAACTTTATAAAAAAAAAATATTCTATTCCTTTTTATTCTTTACATATAGGTACTTATGAATTATTTGTTTTGCAGGTGATTTCTCAACTGAAGGCCTTGAAAACGTTTCAATTTGCTGGTGTGAAAAGTCCCGAAAGTTTAATCGATTATTTAGGTTTGACGGAATCTACAATACAATTCACTAGTGACGAGTGTAAATATAGTGAAAATAAATTTGATTTCCAAAAAAAATATAAGTCGGTCAAGAGTTTAGATATTAGAAAGTCCCGAGTTACTGATGATTTTTTATATAATGTTGCCAATGTCATGAAGGAATTAGAATCACTACGAATGTTTGGTACTTGGTTAACCGATGCTGGTATAGTAGCAATTTCAAAGATGAATTATTTAAGAAATCTTGATTGTTACGGGTTTAATAACGTCACTGACTCTTCAATTAAATTACTCAAAAATATGGAAGTTGTGTACTTACCATACAGCAATAAAATTACAGATGAATCAGCCATGAAAGTTCTTGAAAATTCACCAGAGTTGGAATATTTTAGCGTTGAAAAGACAAGTGTAACTTCTGAATTTATCAAAAAAGCAGAAGAAATATCAAGAAATCGTAAAAAAAAATTGGAAGTAATCATGTCATGTGAAGATGGTATGCCTATCAGACAAATTGAATATGATTATTTAACAGTCAATTATGTTAAAAAAGAGAAAAAAAAAAAAAAAATTAGATAATTCATGTTCATCAGCTATTGATAATTATAGATATAAATTTGATAATTTTGTCAGCCTTGTTAATTTTAATAACTTTCATCAAATTTTTTAATTAATTTTACCTTAAAATTATTAAAGTAATAAACTCTTTAATTTATATAAGAAAAAAATTAAAATAAAAATTGATAAATTTACTGATTTATTTAAAATTATTTATCTTATTTAATTGGTTGTTCCAGTAAATGTTTTGTGAAGGGTACGACAAGTTTATTTGTAATTATTAGTATTTTTTATTTTGATAATTGAGGGTCCGGATTCTATAACATGCTGAGCGCTCGGAGGCCTATAAAACGTAACAATTGCGTTAAAACAAAAAAATACCATGTGAATCGACATATTTTCTCAAAAATATACAATTAAAAATTATATATTTATTGTGTTTAATATTTTATCGAAACAAATTTCAGGTCTAATGTCATACTAATTGGACAATTATCGAATGACTTGCTTGGCGTAATGTTACATGTAATATTACTGTATTGTTTTATCAATTTGTTGGTAATGCCGTCGGTGTACAGTTTTTCAGCAAGATGTCGAGTGCTTTTGAATTGAAAATTGTCGTGAAGTAACATTGCCATCTAATGTTAGTGTTTTTCCCAAATTTTCAAATCTTTGTTAAATACCAACCGATTCATTAACCAACAATTGTGAGCTGCCGCATATCAGATCCGTAGCGAACGTATGCGCAATCAACTCCACTCACTGTAAATACTAACTTTGCGCATGCAAACATATATAAATTGTGGCGGCGTGCTCAAAGCAATTTGTTAATTAATGAATAACTTGGTTAATTATTGCTAAAAAAATTTGAAAATTTGGGAAAAACTTCTTGATATATAGATGAACAATGTTGCCACTGACAAGTTTTTCAATTCTAAAATTTTCTCGACACTTTTTTATCTTGAAGTTTGAAAAACGTATTTTCCGACCGGCATTACTCAATAAATTGATAAAAAAAAACAATACAAGTAAATATTATTTTTTAAGTTATTTTTATTATCGCTAGGCTATGACAAAACTATATGCCAAGTTTCAAGTCGATTCATTAATTATTAACAAAGTTATGACGAGTTAGACCTGGAAAAATAATGTTTTTTTCGAAAAAAAAAATATTAAACTTTTTTTTTTAATTCATTAAATAATTATAATTGAATATAATTTATTTGAAAGAAAATATGTCATTTTTGATTCTTCACATGAAGGTATTTTTTTTTTTTTTTTTTAATTGTTTTGAAATTTTTGTCAATTTAACCTGAGCAACGTTACGTTTTATAGGCCTCCGAGCGCTCAGCATGTTATAGAATCCGGACCTTCAATTCAAATCGTCTCATCCTTGAGCCCCGGGGTATTGATAGCCAGTTTATTAGCGTCATTTTAAGATATTTACTTCTCATGGCGCTGAAATTGGCGTCTAAGCTAGCGTCTCGAATCTCCTGATCCAGGGATGATTCGGGTTCCAAGGCCTCAACTTAAATAAATAATTAAAAATGATATAAAATTTAATAAAATTAATTAGAAATTATTAATTAAGTATTTAAATACCCCAAAGAAGTCACAAATATAAAAAAACAACTCTCTGGAATAAGTTACATCGTATTTAAAGAGAACAAATTCAGGGGTTTTTAGCTAAATATTTTTTTTAACTATGATAGAGTTGAGGTTGAGTCGTTATTTTTTTTTTATTAAATTGTCTAGGATCTAAGCTAGTTCAGGAAAAAAAATGGGAATTTTTGAAACGGTCAAAAGGGGGTAGAGGGTGGATTTTAATTGTTTTTATTTTTTTTAACTATGATAGAGTTGAGGTTGGGTCATTATTTTTTTTCTATTAAATTGTCTAGGATCTAAGCTAGTTTAGGTAAAATAAATTTTAAAACGGTCAAAAGGGGGTAGGGGGTGGATTTAAACTATTTTTTATTTTTGTCTATGATGGGTTGAGGTTGGGTCATATTTTTCTATTAAATTGTCTAGGATCTAAGCTAGTCTAGGAAAAAAAATGGGAATTTTTGAAATGGTCAAAAGGGGGTGAATTTTAATTGTTTTTAATTTTTTTAACTATGATAGAGTTGAGGTTGGGTCGTTATTTTTTTTTTAAAATTTTATAGAATCTAAGCTAGTTTAGGAAAAAAAATGGAAATTTTTGAAATGGTCAAAAGAAGTAGAGTGGATTTTAATTGTTTTTTGATTGCGATAATTACGAATTTGAATTTCTTTTGTCTCTGTCTTTTGCCGCAGAGGGCGTCAGTTTCTGATATTAAAAAAAATAGAAACAATTAAAATCCACCCCCTACCCCCTTTTGACCATTTCAAAAATTCCCATTTTTTTTCCTAAACTAGCTTAGATCCTAGACAATTTAATAAAAAAAAAATTACGACCAAGCTCAACTCTCATCATAGCCAGTAATATTGACCATTTCAAAAATTCCCATTTTTTTTCCTAGACTAGCTTAGATCCTAGACAATTTAATAAAAAAAAAATTACGACCCAACCTCAACTCTATCATAGTTAAAAAAAATAAAAATAATTAGAATCCACCCCCTACCCCTTTTTGACCATTTCAAAAATTCCCATTTTTTTTCCTAAACTAGCTTAGATCCTAGACAATTTAATAAAAAAAAAATAATGACCCAACCTCAACTCTATCATAGTTAAAAAAATTAAAAATAGTTAAAATCCACCCCCTACCCCCTTTTGACCATTTCAAAAATTCCCATTTTTTTTCCTAAACTACCTTAGATCCTAGAAAAATGATTAAAAAAAAAATGACGAGGATAGCTCTATTTTTATTAATAATTTATTATAAAAGTTAAGGGCTGGGCCCAAGAAAACCCCTATGTTCCCTGTACTTTAAATTTCTGGACGCTAGCTTAGACGCCAATTTCAGCGCCATTACTTCTCAACATTAAGACCCAAGATTGAATAGTGGAAGCATCTTATTGGAAGAGCAGAACAAGTCAAGAGTTACCATCTCAATTTTGATAGTTTGAAAATTAAGAGATACCTCTTTATGATTTATGTTTTCCTAATTGTGTTTCATACATTTCAGACACTAAATGTGTACATTGACTGCATGATAACTCGTTATTGTCATAGTATAGTACTATTATTATTATCATTATTATTATTATGTTGTTGTTGTGTTCAGTTTCCTCATAGGGTTGAAAAAATCACGAAAAATAGCTGGGAAACAGAATTTGCAAAGAGGTATTTAGCGGCTTTTTTAAACTTGATAAAAGAAACTTGATTTAATTTTTTTATTTTAACAAAAAATATGGTTAAATTGGTCATTTTAATTATTGATTAATTAATTATTTAATTAATCATTTTGTTTTTTAATTTAAATATTGTATTTTTAAATTTTAATGTCAATTTTTTTATAATTATTCTTAATTAGCTGAAATAAAAAAGAAAATAGGTAAATAATAATCATGAATTTATTTATATCAAAATTTGTTTATTTATTAAATTTTTAATTATTATTTTATTGTATACAAGTTGTAATTTAAAATGATAATATAATGATTTTAAAAAAAATTCCTAAATAATTAAAATTGAAGGTGTTGGATCAACACAACCATCATTAAAAATATAATAATGTAAAAAAAAATATTCATTAATTTTATTATTTAAAAATAAAAAAAATTGATTATAATAAAAAATATAAAAATATTAATTAAACAATATTGAAGGTACTTGATTTATTTGACATTTTTTTAAAAGTTTTTCTGTTGTCATCGTCAAAATTATTTATTTAAACTTTAACGTGATTTTTAATATAATTAAAATTTAAATGAGCATTTTTTAAAGATTTACTATTAATATTTAAATTGTTTTAATCAAATTTATATTCTTTTTCTCTAAAATAACTTGATGGTAAACTAAATGTTCTCATTGTATGATGAGTCTCTTCTTCTTCATCGTCAAATTCACATTCTAAAATTTCATCCAACTTTGTTCCACGTGTTGGTGGTGATGATGGATGTACAAATTTTGGAGCTGATTTATTTTCACATTTATTATTATTTTCTTCATGTGATGATGGATGTACAAATTTTGGAGCTGATTTATTTTCAACTTTATTATTATTTTCTTCATCAATAATAACACCACTATTTTGTTTAACTTTCTTTTCATCACAATTATTTCTAAAACCATAAAAATTTTTCCAAAATTTCCATTTCTTTTTTCTCTTATCACTACCCAAATGATGATCATCCAAATCAGATTCTGATTTACGTCGTTTATTGTCAACAAATTTTATACAATTAAATTTAAAATTTGCTGTTGATGATGTTGATATTTTATTATTAAAATTATTGTCAATTTTTTTTCTATCCTCTTTTAAATTATCAATATTATTTTCATTCAATTTTAGTTGTCCATTATTTGCCAAGATATTATTATTATAATCAATTTTTAATTTTTCAAAATCATCATCATCATCATCTGGTTTATATACGTGTTTTAATTTTAATTCCCAAATATCAATTTGTTTTTGTAATTCTTTATTGTAAATATTTAAAATATAAAGATAATATTCAAGATATTCATAATAACATTCCATAATATTAATATCACATTTATCATTATCAGATAACACATAATAATTATTTTTTAAATCATAAAAATCATTATTAAAATCATCAATTTTAGTTTTCTTTTTAACAACATCAAATTTTATATTATCAATGTCATTTCTAATTTCTCGACGTTGATTATTATCATACGAATCACACTTAAGTGATAAATTATATTTTCTTTTTAAACAACATAATTTTATAAATAATGATCTTAATGATTTCATGTCATCAATTTGTATTAATAATTGTTTTTTTAAATTCAAACAATCATTACGTAGCAATTGTTGTGTTTCATTACTCAAAAAATTATTCATTTTATTTTTTTTATTTTCATTGTTGTCAGTATTGTTGTTATCACTGTCATCATCATCATCACAAGCATTGTATTTTGATGAAAATATTATTTTCTTGTACAAATAACCTTGATAAACAGTTACCTCGTCATCCAAATATTTAAAATATTTATTTGTCAAATTTTCCAACGGCAATATACAATAATCATAATCAATAAATTTAATTGGAGTTGTTGAATATTTTTTCCATATTAATTTTGTACTTTTTAATTCACAATTAAATAATTTCATAAATACAATTGGATCCACTTTTTCATTCCACAAATTCAACGTGTTTTCCATTATTTTTTTTGGAGTAAAAATAATGGCTTTTGTTTTGTTGTTTTAATTAATTAATACACTGTTATTAAACTGAATTTTATTTTTGTTAATCACGTTAATTTCGTGCTGTTTTAATTGAATTACTTGTTTTATTTTTTTTGCTGTTTTAATTGAATTATTTATTTTATTTTGTTTGTGTTTAACACCAAAATGGACAACGTGTGGACACTGCCAAAAATTTGGACGCAAGAGGGAGAAAAATCACAGTGTTATTTTGCGTTTTAAGAAATTAAAATTCATGGAAAACAACAATAAAAGATTAATGGTGGAAAATACACACCAGGAGATAATTATCGTGTTTTTCTTTTCTTTTTTTTTTTTTTTCTGTTTCTTCATTGTAACTATAGTTAGAGAAAAAAAATATTGCCAATATTCACAAATACATATACTTTTTCATTTGTATATTTTCTTGTATTTAATTTTTTTTTTTTGTGATAAAATTTAAGCATGCTTAAGCTGCAGCTTAATTATTTTTACAATAATTATCATAATTTCTATACAGTTTTTTTAATTAGTACATTTTCTTTTCTTTTGTAATTATTTTTTTAGAAAAATTAGTCTTTTAATTGAAATACAATAATTTATAATAACAATTTATGTAAAAATAATTTATTTATGATTATTATTATTATTATAAAAAATTATTTTTATAAATAAATAAATAAAATTTGTCTTATTTTCAAATCATTCGAAACGTTAATTGAATATATTCAATTTTAAAATTAAAAAATAATAATAATTTTTAAACATTAATAGTTATATAAATAAATTATAATTGTAATTTTTTTTTTTTAACAATTGTTTAAATATTTAATTTAACCAATAGTTTTTTAATTAATAATTACATCAGCAAAAGAAAAAAATATCATTTTACTCCAATTTTTTTCTAAATAGGTCAGTTTTAAATTCGTCCTCTCTCTCCTCCTCTCATATATATCGACATAAATATATATCGATTAAAATCCATATAAACGATAATCTCGAAAATCGAAAAATCAAGTAGCTCCCTCAACTGTCAATATTTAAAACCAAACAACGCAATTTTACATTCAGCCAAGAGAGAAAAAAAAGAAAATAAAAATTGACGTAAAGAGAAAATAATAAATAACAAATACTAAACATCAAGTATATATAAAAATAATAAATAATAACTTTGTGTTTTTAAGTGTATAAATTTGTGTTTTAAATAAACAACAATATATATTATTATTAATAAATGTAAATATTAATAAAATATTATGTATTGCTACGTTGGCGATGAGTAATATTCAGGACGTAAATTCGTCATGTTGATTTATCAATTAATCATCAACAAAAAATATAATAAAACATAATTTTCTAATAATTATAAATTACAAATAAATTATTTAATTAAAAATCAATAAAAAAAATTAAATATTAAATATTAAAATTGAAAATAATGGAGGCTGATTATCAACCAAGTCCAGCTCGAGGATTGACAGGTGAGGTGGTTTAATAACAATCATTATAAAAAAAAAAATAATACATATATATAATTATATACATAAATATATTAATAGATTTTTTATGTATCAATAATTATTATGAAACATTAAAACCAAACCCACACGTCTTTCATCATTATTTATTCATAGAAAAAAAATTTAAAAAAAAAAAACAAATTAACTCTTTTGCAATTCTTTTTATGGTTATCTTAAAAAAATATTTCCTTTCTTATTTATTATTATTATTATATACTTAATATTAATATATTTTTATTTATTTTATTTCATTGTATGTGTGTTTTCATTAGGTATCTCAAATGACAGTGAAGATCCTTATCCAAGTCTCTCTGATTATCACGACTATGAGCCAAATTTAGAGTTTGATGACACTGAATTACAAACAACTGCCAACAATGGTAATTAATATAAATTTATATAATTATTATATGACAAAAATAAAGCTATTAATTATTAATTTAGAGCAAAGTAATTTTTATTAATTAAATGATTTTTAATTTAATTTTTTTAGCAGCACAATTGTTGGAAGAAAAGCTGGATTTGAGTAGTGGAGTTACTGGTAATGTTATAGATTATTTAGAGAGTCCAGTTAGTGATGGTACAATTGAAGAAAATTTTGAAGAAGCATTAGTTAATGCTCCAGTCATTGAAACTGGTTTGTTTATTTTTATTTATTTTTATTAACTTGAAGTAGACATTTAAATTAACAGTAAATGTTTTTGTTTTTTTAGCTGAAGATTTAGCAGCACTAGATGAAGAACTAACTGATGATGAAGATTATCAGGATATTGCTAGATTAGGAATTGTTGAAGTTGTTGGTGATGATAGTGCTGGTAGAAAAGTTATAATTGTATCAGCATGTAAATTACCAAGTGGACGTGATGTATTTAATCATGCAAAATTGTTACGTTATTTAACACATACACTTGATAAATTTGTTGAACAAGATTATAGCTTAGTTTATTTTCATCATGGGCTAACATCTAAAAATAAACCATCATTATCATGGTTATGGCAAGCATATAAAGCATTTGATAGAAAATATAAAAAAAATTTAAAAGCATTATATCTTGTTCATCCAACAAATTTTATAAGAATTGCTTGGCAAATATTTAAACCAGCAATAAGTGTTAAATTTGGTAAAAAAATGATGTATGTTAATTATTTAGATGAACTTGCACAATTTATTAATTTAGATCAATTAATAATTCCTCAACAAGTTATTGATCATGATGAACAATTAATGATGAAAAATCGTAAAACAGTACCAAAACCACAAACAGTATGTCACTTGGTTCCAATATCAACGACACAATTTGGTGTTAGTTTACAATTTATTAAAGATAATAATGGTGGTGATCCAATACCACAAATTGTACGACAATGTATTGAATTTCTTGATACACCAGATGGTAAATAATACATATTTATTTAACTAATAATTAACCTTGGATTTTTATTAATGCTTTTTATTAATTTTTTGTTTTTTAATAATAGCACTTGAAACTGAAGGAATATTTCGTAGATCAGCAAATGTTAAAATGGTTAAAGAATTACAAAATTATTGTAATCAAGGTTTACCAGTTGATTTTAAAGGTGATCCACATATTGCTGCTGTATTATTAAAAACATTTTTACGTGAACTTGAAGAGCCATTAATGACATTTGAATTATACGATGAAATATCAAAATTTCAAACATTATCTAAAGATGAAAGACCTAGAAAAGTTAAAATACTTGTACTTGAAAAATTACCAGAGGATAATTATCAATTATTAAAATATATTGTACAATTTTTATCAAGAGTTATGGATAGATGTGATTTAAACAAAATGACATCTAGTAATTTAGCTGTTGTGTTTGGTCCAAATTTAGTTAGAGCACCAGCAACTGTTAGTATGTCTTTATCAGCAATTGGACCAATTAATCAATTTATTGATTTTCTATTTGCTTATCAAGATAAAATATTTATTATTTAAATTTATACATATATATTTTTTATTTATTTGAAAATCAAAGATTAAGAAATTTATCAAATATATATTTTCCATTTTTTTTTTTTTTTTCCTTTTCGTGGCCTAATTTACAAATAGTTGATTAATTATTAAAGAGAAATATTGATTAATATAACGTCTAAAAGACAGTATTTAATGGCTACAAATTTTTAATATTAATGCATAATTTCGTCGTCGAAAATTTCGATTTATCCTGTATAACAAAATAATAATTTTTAATTGTTTTTTTTTATGATTAGCTTTGATTTTTAAAAGTGAATGAAAAAAAAAAAAACCTAGTCACAATTGAAAGCACAATGAAAGTCTAAATCTTGATGAAAAAAAATTATTTAAATTAGAGAAATTATTATAAATGTATATTTAAAAAAAAAACAAAAAAAAATGGTGTCAAATATTTGTACTGATACTTTTTTTTTTATTTCTGGATGTATACCAAAGATAGAATGAAAACTCAATGCCCTTAATATAATGATAAATTGTAGAATTATATTAAAGAAAAATAGTTAAAAATTAATTTGAAAAATTTTTTAAATTAAGTAATAAAAAATAAGATAAATTTTGTTAAACGGGATGCCTTAGATAATTGCACTAAATGTAGATTAAACCAAGTTAAAATTTGTTTTTATATATAAAAAAAAATGAAAAAATAACAATATTTAAATTAAAATTTGTTATAAAATCTCGAGGGTAAATAACAACAAGAGATAAAATAAAAAAAACTAAAGTAAAATATTTTTTTTTTAAGCTAAACATTCCATCAATGAATTTCTTTTGTTTAATTTTAATTAATAATTACTATCAACAATTAATACCGGCCATTAAACATGTGTATTTAACAACCGGTCATATCCAAACGAATAAATAAATTTAAACATGTAAATATCGAATAATTGTATTTTTAAGTGTAAAAAAAAAAAAACAATATATATACATAAACAATTAAAAAATTAAAACCAATATCATTGATGAATAGTTTTTTTTTTTTTTTTTTAAATGTAACAACAAACTAGCTATTATTTTCTATCAACGAAAAAAAATGATACGAATTTATAAATAATAAAAATTGATTAAAATAAATTAGATATTTGTTAAAGTATAAACAATTGTCCAATTAAATTATTTCCTATTTTTTAATTATGCATTGTATGTCATAATAATAATAATAAATTTATTATTAACAAAAATTAATAAACAGTATTTAAAAAAGAAATCAAAGACAAAAACAGTTAAATTAATTTGAATTTATTTTGATATTGTTGACTTAATGTTTATTTATAAAAAAAAATAATGTTTATAATAGTTAATAAATAAACAATATAATTATAAATTTATATTATAATAATTTATTTGATATTTATTATTGCACATTTAAATAATTATTATTTAAAATTTAATTTATCTCATGTTGCCATTTTATTTATTTAAAAATTAATTTACATGAAAATTTTTTACGTATTTATTACAAATAATTATATGGCTTTTTAAAATTTTTCAAACTTGATACAATATTGTTTTTATTTTAATATATTTATAGCAGTCTGGATGAATATTTCTCTCCAACTTTAATAACAAAAAAATTAAAAAAATAATTTGATAACCCAGCCCCTTTGATGTTTATTTATTTTTAATCGGTTTTTATAATTTTTGTTGGTTTTATTATCAACGATAAATAAACAAAAAAATATATATATTTATGACTAATATGTACATTTTGTTTTTTGTTTTGTTTATTGTTTGTTAATGAGTTAGATTTTTTTATTGCAATTAAATAATCGAAATTATGAAGAACCACAACATGATGATTTTGGTGTTTGTATTTGTTCATTTTCATCTTCAACAACAACGACATTTCTTCTCATTGAATTTGATCTTGATAATGTTGATTTTTGTTGTTCATTATTATCAGCATGTATCATCATTCTTTTTGTTAAATCTAAAAATATTTCTTCAATATTGTAATTTTTTTTAGCTGATGTGTTAAAATGTACAGCACCAACTTGTTTTGCATATCTAAAAAAATGAAAAACAATTGTCAATTAATTGTTTACAGTAAGTTGTTTATCAAAGTACTAAATAATTTTTTTATTTTAAACTTACTCTTCAGCTTCTTCTACAGAGACAGTTCTATCTTTTTCGAAATCCATTTTGTTACCAGCAATTGCCAAACAAATATCGCTCCCCAACATTTTCTTCAACTCTTTAACCCAATTTTTGACCTTGAAAAATAATTATCAATATTAGTAAAGCTAATTTACATATTTATTTTTGATTATTAATAAAACTTGTTGATCTATTGACCTTTCTAAAGGTATCTTCATCAGTAATGTCATAAACTAAAATTGCTCCATTTGACATTCTGTAATAAATTGGACCAAGTGCATGAAATTTTTCCTGCAAAAACATAACAAAATTAGCTCAAGTATCTATTTAAATAATTAGTTAATTATTTACCTGTCCTGCTGTATCCCAAATAGCCAAATTAACACGTTTACCATCAATATTCAACTTTTTATTCAAAAACGATGCCTAGAAAAATTGAAACAAAATCGAATTAATTATTTATAATTATTGCATTGTCATAATGATTTATTTACCTGAAGTGTTGTTAAATGTTTATCATTAAATTTATCCTCGACATATCTCAAGGCCATTGAGGTCTTGCCAACACATCCTTCACCCAACAAAACAACTTTGAAATTATAGCCATTGTTACTACTTGTTGTTGTTGATGTTGACGTTGCCATTATTATTAACAATTAAAACAAATAAACAATAATAAACAAAATGTAAATAAACAAAATAATCAACCGGTTGATTGTTCTTATATCTTTTTAATATTTAATATAATTTTTTTATATTAAAAATAAATTAAACAACAATAAATTTTAGATCAACAAAAATTGTCAATTTTATTTATTTTTTATCACTTGTCTTATCTTTTAAATATGGCGACGTAACATTGTCATACTAAAATCATATTTTTTTTATTTATAAATATTATAAATCCAATGTCAAAAAAAAATAAATCAGCTGTTTTCTATCTCAGGTGGTGTAGTTTTCAATGAAAACAACCATTTTGTTTTCATCTGACATTTAAAGCTTTTTAATAAACCAGCAAGATGTCGCATTGTTCATTAAAAAAAAAGAGATTATTTATAAACAATATCAATTGTTTACAATATTATTTATGATAACATTAAACAATGAAAAATTAAAAAACAACAATAACATTAATATCAATAATGAGCCATGATAATTTATGTATCATACTAATTAAATTAATAAAAATAAACAAATGACAGCTGATAATATTTGAATATGACAGTTTTGACAAATGTTTATAATAAAAAAAAAAAAAAAATATGGAGGGGTAAATAAAAAAAACCTGGCGGTATCAAAGACAAACTGTCATCCAGTCGGCGTCTAAGCTAGCCGGAAATTAATTAAAATTAAACCGGAAATTCATAAAAATTACTACAAAAAAGCTGCAAAAAAATTAAAATAATAGCTTAAATAAATTTTAAATTATCATAGCAATAATTGCAGTACATAATATATTTAAATAATGATTATTTTAATGATTTATTGTAATTAATTTAAACAGTCATTTGACTAAATTTACAAAAGTCAATATGCGCAATTATACATGCGCAATAAAAAACGACTCCAAAATCTGGCCGTCACCTGTATCAAAAGGTAAGCAAATAATTTATAACTAAAAATTAATATTATAAAATAAATATAAATTATTATAAATATATATTATATATTAATAATAATAAACAAGTGTATTTTAATATTTTACTGTTAATGTCATTGTGATAAATGATTGATAATTAATATATTTTAATAATCAAAATAACAGCGTCGTGTCTCCGGTATAATTGAAAAAGTAAAAAAAAAAAATACAGCCAGACTGTGACGTATTACTGACATTCAACAAAAACAAGTAAATAAATAAACTATTTATATTTAATAACAATAGTCAATATAACATTCATCCATTTAAATATTAATCAATCAATAATTATTTATAATTTTATTACAATATTTTTCATTCTATTAATTGTTAAAACAATTTTTTTATAAAAAAATTTTTCTCTTTTTTTTTTTGTGTTAAAATTGTGCCGATGCATGTTCACGCTTGTGTGCCCCTTTTTAATTTTTATTAATTTATTAATTTTATTTTTAAACTGTCAGGTTATTTTAATTTATCTATCATAATTTAATTAGCTTTTTTTCTTAAAGTGTTTTTTTCTTTTACACGTGAATGTGAAAAAAAAAAAAAAATAAATAAAAAAAAAAATTTGTGTGTCAATTTTTTTTTATTGCAAAAAAAGCATTTTTGGCAGATTGTTGTTTGTATCATCTGTCATGGCGTTACCCGCGGCTGTCCTCGCTATCAATTCGTATCAAAAAAAATAAATATAGTTTGACATATATAAATGATTAAAAAAATATAAAATTTCATTGATAAAAAATACAATGAGGAAATGTCAAAATTATTTTTAGAAATTTATTTGTAATGCTTGTGTTAGAATTTTTTGAGGTTTTTTTTTTTTTTATCTTTTTTTTTATGAAAATGACATATGATTTATAGGATAGTGTGTGTGGGGTAGAGGGGGAAAATGGGGGCTTATTGCGAGGGAGAAAATAGGGGGATTTGGAGGGAATGCAATGGTTGAAGATATGGCGGCCGCCTGCAACGTGCCACGCGCCATCACTGCCATGACTCTGCGCACGTCGAGCTCATTCTTTTTTAATTTATTTAACTTTTTTTTTTTTAATTTAATATTATTATTATTTTATTTAAAAAGCAGTGATCTCCTTTTTAGCCCTTTCGCGCTTCTATTCTCTGTTCCATTACTCCACTTTCATGCTTACTCAAAAAAAAAAAATAAAAACAAAATTCCACAATATTTTTTAATAAATAAATAAACAAATAATTAATTATTTTTTTTTGTCTTGAAAATTTGATATTTAGAATCAGTATATGTTCTTAAAAAGCAATTAGTTTATCTCTTTTGAATATTTTATAAAAAAAACATGTTTTTTTTCTGTTGATTTGGAGCAAAAAAATATGTTTTTTTTTTATCATTAATTTGATATTTAAATTGATAAATGAAACTGTTGGTTTTTTGTATTTGTTTATTTATAAAATTTATTGTTTTTTATTTTTATTTTTATCTATTTTACTCCAAGACTCCCACTAATTTTTTTTTTTATTTATTTTTGACAGTTATAAAAAAAGACATGCATGTAAAAAATGACAATCATTGAATTTATTTTTATATATATTTGTCAATGTGTATTAATAACGTCATCGTATTAATTTCATAAACACACTTGCATGTATTTTTTTTTTTTTAAAAAACATATTCCCTTTCTCTTGTGATATTTATTTTTGGTTGATAATTTTAATCTTTATTTTTATTTTAAAATATATAGCTAATTCAAGTTGCAAGATTGTTGATAAAAGAAAGAAAATAAACAAAAAAAGTACAAATTTAAAAATAATGACAAAGATTAAAAAAGAAGCAACAGTTTTTATTTTTTTATTTTTAGATAAAAAAAAAAGACAAGATGCTATGTCAGGTTTTTAAAATAAACATATATTTAATTTGGATGCATGTATTGAGGTATCGAATATCCAAGAATATATAAAATATATATCTTAAAATCAATTTATATTTTTTTTTTTCGTGGCTTTTATAAATGTTGGCATGTGTGTGCAGATGACGACGACCTTCCTCACTATTTACTTTGTTAAAATAAAAAAATAAAATCATTTCTAGAGGTGGGTTTTTGTCTTACGTCTTTAGTTTATCATCAAATTTGCAATATTTTTTTAAAGAAGAAAATAAAAATAAACAAGATAAGATATTATCAAAATTCATCAATTTAATTTTTTTTTTTTTTATCGCAATTGCTTCTTTTTTTTATTATCATTATATAAAGATTAATTTATCCAATTGCGTACAGTAAGATAATTTAAAATCACAGATATTTTTATTTTAGAAATTTAAAGATTTATATAAATTAAATAATTTTTTTTTCATAAATTTATATGACAAACTTGTACCTGTTGATTATTTTGATTCGCTCGATTAATTTTTCAATGCTTAACTTCCGTATGTGCGGCCTTTCAATTCAACTTTTCTTATTATTTTTTAAATTTATTTTCAAATAAAAGTTCTTATGCTTATGATCACGTGGGTTTTTCGAAATAATTTTTTTGTTTTGTTGAGGCAAAAGTAAAGCAAAGAAATGAAAGTGAAAAGGAAAGTTTTTTTTATTACTGGGTAACTGTGTCAGGGACGAATTTATCTAGATTGTTTTTAAAAAAGTTTACCCATTATTCGTCATGTCACCAAGTTTGTAAAAGAGATACATCAGTAAAAAAAAAAAAATAAATGAAAATTTACTTTCTATTTGAATCCTCCAAAGGGCTCTTGAAGTTAAATAAAAATTATCAGGAAAAATAAATATTAAAAAAAGGCTAAATAAACAACAAATAAAACAAGTATTAATATCAATAAAAAAATACAAAATAGATAAATTAAAATGATTATAAAAATTAAACAGATAATATTAAAATTAAGTAATAATTTATTTACCGTTGATTTTGTTGACTCAACGATACCAAAGTTTGAATGTGTATTTGAGCTGAAAATGTCTGTCAGAATTTTTGAAAATAAAAAAAAAACTGTGTCAAGGACAAGGCAGGGCTATACAAATGTGGTCAATAATTTATAATTATAAAAATTAATTTTTAAAATATATTAACTAATATGTATTGTATTTTTATTTGTTTCAGGTGAAAATATAATTGCAAATTAAAAACAAAAAAAAAAAACAAAAATGTCAAGTTGTTTTCATAAACCAAAAGTTTATCGGTCGAGTACTGGATGCTGCATTTGCAAAGCAAAATCCAGCAGGTAATTAATCAATTATTAATTAAAAAAAAAAACAATTATATTTTTTATTTATTTTATTATAATATTTGTTTTATTATTTTTTATAGTTCTCGTTTTACTGATAGTAAAAAATATGAAGATGATTTTATGGAATGTTTTAAATTAAAAGAAAGACGTCAAGGTGAAATATGCAATGCTTGTGTACTTCTTGTAAAACGTTGGAAAAAATTACCAGCTGATTGTAATAGAGACTGGCAGCATGTTGTTGATGCAAGAGCTGGTCCTGGTATTAAATCATTGACAAAATTTAAAGCTAAAAATAAAAAAAAACCAGTTATTAAAGATACATGTATTGAAAAAATTGAAAAAATTGTTAAAAAAAAACATGTTTATTTAAAACCAGAACGTGAACAAAGTCCACAAGAAAGTGATGAAGCTAACGATGAAGACAATACAAGTAAAAGTTCAAGTCGTCCTGGTACACCAGAAGACTGTGATGATATTGTCGTTAAAAAAAGATTTAAACGTGCTAAAAGACGTAATATTGATGAAAATTTATCATCACCAATTGATTGGATTGACTTGACTATATACAAAAAGTAAATATAAATATTTTTTTTTAAATAATCTATATATTACAACTTGTAAATTATCATAATATTAATACATCTGATTTATTTTAATTACAGAACAAGAATTTGTTGTGGTATTATATTCAAAGGACCATACGGTGAAATAATAATTGATCAATCATTATTTAAAACATGCTCAAGTTGTTTATTACGTCAAAAGAATAAACAACAATTAATTAATACTAATAATTCATTCCATTCATCATCAGTAAGTCCACCACACAGTGTTGATTCAGCAACAGCAACAACAACAACATCAACAGAATTAACAAAACAAACTGGAAAAATATTCAGTGATTCATCATCTGATTCTGGCTATGATGAATCATCTAATCAAGGTATTGATGGACGTAAAAATATTAAAATTAGTAATAGTAATAATAATAGTAGTAGTATTAATAATAGTTGTATAACAACAACTAAAAAATTAACAAATATATTAATACCACCAGTTAAAAAAATACCAATTAAATTAATACCAATTAAACAAGTTGAAAAATTAACATGTAAATCATTGGTATCAACAACAAAACAAGTCAATTCACTTGTTGATTTTGCTATTCATACACCAAGACAATCAGTAACTAATTAATAATCATTTTTTTTTTTAATTTTTTTTCATTTACTTAATAATGTCTTTAATTTATTTTTTTTTCTCGTGGGTAATTTAATTTTTAAGTAGTGCGATAATTCAATTATACATATATATATATATATATTTTTTTTTTTTTTAAATAGTTTTTTTTTGAAAAATAAAACATGAGACTCTTTTTTTTTTTTTATTTGATATTAATACAGCAGTGAAAGTCTTGTCTTTATATTCGAGTTTTATTTTTTTTTACTATTTCATTTTTATCAAGAGTACAGTGTTGATTTTTGTTAAATATTAATAAAACATTGTACTATTATTATTATTTTCTTTTCTTTAAATGCAATTGACAATTGATAAAATTAAGTATTTTGTTTTATTTATTAACCCGGAAAATTAATTGGCTATGGAAGGAATAAATTATTGTTGTGTGAATATATCGATAATATTTTAATGAAGAAATTTATAAATATCAAAAAGGTAACTTGGCAAAATTGCATTAAAATGCTGTGATGATTATTCGTAGTAATTGTATATTTAAAGATTATTAAAAAATCAAATTTAAAAGAAATTTAAAGCTTTGGCAGCTTTGTTTTTTTATTACATAATCAATGTGATTGAAATTTAAGTTTTGAATTAAATTAATTATTTGGAAAATTAAATTTTCATATATCCAACCATAGTCTTGATTTTTTTTTTGGGTGCTTTTATCTTTGTAATATTGATAAAAGAAAAAAAAAGTAAATAATAATTATTAAATTAAGTTCTTAAGATGCCAATTTTTCTAACGTTTTGGGTCCAAGGCATTTGCCAATATTCAAAATTAGTAGAAAATTTATTTCTGATTTTTAAATCAGCAACTCCATGACGTTAGAAATAAATTTTTTTCTATAAAATAATTATCATAAGAAAACTCATGTTTGAGTATAAATCGAAATAAAAAAAAAAAATTAAATATCCAGTCATATTTAAGCAATAACGTTTGACGATTGAAATTTAATTTTTCAAAAAATTTTAAATAACATTAACAAATATATTTAAACTCAATAAAGTTATAAAAAATTTTTTTTCAATTATTTAAAAAAATTACAAAATAAAACGTTGAATAATTCCGTCAAATTTCAATCATGTACGAGTATAAAAAATATTCAAGTGCATAAATTTTAATAGTTTTAATTGATACTAGATTAAGTTAAAAATTAAGTATTTTTTTTTGAGATGGAAGATTGATATAAAAAAAGTTTTAAATAATAAATAAAAACAGCACAAGAAAAATAAGAAAATAGAAAAAAAAAAAAAAAAAAAGTTACCTCAGTCTAAGTTGAGTGAGCTGGTCCAAAAAGAAAAATAAAAAAAGAAATTTTTATTTTAATTTTTATTAATTATCATCAAGACACAAAGATTAATTATTTAATTGTGAAAGTGCAATAAAATATTTGTGTCATAATGAATAATAAATAAATTGTTAAAATAAATATTAAATAAAAATCAATTATATGCTCATTGATGACAATCGTTAAAGCTATCAAATCAAACATCGAACCAAATAATCTGCCTATTAACAATGTATGTTAATTGTTGCCTTGTTTATAGGCAGATTAAAAATGATAAATTAAAAATAAACCACAATGTTTTTCTTTCCAAATAAATAAACAAATAAACAAACAAAAAAAATATATATATTTATAAATCCATTGATTTTTTGTCAATAATTTTAAGACAGTAATAATTACTACGACGTGCTATACAAAATAATCAATATAATATTTACAATTTTCTTTTTTTTTTTTCCTAATTAATGAGACTGTCATTATTATTATTTTCTTTCATCAAAAAAAAATATGTGATTTGATTATTCAAACTTTTTTAATCTCCAGTGAAGCACAATATTTTTTTTTTTTTTTCTTTTTTAAATTAAATTTACTATCTTGCCGATTCTTGCGTGTGATTTTTTTTCTCTTTATTTTTTTTTTATAAATAAATAATATATATATCTAGATTTATATATTTTTATTAATAAAACTTTGAAATAAAAAAAAAAAAAAACAAATTCATGTACAATGATGAAACTGCGATTCAGCACTGCCAATTAATTAAAATTAAGAGAAAATAAAAATATTTACAAGGCAATTTATCAATTAAAAAAGAAAAAGAATAATGCAGGATAAATAATGTTAATATATTAACTTAAACTACAAATGTTTACTTAATTTTATTTTGATTAAAAAAAAAATCATGTAATTGAATTATTGTATAACAACAAATGTACATCACATTTTCAATTAAGTACTTCATTTTAAATTCAATTGAATGAAGATTTAAAATTGATTACTTGACTTTATAATTGACACAAGTATCTGACATTTTAATAATAGATAAATGAATTATTTACAAGAGAAAAAATTTCTTACAAATTGTACATTGAAAATTTTGCTACAAAAAAAAAATTTACAATCTCGTTTATAAACGAGTAAGTCTTATGATATTAAAACAAAAAAAAAAAAATATATGAATTGTAAATATATTTAGAAATAAGAATTTTATTTCATGATTGTTTTTATTTTAAATAAAAATGTTAAATTAAATTTAAAATCTTTTGGTATCACGAAAGATGATTTTGAAAAAAAAAGTAAAACTTTCTTTATATCAATTAGAATAAGTGTTAAATTAAGTAAGGTACGATTGTGAGACTGATCGATGTATTAAAAAGAAAATGAAGAAAGCAAAAAAAAAAAAAAAAACAATTTATTTACAAATATTGTAGTATAGATCAGGAATATTTGCAATAATACCTCATTTATTATAATATACACTTGTTATCATCGATATTATTGTGTATATTTTAAATATAATATGAATTTTTTTTGTTAAAGAAAATATTGAAAAATAAGAAAAAAAAAAAGACCTGATCATGACTGCCATAATTGTCATTAAATAATTACCTCGATTAACTATGCATTATACACTCGTACAAGTATATAATTTAAGAGGTTAATAATTTATAAAATCAACTTTAGTTAATTTTAAAAAACTAAAGTATGACTTTGTTATTCCCCAAAAAAAAATGAGAGAAAATGAAAAAAAAAAAAGAGTTAAATGCAAATGTTCAAATGTGAAAACAATATTTTTTTTTTTTTTTTTTTTTGTTTATTTTTATTAAGATAAATCCATCAGTCACACAAAATAGTTATTAAGATGTGTGTCTAGAAAATCATGAAAACCAATAACAAAAAAAAAAAAAAAAGATTTATATAATAATTATTATTTTCTTTTTTTTTTTTTTTTTTTTTTTTTAAAAGATTTTTCAAAGATTTTTAAAACTAAAAAAGTTTTATTATTAAATTTTAAATAGTAAAAATTTGTATAATAATTTTAAATAAAAGTCATTTGTTCGAATGTATTTTTTATTATTTTTAATTAAAAAAATATACTAAAAAATAGAAAAAAAAAAATTATTAAAAATATTGTTTTTATTGTTCCTAAGACTACGTTATTTTTTGTTTTAACCAAAGTGATAATTTACATATTTTTTTACCAGATGAAACATTTTTTTATTGGATTCATATTGGATCCAGATGGACAATTAAAATCTTTTGCAAATTCTGGACTATTAGATAACGTACCAATAATTCTAAACTTAGAAGGTGGATGTACACCATCTAGATAATTCCTTAAATATTCATTTGAATTTTTTTCACAAAATACATTTGCATAATTAATCCAGAATAATTGCTGTGGACTAAACTCCAAACCAGGTAATTTTTTATCACTATTTAATAATTTTTTATAAGCTCGATAAGCAGCTTTTATTCCACCATTATCTGCAATATTTTCATCTTGACTAATACCTCCATTTACCTAGAAAATAATTAAAAATTAATCAATAAAAAAAAACCCAAACAATAAGCTTGTCTTAGCAATAAATAATTACATTTAATCCAACTTCTGGAACAGCAAAGTTATTATATTGTTCAATGATACACTTGGACTTGTTATAAAAATTATTTTTTGATAATTCTGTCCACTGTGAGTTGCTCCAATGACCTTCTCCATCAAAATTCATTCCATTAAAATCAAAACCATGTGTTATCTCGTGGCCTATCATAGAACCCAGTGCTCCATAATTCATGAAGTTTGGTTTTTCAGAGTCGAAAAAATCATCTTGCAACATCATATATGAAATCACTGAAAAAAAATCCATAATTACATTTTAATTTTATCATAAATATCATGGTAAAAATAAAACCTACTTATTGAATTTGAATTGATTAAAAAAAATGCAGATTGTTCTCCAAATTTTGATACAATTTTAATCCAACTATTATCGTTACTATCCATCAATCGATTTCGTTGTTCGAACAGCTTTATTCGTTGCATGGCATCATTCAAACTCTCATCATCAAATAATTCTAAACTCTCATAATATTTATTAATCTTTGAACTATTAATTAATTCTTTTAAACAGCCAATTTCATACTTGGATAGTAAAATTTTTTTTAAAATTTTATTTCTCGTTTTATCATCAATCCAACTTGACTCTTTAATCATTTCAATAAAATTTACTTTGATATTTGATATAATTTTTCTAATTCCATTCATGGTATTTTTAATCTTTGAAAAATTATTATTTTCAACATAAACAGCTGCCACTGCAACTGGTAATTTTTTTGCAACAAGCTCAATACAATTTATGTTGTTGTTATGATAAAATGAAAAAATAGTATTCAGATTATTTTCAACGTGCTTCCATATAATGTAATTAGCTAGACTTTTTTTAATTTCTATATTTGAATTAAATAAATATTGTAATTTTTTCATATAACTAAAATTACGAATGACAATAATTGTTGATAAATCAACTGGATAACCACGAAGATAATTAATATATTGTTGCCAATTAAAAAAAGAAAAATCACTTGTTAATTCATTGAGTGTCATTTCAATTGTATCAAAAGTTGAATGTAATTTTTGTTCTTCTGAAAGTCTTACACGTCCTAGTTCAATTTCTATATCAAAAATTTTTTTAAAATCATCTGTATAGTTGGGATTATATGCAGGTACACCAATTAATTGTACTTTTTTAATTATGTTGTTGTAGTATTCATTTATTTTGGTGCTGGCTTGATGAGATCCTCCAAAATCCTCCCAACTCAAATCAGATGGATATGGATCAACAACAATTGGATAACCATCACCAACAGATGAAAATTCAAAAAAATAATTATTCCATTGTGTTGTGTTACCAATTTTTAATATTAATTTGTCGAAATCAAATTCACTTTCATTCCATTGGGATCCTAACACTGGCCAATTATCAATTGATCCCAAAAAATCCCATATACTATCTTTTTTATTATTACATGTTTTGTATAAAGTTTTGACAAGTTTTAAATATTTATTGTTCTTATTTATTGAATTATCTTCTTCTAGTATTGTTGTAATTGTTTTAAGAAATTTACTTTTTAGTTCAGTAAATTTATCAATTCGTTGTGAGTCAATTTTTAGATCAGTGGAATTTAAAAATCCTCCACAGGTAAATTCATAAAAATCATCACAAGGATTAACACTTGGATCCATGTCATGTGATAGTCTTGAAGCTAAAAAAAAAATATCAGTTTAGTAAAAAGGTATTATTTAATATGTCAATTTAATTTTTAAAAAGTATGTATTAATTTTTTTAATTATATATTTACCAGCATCAAGACAAACAGGTGTTTGACAAATATCAGAAACATTTTTTTTCATAGAAAATAGTTGACTGCCTGTTGATGATTAAATTAATTAATTATTATTCAATTTTTTTATTTTAATAGTTAAAATCACTTACCAAAAATAAGTCTACTCGATGAAAATAAGAGTAACAAAATTTTCAATACTGGCTTTTTCATTTTTCTATTTGAGAATTTTAATTTTCTAATGAGTTTTAAAATATTTTTCACTTTAATTTATATTAAAAAGCTAATAATCTATGAACACTTGAGTTCGATAGTCTAAAATTAAAAATATTTTATTTGATTATTTTGTTTGATTTGAATAAAATTATTAAACAGGTGTGAAGGAAAAAAAAAATACGTCATTATGAGTGTCGAAACTATTATCAATTTTAAAATTAGTACAATAATTATGTTCTTTTTTTTCCTCAATTTTTAATAAAATATATATAATTTATTTTTTTTTATAGAAATATTATTGTATTAATAAATAATTGTAAACACATGTTAATTTTATCATTCGAAGTTAATTTAAACACTCTGAATAGAAATATTTATTTAGTTGAAAAAAAAAAAAAATAATATGTGATCGTAATAAAAATGAAAAGAAAGAGCGTGAGCATAAAGCGGTACCAGGAGAACAGAATCAATAAAGAGTGTGTATGTGTTGTCTAAAGGGGCGTATACTATCACGATGTTCTGGTTTCCTGTTAAGCTGTGTACAATTTAGTCCCGGAATATGGCCGTTTATGGGCTCGATTAGTGCCATCAGGGTCTAAATTAATAATCAAATATTATCAAGACGCATCTTTCATTTTTAAATTGTAGAAATATTTATTTCTTTTAACTTTCTACTATCCTAGTAAGATTGGTAATTTTTCGACCCCAATGAGTGCGTGATCATGACGCTGATGCTGCTGACGACAACACTCTTTTGATCAACACCTTAAAACTCAGGGACGATTTGACTATCAAGACCCATCAATGTCAAATTAAATTATAAAAAAGAGCAGCTAAAAGTTCGAAAAAATATTAGATAAAATTATGCAATAATAATTTCAAGTTTATTTTTAAAACTTTTAATTTATTAATTTTCATATGTCAATTAGTTTTATTAATTAAAAAATAATTTAGCTAGGGCCTGATAAAATCTGTATGGTTCCTTGAACTCTTAGTAGTTGTCAGCTTCAATATGTTCAATATCTGCTTCTTCATCATCATCGTCATCATCGTCATTGCGTGATCGGTCACATTCCGGGACGCAATATTACCCAGTTAAACAGGAAAACATGAAAGCCACCTGAATGTTGGCCCACTTACAAAATAATCATATACCTCCTTTGTCATTCTGTTATCCTCTTATGATTTTATGCTGAAACTGCAAGACCGCATGCGGTATGAGCAAAATTAATAATCAATTTATTTTTTTTTTACTTGAAAATAATGTATTATTATTATTTAAATAACTCTTTTTTTAAATTATTATTATTATTATAAAATTCAGCGCCATCTCTGTATACTTTATCAAGCCAAAATGATTTTTTAGTTCTTAATAGTTGTTGATAACATTGAGCCCTGACATGATCATTATATAATTATTATTATGACATAATATTTATGTAAATAAATAAATAAATCAACAAAAAATACTCCAAGTAATTATTATAATTTATTTAATTTTAGTAGCAACAATGAGAGCAACACGATTGATGAATAATTGTCGACCGAAATTGGTGACATTTGACGTTACTGGAACACTGTTGTCAACAACAATAAAAGAGCATTATTATAATGTTGGTAAACAACATGATATACAAATAAATAATCCAGATTTATTAACAAAAAGTTTTAAAAGGTATTTTAAACAATTGTCAATTGATCATCCTAATTTTGGTAAACATAGTGGACTTGGTTGGAAAAATTGGTGGAAATATTTAATTTATAATGTTTATAATGATCAAAGTATTAATGTAACATTAGATAAACTAGATGAGGTAAATAAACAATTTATTTATTTATTTGTTTAATATATATATTTTGTTTAAATAATTTTTTTAGGTATCTGATAATTTGATTGATATTTATACAACTGATTTATGCTGGAAAAAATATTCAGACACTGAAATACTTCTTGATTATTTAAATAATAAAAATATAACAATTGGTGTTATATCAAATTTCGATGAAAGATTAGAAGAAATATTAATAAGTACAAAGCTTAGAAAATATTTTAATTTTATTATAACATCATGGTCACATGGTTATGAAAAACCAAATTCAACAATATTTCAAGAAGCCATTAAAATTTCTAAAAATATAAATAAATTTACTATTAAACCAGATGAAGTTATTCACATTGGTGACGATATTAATAATGATTATAATGGTGCAAAAAATGTCGGTTGGAATTCTTATTTAATTAATCATAATAATAATAATAATAATAATATTAAAAATATAAATAATTTACATGTATTTAATAGCCACAATGAGCTTAAAAAACATTTCGAAAAAATGTTAAATTAAATTTTAAAATAAGATCTTAATTAATCAGCAAAATTGGGATATTAATTGGTGAATGAATTTTAATTAAATTAACATATTAATCAAATTAAGTTGATGTTAATTAAATTGATTTAAAATTGAATGAAAAAATATTAAATACAAACAAAATATATTTAAAAAAAAATCCAAAAGAATAATTAAAATTAAATTGATAATAATTTTAATGATAATTAAAACAATGCCACCTTTTATGAATTTTTTTTTTGAGGATAAAAAAACATAAAAAGTGAGAGAAAAATAAAAATTAAATTGGTTAAAGATAACTGCACATGAATGATCGTGCTTATTTAAATTCCACCATAAAACAAGACCTTAAAAAGGATAAAAAAAATTTAATGAAAACAGTAATAATAATAAATAAATAATAATAATAATGAAACCGACAAACAACGTGGGTGTTAAAGAGTATCAGTAAGTTTCCGGGTAGAAAGATATGCACCCCATTATATCTTTTCCATAAAAAAAAATAAAACTTAAATAAACAAAATACATAATGCAAAAAAATTATAGTCTTATGTAAAATTGCAGCTAAATAAAGAAGATAATTTTCTTTTAATTAAATTAAAAATAAATTAAGATAATGCATTAATAAGGTAATAAAATTATTAAATTATTTTTTAATTATTAAATAGCTTTAATAAATAATATAAATTAGTATTAGTTAATAATGAAAGACTAATATTAATTAAATTATTATAAAATATAATTTATTTTAAAAATAATTTTCTACTGTGATTTAAGCTTTGCTGGATGCTGTGGGATGCTGAGAATTATAAAAGTTGGAGAGTGTAGAGAGACACAGAAAAGAGGAGAGCTAAATATATGGTAGTAGGAGTATATTTTAAAAATTTTATATGTGCATAAGAGTGAGACAAGATACAGGTATTTATAATATAATAAAAAAAGATAAAATTATGGTAGACAAGAGTGTGCTGTCTACTCAATGTATTCAACATTAAAAAATCTTTTTTTTTTTCTTTTTTAGTTTGGGTCTCTCATCTGCTTTCATCTTCATGCTGAATATTGTGTGTGAGTTTTAAACACAGCATTATTATTATTAACATATACACACACATAGGGAATATATTTTTTTTTATAGTTTATTTTTAAACATAATTTTTAACATTTGTTTGTATATTTTTTGAGAATTTGTGTGGTGCCTCTGTCTTGATTCATTCAGTTTTTCTTTTTTAAATCATTGGAAATAATTTAAAGTTTTTTAGCTTGTAATTGTGGAAACACGTGGGGCAGTGTTTGTTATCAAGTATTTATTATTAATTTTTAATATTTTTAAATAAATTAATTTAATTATTATTGTATTTAGAAAATTAAAAAACAAACACTCAAGAAATTTTTTCTATTTTTGTAGATTTTTACTATTTTGGAGTAAATCATTTTCTATTTGTTATTTTTTTTTTTTTTTTTTTTTGGGGTAGATTTTTTTACTGATAGACGCTACCCCCTGCTGCAAGGTATAATCCTAACTACCGTTGGAATTTCATTAATCAAGAATTCATTAATCGAAAAATTAAAAAACTTTTTTTTTCTTTTCATTCATTCAATTTACTCCGAAATAAAAAAAATTTAATATCATTATTTACCATTTTACTATGAAATGTAATTTATAATCAATATAAAATTAATAAATAATCAATTAAAAATATAAATAATATTAAATTAACAATAACAATTCAAGAATAACAAAAAAAAAAATTAAATTACATAAATTTATATTTTTAAATTAAAAAGAAAAATAATCATTTTATAATTTTTTTTTCTAAGCAAAATAACAAGATTATTTTAGCTAATATTTTTCTAAGCAATTATAAATATAATAAACAATATAATAATATAAAAAAACCAACAAATTATCAATAGTAAAAAATTTTTTTTTCGATTTAAAATACCGCCAAGTAAAATAGTTGAAAATAAACGAAAAAAAAAAATTATTATATATAAAATAATGGTAAAAAAAAAGATCAAAGATTAGTTTCAAGTTGGAGGAGTGAACGGCACATACTTACACCATATAGATATATATATTTATAAAAAAAACATCTTGGGTTCAAGCACATTCGAGAATTTAGTCGTGCTTGGTCGGGGCAACCAAGCGGATGATAAATATCATTCAAATTTTAATAATTTATTAAAATAGCTTATATTTTAAATATAAAATTAAAAGAAAAAAAAAATTTAATAATTAATAATTTTTTATCAGAGAGTGAGAGGAAATGACGGGCAAGCTGCGATTATTATTCGTGGTTTTTGCCTTGATTGGTGAAATAATTGCTGGACCAGATCCATTAGATCCAAGAATTACTGAACAAATACATGATGAAGCTAAATGTTACGATGAGTCTGGAAAAGCTCAGGTGATTATCTAAAAACAAAATTATTTATTAACCAAGCTAATCAATTAATTAAAAAATTAATATTATTATTTAATACTGTTCTATATTTGTAATCTCTACTCATTAAATTTTTTTTTTTAATTTTATTTAACTGCCTACATCATCTTCAAGTCTCCGGTAGCCGGGGGTTATCATAATATTCTCCGAATTGCTTCAGCTTTACTCTCCTTTTTTTTTTTTCCTTGATAAGCAAAATATAAAAAAGATATATAATTACATCAGTTTATGCTTAACTCAGATATTATTAAATTAAAATAAAAAAAAAATAGATGTTAAATGTTTTTCGATTGATGATTTGTTAGCTAAATTATTTTAATTGTTATTTATTGTTATTTATAGAGATGCATACCACCATTTGAAAATGCAGCATTTAATTTAAAAGTTGAAGCAACAAATACATGTGGTGAAAATGATAGACCAACTGAATTTTGTAAACAAACACAAGTTAAAAAAAAATCATGTAATGTTTGTAGATATGGTGATCATGTTGCTGATTATTTAACTGATCATGATATTAATCAAAATGCAACATGGTGGCAATCTGAAACAATGTTTGAAGGAATTGATTCAACACAAGTTAATTTAACACTACGTCTTGGTAAGTTAATTTTTATAAATTAATTAATTAATCATTAGCTAATAATTTAATTGATAATTATCGAAATATCTTTTGTAAATATTATTTTTTAAATTACTAATAAAAAAAAAAAAAAGTAATAATATTCATTGATTAATTTAATTTGTAAAAATAAATGAAAATAATTTTTATTTTAAATTGATAAAAACACAGTTCATTCAAGATCCGGTGACCTACGACCGAGATATCTATTTTGTCGTTTCAAGATAAATTTCTAGTCCGTCACACAAGCATATGTACCTTAAAAAAAAAAAAGAAAAAAAAAAACGTCTGCTACACAGATGTTGAATCTCATAAAGCTGTTGAATAGTTTTTCTTAAAAAAATTTTTCATCTCTAGTGTTAAAATAAAATATATATGGTATATTATTTGAAAAAATATTTTTAAAATTTATTTTTTAGGAAAAACATTTGACATAACTTATGTTAGAGTATTATTTGAATCACCAAGACCAGAAAGTTGGAGTTTTTATAGAAGAAAAAATGATAAATCAAATTGGGAACCATATCAATATTATTCAGCAACATGTCGTGATACATATTATTTACCTGATTCAAAAGAAACAGTTAGAGGTGATGATACACGTGTACTATGTACATCTGAATTTTCTGATATATCACCATTGACACAGGGTATTGTTGCATTTTCAACACTTGAAGGAAGACCATCTGCCTATCAATTTGATACAAATCCAGCACTACAAGTAATGAAAATAAATTAAAATTATAATTATTAAATTGTTAAACTATAAATTGTTAATTTATTAAATTTATTTAAGGAATGGGTTCAAGCAACTGATTTACGAATAACACTTGATCGTTTAAATACATTTGGTGATGAAGTATTTGGTGATGATTCAGTATTAAAATCATATTATTATGCTATTGCTGATATTGCTGTTGGTGCTAGATGTGCTTGTCATGGTCATGCTGGTGAATGTCTTAGAATTCCAACTCCAGATGATACATCACGAAGAATATGCAGGTAAAATATATATTAACTTTCATTTGAATTTTTTAGTTTAAAAAACACTATTTAATATTTTTTTCTTATTGATATAATTATTTTAAAGATGTGAACACAATACTGCTGGACCAGACTGTAACGAGTGTCTTCCATTTTACAATGATGCACCATGGAGTCGAGCAACACTGACTGATGCACATGAATGCAAAGGTATTTAATCATGTTAAAAAAAAAATTTCTGACAAGTTTTTTTTTCTTTAATAAAAATAAAAAGAATAATATATATATAGTATAGGACTTGATACGGGTTGTGGATATTGTTTTTTTATTATATTGTTTTTGCTATCAAGTTGGATATCTTTATCCTTAAATGGTAGTCGTCATCGAGGACCAGATTTACCTTATAAGTCTCCGACGAGTAGCTAAGGGAATAAGTAGCCCAGCAAAATTTTACTCAGTTAACAATCTCTTATCCCTTGAAAATGTTTATCAATTAATTATTATTAAAAATAATAATATTAATAATTATTAAATATTAAATTTTTTGTCAAAATGAAATTTTGTTTTTTAAATATTTTTTTAATTTTTATTATTTTTTTTGTATTATCGTGTGATTGTTATTGGAGTGAATTATCAACTCGTTATATAAAACCATCTGGTATATTAATTTTAATACAACGTTATCTATTTTTTTTAAATATAAAATTAATTAATTGTTTATTTAATTTTCAGCATGTAATTGTAATGGATATTCTGATCGTTGTTATTTTGACAAAGAACTTTATACAAAAACTGGACATGGTGGTCATTGTATTGGCTGCAAAGCAAATCGTGATGGTGCAAATTGTGAAAAATGTCGTGAAAATTATTATGAAAGATTGGAAGATAATTATTGTGTTCCTTGTAATTGTGACGAAATTGGTAAGTTGAAATTAATAATGATAATAATATGAAAAATTAAATGAAAATTTTTTTTAGGATCAAGAAATTTACAGTGTAATTCAGAGGGTAAATGTCAATGTAAACCAGGAATAACAGGTGAAAAATGTGATCGTTGTGAATCAAATTATTTTAATTTTGATTCAATTGGTTGTACATCATGTGAATGTGATGTAAAAGGTTCATATAAAAATACAGCATCATGTGATTCAGTGAGTGGTACATGTAGATGTAAAGAAAATGTTGAAGGTAAACGTTGTCGTGAATGTCGTCCTGGTTATTTTAATTTAGCACTTGACAATGAATTTGGTTGTACACCATGTTTTTGTTATGGTCATTCATCAATATGTTCAACAGCAAATGGTTATTCAAAAGCTGTTATTGAATCAATGTTTGTACGTAGTAATGAAAAATGGACATCAAGTAGTTCAACTGGTAAATTATCAGTACCAATTAAAAATGATTTAACAACACAAACAATATCAGTAACAGCAACAACACGTGATAATATTTATTTTATTGCACCAGAAAGATATCTTGGTGATCAACGTGCATCATATAATCAAGATTTACATTTTACATTGAGAATTGATGAAACAGAAGCAACATTAACACCACGTGATATTATTATTGAAGGTGCAAATGGTGAACAATTAACACAATCAATTATTGGTCAAAATAATAATCCACCAACAACAATTGCTCAACATTATAGATTTCGTTTAAATGAACATAAAATTTATGGTTGGGAGCCACATTTATCAGCTCATTCATTTATATCAATATTATCAAATTTAACATCAATTAAAATACGTGGTACATATACAAATCAAGGTACTGGTTATCTTGATAATGTTGCACTTGAAACAGCTCAACGTGGTGCTGCTGGTGAAACAGCTGATTGGGTAGAAAATTGTCAATGTACACATGGTTATATTGGACAATTTTGTGAATCATGTAGACCAGGTTTTCATCATGATCCACCAAATGGTGGTCCATTTTCTTTATGTGTACCATGTAATTGTAATGGTCATGCTGATATTTGTGAAGCTGAAACTGGTCAATGTATATGTCAACATAATACAACTGGTAGTAATTGTGAATTATGTTCACGTGGTTATTATGGTTATCCATTAAAAGGTACACAAAATGATTGTCAATCATGTCCATGTCCAGATAATGGTCCATGTATATTAATTGGTAATAATCCAGATCCAATATGTACTGAATGTCCAATTGGTAGAACTGGACCACGTTGTGAAATATGTTCAGATGGTTATTTTGGTAATCCAGATAAAGGTATATCATGTCGTCCATGTGATTGTAATAATAATATTGATTTAAATGCTGTTAGAAATTGTAATCATGAAACTGGACAATGTTTAAAATGTGTTAATAATACTGCTGGTTTTCATTGTGATGATTGTTTAAGTGGCTATTGGGGTGATGCATTATCAGAAATTAAAAATGAAGGTTGTAAATTATGTCAATGTAATAATTTAGGTACAATTGAAACTGATGATAATACTGGTAATGTACAACCATGTAATCAATTATCTGGACATTGTACATGTAAACCACATGTTACTGGTAGAAATTGTGATAAATGTGAAGATGGTTATTATAATATTGATAGTAATGAAGGTTGTAAAGCATGTAATTGTCATCCAGATGGTTCATATAATCGTACATGTGATTTATATAGTGGACAATGTCAATGTAGACCAGGTATAACTGGTTTACAATGTGATTCATGTATGACATTTCATTATGGTTTTGGTAGAGATGGTTGTAAACATTGTGATTGTGATAATATTGGATCAAAAGATTTACAATGTGATGCCAATGGACAATGTCCATGTTTATCAAATGTTGAAGGTAGAAAATGTGATAGATGTAAAGAAAATAAATTTAATCGTCAATATAAATGTGAAGATTGTCCTGATTGTTATAATCTTGTACAATTATCGGTTAATCAACATCGTAAACGTTTATCTGAACTTGAATTAACACTTAAAAAAATTAATTTATCACCAACTGTTATTAAAAATTCAACTTTTGATGATGATTTATTAAATGTTGAAACACGTGTTAAAGATTTATTGAAGCTAACTAAAATTGGATTAAATAATGATAATAAAACACTTGTTGAACAAATTGATGATTTAAAAAATCAACTAAATCAAATTGATAAATTAACGAAAAATATTAATACAACAATTGATAATGCAAATAAAACAACACACGATGGTTTATTAAATATTGTTGATGCTGAAAATATATTAGATAATATACATGAAAAATTAAAAAATGCTGAAGATTATTTAGCAACTGTTGGTGTAACAGCATTAAATGAAGCAAAAAAACGTGCTGATGAAGTTGGACAACAAAATCAACAAATGACAAATATTGCACAAGAAGCACGTATTATTGCTGATGGTAATACAAATGAAGCTAAAAAAATTCATCAACTTGCTGAACAAGCTAGAAATACATCACTTGAAGCATATAATTTAGCTAAATATGCATTATCAAAATATTCAAATATATCTGAAGAAATACGTGAATTAGAAAATAAATTTGAATTATTAAAACATAAATATAATAATGTTAATAATTTAACAACAATATCATTTATTAAATCATCAAATGTTGCTAATGAAGCATTAGATTTATTAATACGTGATTTAACAATACCAGATATTGATATTGCTAAATTACAATTACAAATTGAAAAAATTAATAATGAAAGTTTAATAATAAAAGAACGTGCACAATTATTAATACAAAATAATGATAATTTATTTAATGAAATGTTTGATAAAATTCATATTACTGAAGAATTATTAAATAAAGCACAAATACAACAAGAAGCAACAACTGAATTATTAAGTGAAGTTGATGATTCAGAAGCTAAAGCAAATGAAGCTATTGAACGTAGTAATAAAACATTAAATGAAGCACAAGAAACATTTAATAGATTAAGTGAATTTGATGCTGAAGTACAACGTGAACGTATTAAAGCACAAAAATCACTTGAAAAAATTAATGAAATACGTGATATGATTGATGAAGCTATTAAAAAATCAAATAAAACACAAATTGAATTAAATGATGCTGAAAATAATGTTATTATTGCTAAAAATAATACTGATAAAGCACAAAAAATTGCTGATGCTGCTGGTACTATTGCAAATAATATATATAATCAAACAAATAAAACAAAATTAGAAGCATGGAGATTAAATAATGAAGCTGAAAAATTACATATGAGAATTGAAAATACTGAACAAATTGTTAAAGAATATGAATCTAAAATTGGTGATGATTTTAATGATACAACAAATGTTAATCATCAAGTTGGACAAACAAGAAATAAATTTAATTCAGCTGGACAACAAGTTGATAAAGCACTTTATGATGTATCAACTATTATTGATGAATTAAAATCTCTACCAGAAATTAATGATTATGATTTGGATAAACTTGAAGAACGTTTAATATCAGCTGAAAATGAAATTAAACAAACAAATTTAGATGAAAGAATACGTCTTTTAACTGAAGCTAAAAATTTACAAACACAATGGGTTAAAAATTATGAAGATGAAGTTGCTAGATTAAAAATTGAAGTTCAAAATATTGAAGAAATTAAAAATTCATTACCAAATGAATGCTTCAAGAGACTACAACTTGAACCATTATAATTTTTTTCTTTTTCCTTTTTTTATTATTTTCATAAATTTTTTTTTTTTTTTTTTTTTTCCTCAAATAAAGTGCCATAATTAAAGCTAAAATATTAACAAATAATAATCAAAATTTTTCTTTTATATAATCATCATCAAGTGAGTGTCTTGTTAATTTAAAAATATTTTTCATTTAAAAAATACTATACCAAAGACTCGATAATAATAATCGAAGTATACTGATCAAAAATCAGATCCATCAATTTTTTTTTTTTTTTTTCATTTTTTATAACTCTTAATTAATCATGACAATTTTTTTTCAACTTGAATATTTTTTTTTCTAGTTTTATATTTAAAAATTCTTAAAAAACAATATTCTGTAGATATTACTATTATTACTATTATAATGATTATTATTTTCAAGTACTTTGATCAAAAAAAAAAAGGACATTGTAACTTAATTTTGATTTAAAAAAAAATAAATTGTAGTTGACAAAATTTTAAGATTAAATAAAAAAATATATATATATTTTAATGACAAATTAATTAATTAATTGATAATTCAAGTTTATTTAATATTATTTATTTATTATTTCATTAATATATTGGTCTTATTATGAAATAATATTGTAAAAGGTAAAACAAAAAATAGTTGGTAATATTATATAACGTGCTAGGTTTACATACAGGGTATTTAACCGATGGGTATTATTTGGCTTATTAACAGTACTTTTTGTTTATTTATAAATTAATTTATAATTGTTTTTTTTTTTTTTATTATTGGCCATTCATTTAATTATAAATAAAATAATTAAAAATACCAAAATAGCAGTCAAGACTCCAATGGCTACCCATTGTCTCCGATCTAAAACAACAAAATTGGAAAATAATATTTCATGCGTTCTAATATTATTTATATACTCATTTTATATTTTATTATTATTGTTTTATTAATTTAAACTAATGGTATCACTATTTTTTTTTTTGTGTAGATTTGGTCTACACAATTTTATTAACAAGGCTGTCGTTTGATTTTATAATTTTCTTTTTTAACAGCATTTAAACAATACATCTAATAAATTAATTATTTTTTTTTTCCTTTTGTTAATGATTTTCTACTTGAGGTACATGATTGGCCATTTGTTTGGCTACGAATTTCTAGTAATTTTATATTTTTTAATTAGTTGGTTTATTTTTTTTTACCATGCATTCAATTTTGTCTTTTTGTTTTACTAATGAACACTTTATAAATATTCTAACAATTTTTATAATTATTTTAAATTAATCATAGCTAACATAAAATTTCAATACTATTAACAAATTAAAAAAAGGTATTTATTTTTTTATCTACGATTTTATTTTAAGGCCTACATTTTTTTAGTTTTTTTAATTTCAGACTAGACTATTAAATGCAACTCTTTATTTAATCTAAAATAATATATTTTTTATTTGTTTAAACAATCGTTAACAACCATTAACAATAAATGTTATTTGTTTTATTTTAACAAGAAAAAAAAACAAGCCTTTTGGTATTTGTGTATTTTTTTTTTAAGATTAATATCATGGTCATTTTGTTTATTAATAAAATATATATTAAATAAATAATTTATCATTTAAATTGATAAATAATCAATGAAATTATTTAAATTACTTCTAAAAAATTGAAATAATATTTAATGCTATTTCTTGTAAATTTTTTAATCAACTTTTTTATCTATTTTGTTTTTTTTTCTAAAAGAAAATAATTGTTTTTATTATTGTTTATTAATTTTTTATCTGGCAATTATTAATTTGGCAAACCCGGTTAGTTAATTGGCTTTATTATTTATATAAATTTATTATTTCCAGTCTGGAGCTATTTGAATAATAATTTTAACAAAGATAAGACTATTTGTTTTTTTTTTTGTAAATTCAAAATTTAATTATTTAACAAGAAATAAATTTGAAAATATATTAAACTATAATTTGTTTTGTTAAATATTCAACTAGCTAAATAAATAATTTACCTTAAATTATAAAATATAGAATATAATGTTAAACAAACAAAAAAAAACAAACAAAAAAAAAAGTCTATTCAGCAGAGCATAAAAAACAATTAGTTATTGTTGTTGAAATTGTGGATAGGGAAGATGTTTTTTGTGGATAATTAACACTAGGTACAGACGATGTAGGAGCTGGAATGTAATTATTATAGTTACCATTGCTTAATTGTAGTACTTTTGCCATTTTTTTCATAGTTGCATCCAACTTTGAGTCAGTAACTTCAAGTTCATTACCAAAATCATCCAACATTCTGCAACAATATAATTAAACAAACAATAATTAATACAAATAAGTAACAAAATCTAATTATAAAAATTTAATATTTTTAAGCATTAATTAACATTAATTACTTGAGAGAAAACAATTAAACTTACACAGCTTGTTCATCAAGCTCTGAATTAATTTGATGTGATACAGTTTTTAATGTACCAATACTTTCACTAATAATATCTAATTGTTCATCTTGTTGTCTCATCATAGAACTTTGTTGATTAAGTGTATCATCCATAAATCTTCTACTTGGACTGTCAGTTTCATTTTCCAATTTACTGTATTTTGTGGTACCATGATTAATTGGTCCACGTACTGGACTATTATCTAACAATGGCTAGACAAAAAAAATATCATAAATTAAATTTAAATACACTTATATTTAATAATAAAAACATATATTAAATTAAAAGATTAGCACCATTTTTTTTTTACACAAAAAGTATAATAATAATAAAAAAAAAACAACAACAACAACACTGACAGAACAAAACAAAACAAATCAATAAATTTTACAATTCCAGGTTATGTTATTTTTTTAATTAAATCAATTAAAAATAGAGGGCGTATTGTTTAAATATTATTATTATTTTTTTGAATATATTGTTTATTAATTATTGTAAAAAATTATTATTTTAATTTAAATAAATTTACTTGTCTAGCTGTACGATCTCGATCTCTTCCTCGACTTAAATTCATTTTGTCTCTCATAATCTGTAATTAAGATAGAAAAAAAAAAAACATGTTTTAAAATTATTGATTAACTTTGTACAAATATGTGGTTTAATGATATAAAATAAATACCTTGACCTCTTCACGTGTATGATCAATGAATGTACGTCTATATGTTAAATCTTTGTTGTCAATTTTAAATTTCGTTGGATTTTTTTCTACAATACGTATTTATTTCGAAATTTTGAGTTAAGAAAATTTAATATTATTGTTTATTAATTTAATATAAGTATAAATAATTAAAAATAAATTAAAAAAAAAAAAGGATATAAATTGTATCTTCAAGATCTTCAAGATCCCATTCAATTGATCTCAATGCATTTCTTAATTCAGTTGTGGTCCATTCAAGTTCTTCTTTTGATACTGGAGGTATAAGTGCACCTGGAGATAATCCATTTGGTGTTGATACTGAATAATTAATTTGTGATTCACTCCAACGACCATAAAGTCCTCTTGTTTTATTCAAAGCTTTGCAAACCTCGCTATATTAAAAATAAAAAATAAAAAACTAATCAATTTAAATTTTGTTATAAAATTAATCAACACTGTTCAAATAATTTAAAACAGTTAATTAAAATAATATAATTATAAATTAAACAATAATTAAAGTATAATTAAAAATTAATTATTAGAAATAAATATATTTTATTAATTATTAATTTATCGTTTTTTAAACTTACTCTTTGACGACAAAAAAAGGATCCTCCAACGTCATACCTCAAATAAATATAAAAATAATAATTTATCACTTCACCCTTTCAATAATTTCAACCCCTAATTTATTATTTAAAATCATCGATAAATAAATTGCAATAAAATAAACCACAATAACTAAATTTAACAACAATATAATCAATTATTAATTACCACTAAAAAAATAAAGAAAAAAAAGAAAAACAAAAAACAAATTAACCAAATAATAAAAAAACAATAAACAATTAATTTATTATAAATAAATTAAAAATATATTATCAAAAATTAACATATTGATAATGATTTATCGACATTTTGTTGAACCCTTTGTGTTAAAGTCACTGTGGGTTTCTAAATACACTTTTTTTCTAATGTAGAAAAAAAAACACAAATAAAAAATTTGTGTTTTAATTTAACTTCATTCACTTTGTTCGTGGAAAAATATATCCAGGGCCATATATATTTTTTTGACGTTTGCGCACAAAATAAATGCAAAGTTTATTAAAATAGATAAAGTTAAATTATATATCTATATATTTCATGTGTCTATTGATCTCTCCAGGAGAGATATACAAAAAAATAAATTCGAAAAAACTTAAATTCAAAAAAAAAAAATTCGAATCGATAAAGTAGTATTCATCGCTTAAATTACCGACTGTAAATCATCTTTAACCGCCATTTTGTATCACCCCCTTTGCCCCCCTTTTGATGCGTCACTCGATTGTGTTAGTGTGCATCAAAAAAAAAAAAAAAATTACTGTCTTGTAATTGTGTTTGTGTACACCGCATCATTTATTGACGCTTTTGTGACTTTGATATTTATTAAAAAATATTATTAAATAATTGTTTTATATTGTTTATTAACAATAATTATTGTATAAATTTTACAACTCTTTTCTGCATTGATTGTAAGTAGCCGCTATTTAATCTAAATAGCTCTTTTTTTTTTCAACTTTTTTCTAACTTTTTTTTGGTGTCCATTTTTATTTGCTCCAAAGTCGAGTCAGATTTATTTATTTTTTTTTCTTTATTATCTGGAACTTTACTTGGCTTTTAATCAAAAAAATAAAAATCATATTAATATTATATTAAAAAATATTACAAGGATTATTTGTTGATAATATTTTTATATGTGAAAAAATAATTTAATTAAGTGTAGATATGTTATGTATTGTTTATTGATTAAACTATTATATGTTTTAGAGAAGATATAAAAAAATAAAATGTCGTTCAATCGTGGAGTAAAGAGAAATTCATTTGGTAATGTAAGAAATAATTTTGGAAGATCTGGAGGAGGTGGAGGTGGTGGTATTGGCGGTGGAAATGGGGGAGGTAATACTGGAATGACTGGAGGACAAAATAATCGTGGAATGAATCCTTGGGAAAGTGGAAGTATGCCTGGACGAGGTATTCTACCAACTCCAAATAATAATTTATCAATAAATTCATCACAAGCTGAATTGGTTATTGTTTCCAATTTATTGAATAATCTCATTCGTACTCAACAAGAACCTCAACCTCAGGTAATTTGATTATAATTAAATTAATAATTATCATTATTATATTATTGATTTTATAAAATATTTCTATTATTTTTTAAGTTATTTGTATTTCGAAATTTATTTTATTTATGATTATTATTTCATCGAAACGATTTGACAATTAATTATCTGTGATTGTTAGGGTTATATATATTTTTTATTTTTAATTAGGTACCATCATTGCTGAGCCTTGGAACAAGCTTAAGCAATCCATTATCAAATTTTCGAAATCAAGGAAATTTTGGTAACAATGGTCGTTTCAATGATCGCCTACAACGTTTAGGAAATAACAAAAATCAACAACAACCACAACGTGCACAGCCCTATAACAAGGTATGATTATTAAACAAAACAATATTAAACAATAAACAAGAAGAAAATAAAACACATTTATTAGCTCAACAATAGTTTAGAATAGTCAATCGATAAAATTTCATTACGATTATATTATTAATCGAAAAAAAAAAAACGAAAAAGAAATAACAATATTTTTTTTAATTATTATTAATTCATTAATCAACGTCGTTTTCAATATTTTTCAATCGATACTTATCTTCTTACAAAAATCTGCTGTTTTATCTGAACCAAAATATATTTTCAATATTTTTATAAATAAAAAAGAAAAAAAGGTAAACAAAAAATATCTTCACTTTTAAATTAACCATATATATTTTTTTATTGTATTGAAAAAAAAAATCGTTGCGATTATTCCAAAGTTCCCAAATAAATAATAAAGTATTTCATAAAATTAATTAATATCAATTATCAATTTGATATTAAATTTTCATATAAAATAATTGTCAATATTTTTATTTTGACATGAAATTTTTCATAAATGGTTATCAATTCAACCATTGATCAATTATTCTTCAAATGATATATTTATTTATAATATATAAAATAATTAAATAATATTATTACGAGGAATAATAAGAACAAAAAAAAACATATTTCAAAAATTCATTGCAAACTTAGATGGGCAATAATCGTGCTCGCGACGGAGTCGCCGGCCGACGTGGCCCTTCATCCGCACAATTTCGTGCACAATCCCAGTCCGGAAATCAACGTAACAATGGAAACCAAAATCAACATCGCAACGATAAAAATACAAAAGCCTCTAAAAAAAATGAGACGTCTAAAAAGGAACAACTGGATGTTAAGAAAAATAATGAAAAGCCGATTACTGAGAACGTTGTTAAAAGGTAAGAATTAATTTCTTCCGTTTCCACAAAAAAAAAAACATTTTTATAATTGATATATAAATATATATCGAAATTTCCTCAATCCAAAAATAATTATAATTTATGAAAAATTGATATCATCAATTTAACATTGGCCTTTTACTTCGCAACATATTGTTTTGTTGTTTTCCAAAAAAAAAAAATAACAACAATACATGCGATTATTTAATTATAATTTTTATATTAAAAAAAAAGACAATTAATTTTTTTTTTTATATTAAATTCAACAACACTTGAAAACTCATGATTATTATTATTTTTTTTATTGTAAAAAAATAAATATATATTGTGTTTTGTTTTCTTGATGATGTTGATATTTATTTTTGTTTATTTTATTAATTTTTTTGTCAATTGGTTCTTCGTGACCATCAATAATCGATATTTGGATTTTTTAAATTTCTTCAAATCTCGTTTATGAGATGATTAATCATGTGGCTCATTGTCGAGTATGTTGGTGATAAAAAAATAAAATAAAATACATGTATGATTCTGTAGACATTATTCAACATCAATATAAAAAAAAAACTAATTGTATAATTTATTTACAGGAATGTATGAACAAAAAGAAATTAATTATTGTTGTTTTTTTTTTTAAATGTATTTTTGTAATTTTTTAAAATGTCTAATATATGTTGTTGGTTTGGTTGTTGTGTTCAGTGAAGAGGCTGAAGAAAGTCAGGATAAGAAACGCGATTGGAAGGATGAAAAAAAAGATGTTGATGCTACTGTTGTTAAAAAAATTGATGACAAAGCTACTGCTAATAATAATAAAAAAAATGATGATAATAATGGTGGAAAAAAAATTGAAACAAGACATGCTGATAGTCGTTATTCAGCTGTTCCAACAACTCAAATGACTTGTCACGTTTGCACTAAACGCATGTGGGATGGATCTGTAAGAAAAATTTAATATTAATTAATTAATTGCTGACTTGTGTCTTTTATTTTTTAACATAATATAATAATTATTTATTGTTTATTAATCTAGTCATTTGAAAATCATCTTCGTGGACGTGCTCATCAATTGATGATGGAAAAACTTGATGAATCATACAAGCTTAAAGTTGATTTAATGAGACATGAACTTCGTGTATCTGAAGAACAACGTGAAATGAGTTTAAATAATTCAAAACGTCGTGGAAAAAAAGTAAATATATCTTGTTTTTAATTTATATTAAATTTATTATATAAATATTAATAATAATTATTTTTGTTATTTAAAGGTTTCTGTTGATTTAAATGTACGTGAATATTGTACAATGTGTGATCTTAATTTCTATGGTACATTAACAAATCATAGAAAAAGTGATAAACATCAACAATTAAAAACATTTTTACATCCACGTTGTGTGCCATGTTCAAAAGAATTTCCATCAAGAATTGAATATGATGAGCATCGTTTAACACCTGGACATATGATTAATACAGTACAAACTGAAGAACAAAAGAAAACTAAAAAACAAAAACTTGCTAAAGGTGAATCAGAAGTATGTAATGCTAATGATGAAGAAAAAGATACACAAATTAATGAAGTTAATAAAACAACTGATAAAGATGAAGAACCATTGACTGATAATACTGAATATTTACTTGATATTACTGATGATATGGATATGAAAAAATATAAAATACCATCACAAAAATATTTTAAACAAAAACAAATTAAAATTGGTAGTTCAATGATTAAAGAAGTACAAGGTTATCATTGTGATAAATGTCGTAAATTTATGTTAACACCTGATGATGTATCAATGCATTTAAAAACAGTAACACATTATAAAAATTTTGTTGCTGAAGTTAAATTATTAACAACACCAGTTGAAAAAGTTGAAGAGACTGTTAATCCAACAACAGCAACACCAGTTGAAACACCAACAACAGAAACAACAGCAACAACAGCTGATGAATCAAGTGAAATGAAAGTTGATGAAAAAGATACAACCACTGAAGAACCATCAACTGTTAATGATGATGATAATAAAGAAGAAAATAATCAAGATAACGATGATGATAATGATCATGATGGTAATTTTAAACGTCGTAAACTTGATACAACATCAACAACAACAACAACTGAAAATAATGACGATAAAATAAATGATATTGATGATAAAATTGATTCACAAATGGATGAAATTGATGATATTGATGATGACATTGAAGATCTTCAAAATATTATTGATAATAGTGATGAAAATAATAAAATTCAAGATACCAATGAAAACGATAATTTAATAAATGACATAATAAATGATAAAATTAATGATGATGTTGAAAATAATGGTATTAAAGAATCAATGAATATACAAAATGAATTAAAAAATAATTGTAATGATGATGAAGAAGAAGAAGGTGATGTTTCAATGATGTCAGTTGAAGCATTTGGTGATAAGCCAAAAATTGATAATAAAACAACTGAAAATAATGATGTAAAAGTTGCTGAAGTAATTGTAGAAAAAATTGATGATAAAAATGAAAAACCAGTATCATCTGATAATCAAGTTTCACAAGATAAAAAAATAGTTGAACAATCAATTATTCCTGAAAAAATAATTGAAAAAACTGTTGTTCCTGAAAAAACAGTTGAAAAAGTAATTGTTCCTGAAAAAACAGTTGAAAAAACAGTTGTTCCTGACAAAGTAGCTGAAAAAATACCTGAAAAAGTAATTGAAAAGAAAATTGTACCAGAAAAAACACCTATACCAGCAAAAATAGCTGAAGAAATTAAAAAAGTAATTGATTCAATGCCTGAAGCACCACCAGCACCAATAATATCATCACCAATTAATCAACATCATCGACATTCATTAAATAACAGCAAAAATCATTCTCCAAATATGCATACTCCAAATAAATCACCAAGAGGTGGTGGTGGTTTTCGTGGAAATCGTGGCAATCGTGGTACTCAACGTGCACGAAGATCTCGTCGATAAATAATTTATTTTTCGTACAACAATGTCACAAAGAAAAAAAAAAAAAACAACACACCAGTTATTGACAATTTTAACAATGTTTTTGCAATTAAAATACAACATAATGAATTAGTTAATTAAATGCATTTTAGTTTTTATTATTTTTTTTTTTTCTAAATAAAATGTAACGTTTGTGAGTTTTAAATAACTTTTTTGGTTTTTAAATTAAAAAACTTATTGTCTTAATATCTGTATGTTTTTGGCTTTTTTTTTTCATTTAAATATTTTTTGAATAATATGAAATAAAAAAAAAATGAATAAATAAACAAATGTAGTGTTTTTTTATCAAATATAAAAATGTAGACTTGTTTGTTGAAATAATTTCTTCTTTTTGTGAGCATATTTATGTGTAATAATATCAGTAAATAAATAAATAAATCTTTGATAAATTATAGAAAATTTTATTTGATGGTTTTTGTTTTTTCTTTTAATTTATTGTACAATTATTATTGTTTTTTATTTGACTTTAACAAGATGTGTATCAAGAAATTCATCAATGGTATCTGTGTCCCATTTTCTTATGTCTAAACTGTCTTCTTTTTCGCCATTTTCATTGAACAGATATATCCAAGGATCAGTACCACGTGAATATTTAATACTCAAATTTGGATATTTACTTGGTTTATCAGATTTTAAAAATGCTTGGATTTGTGGATATGCTCCAAATTTACATTGGCAAACTTCAAACTCAGCTCTTGGATAAAGCTTTGTAACAACATTGTCATTGATGCAACATTCTAGACAATGATCACTGAAATAAATTAAAAATAATCAAGATTTTTTCTTTTGATAAATTAATTTAGCAAAATGACAGTTTGTCAATAGTTACCTGAGTATTGTCAAATTAAATTTTGGCAATTCTTGACATGTTGAACATAATAATTCTGATTTTTTAAAACCAAATGCATTACAATCTTCTTCATTATACTGTGAAGCAACAATTGTCACCTAAAAAATATTAAAAATTAATTAACAATAACATAAAACTAATGACGTGTTACTTGTTAAAAACAATTTTTTCTTTTTTCAATATTTCAATGTTAAAAAATTACTTGCCGAAATTGTTAAAATAGAAATTATTACTAGCTTCAGCATAATTAAAATTAATTAATAATTTTTAATAATATATATACTTTGTATTTGTTATTAAACAATTGGATATAAAAAAATCTTAGCCACCAAACAATATAAATAAATAAAAAAAAAATATTACGTATGCACTTGTGTGTGTTGTTGAAAAAATTTATAAAGATGGCGTCAATGTCAAATTCTTTTGTTTACATTTTGTGTTCAAAAATAAACAAAAATAATATTCAAAATTTTTTTAATTTTAATATGATATAACTATTAATTCATAAGACAACAAAAGTATAGGAAAGTTCTGATAGGCTCAAATTTAACAAAAATAAATGAGTCATAAATTTTCCAGTGCTACTGTGGTTATTTTTTCAATCAATCATTGGTCACAAATAATTATCTGTTATCATTGGTCATACCATATAAGTATATGTAAACATAAACATGGCAGATGTTGATAATAATAATGATAACAAGGCAAGTTAATAATTTCAATAATAATTAATAAATAATTAAATAAACAATTACATTAATTGTCGACAATATTTAGCTTATTTTTTTGATATTAAATTGTTTATTTTAAGATGAAAAATACAACAAGAAACATGGTACTCACTGGACACGTAGGATTTTCCAGTTTACCAGATCAACTTGTTGCAAAATCCATTGATGCTGGTTTTACATTCAACATTTTATGTATTGGTAAATAAAATTTTAATTAAATAATAATTAATATCAAGTTTAAACTAATCTAATATATATTTTTAAATTATATTTGTAAAAGGTGAAACTGGACTTGGTAAATCAACACTGATTGATTCATTGTTCAATACAACATTTGATTCAACACCTAGCCCTCACAATTTACCAACAGATTCAATAAAATGTGAAACATATCAACTTCAAGAAAATAATGTTAACTTGAAATTAAAAATTGTTGATACAGTTGGTTATGGTGATCAAATAAATAAGATTAATAGTTCAAAATCAATTGTTGATTTTATTGATGAACAATTTAATAATTATCTTCAAGAAGAACTTAAAGTTGATAGATCAATGTCGACATATGATGATACAAGAATTCATGCTTGTCTTTATTTCATTTGCCCAACTGGACATGGGTAAATTTAAATCAAATTAATATATTATTATTGTTTAAAAAAAAATTATATAATTATTATTTTGATTTGTTATTTTAGATTAAAAGCATTGGACATTCTTTGTATGAAAAAAATTCACAAGAAAGTAAACATCATTCCAATAATTGCCAAAGCTGACACAATATCAAAAATAGAGCTACAAGATTTTAAGGTAAATAATAATTAATTTATATTATTATTTGTTGTTGTTTATTTATTTATAACAAATTAATTTTTATTATTTTAGAATAAAATAATATCTGAGCTTGAATCAAGTGATATTAATATTTATAAATTTCCAATTGATGATGATAATATTGCTGATGTTAATATGGAAATGAATAAACATGTACCATTTGCTGTTGTTGGCAGTAATGATTTATCAAAAATTGGAAATAAAATGGCACGTTCACGTAAATATCCATGGGGTACAATACAAATTGAAAATGAAAAACATTGTGATTTTGTTAAATTACGTGAAATGTTAATTAGAATTAATATGCAAGATATGATTGAAAAAACAAATCAACAACATTATGAACTTTATCGAATGGAATATTTGAAAAAGGTGAATTAATTATTTATAATGATAATTATTATTAAATAATTTATGATATTTATTTTACTATTGATTATGTAATTTATCATTTTTTTTATAGATTGGTTTTGAGGACTCGGAAAATAAACAGCCATTGAATTTTCAAGGATTTATTGAACAAAAAAAAATTGATCATGAAATGGAACTTGATAGAATATCAGAGCAATTAAAAGAACGTATTTGTGAACGTATTATTGATTTTGATCATGAGCAACAAAAATTCCAGAATGAAGTAAGCATTATTGTTGTTAAATATTGTTGTAAATTATATTATTCTTTTGTTTTTTTTTTATTATTTATTTTGTTGCATTTCAGTTGAATGTAAAAGTACGTGAGATGAGTCTACGACACACTGTCGAGCGTGAAAAAGTTGAAGAACATATGAAAATATTAGATAATGAAATACAAGAATTTAATCGTGTCAAAGAGCAAAAACTTAAAGAACAATTAAGTCCAGGACGTCAAAAAATAAAAAAAAAATAATTAATGATAATTGAACTTGTTTAAATTTTTCAATGGAACTTAGACAATAATGAGCATTAAATTTGTAAAAATATCGAGTAGTTAAATTCAAAATAATTTCAAAATAATATAATGAAATAATAATAATTGATACAATAAATTAATATGGAAATAGTAAATTACATGTTTAATAATTTTATTACATAACACTTTTTTTAAATATTTTTTTTTAATAATGATTGGTTGATAAAGATTTTGATGATATGAACATGTTGAATAACCATAACAAAATTTTGATGAAAAAAAAAATTATTCTTCTGGTTTAAAAATAATGCAAGATAATCTTTAATCAGTAATGATAAAAAAAATTTATAATTTCATTTTGCTTGAAAAATATATTTCTAAAAACATTTACTGAAACAACAATCAATTGAATAATATAAATTATTCTAAATTAATCAGTAAATTTATCAATTTTATTATATGTTCTTTTTTTTATAAATTATTAAAGCGTTTATTTTAATATTTATAATAATAATTATAATATTTAATATATTTATAATATGTTTTAAAATATTTAAATAGTTAAAGTAGAAAAAAAATTTATTTCTGAGAATATTAAAAATATATTTTTTGATAATAATTCTACATATATGGGTGTATGTTATCACAGCTTTCTAAAATAATATAATGATAACGAAAAAAATGTGTCATCGACATTAGTCACTTTTTTAGATAAAAACTGGCTATACGTGGTGGTTTTTTTATTGTTAGTAAAATAGTCAATATTACTAATATAAAAATTTCCAATGGTAATGACTAATACCTAATGACATGGTCATTCGTCATTAGTGACCTGACGCGAGTAAGAAAAGAGAGGGAAAAAAATAGAGGAGGATTATTAAAAGTGGGGACTCGCAAGTGGAAGAACGCACCCTATTTAAGCCAACGCATCAACCCCAATGGGTCTTTTCAAATTTTAATAAGTCACCTGAGTGAAACTACTTTTTCAAATATTTCTGGACACTGGTAATTTGGAACAAACAGCAATTTAATTTTAAATCATAAAATTTTTCAATTTTATTTCACTGCGTGTTAATTGATTTTTTTTTTAATAATTAAAGGTTGATTTTTTTAATAAGAATTTAAAAATGCATCAAACTGATGAAAAAGTTGGAAAATATAAATTACGTTGGATAATTTTTTTTGCAATACTTGGATCAGTAACATTGTCAACAATAGCGGCAACAATAGTGGCAACCATAGTGACATGGCTATTGAAGTATGAACCATCACCAGTACCATTTAACACAGCAGCAAATTCAACTTTTGATAGAAACAATGAATATATCCTGGATTTTGGAAACGTTAATAGTGAGACTGATTTATGCTCAAAAATGGGACGGTAAATTTTTTTTTATTCTATTTTATTAGTGACTATTTTTAATTTATTAATTAAATAAAAAAAAATTAATTAATTATATATAAATTTCAGTTTTATTTTAAACAAAAATGGATCAGCTGTTGATTCAGCAATAACGACAATGATTTGTAATGGTATAATGAAGCCATCAGCAATGGGTATTGGTGGTGGTTTTTTGATGACAATTTACGATCGTAAAAATAAACAGGCACATTTTTTGAATGCCAAAGATAAAGCACCACTTGCTGCTCACAGAAATATGTTCAACGGTACTAATGAGAAATCATCTAAAATTGGATCACTTGCTATTGGAGTACCAGGTGAGGTTGCTGGCTATTGGGAGGCTCATCAAAAATTTGGTAAACTTGCTTGGTTTGATTTGTTTGAGCCCAATATTCAATTGTGTAAAATAGAATTAAAGAAAGTGGAAAACGAATACCCCAGTTATGACAAAACATGTCCTCAATTTTGTGAAACAATAAGAATTATTGCTGAACAAGGTGCTAATGAATTTTACAATGGTACACTTGGTGAAATGTTGATTGACGATTTAACAGATCAGGGAAGTATAATGACTATTGACGATTTAAAAAATTATCGTGTTAAATGGACAGATCCAATTGTTTCTGATTTTTTAAATGGAACAAAATTATTTACATCAAATTTACCTGGTAGTGGTGGACTATTAGTTTTAATGTTAAATATTTTTGATGAATTTAAATTCACTCGTAAAAATTTAATAGGACTGCCAAATGAAATTGAAACATATCACAGAATAATTGAGACATGGAAATATGTTTATGCAATTAGAAGTCAAATGGGAGATCCAGACTTTACCAATATGACTGATGTGAGTTTTTATATTTATTATTTTATTATCAATTATTATCATGTTTTAATATTTTTTTTTTTTTTAGTTAATGAAAAATATAACATCAAAAGATTTTGCAAGAAATATCAAAAATAAAATAGATGATAAAAGAACTTTCAATGAACCAAGTCATTATGGAGGTGCTGAGAATCTTCTAGAGGATCATGGAACATCACATATGTCAGTAATAGCACCAAATGGTGATGCTGTTGCTGTAACTAGTAGTCTCAATGGACTGTAAGTAAATTAATTATGTATAATTTTAATATTTATTTAATTTCTAATTATGATAATTTATTATACATTATTTTTTGTTTTTTAATTACAGGTATGGAAGTACAATAAGAAGCTATCAAACAGGAGTTCTTTTAAACAGTGCAATGGATGATTTTTCAATTCCTTCAATAACAAATACATATTCATTACCAGGAGTTAATAAAAATAATGAAGTTGAAGGTGGAAAACGACCCCTTTCATCAATGGTACCATCAATTATTACAACACCAAATGGTGATGTTAGAATGGTTATTGGAGCTGCTGGTGGTACACAAATAACAACATCAACTTCATACGTAAATAATTATAAATATTTATTAAATTATTAATTAATTTTTTTGTTATTATTTTAAATAAAAATAATAAATAAATTATTGTGTTTTATTTTAGGTCATAGCTAGACACTTGTTCATGGGTGATTCAATACAAAGAGCTATATCTGCACCAAGAATTCATCATCAACTTTATCCAATGGCGGTGTCTTGTGGTACGCTGTTTCCCAAAAGAATATCCCTTGGTTTACAAAAATTGGGTCATGTTGTAAAATTATCTGATACTGCTTCCTCTGTTATTGGTCTTGTGCAAATTAATGGAACAGTTATTGGTCATCTTAATTCGATGGGATAGTTCTGATAAATTTTTTCCCCTACAATACATATTTGTATTTATTTTAAAATAAATACAATATTGAAAATTAAATTTTCATTTTCTAAAATATAATACAATACAAAAATTTTTAATTACATATTTGTTAGGCCATTCAGATAAGAGTGTTTTAATTATTTAAATTTTGTAGAGTCTTAAACATACTATGTTCATGTATTTTGTTATTTTTTCCCAAATATAAATAAAAATATATTAATTAATTTAATTTTAAAATGTATATCATTATCTAATAATGAAATTTTTTAAATTTAATTGATTTAATTCATTTTTTAACGATTTAATTTCATTGATAAAACCTGTTTGTAAATTCCAATTTATATTATCAAACACTATTTGATTCATTTAATTTTAGTGATATATATTTTAACCAATTTCTTAATCTTTTGCCAAATAATTTTACAGTAAATATTAACAGCTGTCTTTTAATTTTAATTTGTTTAATGATTATTTAATAACTTAACAACAAAATCAAAGTTTGTCAAAGAACAAAAATTAAAACAAAAAAAAAAAAAACTTGTAAAAATATCAAGTAGCTAAATTTGTTTTATAATAAAATAATACAATAAATCAATATGGAAATAGTAAATTAGATGCTTAATAATTTCATTACATAATATGTTTTTTAACATGAAAGTATTTATTAAAATTAAAAATACAATAAATTGTTTAAATGAAAAAAAAAAAGTTTCTTACAATTAATTAATGAAAAAAAATCAATTTAAAATTTACAAAAATGTAGAAAAAAAAATTAATCAACTTATTAATTATTTTAAATTTTTTTTCATCTAAGCTTTTTGTTTATTTACAATTTTTTTTATTTATATTGTTGATAAATTTAAATTTATAAATATTATTAAAAGTTGAAAAACAATATTTAAAATCAAGGCTCTTCTTTTATAATTTGTTTATGATAATATAAATGTTTATTTGCATTATTAATTTGAATGAATCTATTGAAATAAATATAAATAAATAAATATAATGAAAAAAAATATTAACTAGCAAAAATAAATACTAAATGTAGACTGAAAAATATTTATCACAAGCTATTATGAAAAAGAATATCAGAGTTATCATTGGATGAATAATAAATTTTTTTTAACTCATTTTATAATTCACTAACTTCTTCTTTTTTGTCAACATTTTCACCATGACCTTTTTCAGCTTGTACTTCTTCAACATGACCGTTTTCAGCTTGTACTTCTTCAACATGACCATTTTCAGCTTGTACATTTTCAACATGACCATTTTCAGCTTGTACATTTTCAACATGATCATTTTCAGCTTGTACCTCTTCAACAATATCATTTTCAATACCAAAACGTTCACGAATTTGATCTGGTGTTTTATTCATGATCATCTGAGCAACAGTCTTGGATGTTGCTCTTATAAGACCTTTGATTTCCATATAATGTGCACAAGTAAGTAATCGAAACAGAGTTGTTTCATCAACCTACATACAAAATAAAAAATAAATTGATTGTTGATCATTGTTGTAAATTATATTATTCTTTTGTTTTTTTTTTTTTTCATTATTTATTTTGTTGCATTTCAGTTGAATGTAAAAGTACGTGAGATGAGTCTACGACACACTGTCGAGCGTGAAAAAGTTGAAGAACATATGAAAATATTGGATAATGAAATACAAGAATTTAATCGTGTCAAAGAGCAAAAACTTAAAGAACAATTAAGTCCAGGACGTCAAAAAATAAAAAAAAAATAATCAATGATAATTGAAGTTGTTTAAATTTTTCAATGGAAATTAGACAATAATGAGCATTAAATTTGTAAAAATATCGAGTAGTTAAATTCGTTCAAAATAATATAATGAAATAATAATAATTGATACAATAAATTAATATGGAAATAGTAAATTACATGTTTAATAATTTTATTACATAACACTTTTTTTTAATATGAAAATAATGATTGGTTGATAAAGATTTTGATGATATGAACATGTTGAATAATCATTATACCAAAATTTTGATGAAAAAAAAAATTATTCTTCTGGTTTAAAAAAAATGCAAGATAATCTTTAATCAGTATAATGATAAAAAAAATTTATAATTTTATTTTACTTGAAAAATATATTTCTAAAGACATTTACTGAAACAACAATCAATTGAATTATTCTAAATTAATCAGTAAATTTATCAATTTTATTATATGTTCTTTTTTTTATAAATTATTAAAGAGTTTATTTTAATATTTATAATAATAATTATAATATTTAATATATTTATAATATGTTTTAAAATATTTAAATAGTTAAAGTAGAAAAAAAATTTATTTCTGAGAATATTAAAAATATATTTTTTGATAATAATTCTACATATATGGGTGTATGTTATCACAGCTTTCTAAAATAATATAATGATAACGAAAAAAATGTGTCATCGACATTAGTCACTTTTTTAGATAAAAACTGGCTATACGTGGTGTTTTTTTATTTTTAGTAAAATAGTCAATATTACTAATATAAAAATTTCCAATGGTAATGACTAATACCTAATGACATGGTCATTCGTCATTAGTGACCTGACGCGAGTAAGAAAAGAGAGGGAAAAAAATAGAGGAGGATTATTAAAAGTGGGGACTCGCAAGTGGAAGAACGCACCCTATTTAAGCCAACGCATCAACCCCAATGGGTCTTTTCAAATTTTAATAAGTCACCTGAGTGAAACTACTTTTTCAAATATTTCTGGACACTGGTAATTTGGAACAAACAGCAATTTAATTTTAAATCATAAAATTTTTCAATTTTATTTCACTGCGTGTTAATTGATTTTTTTTTTTAATAATTAAAGGTTGATTTTTTTAATAAGAATTTAAAAATGCATCAAACTGATGAAAAAGTTGGAAAATATAAATTACGTTGGATAATTTTTTTTGCAATACTTGGATCAGTAACATTGTCAACAATAGCGGCAACAATAGTGGCTACCATAGTGACATGGCTATTGAAGTATGAACCATCACCAGTACCATTTAACACAGCAGCAAATTCAACTTTTGATAGAAACAATGAATATATCCTGGATTTTGGAAACGTTAATAGTGAGAATGATTTATGCTCAAAAATGGGACGGTAAATTTTTTTTTATTCTATTTTATTAGTGACTATTTTTAATTTATTAATTAAATAAAAAAAAATTAATTAATTATATATAAATTTCAGTTTTATTTTAAACAAAAATGGATCAGCTGTTGATTCAGCAATAACGACAATGATTTGTAATGGTATAATGAAGCCATCAGCAATGGGTATTGGTGGTGGTTTTTTGATGACAATTTACGATCGTAAAAATAAACAGGCACATTTTTTGAATGCCAAAGATAAAGCACCACTTGCTGCTCACAGAAATATGTTCAACGGTACTAATGAGAAATCATCTAAAATTGGATCACTTGCTATTGGAGTACCAGGTGAGGTTGCTGGCTATTGGGAGGCTCATCAAAAATTTGGTAAACTTGCTTGGTTTGATTTGTTTGAGCCCAATATTCAATTGTGTAAAATAAAATTAAAGAGTGAGGAAAACGAATACCCCAGTTATGACAAAACACGTCCTCAATTTTGTAAAACAATAAGAATTATTGCTGAACAAGGTGCTAATGAATTTTACAATGGTACACTTGGTGAAATGTTGATTGACGATTTAACAGATCAGGGAAGTATAATGACTATTGACGATTTAAAAAATTATCGTGTTAAATGGACAGATCCAATTGTTTCTGATTTTTTAAATGGAACAAAATTATTTACATCAAATTTACCTGGTAGTGGTGGACTATTAGTTTTAATGTTAAATATTTTTGATGAATTTAAATTCACTCGTAAAAATTTAATAGGACTGCCAAATAAAATTGAAACATATCACAGAATAATTGAGACATGGAAATATGCTTATGCAATTAGAAGTCAAATGGGAGATCCAGACTTTATTAATATGACTGATGTAAGTTTTTATATTGATAATAATAGTTGATAATAAAATAATAATGTTTTAATATTGTTTTTTTTTTTTTTTTTTTAGTTAATAAAAAATATAACATCAAAAGATTTTGCAAGAAATATCAAAAATAAAATAGATGATAAAAGAACTTTCAATGAACCAAGTCATTATGGAGGTGCTGAGAATCTTCTAGAGGATCATGGAACATCACATATGTCAGTAATAGCACCAAATGGTGATGCTGTTGCTGTAACTAGTAGTCTCAATGGACTGTAAGTAAATTAATTATGTATAATTTTAATATTTATTTAATTTCTAGTTATGATAATTTATTATACATTATTTTTTGTTTTTTAATTACAGGTATGGAAGTCAAGTAGTAAGCTCTCAAACAGGAATTCTTTTAAACAGTGCAATGGATGATTTTTCAATTCCTTCAATAACAAATACATATTCATTACCAGGAGTTAATAAAAATAATGAAGTTGAAGGTGGAAAACGACCCCTTTCATCAATGGTACCATCAATTATTACAACACCAAATGGTGATGTTAGAATGGTTATTGGAGCTGCTGGTGGTACACAAATAACAACATCAACTTCATACGTAAATAATTATAAATATTTATTAAATTATTAATTAATTTTTTTGTTATTATTTTAAATAAAAATAATAAATAAATTATTGTGTTTTATTTTAGGTCATAGCTAGACACTTGTTCATGGGTGATTCAATACAAAGAGCTATATCTGCACCAAGAATTCATCATCAACTTTATCCAATGGCGGTGTCTTGTGGTATGCTGTTTCCCAAAACAATATCCCTTGGTTTACAAAAATTGGGTCATGCTATAAAAACTGGTCTCTTTAGTACTACTGCTTCTACTGTTATTGGTCTTGTGCAAATTAATGGAACAGTTATTGGTCATCTTGATTCATCGGGATAATTTGGATAAATTGTTTGCCCTACAATAAATATTTGTGTTTATTTTGAAATAAATACAGTATTAATAATTTAATTTTCATTTTCTAAAATATAATATAATACAATAATTCTTAATTACATAATTGTTAAACAAAAATTATTAAAATTCAATTGACATAATTTGATTGTACAAAGTTTGTAAAGGCCATTCAGATAAGAGTGTTTTAATTATTTAAATTTTGTAGAGTCTTAAACATACTATGTTCATGTATTTTGTCATTCTTTCCCGAATAAATAAAAATATATTAATTAATTTAATTTTAAAATGTATATCATTAGCCAACAATGGAATATTTATAAATATACACTAAATCTAATGGCGAGTAACAAAGTATTTTGTACATTGAAAGTTAGTTGATTAAAAAAATATTTAAAAGCAATGTCATTACTAATTTTAATACAATAAAACATTAAGATTTTTATCAAATGATGAAGTTATATTTGTTAAATACCATTGCCAATAATTAATTAAATTAACATGTTGATATTTTTGTTGATGTTAAAAATTTCAACTTCATCGATAAAACCTGTTTGTAAATTTCAATTTATATTATCAATATATTTTTTTTGTGTTGGATAAACACCCTTTGATTCATTTAATTTTAATAATATATATTTTAACCAATTTGTTAATCTTTTGCCAAATAACAACACAATCAAAGTTTGTCAAAGAACAAAAACTAAAATAAAAAAAATAAAATTTGTAAAAATATCAAGTAGCTAAATATTTGTTTATAATAAAATAATACAATAAATCAATATGGAAATAGTAAATTAGATGCTTAATAATTTTATTACATAATGTTTTTTAACATGAAAGTATTTATTAAAATTAAAAATACAATAAATTGTTTAAATAAAAAAATTAATTCCTTACAATTAATTAATGAAAAAAAATCAATTTAAAATTTGCAAAAATGTAAAAAAAAAAAAAATTAATCAACTTATTAATTATTCTAAATTTTTTTTCATCCAAGCTTTTTGTTTATTTACAATTTTTCTTATTTATATTGTTGATAAATTTAAATTTATAAATATTATTAAAAGTTGAAAAACAATATTTAAAATCAAGGCTCTTTTTTTGTAATTTGTTTATGATAATATAAATGATTATTTGCATTATTAATTTGAATGACTATTGAAATAAAATAAATAAATAAACATAATGAAAAAAATATTAACTAGCAAAAATAAAATTGAAAATAAATGTTACACTGAGAAATATTTATCACAAGCTTATGAAAAAAAATATCAAATGAATAATAAATTTTTTTTAACTTCTTTTATAACTCACTAACTTCTTCTTTTTTGTCATCATTTTCAACATGACCTTTTTCAGCTTGTACCTCTTCAACATGATCTTTTTCAGCTTGTACATCTTCAACATGACCTTTTTCAGCTTGTACATCTTCAACATGACCTTTTTCAGCTTGTACATCTTCAACATGACCATTATCAGCTTGTGCCTCTTCAACATGACCTTTTTCAGCTTGTACATTTTCAACATGACCATTTTCAGCTTGTACATTTTCAACATGATCATTTTCAGCTTGTACATTTTCAACATGATCATTTTCAGCTTGTACATTTTCAACATGATCATTTTCAGCTTGTACATTTTCAACATGATCATTTTCAGCTTGTACATTTTCAACATGATCATTTTCAGCTTGTACCTCTTCAACAATATCATTTTCAATACCAAAACGTTCACGAATTTGATCTGGTGTTTTATTCATGATCATCTGAGCAACAGTCTTGGATGTTGCTCTTATAAGACCTTTGATTTCCATATAATGTGCACAAGTAAGTAATCGAAACAGAGTTGTTTCATCAACCTACATACAAAATAAAAAAATTAATTAATTGTTGATCATGTAAATTAATTAGAAAATTTATTTGTTGATTTAATTTAATATTTAAATAATAAAACTTACTTTTAAAAATGCTTTGTCCCAATTTGATATGAGACAAATTTCTTCAGGATCTTCATCATCACTTTCATTTACATCTTTGTAATGTTCAATGTATTGAATGATTTTTCTCAATATATCAGCTGGAACATTTGGTACATTAACTGTTTTCATTACATTTGGTGCAATACCAATTTCATTCATTATTTTTTCAAGTGTTTTTGACTTTTTGACAGCTTCATAATCAACAAGAAAAGATATACCATCTTCACTTTTTAAAATTACTTTTGCTGTTTGTCCTTGAGATCCAGCCATCTGTTGATTATATATATTCATTAAAAATAAAAATTAATAATTATGTGTAAAATTGCTGATATTTAACGACAAATAAATTTTCTTTTTGAATAAAAAATTTTATGTTTATTTATGTTGTTTATAAAATAGAAAAATAATTCATTTTTAAAATAAAAATAATATTAAATTAACAATTTATTTTGATGAATAATGAAAATCATTTTTTCTTTGCCAATTAAAATAATAAAAGTATGGTTATGATTATTATTAACAAAATAAATATTTTGTTTTAATAATAACAATTGAAAAATTTATATTTTTGGAGTAATTGAATTATTGCAAAAATGGAACTTGTTTTTTTTTTAATTTAATTTAATTAATTTATTGTAATATACGTGGTGATTAATTATACTTACATTGATGAAAATAATTTACTTGTACGTTGACAGTGATGTGTTTGACTCGAGGTTGAAATTTTATCTGATAATTTTCATGGTCATCAAGGACATCAAAATAAACAACATAGCCCAATCTGAATCCTACAAATTACAATACAAGTTGCCAGTAAAATAAAAATAGAGATTGTAAACGCATGCGTATTCAAAAAAAAAAATGCAAAAATTTTGGCAGAATAGCAGCAGCAGTTGGCAAAAGTGAGTAAATGGTCTTGGAAAAATTAATACTGGCTTATCCACCACGTCAAACATTTATCTAATCAATTATAACAACAAAACCAAAGTTTTTATCATCAGCTAAAATTGTTTGTTAAATTGTAATTATGCTGAAATTAATCATCATTTCTATTTTGATTGTTTTGGTAAGTAATATTTTACCTTTGAATTAATAAACAACAAAGACAATTGTTTTTACAAGTAATATGTTATTTAGTTATTAGTTTTGGTATTTCATTATTGGTAATTGATTTTTAATATTTTTTAGATGGCTATTGCTGGTTCTGGTAATCTTTTTGAAGACGCAAGAGCTTGTGCTAGAAATAATTTTAATTATTATACATGGTGTTATGAGTGTAAAGCCTATAAAGGAAAATTAAGGTAGTAATTATTAACTCAAACTGTCATATATTGATAAATTTATATTGATAAAAAAAAACTCATTTATTTCAGGTATTTATGCCTAGAATGCTGCGAAGTTTCTTTCGCTCTAGCAGAACCTTATCCAAAAGGTCAATTAGAAATATGTCAATGTAAATTTGCTAAATATCCTCATTTTGAAGCATTTATAAAATCTCATGAACGAAGAAGTAAACATCCAAATTTAAGTATTATATACTCAAACATTACTGAACCTTGGTTACATCTGTTTAATGAGAATGGTCAGAGAGAGAGGAGTGGAAGCATTGCAGATTGGGAGAAAGATGCCGACGAAAGCCGGATTGATGAAACCTTTAGTTTTGTTATTGCTCATTAGAAAAGTTATATAAAAATCAATTAAATAAACACAAATAATAACATATTGATAATACATGTCGATTAATTATTATACAAAAATTTTGATGAAAAAGAAAATATTCTTCTGGTTTAAAAGTAATGCAAGATAATCTTTAATCAATAATAATAAAAGTCAATTTATAATGTCATTTTACTTGGAAAATATATTTCTAAAAACATTTACTGAAACAACAACCAATTAAATAATATACATTATTTTAAATTAATCAATAAATTTATCAATTTTCATATGTTAATTTTTTTTAATAAATTAATGATAGTTTATTGTAATATTTATAATAATAATTATTTTTTTATTATGTTTTAAAATATTTAAAAATGTAGTTTCAAGTTATTTTTTATTTTTTAAAAAAAAATTTATCTTTGTAAATGTAAAAAATATTTAAATAGTTGAAATTGAAAAAAAAAAATTATTTCTGTGAATATTAAAAATATAAATTTTGATAATAATTCTACATAGGTATATGGATGTATGCTATCACAGCTTTCTAAAATAATATAATGATAACGAAAAAAATATCGTTATCAATAAATATTTGTCACTTTTTAAAATTAAAACTGGCTACGTGGTGTTTTTTTTTTTAAGTAAAATAGTCATTATTAATATTGGAATTTCCAATGAGTCATTAGTGACTCGTTGGAAAAACCAAGTTTTATTATTTGGACACAATAGATAAGTTTATTCGAAAATTTGTTATTGCGCTTGTAATTTAACGCAAGTAAGAAAAGTAAGGGAAAAAAAATAGAGGAGGATTAATCAAAGTGGGGAAACCCCAGGTAAAAAAACGCACCCTATTTAAGCCAATGCATCAACGTCATCAGGTCTTTTCAATCAACACAAGTCACCACAGTATTGTCTCAAACCATGGAGGTCTACATGTAGGTCTAACATGTAGACCTCCATGTCTCCAACATTTTCTAGACACTGGTAATTTAAAAAAAAAAAACAGCAAATTAATTTTTATTTTATGGAATTTTTTAATTTTATTTTACTGTATTAATTAATTTTTTATTTTCAAGGTTGATTTGTTTAATAAGAATTTTTTATCGAATACTTGCATAAGCCGCAGTGACAACAATATAGTGACGTGGTGATTGATAAAGCATGGACAATCATCAGTACCATTTACCAAATCAGCAAATTAAATTTTTCATGAAAACAATAATTATATATCCTGGATTTTGGAAACATCAATAGTGACACTGATTTATGCATAAAAATTAAATGGTAATTATTTTTTTTAATCTATTTTATTACTGACTAATGACTATTATTAATTTATTAATTAAATAACAAAAATTAATTAATTATATATTAATTTTAGTTGGATTTTAAAGAAAAATAAATCAACTGTTGATTCACCAATAACGACAATGATTTGTGATGGTTTTATGAGTCCAGCAACAATGGATATTGGTTGTGGATTTTTGATGACAGTTTACGAACGTAAAAATAAGCAGACACGTTTTTTAAATGCCAAAGATAAAGCACCACTTGCTGTTGACAAAAATATATTCAAATACGCTGGAAAGGAATCATCTAAATTTGAATCACTTGCTGAAGTTGCTGGTTATTGGAAGGCTCATAAAAAAATTTAGTAAAATTGCTTGATGTGAAACAATAAAAATTATTGCTGATGAAGATGCTAATAAATTTTACAATGGTAATCATCTTCATGGCACTCTAGTTGGTACAGCGACAACATTTTTGATAAAAAATATTAGGTCATGAAACAACATTCCTTGAACAAAATGGAATTGCCCTATGTTTTTCATGGAAAAGAACAGAAAACGTGGACAATAAGGTCAGTAGTAACTTATGATCGACAGTACATTTGTTAATGTATTCTGTTTATTTCCATAAAAATCATATAGCAATTCAATTTTTTTCAAGGCATGAGTTATCTCATGGTCTATCGTTCTTCCAACTGTTGAGTAGGTCATGTAGAAAGGCTTTTTTTCGTCTTCTTTTTAATCCATTGAAATTTTGATGAATAAACTTTATATAGTAATGATTCATTACTAATGAAAAATACTTTCAGTTGTTGAACAAAATAATATTTTTTTAATTAAAAACTTAAAAAAAAATTAAAAACGTTGTTGTTGTGTTAATTGGAGTGCCACGAGGATGATTAATATATATATCCTTCAGCAGTCGATAGATAAAAATAAATACAAGGAAAATATATAATTATGCTATTACAATTGAAATAAATAAACCAAATTTAAATTTATGTATTATTAAAGTTTATTAAAACCCATTTTAAAATAATGAGATAATAATCATTGATATCGTAGTGATACGTTCAGAATGACAATTTAGACTGGACCATGGTCCAGAAGTTGTGGTATACATATGATGTAATTTTTTTAGAGAAAATGAGATATTTTTATTTTCGTTTTGACATTAATGACTATACTTTTTCAATTATTTTTTTCTTAATAATTTGCAGTAAAATAATTATAAAAAATTTTTGATAATTAATTGATAAAAATGATTATTAATTTTGTAATAAAAAAAATTTATCCCCATCAGTTTTGTCAAGAGCTCTTTATATGTTAATAAAGTAACCAGGTGAGTTTTATAGATAAGCGACCAATACTATTTGCCAATATGCACTTTAGAAATTTATTTCAATAGTGGGGATAATTCGTAATAGGTGAACTATGTAAGAACACAACTTCTGGACCATGGTCCACTCTAAATTGTCATTCTGAAAGTATCACAACGTTCAGTTTAAATAATCATACAACAACACAATAATTTATTATTTATCTACCTTGAATTAAATTCTAATTTAAAAATATAATATTTACCTTGTTTTTTTTTTTTTTATAATTATTTTGCTGGAAATTATTAAGGAAAATAATTGAAAAAATATAGTCATTAATGTCAAAACGAAAATAGAAATATCTCATTTCGTTATTCATATAAAAATATAAAATAATAAATAATACAATCTTATGTGATGCATATAGTTGGATAATAATTTTCCCCTACTATCATTTAAAAAAAATTACATCATATGTATACCAAAAATGAGACGGGAATAGAGAATGCGAAATCTTGAATTTTTATAAAACACTGTATTACTGAGAGTGAAAGTAACTGGTTGAATAAGGCCAATTTATTTATTTACATTTTTTTCTTTTTTAAATGAATTTACCCTTATAATAATTTTATGGTGTCTACACATGTTATACACGCGTGAATTAAATATTATTTTATTTATTATTTTAATAAATTCATGTAATCAACAATAACATTTTTTTGAAACAAAAAAAAAAATAAATAAAGTGTGAATTTTTTTTTTCCATCAAGTGTGTTTATAAATTAATTAAAATGTTTATTATTTTTTATTTTTGTTTATTTATTAGTGGCCTGAGTGCAATGAAATTTGGCAAGTGAAAATTTATATTATTAAATTGTTCTTTTTTAATTTAGAAAAATAAAATTATTTATAAAGAAAATTAACAAAGAATTTTTTAGTAAATAATTTTTTAAATATATTTTTTATGTGAAAAAATTAATTATAAATATTTTTTGGTTTATAAATAAAATGAAAGCGTGAGTTGAAATTAATTTGTATGTTTTTTTTGCATATTCATTTAGAGGATGCATTTAAAACTTGTTATCCTGATGTTAATGGTTTCGATTCATGTGTAAGAGAGGGATTAAATATGATACGTCCATTTTTTAAAAGTGGATTACCAGAATATAATATTGCACCATTTGATCCATTTTATGCACGTGAAGTAACAGCTAAACGTGGTTTTAATAATTTTGGTTTTACATTAACACTGAGAAATATAACTGAGAGTGGATGGACATCATCTAAAGTTACAAAATTCGTCAGTGATTTAAATAATTACAAGGTAATAAATAAAACCAATAATAACTCTTAATATTTTTTAAAAAAAGGACAATTTAATTTATATAATATATTATTTTTTAAGATTGTTTATACACAAAGTTTCCCAGCAAAATTTTTAATTGGAAATTATGAATTTACTGGAAAAATGTTTGGCTCAAAGATGAACAATAAAGGAAAATTTACTCTTGATTTATGTAAGTTAATATTAGTAATAATTGATTTAATAATATTAAAATAATTAAATTTTTTTTTTAGATGATCTTGTACAAACAACAACTGTTACAAAAAAACCAGGTACAAAATTAACAGTTCGTGTTGAAGTTGAAACAATACGTGATTTAAAATTACACATTACAAATCTTCTTCAAGGACGTTCATTTTTAGAAAATTTCATTGACAGAATAATAAATGGTGCATGGCAGCCTGGTTTTGTTGTAACTCGTGGTATTATTAATGATCTAGTATCAAATGGTTTTACCGAAATATTTGGTTCAGCATTTAATGATTTTTCTTTCGATAAAATATTCAAATCAAAACCTAAAAAACTTGAATAATTATCATTTAAATGATATAATAAAATAAAATTCAAGTCCAATATCCATAAAAATAGAATACTTTGGACTTGCGAAATAAATTTTTAAATATTTTACATTTTTTTATTATCATTTAAAATATAAAATTAAAAAAAAAAAAACTTGTAAAATTTACATTAAAATATTTAACTGGCTTTTGTTACTTTTTTTAATTTTTTTTTTTTACGATAAATTGAATAAATTATTCAAATTTATATTTCCCATTTGATAAAGATGAATAAAAATTTTTTTAAATACATAAAATAAAATTTTATACAACCTCTATTAGTAATTAATTTTTATTATCAACTTAATTATAATATTTAACATAAAATTAAAGCAGTAAAATACATATCAAATGTAGCTGTTTGTTTTAAACTTAAATAATAAAATTAAATGAAAAATTATGCTTGAATAATAATAACTAAAAAAAAAATAATTAATGATAATTAAACAAAGCGGCCATAAATGCAATTTATCAATTAAATTTTTAATAATTAAATCACATTTAAAAAGCCTGTATTAAAATAATGAAAAATATAAACTTAAACTTCAATAAAATATTAATTAATAGGAAAAATTGATAATAATTCATTACATTTATATTTAATATCATCAAAATCTTTGTAAACTGATGAATTAACTTGTATTTTTAATGGAATATTATTTTTACGATAATTAATTTCTTTAACTGCTCTGACAAGTGAATCAACAGTAACACCAGTTTTATTAATATTTAAATTTTCAATTTTCGAACAATTTTTTAATATATTTTTAATACTTGTATCAGTTATACTTGTACAACCAACACAACTTAACACACGTAAATGATATATTTTTAAAAACATTTCATCAGTTGCATTAACAACATTATCAATAACTAATTCCTCAAGATATTTAAGATGTCTAATATCATTTAGCATTGAGCTTGTAACACGTTTATTACATTCATTTATATTTAAATATTTTAATCTCCAACATTTTCTAGTTATTTTTTGAATAACATTATCTGTTATATTTTTAACACGTCCTAAATTTAAATGTTCAATATATGTTAATTTACCAATATCTTTTAATCCAGATTCACTGACATTTGAACAAAATTCAATATCTAAATATTTTAATTTTCTACATTTATTTGTTATTTCACTTAATGATTGTGTATTTATATTAAATAAATAATTTATATTTAAATATTCTAAATTATTTAGCTTTGATAATTTACTAATTGCATAATCAGCAACATTTTTGCATGATTTTAAATTTAAATAATTTAATTTTTTACAATTATTTGCTATATTTTCGATTGATTGACTATCGACATTTAGTAAATTTTCTAAATTAAGATGTTCAAGTTCATGTAGCTTTGATATATTCATTATTGTTAATGGTAATATTGTCGTGCAACCAACTAAATTTAAATGTTTTAATTTGATGCAGGTATTTATTATTTCATTAACTGCATCATTATCAATATTTTTAGCTTGACTAATATTTAAATGTTCAAGATTTTTAAGAGTTGATATTGATGCTATTGATACTGAAAATTCACACTCACCTAAATCAAGATATATTAAATTTTTTTTAGCAATTATTGTGTCAATAGCTTCTGCATTTAGTTGACAAGAACGTAATGTTAAACATTCAAGTTTATTAAATTGTTCTAGTGTCTGTGTAAATTCATTTGACAATACAATACTGTAACTTGAATTTGGTATTAAATGAATTGCTTTAATATTTCTTTGTAAACCAAGTAATATTTGATTATATGTTTTTGATGGATCTCTATCAGAAATTGTAAATTCTTGTAGTCTTATTGTTTCTAATTTTCCAATGTTAGCTAAATTTTTATCCATACTACCTCTGATAGCATATAAATTATCCAATTTTAGATGTAATAAATTTTGACAATATTTTGATATTGTTTGAATCATCAGGGGTCCACTTAAATATGATAAAGTTATGTCATTTAAATAATTACCACATTTAACTATTATTTTTTTAACAGCATCTTCTGTACATGAAAAACTTTTATCATCACGTGATATTTTTAGCTCATTTGAATTTAAAGAATTTACACATTTCCAATTTAATTTACTTGCTTCTTTCCATCTTGGGCAAACTAGAAAAAATTAAAAATTTTAAATTAATATAATGTGTATTGATTAGGATTTATTATTTGTAAATATGATGAGTTAATTTATTACCATTTTCAATTTTATATAGTTCAAGTATTGAAAGATAACGAAAGATTTTAGAGAGACAATTTATGTTGATTTTTAGTGTATGATCTTGGTCATCATCAATAGTTATTGCTTTGATTTCTTTGACATCTCGTTGGCATAATCTTTTTAAACGTCTACGACCACTGCCAGATGATGAATCTTCATTATTATTTAACTTTGAATCTTCATCAGTTGGAGTTTTTTTTATTGTTTCAGCTGATCTTTGACGTTTTAAATCTCTTTTTTTTGATGTCGATGATGATGATGGTGAATCATCTTTTGATTTATCATTATCTTTTGATTTTTCTTCCTTTGTTTTATCATCTTTTGATTTATAATTTTTTGTTTTATCATCTTTTGTTTTTTCTTCTTTTGATTTATCATCTTTTGATCTGTAACTTCTCACTTTATCATCTCTCGATTTGTAACTTTTCGATTTTCCATTTTCAACTTTTAAATCATCAATTGAATTTTCTTTTTTTATTTTAACATTATCTTTACTTTTTGATGGTGATAACAATTCATCATTATCAATATTTTTATGTTCTTTATTTTTTTCAATAACTTCTGGAATTTCTTCTTTTATTTTTTTACATTTAATATTTTCATCATCAATACTTGTAGCTGGAGTATTATTAATTTTTTTGTATTTATTACTTTCAACTGATTTTACATTTTCATCTTTTAATTTATCAATATTTTGATTTTTTTCATTTAAAACTGGTTTATCTGTTTTATCAATTTTTATAAAATGCTTTTCAATTGATTGTGATTTAGTTTTATTTGATTTTAATTTTTTCTTTTCAACACTTGATTGTGGTATATTTTCTTTGACTTTAATTATCTCACAGTCATCATTTGTTTCAGTAATTTTATTAACTTGTTCCTTTACCTCTGGTATATTTAAATCAATTTCGTCGAGAAATAAGTCGTCATCAGGCATCTCAAAATCTTCTTCATCATTCAAAATAATTTTTTTCTTTTCAATCCCATTATTATCACCAGCTAAAATAAAAAATTTTCATTGTTATAGTAGCTCAAAGAAAAAAAACAACAACAACAAAGGAATTGAAAAAAAAAAAAAAAACAAAATGACAACAATAATGCCATTGTTAAATTAACAAAATCAAATATACAATTATTAATTGAAAAATTATTTATCTATCAAACCAATTAATTATTAATAATTAATTAATAATAAAATTTTTTTTTACTTACATGGTAAAACAGTTGATGATACAACAGGCTGATTATTTTTTTTATCATTCTTTTGTTTATATTTAACAACAAATTCTTCACTTATTTTGTAAATACAAAAATTACATATTAATGGTGGTGGTGATACAATATTATCACTTATATTTTTATTAATATATAATTCAATCATATGCATTAAACCACTACGTTCTAATATTTTTCCATTAATTGTTGTGTAAATTGATGTCAATTCACCCGAACTGGTGTCACAAATTTTACAAAACTTTGACATTTTTTTAGCTATAAAACTTCTTGCCAAATATTCTTAAAAGTTAATTAATATTTTAACATGATCAACAAACAACAAATGATAATAATTAAATGACAATAATTTATTGTTAATAATTGATGCAACTTAGAACTTGTTTTAACGGTTTTTGTGTCGGCCAACTGCACAAGTGTGCGTAAGTTTTTCTGGGTAAAAGCACATGGGGTTGTTTTGATTCATAATTTCCCCTTTTTTTTTTTCTTCATGCCCTTGAAGTTGTGTACAAAAGAGAGATCAAAAGTATCAGGAGAGTAAAATATAAAATAATTTTTTTTACAATTTAATTAATTAGTAAATATTTTTTAAAAAATATTAAATTTTTTTTTATTTATAATTAGTTATTTAATTGAATTAATTAATAATTAATTATAAAATTTTATTAAGTTTCATTCGCATGAACTGTCATTTGTCGCGATTATTGAAAAAAAAAATAAATAAATATCGATCCATACTGTTGCATCATTCAAGGTGTTAAAGGCATGAGTTTAGTGCCGATGTTTTTTTTTTTTTTATTGTTTGTGTCGTGTTTGATAATAATAAAAAAAATATATTGTTTAATGATATAATAAATTGAAAATAGTATGTTTTGTACTGTATTGGATACGATTGTTGACAGGTATGTAAATTATTTAATAACAATGTCATTTATTTTATTGTTAAACACCTGTTGATTTGTCACAACAATCATATTTTTAGGTTAACGTTCTAATTAATATATTTAAAAAAATAATATATAAAACGTTTGATGTACGTTGTTGCAAATAATTATTAGAATAAATTATTTTATTATTAGCTAAAATGGATTATTAATAATTTATTTTTTAAATATAATAATAAATATTTAAGATAAAAATTAGGTAAATGTTTTGTTTGTTGAATGAAAGTCATTCAAGTATGTTGAATAATTTAACTTGTTGATAATTTAATAACATTATTTTTCTGACTTAAAAAATATGTAAATAATTATTAACTATTATTAATAAATTTTATTTTACAGATTAATATGACATTGAGTAAAATATTGTTGAAAAAAGAGTAAATTATTATATTTTTGCAACAATGAAACAACCACCGCAATTAATTGTAAGTAATTGTAAAAAAAATTAATTTATTATTTAATAATATTATGTTGTTTATTTAAAATTATAAAATTTAAAAAAAAATATTTTTTTATTATTTTTATTGACTGAATATTGACAAGATTAAAAATGCCATTTGGACTCTGTCAAATGTCAAAAATAATAATTTTTATAAATAAATTATTAACAACATAATTATGACAATTTACATAAATAAAAACAATAATTAATTAAATTAATAATCACTTTAAATAGTCAATTTTTAATTGATAAAATAATTTTTTAATTATATTATTCAACAAAAATTATTATAAAAAAAAAATTAAATACTAATTGATAATTTTTTTTTGTTTAGAAATTCAAAGGAGTAAATGAATCATTCAATTATTCTGGTTCTAATTTACATGGTATATTTGACAAAACTCCAATAGTTGTGTTGGAAAAAAATACAACATATTATTTAAAAAATGATTGTTCAATAAGCAATAATAATTCATCAATTGAAAATAAATTAATAAAAAAGAAACCATTAAATAAAATATCATCAAAAATAAAAAAAAATAAATTAAATAAAAAAATATCAACGTTATCAATAAACAATGAATTATTAAATATAAACAGCTCAAACTATTTAATACAATTACAACAAAATAATGAAATCGAAATATCAAATTTATCGAAAAATTTTAATTTATCTATTTCGAAAATAATTAACAATCCAAATTCAACAATTGTACAAAATGATGTTGATGATAAAATAATTAAAATGCTTGTTAATATGAAAAATGGTAAACAAAAATTAATACAATTTGAATTAATTGGTAATTGTACAACAATAAGTGATCTACTTAAATACACTGAAATTCCATATACAAATAAAACAAAAATATATTTTGTTAATGATAAATTATTAAATATAAATTATGTCGTTGATACTTATGAAGATAATATTGAATATATTGAAAATACATTATACAATAATAATTATGAAACAATTAACTGTCCAAATTGTGGAAAATCAATTGATAAAATTAATGAATGCAATAAATGTCATGAAAAATATTCATATGATGTTAGATTGATACCTAAAAATTCAACAATTTCACAAAAAAAAATAATCATGTCTGTTGCTGATAATTTTTACAATAACAATAGCATTGATAAAGATAATAATATTAAAATTAAATCAGAAAATTTAAATGATGATGTAAAAATCAAACCAGTAGATTTAAATGATGATATAAAATCGAAATCAGTAAATGATGATAAAATTAAATTAAAAAAATTTCGTAAAATTAGAAAATATCATTTTAGTAAAGACAAAACTATTGATCAAACAAATAAAATTGATAATAATGAAAATGATAAAAAAAATCATGTTAATAATGATGTCAATAATGATAAAATTGTTAATGATGTAAAAAATATTATTAATGATGAAAAAAAACATGTTAATAATAATGACAATAATGGTAAAATTGTTAATGATGTAAAGAGTATTATTAATGATGAAAAAAATAATATTAATAATGATAGTAATGATACCTTAACAGAAAAAAAAATTGGAGCAAATTTAGCTAATAGACTTCGTCGAATTAGAAAGAAAAAAATAATAAGTGATTATTAAAATAAAAATAATTCAACAAATATCAACAAGTGTCTTTAAAAAAAAAAAAAAATCTTTTATTTATAAAATTATATTAGAAAGAATGAATAATTTATTTTACTATTTTTATTTGAACTTTATGTCGACAATTATTGCTAGTTTGTTTTCTTTTTTTTTGTCTGTATATATGACACTATAATTTATCATTATTTTACAATATCATGTATTTTTTTTTTTATTTTTATTCTTTTTCTATGAATTTTTTTTTCAATTAAAAAAGAAAAAGATGAATATATATATTATTAATTTTAATTATTTTTTATATTTTTTATGTTTATTATTATTTGTATCATTAAATATCATAAAAGTATTGACAAAAGTGATATGAATTAATCAAAAAATAAATATAAAACGTGATAATGATTATCAATCATTACATTTAAAATAATTAAAATTTTCATGTAAATTTTAATTATCAAGTACAATTTATTTATAATTAATTAATAAACAATCATTAATAATAGTAATATGTTTTTTATTTTTTAAACAAAGAACCTATATTTATTTTTAACAACAAATAAATTATTCATTTGATAAAATAATCAACAGCGAATTCATAACAATAGCATAATGAAATTATAAACCTATATAACATTAATTGTTAATAATCCTTTTAATTATTGTAAATATTTTTTTTTTTTAATGTTTATATTTACATTGAAAATAAATCACCAGAGTACGCTCAGATCTCTAAAAACATCGCCATTTTGCGGCTGCGCAGAGATGTTCCTTGTCTAATTACAAAATTTCTTGACAAGGTTATGTCTCTTACTGCATCATACCGCAATCATGGTAAGTGTTTTTTTTATACGTTTAGTATATTATTTAAAAAAAATAATAATAGTTGCTAATTAATCTAAATTAATTAATAACAAAATCAAGTGTTTGTTTATCAACAATAATATATTACAGTGAGGTATTTTTATCAATTGTTTTTTAAATACAAAAGTGAAGTTATAAAAAATTGATTAAGTTTTACAGAGCACAAGCACATGTTTGACTATTTAAATAAATAATTAAAATTAACTTGAGGATATATTTTTATTGTTGTTGTTAAATTAAATCATAATTAGTAAATAATATTTTTTAATAATTTATTTAACATAGTCAGTTGAAAATAATTAAGACTTGAATTGTTAAATAATTTTTTTTAATAATTAACCTCAAATAGTAAATTAATAAAAAAAAAAAATGATGTAAATCTTATATCCAGACCATCTCCATGGTGGTTAAATCTGATTTAATGAGTCTGATAATTTAAAAATATAAAAAATAGTTGTTAAATTTTAGCCATTTTATGTGATGATTAATTGGAAATTTTAATTAATGTTACAGCCGCCTAAGAAGGATACAAAGGGCTCATCAAAGCAGCCCCAAAAAACACAAAAGAAAAAGGAAGGAGGATCCGGTGGCAAGGCCAAGAAGAAGGTTTGTTTAAATCTGTCAAAATGATAATTAAAAATATGCACTATTAAGTAAATGTGTTACTCTAATTATTTTTGTATTTTACTATTGCAGAAGTGGTCCAAAGGAAAAACACGTGATAAGCTTAACAATGCCGTTCTTTTTGATAAAGGCACATATGATAAACTTGTCAAAGAAGTACCACAATACAAATTGATCACTCCATCAATTGTAAGTGAACGTTTGAAGATCCGTGGATCACTTGCTAGACGTGCCCTTATTGAGCTCCAACATAAAGGACTCATTAAACAAGTTGTACAACATTCTGCCCAACTTATCTACACCCGTACAACCAAAGGTGATGATCCAGCTGCATAAATAAATATTGAATAAGGCTTTCTTCACACCTCTTCTTGTGGTTTGAGTCAGCTTTTTAATATAAATAAAACAGAAAAAACTGACTTATTATTTTATATAAATTTGATTTTTTTATTTCCCAATTTTTTTTACTTAATTATAAGTATTATTTATTTTTAATTTATTATTAAATTTAGCTGTTGCATTATTTAATGTGATGATACAATAAAAAAGATGATTCATTTTTATATAAAAATTTTATTCTCAATGGAACCAAGAGAAGGCTGTTTAAAGATGAGGCAATTAGTTTTAATTTAAATTTTGAATTTCTTAATTAATTCACCTGTTTATAGTTGATGTTATTTGATGATAATTTTTTCAAGGTTTCAAGGTTCTTTTTTTTTTTTTTTTAAAGCATATTTATTTATCATACTGGATTTTATTGCTAAATGAATTTTTCTTATCACATATTATTATTATTCTTTACATTACAAATGTATACATTTAGGAATTTTTTTAAAACGGTATATTTATTTTTCCGTGTTCGTGTTCAATAAAAATTTATTACTAATTTTATTTGTATTTTAAAAGTTGGAATGCTGATACACTTGGTTAAAGAAGTCACAAACAACATTATTTTCAAGTTTAGCTGACAACTTTATATTTTTGCTGACGTGTAATTTTGAAAATTAAATTATGATGAAGAAGTATCTAATTTTATTAATTTTACTTGTTTTTTTATTGAATAAATTGGTAATTTCATCAGGTAATGTAATTTATAATATTTTAAATTCATTTATATATTTTTTTTATCAATAATTTTGATTATATCTTTTAAATTTTTTAGCATATGATGATTCAATTAAAAATAATATTTTTGATACTTGTAATACACCAATTTGCCAACAAGCCAGTAAGAAAAATATAAAAATTATTATTAACTTTAAAAAATAACTTTTAAATAATTATTATTTTATAATTATATTTTATTTTTATTTATTATTAAACGTAGTTGCTGGATTATTAAATAACATGGATCCAAGTATAAATCCTTGTGACGATTTTTATAAATTTTCATGTGGAAAATTTAGTAATTCATCTAAAAAAAATTATTTCGATAAAAAAGAAAGAAAATTTGTTGAGAAAACCAAAAAAATAATTGAACAAAATGAAACATTAAATGATTTTAAATATTTAAAAATTGCTAAAGATTTATATAAATCATGTAATGATTCACTGGTAAATATAACTAATCGTTATACAGAAATTTTAAATTCAATGGAACCATCTGGAGGCTGGCCAGTGCTCAAACAAAATCAATGGAATGAGAGTGAATTTAATTTTAATAAAACAATATTTAAAGTTGGTAATACAACACAATGGAATAATTATTTTTTCGAATTTGAAATTGATAATTTTAATTTCTCATCAATTCACATAAAACCAATATATTCATTGTATTTCACATTAGATGATTTTATTGAAGGTCCAAATAACACAAACATTCAATCTTTTAAGGAAAAAACTATAAAAAAAATAAACAGATTGGGTGTTAATAATTCAATCGTTACAAATGATATTGATAAAGTAATTAATTTCGAAATTGCACTTGGTCGTACGACACTATCAAAAGAACAAAAATTCAATCCTACAATTGATCAAGTTGAAATGACACTCAACAACTTGACAAATGATTATTCATTTTTTAATTGGGAAGAATATATTACTTATCTTCGTGGTACACCAGTTGACCCATCAATAAAAATAGTCATCAATAATTTCAGTTATATGAAGAAATTAAAAACTTTATTAAATTTATATGATAAAAAAACTCAAGCTAATTATGTTATGCTCAAACATTTGTACAGCTATTTAGAAAATTATGATTTTGTTAAAGAGAAAGCATGTACTCAAGTTGTTTTTGAGTATCTTTCAATAGCAACTGTGGCTATTTGGGTTGAAAATTATATTGACCCAAGTGTCAGGATGAATATTTTTAATATGATATCAAATATTAAAAAACAATATCATCAAATTATTGAGTACACTCCTTGGATTGATAATGAAACAAAGATTAAACTTGAAAAAAAAATTGAATCGTGTAAATTTTTAATTGGTTATAGTGATGAATTTTTGAGCAATTCAATTATTGATAAATTTTATGATGGTTTAGATATTTATAATGAAGAAAGTTTTTTTGATAAAATGGCAAAAATTGATTTATTTTATCGTAAATTTTTATTGACATTGAGTAATGATACTATTTGGGCTATATTGGGAAAACAATTGATTCAAAAATCTGCAACATTTTCTTATAATTTTAATACACTAGGTAATATATTTTTATTTATTATTTTAATTTTAATTATTTAAAAAATTTAATTTGTATTTTTGTGTATTTTCTTTTTTTTTTATTTAGTGATTCCATTTACGTATTTTGATGATGATTTTATTCACAATGAAAAACCAGATTACATGAATTATGGAGCTCTTGGATATGTGATAGGCCATGGACTTACACGCAGTATTGATACAATAGGAATAAAATTCGATGAGAATAATAATTTCAATGAAAAGTGGTTGACATTGAATTCAATTGAAAATTTAAATAACCGTACTAAGTGCTTTGTCAATGACCAATATTATCAGGTAAAAATTGAATTGAATATTATTGAAAAATTAATATTTGTATATTGATTTTGATTTTAATTTTTGTTCATTTTAGATTATTAATAAAATTGCTGAAATTGGTGGATTAAAATCTGCTTATTTTGCATACACAAAAAAATTAAAATCATTAAATGGTGATAAAGAAATTTCTAATTTATCCTATAATTCAACACAATTATTTTGGATAAGTTATGCAAATGTATGGTGTGACAAAAATTCATATGATAAATCTCGAGTAATTGATGCATTATCAAATATGCTAGCATTTTCGGATGATTTTAAATGTCCAATTGGATCCAAAATGAATCCAATTAAAAAATGTACTGTATGGTAAAAAATACGTAGATATTATATTTATCACTTATAATTAATTTCAATTAATATTATTTAATAAATACATTTTAATAAATTTCAATAATAATAAAAAAATTAAATAATAAATATATTTTAAAAATATATAGTTATATTAAAAATAAATAAATAAATTCAAAATTAATTAATTAATAAGTTATAATTAATTTCAATTAATATTATTTAATAATAATCTTAAAATAATCTCGTATAAAATATTATTTAATAAATACATTTTAATAAATTTCAGTAATAATAAAAAAATTAAATAATAAATATATAGTTATATTAAAAATAAATAAATAAATTCAAAATTAATTAATTGAATAAATTATTTTCTATTTATTATTTCCATATATTTTCCATGTTTTATTTTTCATTTAAAACAGCTGTTGAATATTGTCTCTTTAAACTTTTTATTTTTTACAGAATTTTAATTGAAGAAATAATATTATATTTTATCATTTAAAATTATCTAAATTTAATATTTCATTATTAATTTTCCGATAAAAAAATATTATACCCAGCCAGATTGTTAAAATCTCTTTTTATTATAATAAAATTACTTAGAAAGTGTATATGTATATGAGGGTTTTTTTTATTCTTTCAAATTGCATTATTTACTGATAATGAAAAAATAAATAATAAAAAATCATCCAAGATTATAGCCTTGTTCTTGTTATTGAAATTTAATTTTTCTAAAATTATTTTTTATTAAAAAATTTATAATGGTTCATATTGAAGGAATTTATTGAATATATATATTTATTTTATATTAATAAAACAAATGAATAATATTTTCAATGCCCATGACTATAATATCTCCGCGCTGGATTTGTCTCATTTTTTTATGACAAATATTTTTCGATAAAAAAATAAAATGAATTTATCAAAATTGATAATTATGTTTCTTATCTTGAAACTAAATTATTGCATATATATTTCACCCATATATTTATTACTTCTCAATTTAAATCAAATATTATTTTTCAAAGCGAAATGAATTTAATTTGAAAAAAAAAAATTAGCGAGTTTTAATTCGTTGCAATTATTATCATGAAAAATTTCAATTGTTATATTTTTTATTCTTTAAGTTACATGATAACAATTATACTAATTCTAAAAATAATAATATGACGATAGTTTTGACACTCTTAATGACATTATTTGTTTTTTTTTTTTGTAAGTCACCTGTCTGATTAATTTACCTACGTTAATAATATAATGATAAGACTAAAAAATATATTTTTAAGTTTTTCAACAAAAGATAATAGTGTGCTGGCTGACTCAATCGTTTGTCGTACGTCATTAGTGTATAAGTCATATTATTAATTGATAAGATTTTGAGTATAGATTAGGGTGTAAAATATTCTAAAATCTATTAAAAAACTTTCATGATAATAATTTCTATGATAACAATTATACTAATTCTGAAAATAATAATATGACCATAGTTTTGACACTATATTAACAACATTTTTTGGTTTTTTTTTTGAGTCACCTGTCTGATAAAATTACCTATACGTCAATAATATAATGATAGGACCAAAAAATATATTTTTAAGTTTTTCAACGTCATCAGTGTATGAGTCATTTGTTAACTGATAAGATTTTTAGTATAAATTGAGATGTATAATATCCTAAAATCCATTAGAAAACTAAAACTTTCAACGAGTAGACTGTATTGTTGAAAAAAAAAAAATGGATCGTCAGACTGGGACCACTTGGCCGATTTCAAAACTAGAAACTTTGTCAGTGATTATATTAATTGGATTTTTATTTTTTATTGGTAAGCAATTATTTATACTTTTTTATACAATGATGATATAATTTATTTTTAATGTTAATTGTCAAAAGTATTTCTTTTTCGTTTGTACGTATACATTATATTTTTTGATATTAAAAAAATTTAATATCAAAAATATCACTGTAAAACTCTTCAATGATTTTTATTGTTATTATTATTTTTTTTTTATTATTGTTTAGTATGAAAAAAAAATATTATTATTATATAAATAATATTTTTAATTATATATTTTTGACTTGAGAATAATTTATTATTTACATTTTCTCAAATGATAAATTAACGGCAAATAAATTCTGCATACAAATTTAATTTTGGTTTTTTTTTTTTTTGTTTGTATAACAGCTTTTCGACAACCATCATTAAAAACTGATGATTCTGTTCCTTGCACAACACAGGCATGTATAGGTAAAAAAAATAATATATATATATTTTTATTATTATAAGCAATTATACATATATGATAAACTAATTAATAATATTTGTGGAATCGTAATACCGGGGGTTTATGCTCATGGACACCCTCATAAAAAAAAAACACAAGTCACAAACACTTGGCCTTTGCTTTGTTACTGTAATACAGATAAGCCGTTTAAAATTAAATTGTTATTAATGGCTTTTTTTTTTTAATGTTGCAGCTTCTCAACTTTTGCGTAGAATGGATCAAAGTGTTAATCCTTGTGATGATTTTTACCAATTTGCATGTGGAGGTTATTTAAATTCTAATGATAATAAATATGATATAATAACCAAACTATATATTGAAACACTAAGAGAACTGCAAAAGATACTTGAGCAAAGTAGTTCAGCTAATGATCCAGAATACTTAAAGCTTGCTAAAAAATTTTATCAACAGTGTTTATTAATTAATACTGAAACAGATATAAATTCTTTTGATGAATATTGGCCTATTCTCAGAGAAGATCAATGGAATGAAAGTGAATTTAATTTCAATGGAACAATATTCAGAATTGGTAAAACAAAAGAATGGATAAATTATTTTTTTCAATTTACATTGGATATTAATGATTATTCGTCAATCAAAATTTATCCATTTCCATATAAATTGACAAGGGATCAACTTAATCAAGGTTTAAATAACAGTGATGTCAAAAATTATTACGACAAGATGACAAATCTTTCAGCTTCCTTTTATACAGATGCATCGTCAAATATTACAATAGTTAAAATGATTAATGAAATTTTAAAATTTGAGACTGATATGTTTAATATGACACTTCTGCCAGAAAATGAACGGTCAAATGGTACCATTGAAGATGTAGAAATGACACTTGATGAATTAAATAATGAATATAATTATTTTGATTGGGAAAGATATATTAATTATCTTCGTGGCAGTCCAGTTAACAAAACAACAACAAAAATTATTATTAAAGATATTATATACTTAAATAATTTAAAATATTTATTAAATTCAACTGAAAAATATATTCAATCAAATTACATTACCTGGAAGCATTTTCTAAAGAACTTTGCGATATTCAAACTAGCAGATTCCGATGATTGTGTTAGGGATACGATTAAAAAACTTCCAATTGCAATGGGAGCAATATATTCCAAAAATCATCGTGATAACAGTATGAGAGATGATATTTTACAAATAATTTTGGATATTAAAAAACAATATTCAGACATAATTATTAATTCAAACTGGGTTGATGATATGACAAAAAAAAAAGCTATTGAAAAACTTGAATCCTTAAAATATTTTATAGAATATCCAAAAGAGTTTTTAAATAATTCAATAATTGATGAATTTTATAGACGTTTAAAATTTTTTGATGGTGATAATTACGTAGATCATAATATTCGAATAGATATATTTAATCAACAATATTTATTAACACTGAATAATGAAAGTTTCTGGACTTTTTGGGGAAGGTCTATACTTGACTACAATGCATTTAATAATCCGACAAAAAATATTCTAGGTAATATTATATTATTGATATATCACTCATATAATTTACAAATCTTAATGAAAATTTTATTGTTTTTTTATTTTTATTTTTTTCATTCTAGTTATTCCACCAGTTTATCAAAACGTTTACTTTAAAAAAAATTTAAACTCCATAAATTACGGTTCAATTGGATTCACTATCGGTCATGAAATAGGGCATGCTTTTGATAATACAGGAATTTTGTATGATGCAAATGGTATTAAAAATAATTGGTGGAGAAATGATTCATTACAAAATTTTAAGGATCTAGCCAAGAGAATGGCTGAACAATATGGGAATTATACAGTGCCAGAAATAAATGAAAATGTAATTATGATAATATTTTTAATTGATAAAATTAATTTTTATATATGTTTTTATTAATCTATATTTACTTTTTTTAGGTAAATGGAATATTGACTTTAGGTGAGAATATTGCAGACAATAGCGGATTAAAAGCAGCATATCGAGGATATATTAAAAAATTGGAATCATTAAATAATAGTGAAACACTTCCTGGTTTATCCTACAATTCAAAACAATTATTTTGGATAAGTTATGCAAGTTTCTGGTGTCAAAAAACTACAAAGGAGAATTTAAAACGTGACCTTCTTGACGTACATACACCTAATAAATTTCGAGTAATTGGTCCATTATCGAATATCCAAGAATTTTCGAATGATTTTCAATGTCCAATTGGATCCAAAATGAATCCAATAAAAAAATGTACTGTATGGTAAAAAATACGTAAATATTATATTTATCACTTACAATTAATTTCAATTAATATTATTTAATAAATACATTTTAATAAATTTCAATAATAATAAAAAAAATTAAATAATAAATATATTTTAAATATATTTTAAAAATATATAGTTATATTAAAAATAAATAAATAAATTTAAAATTAATTAATTAAATAATATACGAAAAAGTATACTATCTGGTAAAAAATACGTAAATAATATATTTATCATTTTCAATGAATTTCAATTAAAATTAATTTTATTTAATAATAATTTTCAAATAATCTTCATTTTAAATTTTTAAAATAAATCAATAAAATGTAAAAAAAAAGTGTAAATTATATATTTACATAAAAAAAAAATTATTCAACAGATGACACTACTGTCTAATTCACATTATAAAAAAATAAATAAAAAACTTTTTTATAGTAATAATAATAACAACAAAAATAATTGTATTTTGTATTTATATTTTTTTTCCCTCTCAAAACAATAACAAACTCTTGTCAAGAAGAAAAAAAATTTTAAAAATAATAAAAAAATAATGTCAATATCATGGATTTGTTTATTAAAACTTGTTCATTTATTATATTTTCAATAATTATATTGTTATTAACAAAATTCATTGAATTATCAAATTTAATTAACGGATTTATTGATTGGAGTTTAAATGACATAAATGAATTAAAAATTTATGACTACATAATTGGTAAATATAATTGACAATCAAAACTAAATAAAATAGCTAATTGTACAATTGTTTTTTTTAAATTAAAGTTGGTGCTGGTAGTGCTGGATCAATTCTATCATCAAAGCTATCAAATGGTGGTTTTAAAGTGTTGCTTATTGAAGCTGGTGGACCACCACCAGCATTTGCTGATATTCCAGCATTATTACCAATATTTCAAAAATCATCATACGACTGGAAATACAAAACAGTATCACAAAATCATTCATGTAAAGCTCTTATCAATAATCAAAGTTCCTGGCCAAGAGGTAAAATATTAGGTGGTTCTAGTAGATTAAATAACATGGTATACATGGAAGGACATCCTCAGGATTATCATGGCTGGTTTCCTGATTATAAAAATCATCTTATTGATGATAAATATATTGAAAAAAATTTAATTCATTGTACTGAACTATGTCATGCTGTTTACAATGCTCTATCAGACATGAAAATCAACGAAATTAACAATACAAATTTAGATTATTTCGAAAAAGTAAAATTTACAATGATCAATGGAAGTCGTTGGAGTACAGATAAACTTTTAAATGATAAATATAATATGAAGCTTGATATAATGATGCATTCACATGTTGAAAAAATTATATTTAATTTAAAAACGAATAAACCCAAAGCTGATGGTGTATTAGTAATGAAATGGGGTAAAAAACTTAAAATTATGTCAAAATATGGTGTTATATTATCTGCTGGTACAATTGGTACACCAAAATTACTTATGTTATCTGGTATTGGTCCAGCAGATGATCTTGAAAAGCTTAATATTAATGTTATTAAAAATTTACCAGTTGGTAAAAATTTAATTGATCATATATTAACTGGACTTGATTTAATAACAATAACATCAAATTTATCATTTGGTATTACTGAATTATTAAAACCATTATCAGCAATTAAATATTTTATATTTGGCAAAGGTAAATATACTTTATTAATTGATGAATTTGTCATTTAAATTATTGTTTTTATTCAGGTCCTTGGACCTCATCTGGTATGGAAATTTCTGCAATGTTAAAAATTAATTCAAGTGCTAGTTTTGATCAACGACCAGATATTCAATTGATGGTTTTACCATCAGGTATATCTCAAGATAATGGAATATATTTTAAAAAAATCATAGGACTTTCTGATAAGGTTAAATATATATTTTAACTTTTGTTATTTATTTTTTGTTGATACTTGACTTGCCAAGTAGTTATGATGCCATATTAAAGCTACAAATTATATAAAGCTCATATTTTTTCTAAAGGTTTTTGATAAATATTATTCTGAATTAACACATAAAACAGCTGTTACAATTGCTCCTGTTTTATTACATCCAAAAAGTAGTGGTTTTGTTAAATTAAAATCATCAAATCCACTTGATGATCCTATAATTGATCCAAATTATTTATCACATAAAGACGATGTTACAACATTGATATCAGGTATAAATTGAATTAATTAAATTGAATTATTAAATCAATGATAAAAAAACAATTTAAATCCAATTTGTTATGTAATTTTAGGAATTAAATTTATTGAAAAGCTGGTTGAGACAAAATCAATGAAATTAATTGGTGCGAAAATGAATAAAAAAAAATTTCCTGGATGTGAAAGATTTATATATGGTGATGATAATTATTGGGAATGTTATATACGACATATGACATTGACTTCTTATCATCCAGTTGGAACTTGTGGTATTGGATCTGTTGTTGATGATAATTTCAGGTATTTAAAATCATTTAAGACACTTAATTTTATTTCAAAATGAATTTATTATTTATTGCTTATATATATTTATTTATTTTGTTTTGTACTTAGAGTTTATGGTACAGATAATTTGTACGTCATTGATGCATCTGTATTACCAATTTTACCAAGTGGAAATATTAATGCAGCTGTTATGATGCTTGCCAACAAAGCATCATCAATTTTACTCGGTTATACTAAATCAAAATGTCATATAAATGATTTTATAAATTATATTTTTTTCATTTAAATAAAAAAGAAAAAATTATTCTCTAATTTGAAAAATTATTCGTCAATTATTTTTATTATTAGAAAATTTTATTTATAATTTATTTTTATAAATTTCCAAAAGAAAAAAGAATTTAGATATCTATTATTTGTACAAAAAGAAAAATTGCAATATTTTTTTTTTTTGTTATTTACAATATTTTTAGGATAAAACAAATGAAAATTTATAAAAAATTCACCGATAACTACGTCCACTTTTGTGATGATTAACTGGACGATGATTTCTATTGTCTCTGTTGTCTCTGTGTGATGATTGATGATGATGATGACGGTCATGATCACGTTCATGATGACGATCACGATGTGAATCTCTATCACGATGTCTTTCACGTTCACGATTATTATAAGGATGACTTCTTGATGATTGTCTATCATTATTTAACAATTTACCATGTGAATAATGACCAACTTGACTTGGTGGATAACCAGTAACATTAGCTGGCATGTAAAATGGTGGTATCATATTCATATTTGTTACTCCATAATTTTGCATTGGATAACCCATCAATATTTGATTACCATATTTTAATAAATCATTCATATTTTGTTGCATATTCATAAATGGATGTGATACTTGATTTTGCTCAGTTTGTCTTGGTTTTATTGACATTTGACGATTATATAAATTTGTACCCTCAAATAATTCAACAGCATATGGAACTGATTTTTTATGTTTAAATGTTATGAAGCCAAATGTTTTAATATTACCATCACGATCTTTTGGAATATTTACTTTTTCCAATGGACCTGCCTGAAATATTAACATACATTTTTATTAATCATCAAGTAAACAAATATTTTGAGGTTAGAATTTTTCATTCAATCGAAATTTCATCATAAAATAACAGCTATTAATCGAAATATTATCCTAAATAAATAATCAACAAATACATTAATATTTATTTATCAATAATGCTATAAATTTTATATTTTTGTTGATTTTTTTCTTGATTGTTTGTAAACATTGAAAACTCACCTGCATAAATAATTCATACAGAATTTCTTCAGTACATTTGCTGCTCAAATTACCACAATAAATTGTTCGTGAATCTTCGTCCATGATTAATTTTGTTATAAATAATTATAAAAAAAAGAAAAAAAATTATAAAAAAAAATAATAATTAAACTGGAGAGAGGAGAGACAGATTGTTATTTATTTTTTTTTTTTCTCTTTTTTTTGTTTGTGTTGTGTGTGTTTATTTTTATGTAACGATAACAATATGGCGTTTTGATTATTTCCGTAATTAATATCCGTTCGTTGATTGAAAATTCACCATTTTATTTGCGCGCAATATTTTTAAAGATGGAGTTTAAATAACCAATGAAAAACAAGCATTTTTTTTTCGGATATATTGTTGCCGGTTGGTTTTTTTTTTTTTTTGTTCATTGTCGGATCGATCATCACCGCTTTTGTGTGTGGCCGGATACCGCCTAAATATAATATGCTGTTTATCGTGATAGACATTACCACGAGGCATATTAAAAAGCCAAAAAATTATAAATATAATAATTAATTAATTACAAATTTTTATATATCAGTTAATTAATATTTATTTAAATATATTTTGCTCAAACACCAAAAATAGATATATTTATTAAACATTTTTTTTTCGGCAAGATAACCTCAGCCACGTGTTTCAATGTCTTGAAGATTTATCAATTTTTATTATCACGAGGTAAGTTGCTTATAATCAATTATAAAAATAATTAAAATACATATTAATAATATTGAATTTTATTGTTTTTTAAATCATGTAAATACATGATTATATAATATTCATTTTCATACAAATAATCACAATGAAATTCCTTTGTCTGTCGGTGAAAAATCATTCGAGATTATTCGATAATTTTTCACTGAAAAATTTTATTAAATACATTGTTGAATAAATAATCAACATATTGTTTATAAATATAAAATTTTATATTTTTATTTTGTAAATTTTGTGATGTTTATTATTTATTTAATGTTTTTCTTTTTATTTTTTTTTGCAGAAATAAATTAGAGATCAAGTACAATGGTGGAGTTTGTTGAAGGCTGGATTTTCGGGCCTACTCTTGGAGAAGGTGCATATGGAGAGTAAGTTGAAATAAAAAAAATAAAATATTATCAGCTAATGTTTAATAATTATGGACTAATTTTTAATTAATAATTTAAAAATTTAATTACAAGTATGTCGAGGATAAACAGATGGTACAATTTAAAAGAAAATATTGATAATTTTATGGAAAAACAAGCTGTTATTTAAATTGTAAATTATGTTTCAGAGTTAAATTGGTGATAAACAAAGCAAGTGGTGATGAAGTTGCCATGAAAATGATTGACCTTGTAAAACATCCAGATGCACGTCAATCAAATAATGGCTCCAATAAAGAAGCAACTGTTCACAGAATGATGTCTCATCCAAACATCATACGATATTATGGTCAACGTAGTCAAGCAAACATGGAGTATATATTTTTAGAATATGCATCTGGTGGTGAACTATTTGATAGAATTGGTAAATTATTTATTATCTTTTTTCTTTTAATTTTTATTCAAAATAAACATGAGATAGTAATTTAAACTCGTCAAATTTAATAACAAAAGAAAATAAATTTCAAAGACATAAACAACATATTTAAATTCAAAATAAAATAAACAATAGATAAATATTTTAAAATTTATTTCTTTATTATTTTAAATTGATAAAATATATTTTAAAATATAATTAATGTAAATATTTTTTTTTTTTTTTTTTTAGAACCTGATATTGGTATGCCACTTTGGGAAGCACAAAAATATTTTAAACAGTTAATATCAGCTGTTGAATATCTTCATCAAAAAGGTGTTGCACATAGAGATTTAAAGCCTGAAAATTTATTACTTGATTCACATGATAATTTAAAAGTATCAGATTTTGGTATGGCAACAGTATTTCGAATGAATGGTAAAGAACGTCGTTTAGAAAAACGTTGTGGTTCATTGCCATATGTTGCACCAGAGGTATTAACAAGAGCATATTATGCTGAACCAGCTGATATATGGTCATGTGGAATTATTCTTGTAACACTTATGGCTGGTGAACTACCTTGGGATCGTGCTGGTCCACCTTGTGAAGAATATGCTGCTTGGCTAGAAGGAAAATACATGGATTATACACCATGGAAAAAACTTGATAAAGCTGCATTTAGTTTTGTTAAAAATATTCTAGTACATTCACCATCATCAAGATTTAAAATTGAAGATATTAAAAATCATCGTTGGTTCCAAAAAAATCTTTATAATGGTAATTATCTAATTTTTTTTTTATTTACTTGTAATATATATTTTATAATTAATTGGTAAAATAAATTTTTATAGATAATAATTTTGTAGTCAGGTACCAAATGACTCTGAGATATTTTAAAAACCTCAAAGAATTTTGATACCTTACTTTAAAATTATTAAAATCATCAAATTGAATAAATTATTTAACTAATTATTTACAGGTATTTGTACAAAAACAAGCTCTTGTCTTTTCTTTGGTATTACAGCTCTATGATTAAATTGAAATTTCATAAAGCTAGATAACCAAAGCAAAGAAAATTTGAGCTAAATCATCAATTTAATTTAATTTAATTTATAAAAATAAATAATATATACATGGCATTTTTAATAATAACAATATATATTTGTTTTGTTGTCTTTGGTGCTCTAGCTGTATGATGATTTTGATAATTCATAAAGCTAGGCATCAAAGCCAACAAGGCATAATCAATATCATCAGCATTTTATAAAAGCAAAGATTATCAAAACAATAATTTATTTGATTGTCATTTAAATTTATATATTTTATTTAATTAACAGATGGACAAAGTGATCATGATACAGTTGATAGTCCATCATCAAAATCACCACGTATTGATGAAGATAATTTTGGTAGAAATTGTTTATCACAACCAGAATATACAAAACAACAAAATACATCATCAATACATATTGATATTGAAAATCGTGGTGGTTTTTCATTTTCACAACCAGCAGCAATTGGTGATTTGCTATTATCAACACAACCATTACAAGCAACACAAAATTCGAGTCAAAATTCAAGTCAAAATGGTAGTACACCATTCCAACGTTTAGTTAAACGTATGACAAGATTTTTTGTTAAAACAAATTGTGATGAAACAGCTAAAAGACTTGTTAATAGTCTTGATACAAAAAATTATGATTGTCGTATTAGTGAAAATGGTATTGTTACAGTAACAACTGTTGATCGTAGAAATATGCAATTAATATTTAAAGCAATAATGGTTGAAATGGATGGTAAAATATTAGTTGATTTTAGATTATCAAAAGGTTGTGGTCTTGAATTTAAACGTAGATTTGTAAAAATTAAAGATAAACTTGATGATATTATCATGAAAGGACCAGTATCATGGCCAATTGCTATTGCAACAAATACATTACCTTGAAAAATTTATTATTGTAATATATATTTAAATTAGCTTATAAACAAATTATTTATTTTTTTTTTCTATTGTACAAAAAACAAATGACAAGATTAACAATAGAATATCTTATCAATGTATTAATGATTTATTTAAGAGCTTTACTATATATTTTTATATGAACAAAAGAATAAAATAAAAAGAAAATTTATGTTTATTAAAAATTTTATTTCAAATAATCATTTGTTTTTTTTTTTCAAATTTATTTACATTAATATTAATAATATTAATTAATTTATAAGCTTTTTCAATTGTTATTTAGATATTAATATATTTAAACTAATAATGTTGGAAGTGGTTTTTTTCCTGGCCATGCTTCTTTAGCATATTTTTTCTTTTTTGGTTCAAGTGAATGTGGCTCATTTGTTATTTGTATATCTGGTATTTGTGGTATTTCAATTTGCATTTCAGCTGGTGTCATTTCAACTTCTGGTGCTGGATTTGGTAATGCAATACCTAAACGTGATGTTAATGATGTTAATGCTGTTGAAAATGGATTTTGCATTGTTGATTGTGTATATTGTTCTGGTGGTATATCATGATAAAGATGAGCTGTTGATGTTGGTTGCATATGTTTTAAATGCATATGTGGATCTTCAGTTATTGTTATTAATCCACCCTCTAATCTCATACGCTGTATAAATAAATTAATTAATTAAAGCATTATAAAATAAATATATATTTAATAAACAATTATTTACCTTGCTTGGTACAACAGTTGTTTGTATTAAATTACGAAATCTTCCAACTGATGGATCAACATCTTCTGGATTAATAACTTCTTCATCTTCATTAAATGTTATACCTCTTTTTTTTCTTTTACGATTTGTTTTATGTACATCATCATCTGTTATTCCCAACATTGATATACGACGATTATGTGCTGTATTAAATTCAGTTAAATTCTGTAAATAAAATTATCATTAAATACATATCATTATTTTTGCAAACTATTTTATAATAAACATACATCAAGTTCAGTTTCTGTTTCAGGTAAACCAAGAAGACCACCAGCATCAATGTCATCTGATTTTTCCATTTCTTCCATTATTGTTCTTGTACCAGTTTGTGGCCTTTCACGAATAACATAATATCTTGTTGATGCACCAAAATGAAATGTACTATCAATTGGTAATTGAGTTGGTTTATTACCTTCTAGTCTCATGTTACCAATAAATGTACCATGTGCTTATTCAAATAATTATAAATACATTATTAATATTTTTATTATTTTTGTTTAATAGCTTTATAATAACTTACTACTTCCAAGATCAACTAAAAATGCTCGATTAAGATGTTTGTGATAAACCAATGCAGCATGAACTCTTGAGCATGATGCATGATCAATACAAAAATCATTCATTTGTTGATTTCTTCCAAACAAATAACATCTTTTTTCATCAACCATTAATTTCTAAAATTAATTTGGATCAAGTTATTGTTTATTTCTTTAGAGTAACAACATGCTATAGACATTTTTTTTACCTGGATGAGCTTATCGTCCTTGAGGACATCCAAATGAAATCCCACTGGAGGTTTTCCTGCCCTGAAAATTAAATTTATAATTATCTTGATGATAATTCATTGGAGATTAAAATAATAATATTTTTCTTTTTGTTTGACAAAATTATAAACGTCAAATAACAAAAATTCATGACCAACCAATTTGGAACCTCATAATGATTTGCCATGTTTTTGATAAACAAATACTCCTTACACTCTCAATTAAGGCATTAAGAGAAAATTTTATTAACAATTATTAATCAACAATTAATACAATAACAATACAAAAAATTAATCGTAAATTTTTTATTGTTTATACTGTTTTTTTTTGGGGTTAAGAGTTGATGGAAAATTTGATGTTTTTTATTGATAGATGGCACAAGGTGTAACGTCTTATCAATGATAATTTTTTAATCAAAAAAATACAGATGTCAGTAAGGGTTAAATTATATTGTATTTCGAGTTTGGCTTCTTGTTAAATTTATAAAATCAGTGATAATTGAAACGTTTTATGTGACAGCGTAGTGTGGTGTTGTCGACGCCCAGTTGCTTCGTGAGTTTTTTTTTTTTGTCAACCAGTATTAATAACAAAATATAATATTTAAATTTTACAATAACATCTGGTAATAACAACAATCAATAATCAATATTCATAAACAAAAATAAAGGTGATTAATTGTGATATACGTGGCAAACAACTCATTTAATTTCCATTTTTCTTTTTGCTCTTTTTTTTTTTTTTTTTTTCTCTCTCCCTTCATCTGGCCGACGTCTCTGCAATGTCAGAAAAACTACACAATATTTTCTCTTTTTTTACAAATAATTATTTATTATATTTAATGTATTATAGTATTAATAATATTTAGTCATTTTAAAGTGTGTATTTAATTAGCTAGATGTATAAAATAATATGGAAAATTAATGAAAATCAAGACAGGTAAAAGTCGTGCAGCATTAAAATTGTGTTCAGTGTCAAAATGGCTTCTCTCTTTTTTGAAAACAATTGGACTTTTTATTTGTGTATACATATGTGATGCTTAAATATTTACTCAATTTTATAATAATACATTTTTTTTGTCATTTTTTATTTAATCAATTTTTTTTTTATCAACAATATATCGTTGATTTTTTATGTCGCATTTTTTTTTTTTTATTTAACATGGGAGGGTTTATGTAGTGCAAAGATCGACCAATGATTCATTCTTGTAGAAGGCTCTCTCTGCTTGTGTTTTTTTAGTAACGCACTTTAGTCGCATCGTGATATTTCCTTCTGGATAAATATTCAAATCACGATATTTTAATTTTTTTTTTTTCTTTATCTTAATCTTCAAATTAATCATCATCAATTTTATATTTTATCGAGTCAAATTTTCTTTTACATTACATTGAACAAAAACAACAACAACAACATCAACAATATTATTTTGTATTTACAAATGTCATTTATTGTTTTTCTAATTATTGTTTAAATAATGTATTGTTAAAATTTATGTTGTTGTTTTATTTTGACACTTTAGAAACATAAATATAAAATTATTTGTTGACTGTGTTAATATTATTACTAAATAAAAATAAATTTAAGTAACAAGTCTTTTTAGAAGAATAAAAATAAGACCTGTATTATTATAAACAACAATTAAATACTCCAAAGTTTTTGTTAAATAATTAATAAATATATTTTATTTTTCTGCCAACAGATTATAATTGAAATAATAAATATTAAAAATATAAATAAATAAATAAATACACAGGCAATTAGCCAACAAATATGCAGACGATAAAGTGTGTTGTTGTTGGTGATGGTGCCGTGGGTAAAACATGCCTATTGATATCATACACAACAAATAAATTTCCATCTGAATATGTACCAACTGTATTTGATAATTATGCTGTGACTGTTATGATTGGTGGTGAACCATACACCCTAGGATTATTTGATACAGCTGGTATGTTTATTAAAAATTTAATTATTTATATTTATTTTAATATTATATATTTTTAATAATATTTATTTATTTTACAGGTCAGGAGGATTATGACAGACTCAGACCATTGAGTTATCCACAGACAGATGTATTTTTAGTCTGTTTTTCAGTGGTTTCACCGTCCTCATTTGAAAATGTCAAAGAAAAAGTAAATATTATTTTATTTCTATTATTAAATTTAATTATTACAATTACTATTATACATTTTTATTATTTAATATTTATAATATCTATTGAAGCTAACATTCTTGATTGAAATTTCGATTGTTATTAATATTTTAATGATAAATTAAAATTAGTTATGCATTAATTACGAGAATACTTTTAAACCTTTCAAGTCGTTTATTTAAATTTCAATTGATAATTTGTTTTAAATAAAATAACTTGCTGTGTGATTGTATTGTTTTTAAAGTGTCAATTGTCAAGGAAATATGTTACGAGTTAATGATAATTTTTTTTGTTACTAGTGGGTACCAGAAATAACTCATCATTGTCAAAAAACTCCATTTTTACTTGTTGGTACACAAATTGATTTACGAGACGATGCAGCAACAATTGAAAAGTTAGCTAAAAATAAACAAAAACCAATAACAATTGATCAAGGTGAAAAACTTGCAAAAGAATTAAAAGCAGTTAAATATGTTGAATGCAGTGCTTTAACACAGGTAAATTAATATATAAAAATATAAAAATTTCGATAATTTTTACTAATGACAAATTAATTATTTCAGAAAGGACTAAAAAATGTTTTTGATGAAGCAATTTTGGCAGCACTTGAGCCACCAGAACTTCCAAAAAGAAGAAAGTGCATTTTATTGTAGAAAAACTGGACGAAAAAGGGTAAATTTTCATACCTGTTACAAAAAAAAAAAAAACCCTTTTAAAATTATTATTAACAAAAAAAGAAAAAAAAAAGGAAAAAAAAATTACAAATAAATAATTTGTGTATTACCAGGCACAATAAAAAAAAAAAAAACAAAAAAAAAATAATTAACGAGTTTTGAGAAATTAATTACACGTAATTTCTACCGCGAAATATTTCTAAAAATAATTTTTTGATATTAAAAACTCTAAAATATCGAAAAAAAAAAAATAAAATAAAGACAAACGAAAAAATAGTCTTAATTATTATTTTTTAAAACTATATTTTTAGAGGTTTTTTTTTCTTCTTTTTTTTGTTTTTTTTTCTTGATAATTAATTTGGAGATTATTAGAACGATTAATTTCAATTAATTGTGTGCCATATCTATCAGCACATTATGCTAAACTCGTTCTCGTATCTTCTTTTATTTATAAAAAAAAAAGAAAAGTTATATATATATTTTGTTTTTGAAAATAATTATCTTGAGTCATTTGGATTTTTTTTTTTCAAATATATATCTTTATCAATTGATTTAAATAAATAAAACAAAATAATGCAAGAAAATTTTTTAAATATAAATAAAAGAAAAGAAAAAAAAAAGAAGAAAATTATTTTGCAGTTGAAATTTAAAATGTGTTTTTTTAAAAATCATTATTATTTTTTTTTTAATTAAATTTTTTAAACAATAAATGATGTTTTTACTTAAACACTAATCTGCAATTACACAAATTTATATTCCAACACAATGAATTGAATAAATATTTAATACTTTATATAAAAAAATTGCATAAAAAAAAAAAAAGAAAAAATAAACGTGGGAAAAATCATTATAATTGAGATATAAAAACAACAACAAAGAATGTGAAAATAAAAAAGAGATGATGAGATGAAAGATAAATAATAGAGTAAGAAAGTTTGAGAAGCAAATGAAAAAGTTAAAAAACAAAAAACATTTACTGGGTTTTATAAAATAAAAACCTCTGGTAAAATTCAAAAATATTTAAATAAATGAATAAGGCATTTCTAATGATAAGTTACTAATGTGAATTTTTTAATAAATTGGTCATTAAAAAAAAAATTAAAACCAACAAAAAACAGTGAATTTAGTACATTTTCCTTACCTGTTAAATTAATTTTATTTTTATTTTAATACAATAGTGACCCCGTGCATCCTGCGCGTAATTGTATATATTCTTATGTATCGTTATTGTAACAATTTTATTCATCATAATTGAAGTTTTTATCAATTAATTTTTTTATTTTTCATAACTCATTGAATACCTCTTTGCCTGTTCTATATTCCTAATACAGATAGAATTTTTTTTTTTTTTCAAGCAGTATCTGACGAACGTTAAATTGAGAAGGTAAATTTTCAAAAACATCGAATACCTCTTCGGTCATTCTATGTTCCTAATACAAATTAATTTTTTTTTTTTAAAAAAAGTATCAGGCAAATAAAAAATTGAGGAGGTAAATTTAGAAAAAACCAAATACCTCTTTGGTCATTCTATGTTCCTGATACAAATTGAAATTTTTTTTTTTTCAAAGTATCAGGAAAATAAAAAACTGAGGAGGTAAATTTAAAAAAACCAAATACCTCTTCGGTCATTCTATGTTCCTAATACAAATTAATTTTTTTTTTTAAATAAAGTATCAGGCAAATAAAAAATTGAGGAGGTAAATTTAGAAAAAAACCAAATACCTCTTTGGTCATTCTATGTTCCTGATACAAATTGAAATTTTTTTTTTCAAAGTATCAGGAAAATAAAAAACTGAGGAGGTAAATTTAAAAAAAACCAAATACCTCTTTTCCTGTTATACAACCCTGATACAACACTTTATTTTTTTCTATTAAATTTACATGTTTTTACCCTATGGTTCCTAAGAAAAACAATAGATGGCGCTGATGTTATACAACCCTGATACAACACTTTATTTTTTTCTATTAAATTTACATGTTTTTACCCTATGGTTCCTAAGAAAAACAATAGATGGCGCTGAACTTGTTAACTCAAAAAATACCTCTTTTCCTGTTCTACAACCCTGATACAACATTTTATTTTTTCCCATTAAATTTACATGTTTTTACCCTATAGTTCCTAAGAAAAACAATAGATGGCGCTGAACTTGTTAACTCAAAAAATACCTCTTTTCCTGTTCTACAACCCTGATACAACACTTTATTTTTTTTCCATTAAATTTAAATGTTCTTACCCTATAGTTCCTAAGAAAAACAATAGATGGCGCTGAACTTGTTAACTTAAAAAATACCTCTTTTTCTGTTCTACAACCCTGATACAACACTTTATTTTTTTCTATTAAATTTAAATGTTTTACCCCTATAGTTCCTGAAAAAAACAATAGATGGTGCTGAACTTGTTAACTCAAAAAATACCTCTTTTCCTGTTCTATACTCCTGATAAAACACCCTTCTTCTATCTATGATATTTTAATGTTTTTACCCTATAGTTCCAAGAAAATACAATAGATGGCGCTTCGTAGTGTGACCTAAAAAATACCTCTTTTCCTGTTCTATAACCCTGATAAAACAGCCCTCTTCTATCTATAATATTTCAATGTTTTTACCCTATAGTTCCAAAAAAATACAACAGATGGCGCTGATTTTTTTGAAAATATCGAATACCTCTTTGGTCATTCTATGTTCCTGATACTCGAAAAATTTTTTCACAAATTTTTTGAAATTTAAAAAAAAAAAATTTTTTTTGAAAATACCTCCTTGCTTATTCTATGTTCCTGATACTCGAAAATTTTTTTTTCTATAAAATTTCAAAAAAATTGTGGAAAAAAATTTTTCGAGTATCAGGAACATAGAATAAGCAAGGAGGTATTTTCGAAAATATGAAATACCTCTTCGCTCATTCTATGTTCCTGATACTCGAAAATTTTTTTTACTATAAAATTTCAAAATATTTGTGGAAAAAAAAATTTCTGAGTATCAGGAACATAGAATGAGTGAGGAGGTATTTTCAAAAATATCAAATACCTCTTTGCTCATTCTATGTTCCTGATACTCAAAAATTTTTTTTTATTTATTATTTTAAAAAATTTGTGGAAAAATCATAGATTTGTATCAGGAACATAGAATGAGTGAGGAGGTATTTTCAAAAATATCAAATACCTCTTTGCTCATTCTATGTTCCTGATACTCAAAAATTTTTTTTTATTTATTATTTTACAAAATTTGTGGAAAAATCATAGATTTGTATTAGGAACATAGAATGAGCAAGGAGGTATTCTTAAATATTAGAAAAAAAATTAGGAAAACAAAAAATCGAAGAAGTAATTTTTAAAGATTTTATTTATTATTAATCAGGAACTAAAGGAGGTATCATTGAATTTTTTAAATACTAACTTAACATAATAAACCAATGCTTGTCTTTTTTATAATAGGATAGGATTCTTCTTTTATAATAGGATAGGATATTAAAAAAATAGACATAATTTTTGAGTAAAGCTTTTTCTTTTATTATTATTTACATACTAATATCTAGTCGATTTAACAATCAAGTGGATATTTACAATTTATCTCACTTTAAATTAATACATTTTTTTATTTGTTTTTAAAATTTTATTTGGCCTCTTTTCATATTTTTTAAATTTATATTTCTTATATTTTTCATTCAATTTAAATTAACATTTTATAAATTGCCAGCTGCTTTTTTTAGATATAAATATTTTTTTTCTTTTTCAAATTTATAACTACCATAAAATACGTCAAATTTTCTACCCAATTTATGTTTTATTTTTCACTACAATTAAATTTTTTTATTTATATAATAACTGTTCTAAAAAGACAAAAACAGTTTAATTTATTTTTTTATTTCGAACGTTTTTTTTTTCCTGCTTTTTTTGTGAATGAGTTAATTAAATCTTGACTGTCTGAATTAATAAATATGAATTTTTAAAATGACATTAAAAATCATCTAAATAAAATTATTTATATCTATTTTTTTTTCACATAATGTTAATGGAAATAAAATATTAATATCCAATTATTTTTGGCGTTTTTTATTTCGTTATTTATTATTTTGTTTTCTTTTTTAAAACTACAGACAAATATAAAAGTTATGACCCAACGTATGGCAGTTTCTGATAAATCTATTTTATTTATTTATTTATCAATTCACACTCAGAGTTCATTAAATATTTAAATTGACAATTATTTAATATTTTTTTCTTTCAATTCAATTAAATATTTTGTCAATTTTTCTCACTGGACCACAGATATTATCATGAATACTTAAAAATCTATATAAATATTTGTAAATTAATTTCTAAATTATTTAAAAATCAATCAATAATTATTAATTTTTATCAATAAATTAATATTATTTTTAATATAATATCAGCTATTTATTTTTCATTAATACTGTTGTGAATGTTTTTTGGAAAAATCTATCCTCTATTTTAAAAAAATTCAATAAAATTCTATTTTTTTAAATTTAATAAGTACTGGATTTTATTTTGGAAGATGATTTTATGATTTTATCAAGCACATTTATCTTTTAATTTCATTTTTTTTCTATTAGAAATTGTAGACCGTTTAATTTCTCAATACGAGAAATTATTATTTTTTTTTTTATTTTCTTTGTTGTTTAATATTATTTTTAAAAACTCACTTGAAATTTAGTAGACAAATATCAGGAAAAACTTGTTCTATTGACTCTCTCTTTGATAATTATTTTCGTACTTGTAACACTTTTAAATAATTTCTTGAGTGTGACCTTGTTCGAACATCAATACAATTATCATTTACAATAACTTCTTTATTTATTTATTCATTTATTTATATTCCAATTGTAAAATTGTTATTATTTTTTCTCTTCAACAAATAATTCCATTTATTCATTCATTCTTTTTTTTAGTTGTAAAATTGTTTTTTTTCATTTCTTTTGAATGTTGTTCAACAAATAAATTCATTCATTCATTTTTTTTTCTATTTAAATTCTTCATTTTTAAATTTAAACTTTTTCAATAATTTTTTTTTTGTTTAAGTAATGTTTATTTATCATTTGGACTTGAATATATTTTGAAGTACAATTTTAATCTATTAAAAGCACTACAAAGGGTCCCAAATACTGTTTTATAAATTTTTCTTTATCATTACCAAAAACAGTTGGAAAAAATGATAATAATATTATTTAAATTTAAAAATAAAAATTATAAAAATTAAAATTAAATAAACAAATTATTTTTGAAACTAAGGGATGGATGATTTATAATTTATAATTAATCATATTTTTCACACTTAAGGTAATTACATAAACATTGTTTTTCATATATTTTTTTTTTCGATTTATTATTTAATATCAAGAGAAATATTTATAATAATTTGTCATTCAAAATTTTATGTTTCAATAATTTAACTGTCTCCATCAATTAATAACTAATCGAAAAACTAATTCATCTATTTTTATGATTCATTTTCGAACTTTACTAATTTCTATTTCTTTGTTTTTTTTTTTTTTAATCAATAGGCCAAAGTTGTAATTATTGCAGTCTTCAAAGTTCAAATCTCACATAATTTTCATACTTTAATTTAATTTTTATTCCTATTTCATTTCAATCATTTAAATAATAATAATGCTAAAATTAAATAATTCAAAATTGCCAAATAATTAACAAATTATTAATCAAATAAAAAAATAATAAACAATTGTTATTAATATTATAAACAAACAATACATACTCAAAAAAATATAATTTAAAATTTAAACACTCTTACAATAAATTTTCCTCTGTAATAGATTAAAATGTTTTTCATTTTTATCATCATCATTTGCTTGATTAGTTGCTAAATCTATTAGATGAAAACATTATTAATATATAAATGAATTTTATAAATATATTTATATAGATATAACACAACAACAACTAACTGCTCAACTAACTTTGGTTACTATATTTTTGTTAAATTAATTTTTCATATTTAAACCTTTTTTCAATTCTCAAAATTCATCAGGATTCTTTTTTATTAATAAATGTTTCATAACATTATTCAAACAAAATTTCATTCAAAATAAATAATACATTATTAATGTCAAAATAATTTTTAAGCATTCAACAGAAAAAAAAAAAAAGAAAATAAATTGAAAATAAAATAGATTATTACAATTTTTAATATATTATTTATTTAATTCATTAATATTATTTATCGAAATTTATTTTTGTCACAAACATTACTCAAATATACCCTGCAATACTCGAAATATAAATTCAATATATATATATTTTTTTTTAATCACTCTCGAGAAAATTATCTTTTTTTTTTCTTTTTTTATTTTTCTTTCATTTGTTGTTATTATTTATAATAATTATTTAGACAACTACACAAATGACCTTATCAATATAATCATTAATTTTAATTCATCATATTTTTTTTTTATATCATTTTGTAATATATATATATATTTATTTTTTTAAATAATAAATTATGTAAGAGACTCGTTAAATCACCACTCATCATCAACTCGTTATTAAACAATAATAATAAGAGATAATTTTTGGCTTGTAAATTTTACCTCAACATGAGGACTCAATAATTAAAAAATTGAAAATAATATTTATATAATTATATTTTTTTCCAATTAAAAAAAAATCATTGTTAATTACTTTATTTTCTTTTTAATCTTTTTGGTCACGGATAAACTTTTCTGGCACTCTTCAACGTATTTACAATTAAAAAAAAAAAATATTTTTTATATTTATTATTATTAATAATAATAGCTGCCATAAAAATGAGAAAAGACACTCGTAGAATATAACATTTTATATTTTTTAATAAGAAAAAAATCTATTTGGAAGTCAATATTATTTCGTATAAAAAAAAAAGTTATCAATACAAAAAAATATTTATAAATAAAAAAAACATTTCAATATGTAAAAAAAATTATGAATAATAATAAAAAAAAAATACAAACAAGTAAATAATTAAAAAAATTTATATAATTATTGATTAATTAATAAATAAAAAAAAAAATATCAAAAGAAAAAATAAATTCAATTCCTGACGAGTTAATATTTTGTCGTTTTTGTATTTATAAATATTTGTGAATTTATTTAAATATTTTATTGTTGTACAATATTTCAAACATTCATAGCATAATAAATAGAATTTTGTGTATTTGGTGGTGGTAAATTATTAGAATGTCCAATAAATGTATTACCAACAACATTATTTGTTGATACAATAAAATCATGTGCTGGTGCACTAGCAGCACCTTCAGGTACACCTCTTTCTAAACTACATGTATTATTATTATTACGTAATTTAGTTGGTGAATTTAAAACAGAACTTGTTGATGATGATAATGATGTATTACCTAAATTACCAATAAAATTACCACCATTACTATATTGTATTGAATTTATAGTTGAAACATCAACTGATGAACCAACTAAAGATGAAGATGATGATGAAGCAACAGTTGCAGCAGTAGCAGAAACAACAGCTGGAATATTTCTTCCTTGTTGATGAATTTGTGAATATGAATAATTACCAGTTCTTGATGATGGTGCCATGACAGTATAAGTTGGCATTTTTTGTAAATTATATGTTGATAATTGTGATATATGTTGATGATGTTGTAATTGTATACCAGTTTGCATTGTTGGTGTTGTTGAATAACGATAATCTTGTTCTGTTTGATGTCCATGAAGATGTTGTTGTAATTGCTGTTGTTGTTGTTGTTGCAATTGTAATAATTGTTGTTGTTGTAGCTGTAACTGTTGTTGTTGTTGTTGTTGTTGTGATTGTTGTTGTGTTTGTATTATTTGATTATTAATATTAGCACTAATTGGTTGTCTTGTTGTATAATATCTTGCTGATGTTTGTCCACTTATTTGTTCGTCATTTTTATTTCTTGGATATGGATATCTTTCAATATGATTTGCATAATTTGTTGGTAATGTTGATGAATGTGGTGGTAATATTTTTTGTATATTTTGATAAGTTGGATCAGATAAACCACTGTATGGTACAAAATACATTGTTCTATAACATTTTTGATTATTATTATCAATTGGTAATACACCACATGAATAACCACTATTATTTGTCAATGGTATACCACTTGTTTGTCGACGATTTTTAGTTGGTAATGTATTATATATTGTTGATGGTATATTTGTTGTATCAATACGTATATTATTTCTTGGATCATGATATTGTTGTTGTTGTGGTTGTATTGTATTTTGTACATCAATACTACAACGTGATAAATTACGTGGTAATGTTGATGATGATGATGATGTTGTTTCATGATATGATGCACAACGATCCATTGTTTTAGCTTTAACTGATACTGTTGTTTCAGCAATTGTTTGATAAATATCATCAATTTGTCGTTGCATTGTATTTATACGTTTTATTGTATTATCACGTCCATCATGTATTTTATCAATACAAATATTACCATTTGTATCATCAACATATTGTATATTTTTATCTAAACTATCATGTTCATAATATTGCCATGATGTTAAATTTAATGGACGTATTTGTTGTTCATTTATTATTGTTGTTGATGATGGTATTGTACAATGACTATTTATTTTTCTAATAATAATATCATTATTTTCATCTGTTTTTGGTTTAATACCACATACTGATGGACGTTTATTAAAACCATAATCATTTAATTCATCATCATCGTCGTCATTATTAATATTATTATCATTATTATTATTGTTGTTGTTACTATTATCATCATTACCATTATTATTAATATTATTACTATTATTATTATCATAATTTTTTAATATACTACAATCATGTTGTTGTTGCTGTTGTTGTTGTTGTTGGTCATCAGTATCATAACGACGTTTAAGCCTTTCAGTACGTGTTTTATCTTGTTCAACAAATGCAAGTAATTCATCATTTGTTGCATCTTGTGATTCAGGACCATTACCAGTTGGTGTACCACGTGTTACATCTGGTGGTCCACATGAATTTTTATTATATTTATCATCAATTTTTAATACATCATCAATATCTTCAAGACTATATGATGAATCTGAATTATAACATTGTAATAATTCATTATTATTTAATAATTTTTTTGTTGTTGTTGTTGTTAATTGATAATAATCATCTCTACAATCAATACCAGTTTGTCCAACACATGATAATGGTGCTAGAGATGATAAAAATTGTTTTCTAGCATCATTTGACATTTTAGTTATTTGTGATTTTGTAAAATCTTTCATTAATGTTGATGCTGGTGTTGATGTTGATGTTGATGATAATGATGATGTTGATGATGATGAATTTGTTGATGTTGTTGTTGCTGTTGTTGTTGTTAAATCACCAAGACCAATATCAGGCATTAATTTATTATTATCTAATTTTTTTTGTCCAAATAAATCACTTATTTTACGATATGCTGATTGATTATTATTATTATTAATATTACTGCTATTATTGTGTTGATGATTATGACTATGATGATGATGATGATGATGAAGTTGATGTTGATGTAAATGTTGTACTGGTGATGATGATAATAATGTATTATCATTGTTGTTGTTGTTGTTATAATTTTGACGTACAATACGACCATCATTACGTGTATATTGTTGTTGTGCTTGTTGTTGTTCTTCACCAGATGGTGATGTTCTTATTGGAAAATCAATATTACCATCATCATGATCAATTGATTGTGTTTCAGATGCACTATCAATAATATCATCATCTTGATCAATATTACATGTTAATTGTCGTATACGTTCTTCAAGTGTTAAATCTTTACCACGTAAATTATTATTATTAATTTTTTTATTATTTTTATCATATTTACATATTAATGATCTACGTAATGCATTACGTTCAATTGTACGTTTTATTGTTGATGTATCACTTTCAGATGAATCAGAACGATTACCAGATATATTTGTACGTTTAACTGTATCAAATAAACGTAAACTTTCAGTTGTTATTAAAAATTTTTGTCCATCTGAATTATCTGAATCAGTTGTTGTATCATCTGTTGTTGATAATGATAATGATTTTGTTGATAATGATGATGGTGGTGGTGGTGGTGATATAAAACGTGGATCTGGAAATAATTGACGTACTGCTGAATTTGGCTTGAGACTATTGTTGACTAATTTTTTATATGATGATGATGATGATGATTCATTGTCGTTATCTTCATTGTTGTTGTTGCTGTTATTATTGGTATTATTTATATTTTGTTTTAATGATGATGGTGTTGTTTCATTTTTAGTTATTATAAATTCATCATCATCATTATTTAATTTATTTGTATCATTATTATCTTTAATCATTGGTAATGCTGTTGTTATATTATTTGAGGTATCTGGCTCGTCAATACTATTTGTATGACTTTTTTCATCTTCACTTATTTCACGTACAATACGACGTTCTGTAACTGTTGTCATTGTTATTGTCTCTACGAGATAGCGTTGATGAGTATCTGAAAATTAATTGTTTAATTATCATTGTTAATGTTTTTATTTATTTAAAATTAAATTATTTTGTTAAGTAAATTCATTACCAGGGGTTGTTTGTTGTGCTTGATCACTTCTATGCTGGATAGCATCATCAAGTCTCTCCTGACAATTCTCTTCTTCACCCTCAATCTTTTCCAGTTCCACTTGTCCATGAACATGATCTTTGTCATCTTGAAAAATATTAAAAATACAAAAATATTATTATTAGACCGTTTCAAGTTTATTATACTTTTTAAACTTTTTTAAAACTACACATACTTGAAGTTATTATTGGATGATAAATTATTCTAACTAAAAATATCATTTTGTAATAACTTTTTAAATTTTTATTAATAAATAAATTATTTTTTTAATGTTTGACAACTGTTTTACTCGATACTTCAAATGGAAATGACAAGAATTTTTAATCACCAAGTCTTTTTAGTTGTAAATGACAAACAAAAGTATACTTTTTTTTTCAATGATAATATGACGAATTGGTTTTTTTTAAAAAGTTTACATGCGGAAATGAGGATTTTTTTTTTGACAACGATATTACCTCCATGACGAATAATAAAACACTGAGCATTGCGATGTGAACCAGTGCTTCTTATCGTGTTATCATTATTTTAAATAAATGCTATCTTATCAATGTTATCCAGGGCATAGTTTTACAAAAATAATAAAATTAAAAATAAATAAATAAATGACTGGGGAATTTTTATAATATGAGTCATTTAATTTTTTATTTGTTGGAAAAATTATTTAACAAAATAAATAATTATTGACAATATTTAAAAACTATTAATTTTTGATTTACATAAATAATATTTGTAAAAAAAAAAAAAAAATACTAAACTATTGAAATGAATTTTATTTTTATTATAAATCCGTATAAATTTATTTATAAATAAAATCAATTGTCATTATTAGATTGAATTGAAACAGCACAAACATCGTTGACAAAGTTTTATATTTTTTTTTTTATTATTTACTTTGATTTTTTTCAATCGAAATTCAATAATACCAGTAGAAATATATTCACATTTGCTTCAGTATCAATTTTCAACATAAATACAATGAACATTCACCAAGTAGATTGTACTAAATATAATTTTTCATTAAACATAAATTCAAATGCAAAAATAAATATTTATAATAAATTTGAAAATAAAAAAAAATTCAAGATAATATATTTTACTTAACATTTCTATTTCTAGACTTGAATAAAAATACAAATTGATTATTTTTTTTTTCATTTTTCTATATTAATTTATATTCAAGTTGAATAAACTTTACAGATAAATTTTAATATAAATTTTTTTTTATCACATTATTTACAGCTCAATAATAAAAATTATAAAAAAATAAAATAAACACAACAAAGAAATATATTATTTAAAATAATAATAAATTTAAAATTCATAAAATTATTTTAAATAATAATAAACAATAATAAAAATTTTTGAATAAATTTTAAATCTCATATGAGCCTTAAAATTAAAATAAAAAAAAAAAGAAAATTACTTTAATTTTTATATTTTTTAAGTTTGTCATTGTTGTTGGTAGTAATAATTTATTTTTTTATTTTTCAAGTAGTTCCCTTTGTTAATAAAGAAAAATATGAAATTATTATGCAAGAAAGGGCGAGACAAGCCTACACCTACACACAACATTCCATCAAGTAAAATAAGTTTGAAAAAAAATATAAACATATAGTCAAAAGGTGATAAACACAGAATACAAAGTAGGCTTCATTTAAATTTTTTTTTTTTTTTTTTTTAAACCAATGACAACTACCGACAAATCAGCCTTTCCCTCTTTCAATTTATTCATACAAATTCAAACAATTGAATTAGAGATAAACTAATTTTTAAACAAGCTTAGAGTTTTTTTTTCTACTTTCAAAATGAATACAATACTTATTTAATTAATTTAATTGATTTTATTAATTTTATTATTCAATTAACATTCCCGTTTATGACAAGTTATATAAATATAAATTTTAAATTTATAAATAAAATTGAATAGAATAATAACAAGTATAAAATATAGATAAAAAAAATTAAATCTAATTCAATCGTCTAGACGAAATTAATTGAATCAATAATAAATATAACAGTAGATAAATAAAAAAAAATATTTTCGATAAAAATAAGTATGTAGATTTATGTTTTTATTTATTTCAAATAAAAAAATTAATTTTTTATATTTTTTTTTAATTGATTTTTGTGTATTGTTGGTTGACACTTGATGCTATACTTTAATCGATACTATCAACTCCTACTTGATACCCAAACTTATGTATGACAATGACTTTTTATTTTTAAAATTTTTTAAATTCTCTTTGAGTTTACGGTTTGTTGAAGATATTTTTCATCGATATCGGGTGCAAATATCAAGCATGAAAAGCTATTTAACTTTATAAACAAGTTATCAAAAGAAATTTTAATTTTAAAAAAAATTTAAATTAGTAAATTTTGTATTGATAAATATAAAATTTAAAAAATTATTATTATTAAAAATTAACGAGCTTTATTGATTCATTTTTTATATTTTTTATTAAAAAAAAATTATTTTATTAAACTGTTATCAGTAATTTTTTAATTAACAAATAAAAAAATTACAGAAAAAATTTTTTTAAATGTATATTTGTTTTTTTAATAAATTAAAAATTATTAATTGTATAATTAAAAATTTAATTTTATATAATTTTTATTGTTTTAATTTTTTTATAGATAGAATGGATAATTTTTTTTTAATACAGAAATTAATATCTGATAATACTTTTATCGGAAAATTACTTGGCTTTATGTAACATTGTTAAATATAATTTTAATTTGATTTATTAATTTTCTAAATAGATGCTGGTAAAAATCATTAAAAAAAAAAATCATAATTAAACCTGAGATAATGATTTGCAAATAATTATTATTATATTTTCAATAAACTCGTATAAAACTCATTGTTACTTTCATCAATAAAACTTTTTTCATATATTTTTTCTATGAAACGATAAAATAAATAATGATCTAAGTTTTGTAATTAGTCGCTGCCATAAACAGCCAATTATTTTAAGCGAAAATAATTCTAAAAAAAAAAAAAAAATCATATCCTTTTATTATTATTTGTTGCAAATACCAAAGTCTGAGTAGAAAAAAAAATAAAATGAAAAAAATAAAATAAAATGTAGGGGAATTTTAGATCGTGGGAATTGTTTTGGGTCATGGTCGTTGCCAACAAGTTCATCGATGTCTTTAAGACAATACTTATTTACCCCAGCTTGTCTCAACATATAAAATAAATTTTAATTTACATAAATAAATTATTAAAAATTATTAATATATGCACAAAAAAAAAACATCTCAAATATTGCGAATATTTAAATCTACAAATTTTATTTTCTAAACAATAAATTATTTAACTCGACTACATATTATTTAAAATCATTGACAGGTGTATTATTTTGTACTTTTATAAGTGACTTTATACTATCCTATTTAATTTATTTTCTAGCCAAGCTTTTTAAAGCTTTTTTTTTTTTGTTAAATATACAAAAGAATATTTATGTTTTGTGTGTTGGATTGTTGGACTAAGGTAAAGATGATTACCATGTCTTGTATTTTTATTTTATTATTTTTTATATATATATTTGATTTTAAAGAAGGTGAAATTAGAGGACAGGGATGGCATTAACCACTGGATTCCGGTACAGAAGGGTGCGGGCAGCCGGAAACCAGGGACAACACCGGAGTCACGCTAGGCTGATTTTCATCCGGCTGCATGTTTCTACGGCTACATCGTCGCCTATAGATATTTTTTTTTGATTCGTCAAATAATTATATTAATAAATAAATAAATATAAATAAATATAAATAAATAAACATATATTTATTTTGATTTAATAGCTCTCTTTTCTTTAATCAAATAACATCATTTAGAAAAAAAATTTTTGTTATTCGAAATTTCCCCAACGATCGTTTCGAAATAGTGTCATTAAATTCATTAAACAATTTTTCATTTTTTTTTTTCAATTAATTATTAAATATATTAAATAGTTTTAATGATAATTTTTTTTCATTTCAACAATTGAAAAATTAGAATGTTTTTTAAAATCGAATTATTACCTTTTTTTTTTTTTTGGTATTAATCAAAAAGTTCGTAATGAATTGTTTGATGAAAATTAGTCATTTTTATAATTTTGATTGCATACTATTGTCATAAAACATCAGAGATATTTAATTTAAAAATTTGATTATAAATTCTTTTTTTTTTTTTAATTAATAATTCGTTTTTTCTTGTTATGTAATTTCGAGTGTCGAGAGAATAATAATAAAAAAAATTTTGTTCATTGCATTTTGAGTGTTGAAAAGGAAAAATATATGAGTTATATGATTTTGACGGAAGTCAGTGTAATTTGATGGTCTGAAGCATGAAATAGTATTTTTACAACTTTGTCAATCGATAATAAAACTAGTGGAAAATTGTTAAAAAATCTTGACTGAAAAATTTGATAAAATTGATATAAAAAAACCAAAAAAAAAAAAACCATAAAACAAATCAATAAATTTTAATTACAAATGAAATAAAAAAATCTAAAGAAATCAATAGATTGTTTATTGATTAATAAATGTTAAAATTTAAACAGCAAAAAAAAATAATAATTACTTTTTTTTTCTGGTGAAAATTGTATTTTTTTTTTAATTATCTTTTTGCTAAATATAATGGAAAAATTATCGACAATATTCCAGTTGAGTAAAACCCGCATGTAACATGGTTCAAGCGGTAATAGATAAAAGAAAAAAAAAAATATATAATTTTGATGATAAAAATTGAAAAGCAAAAAGGAAACGACAATATATTGCGATAGCTATGCGTCGTTGAATTTTTCGTCAGTTTAAAATATATCTACCCTTCTTGAATTTTGCTTCCTCAATAAGCTAAAAATACCGGAAGTAATTAACAATATATTTGTAAAACAAAAAAACAGATTTAAATTATAATCTAATAATTTAAAAACAGTCAAACACAATTAATTTCCGGTTATTCCAAATATAATTTAAAATTATTAACTTTATTATTATTATTATTATTATTATTGTTTTGATAACTAAAAATTAGTTAGAGCGTATCAACTTGTCGTTAATATTTCAATCACACTGATTGACTTAATTGAGTTACATCAATGTGACGAGTCAACTGAAATTATCAGAGCAAAAAAAAATAATGTATAATAATATAATAAAAAAGAACAAAAAAAAAAATACTACACGCAGCTTTTATCTTGTTGAAAAAAAAATAATTAAATATATTTTAATTATTACTTAATTAACAATAATGTAAAATAGTTTTATTTAAAAATTTCTGGGTAAAGATTGTTTTGATTAGAAATTCAATTGTATATATGATTTAGAAATTATTTTTTTTTGATTTTTAAGTAGGATAAAGAATAATATTAAAGAAAAAAAATAAATATATGCCTGTAAACTATTATAATAGATGAAAAAAAATTATATATATCTGAATCAAGGCAATGAGCCAGCATAGATGTTCCATTATATGACAATTGAAAAATTCAAAAAGATAACATCATGAATGAAAATGGGAACAAACCCTTGTTCTGTTTTACAAAGGACTATATTTTTACATGGCCTTACACTAGATATTAAATAAAGACATTTATTATTTTTATTATTAATATTAATCTTGGAAAAAATAAAAAATAAATTATATAATTGAAAAATATAATTTAATTTGTTATTTTTTAATTAAATAACAAATATAAATATAAAAAAAAAATTCTATGAAAAATTTAAAAAGTTATTTGTTGTTAATATATAAAAAAATTATAATTAAATGTTCAACTCGTAAATTAATTAAATAACAAACAAAATTGTGGGAAAATTTTTAATTTAAAATTTAAAAAATTCAACGAATATATTTGGATTATCACTAAGCAATAAAATAATTTTCAATTTATATTTTGATCAAGTTAATTAATCAAAAAAATTAATTAGCTATCAACAAAGTAATTGAAATAATACTCATTTTAAATTTATGAAAAAAAAAAAAAAAATTAAAACGATATAATTAGCTTTGTTATAAATTTTTTCTTTTTTTTTCTTTTAATAATTTTAATTTCCCTTTTTTATTTTTATCACTATGCAAAATAATATTTCTATTTTTTCTTCTACCCAGTGAAAAATTCCCATTAGCTTTTAAATACGCACCTCGTTATGTTTTAAATATTACCAACAAACGTGGGAAGAAATATTTTTCTTGGGCGATGGCTTTGTATGCTTATTACACGTAAACACATTCATCATATATATATATAAAAATTACAAATACATTTATATACTCTTTTTTATGCATTTAAAAATATCCAAGTTTATTAGTACCTAGGTCTTTTTAATCATACACATAATTTAAATATTTTTACGTCAATTAATTCCATCATTATCATCATCAAAATACAATGTCAAATTATTTATTAAAAGTTCACTATTAAAATTTAAAAAAAAAATATCAACTCCAGGATAAAAAGGAAATATGAATTTCAAAGTTTCATAATTACTATTTGAAATGAAAAATTTTTTTATCAACTAAATAAAATAGAAATAAAAAATTTCAACTAAATCTGGATGATAAAAAATTTTTTTTTCCATCTATTTTTATTTAGTATGTGGAAGTTTAAAATAAAAATAAATATAATTTATCATTTAATGATAAAAAAGAGAAGAAGAAATTAATATAAAAAATAAGTGTCTGATAATGAAGTAAAAAATTTTAGAAAGAAAATAAAAATAAATAATTAATGATTGTTGAATTATTATCATTAGGTAAAAAGCATAAACAAAAGAATATTACAATACATTGGTAAAACAATGAGTCAATTGATGTGACTGTATGAGAATTGAGGGAGATTAGAGGGTGGGATTAAAAATAATAAAAAAAAAGGGGGTTGATGAGATGAAATGGGAACAATGAAACACCTTGAGTGTGGTTGAAAATATTTGTACTGTTTTTGGAGAATTGTTTACATTTCATTTTGATTTGATTTTGTTATTATTTGAAAAATAAAGTTTTTTTTTTTTATTTCATTTCTTTCGTTTATTCTGTATCTCATTTTCATTTTCAATTTTTTTTTTTTTTTTTTGTTACTTTTCTTTTTTTTTTTTTGAAAAACACATTGTATCGAATTGTTTGAAAGGAAAAAATTTTAAAAAAATAACTTTTGATTTCTAAACACGAACAAAAGCTGTACATATACGTGCTTTGAATGAAGAAAAAAAATATTCAAATGAAATTTGTATATCGACTAGACAATTTATGATATCCATAAATTAATTTTTAATTTTTTTATTTAAATAAATTATATATATGATTTAAGGTTTAGAAAAAAAATGAAAATTTACTGTAAATAAATTTTTTTGAATTATGAATATCATTTATTTAAAAAAAATTAAGTTATATTTATTTATATTGAGTAAAGTTTAGAGTATTGAGTTTGAAAGTTTCAAGTGAAAAAGTAAAAGTTTTGGTTGAAAAAAATTTTTCAAAAGAATAAAATAAGTCAAATTGACTTTTTACTAAACAATTTTACTATTTTTCAACTCAATATTAAATTTGAAAATAAATAACAACAAAAAAAAAGGCTGAAATTATTTAAAAAATGAAGAAATACTATCAAATTATAATTATTAAAATAATTATTTAATAAAAACTAAATTTATAATTTTTATCTGATTGAATTAAAAAAAACAATTCAATTTATGACACGTATAGGTCACGAAAGATCAAGATAAATTATTCCACATACTAAATAAAATTTAAAAAATCAATTAAATTGTATAATGTAATATTAAATCTCAGTAAAATAAATTAATAAAAAAAAATAATTTCTATATTTAAAATTTCTAGCTTTGTAATCAATACTTTCATAATATTAAAAATTAAAATTATTATAAAAAAAAATATATTCATATTACCACAATTTGAATAAATTTATTATAAATCAATATTTTTTCCATACTGAGAAAACCCTTGGGAAAAAAATGTAGGGCAATTGAATTCATATGCAAAAAAAAAAAAATAAATAAAAATTAGCACAAATCAATAATATTTATAAAAAATAAATATTTTTTTTATAATAATTTATACTTTTTAAATAACAACAATAAAATATCTTAAAAAAAAATTAATTAAATATACGAAAAGACAATTTAAAAAAGAGCATTTGAATTTATTTAAATGAATTCAAGTTAAATTTAAAAATAACTTTAACAAATTTATTCAACAACTATTTATATTTTATCCCGAGTTTTAAATTTTTACATCTTTTAAATAAATAGTTTAGAATAATTATAAAACTTTTTTTCTGCTGATAATGAGTATTACGTATGATTAAGTAAGCATAATTTCGATAGTAAAACTTTTTGGGATGCAAGGAAGAGAATAAAGATGAAACTTAAATAAGAAGGGATATATTTAATATAATTTTTTTATCTATTTTTTGGCGCGTCAGTCGAATCCTGTGCGAGGAAATCGATTCACCCCAAAACATCGACTTTGACCCCGCAGTTGATATTCTCAGGGATAAACATACATCGATTGTGTAGAGGATGAAAAAAAGCACGCAGACCAATCGAAAAAGCATTCATATAATTTTTTTTCCTTTTTTTATTTCACAACTAAGAAAAATTTCCAATGCGGGAAAATAAGAGAAAGTACAGAAAATAAGAGAGAGTGTATTCAGAAGGGTCGATGATAAAATAAAGATAGAAAAATAAAATAAATATGTCTGCATGTGAAATGGTTGAGGATAGGGATACTTTTGAATTCAATATTGCGACGCAAGCGCGAATGTGTCTAGGAATTACGGCAACGCAGCAAATGCGAAGACAAAAAAAAAAATATAAACTCTTATTTGTAATTAAAAAAAAAATATAATACTTAAAAGTATTTTATATACCTAAATACTTGAACCTTTAATTTATTTATTTTATGTATTATTTAAATTTTTAGTAATTTAAAAATTTAATAAATAAAATAAAAATATTTTTTGTATAACATATGTTTGCAAATGAAAAACTATAGAGATTTTAAATTTTTTTAATATCAAGTAATGAATTTTTTTTAATTTACATAATTATTCAAGCTTAATTAATTTGTATATTATTTATTTAAATGAGTTGTTTTGTTGTTGCCTGGATTTTTTAAAGGGTTATGTAATTTTTCTAGAAAATATTTTGGATATTTATGGTTTTATTTTTGTGTTAAATTTGTATGAATTTTATTGAATAAAAATAATGAAAGTGTAAAAGATTTAGTGATCGAATTGTGATGATAGCTGAGCATCTATTTATCGAATCTTAAAAGTGATAAATCAAGTGGAAGGACGACAGGAATCCATTAACTCTTGGTCTCCCTGAGCTTTTCCACATAATACTGTGTCTTGTCTCTCCTTTTTCTAGACAATATATAGCTTTTTTTTTTTCTTTTTTTTTTATTCAGTATGGCTCAGAGCATTGATAGCAACCGGTTCAAGGACAACCCAAGACACATTCCCAAAAAAAAAAAATCATATATATAATCGAAAGAGAAAAAAAAAATAAATAAAAAAAAGATAAACGAAGAAATTGTACCACACTCTATAAAATAGAATGACAAAAAATAAAAAAAATATATAGAACTAGCAATATATATTTTATTTTTTATCTCTTTCGTTAGATCGAAAAAATTTAAACTTTTAATTTTTATTGTAGATAATTTTCAGTGTAGAATATAAAAATGCTAGTGGCTTTTTTGGAAATGTGCCAATAATTTTCTACACACAAGTTTTACTTAACGAGGGCACCACTTGAGCTCTTTTCATCTTCATTCACCCTTTTTTTTTTTTTTTTTCATTATTCTCATATCAGCAGCTCTTCAAAGACTTGCATCAATGATAAGAGCACAACATATGAAAAAGACATAACGAATATTTGTCTTTTAAAAATAAAAAAACAAGAAAAAAAAATATAAATAAAAATAAGCATTTTTTTGTATATTAAAATATTGTTTTTTAAAATATAAAAAAATTGTTTAAATAAATTATAACAATATGAAAAAAAATGAATGATAAAACAATGTATTTTTCTATAATATTTGAATGAAAAATTATTCGAAAAAAAAACGACAATTCTTGAAGATTTATCATTCAGTTTTTTCGATTATTATTATTTATTTTAAAAAATTATTTTTTATATTTTTTTTTGATTTAACAATAGTGGTTTTTTGAAATTTATATATATATTTGTTACTAGGACTGAATTATTATAGTTTTGCATTATAATTTCTGGCCAAGTACCAAAAGGGATAGAGAAATTTTCGCAGAGCCTGAAGCCAACATATTCAACTGACAACCAGACGATAGCTATGACTATTTTCCTCTCAATTCTATTGTAAAATATACAAATATATATTCACATGATAATAGACAATAGTATCTGTATGCGTGTGTCACTGACATTAAAATATTATAAATCTAATTTGAAAGTGAATCTTGTTGGAAACAAAAAATTTATATACACTGTATATCATTGTGTTAAAATAAACTTGGCACAATATCATGATTCTACATTTTTTTCTTATTTAAATATAAATAAATTTCATCAAATTTTATAACTATATATAAAAATAATTGAATAGTAACAATTATTGTAAGCTAAAAAAATCATTGTCTAAAAATAAAATGAATAAAAATAAATAAAAATTGTTAATTGGTTATCAAGTTTATAAATAAACATTTTTAATTGATTTTTCTTGCATCAGGTTCATTTAAATATCAACTTATTGATGCAATATAAATTTTAATAATTAAACATTAATAATAAACAATAAAAAATTAACAATTTAAATGAAAAAATTGCAAAAAAAAGTTGATTTTTTTTATTTTTTTAAAATTTTAATTGTTAATTATTTTATTGTTATTCTTCAATGATAATTATTAAAATTTATTGCAAAAAAAATTCGACATTTTAAAAAACTCATTGCAAAAAAAATCAGTCGAAAATATTTATTTATTAATATAGATTTTAATTGTTTTATAAGATAATTTTACTACTCAGCTAGTAAAAATCGATATATATTTTTTATTTATTGATGTATATAAAAAATAAAAAAAAAAAAAATTATATTATCATCTGTTAAAGACAGGATTTGTATTTTATCATTTTTATGAATTTATCTTAGTTCGTCTGGTTCAGTCTCCATCAAACTGTCGTATTGATCCGTTGGCGTACCAACGCGCTTTTCCCACCTGTTTGAAGCAGAAGTTTATCTATCTTTCTCTATCCTATCAGCTCACATTTCTATCTATTTTACAACAATAAAATAACATCATTCTAATTTAACTTTAAATCAACGCTTGTAACCTGTTATCCACAATTTTACAAAGCTATTTTCACTCACATAAAAATAACAAAAATATATTTCATATTATTTTTTTCTAAAAGCCAAAATAATTATTTTTATTTATTTATTTATAATAATTATTTATTTTTTTTTTTTGTCCTCAGGGCAAAATGATATATTCCATGCAGCGTTGAAAAGCATTTAGAAAGTTGAGCTAGTGTATAATATATACTTGGTTAAAAAAAAAAAAAAAAGTAAATTAAATAAAAAATATGAAAACCATTCAAAGTGTCGGTGCATTCTAGGTGACTTTCCACATGATTATTATTATTTTAAAAAACCAAGCAAATTAAATAAATATATACTATTTTTTGTGATGAAAATTTCTTAAATCCTCGAAAAGAAATTAATGTATAAAAAAAAATAATTTCAAATGTACGTTTCTTTTTATTTAAGCATGGTTAAGCAAAAGAATATTTGTTTTTTTTTTTCTGTGAATTTAAAGTGATTACTATTTTGATAGTGAATGAATGAAAGTACAGTAAACATTAAGTCAATTATTTAGAGGTCATTTATAATATAATAAAAATATTCGACATTTAATTTTATTAAAAAAATATGTATAAATATATTCAAAAAAAAATAAATAAATTAAATCTACCTCAAAATAAATTAATTAATATATTTAATTAAATTATAAAAAACAATTTAATAATTGACTGTATTTAAATTAATAAACAATCAAAAAATCATCAAAATTTCAATTCCAAATTTACCAAAAAAATATCCAATAATTTATTTTTAAATATAAAAAGTTGATTAAAAAATTTCAACGTGTCAAAGTTTAATTGAATTTTCAAGTAATGATTATTATTCAAATGGCAGATAGTAATATTAATTGATGTATTGACAAAATAAGTTTGCAAAATGAATATACATATAAATAAGACAGCAGTTAACAAATTATCTACTCGATAAGTGAAGAATTGAAGACGAGAATTTTATTAAACTACTGAAAGTAGGACAATTGTTGTTGAGAGTTGACATGAGAAATTACACATCAAGTATTGGCATTGGATAAATAATAATAATATTAATTTATCGATAAATTCAAGGCAATTGGAAAATAATACTTTCAAAATAATAATTCCATTTATTTTATATTATTTTATATATTATAAATAACAGATAAAATATTTTTAGAAAAATAGAAATTTGTGGATAATTTATATAGTAATCAATATTATCAATATAATCAATATTATCATAATTTCGAAAATATTATATATTTTTTTTTTTTTATAATAAACACCATCCCAGACAGATCTTTCATGCCTCGAGATTTTTTTTTATCTACCTTGCAGTATTTTATTCACAAGAGACTTGGATAATACAAGCATTTCAAGTACATAAGTATTTCTATGTACATAAAAAGTTTGCCAAGAAGACGAAATTATTTCTGTCTTATCCTCTATGTTTTTTATTTTTTTTTTTTTTTTATTTCAATATTTTTCCTTGAATTTTCTACTTGTCGTATTGAGTCTCGATAAAATAAAAAAAAATTGCAACGAAAAAGAACCATTCCATCATCAAACTTTTCGTTCCAATTTTAACTTTTTTTTTTTTTTTTTTCTTTATTTTATATATTATATGTTCTGGTTTGTGAATTTTTTTTTTTTTTTTAATCTTATTGAGTTTATTATTACTTGAAGAAGAGGGTAATATAAAATTAGATCGTTAACCTCATTTTTAAAAGTTGGGTATATGTTTCATTTAAAAAAAAAAAACAGGTTAATTAAATGTTAGTATAATTGTAATTTAGAAAATTATATTCACAATTTTTTTCATTATACTAAGCTATTTTTTTTTTATTTTGTTTATCTATTCATTAAATATAGGATATAATTATTGCCAGAAAAAAAAAAAAAAAAGCTCTCCTCGAGAATTTAAAATTTATATTTCGATTTAAAAACATTTTTTTAATAACATAATAAATTTTTAACTAATCAATATTATTATTTTAATAGCCAACCCCAAAACAACCAAAAAAATTTATCAAAAAAAAAACGAAATTACTCCAAAAAGCTCACGAGAAAAAATATAATGAAATAGAACAAAAAAAAAAAATAGAAATAATTTAAAATGAAAAAAAAAGTATATATATATTATTATAAATAAAAAAAATTCACGGAAGCAATGTTAAATTTTCATCATCGTGGGAGTGTGAAATTACATAGTCTGTATATAAATGAAGATAGGGGTCTTCGTGTGGTGAAACAATGCGAGCAAAAGCAAGAAAGGAGAGACCGTCATTGTCTGTTTGGGATCTCGTAAATTCGCATACTCAAAACATTTTCAAAATATAATAATAATAAATGCATAAATTTTATATATACACGCACATGATGACGTAATTTCCCTTCTTTAGTATATTTTTACAACAATGAAATAAATAATAATAATTATTTAAAAAAAAAAATACTTTCTCAAAGAAAACATTTTTTTTTTGGAGTAAAAAAATGTTTTTTTTTCATTTCATTTTGGAGTAAAATTTGTATTTTTAGATTAGCAAAAAAAAAAGCTTTGATAAATGCATTATGCCGTTTTGATATTGCATTTTTTTTACTATTATTATTATTTATTTGTGTGGGATTAATAGTGACCACATCCGGCCTTGTTTATCCTGCCGACACGAAGGTCGTCCTACGCACTGTTGCACCGGCTCCTCGCGTAACCGTAACCGCCTTTCTTGGCTCTTTTATATACACACATGCATCTTAAAATATATATATATATCAATTTGACTGAAATGTCAGTGGCATCTTTGTACAGTTTAATGATCAAGATTACACATATAGGAAGTAAAATCATCAACCTTGAATTAATAAGACCAACGACATTCTGACATTAATTTTTTTTTTTCATTATCAGATTATCATAATTAAAATTATTAAAAAGAAAATCTTTTTTTTTTTGTAAATAATAAATATAATAATACTAATTATTATTTGTTTATATAATTTTACATATATTTTTGATTTTTTATTTCAAATAAATTTAATTTTTGGAAAATAAAATATTTTTTTTTTCAGCTGTTATTAAAATTTTTTTTTTTAATAATTTTTATTTATTATTATAATTATTATTCAAAATTAAATATTTAAAAAATATATATATTTTTTACTTCCGTGAGAAGATATATGTATATATATATATCTTGCATCATAAACATATGATTAACAACCATGAATTGTTGAAAAAAAAAAAAATCATATAAAATTACATAATTTAAATAAAAAAAAAAATATATGAAAAACATTATAATTTATTCTATTGTTTATTTTTAAATTTTCAAACTTTCAAAATTTTAAAATAAATAACTATATTAATAAAATATAATCAATAAATTATAATGCATCAATTTTATTTATTTTATTTTTATTAATATTCAACTTAGAACAAAAAAAAAAATAGTAAAAAATTAAGTGTCAGTTTTGACACATGCACTAAATACAAGTGTAAAAAAACGAGTAAAAAAAAAAAAAAAAAGAGTGGCAGGTGATTCAATAAATAAAAAAAAATATATACTACAATATATACTAGGTATATAAAAAGAAACCTTGTTAGGGTCAGGTTAAAAAATAAAAAATAAAATAAAAAAAAGGTAAACCAAACACGAAAGAAGCATCAAGGTGATCAGGGGGTTTCCAACAAGGTAGAAGAAAAAAAACAAATAAAAAATAAAAAAAAATTCCAGCTAGTATTATATAGTAATTATGTAATAGTATATATAGCTGGGGTGACTCACCGGAGTTGCGCTGTTGTTGTTGTTGATGTTGCTGTTGTTGTTGTTGTTGCTGGTGCTGCTGTTTTTGTTGATGATAGAAATTACATTCACCACAAACTGGTCCAGTACAAATATCCTCACGCAATAAATTACCAACTTGTCTATCATCATCACCATTATTATCATCATTATCATCATTATTATCATCATCTTCATCATCATCATCACAAACATCTTTATAACCCTCAGGTGGACTAAGTGTTTCAGTTTGTTGTTGATGTATTTTATCATCATCAACAATAACATGATGTTGTTGTTGCTGTTGTTGTTGTTTATTATCAATAATAAAATTATCATTAATTTTTTTACCATTTTTATCAACAATAATTAATTTATCACTTTTATTTTGATTATGATTACCAATAATATTATTACAATTACGATTATCACAATGTTCTTCAGATGATTCAACATCATCATCATAATCATCATCAATTTCTTCTTCATATTCTTCTTCTTCATCTTCACCTTCATCTTCACATTGTGATTCTTCATTACCATTTATTAATTTTTTATTATTATTATTTATAATACAATTATTAATAATATTATTTTTATCATAATGTGGATCAATACCACTTGCTAATTGTCTTGTTAATTCAGCTCTACATTCTTTACAATTACCAACTCTAATCATTTCAGTTTCTTGACAACAACAATCACATTCTTCTTCATAATCAGCACAACATTCTTCTTTTATTAATATAATATAATCAGCAGCAAAAAATTCATTTAATTTTTCATTAATAACAACACGATTTTTATGTGTACGTTGTTTATTCTGATTTGGCTTTTTTAATAATGATTTTAAAGGACGTTTTACCAATGTTTCATGCTCCAATTCCTTCATTTTGATGAATTTTTTTTTCTTCTTTCGTAATAACCCCTAAGGTTATTATGACAAAAAAGAAACAAAATTATATCAATTCAATATATGTTTTAATAATTAAAATTTAATTTAATCAAAAAAAATCACTTGCTCAACATTTTTTTTAGCTTTTTTAATTAAAGCTTTTTAATTGTAGTTGGACATTTTATTTATAACTTTGACATTTTTATGTTAACACACTTTAATAATAATAAAAAAAACAAAGTTCACATTAAATATTATATTTATTATTGATTAAAATAAATTAATATATATTTTGTACTTTTAAATTAACGATGGTAGTGATAATGATGATGATGATTTTGTTGGAGGCAAACTGATTTTGGAGTAACTAACTGACTGACTGATTGATTGACTGACTGACTTAATAATTTTATTATTATATTACACTTGTTACAAAGTGGATACAATAAATAAATATGTTCAACTCGCGATCACTCGAACACGACTCGCGAGACAAAACTACACTATTTTTTTATTCAACTCGTTTCAACATACAAATTGTCTATGTATGTTGAGTGTGTTCATTGTGGGAGGTGAAATTACTGGAGGGGATAAAAAAGGGGCTTTCATCATGATGAGGTGGTTGTGTAAATATAGTGGGAGAAATTCAGGGTGATCACATGAACCAATGAAAATATAACTCTCTCTCTACACTATTGCCACTACAAAAAAATTAAATTATAATTAATAATTAATTATTATTAAAATTATAAAATTTAATTTTAATAAATAATTAATTTATTATATTTTTTAATAATTTTCAATTTAGAGTTATATATTTTTCTTTACATTAAAAACAAAATTTTTCATATGGAAAAAATTGAAATATTTTTAAAATTTAATTGCTTTTATTATCAAGTTAATTAATCATTTAAATTTATATTAATTTTTATATTTTATTTTGATTATAAATGCATAAAACTTATTGATTTATTTTATACAAATTTAAAAATTACTGAAATTTTTGTTTCCAACTGAGACTGCAGATTCGAAATAGAATTAGTTACGAGAATAAATTCAAGGGGTCAGCACTGATGTCGTTTTCAACTTTTGATGATTTTTATAAAAATTACAACTCTCTCGGTAACACGATAGTAATAATAATAATGTAACTTTGTGTTTAAATAAATTTAAAATTTCATAAAACTATTGAATAAATAAATTAATAACTTTACATGAAAATACTTATCAAAGTTTCTGATGGGTTTCAGGGATTTATTGTTAATTTAGCTAAATTTTTAAGAGGCTTCTTTTATATAGAAAAATTTTAAATTACAAAAAAAAAAAAAACAAAACAAAAAAAGAAATATTTCTATTTACAAAAATTGAATAATGAAAAATATATTCATAGACATAATATGATGAAAAGTTATAGATTTTTTAAACAATCTATTTTAGTAAAATCTACAATCATCGAATTTAATGCAAAAAAAAAATTCATGAATAATTAATGCAATTATAAATACTCCGGAATTATAAATTACGATCAATACTTGAAAATTTCATTAATAATTTAATAATTTCTTATAATATAATTATCGACCAACAATGTTTTTTATATATCAAAAAAATTCTAAAATTTATTTAAGCCATAATTTTAATTTCATCCCCAATGACTTTGGCGTAATACTCCCAAACAATCTCTAGAAAAAAATAAAAAATTCCATAAAACGAATCCCATCAGACCATTAAATCACCCCCAATTTATTTCGGACAACATAGAAAAATAAAAAAGCATAAAAACCCATAATTTATTATTAAAAAATAGTAAAGAAAATAAAAAAAAAAATTGAGATAAAATTTTGCAAGTATTGATGTTTGAAAATGATGAAAAAGTATTTTTTTTTTTTTTCAAAAAGTGCGTCAAGTATAAAGAAGAGAGAAGCTTTTTCGAAGAGTAAAAAATATATATTACGAAGGAAAAAGCAGGAAAAAAAAAGGGTGGTTAGTTGTTAGGGGTTGTTAGATATATAAGGGGATGAAGAGAGAGGGTTGCTTGCTTCACAAAATATATATAACTGAGTGAAGCAAGTAAGAGGGGACAACGCACGTTTTATCGATTGCGCAATAGTTGCTATATATTCCCCAGCAACGGTGGACTACAAATGGAGCATACCTGCGTTGAAGCCATCCGGTCCAGGGTCTCCTCCATTCGTCTTCTATATATATATTTTATTTATTTTTTTTTTACTATTTTATTTTATATCTCTCTCGAATCTCCACCTTGTATCCCCCTCTTGACACCGACACAACTGTCGGGTCTCTTTGTGTCTCTGAAAAAGCCAAAAAATGTCGGCTAATTCTTTCAAATATATATAATTTTTTTTATTTATTTATTTAGTACATATACAATTTATTTTTTATTGAATTATTTAATTTATTTATTTTGCAAATCAGATGCTTTTTTTATTTTACTATTTTTTTTTTTTTTTTTTTTTTCATGACAAAATATGTTTTTATATTTCAAATAATTCAGAGACAAATTTTATATATAAAAATATTTTTTTTATATAAAAAATTTAGCTATTTTTGGAATGTAAAAAATTTGATTAATTTTTTTATTTTTTAAATCATAGAATTTATATTTTTTTTTTGATCTAAAAAATAAATAAAATGCTAGTAATTTTGAGATATAATTTTAAATAATTAAAAATGATTATTATACATTTTAAAATAATTATATATATATATATTTTTTTTTATATTATATAAAAAATAGAAACTTTGCTGGAATGTGCGAGTTTCGATATAAATTTTTTCATTTTTCTTTCAACAAGTATATGTGACTCGAATAAAAATTATATATATATAAGATAAAATAACATGTAATATATATTGTCAAAAATATAAAAAGATATATAATAAAAAAAATAAAATAAAATTGTATATTGAGTTGAGTTACTAAGGTAAAACTTTGTAAGGATTTAAGATACCATTGGGATCCATCATATTTTTCATTTGATACATAAGATCAATTGCTGATTTACTTTTACTATAACTTAGATATTTTGTTTTTTTAAAACCAATACCATGCTCAGCACTTATACTACCATTATATTTCGATACATATTCAAATAGAAATGGTTCTAATTGTGAGTCAATTACTTCATCATATTCTGGTGTTGCAACAACAACATGAAGATTTCCATCACCTACATCAAACAAACAATAAAAAATATAAAATATAATTTTTTTTTTAAATAAAAATAATGATAATTATATATACCAAGATGTCCAAATCCACTGAGCCTAACGACTCTTGACATATCTAGTTGTTTTTCGAGGGCGTCTAATAATTTCCAAAAATGCGGAAGAGGCAGAGACACATCGTATTTGAAACAGTAACCATCCAATAGGCAACCCTCACCTAAACGTTCCCTGACCGCCCACATGTGCTTTTTTTAAAAAAAAAATAAAAAACATTTATTAAAAGATAATTAAATTATCAAATTAAATAAACAAATACATAAATATATATATAAACACACACACACAAACACTCATGAACAATTGTATTATATATGGGTCACTAGTCCATGAATTCTCACCCTAAATCTATATGTATATACACACACATACTTGATAATCCCCCTCATCAAAGTCTCTTAAAAAAAATAAAAAAAAAAAATAAGAAAAATCATCACTACAGTATATAATGATAGATTATATAATAATTTACAAAATGAAGATTTAAAAAAAAACAAAAAAATTGATGAAGAAAATGATTGTAAAGAAGAAGAAGAGAAAAAAAGACCAACTTGAATTTTTGCTGGATCCCCACTGAGTGTTCCATCTTCTATGAAATTATTTGACATTGATTTTTCAAGAAAATCATTTAATTTTTCTTCATCATGTTTTTGATTACTACCAGATGTTTCAATGATCATATAAAATTTATGTTCATTATCAAGTGGATTTTTTAATTTTAATAAATTTGTACTTATTCCCATTGATTGACTGTCCATCATTTCACATGATGATAATATTTCAGCAAGTTCATATTTTGCAAGTTTATAAGTATTTAAAACTTGTTCAAAATTATTTAGCCCTATTAATATTTCAAATAAATATATTAAAAATAAATAAATATATTTTGATTATTTTTTTTACTTTTTTACCTAAAAATGCAAGACTCGTAGACTTTGGTCGTGTTGGACATTGTATTGAAATTTTAGTTATAATACCAAGTGTACCTTCTGAGCCAATGAATAAATTTTTTAAATGATATCCAGTATTATCTTTTTTTAGAGTATTCATAAGATCAATAATTTGACCATTTGCTGTGACCTAAAGTGAGAAAGAAAAAGTAAAAAAAATATCTTTTTTATATATACGAGAAAAAAAAGTATTTATATTATTGTGAAAAAAGTTTTCCAATTTTTTCTTTCAACTTACTGCCTCAAGTCCAAGAATAGATCCATGAAGATTTCCATATCGTAATAATCTCAGACCACCAGCATTTGTTGAAACATTACCACCAATTAAACAACTTCCTTTGGCACCTAAATCAAGTGGCATCATTAATTGATATTTATCTAAATAATTATCAAGTGATTCAAGAACACAACCAGCTTCACAAACTAAAGCACCTATTAAAAAATACATTTAAAATTATTTATAATTTTTCTTTTAATAATTATAATGAAATTATTTATTATTTTTAATACCTGATAATTCATCAATTGATATAATATTATTCATAAGTTTCATTGATATAACAATTTCATCAAAAACTGGTACACTACCACCAACAAGACCAGTATTACCACTTTGTGGACAAACAGCAAGTTTATTATCATTACAATATTTTAGTATATTTGATATTTCATTTGTTGTTTTTGGCTTTAAAATTAGTCTACTATTTCCTATATAAAAAATTAAAATATTTTTAATTATTAATATTTGCCTGAAATATTAAATAATAATTTTTAAATTAAATTAACAAAAACCTCAATTTAATATCATAATGTTTAATTAAAAATTAAAAAAATAAAATGTTTACTTTTATTTTGATGAATTTAAAAAATATTAAATTTCTCATTTTATTTATTTTTTCAAAAAAAAAAACAATAAAAATTTATAATTATTTGTTTTATAATTTTTTAAATTATTAAAAATATAATTTATATATACCTCGAACCATTTTAATCCAGTCAATATTATAAGTATCACACTCATCTGGATCTGTTGTAACACGATTCTTTCCAAGAAGGTCAGTAAAAAAATTAACATGACCATTATTTATTTTTTCAAATGGACCACGTTTTACATTATAACGTACAGATGTTAAATCAGGCTTGATATTACTTGTGTAATATCTAATTCCATATGATATTATTTTTTGTGAAATAATTATGCATTGGTTGGTGTTGTTGTATAGTCTTCTACAGTGAAAGCCAACACTTTGCAAAGCCATATTCCTAAAGGAAAATTATCTATTATGTTATTTTGAGAAAAAAAAAATAAAATAAATAACAGGTCAGGAACATGGCTGATTGATGAATGAACATTCTTTTCAAATTCAAATACACAGAAAATCCATTAAAGTAGAGAAAAAAAAAAAAAAAAAAAACTATATTATTATATAAAAGAAAAGTGTAAGCTTCTTAAAACGAGACCTTCAAAAATGTATATACATATATAAAAGGGCATTATTTATGTCAATTATAATCAAGTTAATTATTTTTAATTTTTTAGGATGAGCCTTGAAGTGAAAATAAAAATGAAAAAAAAAAAAAAAAAACTAATTAATATAGATTAGCTGTAGCCTTTTATTTTTTAAAATAAAAAATTTTTTTTTAATTTATTTAATTAACTTATTTTTTTTTATTAAAAATATACAATATTAATTAATAATTTATATTTGTATAATTTTTACATTAAAATTAATTTAAAATATTTTTCTCGATGAATTTTTAAAGATTTTTAAATTTTTTAAAAATTAATTATTTTAAAAAAAAAAATAGACATAATAGAGAAATAATTTTGTAAAAAATAAAAATCTAGATAAAAATTGACTTTTTGTAGATTTATATCTACTAAATATATATGGTGTGTATAATTTTATGTTAAAAAACATGATTGAGACAATTATAGAGATCATGGATAGATGCAGACCTTTCCCAACTCGAAAAACTGTATGAATAAAAAATCAGCAAAGCATGTCTGGTTCATTTCTCACTATATATATATTTTGTCTCACATCTATAACAGCTTCCTTTTTCATTCCCTCTTAATATCTATATAGACATATATCATCATCATTCTTCCCACGTGCTTTTTAAATCAACGCATGACTCCAAAATACACCAACAAAACAAGCACATTTCATCTCAACCATTTAAAATAGAAAACAAAAATGAATATATACAAATAATAACAGTAGAATAATAATAACAATGAAAGATAAATAAAAAAAAAAAAAAAACTGAGGAACCAAAGAAGCGAACCCACAATTCCCACTTTAATAAAATACATGTCTCGTCGCGCAACAGCATACGGATCTATATTCGTGCCCATGCGCGCTCCACCCCTTCTCTTTTATTTATTAATTTTTTTATTATTATTATTTTATATATAATATACCTTCACCCACGTCTGCGATCTTGCTCTCAATCTCAACACCTTTCTCTCTATATACAATACTTAAATATCTAAAAAAAAAAAAATTCCAATAAATTGATTTTTTTTTCTAATTATCTTTAAAAATATATATATAATTTAATATTTTTTTCATATTAAAAAATTAAAAATTGATTTTTAAACCTAGTTATATTATTTTTAAAAAAAATATTTACTTAAATTTAGAAAAAAAATTATTATTTTTATAGAAAAAAAATGATAAAAAATCGGTAGCAGATGGCGTAAGTGTCGTGCCGAGTGAGTGAACGATTCTCAGCATGACACAAATACCGAAAAAAAAAAAATAATAAAAATAATAAAGAACAAAAGAAAAGAAAGATAGAGGCCTCGATACGCCCACCGAGTACAGGCGCATAAGCAAAATTTTGTCCTGGTCCTATCCTCTTCGGTGGTATTCAACAAAAAAAGAAAAAAAAAAAAAAAATTACCCTCGTCAGCTTGTGTCTAACTCACTTACACACTTTGACCAAAGACCGCTTCTCTTTCCTTCGCCCATATACACATAGATAAATTTATAATACAACCACATTCACATATATATAAAACTATGTATGTAAAGGGCAGATATGCGTGACGCAAGATACAGTGTGTATATAGAAAACATAGAAAGCCATGATGAGAATAAATGTATCATGGATAAAATATATATATCTATCTCACTTTGATATCCCGCTATTGAAGCAATTCTATTCACAAATTTTACTTGTTAAAGTGAGATAGAAAATGAATTGCTTCGGGGAATTACTAGGGATAAATACCCCATGGTGTTGTACTTGTCAGTGGAATTGAGAAGGGGAAATATTGAGATTCAGTTGTGAGTAAAGGGGATGGAAGATAAAAGCCACAAAATAAATAGAAGGGTAAAAATTTATACACCAAGTGTTGATGATGTTGGAAGATGAGAGGGAGGTAAAGGACAAACATGTATAAAAAAGGTCGGCAATAGAAAAATGTCGACAAGGGTAGAAGAAAAAGGGTCGGCATGGAAAAAATATTATATAAGAAGGGGAAGGTATATATAAAAGTATATACATCTATGTTCAAAATAAGGGCAGGGGGGATTGGCTAGAATATTCAAAGGGAATGTGGTTCAATGTATGTGTTCATATCTGTATTATATATTTTATATTTAGATATATAAGGGTGTGCATTTGTATGGGTATACTGCATGTATTTGTGAAGCTTGGATTGATGTATATATATGCTAGAAATTTTGTATTATAAGGCTTATGTTTTTTTTAGATATATAGTAGGTGTGTACATTGACCAACTGAAAATTATAATATTTAACTAGAAAGGCTGATCGAATCAAATTATTAGGGCGGTAAGTGGGAAGGGTTTCTTCTGACTTGTGTTATAGACTTTTTTTTTTTTTTTAATTTATTTATTTTTTATATTTGATATGGAGGTATTGGGTTTCTTATAATCATATATATTTTTTTGGTAACATCTTGAAGAATTTGAGGGTGGATGATAATACCAGGCAGTAGTTGTGGTAAAAATTGAACAGTAATAAAAAAAGTTAGGGGTAGAAAATTGAGTTAAGATCAAGATATAGTTTCGTTTTATTCAACTGATGTAGATTTTGATTTGAATGATTTATTGGATCATTATTTTGATAGCTAGATGTGGATTAATATGATCTATGATTTATGAACGTTTGAATATTGCAAATATCAAAATAGATTTTTAATAAAATTTCTAAGACGTTGCCTGGACTATAATTAGCAAATTTATCATTCAAATAATATATAAATTATAAATAAATTTTTCAATTGGCTCTATGTTATATACTTGTTGTCAATCAAACAAATAATTGCAAATGTGCAAAATTTGAATCAAGCTTTTGAGCTTTTATCATTGAAATATAAAAAAAGTTATTAATAAAAACAGTGAAAGTCTTAAAGATATATCTAATAAATCGTTAAATATAATTTATGAATATGTGAAGGTTATACTTATGAATATATAATTTATATCTATAGGTGCAGAATATATAAAAGGTTTCAAATTTATAACTGCAAGCATTGAACTTCCTATATATACATGAGGTGAGGCTAGATGGGTTGCATTCAACATGCACTGTATAAACGAACACATTGCAAGCGCACTCCAACTACAATATTATATATCGACGCGCGCATATTTTCTTATCGTAGATTTCATTCGCTAGAAAATTTTTACAATCTTCTTTTCTATCCCTTACTAACGCCTATTTATCTATTAAATTATTCATCCAAATAAAAATTTACAATTATATCTCACATTCTCACAACAATTTAAAACTCCATTGTAATAGAACCAAGCTTTCATGGATCAAAGCTTTTTTAAACTAGCCAATAAAAAAAACAACAACAATCTTCGTAACATGATCATTATTACCAAATGAAATTTTAAATAATAAAAAAATATAGATCCCATAGAAACTTTGTTTCAACAATCAAAATGGTCCGGTAAATACTTCGCTTCTATGATCGCTTGGTTCAATTTTTATACCAACCACGTCTTTTAAAGAATACCTACATGAAAAAAAAAATAAAACTATTGTTATTTGCAAAGTGTTAGGTATGCAGGGATCCAAGATGATTTTACAGGTATAAAAATTTTACGTGGGAGTTTTCAACTTAGAACACCTTCGAGCGACAAAATGTCTGATCTACCATTGCGTGTGTCTGTTACGTAAGTAACCCCTCAAACCATCTGCGATGAACCATGCTCTCGAACCCCCCAAATAGAAAATGAATACACCCTAAATTTATTTCTCTATCTTTTATCTAATATACATTGACGTTCATATATAAACTTGGTATTACTTATCGAAATCTATTTCTGTTTTTTTGTCATTTATTTTTGTTTTTTTCTTTGTTTTTTTTTTTTATTAATGGAAGTCTTATCACCATTTTTAAAATGACTGCAGTCTTTCGATGATAAATTTATGTTAATAAAAAATAGCTGTATATATTTAATAAAATTTTTGACATGATTTATTTATTTAAATAATTAATTAAAATCAAAACTCTTAAATGAAAAATAATTTTGGTAAAAAAATAATTCTAAAAACAAATATTTACCTAGAATTTTATGTATTTTTTAAATTTTCTTCTTTAAAAATATATGAAAAATTCCTCAGAGTGTAAATTAAAAAATACAATATAATAATTGTGTAATCTATTTGTATAATACCCACACGCAGTTAGTTACACTAAAAAAAAATAATAAAAATAAAAATCTCAAAAATAATAATGGTGGTCGATCTATACATGTGCAGAAGATCATTTATCACTGAGACATTTATAAATAAGATGTTTTCAAATTCTAAAATTTCTTGAATACATTAATCCAACTGAATGGTTTTCTGTTAGCTAATCTCACTGGGACATCAAAGTTGTATACAACTCATATTTAAAAGAAGAAAAAAAAAAATAAAACATCATATCTATAAAATCAACACGCAATCACAAACGACAAACAATACCATGTCTATACATTGCTGCAAATATAAAATGAATATACTTTTTTATATTTAATAAAATAAAAAGATTTATATATTTATTTTTTATTTACACACATGTATATTTATGAACTGTGTTTGTGTAGGACAATCTCAATGATCCTGCAGATAAAAAAAACACACACACACACAGTATAAACACAAAAGAAAAAGTCAACATTACGTGGTTCTGTGAAATACGCACAGATAATATAAAAAAAAATAAAAAAAAAGTGAAAATTAAACACCTTATAATAAATATTATGTTGACGCAGTAAATGGTGAGAATTACAATGATAAACTTGTGAGAAGTTATATATGTATTTTATTTTTAATACTTTTTTGTTGACTATAGTGAGATATTTATTTACAAAATTCAGGTCAACAAAAAAATAATTAATCCATGTTTTATGTTACATACATTATATCGTCAACGAAGCAAATCTTATTATTCATTTCAAGCTTCATTAATTACTGAATAATATATCAAGAACAATTACGAAATTTTATAATAACAAAAAACAATTGTATAAACTGACAATAAAGCCATTTATATTATTAAAATAATTCTTTATTTAATAATTACTTCAAAACCTTTTTATTTCAAAAAAATATATCTAATCTAATCTTTCTTTTTCTCCATTTAATATTTTTCTACATAATACCTCCATCATTATTTTAGTAACCATAATAAAAAATTATTTTTTTCAACTTAAAAAATGTTAATTTTCAATGAAAAAAAAAAAAGAATGAGCCAATCGTAAAATCAGCAAGCTATGAAAATAATAATAATCATTAAAAGCAGAGTTGTAAAGAAAGAAGGCGGAGGAAGCCAGTAAAAGTAATATAAAGTGGGATTATAACGATAAACAAGTTTTGAGCAAAAGGTTTTAAAATATAAATTTTAAAACAACACAATAGACATATATCGAGGTAAAAAAATATATATAAATCCTGCGCACATTTACCAATTTTTTGAATGAATAAAATGTCAAGTCAAGCTGTAGAATATATATATATACTATATATAAAAAATTATATATTCAACAAATGGCAATAAGAGAAGAAGAGAGTGTTGAGAGGTGGGAATAAAACCAATCATTGACAACGAGTCAGAGAAGCCGTTGTTGAAGTGTCCATGCGTTATATTGTATGACCCTCTTACACACATGTATATACACAGTCAAGTACCCATTTGTAAATTTCACATGTATATTCATACGCGTATATATAAATGTATGCGAAAATATATATACATTTGAACATAGAGGTATATACACGAGATGAAATGTTGAGAATATAAATTGAGAGAAGGGGAAACTGGTTTAATGGTTGTATGCGCATAAACACCGTCTCGCTGAAGCTTTTTTTTTTATTTCATCTTTTTATGGAGTAAAATGAAAGAAGAAGGGGTGTAATATCAAAACCAACACACAGTTAAATAATCCTACACATTTAAACCACAAGTATACATGTACAAAATGTATGTGTATGAAATTTCAATGTAAAGCCTTGTGTTATCTATCTATTTTCATATAAAAAAAAAACTTCTCTTTTGCTTGCTTTTGCTCATGTTACATTACGCATGCGCATAAAAATATACTGTATAAGTGAGCCAATTCCTCAGTGGCAGCTCGAATCATTAACCGGTCTCCTTGGCAACCCAGACCGACCTAAACCATTGGTTAGTTACTTATCCCCTCTTTCCCCCCTTTTACCCCCTTATTCCATCCACTCTCATTGAGTAAAATCTTTCAATTGCATATATATATTGTTTTTTTTTTTTTTTTATATTTGGGTAAGTTTAACACATATACAAAAATTTTTACAGAAACACAAAGTTACATATAAACGTACATAAGAGTAGTATATACCTCAATTGACCTATCTATTTATTTTTGTCCACTTGTTTTTTTATTTATCATCATGAAGATATAAAAATAATAATTCATAATTCGTATGTATTGTATGAAAAAAGATTTCTACTATTTTAGGGTTGAGCCTTAAACTTACTACTGTGTTATGAAAATATCAAAATTTAAATAACTCATTGTTTGATTGTTTTGTTTTATTATTTTTTTTTCAATTTAAAGATTAATTGTTATCAATATTTTCTTTATGATTTTTTATTTCTTGATTGAAATAAAAAAAAAAAAAAAAAAGGGGAGATATATGTTGTTGCAGAGTTAAATGGCCTGGAAACAAGGCAATCTGGTTGCAGATCGTTAAGGCATAAAAAGTCAAGGGAAATGATCCTTGAAGATTTGTTTGTTTTTTTTTTTTTTACTTTACTTTAAAATACAAAAAATAATAATAGTAATACAAAATCCCTGCTGAGAAAAAAAAACAGGAAAAATTGTTAGACTTTTCGTTTTCAATTGGTAGGAGTTATCTAATATGTCTGATTGATGATCGAAAAAAAAGCAGGCATTTATAGAAATAAAAAAAGGAAAAAAAAAAAAAAAAAAACTGACTAATTTATATCTTGGGGAGGTAATAACGCAACCGGATAGGTCAAAGATTTTTTTATGTGATAGAATAGTCCGCCACCCAATTCTCATTTTAATTCTAGTCTTGCGTGTTGACTGTAGCATTGGGTTTAAGTTCATATATACATACATATATATATAACGGGGAGTGGAACGTGGCTGCCAGACAGCTGTGCCAGTAACGTATTAAAAAAAGGAGCTTATCAATTACTTACTCACGCGAATAAAATTCAAAAAAACTGATCAGTATTAATATTATTATAACTAATCAACTGATTATTTAAAATTTTAGTTATAGCATTAAATACATGTATGTATTTTTCGAATATAAAGTCAAGTAATACTTTTTTTTTTTTTTTTTTGTATTTAAAATAATAACAATAGTTATTGACAAAAGAAAAATAGTATGAAAAACAATTTGGCATGGTCAAACAATTTTACGAAATGAAGATGAATATTTATTTGAATAAGATTGACAAGGGTATAATCTTTGCAGGTAGAAAGTTGTGGTCCTTAGAACCTAAAATCCCGTTACGCGCCTGGCATGGCTTAGCACACAGTCACGACTCAAAATTATACGAACCCCTAAAGCTTAATACTTTTTCAACTAACTTTAAGCCTTAAAAATTATCAAAAATTCATGGTAAACCATAATAATAACATAAATTTATCAATAAAATAAAATTTCATAAAATTAATAAAAATTTTATGATAAATATTTAAAAATAAAATGTTAATTTATGACCCGGGTCAAATAAAATAATTGATACGTTCCTGTTGGCTTTTGGAATCCAAGAAAAAGAGAATATTCAACGCTAACAGCAAGAGAGCTAAGAGAAACAAAGATAGTTAATAAATAAAAGAGGGGAGAAATTGTTAACGATTGAATGGCTCCCCCATATCCTTGAATATTCGTTTTTATTAAATTCTATAGATAGTTTGCTGGGCATGCGCATTTATTCTATTCCAACAGCCTGATAATCACGCCCATTTTGTTATTCAACTATACCACTGGGATTTGTCGAGAATCAACCAATCAAATTTTGACATTTACAATGTTACATAGAGGGAGAATAACCAATGAAAATTTTGGAAATTTTGAAAGCTTGGTTTGTCAGGGGTTGGCGGGACAAGGGGACTATTGAATTTTATGATTGTAGACAGGGGGGAAGAGATGAAGAAAGAGGGGCGTTTGAATAATTCTAAATGCCAGGGTAGGAAATACAGCCAAAGAGGCCACATTATCCAAAAGGGAGTACGTTTTGTCAGTGTTCACAGTGCACATCAACTTGAAAATAATTTTATTATTTTCATTTATTTATTATTTTCTTATATAGTGTATATTTATTTATTAATTGTGATTAATACTAGTTAATAGAATTATTGTGAAAAATTGGAGCAAGTTTTTTTTGGTGAAAATACAATTTTACTTGATGAAATATCATTATTTATTGGATTAATACGCTGATTGGTGAATTTTTAAGTGTGTGTGTCAGTCATACTATGGATGTGTATGCATCTGTGTTGATTTAAGCATTACTGCGCAATCGCAATGTGAGTATATATATATATCCAAGCTTTATTTTTTTATTTTTAATTTTAAAATTGTTTATCAATATATATATATTTTTTTTAATCGATAATGAAAAATCTTGACGATGTATATTTATAAAAAAGAATAGAAGAAAAATAAAAGAATATAATAATTTGATAATAAATTAATATATAAAAATTTAATAAATAATATTATAGAGAAAAAAAAAAAAAAACGGAAAAGACCTCTTGAGACTCACAGTGATGTATGTATTTTAAAATTCTCCCTGTTCATTATTTTAATTATAATAAAAATTTCTTATTTTGTTTAAAAATCAGTGTACTAACTTTTTTTCATCATATGATTTATTTTAATACATATTGTATAACATAATAATAATAATCATAATTATTAATATTTTTCTTTTTATATTTTTATTTTATATAAAGGTGTTAGTCAGCCTGGATTCGTCTCCCTTCCTATATATTTCATTTATTATTTTTTTCTCCCTTGAATCTTTTTTTTTTTTTTTTTTTTCTTTTCCTTTTTTTAAGCCTAATCCTCCCTCTTGTGTTGAACTTTAGGGCATTTTTCATCCTTGTTTGGCACCCTAATTTCGCAAAATTCCCCTTTGGCAATAGTACCACACTTTAATTCTCCCGCCCTAGTGAAGGGCGGTGTAAGGGGAGATATATAGGTATATATATGTACAGTGTCCCCCAGGGTGAAAGACTACGTTTATTCAACAGGAGAAGAGGGAGTTATGGTGGAATTAGAGATGGAGGGATTATACCAACAGCATTGTGCAATATATTTTTATTTATTTTTTTACTTTTTGCATTAATGCACTAGTGTGTGTACATATAAAATCCCCTCTACTGTAAATTTTTTTTTTTCTTCCAATTCAACGTTTATGGTGGTTTTGCCTCAAGACGACATTTTGTTCTTTGATGATTTCAAAATGGATAACAAACTTCATTCTTTTCCCCCTCTATATTGCAAACTACCACTGTCCAGTTTTAACTCTATTTTTTTTTTTTTTTTTAATTTAAATAATTTACACATGTTTATCAACGACCTCATATTGAAAAAAAAATAAATAAATAAATAAATGAAAAAAAAAAATGTCTGGTTTATGCCACGATACTTTGATTGCTCCACTAATTATATTATCATTAATGTATATTAAATTGAGGATGGTCATAGCTATAGTCTATTTACTCATTACATATTAACTTGCTCCAATATGAATAAAGTTGATAGGAAGATACCAAATTACTGTCATATGATGATATCAAAATAATATTATGTTTATTAAAGTTTCATTAAAGAGATATTTTAAAGCACAACTAAAATATTTATTTACCATATTTATTAAAGAAAAAAGAGTAAAAAAAGTTATGTAATTTTATGTCAACAAATACAAGTCAAATTGTATATATATTAGAGATACTGAGTTTTAATTTTCTTTGAACTTTGAACCCTGACATTGACCAGAAACTTTTTTTTAGTGGGTGTTTGCAAAAATTTTACAAGGTCTGATTAGGTTCTCAACTAACTGGTTATTTAATTCTAAATTTTTTTTTAGAATAACCTTTGTTATTGTTACTGTAATTATTTTTCTTTTTCTTGGCAATTTTTTTGCTTTTTATGATTTTTTTTTCTGCTCATTCTATGCATGATTAAATTTCACTCTACGAGAATTCTTTTTTTTGCAAAAGCAAAAGAGTCTCTTTTCTCTTTTATCTTTAACTAACGCAAAAACCCCGGGGAAAAAGAAAGAAAATAAAAAAGAGAGTATATAGAGAGAAAAAAAAAAAAATATATAAAAAAGAAGGCATTATTGGCCACCCTCGATGTTCCACAGAGGTTCTCAATTTCGACGCTATTTTTGTTGTTTATTTCAGGTTATATTTTATTATTTTCATAACAAACAATAAAATATATTTTATTTAATTATTTTCATATGATATTTAATTTTTTAATAATTTAAATTTATATTAATAATATTTTTTCTTATATTTTCTTTGACAATAAAATGATAATTTTTTTTTTTCGACAATATATTTACTCAAACACAGCACATTAATATGATAAATTGATAATTAATTAAATAATGAAAAATATTAATGAATAATGTAAATATGAATGTTTAAATAAATAATAAATTATTTAATTTAATATTAAACTTACTTGGTTTAATTTTTATAATCCTTGAATTGTTGAATAAATGAGTTGAAAAACACTTAACACCAGCAATGTTGGCCACCACACTCGACACTTGCCTTGTGTCAAAACTGAAAAACGAATAAAATGATAAGCGCTTGACTAGGTTATATATACATTTGTGAATTGCCAATATTTAATCTTTTTGATATTATTTATATTACTGTATGTAATTAATGATTTTATAATGAGCATAATTTTTTAGCCAATTTTATCAGAATTATCTTGAATGATAAAAAAAAAAAGTAATAAATAATGAGCTTTAGACTGACATTAAATAAACAAACAAATAAATGTCATTAAAAAATATTATTTAATAATAACTAATACATATTATTTTTTAATTTTTCAGGTTTTGAATAAAATTCAAAATTAAAAAATATTATAAAATAAATAAAAATGGCAAAAAAAAGAATTTTGTAATTTTTTAAAAATTATTTAAAAAAAATATATGATATAAAAAACACACAATAGTTGTGTCAGAATATTTTAAATATTCTAATAAATAAATAAAAAAGGAAAAAAATATTTATCAACAAAATGAGTGAAGTCAAGCAGATAGATATGGCTCAACAGCAACAAAATGTTCAAGATCAACAACAACAACAACAACAACAGCAGCAGCAAGCTCAACAGCAACAACAACAAGCTCAACAGCAAGCTCAGCAACAACAACAAGCCCAACAACAAGCTCAGCAACAAGCCCAACAGCAGCAACAAGCTCAAAGTCAACAATTGCAGCCTCAACAAATTCAACCACAACAAATACAACCTCAACAAATTCAGCCACAACAACAAATGCAAGTTCAACAAGTTCAACAAGTCCAACAACAACAGCAGCAACAACAGCAACAAGCAAATGCACAGCATAATGTAACACAAGTTCAAGTTCAACCTCAAGTTGCAGCAAGCATGTCACAACAGGTAAATTTAAATTAAATATAATTTTGTATTTAAAAAAAAAAAAAACAAATCAAATAAATTACCTAATGTTTTATTGTTTTTTTTTTCTTTTGAAAAAATTTAGCTACAAAATGCAGTTGCAGTGTCAATGCAACATCAACAACAACAAGGTGTTGGTAGTGTATCAATGTCATTATCTGGTCAACAAGGTGCAACAACAATGACAACAATGGCTGCACATCCACAAGCAGTACAAGTTATACAACAACCAATGCAAAGTCAAGCATATCATTTACAACAATTATATACAAATCCACAAGGACAACAAATATTAATGCCTGGTAATTTAACATTACATCCAGCTGGTTTAAATCCATCATCAATACAAGTTATAACTGCTGGTAAACCATTTCAATCTGGTGGACAATTAACACCACATATGTTAACAACAACAGCACAAGGACAAAATGGTGGTCATGGTGGTCCTGGTAATAAAGTACAAGGTTTTCCAACTGGTTATTTACCAGTACCAACATCTGGTAATCCTGGTGGTGGACAAACACTTGTATTTGGACAATTAGGTGTATTAGGATCACCACAACAACAACAAGCATTACAACAACAACAGCAACAACAACAACAACAAAATACAAATAAAACTGATCAAAAATATACATGTACAACTAATAATCAAACTGGTACTAGAACTGGTGGTATGCAATTTGCAACACCATGGCAATTTGCACAACCAGTATGGACTGGTATACAACCACCTGGTACAACATTACTTGCTGCACCAAATCCAATATTTATAAGAGGTCCAACTCAAAATGACATGTATATTCAAAGTCCACAAACAATTCAAACACACAATGGTTATTATTAAAATTATATTATTATATATATTATTATTTATTTATTTTTTTAAATTATTAATATGTATTTTATAAATTTAATTATAGCTTTGGCAACACAACAACAAATTCAAAATGTTCAACAAATTGCTGCTGGTAAACCTAGAGTTATGGATATACAACAACAACAACAATCACAAGGTAAACAAACTGGTGGTGGACAAAGACCACTAAGTATATTACCATCATCATTACAAGGTGTTCAAGGTGCAAATATACGTCCAGCAAGTTCAGTATCAACTCAAACTGTTCATGGAGTACAGACAACGGTACAGGTCATTATTTAAAAAATACATATTAATAATTACAAAAATACAAAACAATACAATATTATACAAAACAAAAATATTATTTTATATTTATACTTGATGGGGATTAATTTATTATTAATTTTTTTTTTTATTATTTATACACAAATATACTTGAATATTTCATATTTATTTTTAAATAAAAAAAAAAAAGCCACTTAGCCACCACAGTAAAATTTGCCCAAAGTAAAAAAAAAAATAATAATAATTAAGAAAAAGTTAGGATATTTTGTTATTTTAATTTAATTTTGTTATTTTAAATTATTTTTTTATTTAATTCATAATTTGGTAATGCAAGAGTATTGTTATTATTTTTAATTTTTTTTTTCATTTCTTATAATTTTATGATTTTGTTATTATTATTATTTTTTTTTTAAATTTAGAGTGGCAAGGGCAGTGGAAGTGGTGGTAAAGGCCGTGGTAAGCCAGTGGTTCGCACAAGTCCCGGCACAAATTCTACTCAATTAACAACAAAAGCTGATGCATCAAATCAAACCAAATCAAATGTACATCATGCAACAATGATAATGCAACAACAAACGTTATCTGGCAACAATAATGGCAACAATTCCAAAGTATTAATAACAACAAATACACCGGTGGTAACTTCTGCGCAACCACCTGGCTCACCCATGTCCACAACTGACAAGCAAAATTTTGGACAACAAAACAAAACAGTAATGCAATCACCACAACAGCAGCAGCAGCAGCAGCAGCAAGTTCAGCAGCAGCAGCAACAACAACAGCAAGCTCAACAACAACAGCAAGCACAACAGCAAGCTCAACAACAGCAACAAGCACAACAACAGCATCAACAACAAGTACAGCAACAAGTTCAACAACAGGTACAACAACAAGTTCAACAGGCAATGCAACCACAGTATCAACAAATGATTATGCAACAAATGCATCAATTTCATCAACATCAACAACAGCAACAGTTACAACAGCAGTATCAACAACAGCAACAGCAGCAACAACAACAGCAGCAACAGCAACAACAAGCAGCACAAAATGCACAACAACAAATACAACCTAAACCAATGATGGGTATGTTTAATTTAATTCTACTTGTTTTTTTTTTTTTTAAATAAATAGCACATGTTAAATGGTAATTTTATTTTTTTTCGTCAGGTATGGCTTTACCAACTCAACAACAACAGGGTGTTGTTCTTGGTACTGATAGACCAATAATGCCAGTTGTATCAATGAGTGGCGTTGGTGTTGGTGTTGCAACAGCATTACAAATGAATCAAGTACAATCACCAATGGGAACTGTTCAACAAATATCAATGCCAATGATTGGTGGTCCAACACAAGTACAAGCAATACCAATTATGACACAAGCACCAGAACAACAACAACAACAAGCACAATTGCAATCATTAACTCAACAATCAACACAATCATCACAACAAACTGATAATTCAACTATGATTATTACAACACCAGATAGATCACAACAAAATGATATACAAAGTATCATACAACAAAAAAATACTACAACTACAACAACAACAACAAATACTGATGATAATAATAAAATAGTTAAAAAAGAAGATAATGATACAAAAGAAAATTCAAATCCATCAAGTCAAACTGAGGCAAATAAAAAATTAAAAGAAGAATTAAAAACTGATGATAAATCATCAAATCCATTGACAAATTTAGCAAATGCTGTTAATTCAATAACAAATGGTAATGATGAACCATCAACAGCATCAACACCATTATCAGCTACAAGTAAACATGCATTACCAAAAGCACTTGTTAAACCACAAGTATTAACTCATGTTATTGAAGGATTTGTCATTCAAGAAGCATCAGAACCATTTACTGTTAATCGTTCAAGTCTAAATGGAATTGGTAATCAAGATAATTTAATAAATAAAAATAATCAAAATAGCAAAGAATCCAATGATGAACCAGCAAATAAAAAAAGTATGTATTTTAAATTTAATATAGGTATATTGTATAACAAGAAAGATTATTTATTTATTTATTTTATTTTAGAAAAAAAAAATTCATCAAATCATTCAAATGACAGTGGTGATGGTACACCAGGAAAATGTGAAAGTTGTGGTATTCCACTTGATGATAATATTAAATTTAAAAAAGATAAAAGATATTGTTCTTCAGTATGTTCAAAGAGGTAATAAAATAAACAAAAATAATAATATTATTTATCAAATAATTATAATTGTTTATTAATTATATTTTTTTTTTTATAAATAGTAAAAAGCGTGAAGCCAAAGAACGAGAACAATGGACAGATATTGAAGTTGATTTAAAGAAAAATGATAATGATTCATTGAAAAAATTAAATAACAATAATGTTAATAATATTAATAACATTAATAATAATATAAATAATATTATAAATAATTTGGATGAAAGATCAACAGCAGCTTCAACACCAACAATGGACGATTCAATGATTAGAATAAATCCAGTTAAATGGACAGTAAGTAAAACAATAAATAAACAAGTTAAACAATTATATTTACGTATTATTTAAAATTAATATTTCTTATTTATATTTTTCCCTCAGGTAAATGAAGTTTGTGATTTTATTAAAAATTTACCAGGATGTTCTGATTATGCTGAAGATTTTGCTATACAAGAAATTGATGGTCAAGCATTGATGCTTCTAAAAGAGGATCATTTAATGTCAGCAATGAGTATTAAACTTGGTCCAGCATTAAAAATTGTTGCTAAAATTGATTCAATGAGAATTGATACTAGTATTTCAACATCACCATCATCAAACAGTTCTTGAATAACTTTATAATTTTAAATAATAGTCTAATTTTTTTTTTTTTTTATTATTATTATACTTTAGTTGTTTGACAATTTACAAACTGTATAAATTATTATAATTATTATTTTTATTTTGTTATAAATAATTATTAAGATAAAAAAAAAAGGACGAATAACTGCCGCTAAAATACTGATATTTTAATGTTAAATAAAATGTAAAATAATATCCATATAATTTGTTATTAAAATTTAAAGAAAAAAAAAAACGTACTATCTACAAGAGAATAATAATAATTAAATATTTCTGTAAATAATATTTGAATAAGAGAATAATCATCATAAAAAAAAAAAAGAAAGAAAAAAAAAAAAAAATTAGATTTAACAATGTGCAATTGCATTAAAGATTTTTATACAATTTCTTTTTACGATAAATATTATAAAATCAATAATAGCAAGTGTGAAAAATAAAAAAAATTATATATTAAAAATTTCAATGTTTTTTTCAAATTATTATTAATAAAATCAAATAAATTAATTATTAAATATTTTTATTATTTTTATAAATTTACAATGAATATTATTTCAATCATTGATAAATTAATTTATAAATAATCATAATACATTTTTAATTATAAATAATTAAAGATAATAGTTGTTTTTATTTATTTACTGAAATTTTTTACATTTGTTTATTTAAATTTTTTTTCTGTGTATTGACAAAAAAAACATTGTGTTGTTTTTGTGTTTTCATTTTGATGATGATGTTGATTAATAGAATTAATTTATGCTTTGTTTTCTTCTTTGTCAATTAGTCCAGTACCTTCTTGAAGAAGCTCTTGTTGTCTACGTAATTCTTCAGCAATTCTTTGTGGTTTAATATTCATGTAGTAATTCCAACCCACGAGGCCAATGTATGTCAATCCTGCTAGTGAAATGCCCATACATGTGTAAACAAATCCACGATGAATTTTATCAAGAATATATGTTTTTGGTACTTTTTTCATTGTTGATTATTTATTATTATAATTGCTTGTCAATTATTTTTTAATTCAATATATGAATTATTTGATAACTTGAGTTGTTTGATAAGATGTTTGTCTATTAATTTTTTTTTGGTTATGTTTTTATTATATATATTTTTCGATTGATTGTTATGGAAATTGTTATCATATGTCGAGAAAATAGAGCTGTGAGTTTTGCATCTTGGCAATTGCAGTTTTCAACTTTACCAACATGATTTAAAAATATAAAATAATAAAATATTTTATATAAATAATTGTATAAAATAAAATAAATGTATAATGTTAAAAAAATAATTAGAAAATTTTCAAGTGGATATGCCATCAACAGTTGGATAAACAATTAGAAATATCTTTTTTTAGAATTAAATAAATTTTAATTATTATTATTAATGACATTAATAAAATAAATTGTTAAAATTTAAATAAATCATTGTTTTATTTATTAAATAATATATATTAATTTTTTTTACTTCAGGTCAAGGTCAGGGTAACATTCAACATCTTTTTAAAATATATTATTCGTTGACCTTTTGATAAATAAAATTTGAAAAAAACTAATTAATAAAAATGATTAGAATATTATAATAAATAATCTTTAATATTTTTTCTATTTTTATTTTGGTAATTCCAGGATTTAAATATGAAGAGTAACTTTCCTCATGACAAAGTCCAATTCATTAAATTGAAATATACCACGAGTTAAAATCTTGGGGTTGAGATTAAAAAAACAATTGGTTAAAATATACAAGCACGTGTCAAATAATTTTTTAAATATATTATCTATTGACCCTTTATTAAATAAAATTTGGAAAAACCAATTTATAAAAATGATTAGAATACTATAATGAATAATATTTAATAATTTCTATTTTTATTTTGATTTTACCAGGAATTAAATATGAAGATCAACTTTCCTCATGGACAAAGTCCAGTTCTATTAATGACTATTATAATCTATAATAATTAAAATTGACCGAACTTGCAGGTACAAGTGTTGGTATATATATTGAAGAAAAAATGAGAAACAAAATTAATTAAAAGTGGACTTTCTGCGAGTGATCATCGACTTCAAATAAATATAGGTATGTTTTATAAAAGTTTATTTAATTTATAATTTTTTTATGTTATTTTAAATTTTTTAAAAATATTTAATAATTGTCAAATATTATTTCAGAATATATTTAATTTAAAAATTTAAATAATGAAGTTGTTGGTGAATTTAACAATCTTTGGATTGTTTTTAGCTTCATTAACAAATCAATTTGAATCAAAAAAAATATATTTAAAATCAGCTTCTACTAAAGAATTATCTTGGAAAGATAAATCAGACCATGTTGAAATTAATTTACGTCCAATTGCTGAAAATTCTAGCAGTGTAACAAATCTAATAAAATTAGGATCAGCCTTGGCATCAATAACAATACCTCCACCATTAGGTCCAATAATTGGATTTACGTCAATGACATTTTTTACATTTTATGATGCAAATAAAAAAAAAATTGAAGATGCAAAAAAACCAATACACACTAAAAAATCTAAAATAGCATTTGAAGAAAATATAACACAAATAAAATCAAGTATTATTTTTGAATCTGAAAAAACATTTAATAATGTAAAATTTTTAATAACAACTCAAACGGGTGAATTAAAAACACATATTACATCTGAATCACAAAGAATTATAAAAGAAATATTTCATATTGTTGATAAACATGGTTTATTACTAACTTTAGGTACAACATCAGAATATCTTGATAATTATTATGAAGATAATCATGTTGATTGTTTATTAAAAAATAAATGTTCACATGGAAATAAAGAAAGTATATTTAAACAATTAACTGATGAAGGAACTGATTATAAAATTAACTTGAGAAAATTTTTATCAAGCTATAGAACAGATACAATTATTGGTCCAGTAACAAATTGTTTTGGATATATACTTGCAGAACATGCATTACATGTATGTTTAAAAGCTAAATTTTTTTTTTTTTTTAATTTAAACTGTATACACTTTTTTTTTTATTGTTTAAAACATTTAATTTTTATTCAAGGTTGATCATGGTTGTGATTGTAACATTGAAAATGGACAATTTAAAATATTAAAACTTTTTTTATCAATGATGCTGACATTATCAAAAAGTTATTCAATGATGATAACTGCAATAATGCTTCAAGAATGTGATAAAATTGACAAAAAAAATGGTAATTTTATAAAATATTTATATATATAAATTAAAATATAATTTTAATGAATTTTTAATAATTAATAATTTAATATAGTTAATGTTTTTTAATAATAATAATAATTTTTTTTATTAGGAGTTACAGAAAGTCATTTAATTACAGCAATAAAAACAGTTGAAAATTTTAATAAAGAAGCTCTTAATATGACAGAATATGCACTAATTGCAATGGGCCAAGCATCGACAGAAGTTCGAAGATGTGATTTAGGTCGAGAACATAAAAAAGGTATAAAATAAATTTTATTGGCTTTGTTTTTATTTAATTTTAATTTTTTTTTATTTGTTTTTTTAAACACAGGCATAACGTATGATCATTTTAATCAAATTTATGGTAATTATATTGTTTTTGATTATAATCGTCTTAAAATATTTTCTCAAATTTTGCCTCAAACTGATGAAGTTAAAAAATGGAGATCAACATTTCCCAAAGAAATCAACTTGTCAAATGTTATTTATGGTTTTAATGGACAAAATTGGACATTAAATAAAAACTGTCAATATGATCGTACAATCGCTGAAATTACTCATTATTACGAGGTAATAAAAATAACATTATTTTTTATAAATAAATATTTATATTATATTTTTATATATTTTTTATTTAGGAAAATAATACTGAACGTTTTTATCATCATGTTAAAATTTTTTATAAAAATGATTTTACAAAAATTTATGGTAAAACAGAAAGTGATAAAAAATTAATTATTAAATCTTTTAAAAATCATCCGAGATTTCGATCGAAATATTGTATGCTGTGCCCATCACCAGTTAGAATATGTACTGTTAATTCTACAACAAATTCTGTTCGTTTTGTTAGTATAAAACCTGTCATAGCATCAACTGATTAGTAAGTTTATTATTAAATAATAAAATTAAAAAAAGAAAAAAAAAAAAAAATTCATTATAAAATTAATTATTATATTATTTTTTTAAAACAGTGTGGTAACTGGAGTACGTTGGAAATTTTTAAATAAAATTTTATACTTGGAAATTCAACAAGGAAAATTTGAAAATGATACTATTGTTGATGGAACGGTTGAATGGAAAAAAACAAATCAACATGCATCTAATACAAACACAATTTCTATTGGTAAAAATTCAGCTAAAGGATTTATCATGGATGATGTTAAATTACCTCTAGATTATATAATAACAGGTTTGAAAAATAATTTAAAAAAAAAAAAAAAAACAAAGTAAATAATGATATATATTAATAAATATAATAATTAAACAGGTGTAAAATTTGAATTATCAAATATGACAAAAGAACTTATTGAAATAAAAATTCAAGGAAAATTAATAAATGAAACTGCTGAAAAAACAATATGGACTGAAAATAATTATGAAATTAAAAATTTGTAAGTTAATATAAAATTGAAATATAAATTTTAATAATAATATAAAAATTATATTTTTGCATTAATTTTACAGTACAAAATTGGAAATAAATGAACCAGATTCATCTGAACTAGCACCAATAAATAATGTACTAAGTAAACCAGGTAAACATTATGTTCATTTTAAAGCAAGTGACATGAAAAAAGATGCTGGACAATCAACAATTCCATATCTTGATATTCAAGATGTTTTTACAAGTCCATCACAACCATTAAATGGTATTGGATTATATTACAAAGGGCTGGATGGTTTTGGAGGATTTATTGGAATAAAAATATTTGCTGCTGATAGTAGATATTTAATTGATATAAATTATATGAAAAAATATCAACGAAGAATTGATGAATTGTTCAAAGAATTTAAAGAAATTAATCATCTTTCAATCTAAATTTATTATTTAATTTTAACCTAAATTTATTATTATTATTTTTCAATTTAATAATAATAATAATAATTTACTAAACAATATATAAATAATGAATAAATTTATTTTATTGTCACTAAAATAACAGATGTATTTAAATGTGTTAAAAAATAATGAAAATTTATTTAATAGAATATATATAAATTAAATAACAAAAATATAATTTATGAAATTTTTTTTTTATTATTAGCTAAAATTTTAAAAAAATATGGAAATATTTAATCATGATTTTATTATTATAAATTGAATAATATACAAACAAATATAAAAATTAAAAAAAAAAAAAAAAAAAACACATTAATTATATCAACAAATATTTAATCTTTAAATGTCAAAATATCATAATAAATATTAAATATTTCTATAAATTTTAATATCTATTATTAATAAAAAAAATTTATGTACATTAAAAATTGAAAAATAAAATAAAAAAAAAAAAACGAATTTATTGATAATTTTTTTGATATAAAAGAAGTAAAAAAAATAAAAAAAATTTAATGTATTAAAAATTTTAGTGAGTTAATAAAAAAACCTTGTAATAAAATGTTTAAAAAAATAAAATTAAATATAAATTTAAAGATACTTGGAGTATTGATAATTTTATTAATAAATAAAAATAATGCTGAAAATTTAACATCAAAACTGGACATAATTGAATCATTGAATAACGAAAAAACAAATGAATTAAATAAAATTTTAATTGAAATTAATAATAATAATAATTTATTTGATTCAAAAAATTATATAAATAAAACTGAAAAAATTGCATTTATTCTATTACCAAAACCAATGAATTTATTATTGAGTATGTCATCATCAATAATATTAAAATACAACAATAATAATTCAAATATTGATACAAGAAAAATTTTAGAAACAGAAAAAACAAATAGCTCCGAAAAAAGCATAATAAAAATTGGTAATGAAACATCTTGTTATTTAGAAAATTTAACAAATAAAATAACAAATGAAATTAATAAATTAATAAATCATAAAAAAACATTAACAATAAATATTAATAATGAAACAAAAATTCAAAATATAGAATTAAAAATAGCTTATGAATTGAGAAAAACAATTATTTATTTTAATAATTTTTATGATGATAATATTAATTGTTTATTAACAAATGAATGTATATCATATGAAAGAGAAAAATTATTTGATATTTTAATAAATCGTAGTAGTAAATTTAGAATTTCATTGCTTACATTTGTAACACAATATATTAATCCATTACAATTATCAAATGAACAACATGGATTTTTTAATTATATACTTCATGAATTAAAAAAAAGAGTAAGTAATTTTAATATATTTAATTGACATTATAAATTAATTAAAAATCTATTTAAAAATTAATTTTTTTTTTGTATTTTTTCAAGGCCAAGGAACGTCGTGATTGTAATATTGAAATTGAACAATCTGAAATATATCGTTTGTATGTTTCTTTAATGTTAACTCTTGAAAAATGTTATTCATTGATTATTGCTGCTTATATGATACGTTATCGTGAAAATCAATCAAATCAAACAAGTTTGTTTTAATTATTATATGAAATTATTAAATAAAAATTTGCAATAATATTAATTTAAATCATTTTTTATTATCAATAGTTGCAATGGGTTATTTTTCATCAGCAATTAAATCATTAAAAAAATTAAATGAAGATACTATTTTTATAACAAAAAATGCTGAAAATGTTATGAAACAATTGTCAACTGAAATGAGACGTTGTGATCCACCGAAACATGTCAAAGGTAAATTAATTTAATTTATTTAACATGTAAATAAAATCAAGTAAATTTAATTAATTTCAATTAATTTTAATAGGTGTTACTCATGATCGTTTTCTTCATGCTTATGGAACATATACTGGCTTCACCTGGGATCGTTTTTACAATGATCAATATGATCACTACACTTATGTTGACAGATTAATTAATCCATCAAACAATTCTGATGGAATTTATGGCACGACAAATCAAGGCTGGATACGTTTGAAAAATAATTGTTCAAATGATAATAATATTGCTGAAATTCGTCACTACTATAAAGTAAAGAAAAAAAACTTTTATATATATAAATGTGTTTGTATTTTTTATTTATTAATTTAATTTTTTTTTTTTTATTGTCAATAGAAAAATTGTACAGATAGATTGTATCATCATTTTGAAATAACATATAAAAATAATACAAGAGAAACATTTGGAAAATCAAATAGCAAAAATAATCAAAGTTTTGTTATGAAATATTTTCAAAATCGATTTAAATTTGGTAATAATTTTTGTGGTAGATATTGTCGTTCACCAGTTGAAATTTGTTCAATTGAAGATTTTAATAAAACAATAAGACACATAAGTTTAATGCCAGTTGATGCAACTTCAAATTTGTAAGTTACAAGTTAAAATTATTTGTTAAATAATAATTAAGATATATTATTTGAATTATTAATTTTTTTATTTTAGTGTTGTCACTGGTATTCGTTGGAGAATTAAAAAAAAAATATTATATTTCGAAATACAACAAGGTAAATATGTCAATGATAATGTTATTAATTCAACAATTCATTGGAAAAAAACACCAACTCATGAAATTGGAAATAAAACAATTACTATTGGAGATAATTTTGCAAAAGGATTTATGCTTGATAATATATTTTTACCTTCTGGCTACTATCTTACAGGTATAATATAAAAAAAAAATGCTTACATATATTTTTATATTAAATTATTTAAGGCAATTAGCATTCAGTAAATAAATGAAAAATATATTTCAGGTATTCAATTTGTTCAAAATAATACAGATGAAAAAAATGATAATTTAGTAAAAATAAAAATTAAAGGAAAACGATTTAATAAAAATATCAATGATACTGTCTATCGTACAATGAATTCAATATCAAAAAATTCGTAAGTAAAGAAAATATTTAAATAAAAAAAATAAGTTAATTTTTGTCTTTTTAATATGTTAATTAATTTATTAATTATTAAATAGTTTACAACTTCAAATGGATAAGCCAGATGCTTCAGAGTTTTCATTGAACAATATGATATTAAGTAAACCAGGTGATTATATTTATTTTAAATCAAGTGACATGAAAAAAGATGCTGGACAATCAACAGTTCCTTATCTTGATATTCAAAGTATTGAAACAACACCAGCTAGACCATTAAGTGGCATTGGAAGTTACTACAAGGGCAGCGATGGCTTTGGAGGTTTTGTAGCATTAAGAGCTTTTGTCAGTAATATGACAAGTATGGTAAATCCAATGAATATTGAAATTTACACAACTATTATTGAAAATGTCATTGAAAAATTACACGACGAAAAATTATAAATTTTGTATTTTTTTTTTATAAATTTTTAAATGTTTTATTAAATTAATAAAAAAAAAAATTTAATTAAATAGTTTGTTTATACGTTATTTATTTTTTTTCTGAGATTTAAATTTAGCAAGTTAAAAAGTATTTTTTCAAATTATATATTAACATATACTGTCATAAAAAATTCCATTTAGAAATATTTTTTTTTAACGAGTATGTCCTAGAGAAAAAAGTACCTAATTTTATCTGCAAATTAACGTAATTTTTGGAGACATTATCGTATTTTAATTTTATAAAAATCCATGTCGACATCAATGAATAATTAATAAGTTTAAATTAAGTATCTAACCAATATGTTTTATAATGAATATTTATTTTTTAAAAATGATAAAAAATAAATGTTCAATCAATCAATTTTTGTACAAATCATTATATAAAATTTAATTATTTACGTATTTCTTTACGAGATTAAAAAATAAATTACGAAATTTTTTTATATTATAAAAAATCAGCTAATTATATTCCTAACTAAACGCAAGCTCAAGTGAATTTAATATTTGACGAAAAATTTATTAAATTTCTTTCTCTAATTATCAAAATAAAATAAATGAAAAAACAATTTCTAAACTCACCGATACAGCAATCTCCATGTCCAATTGATGTCGACTCCTTTACATCATCTGCAACAATAATTAAAAAAAATTAAAAATTGTATAATTTTTTAAAAATAAAAAACACACTTAATAAAAGTCAAATTAAAAAATTAGAATAACTATTGCTTCCGCAATCAAATATACAAATAGACAAAATGACTTGAAAATTTAAGAGAAAAAAAATAAATAAATAAATAATATTATGTAAATATTCCAACTTGCATAATGACTCCTTAAAAAATATCCAAACATGTTTTGATTTTAGTTAAATTATATTTATACAAACTTATTTAAATTAATTATTCATATATTAAAAAAATATTACAAAATACATTTATTGGTCTCGGTCAAGGATGTCATCAGAGCTAATTATACATTCATTAATTCCTGTTTTTCGAGTAACATAGTTCCTCTCTATATAAACTCAATCCTCTTTAAACTTTTGCCATTTGATTCAGTAAATTGTCCATAAAAGTATCGTCATGGCATCAATTATTAATTTCACAATAATTGGATTGCTCATGTTATTAACTAATCAATGTAACACCAGTAATATCACCGATCTAAATACTGAATTTGTAGAAATTTTAACACAACATTTGTCTATTATTGATGATAAATTGCCAGAATCAACTGTCCCAGGAACATTACTAAAATTTTCTTTTGCATCAATTGCTTCTTATTACGAAAATGGCAATACAACATCATATACAATTAATGAAACAAATGAAATTGGTAATACTTTAATTGAATTTTTAAAAGCATATGAAAAAAGTATTTTAGTAAAATTAGATAAACCTAGCACAGTTACATTTCCAAGTGATATAATAAATATTGAAAAATTATATAAAAAATATTATAAATGTGTATTTATAAATAAATGTGATAATCTTTTAAAAAATAATATAACAAATAAAAATGATTTAGCTGATTATTTAACATCACAAGTTATTAATTCTTTACAAAATTATTTTAATAAAACAGCTGATCCATTTGCTGTATTAAACGTAAGTTTTTATATATTTTTTTTTGTTTTAATTTATATTTTATAATTATACATATACATGTACTTATATATATATATTTTTTTTTTAAATGTTTAGAATGTAATTCCAAATGACAAATGTGTTAAAAATTTTGATTTATTTACTATGGTAATAATTGAATATTATAAAATTATTACTTTAACAATGACAAAAGGATTTTCAATGATTATTGCAAGTTATATGATTCCTTATCGTCAATCAGTAAATTCAAGTGGATCAATTACTCCAGCTTTTTGTGGTAAATTATTTTTATTAAAATATAATTGTTAATTGTATTATTTTTTTTTTTCTAGATTAATTATTTTATTAATAAAAATAAAAATTAAATTAATATAATTATTTTAATATTTATAGAACCACATGAATGTTTGCTTAAAGCAACACAAGTACTTCATCATTTTAATATGTGGAATATATTGATAAGTGAAGCTCAAAAATATACAAGAAATTTTTATAATGAATGTCAATCACAACAAGTTTTACTAAAAGGTATTTTTACTAAAAATTAATTGTTTAATAAATTAATTATCCCATAATGAAATTTGATTGAATTTTTTTTATTTTATTTTTTTAGGTGCTGATTATGAAGAAATTTGTGATAATTTAAATGATAATTTAACAGAGTGTATTCGTGCAATAAATATTAATCCAGTTGAAGTAACACCAGGCTTGTAAGAACAATTAAAAAAAAATAATTTTATAAATATATTATAAAATTATTAATAAAATTTATTATTTCAGCTCAATGACTGGTTTTAGATGGGCAAATATTGATCAAGAATTATACTTGGAATTACAAGAAGGAATTTATAATAAAACTCAAAAAAAAATGCTTTCAGTTAGATGGACAAAAGCAATAAAAAATAATAATTCAATTTTAATTGAAAATTTAAATAATGGTTTTTTTAATCTTGCATCATCATTATTGCCAATTTACTATCATGTAACAGGTAAAAATTATAATTATTTAAATTTATTAATAAATAAAAACTATTATTTAAATTCTGTTAAATAATAAATGAACAAAATTATTTTTTTTTAATTTAATTTTAGGCGTGAAATTTAATGTTTCTGATGAATCAACTATTACATTATTTGTTACTGGAAAAGACATGTATAGTAATGATACTCAAGAAGTTGGACCAATTAGCTATGATAATACATGGGATCAAGATGTTATTCCATTTATTGATATTCGAGATATAGTAACATCATTACCAGCTCCAATATCAGGAATAAAAGCATACTCAAAAAATGTTGATGGTTTAGATTTTGTAGGAATTGATACTGTTACTAATACTGAACTTGATTTTCATTATTTAGAATTTGATGAAAGTATACTTGATGACATCACAGAAATGTATGATCAATTAAATGAAGTATCAAAAAAATTTAAAACAAATAAAAATAATTAAAAAATGTGATTTTTGAATTATAAAAATTAATTATTTATAAATATGCAATTGTATTTTATTGTCTATATTTTTAATTGATGATTATTTATTTTATCTTCAGGCACGTGTAATATTTCTCGATTATAAATCATTCTATTAAAAATCAATTAAAAAAAAAAAAATGTAAATAAAAAAATTTAAATCCATTAATTATTAAATTTTTATGAAATTTTTCTATTCATACGTTATGTTTAATTTTTTATTTACACATTTATCAACAGTCAAAGTCAATTTAATAATTGATATTATTATTTTAAATGAAAAGTAAAAATAAATAAAAATAATCCGGGTCATTAATCTTAACATTATAATGCCAGTAGTTTGAAAAAAATTATCTGGTATTTACATTAGTATGAAAATAAATTTGAAAAAAAAATTTAATTATTAATATTTATACAACATTAATAGCTTTGACATTAATTTATTAATTGTACACTTGTTTTGGATATATTTTATTCGTCATTTGACGTTTGTAAAATTAATGATAAATTTAAAAATAAGGAAAGGGATCTATATTTAAATGAAAATACCGATAAGAATTAAATTCATAATTAATATATTTTTTAAGACGAATTTTTTTTTACAGCAATTTTTTAACGAATTAAAATTGCTATGAAATTTTTAATAAAATTTGCAATCATTGGATTGCTTGTGAATTTATTGATAAATGAAATTCATGGACAACTTCAACTTGCTGGTTATTTATCAAAAATGAATAAAAATTTAAAAACAAATAGTGAAGAAGTAGAAGCAGGATTTGAAACAGATGTTCATCAGTTATCTAGAGATCCAACTAATTGGATGAATTATGCAAGAATTGGTACAGGCCTAGCATCTGTTATATTACCACAACCAGCTGGTCTCATTGTTGGTCTAGCATCAACAGCATTTTTTTCATTTTACGATGCAGATCTTGATCGACAAGGTGAAAAATTACAACAATATGAAAATGAAAATCGTCGTCAAGAAGCACAATCACTTAACTATGAATTAACAGAAAAACTTGATGCAATTGGTAAAGCAATATCAATTGAATCAGATAAAATAATTAAAACAATTGAAAATGAAATAACTGGTATTCATCAACATATTGATAATGTAGCAGAAAAAATAATTGAAACATTAAAAAATATTATGTATGGAAGTACATCATTCAATGATTTATGTTATGTATTAAATTATTTAAATATATTTTATAGAGATAATATTGATTGTTTATTAAAAAAAGATTGTTTACCACAAGTTAGAAGAGAATTAATTGATAATTTAGAATTACGTGGAAAAGAATTTAGAACAAGATTATCAACATTTGTAACACAATTTATATATACATCAGCAACTTTACCAACATCAATTGATCGAGTTCCTGGATTTTTTACATATATACTTGATGAATATAAATTGCGAGTAAGTATTATTTTTTAATATTCAAATTATTATATTTTTTATTTATTTATTATTTTTTTGAAAAGGCCAAAGAACGTCGTGATTGTAATATTGAATCAGAACACTCAGAAATATATCGTTTGTATACAATAATAATTATGACTCTTCAAAAATCATATTCAATGGTGATAGCTGCACATATGATGGGATATCGTGAAAATATAAAAAATAAAACACGTTAGTTTAATTAAAAAATATATATATATCAATAATATTGTCTTTGAATATTAAAAATGTGTAAATTTTTTTACAGTTTCAAGACATTATTTAAAAACGGCAGTTAGCACATTAGAAAGATCAAACAAAGATGCTGAAATTGTTACTAGAATGGCATACTTGGCACTTGAAAAAGCTTCACGAGAAATTAGACGTTGTGATCCAGATAAACATAAAGAAGGTAAATTTTTATCTCTTGATATTTCTTCAATTTTATCATGTAAATGATTTTATGTATTTTTATTTATTTCTTTCAATTATTTAATAGGTAAAACATATGATCGATTTGTTTATATTAATGGATTATATACTGGTTATACATACAATCGATATTACATAGCAAGTAATAACAGTTATGTATATATTGATAATTCAATTAAAAGAGTAGAGTATCTTGGTTTAAATCCTACAAGTTATGATGGAATTTATGGACGTACTAATCAAGGATATGTACGTTTAAATACACAATGTGAAATATATCATGATGTTGCAGAAATTACTCATTATTACGATGTAAAGAAAAGAATTTATTTATCATGATATTAATTATTGAAATTTCATTTAAAAAATAATTAATTAATTATAGATTATGGATGAAACAAGATTATATCATCATTTTGATTTTACATATAAAAATGGTACTCAAAAAACATTTGGAAAATTAGCAAAAGAGAATCAATTAATTGCTTTTGTACCATTTGAATATCCATTTAAAATTTTTGGAGGCTATTGTCAATCATCATTTTGTCCTTCCCCGGTAGAAACATGTCCTATTGAAACTCCTGATAATGCAATACATCACATAAGTTTAGTCGCTGTCAATGCAACCACAGGATAGTAAGTCAAACAGCTAATATCATACTTCATAACTACAGTAGATTAATTTTATATTTAAAACAAATTAAACAGTGTTGTAACAGGAATTCGTTGGAGAATAAAAAATAAAATATTATATTTTGAAATACAAGAAGGTAAGTATGTCAAAGGTAAACTTCTCAATGAAACAATTTATTGGAAAGAAACACCAACACATGAAATATCAAATGACAAAACAGTTGCAATAGGAAAAAAAACTGTCAAAGGTTTCATGATGAATGATGCTCATTTACCAACAGATTACTTGTTATCAGGTTAAAAAATAATTAAATCTCTAATCAATAAAAAAAAAAAAAATAAATAAAGCTTATTTGTTTAACACAAAAAAAATTATATAATTATATTTCAGGTGTCCAGTTTATTTGGAATAAAAAAATTCGTCAAGGAAGTGATTTAGTGAGAATACGAATTTTTGGAAAACGATTATATCAGAAAAAGCTTTTCAGTGTAAATTATGAATTACCTTCATGGCAAGAAAACATGTAAGTATAATTACAATAAGAGCAATAATATTATATATTGATTAAATCAAAATTACTATTTACACTTTAAATAATTTTTCTTTTCTTTTTTTTTAGCATGAGATTACCACTTGATAATGCAGATGCATCTGAGTACTCGACAAATAATTTAATACTCAGTAAACCAGGAGAGCATTACATACATTTTCAACCATCAGACATGAAGAAAGATGCATCACAATCAACAATTCCATATCTTGATACTCAAGAAGTTGTATCAAATCCACCACAACCTTTACAAGGTCTTGGATTATATTTCAAAGGCAGCTATGGCTATGGTGGATTTATTGCAATACGAGGATTTATTGCTGATCTTAATAAACGTATGAGTCCGGATATGGTCAGCAATTATGGCAATACAATTGGTATTATCATAAAAGATCTTAAAAAAATTACATCTTTACCATAACAAAATAATATTTTTTTCATGATTATATAATTTATAGATTTGTATTATTATTTTTTGAATTTAATTATTAAATCAAATATCAAATAATAAGCTTGTAACTTTTTTATAATAATTTTTCAACTTATTAAAAATTGTAACAAAAGATAAAAAAAAAAAATGTTGAAAGTTTATTTGTATATGTATATAAATAAAAAATAATATGCATCAATCACAAAAGTTTTCATAAATTTTATATTCATATACATATACGTATTATTTTTTATATTTATTTTGATAAAATCAGTATACTGTTTAGCCTGCAGTAGTGTCTTGTAATATAACAAAAATAGACAGTGTGTCGACAAAAGTGCAAGAATTAGTGTCGCAGTTATCGATTACTCGGAAGTAATTGCTTATTTTTCTTTTGCAGCAAGTGATATATAGTATAAATATTTCTGACAAATTAAACAATCTGGTCAACTAAAGAGACAAGTCACGTCATTGGTACTTAACGATATTATCAAGATATATATATGTAGGGCTAATTATCAATATTGGGATCATTAATTCGTGAAAGATTCTTGTCATACGTGGCTATTCAGCACCTTCAAGGACACGTATTATCACTCAGAGTCTTCAAGGTGAAAACTATTTATTTTATTGTATTTTAAATCATCGCCAGCAAGACATAAAATTGTTAAGTGGATGTGAGTATAATTACTTTGTGTGTGAAAAACTCACCAACAATATTTGACGCATTTTATTTTTTTATTTCAAATAATAAATTTATTATCTTATCAATTTAACAACTTGTTTGTTTACATGCTATTATTTATTTAAATTTAAAAATATAAAATTTTATATTATATTAGCTGTCACCGCAATTGTTACCATGAAATTTTTAATAAATTTTACAATTATTGGATTGCTTATAATTTTAATGATAAATCAAATAAATGGTGAATCTACAAATTATTTATCACAATTAAGTGAAAAATTAAAAACAAATGGTGGTGATTTAAAGAGAGATTTTACAAGAAATCTTGACAAATTATCTGAACATCCAAACGATTGGCAAAATTATGCAAGACTTGCAATTGATATAGGTTCTTTTCTGCTACCACCACCAATAGGACTTGCTGTTAGTATGACATCATCAGCATTTTTTTATTTTTACGATGCACAAATGGAAAAAGAATTACATCATTATGAAAATGAAAAACAACAACGAGATATAAATTTATTTATAAATGATATGACAAGTAAAATTAATCAAATTTCTCAAAATATATGGATTGAATCACATAATATAATTCAAACAATTGAAAAAGAAATAATTGGTCATCAAAATAATATTAATAATATGACTGATAAATTTATTGAAATATTAAAAAATGTTGTTTATAAACAAACATCATTTTATGATTTACATTCTGTATTAAATTATTTAAATATATTTTACAGAGATAATATTGATTGTTTATTAAAAAATGATTGTTTAGCTGAAGATAGACAAGATTTATTTGATAATTTATTAATTCGTAGTAAAACTTTTAGAACAACATTATCAACATTGGTAACACAATTTATTTATACATCAGAAACTTTACCAACATCAATTGATCGAGTTCCTGGATTTTTTACATATATACTTGATGAATATAAATTGCGAGTAAGTATTATTTTTTTTAAATATTCAAATTATTATATTTTTTATTTATTTATTATATTTTTTTAAAAAGGCCAAAGAACGTCGTGATTGTAATATCGAATCAGAACACTCAGAAATATATCGTTTGTATACGATAATAATTTTGACTCTTCAAAAATCATATTCTATGATTGTTTCTGCACATATGATGCGATATTGTGAAAATATAAAAAATAAAACACGTTAGTTTTAAATACATCAATCTATTTAAAAAATAAAAAAACTTTTTTTTTTTTACTGTAATATTTAGGAAAATATGTGTAAATTATTTTACAGTTTCAGAACCATACTTGACATCGGCAATTAATGCATTAAAAAAATCAAGTGATGATATTGAAATTATTACTAAAATGGCATACTTGGCACTTGAAAAAGCTTCACGAGAAATTAGACGTTGTGATCCAATTCAACATGAGAAAGGTAAATTTTTATCTCTCGATATTTCTTCAATTTTATCATGTAAATGAATTTATGTATTTTTATTTATTTCTTTCAATTATTTAATAGGTAAAACATATGATCGATTTGTTTATATTAATGGATCATATACTGGTTTTACATACAATCGATATTACATTGCAAGTAATAACAGTTATGTATATATTGATAATTCAATTAAAAAAGTAGAGTATCTTGGTTTAAATTCTACAAGTTATGATGGAATTTATGGACGTACTAATCAAGGATATGTACGTTTAAATACACAATGTGAAATACATAAAGATGTTGCAGAAATTACTCATTATTATGATGTAAGAAAAAATATTCATTCAACTTAATATTCATAATTGAATTTAATGAAGAGAAAAATGTAAAACTTTTATTGTAATATTAATTGAATTATTTTTATAAACAATAGACAATGGATGAACAAAGATTGTATCATCATTTTGATTTTACGTATAATAATGGAACTAAAAAAACATTTGGAAAATTAGCGAAAAAAAATCAATCAATTGTTTTTGTAACTTTCCAATATCCTTTTAAAATTTTTGGAAAGTTTTGTCAGTCACCATATTGTCCTTCCCCAGTCAAAACATGCTCCATTAAAACTCCTCATAATGCAATACATCACATAAGTTTGGTCGCTGTTAATGCAAGCTCAGGATAGTAAGTCAAACAATTATTATATTATAATTCATAACTACGACAGTAGATTAATTTATATTTACAAAAAAATTAAACAGTGTTGTAACAGGAATTCGTTGGAGAATAAAAAATAAAATATTGTATTTTGAAATACAAGAAGGTAAGTATGTCGAAGGTAAACCTCTCATTGAAACAATTTATTGGAAAGAAACACCAACACATGAAATATCAAATGACAAAACAGTTGCAATAGGAAAAAAAACTGTCAAAGGTTTCATGATGAATGATGCTCATTTACCAACAGATTACTTGTTGTCAGGTTAAAAAATAATTAAATCTCTAATCAATAAAAAAATAAATAAATAAACAAAGCATTGGTTTAACAAAAAAAAACATATATATATTTGGTGTCCAGGTGTCCAGTTTGTTTGGAATAAAAAAATTCATCCCGGAAGTGATTTAGTGAGAATACGAATATTTGGAAAACGATTTTATCAGAAAAAGATTTTCAGTGTAAATGATGAATTACCTTCATGGCAAGAAAACATGTAAGTATAATTACAATAAGAGTAATAATATTATATATTGATTAAATCAAAATTATTATTCACACTTTAAATAATTTTTCTTCTTTTTTTTTCTAGCATAAGATTACCACTTGATAATGCTGATGCATCTGAGTACTCGACAAATAATTTAATACTTAGTAAACCAGGGGAGCATTACATACATTTTCAACCATCAGACATGGAGAAAGATGCATCACAATCAACAATTCCATATTTTGATATTCAAGAAGTTGTATCAAACCCACCACAACCTTTACAAGGTCTTGGATTATATTACAAAGGCAGCTATGGCTATGGTGGATTTATTGCAATACGAGGATTTATTGCTGATCTTAATAAAAATATTGATCCGTATATATTAAAACATTATAGCAATATAACTCGTTTTGTATTATCTAAATTTCATGACGATAATTAATAGATTTATATTATATGAACACTTCTTAAATTCAACAATACACATCTCTTTTATAAATACTGCACGTTTAAGCCAACAAGCACCGACCGAGTAATAATAATTTTTTTTGTTCCGAAATATTTACAATAACAAAAAGCGAAAAATAATTTTTTTTAAATAAATTAAACAAACTTAAATTTAATAAGTTAATGAGCTTAAAAAATATTCATATTTTAAACCCATTAATTATGTTTTAAAAAAATATATTATTTATACGAAATATTTGTGCTTATTGTCATATTTATTTATTAATTTTCAAAGCTTTTATAATTTATCACTTATCAAAAATTTAATAAAAAAAAAAATAAATAAATAAAAACGATCCGGGTCATCGATCTTACTGTTGATAATTAAAATTAAAAAAAATTATAAATTATTATTTTATTAATAAAAATTTAAATTTATATTTATTCTTTTATTAATCTTGAATGTTAATTAATTGTCAAATATAATAATTATGACTATGACAAATAAAAACGATAAAAAAAAAAATTCTATTTATCCTTTATATATTTTTGATTAATTTTATTTATTTTTATTACAATAAAAATAAAATTTATATTTAAACAGTAAAATTATCCGGGTTATTGATCTTTCCTTTTTTTTTTTTTTTTATTTACTATTACGCTCAACAGTTTATAGTTGACTAAACAAGTGTTTACAATGTCTGGTATTTAATTTGAAAAACCTTGTAAATTAATTACAAAATTTTTTTAATTATCATTTATAAAAATTCAAATATAATTATTTATTATTTATACATGTATTGTTATATATATTTATTTATTTATTTTATCAAAATTTGACGTCATATTTTAAATTTATCAAAGTGGGGAAATTGATATTTAAATGATCATATCAATCTATATTAATCAAGTTAAAAAATAAAAAGTTATCTATACATGTATACTTTAGTTTAATACTAAATATTTAACATGAAGTTTTCGCTAAAATTAGCAATCACCGGATTGCTTTTTGTTTTATTGATAAATAATATAAATTGTCAGCTTAAAATTAATAAATTTGCTGGACTTTTTGCTCAACGTTTTAATGAAACAAGTAAAGATCTACAAAAACCATTTGACTTAAGTATAAAACCAGCAATTGTAAATACAACAAGTTGGGAAAATTATGGAAAAATGGCAACTGGTATAGCAGCACTTATGATACCACAACCAATGGGTCTAACAATTGGTTTAACATCATCAGCATTTTTTTCATTATATGATGCACATTGGGAAATTGAAAATGAAAGATTAAATAAATTAAAAATTCAAGAAAAAGCTGATGAAGAAATATTATTTAGAGCTCAATTAACAACAAAATTAAATGATATAAGTTATCAAATTGCTGATAAAACAAATAAAACAATTGAAGCTGTTGAAAAACAAGTTTCTAAATTATCATCATATATTGATAATGTTGCTACTGAAATTGTTGCAACATTAAAAAATGCAATTCATTCAAATTCATTATTTGATAGTTTATTTACAACAATAATAAATTTAGAAACATATTATAAAAATAATATTGATTGTTTATTAAAAAGTGATTGTACACCTGAAGATAGAGCTGGAGTATTTTATGATTTACTAACACGTACAAGTTATTTTAGAACAGAATTAAGTACGTTTGTAACAAAATATATTGATCCATCAAACATATTACAAACATCTGCAGCTCGACAATATGGATTATATTATTATTTACTTTATGAATATAAAGATAGAGTAAGTTTAATATTAATAATTAATATTAATTATAATTTAATTATTGTTTTTCGTTTTTTTAGGCTAAAAAACATCTTGATTGTGATGTTGAAACTGAACAATCTGAAATATATCGTTCATATGTATATTTAACATTACTTCTTGAAAAATCATATTCAATGGTTGTAGCTGCCCACATGATTAAATATCGTGAAAATATTGACAATAAAACACGTTAGTTATAAATGAATTTTTTTAAATTAATTTTTAAATATCTATATTTTCTTTTTGTTAATGTTAATTAAATTAAATTTATATATATATAATTTATTATTACAGTTGCTGAACAATATTTAAAATCAGCTAAAAAAATATTACAAATATCTGTTGTTGATGCATTTAGAATTTCAGATGCAACAAAAATAGCAATGGAACAATCATCAACTGAAATAAGACGTTGTGATCCAAATGAACATAAGAAAGGTAATTATTTTAATTTTTTTTTCAACACTAGCTATATTTGGGTAAATCAGCTTCTTGATTATAATCAATATTTTTCTATTTATTATTAGGTATAACATATGATCGTTTTGTTCAACTTTATGGTGAATATACTGGCTATACATATGATCGTTATTATATTCAAGAAAATGCAAGTTATGTATATGTTGATTCATCACTTGTACCAAATAAAAATAGATTTAATTTAGATCCAAATTCACGTGATGGTCTTTATGGATATGTCAATAATCGTTATATACGTTTAAATGAAAATTGTAAAGTACATCGTAATGTTTCAGATGTAATTCATTACTACGATGTAAGATAATATTATAATATATAAATTTTCATTATTAAAATTTAATACGTATATATTAATAAATATATTTATTTAATTTTTAAAGGTTAGTGATCGTGAAAGATTGTATCATCATTATGATTTATTTTACCGAGATGGTTCTAGTGAAACATTTGGTAAACCAGCTGATGAAAATCAACTTTTAATATCACATAAATTTAAGTATCCATTTGCTTTATATACTCTTGGTAATCCAAGAATTGTATGTCAAGGAAAATATTGTCCTTCACCAGTTGAAACATGTTCAATTGAAACAAATCATAATTTTGCAATACGTCATATTAGTTTAGTTCCTGTTGATGCAAATGACAATCAGTAAGTAACACAATAATATATATTAATTATAAAATCATAAATTAATATATATTTGAATTAAATTATTACAGTGTTGTCACTGGAATTCGTTGGAAAATTAAGAATACAGTATTGTACTTTGAAATACAACAAGGAGAAGTTTATAATGGTAGTCTTCTTCGTGATACTGTTCATTGGAAAAAAACACAACTTCATGAAATTACAATTAAAGATACAGTTGCCATTGAAGAAGGTTCTGTCAAAGGATTTATGCTTGAAGATGTTCATTTACCATCTGATCATTATCTTACAGGTAAATAATTGATATATATAATTTTTAGATGATTTTTTATATTAAATTTAATTATATATAATTATATAATTATTAAAAAAAAAGGTGTACAATTTGCTCGGAATAGTCAAGATGGTATTGAAGATTTAGTGAGAATAAAACTTTTTGGAAAAAAATGGAATCAAGATAGAAATACTTTCATTAAAACAAAGGATCCATTACCAACAAATATGTAAGTTGAAATACAAATTGATAATAAAAAGATCAACATCATTTAACAATTTAAATTGTTTTTTTTTTTTTATTTTTCGTATAGTATTCGATTGGCACTTGATCATGCTGATGCATCTGAACAATCACATACAAATAGTGCTGTATTAAGTACACCAGGAAAAAATTACATACATTTTCAACAAACAGATAAGAAAAAAGATGCTGGACAATCATCAATTCCATATTTAGATATTCAAGAAGTTGTATCAAATCCACCAAGAGCATTACAAGGTCTTGGAATATATTACAAAGGAAGTCGTGGTTATGGTGGTTTTGTTGGAATAAGAGGATTTATTGCTGATATGAATGATGATGTTGGTACACTTAAAGTTAAAGAATATAGTGATGCTATTGATGATATCTTGGAAGATCTTAAAGATCCATCTGTATTTACTGCTTAAATATTTTAACTGTATAAATCTTTGAATAATTAATTGAATATTAATATAATATTCAAAGATTTAAATTATATTTTTTCTTTTTTAAATTTAAATATTATATAAAAAAAATGAACGCAAATAAATTTATTTGTTATTGAAATAAACAAGCTTAATGAATTAATTCAAAAATTTTTGACTTATTTATTTAATTATTTACCTATTTATTTACAAGGGTAAAAAATAAATTATGGAATTTTTTTATATTATAAAAAATCAGCTAATTATATTCGTAACTAAACGCAAGCTCAAGTGAATTTAATATTTGACGAAAAATTTGTTAAATTTTTTTCTCTGATTATTAAAATAAAATAAATGAAAAAACAATTTCTAAACTCACCGATACAGCAATCTCCATGTTCAATTGATGTCGACTCTTTTACATCATCTGCAACAATAATTAAAAAAAATTAAAAATTGTATAATTTTTTAAAAATAAAAAACACACTTAATAAAAGTCAAATTAAAAAATTATAATAACTATTGCTTCCGCAATCGAATATACAAATAAACAAAATGACTTGAAAATTTAAGAGATAAAAAAAATAAATAATATTAGAATGCAAATTAAAAATTATTTATTTTTTCATAATTAAATCAAATTTAACGTCCAATTGACCTTGAATCTTTATCTGTGGAAATCAATAAAGGTCATTTTTTTTTTATACATCAATGTAGTTTTTTAGAAAAAAATATTTTAATATATATTTTTACATTATAAAATTGGCGTTTATATTTTATTAAAATATTAATAAATCATTATCATTAATATTAACAACATAAAATATTTATAAAACATCATCATAATGTAAACATACATTTTACGTCATACTTTTTTTTTTATAGATTAAATATTTATTTATTTTTTTTTCATCTACTAATAATTATTTACATAAATGTTTTATGTTTAGCAATTCTTTGTTACTTTTTCACTACATATATTAACTTATCAAACAAACACCACCACATTTTATTAATTATAAAGGGGGGAAACCTATTTATATACAAAATTTTCTATATAAAAATAAAACAAACTAACCAAAAAAGCATTTGGATAAGTTTAAAAAATTATAATTTCTTGATAATTATCATCATGAAATATAATTTTAATTTATCAATCTTCGGATTGTTAGCAATTTTAACAGTAACATTGGCTTTTGATAGTTCAATTACACAAGTTAATGAAAATAATGGTGAAGAAAAAACTAAATTAAATAAAAATACATTTAATATATCAAATAGTGGTTTAGAAAAAATTTTAATGCCACAACAATTTCGTCCAATACTTGAAATACCACCACTAGTTTTATCATCATTTTACAATTACGATATTAATTCACTAAACAAGATTGAATCTAGCAATAGATTTGCAGATTATCTCGAAAATATATATTATAATAAAACAGATGAAATTGAAAAAATTATTAGATTAAATACAAAACCAATTGATAATGATTTAATAGCACTTATACAATCAAGGTTATTAACGGAAGTCAGAGGAGAACTTCAATACTTCTCTGAACTTTATCACAACGATTTTTGGTGTATTTTGCAGTTTAAGACATGTTTTTCAAGACCGAAAGCAAGGTTGATGGATAAACTAACAAATTCAAGCAGTTATTTTATGATGGATTATTCAAAATTTGTTTTAACAGTTACAAAAAATTCACGTAATGAACCATTGAAATCCCCGACAAAAAAAAAAAAAAGTTGGTGGTTTGATCTGAACAAGATTCCTGAAAATGGATATTTTGAAGAGATTCATAATAACATAATTATATCATCGGTATGTTTTAATTATTATTATTATTTAAAATTTAAATAAACATTGTGTACTAATTTAATGTTTTTATTTTTTTCAAGAATATTAATCAAAGCTGTAATTCTATTGTATTGAAACAAAAAAAAGTTCATGAATTCTTAATGAATGTGTTATTAAATTTTGCAAAAATAAATACGATGTTTTTAACAGCTCATATGTTTAATTATATTAATGAGCAAGAAAGTGGTAAATATTTTTAAATATATTTAAAATACCATTATTTAAATTAATGATATATTGATTTTTTGTTATTTAATTTTCAGCTAAACCAATGTACATGACTAACAACATAAAAAATGTTATTGATAAATATTATTCTAATATGGCTGACATGATTAAAAGTGCAAAAGCAACATTGGATGATTTTACATCTGAAATAAAATTGTGTCAATTAAAAAACAAAGATAATACAAAAATTTCAAATGGTAGTGATGAAATACCAAAATTCATTTCAGATATTGCTGAAATTGTTGATGGAAAAATTATACAAATTTATGCAGAAACTTTTGAGAAAATATTTAAAAAAATTGAAATTTAACAATAAAATATACAACATAAAAAAATGTAACAGCGATTTTTATATAAAAAATTGTTTTAAATTTCCGTTTCAATTTTTATGGACATATAAAAATAAAAATAAAATATCAACAGTTTTTATTATTTTTATATATTTTTATTGATTTAAATTTGACGGCATTAAACATCTGAATCAAGATAAACAAAAAATTAAATAAAATAATACAATAAAAATATTTCCCAACACCAAAAACAATAAAATTTATCGACTTGAATTATTAATTATTAAAAAAAAAAATTATATATTATTATTTTTGCAGTTGATAATAATTTAATTATTTTTATCATAAACTAAAATTTCATAAATATGAAATGATATTTCTTGTCCTCCCATTGTTATAAAAATTTTACCTTCACTTGGAACAATCTAAAAAAAATAAAATAAAATAAATCCAACGAACTTGTACAATTAAAAATTATTATTTTAATTTTTTCAATTTTTAATTTACCCTGCCAGGAACAAGATAATTATCATAATAAGTACGTCCAATATATAGAGTTTCACTATTTTTTTTTCCACCTTTCAAGGCATTTGATGGAATATGACCATTACTTGCTGATACCCAATAATAATTTGTATTTTTATTCATCAACAACATCTAAATAAAAAAGAATATATTAATTGAAATATATTTTTTTATGTAATTTAAAATAAATAAAAATTCAATATAATTAATTAATATTATTTACCTGGAATTTATCTTTTCTGACTTCACCATTATTAATACCAACCCAAATATGACCATTACCACCATCACATTGAGCTTTACCTGGTAAAACATTGGATGAATCACAAGTACGAGCAACAATATCTGTGCCAACGTGTATTAAAAAATATTCATTGTTAAAAATATCATTATAAAAACATTCGTAGCATTCCTTATTATTATCAATCCACAAATAATCTATATAAATTAAATAAATTAAAAATTAATATACCTATGATAAATTGATTTTAATTTTTTTTTTTTTACAAATAAATTACCTGGTGATGGAACATGATACTCTGCAGATAAATCACGCTTTTGAGAAATTTTTAAATAATCTAAAATTTTAAATAATTTTTTTTTTAAACAAAATAAATAAATTTATAATTGAATAATTGAAAAAAATAAATAAATAATATGTACCATTTTTAATATATTGAACAAGTTGATAATAAAATATACTTGGTATTGTAAGTATAAAAATTTGAATTAATTGAAAATATAATTTTTTCATTTTTACTTATTTAGTTGGCAAATATTTAGATGATTATAGTGTTGTTCTTTAAAGAAAAATATGTAAACTAAATATTTATTTTGGCTTTACCTGGTTATTATTTATTTTTTTATCAATTGACATAGTTAGAATTTTTTTTTTTTTTCAATCGGATGAGAATAGTATCGTATGATGTACCACAGTCCATTTTTTGTTGTTTATTTATTTATTTATTCATTTTATTTAAACTTACAATGTACTTTGATCTTTGTAATTAACGTGTATATATTTATTTCGTCAATCAAAGTCCATTATTAATGATCAAAAAAGTAAAAATAAAAAAAATATAATAAATAATTATTGCAAATAAAAAAAAAAAAGAATAATTCATACATGTAATTTTATTAAAAATATTGTTAAAAAATATTTATAATTATTCACGTATTATAAAACAAAAAAAAAAATTATTTAGAATATAAAAAAGTAGTAATACTTACGTATAGTCAGACAAAATTTCAAACAATAATTTCACGTAAATAAAAAACAATGAAAATACTAAATTTATAACAAAAAAAATTATCACAAATTATTCAATCTGTTAATAATTTATTTATTTAACTTTATTTTAAATATGTTTATTTGGGTCTTGACATTGACGTCAATATTTCCAAACATTTTTAATTCACAGAATAAAATAAATAAAAACCCATTTATATAAATTTTTTTATTTACCATATTATCTTACAATAATAATAAAATTAAATAGGTAATATTATTTTTCAACTATTCAATTGTTAACCTTCTTTAAATATTATAATAAAATAAGTAATGACCTCCTGGTAAAATGTACGTAATTTAATATTTATTTTATCTGTTAGATTGATCTAATTAAATATTTTTAACAAGGTAAAAATATTTTAAATTGATGTCATGATTAATATTTGACATCAATAAACAAGACCACATTTATATTAAAAAAAAAAAAACATTTAAATAACGAGTGAAATTAAAAAAACTAGACAGTTTAGAAAAAAAAAAAAACGACGAAAAAATTAACAGAATCATGAAATTCATTTTGAATTTCGCAATCTTTGGATTGTTGTTGATTTCAATGACATCAGGCTTAGATGTAACAACTGGTTTATCAAAAATTGCAAAATTTGGAACAAAAGCAAAGCTAAAAGGATTGGTAAAATATTCAGATGAAATTGGACAAGTTGCAGAAAAAATAGGAGATTCTGGATTAAACAAAGAATCAGATATACTTGAATGGATTAAACTTGGTACTGGTTTAGCAACTATACTAATACCACCACCAGCTGGTCCATTAATTGGCCTAGGTTCAGCAATATTTTTTACTGCCTACGATATTTTCTATCCAAAAAATGAAAGTGAAACAAGTCTTCAACCAAATCCTACATCATCAATTCAAATAACTTTAACTAATATTGAAAAAAAAATTGATGAAGTTAGTGGACTTATTGTTGTACAATCACAAAGAATTATTGATGAAGTTAAAAGTTTTTTTAAACATTTTTTTATAATGGAAAATATACAAACAGCACTTGCAACTTTTAATTCAGATTATACAGAATATTATCACTCGTGTTTTGTTAGTAAAAAAGGCTGTGGTTCAAATAGAAAATATATTGTTGAGAGTCTAGTTAATCCTTCAAGTGCAGCTCGAATGAGATATTCAGAATTTTTAAATGCCTATATAATACCTGATAAAACAAATCCACTTTATAAAACATGGGAAAAACAATCACTATTTCGACTACTTCTTGATGACTACAAAACCTTAGTATGTTTTATTTATTTATTTTTTTATCAATACTTTTATTTAACAAGTGGATAAATTTTCATTTAATTAATTAATTATATTTTTTAATTTTTTTAACAGGTAGAAAATAATAAAGACTGTGAAATTTCACCAAGTAAACCACTCGTCAATGAAATATTGGTATATATTTTAACTGTTCTTGGAAAATATAGGTCATTAATAATAGCAGCTTACATGCGTCGTTTTATAACAGGTATAAATTTAAATGAAAATAATTTTTCTAATAAATAAATAAATAAATAAATAAATAAAAATACTTTTTCTTTTAGAAAAAAAAAATAATTACATTTTATCAATATCAAATCTTATTGAAAAATTTGACGATGAAACATTTAAAATTATTTCTAATGCACAAATTGCATTGGATGGTACATCATTGGAAGTACGAAGTTGTGATCCAGGTCTTCAACATGAAATTGGTAAATTAATTTGAGGATTATATTTACTTTAGTTTTTTTTTTTTTTTTTCAAATAAAAACTATAGTACATTTTTGTTTTGACTTATAATAGGTGTAACTTATGATCGATTTGAATTTGTTTATCCAACTTACATTGGTTATGTGGGAGATTGTCAAGATGATAAAAAATTATCATATGGAATAGTTACAGCAGATAATGATTGGTTTAAATGGATTTCTCTTTATGATTGTAAAAAAATTCCAAATGCAATTAAAGCATCATCATATTATCAAGTAAGACAATGCATATTTAATAATTTATTTATTTAAAAAAAATCTAAAATACTATTATTATCTTTCAAGGAAAAAAATCTTAAAAGACCATTGATTCATCATGTTAAAATTTCATATCGTAATGATACAACAATAACTCATGGTGATGCAGAACGTGGTGATGGAGATATAAAACTTGTTCATAAAGTTAATGATAAATCATTTGATCAAACATGCACAATTAGTAATCATTACATAGGAAAATGTAAAATTCCTTTTTCATACAAAGAAGTTAAACAAAATGAAGCTAGAAATATTAGCTTGGCACCAGTTACAGCTTCAAGGGGCTAGTATGTATAAATTTCATTTATTTTTTATTGCTAAATTAAATCATGAGATGATAAATTAACTAATTACTCTTTGTTTTTTTCTATTTAAAGTGTTGTAACAGGAGTTAGATGGAAATTTATAAATCGAACATTGTATTTAAATATTCAAGAAGGTCGATTATTAAATGGTACTATTTTGAGTGATACAATAAAATGGAAACCAATAGATTTTAATCAAGATAATGAAACAATAGTAACTATTGGTGATGGTGAAGGATTTCCCAAGGGTTTTGGTTTAGCTGATGTACAATTACCAATTGATTATTATGTTACAGGTTTGTTTAAATAAATTAAAAATAAAATGTATTTTAACTCTAAAAATAATATGAATATTTTATAGGTGTACAATTTGATTTTGAAAAAAATAACAGCATAAATAGAAATCAAGTGATTAGACTAAATGTTCATGGTAAAAAATTTGGCAATATTAATGAAAAGGGACTACATGAAGTTGTTGATCGTACTTGGAAAAAATCTGCCTGGCGAATTTTCAAGTAAGAAAAAAAAATAAAAAAACTATATTGCTTTTATTGTCAATCGTATTTAATTTGTTAAAATTTAATATTTAATTTTTAGCACACAAATTGAATTAACTGAAGCAGATGCATCGGAATTTGCAACTGAAAATCGAGTACTAAGTGATACTGGTGATTTTGTACATTTTCAACAAACTGATGATGTTAAAGATGCTGCTCAAACAACTGTTCCTTATTTAGATATTCAAGAAGTTACAAAAAATACACCTGAACCACTTGGTGGAATTGGAATGTATTACAAAGGACAAGAAGGTTTTGGAGGTTTTTTTGCACTTAAAATTTTAGTACCTGAAGTACCACAATTTGTTGATTTAAAAGTACTTGAAACTTATACAAAAACAATTAAATTATTATATCAAAAAGTCTCCAGTAAAAAACAATCAAAACAAAATATTATGAAATTTATTGATTCCATTGATATAGAAGAATAATTATCATGTAATTGTAAATAATTATATTGCCTAGATATGTTTGTTTGAATAATAAAATTTTTTGAAGCTCTATTTTGAATATTATATAATTTAAAAAATAATAAAATATTATTATTGTTGATACTATTATAATTATAAATGTTTATATAATTGAAATTTTGTACATGATATATTGAATAAATAAATAAAATTAATTAATTAATTACAAAAATTATTGTTTGATATATAATATTTTTTTTGTGGTTTTTTATATCCTAATATAAAAAGGACAAACATCATCGGTCTTCCGGACATTTGATTGGTCATTGTTTTTTTCTCACTTACTCTCATACAAATTTCTTTCTGTTTGCCTTTTTCTATTATTTTTTTATTTATTTCGTTAGCAACGAAAAAACAACAAAAAAAAGCGAGTAAACAAAATTTTTTTTGATATTTTTTTTTTTAAAATTGACATATTAAGCTAGCACAACTTTTTTAATAATCATCGGATCTCGATGCAATTGGGCTTAAAATTTTGTGCGAATTATGTGTTTTTTATGTGTGAAGAAATAAATTTAAAAGAAAATTTTTTTTTTATTTTTTACATTTTTTTAAAAAATTCAAATATTAAGCTAGCACAACTTTTTCAATAATCATCGGATCTCGATGCAATTGGGCTTAAAATTTTGTGCGAATTATGTGTTTTTTATGTGTGAAGAAATAAATTTGAAAGAAAATTTTTTTTTTATTTTTTACATATTTTTTACATTTTTTTAAAAAATTCAAATATTAAGCTAGCACAACTTTCTCAATAATCATCGGATCTCGATGCAATTGGGCTTAAAATTTTGTGCGAATTATGTGTTTTTTATGTGTGAAGAAATAAATTTGAAAGAAAATTTTTTTTTTATTTTTTACATTTTTTTAAAAAATTCAAATATTAAGCTAGCACAACTTTTTCAATAATCATCGGATCTCGATGCAATCAAAAATTTTGTGAATTATGTGTTTTATGTGTGAAGAAATAAATTTGGAAGAAAATTTTTTTATTTTTACATTTTTTATATTTTTTAAAAATTCAAATATTAAGCTAGCACAACTTTCTCAATAATCATCGGATCTCGATGAATTGAGGCTTAAAATTTGTGCGAATTATGTGTTTTTTATGTGTGAAGAAATAAATTTGAAAGAAAATTTTTTTTTTATTTTTTTCTTATTTTTTATATTTTTTTAAAAAATTGATATATTAAGCTAGCACAACTTTTTTAATAATCATTGGTTCTTAATTCAATTGGGCTTAAATTTTTGTGCGAATTATGTGTTTTTGTGTAAAGAAATAAATTCAAAAAAAATTTTTTAAAATATTTTATTTTTTTTTTAAAATTGACATATTAAGTTAGCACAAACTTTTCAATAATCATCAATCTTGATGTTATTAGACTCAAAATTACGTGTGAATTATGTGTGATTTATGTGTAAATAAATAAATTAAAAAAAATTTTTTAAATATTTTCTTTTTTTTTGATAATATTGACATATTAATCAATGAACAATGAACCTTTTTCAGTAAACATACAATCTTGATGCGTAGCGCCAATGTGCTAGTTGATTGTAAAAAATATAAAATTCACCAAAAATTCCCAAGTTTTGTCTGCAAGTCATGAGAAATATAAAATTGCAAAAAAAAAATAAAAATAATTGAAATTAAATTTTAAAACTTTTAGAATAATAATATTTAAGTATTGTTTAAATACTAAAAGCATGAAAATTATGTTTAAAAATATTTTTTCGATAATTATAAAGCAAGAAATTATAAATTTTGTCATGAAAAATAAAAAATTACAAAAAAATAAATAAAAATAATTGAAATTAATTTCTGAAACTTTTAAAATAATTATAATTACGTGTTTTTTCAATAATAGAAGCATAGTTTTCTTGAAAATTTCATTTAGAAATTTTTTTTTTTTTCGTAATGTTTAAACATGAGTCTTATGTCGATAAAAAATACACGTGCAAAGCGCAGATACGACCTAATTAGAGTAAAATAAGACATTTACATAGCAAAAAAGTTTCCAAAGCTTATACATTTTCAAATGTTATTATGCAAATAAATAAAATTTTCATTGAACGTCATTATTGATGTTATTAGCAATGTAAATATATACTGCCTATATTTTAAAAATATTTTATAATTCAAAAAGAAATATTGTTGTTGTTGTTGTATTAATTTCAATAGTTGTATCTATTTACGTCAATTAAATTTTTTTTCTTTCAATTTGACAATGACCTCAATAATACGTACTTTAAATGTTTACAATACCTGATATATAAACCTATTTAAGTATTTTTTTATTTGTTTTTTATTTGTTTTATTACATTATTACTATCACCTTGAATTTTAAATCAAACAAAAAACATATTTTTATTATTTAAAAAACTTATTTATATACTGTGTTTTAAAAAAAAAATTCAACAGTTTCTAGAGGTAAATTTTTTTGAATTATCATAGCTATTATTTTCATCATGAAATTAAAGCTAAATTTTGCAATCTTTGGATTGTTAATTATTTCAATAATATATCAAGTTGAAGCAGTTAATATTAAGGGAGTAACAAAAACCCTTTCAAAAGCACAAAAAAAATTAACAGGATTGATAACAAAACATGAAGACAAAATTACAGACGTTGCAGACCAAGTTAGTGATTCAAATATAAATTCAGAGTCTGATATATTGGATTGGGTTGAATTAGGTGTTGGTATTGCAAGTGTAATAATACCACCACCAGCTGGACCAATAATTGGAATAGCATCAACATTATTTTTTGCATGTTATAAACATTTTAATACAAAAACAGAGGTAAAAACAACAACTCCAAAACCCATTGATAAAAGAGATCAATTAATTGACTATATGAAAAAAGCTTTAATTGAAGTTGAAAATAGAATTGAGGATATTACTGAACTTTACGATACAGAAACACTAAGAGTTATTGATGAAGTATCAAGAGTTATTATAAAACAAGAACCCCAAAAAGAAGTACGAACAGAACTTCAATTTATGAATGATTTGTATAAAAATATTTATAAAGATTGTCTTTTATTAAATAAATATCCATATTGTTCAGCAAGAAAATTAATTTTAGATGTATTAAATAAACCAGAACCATTTAGTTATGATTTGAATAATTTTGTCAACAGATATTTAGTTGTGAATGAACAAGCTCCAAACTTTTACAATACATCATTCTTTCAAATACTCCTTGATGAATACAATCATAAGGTATATTTTAAATTTTAAATTGATAAATTTTTTTTTTGTATATATAATTAATCAAGCACAACAATATAATATTTTAAATTTTAAAAATTAATTGATTATTTATTTATTGTTGCAGGTAAGTAAGCATGAAGAGTGTGTATCTCTTCCAGGCAAACAAGCAATCTTTGATATATTAATGTACACATTGGGCTCATTTTCAAAAGTTGACTCAATGATAACAGCAGCTCAATTTTTGCGTATGGAAAAATCAAGTGGTAAATTAATAAAAAATGTTATTTAGTGCGTAAATTTAAAAAAAAAAAAAAAAAAAGTAATAAATAGATAAAAAATTTTTTATTAAATTTCAGATAAAACAGGTGAGCTTGTTATAATAGCACAAGATATTGTAAAATACAATACTCGATCAGCTAATATTATTAAAGGTGCACTAGCTGCACTTGATGGTACATCAGCAGAAATACGAAGATGTGATCCAGGTGTAAAACATGAAAAAAGTAAATTATTTTACCTATATAAATATTTATATTTTAAAATTATGAAAAAAAAAAAAAAAAAACAATAATTTATTTTTAAAATATAGACAAAACTTGGGATAAATTTCATTTACTTTTTCCAAAATTCATGGGATGTGCTAAAAATGGTGTACTTTATACTGCCAATGAAACAAGCCCGACTTCTGGTCTAGAACGTGTATCAGAATTTTTGATAGATGAATGTGAAATTATTGTAAATTCAACATATATGCAAACATGGCACGAGGTATGTAATTATACTTTTTAAAATGCACAATCAATTTTAGATAATCATTTATTAATATATATCAAAGTAATTGAAAATTAATGAAAGATAAAATGAAATTCTTTTACAGAAAAGATTTAACTCTGATAAACCTTTTATGCTTTGGGGCAACGTTTCATCACAAATTATTGGTACAAATGTTAAAAATGAGAGTTGGGAATATACTCGTCGTGTTAATTGTGAGGAACCTATACCAAAAAAAAATCCTCGTGATATCCAGAAATTTATCAATAAACATATTTCATTATGTGAAATTTCATTAGAAAATGACATTGTAAAATATAATGAAATTCGTCATGTTAGTTTAGCACCTGTTACTGCCTCAGAAGGCTAGTAAGTATATATTTTTTTTTTTTAAAAAAAAAAAAAAACAATTCTAAATTAATTTTAAAAAATCATTTTTTAATATTTCAAGTGTTGTTACGGGAGTTCAATGGAGATTCAAAAATGAAATGTTGTATTTGCAAATTCAACAAGGACGATATATTAATGGTAGTGTTTCGATTCCAAAATGGAAACCTATAATTGAACATAAAAAAGATGTATCAACAATGGCTATTGCTAAAGGACAAGCTTTAGGTTTTGGTTTGGCTGATGTAAAATTACCAGATGAATATTATGTTACAGGTTTGAAATAAAATTTAATTAAATATAAATATGATAAATAAATAAAAATAATTATTTTAATTATTATTTAGGTGTACAATTTGACTGGACAAATGATACCATAAATAAAAATAAATTATTTAGAATGAAAGTTCAAGGTAAATTATTTAAAAAAAATGAAGAAGAAGATGAAAATATTCCTACTGTAGTTTGGAAAACAACTGAATGGGCTAATTTTTCGTAAGTAGAAAAAAAAAAAAAAAAAACATATTGTATTTTAAATTTTAGAGAATATTTTCCAATTAATTTTATTAATTATTAATTATATAGGAAAAAAATAATAATAGAAAAACCAGATCGACCTGAATTTGCTGATAATAATAAAGTACTCAGTAAGCATGGTGATTATGTTCATTTTCAACAAACTGATTTTATAAAAGATACAGCACAAACAAGTGTTCCCTATTTGGATATTCAAGAAGTTAAAATATATCCAGGTAGACCACTTGGTGGTATTGGAATATTTTACAAAGGACAAAAAGGATTTGGTGGTTTTATTGCACTTCGAGCTTTTGTTCCTGATCATGGTAGAATTTTTAGTCAAAACGAACTAAATAAATTTACAAAAACATCAGCAATGATATCTCAAAAATTAATTGGTGGAAAAAATAGTATAAAAACCAATGCAACTGAATTTATTAAGTCTCTTGATTTTTAATTTATTATTAATAATAATTATAAATATTTTTTTTTCTCCAATTTATTTTATAATTAAAATTTTTTAATTATAAATTAATAAATTAAATAATGTAATAAATTTTCTATTATATAAATTATATTAAAATATCTTTGTCAAGTTTAATGCGTATTATGTTTTTTTTTTTTTCGACATTGACGTTTTTTTTATCCATCTAATAATTTACGAAAAAAAAATTTAAATACTTGTATCAATATATTCAATAAAAAACATAGATAATATATAATATCATTTACGTCAAATGTATTTTATAAATTTGGCTTTTATTTCATCTATTTACTTTAAATATTTATTTTATCTGGTATATAATTATTTTTTTTTTTAATGCTTGTAATAAAGAGAATAAATTATTTACACTAATCGCTGACGTTTAGTTGTCAATAAATAATTAATAATAAATAATTGAAAAATAAAACAAATAAAAACCATATTTTAATTGATAAAAAAAAATTATTTATATACGAATGAGAATAATAAAAATTTAACAGTCTAAAAAATTAATACGAATATTCTTTTAAAAAAAAAAAAAATCATGAAGTTTAATTTATATTTTGCAATCTTTGGATTGCTTGCAATTTTAATGATAAATTATTGTCAAGCAAGTGGTTTTTCATCAGCTGTTAATGGTGGAATAAAAGAACTTTCAAAAGTACAAAAAAAATTAACAAATTTAATAACTAAACATAATCGAGAAATTATAGAAGTTGAAGAAACAATTGAACAATCTGATGTACATTTAGACTCAGATATATTAGATTGGGTTCAATTAGGAATTGGAATTGCAAGTATTGTAATACCATCACCAGCTGGTTTAATAATTGGTGTATCATCAACTTTATTTTTTACATTTTATGAAAAATATAATCCAAAAGAAGAAATGACAAATAATTATGAAGATAATAAAGATAATGAACTTGAATTTCTTCAAGATGAATTAATTAATATTGAAAATAAAATTGATGAAATTACACAATTTTATGATAATGAAACATACAGAGCTATTGATGGTTTATCTGATCTTATTACAAAACAAGAACCACAAAAAGAAGTACGAACAGAATTACAATTTTTAAATTATTTTTATAAAAATTATTATAAAAATTGTATTTTATTAATTAATTATCCATATTGTTCACAACAAAAATTAATTATAGATATATTAAATCAACCAGAACCATTTAATTATAATTTGGATAAATTTGTTAGAAAATATTTAATTATAGATAATACAATTAATGGCTATAATGAAAAATCATTTTTTAAAATACTGCTTGATGAATACAAACAAAAGGTATATTTTAAATTTTAAATTTTACAAATTGATAATTATTAACTGTCAATTACTGAGAAAAAAAATAAAAGCGAAAGCCAAAGAAATTGATACATTTTTTCTTTTTTTTTTTTGGTATATATAATTAATTAATAATTATATTATATTATTTATTTATTGTCAGGTATATAAAGGTGAAATGTGCGATGTATATTTTCCAAGTAAACAAGCAATTTATGAGATATTAATCTACATATTAACATCATTTTCAAAAATTGATGCAATGGTAGTATCAGCTAATTTAATGCGTTTAAAAAAATCCACTGGTAAATTAATAAAAAAAAAAATTTTCTAATATAATTTAAAAATAAATAAATAAATAGATAAAAAATATTTTATTAAATTTTAGATAAAAGAGGTGAACTTTTAACAATAGCACAAGATATTGTAAAATACAATATTCGATCAGCTAATATTATTAAAAGTTCACTAATTGCCCTGGATAGTACATCAACCGAATTACAAAGATGTGATCTTGGTGTAGATCATGTAAAAGGTAAAATATTATATCTTAATATATTATAATATTTTGTAAAATATAATTTGTTGATTATTATTATTATTTTTTAATTTTAAAATAGGTCAAAGTTGGGATAAATTTAATTTACTTTTTCCAATATTTTTGGGTTGTCCCAACAGCAACCAACAACTTAGTGATCCAGTAATAACCGCGATGAATTCAAAACATATATGGATTTTTTCTGTTGATAAATGTAAAGAAATTCCAAACTCAAGATACATATGTACTTATCATCCGGTAAATATTTTTAAAAGCTTAAAACCGTATAAAAATATTAATTCATTTATCGTTATAAAATCTACAACATTAAGCTATCCATTTATTTTACAGAATAATATTAATCCTGATAGACCTTTAATGCATCATGCTGAGCTTACTTTTGTAAATGACACAGTCAAACTTTTTGGTCAAAATACATCTGATTGGAATTTTTCGGAAGGTAATCATTGTAGAGGAGGTCGACCTGTTTCATTATGTGAAATTTCATTAAAAAATGATATTGTAAAAAATTATGAAGTTCGTCATGTTAGTTTAGCACCTGTTACTGCAACAATTGGCCAGTAAGTATATATTTTATTTTAAACAAATATATTGTTGTTTTTATTTTTCTTGAATATTAATATATTATTATATTTTGTATTTAAATATTTAAAGTGTTGTAACTGGGATTCGATGGAAATTTTTGAATAGAATGTTGTATTTACAAATCCAACAAGGTCAATATATTAATGGAAGTGTTTCTAATCCACAATGGAAAGCTATACTCGAACATGAAAAAAGTGCATCATCAATGGCTATTGCTAGAGGACAAGCTCTAGGTTTTGGTTTGGCTGATGTAAAATTACCAGATGGATTTTTCGTTACAGGTTCATACAAAAAAATTAATTTTTAATACGTAAATAAAAATAATTATTTTAATTATATTATAATGACATTTTAGGTGTACAATTTGACTGGACTAATGATGAAATAAATAAAAATAAATTATTTAGAATAAAAGTTCAAGGTAAAACTTTTAAAAAAGATCCAAAACCAAATGAAAATGCTTCTAAAGTTCTTTGGGAAACAACAGATTGGGCAAATTTTACGTAAGTTTGAAAAAAGAAAATTGTATTTTAAATTTTAGTGGTTTTTTTTTTCTATTAATTTTTGTAATTATAAATTTTAGACAAAAAATAATAATAGAAGAACCAGATCGACCTGAATTTGCTGATGTAAATACAGTTCTCAGTGAGCATGGTGATTATATTCATTTTCAACAAACTGATTTAACAAAAGATGCTGCACAAACAAGTGTTCCCTATTTGGATATTCAAGATGTTGAAATAATTCCACCTAGACCACTTGGTGGCATTGGAATTTATTATAAAGGTCAAGAAGGTTATGGTGGTTTTATTGCACTTCGAGCATTTGTTCCTGATTATGCTAAAGCATTGAGTAAAAATATAATGAATAATTTTATACAAACATCAAAATTAATATCTCAAAAAATAAAAGGTGAAAAAAATAATATTAATGTCAATGTAACTGAATTCATTAGATCTCTTAATTTTTGATAATTAATTCATACGTCAATTGTTAATTTAATATATATAAATTTATATAAATTTATAAAAATTATTCATCATGTTTAAATATTCGGATTAAAAATGTAATCATAAAATATTTATAATGTTTTTTTTGCAATAAAAAATACAATAAATTTTAAAGTTTATTTTAAATTAAACCACATAATTTATTGACCTAATCAAATTAGTAATATCAATTGACATAATTTATGAATAGTATATATAACAAAATATTTTATACGCAATATATTTTGTTGATACAAGTGTATAGATAATATTTTTTCTAAATAAAACCCGGATATAAATATCAAATATTATTATCAGTAATTTATGGGAAATTAATTTTACATACGTAAAAAAAAAATAATTATAAAATTAATTTTAATTAATCTAGTTTTATGATAACAAAAAGGGATCGAGACTATTTTAATTATATTCTAAATTCCCATAAAAATACCAATGTCTTTGATGTATAAAATTTTAAAAAATATGTGACACAAAAATTATTGAAATCACCTAATTTCATCAAGTCAGATGTCTGCAATATTTTTCTATGGTTTCGTTTCACATATATAATTACTTGAAAAAAAAAAATTCAAATATTATACTCACACAAATATTTATAATAATTTACGTCAAATAAATTTTTAAAAAATAAATTTTGTAACATTTACTATTTAAATATTTATTTTACCTGGTATTTTTCTTTTTTTTTTTTTTTTTTCTATACGCAATACCTATTACAAATAAAAATATTTATTTAAACTAATCATTGACATTTAATAGCAGCCCACGTTATTATCATTGAGTAAGATAAAAATAAAACAAATAAAAACCATATTTTAATTGATGAAAAAACTTATTTATATACCGAAGTGAATAACAAAAATTTAAACAGTTTTAAAAAAATAAAAACACCTGAACATTAAATTTAAACGTCATGAAATTAAATTTAAATTTAACAATCTTTGGATTGTTATTAATTTTAATATCATGTCATACAGCAAAATTAGGAACAAAAAAAGCATTAAAAAAAGTATTAAATAAAGAAAATACTGAAAAAATTAAAGATGCAATTGACAAAGTAAAAGATTCAAAAATAAATGAAGAAAGTGATTTAAAAGATTGGGCAACACTAGGTACTGATATTGCAACTGGTTTTATAAAAAAACCATTTGGTGAATTAATAAGCCTTTCAACAGATATATTATTTACATTTTTTGATGATAAAAAAACAAAAAAAGAAAATGTTAAAGATACTGCTGTTAAAAATAATACTGAACCATCTGATATTGCATTAAAAACATCATTAAATAATATTAATGAAAAACTTGAAACTCTTGAAATACATATTTTGGAAGGAACACAAAAAATAATTGATCATTTAACATCATTAATTATATCATTACCAGCATTTAAAGATTTACGTGAACAAACACAATCTCTAATAGATTATTATGATGAAAATAATTATAAATGTTTTTTATCACGTGAACCAAATGCATGTCCACGTGTAAGAAAACAAGAAATTATTAATACATTAATAAATCCATTGAGTACACGTAATATAGATTTAAGTAAATTTTTTATTAAATATATACAAACAACTGGTACACCAACTGATTTAATGTATCATGATAAAGGAATATTTGAAATTATACGTGATGATTACTATATAAATGTATGTTAAATAATTTTTTTTGATTAATTTTTTTTATTATTTTATAAAATTATTAATTTATTTTAAATTTTTTTAGGCACAAGGAAATATTGATTGTGATGTACTACCAGTAAGACATTCTGTTTATAAAACATTGATGTATATGCTTGTTATTTTTAAAAAATATGAATCAATGATTGTAGAATCTCATATGACTGGTTATCGAAATACAAATTCATCATTTGGTAAGTATAAATTAATTACGCATATAGATTTTTGTTTTTTATTTAAAATACTGTTTTTTTTTTTTTTAAGATAAGAGCAAAGAATTTTATGCAGTAACACAAGTAATTACTCAATTTAATGAACGAACACTGAGTATGATTAAAAGTGCAAAGGCTGCTTTAGAAAATACATCAACAGAAATGAAACGATGTGATCCAGGTGTAGATCATGAAAGAGGTAAATTTTTTAAAATAATTTAAATTAATATTTCAACATTAAAAATTAATTTATATATTTTTTTCTCTTTTCTATTTTAAAGGTGTAACTTGGGATCGTTTTAATTTACTTTTTCCAATTTATATTGATCAAGTAATGTTTTGTCCAAAAGAAAAAAAAGATATAGGAATTGGATATTATCAGACATATTCATCTTCTTTAGTCGAGCTTGATTTATTAAATTGTAAAAAAATTGAAGGTGCAAAAAAAGCATGGATATATCGAGAGGTAAAAATAAATAAATAAATAAACTATTTTTAAAATTAAAAAATAAAAATAATTAAAATAAATAAAATATTATTTTTAGAAAAAAATAAATTTAAATCGACCATTGTTAAATCATGTTGAAATTTTATTTCATAATAACAAAAATAAAACATATGGTGATCCAAAAAGAAATGAATCAAATTTAGTTTTGGTAAATAAACTTTCAGGATTTGAACATATGCATTGTGAAAATGGTTATATAGATATTGCACAATGTAAAATACCAACATCATATAATATTATAACTAATTATGAAGTTCGTTGGGTTAGTTTAGCACCAGTAATAGCAACACCAAACTAGTATGTATAATATTTGTTATTATTTAAATATAAATTTAAAATAAATGTCTTGAATAATAATAATTTAAATATTACAGTACTGTTACGGGTATTCGTTGGAGATTTATAAATCGTATGTTATATTTGGAAATTCAAGAAGCTGTATATATTGATGATTGGACTGTAGATAAAGAAACTGTACGTTGGAAGCCAACAATAGAACATGGAACAGATGAAACAGCAATACCAATTGATGCAGGAATTGTTAATGGTTTTGGTTTATCAGGTGTAACACTACCAAGTGGATATCTTCTTACAGGTATTGTTTGATTAATTTAAAGTATTTTTAAAATTATATTATTAATGTTAAATATGTAAATTTTTAAAGGTGTACAATTTGATTGGAATCAAGAAGAATATTCATCAATATCAACAGCACGTGTATTTAGAATAAATGTTCGAGGTACATTATTTGGAGAAGATGATGAAGATAATAATGATTCTTCAATTTGGAAAGTAGTCGAGTGGGATCATTTCCAGTGAGTTGAAAAAAAAATAAAAAAAACAAATAGAAATATAATTGTTATTTAAATTTGATAATTTATTGTAGGAATAAAATTGAATTAGAAGAACCAGATCGTTCTGAGTATGCAACTAATAATAATGAAATACTTAGTAAGAATGGTGATTATATTTATTTTCAACAAACTGATATTATCAAAGATGCTGCTCAAACAAGTGTTCCTTATTTGGATATACAAAGTGTTACAATAGACATACCTGTACCACTTGGAGGTATTGGAGTTTATTATAGAGGTCAAAAAGGATATGGAGGTTTTATTGCATTACGTACTTTTATTCCTGAATGTGATGAAATAATTGATGAAAAACGATTAGAAGTTTACACAAAGGCAACTTCAATAATATTGAAGAAATTACACGATCCAAAATTCACAAATATGACTGCAATGGAATTTATTGACAGTCTTGATATAGCCGAAGAATAAATTAATTTTCATAAAATTATAAAATTATTATAATGAAAATAAAATATTTACTTACCAACAAAAAATAAATAGATAAATAAAACACTTGACTTTTTAACTTGTACAAAATTTTTAAATGATATTAAAAAAATTAAATATGATATTGCGCTTAAAGCAGCAAATGTTGATGTGCATGATAACGATAACGATACGCGTCATCTAATAAATAGCATAAAAATAATTATATTATCACATAGTAAATACATCAAAGTATAAAAAAAAAAGCAGGATGACCTAAAGAATATATTTGAAAATATTATAGGGTTTAAAAATATACAATTATCAATTATTAATATGCAATAAAAAACCAAGATCAATATAATTATAAATTAAATAAAATCCTACCTTTTTAGCAGATGTTCATCTTTCCACGTTGGTCATCAAAATGCTTCAACCAGCTCCAACTCCATGTAGATTCATCAGCAACATCTTCAATCATCACATACACTGCACTACACTGTCACACACTACATACTTTTCACTACACAAATTACACTTTTCACTACTACTTTTACACACATTACCACCTGTTACATAAAAACCAAAGCCACATTAACTTTTATAATTTATAAATTAATTGTATTATTAATTATTGGCTTGATAATAAACTATTTGATATTATATATTAAAACTTTTGAATAGTTATTGTTATTATTATTTGAAAAACAGTCTATCAATTGAAAAAGAAGATCTCTTGAGTCGGGCTGATGATAATAATAATACAGGTAAGCAGTTGAGCTGTAGCTGGCTAGTGGCTTTAGCCATTTGAGGCTTAAGCCACAGGTGCTTCGTACAGTCTCTTTGCTAGAGGCAGTTATTTCTTGATGCTCTCATCACTTACATGCTGTGATTCATCAACAACATCAAACCAACAAACCAGATATACTTAAATTCAAATAGATGAAGCTCAACAACCAGTATAAATGTTGATCACTAGCAACAGTAAGTGGTACATTACAAAGAGCATCAAAGTCATCAACACCAGCACCATGTGATGTTGAAAGCATATTGGATACTTCATGACATGTTGGTATTCATTTAAATTCAACTTAGCATCAATTCAATTGAACTGAATGATGAAGACAATTAACAAATGATTTTTCATTATCAAGCATTCAGCATTGTTGTTTGAAGCTGAAGATAATACTGGTATTCTTGTTTTTTTTTTTGTTTATTGTGTTGCTGGTTCAAGTTTACCAGTATTTGATGGTTGTTGAATTATCAAATAGTTTATCATCAACTCAATTAATTTCTAAAGCACTTGATAATACAAACTAATATTGACGTACCTTATAACACACTCAACACTATCATCATTTTCTTGGTATTATTCATGTTATATTTTCACACACAAGCAGTTTCAGTTATTTCAATTCACCATAAACAAATTTGATGTATCTATAACAATGAAAAAAATAACATTCACAAATTAATATTATTATTATTAAAAAATACATTGTTGTGAAAATGAAATAAAATAACTCACTGTCTACTCCAAAATAATTTTGGCTTCATTGACAATCCAATTTAGTCATTATTATTGGTCCCAATTTTAATAATTTTGTCTTTTTGTTATCTGTAAACAATAAAAATAGTAGATAAATAAAAATTTTATTACTAATATTTTTCAAAGTGGACTAATTATTGACAACAAAAAGAGAAAGATTATTAAATTTATGTTAAATAAATAAATACATAATAATTAAATTAATTAATTAAAACAAATAAATAATTAATAAATAAATTTGGAGTTAAAAATTGAGTAAATCAACACACTGACAAAGACCTCAAACAAAGCAAAATTAATATTGAAATTTTTCACAATTTTTTGATTGTTATTAATAAAAAAACTATTGTTATACAATAAAGAAGCTACAACAATGCTAAAAATAATAAATATTTATAATTATTTATGAATAAATTGATAATCTCTTTGTCTTTGTAAAAAATGACAACCTAACCTCAAATAATTAATTAATTTTCGTCACAATTTATGATAAAAATTACCTAATTATGTTTGTTTATGCACTGAATAATTAATAACAATGAAAAAACATAATATTTACATACCATTTGTCCTTTTTTCAACAAATTAACATTTGCCTTTGTCAACTCCAACGCCATTGACATGTCCATTAATTTTGGTCGAAATTCACAAAAGTGAGCAATAATTTATATCACATTTTGTTCAGAATAATTTAATTAATCGATTTATTAACAATTTATAATTGTTTAACAATTATTATTGCAAAAATAAGTCTATAAAGTCACGACACAAATTTTCACTCTAACAAAGTGGCGGCCATTTTGGATTTCAGAAATTTCTTAGTCGATAAGTAAAATTCTACAATAGTCGGTAATTTTTCAGTAGATGGCGCTACTAAATTTTTCTCATTTTCCAAGATGATAATAATAATAATTAAATATAATAATAATAATTATAAACAGAACATCAACGTCAGCAACATATGTACATGGAATTATTTGATTAATAATATAATCACTTCAAATTGTCATTAATAATTTGTAAATATGATGAGCCTACGTGATAAACAAATTCGTGAGTACTTAATTTTATTTTAATAATCCTTTTAAGATGTAAGGAAAAAAACGCCTTTTGTTTTGGTTTACTTGTTGTCTAAACTTTGACACCCCACAATTATAATCATCATCATAATGATAACTTGCAATCATCTACTTGATTAATAATATGATTGATAATTATTTATTGTTTGATTTGATAGATGCTTTGAGGCAAATGTTAAATTTAAATATACCAGAATCAAAGTCAACAACTGCAGTGCCTACATGGAAAATTTTAATATATGACAGAGTTGGACAAGACATAATATCACCATTAATATCAATAAAAGAACTTCGTGAACTTGGAATAACTCTACACATGTAATTATCAATTAATTTAAATGAATTTTTAAATGATAAATAATGTTAATAATAAATGTAATTTAAAATTTAGGCAATTACACTCAGACAGAGATCCAATACCTGAAGTACCAGCAATATATTTTTGTTCACCAACTGATGAAAATCTTGGTAGAATTGGACAAGATTTAAATAATAATATTTATGATATATATCATTTTAATTTTATATCACCAATAACACGTGAAAAAATGGAAGATTTAGCATCATCAGCATTACAAGCTGGTGCTGTATCAAATATACAAAAAGTATTTGATCAATATTTAAATTTTATAACACTTGAAGATGATTTATTTGTATTACGTCATCAAAATAGTGATGCAATATCATATCATGCAATAAATCGTGGTGAAATAAAAGATACAGAAATTGATATTATTATGAATACAATTGTTGATAGTTTATTTTCTGTATTTGTAACACTTGGTACTGTACCAATAATACGTTGTCCACGTGGTAATGCTGCTGAAATAATTGGTAAAAAATTAGATAAAAAATTACGTGATAATGTATGGGATACAAGAAATAATTTATTTCAAGGTGAAACAAATAATACTGGACATATTAGTTTTCAACGTCCATTATTTATTGTTATTGATAGAAGTATTGATATGGCAACACCATTACATCATACATGGACATATCAAGCACTTGCACATGATATACTTGAGCTATCATTAAATCGTTTAATTGTCGATGAAAATATTGGTATAACACCAGGTGGTGGTGTTAAATCAAAAACACGTCCATGTGAATTAAATAATAATGATAAATTTTGGTCACAACATAAAGGTAGTCCATTTCCAAGAGTTGCTGAAGCAATACAAGAACAATTAGAACAATATAGATTATCTGAAGAAGAAGTTAAAAAACTTAAAAATTCAATGGGTATTGATGGTGATAATGATACTGGTTATTCAATGGTTACAAATAATACAGCACGTTTAACAAATGCTGTTAATTCATTACCACAATTAATAGAAATGAAAAGATTAATTGATATGCATACAACAATTGCAACTGGTATATTAAATTCAATTAAATCACGACGTCTTGATACGTATTTTGAAATTGAAGAAAAAATTATGAGTAAACAAACACTTGATCGTAGTATACTTGATATTATAAATGATCATGAATGTGGTACACCAGATGATAAATTACGTTTATTTATTATTTATTATTTATGCACAAATATTAATGATAATGATTATGATAAATATGAGAGTGCATTAATTAATTGTGGATGTGATTTAAATCCATTGTATCATATTAAAAGATTGAAGGGTTATACTAGATTAACTGATGTACAAAATAATTATGAAGGTGGTGGTACTAAAACAGTTAGTATGTTTTCAAAGTTGATGAATCAAGGCTCATCATTTGTTATGGAAGGTGTCAAAAATTTAGTTGTTAAAAGACATAATTTACCAGTTACTAAAATTGTTGATGATTTAATTGAAACAAAACAAAATTTACAAACTGATGATTATTATTATCTTGATCCAAAACAATTGAAACAATCTGATAATTTGCCAAAAAATCGTACGTCTTTTCAGGATGTTATTGTGTTTGTCGTTGGTGGTGGTAATTATATTGAGTATCAGAATCTTGTTGATTATGTCAAGGTAATTATCATCATTATCTTTTTAATGAAAACAAATTATTTTTTTTGTATGGTAATTTGTATTTTCTATCTTTCAGCAAAAAAATTCAAGTGGTGGTGCTAATAAGAGAATTGTTTATGGCTCAACAACACTTGTCAATGCAAGACAATTTTTAAAACAATTGTCTCATCTTGGACAAGAAATTCATTGATTTAAATATTATATAAATTAAAATTCATTAATTATATATATTAATTTTATAAAATAATCAAGAAAAATAATATTAAATACAAAGTGTAGATTTTTTTTTTATATAAAAAACAACAAAAAAAAAAAAGGAATTCTTTTGATTTAATTTTTTATACATAAAAAAAAAGAAAAAAAAAATTGTTTTTGTAAAATATTTATTTTAATGTAGACTCAGTGAAATTTAAATTTTAATTAAACAAAAATTATTCTCAATAATCATCATCCAATTGAAAAACAATTTATTTTTTTTTTTTCTATTTTTCTGCATTTGTTTTGCTGTAAATAAAAGAGAAATAAAATTAATCACAATAAATAATTTTTGGATTATTAATTATTATTAAAAAAAACATGATTTTAGTAGAAAAAAAAATAAAAAAAAATAGTTATAATATTTGTTAATTAAGAAAATATAATTTATTAAAATTATAACTTTAAATTTTATTTTTTTTATCAAGAATGAATCATAAAGAAATAATTATCATGTGAAATTACTTTTTCCTGAGTTAATTACAATGAATGTTTTTGAATAATATAAGTATTAAATGATTTTTTTTTTTTAAATATTTAATGAGCTTTAATCATCATCATGTTTAGTTGGAATTTTTCTTCCCAAAAGATCATACTTGATATGTCCATGTTCGTGTTCTGAATCAGAGCTGCAATCACTGTCACTTGAATCATCATAATATGAACCAAGACCAGGTAATATACCAATACACTTGAGTCCACTTTGTTGTTCAACAATTGGAGTTGTATTATTTTTTTCATCATCAACTTTACACTCTTTTGCATTACAATCTTGGCTTACTTCATTTTCTGTTAGCTTTCTTTTTAATCCTTTTGTATTATCTACATGATTTAAAAATTAAACAATTAATTCAACATGTTTTATTTTATATAACAATAAAATTAATAATAATTTAAACAAACCTGTTGTTGTTGTTGTTGTTGTTGTTGTTTTATCTTGTTGTTTTTTAATAACAACACCAGCTAATAATTTTTGCTGTGAAATTCTACCACTAGAACCAGATAAATTTTTACTAGTACATTGTGGTTTTTTTAATTCTTGTTTTAATCTTTCATCCAATGTTTTTTCTTGTAATGATGCAACTCGTTTTTTAAAATCACGCATTTCATTTTCTTCTTCAATTTTTTTTTTTCTTTCTTCATCAATTTTTTTTTGATCAACTAAATCTAAAAATTCAACTTCATCATCATCAAGACCTCTGATCATGTTTTCTGAAAAATAAAAACTAATAAATACCAGTCTTATCTTTAAAAAAAAAAAAAACAACTTACTTAGTTTGTGGGCTTCTTCATATTCCATGTCACGTTTGTTTTTTTGATCTTGTAATTTATCAAACAATGATCGTCCGTCATATGGCTCTTCAGGTGCATCTGTTAATTTATACAATCATCATTAATAATAGTATTATATTATTATCAACAAATATAAAACAAATAAATGTCAATTTGTTTTTTTTTTTTTTTTTTACCAATTGGTTGATCAGCAGTTCTAACTTTTTCCCATTCTTCCTGACGAATTCTCTTCTGCTCGGCAATTTCAGCCTCTGTTACGAATCCTGAACTCATCTTTTATTTATGTATTTTTTTTTTGTTTATAATAATATATGATATTCTATAAACAAAAAAATTAAAATAGGCAATTAATTATCATCCATTTGTAGTACCTTTGACTTGTAAGAAAAATAAAATGCTAAAAAAACAATATTTGAATTGGTAATTTTATTGCTAGTTTATAACATAAAAAACTTACGTATATTAATCAAAACAACAATTAAAAAAAATATTGTTATGATGTATTTAATTATTTATTTATTTATTATTGAATACGTGACATAACCCTGACAATTATTTGTGTATTTGTTGGAAAATAATACAGCGCCCCTAAAAACAAACTTGTGTTTGTGTCCTTTTTTTTTTTTTTTATTTATTTATTATTATTATTGGTTATTATTATCAGGAAATGACTCAGAGAATCATTGTTTTTTGATAAAAATAAAGAGTAAATTAAAGTTCTAATTGTTTATTTTTGTTGTAAATTATTTAACAAATAATAAAAAAGGTAAGAATTAATTGAATTGATAAGATAAAATAAATTATTTATTAATAACTCGAGTCACATTTGGAATTTTCAAACAAAACTAACGAATTTTTGCACACACATATAAAGCCGGTTGTAAAATAAAATTATTTATTTAAACAAACACTTTAAAAGCATGTATGAAATAATAATTAAATGAATAATTTTTAAACAATAATATATGCAACATAATTTAATAACAAAAAAAAGAAAAAATAATTAAATATTTATTTTTAATTGTTTCAAAAAAAATTTAAGGTTATCTTTTTTTCTTTGGCAAAAATTCGAAAATTAATTTTAATATTATTATAATTTTAAAATAAGTTTTATTATTTTTATAAATAAATAAATATGTAGAGAGAAATTTATAAAGTTTTGTTTTATTTTTTAGGTTTTATTTTTGTAAATACATTTATTTAAAATGTCGAGTACATCACAAAAACATAAAAATTTTGTTGCTGAACCAATGGGTACAAAATCAGTAACCGAGCTTGCTGGCGTTGGTGATGTTCTTGGTAAAAGATTAGAACTTGCTGGTTTTGATAAGGTAAATAAATAATGAGTACTTGATAATGCTAAATATAATAATTATTGTTGATGTTAATGTGATATTTGTTTACAGGCATATGTTGTTCTTGGTCAATTTCTTGTATTAAAAAAAGACAGGGAATTATTTCAAGAATGGATGAAAGATACTTGTGGTGCATCTACAAAACATTCAAGTGATTGTTATCAATGTCTCAGTGATTGGTGTGAAGAATTTATGTAAAATTATAAAACTTTTATAAATAATTATATTAAAAGTCAAGTTTTTAAAGGCATGCTGGTTATATTTCAAATAATCTATTTTAAAAAAAAAATTAGTAAATATTTTTATAATAACATTGTAATTCAATTTATCAACATGTCAATTAAAATATGATAAAGCAAAAGTTTAAAATATTTTTAACAATAATGCTTCTTCAAAAAAAAACTGTCATTTAATTTTAATAATTTTTTTAATGTAACAAATTTCAAAAGAAAAAAAAAAAAAAATACACAGTATGTTTCAATAATTAATTATGTTTTTTCATCGTTTTTTTTTTATCTAAAACTTTAAAATAAAAATTATTTTTAATATTAAAAATTATATTTTTACACACAAATACAATTATTAAATTAAAAATAAAATAACTAAATACAGTTTATTGGCTTTTTTCTAATTTTATCTTTTTTTTTTTTTATTAACAAAGAAAAAAAAAAAGAAAGAAATCCAGTAACTTACAATGTAATTATTATTTTTATATTTTTTTTAATGCAATGATTAAATTTTACATTGAAGCTGTTTCCTTGACAAGTTCCTCGGGTTCATTTCTTGAATAATCTGAAAAATAATAAATAAATCACGTTAATTATATGATAATTTAATGTAAAAAAAAAAAAGAAACATTATAAAAATTATTACCATTATTATCAAGATCAAATGGAAATTGTTTTCCAGATTGTTCAAGACCTTGTTTAAGTTCAAGTAATGTTCTACGTGAAAATAATTCAAGACGATATCTTTTAGTAACATCATTCAAGACATTTAATGCTTCATCATATTGTCCAGCTAATGTATGTGTTGTTATCAATCCATTTAATGCACGACATTTTGAATTAATATTCAACTGTGGATGATTATCAAGTTTTTGTACTAATCTTTTAATCAACATGACATCTTTATTTTGTATTGCAAAATCAATGATTGGTCTTATCAATGGTGATTTATTATTCATCATATAATTTGTCCATAATTCATCAGCTTCAGGTGATTTATTAATAAAATGATAATTCCATAATGATTGCATTGCTCTTGTTATTCCTTTATCAGCTAGCTTTTTAGCCCATAATTCAAAATCACCAACTGCACTTGGATCACATAATAAACCATGTGTTAATTCACCAAAATGTATATTTTTTTCAGCTGAACGTACATCATCATTACATACTTCAAAATTATTATTTTCAATATAATTTTTAATACCATTTTTTATTATTTGAGCTTTTGAAAATATTTTATAAAAATCAAGTTCATATATTTGTTCTTCACTTAATATATTTTTAAATTCTTCAATATCATCAAAACGTTTTGCATCAATTAATTTTTCACATAATTCACCAAATAAAAATAATCTAATACCATAATTTTGTTGTAAAACTGATCTTGTTAATATAATTGCTCTGTCAATTTCATTATTATCAATAAGTGCTCTTATTAATGCACCAAGTTTATTTCTTGTTTCTTTTCTTGCATTCGTTGGATTACGACATATATCTTCAGCTTGTGCCCAATCTTTTCTATCTAATGCATCAGCTAAATTTTCATCAAAAGAACGTCTTGTAATTTTACGTTTATTAATATTATCATTATTATTATTGTTGTTATCGTTGTTGTTGTTATTGTTGATGTTATTGTTGATGTTGTTGTTGTAGTTGTTGTTGTTATTATATGTATTAATTGAAAGTGATGATTGTTTTTGATTATCAATTGTTGAACTATTATAAATAAATGGTACTGGTTGATTATTTTTTTTTAATAAATTACTTAATAAATTTAAGAAATAATTAGTTGGTTGTACATTGTCTTCTTGCATTTCAGTCCATAATGCTAGACCACGTTCATAATCGTTTCTATCATTATATACTTCTAATAATGTATTATATAATAATCCACGATCAAGTCTTGAAACATTACGTGTTATTTTAGTTATTTGTTCTAAATACTCAAATTTATCAATTCTTGAAAATCTTTCAATGGCATTTATTATTTTATCATTATATACTTGTATACCAGATGTTTCAAGTATTTTTTTAGCTTGACGTACTCTACCACATTCGAGGAACATAAATGCAAGATCAACAAGTGCATTACTTTCACCATGTATTTCAGTACATAAATCAGTTAATTTTTGTAATGAATTTGCATCTTCATTTTCAATAAATGTCATTGATAATACATTTTTATATGGTGTACATTTATAATCAATACATGCACGTTCAAATGTATCAAGTGCTTTTGGTAAATCATTACGTACAATATGTATTTTAATTAATGGACCAAGTATATAATTATCAATTTCAACATAATTTTTTGATTTTAAAAAATTAAATAATTGATTTAAATTATCAACATGTTTTGTTTCAACAACTGTTTCAAATAATCTACGTACACATGATGCAACACTACGTGATTTTCTTTCTTCACCATTTGGTACTGGTTTATTTGATATAAATTCAATAGCATCTTCAAAACGATCATTTTTAATTAATAATGTTGCATATTTTAATACTTTTTGATGATCTAATTTACCATCTGGATATTTTTCTTCAAAAATTTTCATAAATTTTGATGCTGCATCCATATTATTTGTTTCACAAAATATATCAATTGCTTGTGCATAAACAGCTGCTGATGAATAACCAGAATTTTCCATTTTAATTAATGTATCATATACCAATTTATCATCTTTTTTTTCAACATTATAAGCAAATTGACGACGTAAATCAATTAAATTATATGAACCCATTATTGCTTCTCTTGACATTGTTGATGATGATGATGATGTAGCTGATGATGATGATGAATTTAAATATGGATTATATTCAATCATTGGTACTTGTTTAAGTGTACCAGATGATAATAATTTAATTTTATCATCAATTTCAGGTGTTAGCTTTGATGATAAATTATCACGTATTTCATTAGCAACATCATTTGATATTGTTAAACCAGATTCAATTAATTCATCAATTATTTTAAATATTGTTTTACTTTTATATGTTGTTATTTGTGTTAAACAACCTCTCAATGCTTCATCAACTAATGCAACACTTGTATTATCAACATCACTACTACCATCAGTATTATTGTCATTTAAAAATCTTAATAATATAACAAATGATTTAACATCAATACGATAATTTAATGAATCAATAATTGATTTTAAAAATGCATCCTTTGAATAATTACCAGGATATGATGTTAAAAACATAACTGCATTACGTAATTTTCTTTCATATATTAATCTACCAAATATTGCATTTGCTGCATTTTCTTTTGGTATATTTATTTCACGTAATGCTGCCATTATATTTTCATATGTACCAAACATATATGGTATAACATATTCTTTTAATGTTTCTAATGATGGCATAATATTAAAATCATTAATCATAATTTTTAATGTTCCAATAATACCATCAATATTACTATTTTTAGAATGTTCTTTTAATATTGGCCAAAAATAATGTTCACGTATTTCACCATCACGTGATGCATATGTTTTCATTAAATTAATAGCTCTATCACAATCAATATTATTTGATAATATATGATATAATGTTACAATAAATGCACGTTTATGTAAATTTTCATCTTCTAATATACGACACATATTTATTATTTCTTCAGTATTATAATTTTTATGTGATGCTATACTACGTATTAAATATGTACTACGTATTTGATAACGTGTTTCATCATTTGATGTTAATTTTAATAATTTAATAGCTAAATCAAGTTGTTTAATATCAACAAGTTTAACTAATAATCTACCAATTTCACTATCAGATACAACTTCTTTATTTAAATTTTTTGAATATTCATATGCTTTATCAGTGTGTCCATTAACAGCAAGACTAAGTATAACATCAATAGTATGATTATCCAGTAGTGTTAAATTAAGTTTTTTTAAATCATCATGTATTTTATTAATTGATTCCATATCACCACGTTTAGCATATGCACATAGCAATGCACAATATGTATCAGCTGAATGTTGTATACCAGAGCTATCCATTGTTTTTAATATACCAACAGCATTATCCATATCATTTGCTTCTGAATGTCCAGTTATTAATGAATTAAATATATTTTCACATACTGGTATACCTTTACTATGCATTATAGCAAGTATATTTGTTGCACCTTCAATATCACCAGTTTGACAATATCCAGCAATTAAACGTTGATATGTAACACGATTTAAATCAACACCATTATTCATCATTGTATTCATAAAATTATTTGGTGAAAATTTATAATTTTTTTCAAGATAAACATTTAATAATGCATTATAATGTGATACATCAAGTGGTACTTTTAATTTTTCAAGTGTACTCCAAACTTCATTAACTAGCTCAATACATTCAGATGAATTACGATCAATAAGTGGTTTACCACAACATCTTATTAATAATAATGCATCAAGTGATGGTATTGTATGTAATAATTCAATTTCACCAAGTATTCTTTCAATATCTGATTTTAATGCACGTCCTGATTTACGTAATTGTAATTCAAGATTTTGATATGATTTTTCATAATTTTGTATTGGTGATAATGATGATGATGATAAAGATGGTTGTGATGATGATGATGATGGAAATGATTTTAATCCGGCGCTTGTTGCGTAACCTCTGTAACGAAAAAAAAAGTAATTATTTCATCTTTTTTATTATAAACTCTTATGAATTTAATGGTGTATAATAATTACGCTGATAATTGTGGCAATTGATGATGTTGAAGATTAAATTTTCCAGGTGATGCTTCAACATGGTTATGCACGATATTTAATCGTCTACTTAAACCACCCGGTACTTGACGGAGATATTTAGCGTATCTTAGTATTGTTGCCATTTTAAATAATTATAAAATGTCAATTGAATTATCAAGATGTTAATTTTTTTATTATTGTTATTTTCCTATTTTCACTTGTAATTAAAAAAAAAAAAAATTAAAAAAAAATACCAACAACTTGCCGGTAGATTTTTTTTTTTTTTTGTGTTGGGAATTATTTAGGGTGAAGAAGCACTGCTAATAATTTTTTAGGAGTAAAATAATGGCGGATGTGTCACACACGTGCTGCAATCATACACACATACAAGAATTTTCTTTTTTTTAATCATACACTTGTGTGTGTAGGTGTGTTTCGTAACAATTAGAAAAAAAAAAAAAACTAATTAATCGCGTTTTATAAACTTGCCTTAATTTAGAAATTCATTTATAATAATTTAAAAATTCGAAATAGAAAATTATGTAGAGTTTTATATTATTAATAATTAAGCTTATAATTATTGTTTATTTTTAAATGCATTTCCGGTGCTTGGAAAATTCAAAATGGTGGTTTTGTAAGATTAAAAATTAGCCTTGAGGATTTTTTTTTTTCTTATTTGATTGCATTTGATCATGCGCAAATGTTGATGCACTTTCTCTCTCTCTCTTGTGTTTAGGTGTATTTTTTTTAATTTCTTTTTTTTTTTTTTTACGATATTGGACCAAACGCGAACACAACTAAAGAATCTAATACGTTTCAGCTACAAATAAAAAAAAGAAAAAAATATAATTAAAAAAAAAAACAGTGAAATAATAAATATTAATTTTCCTGTAAACATCAAACCACTAATTTTATTATTAAAATTTTTTAGTTGTTTTGTTTTTTTTTTTTTTTTTATTATTATTTTTTTATATTATAATTTCTTTTTTTTTGTTAGATTCAGTATTAGAAGCCAAGTTGGTGTGTTTTAAAGCATTGCTCCATAATTTATAACTCTCTTCTTCTTTTTCTTTTTTTTTTGAGTATAAAGAGAGTCAGAGAGAGAAAAAGAGATAAAAGATTAAATAATAATAACAATAATAATTACTGGTGGTTTTTGTGAACATTATTATAAATAAACTAGTTAACTGGCTACTTCATTGTGAGGTCCAATTAAATTTTTAAATAAACAAATTAACAATATTGTAAAAATGTTTTGGACAAACATTTATACATTGTCGCCACATATTGAGGCATTACTCAACAGAGAGGTAAAAAAAAAATAATTTATATTCATTAAAATGAGGTTAATTATTGACAACATAAAAATTGACAATATAATTATCATTAAATATCAGGTGGTTTTTTATCATTACATCTAAATCTATTTTTAGATAATTTAATTATTTTTCATTTATTGTTTTATTGTAACAAAAAAAATAAAAAATACTTGTTGCTATAATTTTTTATTTTTTACAACTAGTTGCATATCATTGCCAGTTATTATCGTAATTTTTTTTAATTGATTATAATCAGGTTGTCATTTTTATACGTGTGTGTATGTGTATTGTGTTTGTATATAATTTTTTGCATATAATAAGAGTGTATTTTATTCAAACAGGATGTTACACTCTACGAATTGTTGGACCAAGAAGAAATTGTTGCTGAATGTAAAAGTCAAAATAAAAAATTGGTTGAATTGTAAGTTGAAATAATTAGATTATATAAATAAAATTTGACAAATTTAATAAATTATATTTTTTTAATTAGCTTGACAAGACCTGAAATAATTGAAGAATTAGTTATGTTAACTATTAGAGAACCTTCTGAAGATATTGATGAACGTTCACGTTTTAAATATCCAAATATTGCTTGTGAATTACTCACTTGTAATGTACCTACACTCAATGAAAAACTTGCTGGTAAATATATTTAATATATCAATGTATTATTAATCTGTTTATTAACCATTATTATTATTAATTTAGAATCAGAAGCATTGTTAACAAAATTGTATTCATTTATTGATACTGATGAAGAATTAAATCCTCTTTTGGCATCATTTTTCAGTAAAATTATTGGTGCACTTTTAATTCGTAAAAGTGATCAGGTAAATGTTATTTAAATTATTTTAAACTATGTATTATTATATATTTTAAAACAACAAAAAAAATTAATATAAATTTATTTTTTTTTCTCTTTCTTTTCAATAGAATTGGTACTCTTATCAATTTGTTTGTTTACAAGTTTTAGAATTTCTTAAAAATCGTGATAAATGTGTTGATCGTTTATTGCAACATTTAAATACATCAGCAATAATGGATCTTATATTAAAATTAATAACAAAAATTGAAGGTACTGATATGATACAAAATGTTAAAAAATGGCTTGATGATAAAATAATTGTACAACAATTGGTTAAATTATTAACACCAACAAATGTCAATGAAAGACATACAAATTCATCTGAATTACTTGCTAATATTATTAAATTATCAAGAGATAATAGACTATCAATTGTTGATCGTATTGAACCTGATCCAATTCTCGATACTCTAGAATCGTAAGTTTATCATTTGATTGTTTTTTATTAGCTTTAATTTTAAATGATAATTTACCGTTTTTTGTTAATTTTTTTTTAAAGGGAAGAAATTGTATTTCTATTGTTGGATACAATATTGGCTGAACCACAAACTGAATCAAGTATTGTTGGAGGAATACAAGTTCTTCTTGTTCTTCTTGGTCAAGAATCAACAAGGTAAATATTATATTAATAATAAATATTAAATTTATAACTATTATTAATAAATTATGGATATAAATTATTTATTTTTGATTCTTTTTTAGCCAACAAACATGTGACTTGCAAGGTAATAATTCTGGTGATGATACAAGTGATGGTGTTGATCGTGTAAAGATACAAAATGCAACTTTACAGTACCTGGAAAAATTAAATAAATTACTATTAGTACCACCACCAAAACCATCAGTTAAAACAACTGCTGGTTTTTTAGAGTGTCCATTAGGTAATACACGTCTTCATGTTGCCAGATTATTTACCGCCTTATTATCCAATGAAAATTTTAATGTATACAAAAAATTACAAGAGCTTAATACATTTAAAATATTATTGGATTTATTTTTTTTATATTCATGGAATAATTTTTTACATATGCAAGTTGAACAATGTTTGGCCTTACTTATTAGTGAAAATTGGGAAGATGATAATGAAAAAATTATTCATACGCACATATTTATTGATTGTAAATTGATTGAACGTATTTTAGAAGCATGGGAAAATAATGACAATGAACAAAAATTACACAAAGGTGTACGTCAAGGTTATATGGGACATTTAATTAGCATAGCAAATAATATTGTTAAACAAACTGAAAAATCAGAAAAACTTGATAAATTTTTAAAAAATAATATTGATAAATCATGTTATGATAAATGGAATGATCTTGTAAATAATCAACTTGCTGAAATAAATAAAACAAATGAAATTTTATTGGGTGGTAAAGCACAAGCATATATAACATCATCAGAAGATAGTTCAGAAGATTTTAATTCATATCAACAAGATTCATATGCTCAACAAAGTTATGCAAATTATCAAGAACAACAATTAACATCACAAATTATTGAACATTATGGTTTTCATGATGATGAATTTAGTGATGGTAATGATGCATTACAACCAAGTAATTCAGTTGATCAGTTAAATACAATGCCATTTTCAATGAATGAAGAAGATCTTGTTAAACAAGAAGATATGTTTAATAAAATATGTCAACAAAAACAAAAATCTGGTATTGATGAAGGTGGTATTGAATGGGGTGATGAAGGTGAATTAACATTTCAAACAGTTATTGATAAAAGAGATTGGCCATTTAAACAACAACAAAATGATTCAATGTCATCAGATGAAGATGAAGAAACAAAAGATTTACATATGGAAATTGATACAACTGATCCATGGAATAATGATGAATTATTACCTAAAAATAATAATAATTTATTATCAAATATTAATCCATGGGATATTGAAACATCAACATCTATAAATGACAATGCTGATTGGGCTAATTTTGATAATTTTGAAAATACATTACCAAATTTGGATAATAATAATCAACAAACAAAGAATGTTAATATTGATTTAAATAAAGATAATAAAAATATTAATGACAATAAATTATCATTTGATAATGATGATACAACATTAACTATTCAATATTCAAATGATGGTAATAATGAAATTTTAAATAATGATATTGTTGTTACTGCAACAACGAGTATTAATGAAGCAACAAAAATACATGATGATAACTCTGAAAAACATAACAAAAATATTGATACAACAATTGTTGATGATAAAATTATTGTTGCTGATATTGTTGAACATAAAATTGATAATAAAGTTGTTGATCCAGTTATTGCTGAAAATAAATCTGATGTTAAAACAGATGCCTTATCAACTACAAGTGAATTGGAAGCAAAAACATCAGACAATAGGTAAATATTTATACTATTTATATTATTTATTTATTTGTAATATAAATTAATGCACAAATTTATAAATCTAATAATTTTTAAATATCTTTTTCTCATATTAACGAAATTATATTAATTTTAATCTTATTAATTTATACTGGCTTTTTTTTTGTTTAAAAAATTGATTAATTATCATTCAATTATATTGAATTTAATAATTTTAAAGATTACACGACATAATAAATTTGACATAATATATCCGACAGAATAAATCACGAAAAAATAAATCGCGACAAAATAAATCGCGAAAAAATAAATTGAAAAAAAATAAATCTAGACAAAATAAATTTAAATAATATTGAATACAAAAATAAATAAAATTAAAAAATCTATCAAGAATTCATTAAAATTGTTTTTTAAAATTATAAATCAGTAGATATTTTCACAGTTGGGAGGGCTTCGCCCCCCCCAACCCCCCCTTGTGACCTGAAAATCACCTCCTCATTCACGTAACAGTTTTCTTTTTTTAAATTTATTTTGTCTAGATTTATTTTTTTTAAATTTATTTTGTCGCAATATATTTTTTCGCGATTTATTTTTTCCAAATTTGTTTTGTCCGGATTTATTTTGTCGGATTTATTTTGTAAAATTTATTTTGTCATGTTACCATTTTACTCTTATAATCTATATTTTGTTTACAAAAAATATAATAGTATTTTTATTTTTATTTTTTTGTTTTTTTCATTACAGCAAAACTGATGATTCATCAGTAAAGCCTTCAGCTTCACTCACAACTTTATAATCTAGATGAAAAATTGAAAAAAAAAAAAACAAATCATTGATGCCACGTTATGAATTTATGTAAATTTTTATTAGAAAAGAAATATTTTTTTTTTGTTTTTTTTTTACCATAGATTTTTCGTGAATTCAGTGATAAGTTACTTGAATAATTAAGTAATGAAAAAAAAAGAAAAAAAAAAAAGTTCTCAATGACATTTCCAATCAGAATATTTGATTCGTTAAATATATTGTAAATCATATCAGAAGAATGAAAAAAAAAAGGAAATGAAAATATTTGAATTTATATCCAACGAATCTGTTTAACAATTTTTTTTTCCTTTAATTGTATATTTTAAAAAGAAAATACGTATAAAAACAATTATTTTGCAGGGTAATAATGTGCTTAATGTTGAAGAGAAATATATTAAAGCAAAGAAGAAAAAAAAAAAAGACTAAAAGTAACACGTAGTAGAAAAGAAAAAAAAAAAAAAAACATTAAGATTATTCAGTTGTAATAATAATATAGAGTACAACCTTGTATTTTTATCATTATTTTTCAAACCCTTGTACATTTGTTAAGCTTGTTTAATCCATTCCACCTGAACCATATAAAAAATAAACAAATTCGCTAGAATTTTTAAATCCTTTTTTTTTTTTTTTTCTTATCGATAGTATTACTAAATATATTAATACAGTTTGTTGATAAAAAATCAGCTAAAAATTATTTACAAAAAATGGATGAAAATAGTAATTTTTCATCAATCTGATGATGTTAAACTGAAGAGAAGGAAAATTTCAACTTTGATTATGATCCACCTTAAAATAAAACCACACAGGTAAAATTATTTTTTTAATTTTGTTAATACCATAATGAATAAAAAAATAAAAAAATGAAAAAATGAAAAAATAATAACAACTTATTACTATTTTAATTTTTTATTTTAAATATTTTTTATTATTTCAACTTAATTAAGATCAAAATAAGAAATACATTTTCTTTTTCAAATATATATTTTGTATTATTATTATTATTATTTAAAAATTTAATTAAAGAATAAAAATGTATTTTTTATTTTTTTAAAAACACTTGTTTTTCTTTCGAATATATTTACAACAATAATAACTGAATAAAGTGTCTTGAAATCGATCGATGTTTCATGTATAAAAAGTGCAATGTTTTTTACACATTACAAACGCCAAAATTAAGTATTCTCTTTATTTAAATTCAACGGTATTGCCTTCAATTAGAATACTAAATTATACTGAGAAAATGATTGAAGGGGAAAACAAAAGTAAAAAAAAAATATATTCAAAGGTTTAACAGAAGACAAATACCAGTTACATTTACAAGTTATAACAATGAAAAAAACATCAGAAGTAAATTTTTTCGATAACCCCAACTGGTATATGTTGAAAGTATTATTATCTGCATTTGGAGGGTGGCCTTATCAAAAAGCCAGTACTAGCAGAACAATAAAACGAGCTGTATTATTTGTTTTTTTGTTGAGTACACTCCTCCCACTGGTAACTATAAAAAAAAAAACATTAAAATTAAATAATTTCCAATTTAATACAAAAAATATAATTAATTATTTATATATAATATTATTTATTGTTTAAAAAATATAAAGATTTTTAAGGTTTACAAAGAGTGGAAAGATTTACATGTAGTTTTGGTTTGTGGATCACAAATTTTGATGCACGCTGGAACATTGACAAATGCAATATATTGTTTTTTAAATTTAGACAAGGTAAATGTTTATATATTATTTATAATAAAAATTTAATTGAAGAAAATTTTAATTTTTAATTCAATTTAAGACAAGAAAATTACTCAGTGAAATTCGTGAAATTTGGAATTTAAATTTATCAAAAAATGAATTTAAATATTTTAATTATTTTGCAAATAATACTCGTAAAATAACTGAGACTTATATCAGTAAGTTATTAAGTATTTTAAAATTTATAAATACATTTAAAATAATATTTAATTTTTGTTATTTTTAATTGATAAAGTTGGGTTATACATCATGACATTTTTTTGTTTAACATATATAACAGTACCAACAATACTTAATATTCTTTTACCATTAAATGTATCAAGAACAACAATTTATCCATATGAGCATGAATATTTATTTATTGATAATATTAAATATGAAAATTATATATTAATTAATGGATGGATATCAACATTTATACAAATAACTGTAATTGTTGCATTTGATTGTTGTTACTCACAATTAATTTATTTTAATTGCAGCTGGTTTTACGTTGTTGGGTATTAAATATTTTTATTATAATTTAAATTTATCATTTTACTATTATTTACAGCATTGCTTGGTAATTGTTTTTTCTTTTTTTTTAGAATTCGAATGAAAAATTTAACGACAATTGGTGATTTAAAATTTGAAAATAAAACAATTCTTTTTATTAATTGCATACGAGAACATATAAAAGCCTTGGAGTTTGTAAAATTTTTAACACTATTAATAATTTATTAAATTATTAATTTAATTGATTAATTAATTAATTTTTTTTTTTTTGTGTTAGATTTGCAGATAGTTTACAAACCATTTATGCAACTCCATTATTTTTATTACTCATTTATAATACCGTTATTATCAGCATGACCGGATGTAATGTTCGTTAATATTTTAGTAATTTTTAATAATTAATAAATATATTTAGATTTTAGGTAAAAAAAATAAATAATTTTAATCAATTTTTTATAATAATTTTATATAGTATTTTGATTTAATTGTTTTTAAAAATAATATTAATGTTTTTTTTGCTTTTATTTTTGTTTAATAATTTATTTCAGATAATATATCATATTGATGATAATGAAGAAGTCATACGATTTATTTGTTTTGTTGTTTCACAATTTTTTCATTTATTTTTTTTGAGCTGGCATGGAGAAAAATTAATTGAATACAGTGGTTTTATATTTGATTTTATGTGAGTATTTGAAATAACTAATTTTTAAATGAAAAATTATGGAAAAATATCTGATTATTTAGATACGAAATGAAGTGGTATGATGTACCAAAAAATGCAAGTAAATTTATAATATTAATATTAATAAGATCATCGAAACCGAGTACTTTGAAAGCTCACATTCTCGTTGTTTCGTTGGAAACATTTGCAATGGTTCTTATTTATTTAAATATCAAAAAATTATGAAAAACAAAAATATATATAATTTTCCAAATATAAAGTATTCATTTTATTATTGAATTTTTTTTTAAGATTTCAAAAACAGCACTGTCTTATTTCACCGCTTTATCGTCATTCAAATGATATAAACTGATAAACTGGCTGTCGAAAACTTTTCTGATACAAAATTTTTTACTATTAATTGATTTTAAATTATAATTAATATGAAAAATAATTAATTATGTTATCTAGTGAATATTAAAAATATTAATTATATTTGTTTATATGTAAAAAGAAAAAAAAATAGTTATAAAAGTTTTTTTTTACAAATAAATAAATTTCAATTGAAATTGGCAGCTAATTTTATTATTTAGCTGATGATTATTACTTGAATATTTTTTTGTCACAATGTTGAATTTTATTTTGAGTATATTTATACAACAATATTAATACTGTTAAGTGACTTTTAAAACACCACAAGTCTCCCCAATGTTGAATCGATAAACACACTGTGTTTGATACATTTTCAACACAGTAGAGGTACAAAAATTAAATATTCTCTTTGTTATATTATTTTAAGTAAAATAACAGATGGACGTATGATATTAGCATCAATAAGAATATTAAATTGAAAGATGAAAAAAAAAAATATATATGAAAAATTGGAAAAAATAAACAGTTCAATGGAAAAGGTGCTTGCAATAAAGGGTGCTTTTATTACAATGGAAAATAAAACAGAGGTAGATTTCTTTGATAATGAAAACTGGTATTTAACAAAGTATTTATTGTCGATATTTGGGGGATGGCCTTTTCAACAAGCCAGTATTACTAGAACAATACGAAGAAGTATATTAATATTTCTCTGGACAAGTACATTTCTGCCTTTGGTAAAAATAAATTTTGTTTTTATTAAACTAATTTTAAATGGATTAATAAAAAAACTAAAATATAATTATAAAAATAACTACATTAAAAATATTAAAAACAATAACATTTTTCATTTCTACAGTTATTTAAACTTTTTAATAATTTTGGAAATATAGAGTTGGTATTAATATGTCTATCTCAACTATTTTTACACATAATGACGTTAACTTACACAGTTTATAGTATTTTAAATTCTGATAAGGTAAATAAAAAAAAAAAATTCATATCATTTATATGTGATTTTATAAATGTATCTTGCAATAATATTAAAGGAAAAAATATTGCTTAATAAAATTAAAAAACAATTTGAATTTAAATTGTCAAATAATGATAGAAAATTTTTTGAATATTATACATATTATAATCGTAAAATTATATATGGTTATACAAGTGAGTATTATTGTTACGAATTATTAATTTATAAATATTTTTGATAATATAAAATGAAGAATAAAATATTTTTTAAATAAATAGTTAGTTTTTACATAGTGGTGTTGGCAGGTTTGACATTGGTAACTGTACCAGTATTATTAAATAATTTATTTTCTTCAAATGTATCTTCAACACCAACTTATATATTTGAAGTGGATTATCTATTTTTTGATTATCTCGATTATGAAAATTTAATATTTTTAAATGCATGGATGTCGATACTATGCCAAACAACAATTCTCATTGCATTTGATTGTTTATATTCACAATTAACGTATTTTATTTCGAGTTGGTTTTATGTTATAGGGTGAGATTATTAAAAAATTAACTAAATATTTTTACTAGTATTATATATTTTCTTTCAGCAATCGCATGAAATATTTAACAAATAACTCAAAGGAAATTAATAAAAAGCAACAATATGATTTATTCAATAAATATATTGAAGAACATGAACGAGTTTTGAAGTTTGTCAATTTTGCATATATTTAAATTAAAATTAATTAAGTAATTTTTTTTTTTTTTTGTTTTATTATCTGAATTAAATATCAATTTGATAATAAATAATAAACAATAATTTTTTTTTAGCTGAAAAATTAACAAATATATGTTGTGATAATGAGGATAAATTTTTTTCAATTTGTTAAAGATTTGCGTCTGATGTTCAATCCATTTATAGTTACCCACTATTTATTTTAATTTGTATTCAAATGCTTACAATTAGCGTGACAGGTTGTAATGTAAGTATCTTATAAGACTATTCAAAATATATATATTAAAAATTATTAAACTAGTAAATTTTGAGTGTATAAATTAATAAATATACTAATATATTTTGGCTTTTTGCAGATTATGTCCGAGTCAATAAACTATGCCGATCTGTTGAGATATGTGTGCTATATTATGGTGCAATTTATTCATCTATTTTTTTTATGTTGGCATGGGCAGGTTTTAATTGACAACAGTGAAAATTTATCTAAGATTATGTAAGTATATAAATATTTATTTTAAAAATATGAAATTTTGTTAATTTTATTATTTTATTATTATAATATTTAATTTAGTTGTCAAATGAATTGGTATGTCCTTCCCAACAATATTAAAAAATTATTGATATTAATTATTATGAGATCATCATATCCTTGTACCCTCGTTGCTGGTAAATTTCTTGTTATGTCATTTGAGTCATTTGCACAGGTATATAATATATTCAAATATTTATTCAAAACACTTATTATCATTCAATAAATTTATTAAACTAATTGATTATAAAATTTTTTAAGATTGTCAAAACTTCAGTATCTTATTTTACTGTACTTTCATCCGTAAATTAATTTTAATTTTGATCAATCAATCAACTTCAAAGTGGGCAATGACAACAATCATTTAATTTTATTATATTGAAATATATTATATCATTAATCTGATGATAATGAATTTTTTGATAAAACAAACATTTAATATTTTTTATTTGATCAAGTATTTAAAATTATAAAAATATTACTTATCTTTGTATGTATATGGATATGTATAAATATATAAAATATATAAATATTATAAAAGTTTTATTTATACAAATAAATAAATTTAAATTTAAATTTTTAATGAATTTTATCAAACAATTGCTTTGAAAATAAATATCAGTTTTTTTTCTGATATAAAATTTTTAAGTGAATATTTGAAAATTAAAAAAAAAAATAATTGCAATTAAAAGAAATACGAAAGTTTTTTACAGCTATGATAAAAACACTGTGTGTATTATAGGTTTATTTTTTTGCCACAATGTTCGATTTATATATTGATACTGATGAACAACACCACAAGTCTCCCCAATGTCAGATCGATAAACGGTATAATGTATTTGATACACTTTCAACAAATTCAAAGTACGAAAATTAAATATTCTCTTTATTATATTATTTTACGTAGAATAATAGTTGGAGGTATAATATTGGCATCAATTAGAATATTAAATTGAAAGATGAAAACAAAAAATATATATTAAAAAGTTGGAAAAAATATACAGTTCAATGGAAAAAGTGCTTTCAAGTTGAATTACAATGGAAAATAAAACAGAGGTAGATTTTTTTGATAATCCAAACTGGTGTATGACAAAGTATTTATTATCCGTATTTGGAGGATGGCCTTTTCAACCAGCCAGTATTACTAGAACAATTAGAAGAAGTATATTATTATTTCTCTGGACAAGTACATTTTTACCTTTGGTAAAAATAAATTTTGTTTTTATTAAAATCATTTTGAATGGAGTATTGAAAAAACTAAAATATAGTTATGTTCATAAGAATATCTATATATTAAAAAATTTAAATCAATAATATTTTTTATTTCTACAGTTATTTAAACTTTTTAATAATTTTCGAAATATAGAATTGGTATTAATATGTTTATCTGAATTATTTTTACACATAGTAACAATAACTTACACAGTTTATAGTTTTTTAAATACAGAAAAGGTAAATAAAAAAAAAACATCCATATTATTTATATTTAATTTTATATATAAATATTTTGTAATAATATTAAAGGAAAAAATATTGCTTAATAAAATTAAAAAACAATTCGAATATAAATTGTCAAATAATGATAGAAAAATTTTCGAATATTATATATATTATAATCGTAAAATAATATATGGTTATACAAGTGAGTATTATTGTTATTATTAATTTACTTATGAATTTTGTTCAATAGAATGAAATTAATTATTAAATATTATTTAAAAAAAAAAATAGTCGGTTTTTACATTGCGGTAATAGCAGGTTTGACATTGGTCTCAATACCAGCATTATTAAATAATTTATTTCCTTCAAATGTAACTTCAACACCAACTTATATATTTGAAGTGGATTATCTATTTTTTGATTATCTTGAATATGAAAATTTAATATTTTTCAATGCGTGGATATCGATACTATGCCAAACAACGATTCTCATTGGATTCGATTGTTTATATTCACAATTAACGTATTTTATCTCGAGCTGGTTTACCGTTATCGGGTGAAATTATGAAAAAAATTTAAAAATCAAATTAACCATACATATACTAAAGTTTTTTCGCTAAAATTATATTCTTCCTTTCAGAAATCGCATGAAATATTTAACAAATAACTCAAAGGAAATTGATAAAAAGCAACAATATGATTTATTCAATAAATATATTGAAGAACATGAACGAGCTTTGAAGTTGGTCAATTTTAAATATATTTAAACTAAAATTCAAAAAGTTACTGAATTATTTATTTTAAATATAAATTAAGTATAAATTTGCTACAGATAATCAATAATTTTTTTTTAGCTGAAATTGAATTATATTAATTACCTAATATAGTATTAACAATATATTTTTTATATATTTTTAAATTAAAAGTATTAAAAATTAACAAATTTTTTTCAATTTGTTAAAGATTTGCGTCAGATGTCCAATCAATATATAGTATTCCACTATTTATTTTAATTTGTATCAATATGCTAACGATCAGTGTAACAAGTTGTAATGCGAGTATTTTATTGAACTGAAAATTTTTTTCCACAGGGTATATCATTGATTTAAAATATATTTAAAAATTATTTGGTTTTTGCAGATAATGTCTGAGTCAATTGACTATGCCGATTTGTTAAGATATGTGTGCTATATTTTAGTACAGTTTATTCATTTATTTTTTTTGAGTTGGCACGGGCAGTTTTTAATTGACAACAGTGAAAATTTATCTGCAATTATGTAAGTATATATAAATATTTATTTACAAAGGAAATGAAATTTTGTTAATTTAATTTTTTTATTATCAATATAATAAATTATTTTTAATGATTTTGATATTATAATACATAATTTAGCTGGCAAATGAATTGGTACGAACTTCCTAACAATATTAAAAAATTATTAATAATAATTATTATGAGATCATCATACCCGTGTACTTTAGTAGCCGGCAAATTACTTGTCATGTCTTTTGAATCATTTTCACTGGTATATAATATATTTATATTCATTTATAAATTAATATATTAAAAAATATAATAAGTTAATTAATTATAAAATTTTTTAAGATTGTCAAAACTTCAGTATCTTATTTTACTGTACTTTCATCAATGAAATAATTTCAATTTCGATGAATCAACTTTCAAGTGAGCTATGAAAATAATCATTTAATAAAACTGTATCATGATAAAATGACTCTTACATTATTTATAAATTAATAAATTAATTTACAATAATAGATAAAGTGTTTTTTTATTTTTTTAGAATGATTAGTAGACTTACTTTGATGCCTCCTAATTTTGTTTTTATATGCAGTTTAATTCCAATTTATGCTGCATTATTTTTTTTTACCTCCAAAAACTTATAGCAAGTCAGTTAAAAACTGACAAGGTACGTACTTTTTTTGTCAAGACTGTGTATATGAAAGTATATGTCGAATCGATTATAATTTAAAATACTGTATACAATTCAACGTTGTATTTTGACAAATGTAGACGCAGTAAAAAAAACACTTGTTACTACTCCCCCTTGGCAATTGATTGGTGATTTAATTATTAATAAGTTCTCAGTACTACTCGAAATATATATCTTTTGAATTTACATTTTTCAATAAAGTCTGTTTTTTACCCTATCCACCACAAATATATTCACTTTGTTTAATTATTCTTTTATAATTTTGTTGTTTTTTTTTTCTTCTTTTACAATGAATACATACTTTGAATCGATTGAAAGACATTTTATATTTTCAAGAAACAAAAAATGCGTGTATGTTTTGTATAATATCATTCTTGATAAAAACATCAAACACTGAAAAATGGATATTTTTGATAACCCCAACTGGATTATGACGAAATATTTATTGTCAGTGTTTGGTGCTTGGCCTCTTCAGAAAGTAACTACTGGTCGTATAATTTTAAGAACAGTTGTTGTTTTACTAGTTATAAGTTCACTTTTACCTCAAGTAAATTTTTTTTTTTTCTGTGTTTTATTAACACAATTACTTATATTTATTAATACAGTTATTTGTTTATTCTATTTTTTTTATTTTACAAAGCTTTTCAGAGTATTTACTCAATTTAATGATCTTGATGCTGTCATTGAATCATCAGCAATTGCATTTTTACATCTTATATCAATAATAAATGCAATTTATTGTTTTTCAAACAATGAAATAGTAAATATAGAAATATATAACGATATTAGAAAAAATAAATCAATTACTGTTGTCTTATATTTATTAGGAAAAAAAATTACTTATTCAAATAAGAAATCTATGGGAATCACGATTATCAGAAATTGAAAGAGGATATTTAGAAGTTTATGGAAATGCTGGAAAAAAAATAACTCATATATACGCAAGTGAGTATATATGTATATAATTTAATTAACAATAAGTCAGTATTATTAAAATAAAAAAAAAAAAAAATTATTTTATTTCATATTAAGTTAGTTTATATGGAACTGGAATGATAACATTATTAACAACAATTTCACCAATTTTACTTGATAAAATTTTACCTCTCAATGAAACACGACCAACAGTATTTCTTTATCGAGCTGAATATTTCATTGATGAGGAAGAATATTCAATGTTTATATTGATACACTCTTGGATTGTGACACCATTTCAAGTCACAATTATCGTTGGATTTGATTCATTGTATGCTCATTATGTTCAACATTTATGCAGCTGGTATTTAATTGTCGGGTAAATTAATTAAACAAAAAATAAATAAATTTAATAAAATAAAAAAAAATAATATCGAAAATTGCAGTGTGTTAATATGTAATAATTTTTTCTAGACATAGAATGAAAAATATATCTACAGCGTTAGATAAAATAAATAAAAATAATAATTTATTTGATGAAAATAAAAGAATCATTTTGTCATTTGAAAAATGTATTAATGAACATATTAAAGCTCTTGAGTAAGTGAAAAGCTTTTATATTTAATAAAGCCCAATTATAATAATTAATAATAATTTTTTTTCTTTTCATTTTAATCGAGCAAGATTTACATCGAATATACAATCAATATACGGTACTCCACTTTTTTTTATAATTGGTATTAATATGGTTCAAATCAGCATGACAGGATGTCATGTTCGTAAAAAAGATATTTATAAATTTTCTTTTAGTTATTGATTGTTGACTTCTGTTAATTTTTAAATAAAATAAATTTTAATTCACAGACAATATCAAAAATTGGAGAACCTCAAGAAGCAGTAAGATATGGATCATTTGCTATGGCACAATTTGTACATTTATTCTTCTTAAGTTGGCCGGGCCAAAAAATAATTGATCACAGTGGTGATTTATTTAGATCAATGTAAAAGAAAAAAGCTGATTTATTCTGATTTATTGTTTTTCAATTATTATTTATTTTTTAAGCTTATTAATTTTTTTACATTTAGATATGAAACCAAATGGTATGATATACCTCAAAAAACCAAAAAATTAGTACTGTTTACAATGCTAAGATCACAAAGACCATGTGTCATTAAAGCTGGTCATATAGTTGAAATGTCATTGGAGAGTTTTTCAGTTATTTTAAAAACTTCTGCCTCATATTTTACACTCTTCACGTCAATGAAGTGATTTATAATATTTTAAATTATAAATAAGTAAAATAAATAAATATATTTTTTTATTGTTATATAAAAAATAATCAAATAAATAAATTGAATAAACAATAAAATTTTTTACCTGAATTATTAGTAGGAAGTCGGAAGATTCAATAGTTTAACTTTATCATTAATTGCTTGCAATTAAACAGATATACAAGTTTTTTATTGATATAATAAAAACACTGTGTGTATTATAGATTTATTTTTTTTACCACAATGTTCGATTTATATATTGATACTGATGAACAACACCACAAGTCTCCCCAATGTCAGATCGATAAACAGTATAATGTATTTGATACACTTTCAACAAATTCAAAGTACGAAAATTAAATATTCTCTTTATTATATCATTTTACGTGGAATAACAGTTGGATGTATAATATTGGCATCAATAAGAATATTAAATTAAAAGATGAAAAAAAAAATATATATGAAACGTTGGAAAACATATACGCAGTTCAATGGAAAAGGTGCTTGCAATAAAAGGTGCTTTTATTACAATGGAAAATAAAACAGAGGTAGATTTCTTTGATAATGAAAACTGGTATTTAACAAAGTATTTATTGTCGATATTTGGGGGATGGCCTTTTCAACCAGCCAGTATTGATAGAACAATACGAAGAAGTATATTAATATTTCTCTGGACAAGTACATTTTTCCCGTTGGTATTAATATTTCTATTACAAATATTATGAATTTAGTTTTTATTAAATTAATTTTAAATGAAGTAACGAACCAACTAAAATATAATTATATTGTTAAAATATCTATTCATTAAAAATTTTAAAGGAACAACATTTTTCATTTCTACAGTTATTTAAGTTTTTTAATAGTTTTGGAAATATAGAAATGGTATTAATATGTTTATCTCAACTATTTTTACATATGGTAACATTAACTTATACAGTTTATAGTTTTTTAAATACAAAAAAGGTAAATAAAAAAAAATCATATTATTTATATTTAATTATATATATATATAAATATTTTGAAATAATATTAAAGGAAAAAATATTGCTTAATAAAATTAAAAAACAATTCGAATTTAAATTGTCAAATAATGATAGAAAAATTTTCGAATATTATACATATTATAATCGAAAAATTATATATGGTTATACAAGTGAGTAGTATATTGTTATCATTAATTTACTTATAAATATTTTTAATAATATGAAATTGATTGTTAAATATTATTAAAATAAAATAGTTGGTTTTTACATTGGGGTAATAGCAGCTTTGACATTTGTCTCAATACCAGTTCTATTAAATAATTTATTTCCTTCGAATGTATCTTCAACACCAACTTATATATTTGAAGTGGATTATCTATTTTTTAATTATCTCGAATATGAAAATTTAATATTTTTCAATGCTTGGATATCGGTACTATGCCAAATGACGATTATCATTGGATTCGATTGTTTATATTCACAAATAACGTATTTTATGTCCAGTTGGTTTACCGTTATCGGGTGATATTATGAAAAAAACTTAAAAATCGAATTAATTATACATATACTAAATATTTTTTGCTAAAATTATATTCTTTCTTCCAGAAATCGCATGAAATATTTAACAAATAACTCTAACGATATTGATGAAAAGCAACAATATGATTTATTCAATAAATATATTGAAGAACATGAACGAGCTCTGAAGTTTGTTAATTTTAAATATACTCATTTAAATTAAAATTCAAAAAGTTTTTTATATGAATTTATTAAATATTAAGAAATATATGTTGTCAAAATAAAGATAAAATTTTTTTCAATTTGTTAAAGATTTGCGTCTGATGTCCAATCGATATATAGTATTCCACTATTTATTTTGATTTGTCTCAATGGGCTTACAATTACTGTAACAAGTTGTAATGTGAGTATTTTATCAAACTAAAAATTCTTTTAAACTATATCATTGATTAAAAATATATTTAAAATTTATTTGGCTGTTGCAGATTATGTCTGAGTCAATTGATTATGCCGATTTGTTAAGATATGTGTGCTATATTATGGTGCAATTTATTCATTTATTTTTTTTATGTTGGCATGGGCAGGTTTTAATTGACAACAGTGAAAATTTATCTACAGTTATGTAAGTACATAAATATTTATTAAAAAAAAAATAAAGTTTTGTTAATTTAATTATTTTATTATCAATATAATAAATTATTTTTAATGATTTTATTATTATAATATTTAATTTAGTTGTCAATCGAATTGGTATGATCTTCCCAACAATATTAAAAAATTATTAATATTAATTATTATGAGATCATCATACCCTTGTACTCTCGTAGCTGGCAAATTACTTGTTATGTCTTTTGAATCATTTGCACTGGTATATAATTTTTTATTTATAAATTAATATATTAACAAAATTTAATAAACTAATTGATTATAAAATTCTTTAAGATTGTTAAAACTTCAGTATCTTATTTTACTGTACTTTCATCATTGAAATAATTTTCAATTTTGATCAATCAACTTCAAAACTTGGCAATGACAACAATCATTTAATATAACTGCAGTATTATACATGTATCATGATAAAATGACTTTTACATTATTCATAAATTAATAAATTAATTTACGATTATAGTCAAATTGTTTTTTTATTTTTTTTTTTTTTAGAATGATTATTTTTCATTTATTTCACGGTACAATTACTGTTTGATGATACTTATCTTGAAGTTTAATTCCAATTTATGTAGCCTTTTTTTTTACCTCTAAAAACTTATAACAATCCAGTAACAAACTGGCAAGGTACGCACTTTTTTTTAAGACTGTGTATATGAAAGTATATGTCGCATCGATTTTGATTCATGTCAACAATACTGTGTACAATTCAACGTTGTATTTTTTACAAATGTAGACGCAGAAAAACAAAACACTTATTACGACTCCCCTTTGATGGTTATTTAATTATTAATAAATTCTCAGTATGACTCGAAATATATACCTTTTAAATGTACGTTGTTCCATAGGGTCTGTTTTACCCTATCCACCACAAATATATTCACTTTGTTTAATTATTCTTTTATGACTGATATTCTTTTGTAATAATAAATCAATTGAATCGATTGAAAGACATTTTAAATTTCCAAGAAATGAAAAATACGTTTATGTTTTGTATAACATCATTCTTGATAAAAACATCAAACAACGAAACATGGAATTTTTTGACAATCCCAATTGGATTATGACAAAATATTTACTGTCTGTGTTAGGTGGTTGGCCTCTTCAACAAGCAACTATTGGTCGTACAATATTAAGAACAGTTATTGTTTTACTTGTGATTAGTTCACTTTTACCACAAGTAATTTTTCATTATGTTTTATTATCAAATTTAGTACTTTTATCAATAGAATATTGTTTTTTTTTTTACAAAGCTGTTCATAGTATTTACCCGATTGAATGACATCGATACTGTCATCGAATCATCAGCAATTGCATTTGTACATTTTATATCAATAACAAATGCAATTTACTGTTTTTTAAACACTGAAACGGTAAAGATAAAATATATAAAAATTTCAATGATGATAAATGAATAGCTTAATAGATATTTTTTGATTTTTAAGGAGAAAAAATTACTCATTCAAATAAAAAATCTATGGGAATCACGATTATCAGCAATTGAAAGAGGGTATTTAGAAGTTTATGGAAATGCTGGAAAAAAAATAACTCATATATACGCAAGTGAGTATTATAATTAAGCTAATGATAAGTTAATAAATAAATTTATTTTCATTAAATCAAAGTTAGTATATATACAACTGGAATGATAACATTATCAACAACAATAGCACCAAAATTACTTGATATTATTTTACCTCTCAATGAAACACGACCAACAGTCTTTCTCTATCCAGCTGAATATTTTATTGATGAAGAAAAATATGCAATGTTTATATTGATACATTCTTGGATTTTAACACCAATTCAATCTACAATTATCGTTGGATTTGATACATTGTATGCTCATTATGTGCAACATTTATGCAGCTGGTATTTAATTGTCGGGTAAATTTAATAAAATTAAAAAAAACAATATCGAAAATTGCAGTGTGTTAATATGTAATAATTTTTTCTAGACATAGAATGAAAAATATATCTACAGCATTAGATAAAATAAATAAAAATAATAATTTATTTGATGAAAATAAAAGAATCATTTTGTCATTTGAAAAATGTATTAATGAACATATTAAAGCTCTTGAGTAAGTGAAAAGCTTTTATATTTAATAAAACCCAATTATGATAATTAATAAAAATTTTTTTCTTTTCATTTTAATCAAGCAAGATTTACATCGAATATACAATCAATATACGGTACTCCACTTTTTTTTATAATTGGTTTTAATATGATCCAAATCAGCATGACAGGTTGTCATGTTCGTAAAAAAGATATTTATAAATTTTCTTTTAGTTATTGATTGTTGACCTGTGTTAATTTTTTAAATAAAATAAATTTTAATTCACAGACAATATCAAAAATTGATGATCCTCCAGAAGCATTTAGATATGGTGCATTTACAATTGCGCAATTTGTACATTTATTTTTCTTAAGTTGGCCGGGACAAAAAATAATTGATCATAGTGGTGAATTATTTGAAGCAATGTAAAAAATAATAATTAATTTTTCGTACTTTATAATAATTTTATATATTTATAAATTTTATTAATACTTAGATATGAAACTCGTTGGTATGATTTACCAGGAAAAACAAAGGAATTGATGATTCTTATAATGATAAAATGTCAAACACCATGTGTCATTAAAGCTGGAAAAATTATTGAAGTGTCATTAGAAAGCTTTGCAATTATTTTAAAAACATCTATATCATATTTTACTGTTTTTACATCAATGCAATGATAATTTTTATAGATGAAAATAATATAGTAAAATTTTTAGAAGTTATAATGATATAGATGAAAAATTTCTTAGACAATTTTAGATAATTTTTTTGTTATTTTATCTGTCATTGTTTGTTACGAATATTTATGATTTGTTATATCTATCAGTCTAAATAATTAAATAAAAGTACATAAAAAAATTTCAAAGAATCTATTACTAAGAGGAGTAGATATTTGAATTTAAATATACTGGTGCTCAGTGGTGCTAAGTTGGTTGATGATGAGCACACTTTGACATCGTTTTTTGACATCATAAAATGATTAGCATGATTTATAGTGATTACTGATTATTATGACTGTCTAGATCATTTATTCATTTACTCAATTAATCAAGTGCTTAATTAGTGATAAATTAATTGCTAACCTCAGTGAAAAAAAAATTAAATTAAAAAATAGTTGAAAACAAAATTATATTCATTGTGATTTTGTTTGACAGAAAAAAAATATACAAAATTAAACGTGTTAATTTTGTTGTTTATTTTATTCTCATATAAATTATTAATAAATAAAAATTGTCATTAATTTGAAGAGAAATACTAAAGGTAATTTATATTTATATAAAAAAATAATGAATCAAATATTTAATATATTTTTACATAGTAGAAATAGATATTCAATTAAAATTTTAAGGTTATGTTTATGCTTAAATATTTTATTTTAAACATTATTTTTTTTTGTTTATTTTTTTTTAGATAAGTGTTAAATTAAATTTTTCGTGTAATGGATAGACACATTAACAGATTGATAATTCCAGAATCATCGGAAAAAAGTTTAACACGTGCAATAAGTTATTCTGATCTAGCAACAAGTCGTAGATTTTTTTTTCAACAATCTGAAAATTCAAATGGACTTATAAAACAATACAGCTGTGAACAAATATTTGATAAAGAAACAAAATTAAGGTAATTAAATAATAATAATTATTATATTAAATAAATTCTTTTTTGTATTTTGGTTTGATTATGAATTTTATTTTCATGATAAAGACACATCAAAGTATCAACAACAATAAAACCATCACAACAAAATTCATTAACATGTTGGCGACCAAATGTCAATCGTTTTGATTCAGTTGAAAGTCCTGGATGTTATAATAATATAACAGATAAAAATTTCGATGATGTTACAGATAAATTACTTCCCATGATTGAACTTGATGGATTAAAAATATCAGATGAACCAATAACAAATAAATCAACAATATTATCACATAAAAAATCAAAAAGTGATAATATTCATGATATTGTTGATATTTTACCTCAAAAATTACAGCTAAATACAATAAATAAACAAAAAAAAAACAATTATCAGAATGATAATCTTGAATCATCAATAATTGATAAAAAAATAACAAATATTGATAAAACAAAATTTAAAATAAATAAAAAAACATTAACATTATATAAAAATAATAAAAAAATGTTAATGAAAATATTATTTTTTTGTTTAATAATAATTGCATCAGTACTAACATCAAATTTCATTTCTGATTTAACATCAAAACCATTTAATTTTAAAAATTCAACAATTGAATTACGTAATAATGTTTATGGACAATTTGAAGCTGTTGAAAAAATTATAAATTATGTTGATAATAATTTAAATAATTTTACAGTTATAACAATTATTGGTGGTACTGGTGTTGGCAAGACATTAACAGCAAGTATTATTAAAAATAATTTTCCATTTAAACAATATATATTTGAATATTATTCACCATTAAATCAAAAATTATTTCCATCATTATCATTTTTTTATTGTAATTTAATTATACTGGATAATCTCAGAAACACTGATCTTCCAGTTATGATTAATTTTATAAAATATTGGCAAGATCAAGAAAACAAGCCATGTACAATGGTACGTTATTTATTTATTTATTTATTAACTAGAATATTAAAACAAGAAATAATTATTAATTTGGTTTTTTTTTTGTAGATATTGGCTATTTTTAATCCTGAAGAAACAAATAATAATCTAGAAAAAATTATTAATCTAGAAAATAGTCAAATGAATATGCAAAAAATTTTTAATAATGAAAATATTCAATCAGAAATTGTTGTCTACAAGCCATTGGATGATGACACACTTGATAAATGCATTGAAAAAGAAGCAAGTTTAATCAAAACCCAATTAACATTCCAACAATTGCAGGATATTCGTAGCCATTTAATAACAGCACAGAGTGGCTGCAAAGGTGCTCATGCAAAAGTTGCTCTAGTCGCTTAAAAAGTCAATTAAAAAAATAATATATATTTCTAAAAAGTTCGTAAATATATTTATAAACATAAGGTAAAGAAAAAAAAGGGTTAAAAAAAATAAAAATTGCTCAATTTAATATTTTTTTAAAGCTAATTTTTTATATTTCTTTTCTATTTTTTATTACTTTCACATGTATCATTGTACATTTGCCTTAAATAATAATAAAAACTATATTATTATAATGATTATTTTCTATTTTTGTTATTGATTATTAAAGAAATAAAAAAATGATTAAGGCTGAAAGTAATTTTAATGATGCTAATCATTTTAAAATAATTTTAAGACAAAATTGGTTTGAGATATTTTCAGAATGGTATTTCCTTATTTTTTAAAGACTATTTATTATTATTATTTTCATGATTATCAATTATGTTGATTGGTTGAATTTAATGATTTGAAATACATATACATGAAGAGAATAATAATAATATTAATATTTAAAATAAAAAAAAAGGAAAATTATAATGTCGTGAATTTTCTTATTTGTATTATCACATTTCACTTTTCTGATTATTGCTGCATGTTTCAATTGGTGATCTATACAAATTGTAGGAAAGTTAAATAAGCATTGCGTTACACATTGCGTTCTTAATGTTATGCAAAATGATAATAAAAAAATAAATAAATAAAAGAGAAATAAAATGAAAAAAATAAATTAATTTAGAGTAAATGTAGAGTAATTTAATAATCATATTCATATTTTTTTTTTAACACAAAATTAATTATTAAATATATATGATATTGTTAAATATATAAATAATTAATTAATGTTATTAAACAGTAATTTTAATTATATCAATAATAAAAAGAAAGATGAAAAATTACTCAATAAGAAAAATAAAAAGTTACTCATCAATATGATGAAATAAAAATAACAAACCAACAATAATTAACATGGATTATAGTTTTAGTCAGGCAAACAAATGTTTATTTTAATTATCCATTAAAAAAAAAGTGAAATTTATTTTTTTTAAATAGTTTTTTATATGTTATTTAAAATAATAAAAAACGCGATAATATTTTTTAACATAAAAATCGATAGTTTGCATGACTTGATTTAATTGATTTAAAAATCTTTTTAAATATCAAAAAAATTTTCTCTACCTTTCTATTTATAAAACAGAAAAAGTTGAAATATTAATTTAAAAAAAAAAATATAATTATTTAAACAATTGATACATAAAGCTTTAATTTAAAATGAGATTAAAATTTTTAATTTCATGACAAGATTATTATCTCAGTCTTGCTAATTTTCGTTGCATCATTAATTTTATAAATTAATTTTTAAAATCATTATTTCATTTTGTCATAAATTTTCAACATTTCCGTGTTAGATAATTATCAAAATTGAATATAAAAAAAAAAAAATGAATTCTTCAATCAATATCATTAATCAATGTTAATTTTATAAATTTATTTGGTAATAATTATAATTACTATTATAAAATTTTTTTTTTTTATTACTATTTGTGAAAATTAATTTATTAATTTTTCTTTATTTATTTTTATTAAGCCAGCTGATTGGATGATGTATTAAATTTATGAAAAAACCTACATATAATTCGTCCATGTCTGGGGAGGTAAAAGAGGTTCTCCTTGAAATTATAAAAGAGTGATCAATTCCAATAAAGGGGCAGTTGCGTTCAAGTGTTCTTCATCGAAACAACTACTAGGGTATGTTAGCAATTTATTAATTTTTTTAGTGTTAAAATTAAAAATTAAAATCATAAAATTAAATTAACTATTAGTGTTTTTTAATATTAAAAAAAAAAAAAGTAAAAATTTTGTTTTAAAATTGATAATTAAAGGGGAAAAAATAGCAACAATCGAAACAGTATTAATATGTAATCGAAAAAAAATTTCTTCAGAGTGTTTGTGATCTATTCGATTCAATTTTTATTTGTCATTTTAAATAAATAATAAATTTTTTATCATTGATATTAAAATTATTATTAAAACATCATCAAGTTTATTATTTAACTTAACAATTTTTATAATAATTATACAATAATTAACAAGTATAAAAAAAAATATATAAATTAAATAATATGCTGAATAGAAATTAGTTCAAGATCGAAATAGAAAAAAAAAAAAGTAGAGTAATATTTTCAATGATATATATATAATTTATTTATTTAATCATACAATGATATAATAATATTTTTATGCGATAATATATTTATATAGTTATTACAGCATGATGATAACTGAATTTTCGATATTACGTTGTTTATAATGTAATGTTGTATTATGATATCTCATTAATAACCGCAAACATCAAAGCCAATTACCACTTTCTCTATCAGAACGAACAAATAGTTAGTGTATTTACAAAAAAAAAATACTATTACGTTATTCAGTGAATTGTAGAGATATGTAATTTTTAATTTTTATATATAAAAAAAATTAATTTCATGTTTATTCTTTAAAACAAAAAAAAAATTAATTTTGAATAATTATTATCAATTTTTTAAGCTCAAAGAAAAAAATAATTTTGCTCGATTAATTATTTGAATTAAAATACCAAGTCGTAATAGTCAAAATAAAAGAAAAAAAAAATTCTATATCAATTATTTATAAACTACATTTAAATATAAAAAAAAATAACACGTAAAAATTTTTAACATAGTTGAACTGACCTGAAATTTATGACTTTCTATGCGGAAAAGTATCAATTGCTTTTTATTTCATTGACTGGTTTTTTTTTTAGTAATTTTATTATTCAATGATAAATTGATAGTTAAAACTAATAATAATACAGTTATCATAATTTTAATCTTTTAAATGTTTTATTTTAAATTAATAATGATTAGTTTTAGACGGATGTAAATTATTAATTTAATACATTTATTGAATACAAAATAAATAAACTTACCTTGTCGATACTATTTTTGTTAAATTTATCTCATTTATATACTCAAATTAAATTCATGATTACTCGAGGACAATAGACTTTTGCATAATTTCTATATGACCCTCATAAATTCTATTTATTTTAAACTGAATTTTAATTAAAAGAAATTAAATAAATAATAATTTTTTTATCTATAATTTAAATTAAAATATCATTTTATTTATAATTTTAAAATGTTAATTTTACAAACTATTAAATAATATTATTGCAATGTAATTTAAAAAAAAAATAAATTACATATTTTTATTATTTTTAAATTCTAATAGCTTATTAAATTTTTTTTCTAAAAAAAAAATATGATATTCAAGTTTTTTTGCAATTTTTTACCAATTGATTTTGAATAATTTAAAATAATCTAAACATAAATTTCTCCAAATAAATTCAAATTTAATATAAATTTAAAACAAATTTCATATTTCAAAATTTTGAAAGAAAAAAAAAAATTATCCATGAATTAAATTCACGCTCGAAATGAGTTTTTAATGTTCTTTTTTTTCCATGATTAAAACAATATAGAAAAAAATTAAACAATTATAATAATCTTGATTAAAAAATATCATTTGCAAATTATTTATAATTTTTTCTCTTAATCATGTCCCAGTGACTCAGAGAACAAAGATGAGTTGAACAACCCATGTTCTGAGGTAAATAAAATTACGTAAATAGAGAAAGTTGTTTCGTAATAATGAAGAAAAAAAAAAAAACATACATGTATACACTTTTTCAACTTGCTTGGTTCACCGATTCATGGAGTTCGATCACCGTTGCATTATACAAAATTACATATTTTATTATGTCATAAATGTAGATTATAAACTGGTCCTCCAACTGTTCGACATTTGCCTCAAACAAAAAAAATTAATAAAATAAAAAATAAAGAGGTTAACCAGTCTTTCTTATTACAAATATATTTATTTTAATTTTATCCCATTTCAAGGTCTTCTTCTTTCACTTTCAATAAAATTGCTAAAAACCCACTTTCATCAAAATTCATAAACTCAATAAACATCAGCTGAGATAAATGTAAATTAAATTTAAAAAAAAAAATTACAAAAATCATTCATAATATTTTGTTATTATTTAAATAAAATATATATTAAATTTTATATTTATTTTAATCATAAAATTATGAATTTTTATTTTAATAATAAATTTTTTATTTAAAATGTCTCAAAATAATGGGCTATTTAAAAATATTTATAAAAAATTATGATTTTGTAATAATGAATGTAAAGGTCAGTAATAGAATTTGATTTTTGTTAATGTTTCGATTATGTCACGTGTTACAAATGGAAATTACGCCCATAATAATTTTTTTTTTTTTTTGAATTAAGTTAAAAAGGAGATTGAGATTAGTCGATACTTCACTTGTTGATCAGACAGCAACTTCAACGGATCGAAGCTATACTATTATTTTTTTTATAAGTAATAAAAAAATTAAAATACCTCATTTTTATACAGTGAAAATAGAGTTATATCAATCAGTTTTTAGTTTGATAATATAATACCAAAAATAAAGAATTAATATTGAATTAAAAAATAATTTTTTGTTTTTTTTAAATTGAATATTACGTTTATTTTATAAAATTACTAACGATAATTGTTTTAACCATTTATAAATTTATTATTTATTTTTTAAAAGTATTTTAAAAATATAGTTGTTAGTGACATTTATTTTTTAGGTTTCTTGGAGACAAGTAATCCTGTTCAAAGTAAAAAAAAATAATAAATAAATATGAAGGAAGATTTGACAATTGAGTGGGTCACTGCAGCTGATGACTACAAATGTAAATTATCATCTGAAACACAAAAAATTGCAAAAGATGAACTTCGTGAGGATAAAAATACTCGTGATCAAGCACTTCAACAAATGCGTGATTGGATTAAAATGAATCCACGTATTGAAAATTCACGTTTAGGTAATTTTTAAAATTTTTAAATAACATTTTCGTAATATTATTATATTTCTATTGGCTACACAGTATTTCGAATTAAATAAATTAATAATTTTTATATAAAAATTAAATTTTTAAATACAGATGCAAAGTGGTTACTTCGTTTTCTTCGTACAAAAAAATTTAATGTACCAATGGCACAAGAAGCAGCTGAACGATATCTTTTATTACGACAAGCATATAATCCTGCATTCAACAACTTGGATATAGGTGAACCAGTCATGGATGAATTACTTTCCCTTGGGTATGTTCAAACACAAAAAAAAAACACACTTAAAAAAAAGAAAATGAGTTATTTATACGCTCAATTTACACACCTGTAATTTACACATATTATTTTTATTAAAAAAAAAAAAGAAAAACCTTTTTTTATTCATTTTCTCTTTTAGATATATTTTTGCAGTTCCTGGACGTGATAACAAAGGACGTCGAGTTATTGTTGCTAGACCTGGTTAGAAAATAAATATAAGAAAATTAATTTAACAAGAAAAAAATAAAATTAAAATTTTTTATAAATTAATTTCAGGTGTTTTTGATCCTTATAAATATACAAATGCTGATATGTGTAAAATTCATGCAATAACATATGAAGCATTGATGGAAGATGAAGAAAATCAAATTCGTGGTTTTGTACATTTTGCTGATGGTGGTGGTGTTAGTTTTCCACATTTAACATTATTTACACCACGTGAAGCTGTTCGTATTGTTAAAAATGGAGAGGTAATTTAAATTTTTTTAATATTTAATTTATTTTTAATCAATCAATTACAAAATTATTGCAGAATATATTTTTAAAAATATTTAAATCTTTTAAATTCAAATATATTTTGTAACACTTTCTTCGTTGAATACGGTCCAAGGACAAGTTTACATAATACTTTCGTTGAATAATATATTGTTAAATTTATGAATAACCAGTTTCAGTCTTGTCCTTTTTTTTTTTTTTTTGGGTCATAAATTATTATTATAATTATTTTTCAAATGATTTTGTATGTATGTTTTTTTGGCTCATAATTACATACACTTTAATTTATTTTTATTTATTGTTTAATAATGATTTCTATTTATAAATTTGTTTGCTTTGTTAGCGTACTGTACCAATGAGACACAAAGAAGTGCATGCTATTAATGTTCCAAGCTCATTGAAATTTGCATTGGACTTTGGTATGTCATTAATATCTGAAAAAATACGTAAACGTATTAAAATATATACAAGTTTAGAAGATGCATTGAATAATAAAATTGATGCCAGTATGTTGCCAAAAGAATATGGTGGTACAATGCCAATGAAAGAGATGATTGGTAAATATATTTTGTTATTTAATAACTTATTTTATAATTTAATTAATAAGCATTTTTTTCTACTTTAAAAACGAAACTTGAGGCTTCGCTTCTTATAATTCTAAATAATGTGGGTTTGATTTTTCAAGTAATCATTTGATATATTAATTTAATTTACAGAATTATGGAGAAAAGAATTGATTGAAATTCGTCCAACATTAATTTTACATGATAAAATGAAAGTTAGAACACATTTGTATTCAGAAAAAGCACGTGAAGGTGCAATATCAGCATTAAAACAAGGTTTTGGTTGTCAAGATGTAAGCTCAACTGATTCAACATTACATGGAATCACTGGATCCTTTAGGAAACTTGAAGTTGATTAATTTATAATTTTAAAATTTATTTTTACAAAATATTTTCAATAATAATTAAGCCAAATTTCTTAAATAGAATATAAATATAATTTTTAAAGTAGTATCACCTAAGATGTGTTCACATCATTATATAATTTTAGAAAAAATTAAATTCAACTATCATTTTTTTAAAATTCATTATATAATTTTTAATATTTTTCTCTACAATATTTTGTGATAAATAATTACAAAAGTTACATGCACTTGGGTAAAAGAAAAATAATAATTAAAAAATATTTTTAATTTTCGTTTAAATGTAGATAAGAATTTTTTGATGTTGTTTGATTATCTGATTTCATTTGTATTTCACAATATTGATTTTTTTTTTTCAGTACAATTCTAGGTTTATTGAACAATCTTTTAATTCAATAATAAATTTCCAGTAATTTAGAATTATAGAAAAAATTATTAACAGGTAATTAAACAAGATGATAAATATTATTTTAAAATAATCAATTGTTATCAATTATTTCGAAATAAAAATTACAATTATAATAAAAATAATTTGATGAAAAAAACTGAATGTTTATTAATTTTTTTTTTTTTTCAATATTTTAATAATCATTAATCCAATTATTTATTATTGAACTATATATTTTCCTAGTTTGTACGAGTTCTTCAGTATCACCGGGTAGTTCTGGGCCTAAATCGTCACAATGAGAAGTACCTATCAGTCAAAGAAAAAGATAAAAAATTACAAATGATTGATTAATTAAAAAAATAATTTTATAAAATTAAGTGTATACCTTTTATTAAAAATGCAGGTGAATAGTCATTGAGATTTTTTAGTACTGACAGTTTATGCCAAGGATCAACATCACCATTTATAAAGACGACATTTTTAACATCTGGTTTATTGCCACCATACATGACATTTGTTCTTCTAACACTTTTATTTAACAAATCAATGTCAAAACTGTTTAAAGGGGAATTAAAAAAAATTATATGTAATCATTATAAAGAAAAATGTATTTTAAATGATAAAAATATATTTACTATTTTCCATATAAATCAGTGCATATTTGAGTAAAAAGATCAAGATCGAAAAGCTTTCCAAATATTGAATTCTTTGAATTACTGGTTTGATAATAGCCATATTCAGTGCATGTTTGATAATACCAAAGTCTCACTAATAAATAAACCAATAAATTAGTATTGTATTAGTAGTATATATCTATTCATTATAAAAATATTTAAATAAATTGTAATTACTAATGATTAATTTGGAATTCCATGATGTGTTCTTGTATAATTTTAAAAATGAATTATAGTCCCAATCTTTACATTCTGGTTCTCTTATAATGGCAGCAATTCTATCAAATGATGAATTGTAAGATGGAGCCATCATTTTATCACAAATTTTCGATATATCAGATTTTCCATCTGGATATATTGCGTTGTACTGCACAGTTCCAGCAAAAATCTAAAAATTCAAATTAATATTTTTTTCAAGTATATTTATTAGTTTTATTTTTTAAATAAACAATTTTTTTTTTTCCGTACTTCAGCAATGGAATTCCCAATCCAGCCCATTTGCCCATCAATTGTTGCATTTGGTGTATCACAAAGACTAAAAATAAAAACAAATAAATATACTTAAATAAATAAGTTGAGAAAAAAAAAAAAATCGAAATCGAAATCGTATTACAAAATATAAAATAAAATTACTTGAAACTATTTTTAAGTTTTTCAAGACCACTTGGATTATTAATAAGACTTTCAATATAATCAAATGCTTCTTTGATATTTTCTGTACATTTTTTATCATATTTTTCAAGTGACTTAGCAACAACTTCATAATATTCTGCAAAAAAAAAAAAATTAATATAAATATTAAATGTATAAAAACCTAATGGAAAATTAATTTACCAAAAAAATCAGCTTTAGCAAGAATAGGTGCACTACTTGCAATAGCACCAGTAATCAAATGCGGATATTTAATTCTCATCCATGCAGCCATGTTCCCAGCATAAGAACCACCGAAAACAAATACTTTTGAATTAGGTATATTCAATTGTCTTTTTTTTGTTTCAATAAAATATGCAGCATCAGCAAGGGCTTGATCAACATTGAGAAATAGTAAATTTTCAACTGTGGTGTTTCTAAAATTTAAAAAAATCGGTAAAATTATTTTTTTAAAAATTATATAGACATGAGATAATAATGATGATTTAATTACTCGACTGGATGACTTTTTCCATAATAACGATGCTCAGTATAATACATAATTCCATTGTGTTTTTTTGCATTTTCATAAAGTTGTCCAACCAGAAGATATCCAGTTGTTATAGGCGATTCACCACCAAGCATAATAAAAATTGATCCATTACCATTGAAAAATTCATTATTTTCATAATATCTCATTTTCCAAGTGTTATTATTTGTAACATCAAAATGATCCAATGGCTGTTCAATCCATTTTTCATCAAATAAACGTTTACTTTTAACAATTGGCTCATTACGACCTTTATAATGAAAACCACGAAATCCAAAAGATTCAGTAGCAACACAAAAATATAATAAAACTAATAATACACTTGATCGAAACATTTTACTGTTGTAAATGAAAAAAAAAATTTATTCTCTCTTAACTTATAAGACCTGTTATCAAAATATATCAATTTTATCTGAAGTATTTTATCATAAATCATCATCTGATTGAGTCAATCGTGTCTGATGATGAAATAATTTTTTTGATAATTTAAAATTCAATAATATCATAGAAAAATAGAACGACTTGATTTTTTTTTAATTTTTAAGATTAATTGATAGTAATCAAATTAGATATCCAATATAAAATAATAAAAAAAAACCTAATTTATTAAATAAAACGAGAGATAGCATTTATTGATTTAATAATATCATAGAAAATCAGAACGACTTGATTTTTTTTTAATTTTTAAGATTAATTGATAGTAATCAAATTAGATATCCAATATAAAATAATAAAAAAAAACCTAATTTATTAAATAAAACGAGAGATAACATTTATTGATAATATTTTTATTTCATTCAGAATCAGTTGTATCCCAATTTTTATCATTATTATATTCATCACTTGATGATGACGTTGTAATTTTATCTCTTTCATCCCATTTTGATTTTTTAGCTTTTTTTCTTTTACTTTTTTTTCTATTTGTTGTTTTTAATTTTTTATGATGTCTACTTGTTGATGAACTTCTAGAAGAGCTACGATTATTTTCATTTTCTTTATCCCTGTGTTTGTGTTTTTTTGAATATTTTGATATTCTTTCATCATCAGATGATGAATCATCACGATTTTCTGATCTCGATGAGCTCCTTGAATGTTTTCTTGATGATCTAGACCTATGTGATCTTTGAGAACTTGATTTATGAGAACTTCTAGATGAACTACGATGATTATCAGGTGATTCTGACCATCTCCAATTGTCTCTATCACTTTTATGACTTCTTATTGAATCATCCCATGATGGTTTACTTCTAAAATAAAACAAAACAAAAAAAATAATCAAACAATAAATAAACAAGTAATCCAAACCTCTTGAATGATATCATATCTCACTTAATCAACAGACATCAATATAAACAAATAAAAAAATAAATAAACAAACCTCTTTTCATTACTCGAACAATCAACAGTATCTTCTTTTTTATTTAGCCATCTAGGTGGACTTTTAATGTCATAATGCTTATTATAATTTTTAAACGTATGAAGAAAATTACATGTTCTACCTTTTGGACATTTTGTTATACCACAAACAGCATTATTCCATGAATTAAAAAATATAAATTGACAATTTAATTGTCGTCCAGCATAATATCTACCATTTAAATTTCTCCATGCTCTAGCAGCATCTCTTTTTGAATAATATTCAATATAAACATTACCACGTAAATGATTACCAGAATTAAAACAACATTTTAAAGTTTTTATTTTACCATATAATTCAAATTCAGGTAATATATCGGTTAAAAAATCATTATAATCATTTTGTGTTTCATTTATTGAATATTCTAATGACACATCAGTATCATATTCATTTGAATTTTTTTCAAGTGAAAAATGATTATAAAAACCAGGTATCATTATGATATTACTTAGTGCATATTTACGATGATTTCTTGAGCATGTATCACCATATCTACATGCACCTGTTTTTGTATAAAATGGACATTGTTCTTTACTTGGTTGACTGTCTGTTATTGCTTTTAATATTTCAGGTGTTTTAGCACCATCATCAATATATGCTGTTATTTCATTTTTAATTATATTTTGACGTTCTAATTCTTCATCATTTTTACGTTTTATTTCATCATTTTTTAATTTTATTGATGCTTGTTTTAATTCAAATTCTTTTTTCATTAATTCATCTTGTTTTTGACGTTCTTGACGTGCCTTCATACGTTTTTCTTGTACAAGTTTAAATTCTTCTTGTGATTTTATCTAAAATAGATCATAAAAAATAATTAATAATTTATTGCTTATATTTATTTTAATTTTTAAGATATACCTAGTAATTATTTTATTATTTTTAATACCTCATTTTCTAGCCATAATTTTCTTTGTTTTTCAAGTTCTTCTTCTTGTTTTTTGTCATTTTCTTTTTCAATATAAGCCTGTTCTTCAATCCATTTTAAATAATTTTCACTTCTTTCAAGTGTCTTACGTAAATTAATTTCATCCTCATCACGTTCTTTAGCTAATTTTTTACGTAAGTTTCTACGACGTTCTTTTTTAGCTATTTTTCTCCATTCTTTGTGGCTTAATTTTTTTACTTCACTATTTTCCATTATGCAACTATTAATATAAACATAATTATTAATTTAATTGTTATTTCATTCATAATTTAGCTCAATAATTAAACTTACTTGTTTTTGAGTTTATTAAATCATTTGTTTTATTTTTAGTAAGTAATTAGCAGTAATAATTGAAAGATATTGTTAAATAATATCTTGATAAATATTTTATAATTATTTATTAATAACAATGACAATCACAACACACACATTGTGCCGGTGACATCTCAGCTGTTGTTGATATCAGCTGTTTTCTCCCTAGCGACTAAAAATAATACTATCAATAAAAAAAAAATTCTATTGATAATAATGATATCGTTATTATCGATTGGTTCAAAAAATATTTTAAATTTAAATTTAAATTGGCATTACGTATATTTATGGAAGGGTTTTTTTTTTTTTGGTAAATGTCGTATTTTTAAAATTATTATTATTTTTAAAAGAATGGAATTTTTAATTACAAATTAGTAATGGAATTTTTTATCATTATTGTGTACGTAAATGAAATATAAATAATTACACAGTGTTTATAAAAAAAACAAACTTTATAGAGTCGATTTTAGATGTTTGTTTTTGACATAAAAAATGAATAATATAATTATAAGCTGAGTAAACATGAATTATTGTAATCGTTCAATTGAAATAATGGAAAAATAATAAAATATAATAAAACTGCTATCTTTGGTGACACGTGCATTGGCTAAACATAGTAGTTGACCTTCTAGTTTTATCATATTTCAGTGTCAAATGCGTATGCATATGTTGCTTATTAATTTTTGTTGATAACAAAATACAAAGTATTAGATATTTTTTTTAACATTGAAAATGGAAAAACAACATTGTATATACTTGACTAAAATAAAAAAAAAAATATTGTAGAGAAAAATTATGAATTATTATTATGTATGCCAATCTATTTATGAAGTTCGTTATTAACTGGATAACGATAAAAAAAAAAAAAACTATAAAAGCGTAGCTCGTTAAGGCGTAATTTATTTTCTACAAAAGTGTTTGGCAAGTGTTGAGGCAATCAAAAATGAAAGAAATATTGGGAATAATTTTTTTGATCGTATCAATAATAAATATATCGGAGAGTTCAACTTTTTTTGGTTTATTGACAGAATATGGGCTGAAGAGCAGTTATAAAATACATACTAAAACATTACCAACCAAAAGTGAATATGATTTTATTGTCGTTGGATCTGGACCTGGTGGTTCACCAGTTGCAAATCGTTTATCAGAAAATGGTACCTGGAATGTTCTTCTATTAGAAGCAGGCAAACCTGAAGGAATTTTCAATCAAATACCACTTTTAGTTGAAAATGCCCAGATGACTGATTACAATTGGGGATATCGAGTTGAGTCAGATGGTAAATCATGTCTAGGAATGAAAGATATACGTTGTACTTGGCCACGAGGAAAATCACTTGGAGGAAGTAGTACAATTAATAATCTCATACACACTCGTGGAAATAAATTAGATTTCGATGAATGGGCTAATTTGGGCAACTCTGGATGGGAATATGAAAATGTGCTAAAATATTTCAAGAAGAGCGAGAAGTTCGGTATTCCAGGTATGTAATTTCAAAACAAATAAATTTTTTTAAATGTACTATATTTTTTTTAACACAAAAAAAAACATTATAAATTTTAATATAGATATAGATGATTCATTTTATCACAATACCGATGGCAACGTTAATGTTGAATATTCTCAATGGAGAACTCCACTAGCCAAAACATTCTTAGACGCTGGTAAAGAACTTGGATATAATATTACAAAAGACTACAATGGAGCTGAACAAATGGGCTTTGGTTATGTACAGTTAGCAACAGATAAAGGTGCTCGTTGTAGTGCTTCAAAAGCATATCTTCGTGTCAAACGATCAAACCTTGATATTGTGCCAAGTGCTAGGGTGCTTCGAGTTCTTATCAACTCTCGCAAAGAAGCCTACGGTGTAGAATATGAAAAAGATGGAAAAAATTATGAAGTACATGCATCCAAAGAAGTAATTCTTTCAGCTGGAACAATTGATACAGCAAAACTATTGATACTATCGGGAATTGGACCAAAGGATCACTTGGATGAGTTGGAAATACCACTTGTAAAAGATGCTAAAGTTGGTTATAATCTACAAGAACATGTTGCATTTTGGGGGCTAAATTTTATTGTTGATTCACCAGTGACTATTCTTCTTAGACGATTATTGAATCCTATAGTTTATGCTAAGTATCTTTTTCGAAGAACAGGTCCTCTTTCATCGCCTGGAGGGCCAGAAGCTCTTGCTTTCATTCAAACTAAATATGCTCAAGACGGCAGACCAGATATTGAACTACTTTTTGCTTCATTTGCGATAAGTTCCGATAAAGGGCTCGTAATAAAAAATGCTTATGGCATTTCTGATAGAGTTTTTGATGTAATTTTTAGGCCAAACTCAGGAAAAGATGTTGTGACAATTTGGCCAAGCATACAGCATCCTCGAAGTAGAGGTCGTATTCTATTAAAATCAAAAAATCCCTACGACGAACCAATCTTAAAAGGTAATTTTTTCGATGATCCTCTTGATCTTGATGTCATCGTTGAGGGTATAAAACATACGGTTGAACTGTTCAACACTAAAGCTTTTAAAAAACATGGAGCCAAGATAAACTCACTCAAAATCCCCGGTTGTGAGCAGTATGAATTTGGTACAGATGATTATTGGAAATGTGGAATTCTATCGATTCCAGTTATGGAAAATCATGAATGTGGTACAGCGAAAATGGGTCCAAAAGATGATCCAGATGCAGTCGTAGATCCCGAGTTAAAAGTATATGGTGTTGACCGTTTGCGTGTTATTGATGCTTCAATTATGCCTACAATTCCAGGTGGTCATATAACTGCCAGTGTTTACATGGTCGGAGAAAAAGGAGCAGATATGATAATACAGAAATGGCAAACTAAATCATAGTTTTATTAAACTAAATAAATTAATAATAAACTTAAGTTTAATTCCTATTATAAAAAGGACACTTGATTGCATTTTTTTTGTAATCTGATACAATTAATAAAATAATAATAAAATAATTTCTGTAATCTGATTATAATTACGGCCCTTTTAAAAAAATACCTCCTCTATTTTATAATACCCTGAAAATTTAAAAATTCGGCTATGTATTTTTTTTAAAAAAGATAAGTTCGTATCAGGAACATACAATAGGCGAGGAGGTATTTTTTTTTGGGGAAAATATACCTCTTCTAATTTATAATACCCTGAAAAAAAAAAATTTCGACTATGTATTTTTTTTAAAAAAGACAAGTTCGTATCAGGAACATAGAATAGGCGAGGAGATATTTTTTTTGTGGAAAAAATACCTCTTTTAATTTATAATAACTTGAAAAAAAAAAATTTCGACTATGTATTTTTTTTCGTGGAAGAAATACCTCTTTTATTTTATATTACCCTGAAAATTTAAGAAGCAAAAAGATATTTTGTATAGTGAAAAATTTACCTTCTCAATTTTTTTATTTAAAGCGTATCAGTTGTGACCGAAAGAAAATATATTAATTTTTATTTATAAAATAGTAATAAAATAATTTTTTAATATTCATCTCAAACATGGTGTGAATCTAATATCGCAGAGTTTATAAAAAATAATATTTAATCGATTTTAAGTGTTTGTCTTTTGCAAAAAAAAATATCACTTAAACGACCGAAAAAAAAGCTGATTCTTAAATATTATCTGTGTAAACATTAAACGTTTATTCAGGCCACGAGTTTATTAACAAATATGAATATCAAATTTGTTCAGTTGGAATATCCGACTGTGCACACTGCTAATTTTTTTTTCTTTCAGAATTATAAATTCATAGCAGTTTTATATTGAAATAATATGAAATAAAATTTTCCTATTATTCATGAAATCATTAATTTTAAAACTATAAAAATAATTCGTCCCTTATAAAAAATTTTTTAAGTCAAAAATAGAGACTTATACTTATTATTTACATACCTGCAAAGGATAAAATGCAAAAGTAAATCATCAATTGCAAGGCATAAGATATTTTATTATTACAGCTGTATAGAGTAATATATGTATGTCAATATTTATCATATTCGTTATTGTATGGATAATGAGAAAATAAGTACTATAAAAGTCCAGCTCATGCATGCTCGATCGGTATTATGCTAAAGTGTTTGGTTACTATCGATTAAATATTTTCCATCCATTTAAAAATGAGGGAAATATTAAGGCTTATTTTTTCAGTCATATTAATAATAAATTTATCAGAAAGTGCGACTTTTTTAGATTTGTTGAGGCAATATGGACTTGATCAAAGTTATCAAATAGCTACTAGAACATTACCAACTAAAAGTGAATATGATTTTATTGTCGTTGGATCTGGACCTGGTGGTGCTCCAGTTGCAAATCGTTTATCAGAAATTGGTGCCTGGAAAGTTCTTTTATTAGAAGCAGGCAAACCTGAAGGAATCTTTAATCAAATACCTCTTTTAACTGAAAATGCCCAGATGACTAATTACAATTGGGGATATCGAGTAGAGTCAGATGGTAAATCATGTCTAGGAATGAAAGATCTACGTTGCACTTGGCCACGAGGAAAATCACTTGGAGGTAGTAGTACAATTAATAATCTTATACACACTCGTGGAAATAAATTGGATTTCGATGAATGGGCTAACTTGGGCAATTATGGATGGGAGTATGAAAAAATTTTAAAGTATTTTAAGAAGAGCGAGAGGTTCCGTATTCCAGGTATGTACAATTAAATTTTTTTTAAAAGTTTTTCATATATTTTAAAGAGACAAAATTAAACATTTTCATATTTGTAGAAATACGTGATTCATTTTATCACAATACTGAAGGCAATGTTGATGTTGAATATTCACAATGGAGGACTCCATTAGCCACAGCATTCTTAGACGCCGGTAAAGAATGTGGATACAATATTACACAAGACTACAATGGAGCTGAGCAAATGGGCTTTGGTTATATACAGTTGGCTACTGATAAAGGTGCTCGTTGTAGTGCATCAAAAGCATATCTTCGTGTCAAACGACCAAACCTTGATATTGTACCAAGTGCTAGAGTGCTTCGAGTTCTTATTAATTCTCGCAAAGAAGCCTATGGTGTGGAATATGAAAAAAATGGAAAAAAATATGAAGTACATGCATCCAAAGAAGTAATTCTTTCAGCTGGGACAATTGATACAGCAAAACTATTAATACTATCGGGAATTGGACCAAAGGATCATTTGAATGAGTTGGGAATACCACTTGTAAAAGATGCTAAAGTTGGTTATAATCTACAAGAACACATTGCATTTTGGGGACTGTCTTTTATTGTTGATTTACCAGTGACTATTCAATTTAAAAGATTTATAAATCCTAAACTATATTCTGAGTATTTTTTCCGAAGAGAGGGACCTCTTGCATCACCTGCAGGGCCAGAAGCTATTGCATTTGTACAGACCAAATATGCACAAGATGCCAGACCAGATATTGAGCTCCTTCAAATTTCAGCTGCAATGACTTCTGATAAAGGACTCTTTTTAAGAAAAGGATATGGTGTTTCTGAAAGAATTTATAATGCAATTTATAAACCACTTGAAGGAAAAGATTTAGTTACAGTTTGGCCAAGTTTACAGCATCCTAAAAGTAGAGGTCGTATTTTATTAAGATCAAAGAACCCCTATGACGAACCAATTTTAAAAGGTAATTTTTTCGATGATCCTCTTGATCTTGATGTCATCGTTGAAGGTATCAAACATACAGTTAAATTGTTTAATACTAAAGCCTTAAAAAAATATGGAGCAAAAATAAATTCACTCAAAATACCCGGTTGTGAACAGTATGAATTTGGCTCAGATGATTATTGGAAATGTGGAGTTCTATCAATTCCAGCTATGGAAAATCATGAATGTGGCACAGCAAAAATGGGTCCAAAAGACGATCCAGATGCAGTTGTAGATCCCGAATTGAGGGTGTATGGTGTCAATCGTTTGCGTGTTGTTGATGCTTCAGTTATGCCTTTAATTCCAGATGGCCATATAACTGCCAGTGTTTACATGGTCGGAGAAAAAGGAGCAGACATGATCAAAAATACATGGCAAACAAAATCATAATTTTTTGTTTTTTAATTAATACAACATCAATTTAACAGACTCATTTATTTTTTGTTCTAATTTCTATATTTTATGTAGATATATTTTTTTTTTGTTTTTATCAATAAAAAATATTTTGAATTTATACACTAAAGAGCAAGCAAGAATTATTTCAATTTAATTTTTTTGTTTTACTGTCTATATCATTTATTTATCCAAGCTTTTTTTAATCAATACTCGTCACGATAATTTTAATTTGATTTTTATTTTAACATTTTATATTTTAAACACGCATATGCAAGCATATTTAAATTAAATTAAATTTATTTAATTTAATGTTTTATAAGATTCAGCTAATATTAATTTAACGACACATTTTCGACAAAAACACATGCTGTTAAAACAGTTCAGTCATACGTGAACCCAGCAGATAATACAAACAAAATTTACATAAGATTTTTATTATCTTTTCGTCTGATTTTTTACACGCATATAAATGAACGTTTCGAATATTTTTTAATAAATAATTTTGAAAGATGAAGGACATCAGAGGAATATTTATTCCGCTGATACTCTTGATAAGCAATTCAGAGTGTGCCAGTTTTTTTGATCTATTATCAAGTTATGGACCTGAAGACAGCTACGATATTCCTAGAAAAACATTGCCTTCTAAAAATGATTACGATTTCATTGTCGTCGGTGCGGGCCCTGGTGGTGCAACAGTAACAAATAGACTTTCTGAGAATAAAAATTGGAATATTTTGCTGCTTGAAGCAGGTCAACCTGAGGGAATTATCAATCAAATACCACTGAGTACAATTGCATTTCCAGCTGGTGACTATGACTGGGGATATCGGCTACAGACAGATGGTAAATCATGTCTAGGAATGGTTGACGAGCGTTGCACTTGGCCACGAGGTAAATCACTTGGTGGAACTACTACAATCAACACTATGGTTTATACTCGAGGAAATAAATTAGACTTTGATAAATGGGCTGATATGGGTAACTATGGATGGGACTTTAAAAATGTCTTGCCATATTTTAAAAAGAGTGAAAAATTTCGTATACCAGGTGTGTTTAATAAAAATAATAATACAGAAATTTTGTGATAATATTTTTTAAATTTAATATTAAAATTTTTGTCGTTAGGTATATTTGATCCAGCTTATCATGGCTATAATGGTAACGTTGATGTAGAGTATCCACAATGGCGGACTCCATTTGCAACAGCTTTTCTAGAAGCTGGACAAACACTTGGGTACAATATTACTGATGTAAATGGAGCAGATCAAATTGGCTTTAGCTATATTCAACTGACTTCAGATCAAGGTGCACGTTGTAGTGCTTCCAAAGCATATCTACGTATTAATAGATCAAATTTAGATATTGTAACAGGTGCTAGGGTACTTCGTATACTTATTAATTCTCGCAATCAAGCTTACGGTGTTGAATACGAAAAAAATGGTATAAAATATAAAGCTTATGCATCAAAAGAAGTGGTACTTTCTGCTGGAACAATTGATTCAGCAAAGCTATTAATGTTGTCTGGCATTGGACCTAGAGATCATTTAAACCAGATGGGTATTCCAGTAATTAAAGATGCCAAAGTTGGCTATAATCTTCAAGAACACATTGGATTTTGGGGATTATCTTTCGTGGTTGATTTACCAGTGACAATTATATTAAAACGAATTTCTGATTCTTCAATTCTTCTTGATTATATTTTTCATAGAAAAGGACCAATTTCATCACCAGCTGGAGCAGAAGCAATTGCATTTATGAAAACAAAATACTCGGAAGATTCAAGACCTGATGTTGAACTTTTTTTATTGGCAGCTGGTCTTAATGCTGATAATGGGAGAGTATTTAGAAAAGGCTATGGTATTACTGACAAAGTATATGATGCTATTTACAAACCAATTGAAGGAAGAGATACAATTACTATTTTACCTGTTGGTCACAATCCTAAAAGTAGAGGTAGAATTTTATTAAAATCAAAAGACCCATATGACAAGCCAATTATTAATGGTAATTTTTTTAATAATACAATGGACATTGAAGTTTTATTAGAAGGAATAAAATATGCAATAGAACTTGTTAATACTGAGCCATTTAAAAAATACGGAGTTCAAATAAATAGCCTTAAAGTTCCAGGCTGTGAAAAATTTGAATTTGGTTGTGATGATTATTGGAGATGTGCAATTAGACAAATACCACTTATGGAAAATCATGAATGTGGTACTATTAAAATGGGTCCAAAAAATGATCCAAATGCAGTTGTTGATCCTGAATTAAGAGTTTATGGTATCGATTATTTGCGTGTTGTTGATGCTTCAGTTATGCCTGTTATTCCAGTTGGACATATAACTGCTGATGTTTATATGATTGGAGAAAAAGGTGCAGACATGATTAAATATACATGGCAATAAAAATTAAAAATTCATTAATTATTTATTTTAATTTAATTGAAATAATAAATAATTATTTTAATTTAAAAAGGAATAATATTTCATGAATTAATTTTATTTTAATTGATTTAATTTAATTTATGTAATTGATTAATTAAATTAATTATTAAATTAATTAATTTTTAATTTTAATTATTATTTATTTTAATTGAATTAATTTTATTTTAAAAAATAAAATTTATTTATAAAATAAAATTTATGTAAATGTCTCGATTGATTATAACGATTATATACCAAACACAGGCACTTGTCGCTCACGTTGGTGTGTTTATGCTCACCTGCAGGTAAAAAAAAATAAATAAATTATCAGCTACCTGCTATGTTGACCGTTGAACAGGTAGCTTTTTTATTCTCGACAAGTTTTTACACCTCTCAAAAGATATCTCTATCCATAAAAAAAATAATTTTTTTTCCAATAAAAAAAAAAACTTTTTTCTTATCTATTTCGGTTTATTATCAAACTATTATTAGAAACATCGTTAAAAAAAAAAAAATTTATAACAAATATTTGTCCATGAAATATTATAATACAAATTGTATAAACATTTTTTTTTTTTTTCAAATAATAATTAAAACACTTGTTGAAAAATATTTTTTATTTTTACAAAAAAAAATTGATGTCAAGTATATTTGTAAAACTAAATTTTAATATGTTAATAAACTTTTTTTAGATTATATTTCTTATCATTTTATAAGTAAATAAATATATTTTATTAAATTAGTATTATTATTTCACTCTATTTCCATTCAATAAAAATATTTGACCTAATTTATTTTTGTAAGATTCACGGTCAAGGTAAAAACCTGAATTTTTTTATTTCTCTCTTTTTTTATCTCATGTTTGAAGTACAAGGAAAGAGAGAAAAGTAATAAAATCTAGCAATGTTCAATCCCCTTCTTTTCTGTATTCGAGGATGTTTCGTACCGTTATAAATTCCCCTACCTACCTGAGCCTACCTGCGTTGAATATGATGCCGATGATGCCATTGAACCACGTTATTCTCAGTCGCAACACACCGGACCAAAAAAAGCCAAAAAGAAATATTGCCTACGTGTCATTTTTTAACCCTCAAAAATAAAAAAACAAGTGTCATTTTATTTACAATAATTTATATCAATTATTTCAATCAAGTGCGATATATTTTAAAAATTTTTTAAAACACCACGCATGACTGATAAATCATTACATCGATTTTAAATTTTATTTTTAAATTTTATTGCCTGTGTGACATAGTATTTAAAAATAGTTAAATATTTTTTTTAAATGCTAATTTTCTTATTATCAGTGTTGATAAAAAATAAGGCTATATACTTAGAGTGAAGAAATAAATAAATATAACTATTGAAATATATAAAAAAGATAAAGAAAAAAAAAAATAATAATAACAATGAATAATGGCCACGTGAAACAACAAGTGGGGACAAGTAAACAGGTGAATTTAAATGGTGATGCAGCAATGGTTGTTGAAAAAAAAAAATTAAAATCATTATTTTTGACATATGTATTGTGGTTATTTGGTGGTATATTTGGTGCACATCATATTTATTTAGAAAGAGATTTCAATGCTATTATTTGGCTTACAACATTTGGTGGATATTTTGGTATTGGATGGTTACGTGATATTTACAGAATTCCAACTTATGTTAATGATGCTAATGATGAGCCAATTTTTATTGAAAAATTTAAAACAAATATTCGACAATTTAAAAAAGTAATTATATTTATTTTCATTTTATTATAAAATTAATATTTAATTTTTTAATATATTAATATTGTTTTTATTTTCTAGCCACCTTTTTCGACTGTTAGATTTTTAGGACAAGTTGCTGTATCAGCATTTTGGGGACAATTAGCACTTTGGGCTGTACCAGAAGAAGAAGTTCATGGATTTAATTTACGTTACTTGTTGTATTTAGTTCCTGTATTTGTTGCACTAGGTAAATTTAAAAAAAAAAAAATAATATTAGTTAATTTGTTGAAAATTAATTTTATATTTTATTTTTTTTTAGGTGTATGGATTGTTGGTAATATTGGTAGAGAACAAGGTGGTATAAAATGGACACTTTTAGCTTCTTTTTGTATGTATCCAACATTGTATTACATTGGTGATGAAAGTACATGGCTAAGTTTGATGGCTGTTGTTGCAACACTTGTGTTTGAAACATTTAGTAAAGAATGGCGTTTAAAACCACGTAAAAAAAAATCAATCATTAAAAGATTTACTGTAATTAGTTTTGCTGTTTTATTGTTTTGTTCAATGTGGGCAAGTTTCTTTTATTTCAATGCAAGTATAACCGATAGTCAGGGTGAAGAAATTAAGCTATCTGAAGCTGTTAAACATTTTTTCACTTCACCAGTTTGGTTGGATTTTATGGTAAAAAAATATTTATCTGATAATGAAAAATGTATCTTTGGTATTTGAAGAAGATATTAATTTATTTTTTTTCAATTTAAAGGCATCAATATCACAAACTTGGCAACAAATGAAGCATCAAGGTTTCTGGGCAACTTGGTCACAACTTGTTGATCTAACTGATCCACGTGGTGAAATAAATGCTTACAGGGTATGTACAATAAAAAATAAAATAAATACATATATTAACAATAATATTATTTATTGATAATGATAAATAATGCTGACATTTATAAAATTTAATTTTCTTTTTATAAATCAGGTGCTTGGATTAACACAAACATCATCGCAAAGTGAAGTCACAGCCAAATGGCGTAGTTTATCAAAAGAATATCATCCAGACAAAGTCAAAGGAACAGATGAAGAAAAAAAAATTGCACAAGAAAAATTCATGGAAATACAAAGTGCTTATGAGCTACTTTCAAGTACAAAAAATCGTAGGACAAAAAAAAATCGACGTGCTTGATATAATAATTTTTGTTATAATTATTTGTATAAAAATATATTAAATATTTTTACTTTTCATTGTGTATAGCAAAAAAAAAAAAAATGGACTGATATTGATTTATCTTAAAAAATTTTATAGATTTTAATTTCTATTATTATTAATAATAATTTATAATTATTTTCAAGGTTTTTATCTATCAGTAGATATACAAATATATATATTATTAATTTATAATAATTTTCCAAAGCTTTTATAACAATTAGACATTCACGATAATTATTTTTAAATATACATTTAGTATATAAATATTTTATTTTTTATCATCATTTTAAGCTGATGTTTAATGATGATTATTGATTTTAAAAAATTTCTTTCATTTTGCTTATTTTCTCTCGATAATACTTGTTTAATTTTTTTTTTTTTTAATCAATTTATTTCAATGTTATCAACAATGTCATTGAAACCACAACAATCAATTAAAATAGATCTATTTTTTCGCTACTTTGTTTTTTTTTTATTTCTTGTAGGTTTTACAACTGATTTATCAATTTTATCATTTAATATTATTTCTGATTTTTCAAGTATTTCAGTTGGTGCAACAAGTGTTACTCTGTAAAATAAATTGTAAAAAAATTTATAAAAAAAAATAAAAATAAAAAATAATTATAAAAAACTTACCTAAGTTGTGGAACACTTAATGGACGAATTAAATTTTTAACAATTGGTTGAATATCACCAGGTTTTGGTAATGCTGGTGTACTTGCACAAATAGCAGCACTTGTTAATTGTGATACAATTGAAAAATTTTTATCACTACCATTTGTACGAAATACACGTTTTAATTTTGATTTAATACCATTTGCTTGTATTGTCATTGGCACTTGTTGTATTGGTATTATTTTACCTTGTAGTACTTTTGTTGCTAATTCTGGCTCACTTCCCCATCTACATGATGTTCTATCAATTAATCGATGACGTGAAAATTTTTCAATTGTATCAGCACATGCATGACGACCACAATAACGTGCCCATTGCTCAGCACGTAAACCTCTACCATGATCTTTCAACGTTGGATTTGCACCTTAATTTAAAACAATAATTTTATTAACAGTTTTATTATTTTAATATTTATAAATTAAATTATTATTTAACATTGTAAATTACCAGCAAATAATAATATCTTTGCACATTTTGTACGTCCTTGAATTGCTGCTTTCATGAGAGGAGTAAAACCATGTATATTTCTTGCATCTAATTCGATTTCGATATTTCTTTGTAGTAAAATATTCAGGCACTCGACCTGTCCTAATTATAGAAAATAAATTTATCATATTAATAGTGTTATTTATTCAAGGTATTAATATAACAAAATTTAAAATAAAATTTGTAAAAGATTAAACATTTAGGCTTATAAATAAATCAATAATTAAATGTATTTTTTTTTTTTTTTTTTTACCTGCTTGGGCTGCAAAATGAAGGGGAGTGTTACCCTCGTTGTCTGGAAGATTTGGATTTGAACCAGAAAATGTTAATAATGTTTCTAATATTTCAGATGCACCATTACCGGCAATATAACTTATAACACTCTGAAAAATAAAAAATGTTTGCTTAAAAAATCATTAAAAATAATAAACAATTGTATTTAAATTTTTTCCACAATTTAAATTTAATATTTAACTAAATTTTTTTTTTTTAAATTTATTATTTAGTTAATAATAATTATTTGTTTATAGAAATTTTTTTTTTATTCATACAAACAAATTTATAATGAAATTTCGAACATTTATAGATAAAAATTTGTTACGTAAATCGTTAAGATTTATATATACTTTTGTAGCTTGCGTCATTTGTTCTGGATTATCTCGGTATTAGAATAAATTATTATTTTTAAAAATCAATTCTCAGTAGAATTAATTGTGTATTATTTATTCAAGAAAGAAAAAAAATAAATTGAATAATTAATAATAATAATCCTATGGAGAATGTAAATTTAATTGAAATAATAATGACAAATGATAATAATTAAATTCAAAAGCTTTTGTTTTGAATAACAAAAGATTATATTTTTTTATTATTAAAAATATATTATTATTGTAAATTGAATAAAGATATAAATAAAATTATGAATAGATAATTTTATTGTTAAAAAAATAAATTATAAAAAAGAAAATTTAGTGAATTTATTAAAATCATTGGCTGATAATAATGTTAATTTTTTTTTAAATTATTTTAATTATTTTTTCATTGAGTTAATATTATTTTATGTCAATTTATTTATTAAATAATGACTTGTAAATTTTTATTAGATTAAAATTTCATGACGTATTTGTAATACAAAAGCTTCGACTAGGTCATAAGTCACAAAACATCTCAACATGAATAGTAAATACAAATCAAGGTATTTTATTATTTTATTGAGTTTATTGTTTCCACAAGTAGCATCAGCATCATCATCATTGTCATCGGGGTCAGTAGAATTATTTATCATTTAAGTATTCAAATTAACAGAAAAAGGAAAAAGAAAATTAAAAAGATTTAATGATGTTAATGTTGAACATGGTCAAGGACAACTACATTCAACTAAAAAAAATAACAACGATCTATAATTCTGTTTATTAATTTTGCTTTTACGAATATTTTTTAAATAGAAAAAAAATGAGCATTATAAATTTCAAGGGAAATAATATAGTTAGTAGATATTAGGTTTAAAATAGACTGACCAAAATATTGTAATTTGTAGGGGTAAAAAGAAGCGAAAATAAATTGAAAAAAAAAAATATAAAACAAATAAAAAAAAATGATAAGGAAATTTAATAGCATGCTTGGTAGATTACTTTGGAGTTTTGAAATTGAGGAAATTTGTATATCGATTAGTTTTCAATCAGTTTTTAACACGCAAGCTTTTTTAATGTGAAGCTTTTTTCTCAAAAAAAAAATTATCTTAGTTATTATTTTCAACATTTAGCCAAGTGTGTTTTTTTTATTTATTAAAAAGTTGTCTAATAATAATAAAAATTTAATTTTTAATCAAATACAAATTTTATAATAATCATTAAGTACAAAATAATGATAAAAATTAAATTAAATAAATAAAAAATAATTGTATATTTAAATTAAATAAATAAGCATATATTATTTATAAATTTTAAATTGAAAAATAATTTTTTTAATAATTATTATTACCTTGGATAATAATCGATATATCCTTAAAACTTGCACTCTAATATTATTTTTAATTAACTTAAATTTTTAAAAAACAATTAAAGCATTAGAAACTTTTTTTAACAACAAAATTTTCAATATTATTAAAGCCTCTCTCTCGAAAAAAAAAAAAAAAAGAAAAAAACTGATTTAAAATATTATTTTTAAATAAAAAATTTATCTAAAATAATAACAAATAAATAGGTAATTAATTATAATAATAAATTAAACTTACACGACCACTAGAATCTGTGGCATTGACATCAACTTTTCCAAGACCTGATTTACACATTCTCGTAATTAAATCATTCAATGATAATTCATCGGATTCTTTAGCTGCACGAAGAAGTGACATTTCTTCTTCAACTTTAACTTTTGGTTTTCTTAATGTATTAATATCGTTTAAATCTAAATTAAAAAATTAAAAAACAAATACTTGTATTTAATTAAATTATCATAATTATTTTATTATTATTAATTTACCTCTTAATACACCTTTACGATAAACCTTAGCCTCATGAACTGCAATTTTTTTTAATGAATTTAATTTAATTCCTTCAAATGCTGTGTCCGAACTGAATGATACTGATTTTTTAACACCAACACGATTATTACTATGACTATTTGGTGCAAGTGATTGACAACTTGGTGATTTTTTTAATCCAATTGTATCACTATTAATACGTTTGTGTGTTAAATTTTTTTTAAACAATGATTTATTTATATTTTTTTTATCTCCAGTCAGTCTTTCTAAAAATGCTGATGATTTTTTTAATATTCCATCATTTGGTAATTTTTTTTGTACACTTGGACCTTGAATAATCATAATTACTATCAATTAAATTAATTAATAATATCTTATTTAATAATTTTTTTTTATTTAATGCAAGTGTTAATAGTTGATTTTATTGATGTTAATTTAATGGTGGTGTTGATGACCCTGACCTGGGTTATGTATACAAATCTTCACATTTATTTGACACTTGCGTGTGTATGACATTTGGCATTTATCCATAAATACAATTAAACAAAAGATTAATAAAATTATTCAAAAAATTATAAAACATTGACTGGGCCTTTTTTTTTTATTAAAAATTTAATACAATTTATTTATTGTTTAAAATGAAAAAAAAAAAAATTTAAGAGTTAATTTTTACCTTCTTTGAGATTAGCAGGAACACTTGATGATTTTGTAATACCTTTTGCACTTTTTGTTCTTAATAATAATAATTTATCTTGTTCTTTATTTATTTCAATGTTATTTAATTTTTTTTTATCATTTTTATTTTTATAATAATCATTTTTAATATCACACAATAATTCTGAATTTTTATATTTTTTATAATCACTATTTATTTTATAATCATCAATTAATTCACGTGATAATTCACCTTTTGATGATACAATATTATAATTTTTAATAACACAATTTTTATTATTTTTATCACCTCGTTTTTTCCATGTTTCGTCTTCAAGTATACGTCTTACTTTCTGAAAATTTTAAATAACATTGAAAATTTTTTTTTTTTTTTTATTCATAAAATTAGTTTAAACATATTCTTTTAAACACAACACACTGTTACTCTATTTTTAAACTAAATAATCAACATATTGTATACATCAAAAATTTCCTGTTAGTTAAATTATTTTTTTATTTCTTTTATATTATATTTTTTTCCTCTTATTCTTTTCACTTTATAATTTTTTTTAATATATTTTTTTAAGCAACTAGGAAGTTATTATTATATGTTTTTTTTAAAAAAAAGTTTAAGATAATATTGTTAGGATAAACATTTGGTTACTACTGAAAGAATAAAAAAATAAAAAATATAAAAAATTATGTCTGGCAAGTTTTTGATGTGCGTAAATGGGAACAATTCCAATAAGAAAAAAAAAATAATAAGAGTAAACACTTGCTGGCTCTTGGTCAGTACTGATTTAAAAAAAAAAAAAATTGTTGAAGAATGATGAGATGATGATTCTTACTTGGTCTGATGAAGTGGGGAGTCTTGTACCAGACAGACCATTGACGTTTTCAACAACTCTTGATGTCCAACGTCGTCCACTGGTTGTTAATGTGCTCGTTTCCATTATTTGCTTTAATATTTAAATTATTATATTTCAATTGTTATTTAAATTTTTAAATTTTATTTATTATTCATTTTTTTTTTTTTAATATTATAAATTTTCTATCAATTGTAAATTTAATTTCAAATTAGTTTTAGATTTTTTTTACAAATGATTGTTGAGATTTTTTGATTGATTTTTATTTTTTGATTAGATAAAAATATTGGAATATTAATTTATGACAATTATCAAAAGTTATAAGTATACTTGAATTATTTTATTTATTTTATATATTCATGCCCTTGTTTGTCGACACCCGGAAATGATAGACTGATTAGCTTTCGTGTTTTATACGAACGACGTTGATTGAAAATAGGGAGGCTTTTGTAAATCGCGTGGTTGATTAACTTGAGAATTTTCATGTCAATCATGTGGCAAGAATTAAATATTGATCGTTAATTAATTAAAAATTATCATATATATTTTTTTAAAATTAAATTTCAAGTATTAAATTAAAAATATATATTGTAAAATTTGTTATTTATTTTCTCTTGATTTTTGAATAAAAATAAAATGTTATAAATCTTGGCATTCGTGAATTTTTTTTTTAAATTATTAGCATTTCATTTTGTTGACATTTTATGTTTTTTTTTTTTTTTAACGGACCGTTTGGTTTTTTTATCGGGGGAATATAAATTTGAACTTTTCAACAAACTTTTTTGGTGTCAGGACAACAAGTAGATGCATGTAAAATATCACTTTAAAATACATTTATATACATATATATTGATAAAATTTGAGTCTTCATATATCAAGTGCTTAAACTGTATACGAGTTTGCCTTTCGTGTCCAAGGTCGTAATAATGTTAAAAAAAAATTCCAAATGGTTTTTAATCTCACGTAAAAAATGACAAACACACTTGAAGTCATTAAAAAAAAATAAAACAAAAAAAATATATAAACAATAAAAAAACAACCATAAACAAAAAAAAAAAATTACAAATATACAAAATGAATTTATTATTAAAAATATATCTAATATTTTTAAATAATAATTAAAAATTTATTCAACTAATTAAATGTAAAATAACTAATTAAAATAAATTGTATTTTTTTTTTACTATAAATTTATGCTAATTTATGAAGAATAATGAGCTTTGTATTTTAACAACAACAACATGACCTATTCAACTGATTTATCGTTGCATATTAGTTGGCCTTTTCTATTACTATCTTGACTGTGAAAAAATGTACAAACATTAATAATATAAATATCTATTATTTACAAAAAAAATTAATATTCATATGAATAATTTAAATTTATTTACAGCAAGTAGAAAAATTTATTTAAAAAAAAATTATTTAAAATATAATCAAGTTTTTTTCTATTATTATTAATAAAAATTTATTTATATTATTGATCATTATTATCATGTCATCGTTTGTAAAATTTAAACGTATTTTATAAATAAAAAATATGTGGTTTTCGTGAAGCTTTATGCTGAGTGAAATTCAAGATAAATTTAGATCTAGTGGGGACAAGGGGTGAATTATATACTCGACACATCTTGATAGGTGATTTATTTCGCACTTGGCAAACCACTTTTCCGTAATTTTATCAAATTTATTTTTAAATATCGTACTGATATTAATTTATTTTTAATTTTATTTTTTTATTTTACGATTTTTTTTATCAAGCAGAATTTTATTGCTATAATTTATTGTTAAATATATTAATTTTTTTTTAATAAAAATTTAATCTAATTAGTTTGTTAAATAATTTATAAATTAATTAAATTTAAAAAATATTCAAAGCTTTTTTTAATTTGTTTTGAATGTTATTATTTGATTTGATTTTTTTGAATATTTTGATGAATTATTTATAAAATAAAATAAATATTTATGTCAGCTTTACCTGTTTTTTATTTGACTTTTTATCAATCGAATTTGCATCAGCAATTTTTCTATTAAGTCCCATGATTATTAGATAGTAACTTTTCTAAACTCGTTTGATTTTTTTGGAGAAATTGAAGATGTTTTGTGACACGCATCGAATAGCCGACTGGAATATTTGCATTGGAATTTTCAATAAGGGAAAGTTTTCTTCAACCCCTTTTTTGAATAAAATTATTATACGCAGGCGTGAATGTTAGCAGGTGCGAATTCACGATACCATAGCTATTGCTATTTTACCTTATTTTTTTTTATTGTGTTTTTGTAATTGTTTAATACATAAGCATGATAATAATTCCGTAGATCATGAACAAGGCTTGATTTAAATTCGATAAACTCTATCAAAAAGTTTCTAAAAAAAAAAAAAAATATCAAGGTTGATTTCAATGAATCGAAGGTTCTCTGCTATTTTTGTAAATTCAAAAAAAAAAAGATATTTATTTTTATTTATATAAATGTATTAAAATCAAGAAAAATTAAGTATTTTTATTTTCTTTTAAATATCTTATTTGTAATTTAAGTCGTTAATTTGATATCTGTTAAATTTAGAAGTAAAAAAACACCAAATAATGATAAAAATTAAATTAAATAAATGAAAAATAATTGTATATTTAAATTAAATGAAAAAGCATATATTATTTATAAATTTTAAATTGAAAAATAATTTTTTTAATAATTATTATTATTACCTTGGATAAATAATCGATATATCCTTAAAACTTGCACTTTAATATTATTTTTAATTTACTTAAATTTTTAAAAAACAATTAAAGCATTAGAAACTTTTTTTAACAACAAAATTTTCAATATTATTAAAGCCTCTCTCAAAATAAAAAGAAAAACTGATTTAAAATATTATTTTTAAAATTTACCCTTACACTGAGAAGTGTCATTTAATTTGTAAAATCAAATTCACACAATCACTATAAAATTTAAAATGATTATATTATTTAATAATATTTTTTTTTTGTCAATCATGCCTACGTGACAATCTGTAAGTTGTAACTGCATGACATGAGCCAAACTTGAACCGCGTGGACCTGAACGAAGATGTGTCCATGTTCTATTTTTCGTCATGCCCTCGAAAATTTTTTTTCCTCTATATAACACACAAAAATACGAGCACAGAAAAAAAAAATCAAAAAACAATATATATTATATAAAACAAAAATAAAATTGAATGAATAAAAAAATAAGAAAATTATTTTAAATTGATCTTTCAAAGTTTTATTTCTTTTGGCGTATTTTTTTTTCTTTTTTTTTCAATTAACGTACAGATAGTTTGACATCAAGGGATGATCTGTCAATGACAAACAATAAATTCCATTTATCCCTGATTTAATAATGCAATTATTATTAATGTATTTAAATTTTTTTTATTATTTTATTTTAATCAATTATACTATATACTTTATTTAAATTCTATTAATAATTCATTCAAATTTAATGATTTTTTAACATTTTAAAATAGTCGATTGGAAAATACAACTGTGACATTAAATTTTTTTTTAAATTTTCATTTTATCATTTGGCAACAATCAACAACAATTGGGACTTTCGTTTTTTTTTTCACATTAAATTCGACATTAAAATTGTTTAACTTTTTTTTTTTTTAATTCATACTAAAATGCAATGAACTTAAATTAATATTGGAGAAATGAATTCTAAAAAACATAAGTTATATACTGATTAGTTATTTTTTTTTTGATAATAAAATAATACTTTACTTGATATTTAAAATATTGGCAGTGAGGAAAAATTGATAATGGCATTGCCTGAATTTTTAATATAAATAATAAAAAAAAAAAAAAAAAACATTTATACGAAGTTAAATTATTAGGTAACATTCTTTTATATTTTAAGTTGATTGAAATTTTTCTCGACATCATGTATTTAAAAAAAATTGTCTAGTCGTTTGTTTATTAATTTAAATTTGTGTTAAATTTATTTGAATATTATTTATTGTACCCACGATGCTGGTACCCAAAGTGGTTCTGATTCAATTCTCAATATTTCACTGACCAATTGTTCAAATGCCATTGACAAATCAGCATTTATTATCACTTGATCAAACAAATGAGAATATAAAAATTCAATTCGAGCTGCACTGTGTAAAATTTCATTAAATTCATCATCCTAAAATACCCAAAAAAAACAATTATAAAATATCATAAACAGAGAATCGAAACACAAAAAAGAGATAAATAAATTTAAAAGAAAAAAAATGAAATTTACCGTAAAACCTCTGGAGTTTGATTCATCAAATGTTGATCTAGCACGATATTCATTTCTTGTTTCTTTGAGAATTTCAAATCTCGGTGGTTTAATATAAATAACATAGGGTTTTGATTGTGGTGTTCTTAACATTTTTAATGCTTGATAATGAGGATTTAATATACAAACAAATCCAGAATCAATTAACGAATTAACACTTTCACCACTTGTACCATATAAATTACCCTTGTATTCACCATACTCAATAAATTTACCAGCTTCAATATCTTCATCAATTTTTTCACGTGTTACAAAGTGATATTCTTTACCATCAATCTCACCAGGTCTTGGAGGTCTTGATGTATCTGTAAAATTAAAAATACAATTAATAAATTTGCTGTTTGTTTGTTTCATTGATTTAAACTTACATGGTACAGGTGTCTTGAATTTATTTGGATCAGTTGCCATTAATCGTCGTTTAAGTTCATTTCTACCAACACCTGGTGGACCAATAAGTACAATTGGCCTGTATAAACCAGGTCTTGGATATAATTTTGCAACTTCTTCATATGTTGGTATTTCTTCACGATCAAAATCATCATTTTCTGTTGCATCATACATAATTTTTTTAGTTTTAATACTATTTAAATTACATTTTGTTGGTGAACCATGTGATGATGAGGTACTAGGACGGGGACATAATGAAGGCAAGGGCACTGGAACAGAACACAAGCCTAACAAAAAGAAAGAAAAAAAAAAAAGGCAAAAGACATTTTGTTAGTTGTTGTTAGTCACATGGGTCTAAAGCCATTGTTTAATTTGTTTTAAAAATTTAGTTGGTTATTTTATCATCATACCAATATCAAAAAATATATGAAGGATTTAAATAACACTTTAAATGGTTTTATGATAATTAATATAGCTATGATATTTTTCTTACTCATACTATCTGCATTGTCATCAGTTTTATCATTTTGCTGACGTTCAAGAATAATTCTACGTTCTTGAAGTGCTCTACTTGGAATTAAACCTGCTCTCATATTTCTGTCACCTTCACGACGTGCTTGCCACCAGTATGCATCATCTTGACTTACAATATGTAATACATCACCATTATTGAAATCAAGACCAGCTTCTTTACATGGTATGTATGGATCTTCAGCTGCTTTGTAAGAAAAATGTGCTCTCACACGAACCTAATTTAAAAAAAATAATATTAATAATTATAATAGATATATTTAATTTTGTTTTTTGTTAATTTATTACCTTGCTTTCTCGTATTCCACTTTTACTATCTGCTGGTATTATTTTAAAGGTAATAGTACCTTCTGAATTTTGCTGTTATAAAAAATAATTTAAATATAAATGATGATTGTAAAGTTTACTTGGTTTATAAAAAAGCTTTTTACCAATATTTTTAAAACATCATTTGGAGTTTTTCCTTCAACAGAAATTCCATTGACTTCAACAACTTCATCACCAACGTGAATTAAACCAGATCTATCAGCAGCACCACCATGCATTATTCGAGCAATTATTATTTTTCCAGTTATCTCACATGTTTTTATTGTTGCTCCCTAATTATAAATTTAATCAACATTTTCATACGTTGAAATTATTAATTTAAATAATAATTCAATAAATTATAATTACATTTATTTTTTTATTTTATCTTTTTTACATCAAAAAAAAAATTACGTGCTGTAGGATAATTAACTTAAATAAAATTAAATTTAAAAAACAGTTTATAGAAATAAAAACACAAATATTTAAATTAAAAAAAGTAAAATTTATTTAAGATTGTTAAAACATACACAACACAAATAATCATGCAACAAATAATAAATTAAATTATTGATTTACAATCCTGCAAAAATAACTTATAAAATACTTTAAATTAAATTATAAAAAAAAAATAAAAACAATGTATAAAATCTAAATTAAATTAAAAATATACTTGCTGGTTTTTTTTTTTTTTTTTTACAATAATACACAGTGATAAAAATAAATTAAAAAAAAAAAGCAAAGGAGGGAAAAACTTACCACAATTGGTTCAGCTCCATCACCGGCCTTTCGAGGCGAGGTTTAAAGATAAAAATAAAATTACGTGATTAACTCATTTCATTTGAATTTCACGGTTAAAAATCATCTCGAATATTTGAAAAATATATATTTTAAAAATAATTATTTCCTCATTGAAAATATAAAGTTAAAAAAAAAATCGACTAAAACAGCATGCAATATAGTTGAGACATTTATTATCTCATATTTCAAAAAAAAAAAAAATAATAAAAATCACAAAATCCCACACGTTATAGATAAAAAAAAAAAATCTTTAATCATTTATTTCTAAGAAAAACTTTAAGATTATATTCAATATTATCAGGATTGCAAAGAAAATAAATTAGAAAAAAAAAAAAAATTTAAACCTAATACTCTAATATTAAAGGTTGAGCATTTTTTTTGTTATTAGTTTTTTAAAATTATTTTTAAAAATTACATACCAATGGTTCATCTGATTTAACAAGTTGTACAATTTTAACTGTTTCTTCATCTTCATCAACTTCCAGAGGTATTTCTGATAATCTTGGATAATAATCTTTTTGTGCAACTGAATCATGAGTGCACAATAATCCCTTAAATAAAAAATAAAATTATTAAAGTTTAACAAATTAATAAAGAATTGTTTAAAATATTTTTATTAAATATTTCTTGAGTTTTATTTTAAAATTAAGGAACAATAAATCAAATTGTTTTTTCAATTAATATTTAGAGCTACTTAATTTATACAAATTAAATTACTTTTTGTTTTTTTTTTAAATAATTAATACTATGTTTAAATAAATAAATAGTGTTACCTGTATATGTGGTTTTTGAAGTAGATAAAATAATTCTTTACACTCTTCTGATTTATGTGTTTTACTTGCAAGCATATCCAAAACATCAACATCGATCTCCATTGAATTTGACAATACAGGAAAGAATTTATCATCTTTAATATTTGCTAATATTTTATTGTGAACATTAACCAATGCATTGAGCTCCTTTGATTTAAGTAATTCACTTAAAAATCCAAATTCTTCATCAGTACAACTTGGAATATCAGATTTATGTTCTTCCAATGAATTTAAAAGTTTTGTTAATGCTGTTGAATATAAAAAACCAATAATCAATACACACACAAAGACAATATAATAATAAAAAAAAAAATAAGAAAATTTTTTATCATCTATTGTTTATAAATAATAATAATATAAAAAAATTATAATTCAAATTAATTTAGTTTTAAATAAAATCTAAAACTTTTTAAATTTTTTTAACAATTATTTAAATACCCTGAGGTAAACACTGGATTATAATTAAATAAAAAAATTTTTTTTTCATTTAAAATTATAGTGATTAATAGGTTAATTATAATTTTAATTAATATTTAATATTTTTATATTTTAATTAATTAATTTACCAGGATCGTAACTGATGTTTTCCATGACCACTGCTGTCATTGCTTGTAGACTAAATTATTGATTTCAAGTTCGTGGTCAAGCTCGTTACCTAGAATCTACTGATAAGTTAAATTAAGAATTATATAAAAAAAGAAAAAAAAAATTTTAATAATAATAATAATTACCCTTTGATTTAAATCAGCAGCTCCAAAATAAAAAAAAATATTTCAACAAAAATTTCAATTACAATAAAATTGTAATAATAATTTTCCTATTTTTTTTTTGTTATATTTATTTTTTATTTAGCTTGATATTATTTAATTTAAATTTAATCCCAAAGTCTTTGGCTTTTTACCAGGTCAAATTTAATAATATGTATGTATAATTTTCATGAAAATAAATTTCATGTTTGTGTTAACAATTTAAACTCTTGACACTACTTGTTTAATATTTTTTTTCTAAACTATAAAAACTAAAATAAATTTAAATATTACGTAAGATATTTATGCACAACAAATGAGGGGGGTTGTAGAGTGACGTTTTTATCCCTTAGTTTATGTATGGTTTTTTTTTTTTTAAATATATATAAATAATGAAAATTATATTTTTCGTTTCGATCGAAATATTATTGGCAAGTTGAAACTTGAATATTCATTTGGCTTGTAATTTATTTAACTATTTAATTTTAGACTTAATAAGACACTTTGATATTATAAACATTTTTAATTTTTGTTTGTATATATTTGATGGATAGACGATGCACACAATTGTGATGCCATTTTGAAACTGCTCCTTTTGGCTTTTTGGAATGTGCAGATGTGCAGAAGTGATGTTAAAAATATACTAACACTTGTGCATTTACTTTTTGGAGTAAAAGTCGGTTATATAGAAATTTATAAACTGATAAAATTTATAAAATTATAAACAATAAATTTAAATTACCAATTAAAGTCTAAATGAATTATTTAATTTATAAATTTATTTGAAATATTTAAAAAAAAAAAAAAGTTTAATGGACATTTAAAAAACTACTTTAACTGGTTGTCGATGAGCTCGGTATTCTTCGATCCAACAACTGTTAAATATTTACAGTCAATAAAATCATTGAAAATTTAAAAAACAATATTTCAATATTTAAAAAAAAATATATATTTAAATTAATAAATAATATAAACAATTTTAGCAAATAAAATAAAAAAAAAAAAATGAAAAATTCCAAGTTAAATGATTTATTATTCATCATTAAATGATCTCACGAATAATTTACAATAATAGACCAAGACAGTGTTTCCATATTGAATCAATAATTATACCAAATCAAAAATATATTGTGTAATGTTTATAAAAAAATAAAAGAAAAGAAGAAGAATAATATTAAGAAAAAAAAAAGGATATATTCAGATGATTGCACAGGGAGAATGCTTATTAGTCATAATGACCATTGATGATGAATTTGTAATGGGGTAGAACAACAGTGTGATGATGTAGACAATTGTCATTTTAACTTATGTTAAATACAGGGAAGAAAATATGAGCGGTGTAATTCACAATGTAACTTTATGAAAGGGCGCTACAAAAAAATAAAATGTAAAAATAAAAAAAATAAATAGTTTGTGGATGGGCACGTCAAGGCAATGGGGTCATCATGCTAATACACATTTACATTTTATTATTTTTTTTTTTTTTTTTCAAATTATCAATCATCCTTTACACATTTCAAAATGCATATTATTTTTATTTATTTTTTTAACAACCAATGAAAAATTTACAAAAAAATTTAAACACATGTTTTTTTTTTTTAAACAATTTGTTCAATTTTTTTTTTCTCTTTAAATTATTGACATATCTTTGTTGATAATAACATAATTGTATATTCTTATTGTCGGCAAATATAAATTTAAATATTTATTAATCAAACTTTCGCCAATTTGATTTATCTCTTTTGTTCTTTGAATATACAAATCTACTTTACATAAAAATATATCAATTTTTTTTTTTTTTTTAATTATTTTTTCTTCTATTGTTTATTGTATTATTTTTACTTGCCAATTTTTTTTTTTAAACATCTTTTTTAATACTTATTTATCCATTGAAAAAAAATAAAAAAAAATTAAAACATAATTATATTACGTAAGTTGTGATAAATGACAATACCATATGTAAATATATAATCCAGATGTCAAATGATTTGTATCTTTTTAAACAATATATAAAAATAAATAATAATATTAAAAATTAATAAATTAAAGATAAGCAATCTTTTTTAAAAAAAGGCAAATAAAAAATAATAGAAATTTTATACTGATATTGTGATAATTATTGATCAATACAATTGTCATTTATAAAATTAATTTTTTTTTTAACCCTTTCTTTGATAAAATTAAATAAATTACCTTTGGAAAAATAATAATAAAATATAATGATTATTAATATATTAAAATAAAATAATATATCTGACAGCTGATATCGTGATTTTTTATATTTTATTATTTTCATCTCACTCTATCGTAAGAGCGTTTGTGCGCGAGCTCAATTGAGGGACAGCCAGTGTATTTTGATTGGTTGAGTCAATTCACCAATCGGCTTAAACTTCCATTCATAAGTTGTATTGCTTCCGGGAACGTCGATTAAATGGGGTAGAGGGGGACGCCTTCTTTAGCCAGACATTTTTATCAGATAAAAAAAAAAAAATAGTGGGAGAATTTTTTTATTAAAGCTACTGAATTTGGTGGGTTAGTTTTTTTTTTTTTTTTTATAATCATACTTGCAGGTAATACAAGAGGGACGAGTCAATGAGGATGAAAATAATGTTAAATTATATTTAAAAAAAAGCGGGGATTTGACTACACCCCTTTTTTAAATTTATTTATTTAAAAAATACTTTTTTTATTGTGAAAAGTGGAAGGGATGAATTGTTCTTCATCACGTTATATGCAAAAAGTAATATGGATTTATTCGCTTGACCATTTACAATGTCGACAAATGAAAATATAGCAAAAAAAAAAAATGACAATGATAATACCTTGATAACAAAAAAAAAAATATAATAAAAGTTCGAAGGTAAATGGAACGGAAGAGAACTCGTAAATGTATGTGAAATATGGTTATTGCTGATCGTGTCTAGTAGATTTTTTTATGTGGAGGCGGTTTGATTGAAGGAAAAAAAAATACTTTTGTTATATGTTGAATTAAAAAAATTAAATGGAAATTTACTTGAAATGATAATTTACAATAATTTTACACTTGATTGTTATTTTTTCTTTTTTAATTAATGGCTTTTAAATACAAAAAGAAAAAAAGTATAACAAAAATTTGATGAAAAAATATTTAAGGGAAATTTCCATGAACTGGTCAGACAAGAGTTGAGAATTCAAATTTTTTTTTTTTTATAATTTAAAATATATATTTGTTAACTGAATAAAAAAAATGTATATAAATTTTTTATTTAAATAAAATAAATGAGTATAAATATAAATTTAAGAAAATGTTAAAATTTCATGTTCATATTGATTTTAGATATTTCAATTGATTAGTTTAAAAAAAAAAATGAACATAGTACATATAGATAATCGAGCTGGTATTAATTAAGTATTTTTAAGTGTAAAAATATGAAATTAAAAAAAAATATATTATATATTTCTCTGGGGGCGTTTCGGGTGAAGGTCATGTGAAATATTTGCACTTTTGTTGTAATCTACGTAACCTATTACAGATAATAAATCCAACGATGGCTTGAAATAATCCGCCGGCGTTTCAATTTCACAATCACTAAAAGAGAAAGGGAGAATATCTTTTGCGCCTCACTAGAGTTTGTAGTAATACTTGTATTAATACTCTCATATACATATATATATAAATAAAATAAATATATACACAGGGATGTGTTGCAAATGTTAATATAGAGGGAAGATTTTCAAACCTTTTAATCAGTTTCCCACAACTTGTAATACATCAGACAAATAAATAAATGAAAAATAAAAAAAAAACCATATACACAACAACAAACAGATAAAAAAAATTATATAAATAAATAAATAAACTAAATTCCCATACATTATTTTCATCGATTTCACTTTACCCTTATCAAGATCACATACACCATAATCTGATTTTTATTTATTTATTTATTTTTTTTCATGTTATAAAACAACTAAAAAAATAAACAAAATTTATTTTATTACACGCAAATGAATGTTATACTAAGGAGTATTAATTAGTTAATTGAAAGGAAATTTTCTAATTTTTAAAAGTATATTAATTGAGTGCTAATAGCATATTTGTAGAAATTAAAAAAAAAAAAAAAAAGAAAATAGTTGTAAGGGAAGAAGAAGAAGAGAAGGATGATGATGAAAAATTAATTAATTAAAAAAAAATATGATATAATTAAGAATCATTGAAAAAACATCCCCTTAATTTTCTATATAAATATGAAATTAAAAAACATAAATTGTCCAGATGACGTCAGGTAAAGCGTTGGCGGAATGTCCATGATTATCGTATGCTAGTCTCCCACTTTTAGAGTCAGAAAGTCTCGGACAGAAGAGACTGGTAAAGTGGTGAAGAGACGAGGATATTATAAGCAAGAAAGTCGATGAAATGAGGGAGAAAAAAATACCCAGATGGCGATGAAACTCGACTGGTATATGAAAAGGGGGGCACATAAGATAACGGGGGGTGGGGAGTGATGAGGTTGAGGAGAGAAAAAAAAAAAAAAAGAGACAAAAAGAAAGAGAGAATTGAATTGTGTATCTATGTATACCTGTGTATTATTTTTATGTATATATATAAAGGTGTATATGTGTGTAATACCGCATGGCCGACTCTTTGGGACCCCTCTTGGTTGTTGAGTGCGCGCGGATCGGCTCGCGCCCGGGGCGTGAGCCGAGGTAGATCCCTTACCTTTACCTGTGATGTGAGGTGAACAAGACACGGCTCAGCAGCTAGCAACTTGAACGTTCTCCAAGTCTACCAGTTATCGTGGAACTGTTGCCTTGACGACACGACGTTGTACATTGAGATTATTTTTATTTTTTAATTCAAAAAAAAAAATATTTATAAATAAAAAAAAAAAAAAACGCGGGCGCGCGTAATTATTCCGGTTTGAAAAAAAAAAAAATTATTTATCTTGTAATTGTTATAAACAATAGTACAACACGTGTATTTTCATTGAAAAATTAATTTTTTATTTTTGAATTTAAACATAAAGAAAAAAATATTTAAAATATTGTGAATTTTGGAGTAAAAAAATAAAATTAAACTTTTTAAATAGTGTCAGTTTGTTGTTGATATTAATTATTATATTTTCAAATATTTTGGTGATTGTGTTATGACATACTGTGATATAGTTAAATTATAAAAAAAAAAAAAAAATTTATTTATTTTTTTTTTTTTAGTGTTTTTATTTATTATTGTGTACTAAAAAAAATTATGACAAATAATATTAATAATTTTATTGTTAAAAAATTATATAATTATTTAATAATTTGAGTGTGTGTTTATTTTTCAAATAATAATAATAATACAATGTGTCACGTGCTGCATAATAAAGTGTCAAAAGACTGAGAGATAAAAATATTGATAAAGAAGAAAACAAGCAATCTAATCTTTAAAAGGATTATAATTTTTACAATAAATAAAGAAAATAATAAATATACAAAAAAAAAAGAAAAAGGACAGATAAAAGTTTTAAAATTATTTGAAAAAGAAACAAAAACAAAAATAGATAAACATAAATAAAAAAAATAAATTAAAAGAAAACAAATAAATAAATAATTTATATATAAATATAAAAGGATAATTTGGTAGTGATTGAATGGTTCCACTTGAGACTACGGTGATAAGGTCAATCTGGGATTTTCCAGATCCGGAACAGCGAGGCTTTTACGACTCGCCGCCCCCCCGGATGGACGTAAGCGTGTGCTGCTTGCAGCCCAGCGTCGGCTCGGGGGTCCAGCACCCTCAATCACAACAACTACCAACTACCCATCATACTCATCCTCATCATCATCATAATAATAATCTTACAAATCATCATAACAATATAAATACCAACAACAACAACAACAACGCCAATAACAACAATTTACATCATCTTAATAATCATATTAATAATAATACAAATAATCATCATATTAATAATCATCATTTGGGTGTTTTAACAACAACAACAACTGGACAACCTACTGTACAATCACCCTATCAATATGCTGATCAAATAGTACCAGATCGAGGTCAACCTGATGGACTTGCATTGGTTAATACTGGACAGGATGCATGGCAGACTAATTCATTGGGTGGTACAACTGGTATTGCCACAACTACAACAGCATACATTGATTATTCATGGCTACAGATGCAGGTAAGATTGTCATTAAAAAAAAAAAAATTAAAATTCATAATTATAATATTAGATTAGATAAAATTAAAACAGATATTAATTGATTGGAAAATAAAATTATATTAAATCATTTTTTACAATGACAGTTTAATAATAATTTATTAATTTTTTTTTTTTTTTTTTTTAAATTGTATTATTTAAATATTTATTATTGATTTTTTTTTATTAACGGAATATTTTTATATTGAATGATATATTTTATGATGCTTAAGTGTTGTTTTAAAATTCTTGTAAAAATCTTTTTTTTTTTTTTTTTTTTATATTCTAAATACAGACATCAAATAAAAAAATTTAAAAATATTTAATTATCTCACTGCGTTCTTGAGATATTTACAGTTTTAGTTTTATGATTATTTTTTTTTTTTTTTTTTGTATTTATTTCTTCTAGTAAAATGCTAAAATTTAAATCTAACTGCGGTAAATATTGCATGAATGTGTATATGTAATTGTGCGTATATATCATGTAAAATATTCATGAATAATATTAGTTTATATTTTTTTTTTTAAATAATTATTATTTGCATAGAAAAATAAATAATAAAAAAATAAACAAAAAATGAAAAATTTAAATATTTTGAACAGTAAAAAGTTGAGGAAAAAAAAAAATAATAATAAGTTGTTTTATATATACATTTTATGTATACATATGTGTCTCATTGAAATTTATCACTTGCAATGATGATTACAAATAATTTTACGATTCAATTTCAATTCTTCGGTTTGTTGGATAGACAAGATGATGGTACATAATGTGTATACGCATCTTCTATAAGATGGGCGTGAAAGCACCACTTGATGGAATGCGGAACGTTCGATGAGTGTAAAGATAAAAAAATATATATAAAATAAAATTAGTAAAAAAAAATAAATAATAATATTAAAGAATAATATATAATTAAATATATAATTTAATTGATTAATAAATTTGAATATAATTATTTATTAACATACAAATAAACAAATAAATTAACAAAAAAAAAATAGAAAAATTGATTAAATAGTTAAGTTATAAATAAATAAATAAATAGACAAAAAATAAATCAATTATTAACTGAATTATTTAATTGATTTAATGAGTAAATAAATAAATAAAATGATTAATTATTTAATTAATTAATTGATTAAGTAAATAGCTAAACAAAAAATTGAAAAAAATAGATTAGTCAAATAAATAAGTAAATTATTTAATTGATAAAATGAATAAATAAATTTAAAAATAAAAATAAAAAAATAGATTAAAAAGCAAGAAGTCGTACGTGTATTGCTTGGTAATGCGTATGTACATTCATCTAAGTACTTTATCATCGAGAATCGTTTGCAGGGTTATTTGGGTCAGGCTTAGTATTACGGTACTTGTGTCAAATATTTCACCCTCGAAGATATACACCGTAAACAACAACTCATCTCTTTTATATACTTTGTATAAATATCTATTTTAATTTTTTTTTTAATTTTATTATTTATATATCTATTTATAAATATAGTTGAAAAATAAAAAAAATAAAAAGTCTCAATATACTGGATTTTCTTTTGTAAAGAAGAAAATAAAAATACAAAATTAATAATGTATACAAATAATGTCATAAATTTAAAGTCAATGACTAAATCGTGTTTTCAATATATTATATATACTAGTATTTTGATTTTAATATTTAATTTTTTTTTTTATTATAGAATTATTTATGGTAAATAAATAAATATTAATAGACAAATATATATACTCAATTTTTTAAAAATTTCATTATTATAAAATAATAAATTACAATAAATTTTTTAAATAAATTTATAAACAATTAAAAAGCTAATTAGAAAAATATCATATAATCATAAATTACTAAGTAAATTTTTTAAATTTAAAAACCAGTTTTTTAGTTGAAAAAAAAAAAAATTATATTTATATTTTAATAATAGCAAAAATAATAATATTAAATTATAAATAAAAATTTAAGAAAATAATTATCAATTTAATTTTAAAAAAGAAAATAGTTTGACAAAATTCAAAATTTATATATTTATCTTTTGGATATTATTATGCTATTTTTTTTTCGTTTCGTTTGTCTCGAGTGATGATGATACGTTATGTTTTGTGTCTCTATGTTGATATAGTATTACATATAAATATATAGATATAGATATGCAGGGTTAAACGTGAAAGCGTTCAGTCGACCGTGAGTGATATGGATAATGTATTGACTTTATAAACGTGGGATCATAAAATAATAAGGCAAAGTAATGGTACCTATAACTATTATCATGATTAGACCCTTGCCATATTTAATATATACAGTATCCTTGATGTACATATCAATTCCCATTCATTTCTTTATATATTTTTTTTCTCATTTTTTCATAATTATTATTGACACTATAATTATATTTTTTTCTCGTATTAATTTTTTTTTTCTTCTATTTTATTTATTTTTAATCTTTTATTTTTTGTGACACACTGTGACAAGATAATTTTTTATTTTAAAAATATTTTTTTTTCTCATTTTTTATATGTTATTTTATGTGAAGAATTGTGTGCATTTTAGTTGTTGAAAGTTTGGCATGCGACTGAACTATACAACTATATAATAATGTTATAAGTACACATTAACTCAGTTCCATATATATATATTTATACCAGAATATATATCTTAATGTTGACTTGGTAAATATTCTTTGATACATGCCGTCAACGTTTTGTGACACGCGTCATATGTATTACTCATATATTAAATTTACAAAAACAAAAAAAAAATTTAAAATGACATAAAAGCTATATTAAAATATAGAAAATTATTTAATTAATTTACACAATAATACGCCTAATTTATACAATTAATTTGATAATTAAAAATATTGAAAAAATTTAATTTACAAATAGAAATTTTAATTGATCATTTGTATTATTAATAAATTTTTTTTTTTCAACACTTTATATAACCTTGCTCAACATTTATCCAAACATAATAATTTTTACAAAATACCCATATGATTATCTAAAAAAAAAAAAAAACTAATGTGAATATAAATTCAATTTAAAATTCTCAGTAAAAAAAAAGGGTTGGATAATATCGATTTCATTACACATACATCCCTTGAAAGTTAAAAAAAAAAAAAAGCTTGAATTACTGTGACATCAAAAGAGGGAGAAAAAAAATGAAAATAAAAAAAAAAAAAAATTGAATTAGGGTCGATGCTAATTAATTGAAATTGATCTGTTTTTATATCTCGTTCAATAAATTCCATTAGTAAAAAAAATAAAATAATGCTATCTTTTATATTATTTATATAAAAAAAAAAAAATTGATGGAATTTGTTGTAATTTATTTAATCATTTAATTTATATTTAATTTATTTATATATGTTTAATTTTAAAGGGTAGACATTGTCCTATCTTATATATATTATTACATAACATAAATGGTATTACAGACACGGCTTGTGCGTATAAGAATTTGTCCAAGAGAAGAAAAACGGATATTTACGATTATCGTGTCTGTTTAAACGACAAAACCGGACGAAGCGATTCCACGGTTCACCTCTTCTATATACCATATAAATATAAATGCGTATATACAATGTGTAACCAATGATTCTTCTTTGTGATCATTAACTCAATTTTATTTATTCATTATTTTTTTTTTCATCCATATGACTTGAAAAAAAATATAAAAAAGAATAATTAATTTTTTATCTTAATTATCATAAGTTTATTAACAAAATTATACAATAATATTTTTAATATTTATCAATTTTTTTATCTAATAAAAGAAATATAAAAAGCATGAATATTTTTAAGATAAAAAATTGAATTATTTAAATTAAAACTATATTTGAATATTAATATATAAAATTGAGAAATATTTGAAAAAATAAAATTTATAAATGATTGAAGAGTTGCAATTATTGTGAGTCATTTTAGTATTAGAGTGGTAAGCTAAATAAGTGGGTGCACAAATGTGTCGGTTAACTACGAGTATTATTGCAATGTACACTTTGGTATTATAATACCAGCATCATACACATACTCTGATGGTCCAAAATGATATTCCTTTCTCTCATTCATCCCACGCTCAAGACAACTTTTGATTCAGTGTGTTGGTTATTTTTTTAAAAAATTTTTTATTATGTTCATGCAGGTTCATGTGCTCAATTACAAACTAACAAAACACTCTTTTATTCATTCAGTGTATACACACCTGAACACAATAATACACACACTTTTAAAAAATAAAAAATAATACTTAAAAATGCAGATTTTGTAATTACACACGATGCTGAATCTTAACAACTTAATTAAAATGATCAACATAGTTTTCATTTCAATTAACATTTTTATATTTAAAATGAAAAAAAAAAAAAAAAAAGAATGATATTACTTGCATAAAAAAAAAATGACGTCAATAATATGTAGAAGCAGTTTTTTCTTTTAGTTCATTCCTTTGAGAAAATGGTGTTAACGCTAATGTCATTTTCAAGTTTTATAAATGTCATTGTGGTTTTAATATGAGTCATAAATAAAAATGTAATTTATTATGAGTCAGGCATTGAGTATAGAATACATTTGACAATTTATTTATTTTATTTTCAAAATCAAAAGTGTGGTATTCATTAATCATTTAAGACATCTTGAACTATGTCATTACATATTTTGCATAAAAAAATATATGTATTTTATTTATATCATTTTAATATTTAATAATTCAAAATTTATTTTTAATAAATATTACTATATTGGCAAATTTATTTCTATAGGCAAATATTTTTTTACATGTGATTTTTCTATTAGTTATGGGAAACTTTTGGTTGATGAAAAAAAAAAAAAGGATTATTTGACCCTTGAATCACCCTTTAAGTTTTGACAAACAATATATAGTTCAAGCAATGTTACGGACAATTTACTCACAAAATTAGTTACAAAATGCCTCGATCTATCTGCCCATCAGGCAACTTCCGCTTCCTTCATGAGTAAATACGATGAACAAGAAAGAGTATAAATATATGGAGACCCATTAAAATTGCTGGAGAGTTGAGAAGAGTTATTGTTCAATGTTCATGGAGTATTGCCATTATGAATTTTAGTATACACACAGTAACAATTTATGATTATAGCATTTATTTTATGTTTATATATATATATTCAACTTGTTACTTATTTTATTATTTATCTTGTTTATAATTTCTTTTTCTATTAAAATTATAATTCATTAAAATTATTTTAATATTGTTTTTTTTAGTTACATAATTTTGTATATCATTTAAAAGTTTTGTTTTAATCGTGTTGGCCCAACCCTATTTTTTCTTAAAAGTTAAATTGCAAAACTCATCCAATTAAATTGTTTAAACATCATTCAAACACATTGCATTGTCTTTTATGTTTAATACAAGGACAATATCTATTTAAAAAATAAATAAAAAATCAATTCGCTTCTGTTTATCATCTTTTTTATTTTTTTTTAACAACTGATGAACGAACGCAATAATGAGCCAAAGTGTTTTGGCATTGATTTTAAAATTACAATTCTATTCAAAATTGTTTTACTAAAAAAAAAAAAAAATTTTCTTTTAACAACCAATTATTGATCAATAATAAAAGCAATTAAAAATAATTTAACTATTATTTTTTTATAGTTTATATGTCTTTTTTTTAAGTAACTATAAAATTTATTTTTTATTTTTTTTTTATTATTATTTAAGTAATTAAACAAATGCCAAAATAATTACGAAAAAAAATAATTTAAAATAATTAATTAATAGCTTTTAATTAGTAAATAAAAAAAAATTTCTAATTTTAATTTATTTATTACATATAAATTTAATTTGTCATTGATTTTTTTTATGTGATTTTATTTTTATAAAAGATTTATTTTATTTTCATGATTTTTTGGGTTTAAAATTTTGGCTAATTTTGATGATGATTGATGGAAAATTATACGAGCAATGAAGGGTAGTTGTGTGAGTTAAATTATAAGGGGAAAAAAAAATAAATAAAATTATAAAAATGATAGCCAGGAAACAGATATGATGCGCGTCGCGAAGCGTGAAACATAGTGATCGCGCCCATACTGATTATATGCATACGCGATCATGTAAAATAAATAAATAAGTAAATAAATAAATATATATATATGAAAACAAAAGTACAATGTAATATGCGTGGGTGTTAAAAAGAGTCAGGTATATAAAGTTGAGGTATGAAGCCAGAGTAAAAGTATGCGTAAATATAATTTAACTTTTGTTGATGTATATGTGACTATGTGAGTATAAATACCAAAAGAATATTATAATATATATATAATGTACTCAAGAGAATTACATACAAAAAAAAAAAAAATGTTAAAATGCCAAAAATTACAAATAAAAACCCTCAACGAAAATTTAAACTCCGTTCCAACGATTATGGAAAGAGTGTAATCACCCTAATAATGTAATCGCATGGGAAGTTTAATACAATAAAAAAAAGACGTTAACATGTTATATATTTGCCATGAAACTCATTAAAATTTACCCTATGTATTTGATCTCAATAAATATTATATATATTCTCACGAAATTTTATATACATTTCACACCAACCGTGACGATTCAATTTTATTAAGTTTGCCTTTTTGTTTTTTTTTTTTTTACAATTAATTTTTATTTATTTTTTTAAACTTTTGATATATAAATAATGTACTTGCAATGTTTCATTATATAGAGGAAAATAGAATATAATGTTAATTTTAATATTTTATTATTTTTTTTTTTTTTAATTTACAAGGTGTTTAGAATTTTTATTATAATTTTATGGAAAATAATTATTGCATAGATTTTTTATTAAAAAAATAACCATTAAAAATGACTTTTTTTTTCTTAAATAATTAGGTGATATTATAATTTTTATTTTTATGATTTTAGATAATAAATTTATAGCTGAAATTTAAATTTTTTAATTGATCAATTTTTTCTTTTTTTATTAGAAATTAATTTTATGAAAAATATTTATTGTTAATTAAAATAATAATTTATTTAATTTAAAAAAAATAATTTTTTATTGTTTATTAAATACTGTTAATTATTTTTGAATAAAAAAAAAAATTTTTTTAAATATTGATAAATAAATTTAACAATACTTTTGATGACGCGAATAAATTTCTAAATAATATTTCACAGTTTTGAGACAAACAACAAACTGATAAGAAATATATAAAAAAAAAAAAAAATTATATATTTATAAAGAATACAAACACTTCCGGATTTAAAAAAAAAAAAAAAAAAAAATTTTGTGTCAGTTTCTTTTCACAGTATATCTCACTTATTTATTTATATTTATTTTTTCTTTTTAAATAATGTCTTTTATTATTTCAACTGATTGTATAACTGTTCATCTATCAATAGCCTAAATTTAAAATTCCGGATATGCTGAGCTCATTTTTGTGTATTATCTATATCTCTTCGCTATACTTTTAGTCATCTTCAACAGATTCATTGAGTGTCTTTCATGCAACGCATTGTTATTTCGAAAAATAACAGAAAAAAAGCCAAATAAAATTACAAAACCTGTATGAAAGCAAAAAAAAAAAAAAAATTTTATTCATCAACATATAAGAGAAGTGTAAAAAGAGAGGGTTTTTTTAAAATAAATAAAAAAATAAAATAATAATAGAAAAATCATGAAAGTGTGTATACATAGGCTAGCAATAAAGCATCGATATGACAATGGCTACCTGGTTAAGTATTGAACACGCGGTTAAGACTTGTCAATATAACCAACAGGAAATTACCCAGCGACCTTATTGTTTATTGTTGCGGTCCTCATCGACTCACTCGATAGAGTCATGAATGACCTATATCCTTTCAGTTCAAAAAATAAATGAATAAAAATAAATTATCGATATATTCTATTGAAAATAACAACTTTTTTTTTTTTTTTCATTTATTTTTTAAATAAAAATGTCATTTTTACATTAAAATATATATTGCTGATTAAAATACATGATAACGTATGTATTGAATTTTGAAAAAAATCTACATTGATATTGTCTGTTTTATTATATTTCATTGAATTTAAAATATAATCTTATGAAAGTTATTGATAACTAGATTTCATTGTTTGATATTTATTTGATATTTAATTTTTTCATAAACATTATTTATGTGTTTTACTATAAATATTATTTAATATTGTAAGGTGAATCGAAATGTACTAAATGTTTTTTAATTTTTATTCATTTTTAAATTACGGAAATAGTATAATTTTATATTTACAATTGTTATTTTAATAATGACCATATAGTTTAATAAATATTTTAATTTATTGACTGTTTGTTTTATTATTTTAATTAGATAATTTTTTGGTGGTTAATAAATATATACTGAAATTGATGCAGTTTGTGGGAGTCTTGTAAATTTATTTTGCAGATTTTTTAAAAATATAGTAAACATAAATATTCTGGTTAAATCATAACGAATGAAAATATCCTGGTAAATAGATTTCGAAAAAAAAAAAAAACAAAAATATATCCAGTCGATTGTATTTAGTATAAAAAACATTAAATTGTTTTAATTAAAATTTATCATTATAAAAATTATATACAAGCATTTTAACATAATAAACATATTGATATTATAAAAATTTTAAATGTCTCTTAAATTATGACAACATTATATGTTTATAAAAATTAAATATTTTAAAATTTAATTTTATCTATAAATCTTGGCGATACATTTAAAATAAATTATAATTTACATATTCTAGTAGACATTTTCTGTAATTTCTTTATTGTTTTTTGACTATTTTCATAAACTGTAAATAAAATTTTCATTCAGGATATTGTGTGACCAGGATATTAAGTAATGTAATATATAATAAATTATTTTATGACTTGATTTAACATTTTCATCAAGTATTTAACATTTACCATTTTATATAGTTTTTTAATATGAATTTTTTTCTATTTTTTTTATTGTTTATAATTTGTTTGATGAAGATAATGATGATTATCATCATCATAATGATAAGAAAATAATAAAAAAAGAAAATGATTTGCGTGATAGTTTGAGATGTCCCCTGAGGTCTTGTTTTGCAGATAGATATGAACCTTCGTAAAAAATATAAAATAAAATAAAAAAGAAAAATAGTTTTCACTTGGGTATATGGTCAATGTTGGATTGTTGGTAAAAGATGACTTTTGTAGAAAAGCACGGAAGTCTTAAGGCCTGTATAACACCATTAGCATTGCTAGCCTAGCACTGGATGGATTGTAAAGCATCGGTATCTACTGTAATAACTGTGAAGTGGCGTCACGCCATCCATGCTAATGAGACTCGATTTAATGGTGCGATGAGCCAGTCCTATACATAATTTTTTTTTTTTTTTTAAACATTTTATTATATATCCTAAATAATAAACAATATAAAAATTCATTACTTTATATTGTCACTGTAATATCAAATTAAACAGTCTTTAAAATTTTCATCAAATTTTTTATGATTTTATTTTCATACGATTTGTATTTTTGAATATGGCTTATTTTATATTTTTTTTTTTTGCAACAACAAAAAATAACTGTTGGGCTTTGCATCGGCCAAGTAACGGATTTTGTAAATTGTTTTTTTTTTCTGGTATTTTTTTGTAATATTATTTTTCTTGTTTGCATGATAACATCCATGAGTAAAATCAGAATCATGTTACAATTAATTTATTCGATCGACTTGAGTGTTTTGGTTTTATTAGTTGGATAAATGTTTTAAATATTTATTTAATTTATATTTTAAACTCGTGTAATGCTGCTTATAATTATATCTATTTTTTTTTTAAATTATTACATTTAGAAATAATTAGATGAAAAAAAAAAAAGGAGAAGACAAATGTACATTTATTTTATAAATGTAAATAGAATGATTTAGTGTTGAATTTAATTTGTTGAAGATATATGTTGAGAAAAAAATTCTTTTATCGGTAAATTTTTTATTTATTTATTTGGTATTTTTTTTTTTTTTATATATGTATTTACAATGAATAAGAAATTTAACATGCGTTCCGTCGTGTCCAAGCGTTGAGTTCTCGGCCAGCAAGTGATTACTACGCAAGTCAAGAAGTACACAATAATCGTGTTGTTGAATACGCGACGGTACGCATCTTAAAGTCACTTCATATATGACTTATCACTTCAACAAAATTAAATTATACTTCTTGTCAATATAATCTTCTTATAAATGCAAAAAAAAAAATATTAAAAAATGTCAAAAATTATTTAAATAAATTTACAATCAATTTAATTTTTTTTTTTTAATCTTTATTTATTTATTTATTATTTAAAATTGTAAATTAATAAAAATGCAGTTATATTTGAGTGATATTGTCAATTCAATTTGATAAAAAAAAAATGATAAAAAAAAAAAAAAAAAGAGATCACGATTTCGCGAGACTCACGTTCGAGTGAAAGTCGTTTATTCATTCGGTCATCTGGTTTATATTTTTTATAATTTTTTTTATCATTTGTTTATTTTTTTTATTTAATTGTTTATAAATTATTATATTTTTTTTATATGATATTATTTTGTAAATTTAATGGTCTTTTTAAGAAAAGTAGTGTGTTTATTGTTGGGGTAATTAATGTAATTATAAATTGATATTAAATTTGAGGTAATTTGAAAAAAAAATATTAAATATTGTTTCAATGTTTACATCGTTACATCAAAAATAACTTGTTTTCCAACTTGTTAAGACAACTTTTGTCTCATCTTGTCATTATGCTTTCACTTAACCCTCCTTTCACTTATTTTTACTTTGAAAATTTTCTTTATCGATATTTAACCCCAGTTATTTACATTCAATTAATTAAGTCAATACTAATTAGACCCAAATTCACATTTATTATTTATTTTTTAATTTTTTTATTGATCAAGCTACGTGCAAAGTTATTGCTGTTACACTTGTTAAACTAAAAGGCTTTTAAAAATGAAAAAAATAAAAAAAACCTTTCACAATTTAAAATTGCATTTTTTAAAATCAAACTCGTTATTTACAGTTATTTTTTTTTTTCAAATATAAACCAAGCAATTATTATGAAAAAAAAAAAAATAATAATTTATTTGATAATAGTGTATTAATAAAATGAAATAAATTAGTAAAAAAATATAATTTTTCATCAATTTGATAGAATTAAAATGATTAAAAAATAATCATTGATAAATATACAAATTAAAATGTAAAAAAAAAAAAAAAATTAAAACAAGTAAATTTGGTTTTAAATTAAATTCTTGTTTTAAATTTTAATTATAAGCTTTGGTATTAGTTACTGTATATCTTTATACGTGTTATTTGATGAGGAAAAAAAATGATGATGATGATGATGAAGAAGAAGACGAGTAGCGAATGGCGCGTGCTCAGAGTTCATCTGGGAGGCGTACAATGTCGTGGTCAGGGCTTCATGGTTCTTGGGCCCGTAGGTGGTTTGCAAGATGAACAAGAAGGGGAAATGAAAAAAAAAAAAAATATATATACTATAAAACAAGCCTGATATAACGGTATCAGTAAGGAAAGCACCGCACTAGCAGTTCAACCCATAATAAACACAAAAAAAAATGAACAAAAAATTCATACACACACAGCATCATCTCTTCTTCAAAAAAAATTCAACAAAAAATTATTTTTATTATATTAAAAATATATTTAAATTTATATATTAATTTTGTCTTTGAATAAATATATTTTTTTATATTTATTTTTCACAAACATCTGCCACTTGTTACTGATCAAAATAAATCTGCTCCACATCAATCATCAAGTCAATTAACAATTTAATTAAAATTAAATAAAAAAAAAAACAAGTTGTTAAATAAATATATCTTTTTTTTTTTTTACAGACTTATTATGTCTTAAATTTATTTTATTATAAAATTTTATTATGAAGCAATTAATCAGTCAATTAAACATTGATTTATGAAGATTTTTTAAGTCGATATATTTATACATAGAGAGGTCAGAGGATAATAATTATGCGGAACCAATTAGTCTCGCATTCCGCTTGTTTCGATGCCACAAATATTAACAACTTAATCTAACTGATTTTTTAGCAGTATTTTTTTTATTATTTCAAATTACTGTTGTTATTATTTTTTATCGTTTTAATTAGTAGCTCTTGTATTTCATCCAGAACAACTCCTTTTTTTTATTTTCAATTTATTTTTTTTTTTATACATGTATATTTATTAATTTTTTTTATTTATTTGTTTTTATTTTTATCTTGTGAGCTATGCACTTTGTATGATTGAGAATACGTGATGACTTCGGGTCAATAATAGTGAAGCACGTTTTGTCATAATACGATCACGTCTACCGGCATTTCTTTGTCCCATTTTTTTATGAATTAATCTGTATTATAAAGTGTATATATATTTTATTTTTTTTTTCATTTCTTTTAAATTATTTGCCTGACATTGAATAGAAAAAAAAAAAAATTGAAATATCTTTTCTTAATTACAATGAAATAATAATTTAAAATAAATAAATTCAATTGATTTTGTTTATTGCATAAAACTTCAACTTCATATTTAAGAATCGATTTCACTTCATTTTATCGATAAAAAAAAAAAAAATTAAAAATCAAATTGATAAACAAATTTTTTAAATAATAAAAGCATTGGTCCAGAAATATATTTTCGAAGACGCCTTTCAAAGAGTCTCGTTGCGCAAGGATGCAAACTTGGATATAGGTCAAGAAACAAGATTTGTATCTTGTATGCAGCATGCAGTCCATGCTGCTGGAAGTACCCGCAAGCCAAAACAGTTTTCAATAAATAAAGACAGATATAAAATAAAGAAAATATAAATGTGTGCATTTGTATATATATACAAAAAAAAAGAGAGAGAGAAAGATAAAGAGCAACAAGAGGGTAGATGAAAAGAGAAGTCAGGAAAAATATAATGATATATATAAATATATAAGTTGTGTATATTTCTGGAGCTCGATTACTTGTGAGTGCATTTAACTTGAATAAAGCAATGCAAGTTGTTCACGTATATATGTATAAAATTGTTTTTTTTTTTTGTTTAAATAATAATAATAATATAAACAAGAAAAGAGATGAAATAAAAGGTGAAAGAATGAAAGAAAATAAGAGAGATAAACTCATGTGATCCTGCAGACTTTCTAACATGACTGAGCGCATTCGTAACTCAACTTGGTAATATAAAACAAAGAAGCTTGTTTTAATAATATATAAAATATATATTTAAAAAAAAAAAAAACAATGATAGTCTTTAGTTTTTAACACCTTCTGTGTTGAGATATTTTTAAATTAAGGCACGCCCCCCCTTACATTATAACACCTCCCCTGTATTACAATTTAATCACGTAATGTAATTTTTCATTTTTTCGATTAATATATTTTTATTATTTGAAATGTATTTAATTAAAATATATTAATTGAATTTGAATTTTGATAATGTATTAATGTTAAAATGTAAATAAATTATTTTATTTTTTTAATTTTTATTACGTTTTTATCGGGGATATGTATCAATGTATATTCTTTTTGTTTTTTATATCGAAATTTTACGATCGAATTGTGTACTGGCAAATAGTTTTAACACGATAGTTTGAAATATATCGTTGGAATTTACGTGACCTTATGCGATTCCCATGGAAATTCCATAAGGTTGAATTAGATGTTCTTGTGAAATCATTGCTTTAAATGCTCACGATACTTGGATTAAATGAACGAAAAAAAAAAAATTTCTTGTTTAATTTTCTTCATACATGTTTTTTTATAATTTCTTTTTTGCATTTTTTATTATGTATACAATTTTTTTATTTTTTTGTTAATGCATTATGAAGTTTAAACACAACTTGAAATGATTATTTACCTTTGCATTTGAATCTTAATTTCTTTTTTTTTTTTTTTTTTCTTGAGTTTGGATAAATATATAAATATATTTTTTTTTTTTTTTCTTTTTATTTACCTCAATATATCGATAAGAGAACCAGCTTCTCAAGATTTTCCAAGATACTCAACCCCAAATTTATCTTGGTAAATATCCGTATATATAAAAAGAAAAAAAAAAAATTAAAATTTCTTATTTATATATTTACATTAAAAATTTTATTAAATAAGACATTTTTAAAAAAATTTTTTAATTTATTATTTCATTGAGTGTTTTAAATCAATTTTTTTTTTTTTTATAAATTTTTTTTTTCGAAAGTTTGTTATTTCATCTGATGGAATAATAATAAATATTCCAATTAATCTGATTTTTATTTTTTTTAATTTTTCAATACCTGATGATGATGATGAAAAAATAAGAAAAAAAAAAATGTTATCGTTATGACACTGAAATATATATATTTTTTTTTTTTGAGATTGATTTCTTTTGAAAAATCATGTGTCAATGATTTGTTATGACTTTCACTGTAGATATTATATATTCACAGTATAGTAAGGGCATAAGAAACTTTCTAATAAGATACCATTTGACATAATTCTGATCAACTAATTTATTTTTTTTACATATTTTCAAGACACCCATGTAGAAATTCTGGACTAATCAATTCAAAATTTTAACTTTATTACGCAAATATTTTCGTAGACAAATTTTTTAGTTTGCTCTTGAAAAAAAAAAAAAAACAAATTATTATTATACTTGGTAATTTTACAGATAAAAATATAAACAAATTGATTATTATTTTAATCATCAGAATAAAACTCAAGTATATTTTTATTATTAATTATTATAATTAATTTTTCTGCTAAGACTTTGATATTTTCATTGTAATATTTAAACGTAATATTGATTATAATATATTTTTTATATATGCAAAATCATCAATAATATATACGACTATCAATTTATGAAAAAAAAAAATTATTTTTTTCTTATATACACATACATTCCGGATGTATTATCGCGACAGTACATAATATATTATGTGCAAGATAATATAAATTCAAACTTGCTATCCATACATATCTTGTTAAAAAAAAAAAAAAAATAAAGTAAAGTTATTAACGTAACTCAATGTCACATTGAGATTAGAATGTTTATCATCTCACATATTATTCGTCATCTTTGACGGGGTTTCTCTTCTGTTTACTGAGATTATCCGCGAGTTTCGTATCGCAAAATAAAAAAAAAAAAAATAAAGTAACCATAAAAATTAAATATCCAAAAATAGAAATAACATATTTATTTGATAAAAATTATCAGTCACATGTTTCAATATACATCATCATCAGCACTCCAGTAAAGGCACAAGTGTAATTTTTTTTTAAATATTTTTTTTCCCACTAATTTATCAAAAGAATTTTCAAACTGAAAAAAAAAAACATGCATAAAAAACATCAACATTTAAACTTACGCCTTTTTATTACTACCATGATAAATATACGTAGAAATTTTTTTAAAAAATGTTAATGTCAATTTAAACAACTTATTTGTGATTTTTTTTATTTAATTTATTTCTATGTTAAATTTGTAAAATAGCCGTTAATGGAAATCAATCATGTTGTTACAATGTTTTTTTTTTTTCTTTTAATTTTTTTTTTTTCATTTAAAAGAAGTATATAAAGACATAAACTAATTGCCAAGTCTGTTCTTACTGTTCCACGCATACTTTTGTCCTGAAACATATACAACTATTAACTCGTAATAATTTACTCTTGGCAAGTTTTATTACATGCCCCAAGAGCTCAATTGAATTATTAATGACAAGTGAGACAATGTGCGATTAAAACCTTCTAACATTATTTTTCAATTTATATGTATTTCTGTTTTATTTTGCTCTATTAATTTATTTATTTATTTATTTATTTTTGCAATTTGCCCGTGGCCTTGTCAACCAACAATCAGGGTGGTATTTAAATTTTTTTAAATAAATTTTATCGACAACAGGAAAAGTGAAAGATATATTTACAAGTTTTATTTATTATTTTATTATACCACAATATTGTATGTATAATAAAGTATTTTTTATAGACAAAGCATTGGTAACAATACGAAAATTTTATAGATAAATATTGTTTTTTTTTTTAAAAAGTTAAACATCATAATATGCAAGATGTCTATATACTCATATTTATATACTTTTTTATTATTTACTTGTTTAAAGAAATAATAAAAATATATTTTTTAAATACTTTGATTTAAGTATGTTTTAAAGATATATTTATTTCAATGCACATGGATCTTATCGTTTGTTTGTACGGCGTCAATGATACGTGAAAAAGTGTGAGAAAAATCGTGACGCAAAATTTATATACATATTTATTTTTTTTTATATTCATCAATTTAAAATAAAAGTTTAATTTTTTTTTATTTTTTATATCTTATAAGGTTTATTGTTATTTTTGATTTTTTTTTTTTTATCATCATTTTATTTATGTAATTTATTTATTGTTATAATTATTATTATCTTGGTTTCGATTTAAAATTATTTTCATTATAATCTGGCAATTAATTTATCTGATCGTAAATGTCACAGAATGAATTGACCTGAACTTTAATCGTTGCTTCATATTAATTGTGAAATGTATTTCACATCAGAAAAGAATCTAGTTTAATTTTTTTTTTTCTTTCACTCGTTTGTCCTTTCGTCAATTGTAATTTATTAATAATTTAATGCTTTTTTATTTCTTTAAATTTCATGGTTTTAAATTATTTATTAATTATCATGGAAGTATAATTTAGTTTGTGAAATTAATAAATTTAAATGGCTTGAATATTTTAATTTGATAATTTATCATTAACGTAAAACAATAAAAGTTATATAAATTTTTTTGACGAAATTTATCAATTAATAAAATTACAGTATTTTTTTATTATTAATTTCAATCAGATTATTAATTATTACTAAATAATATTTTTTTTAATTAGCTTAAATTTACAGAATGATGTAAATAATAAAAAAATTTAATAACATCTATTTTAAAAATAATATATAATTAATTATTTACAAATATTTTTATATTAATTTTATATTAATTAATCAATCAACCATTTAACAATATCCATAAAAATTAATTTCACATTTACATTAAAACCCCAATATATTTTTCAAAAAAAAAAGAACAAATTTCCAACAAAAACAATCAATAAATAAAAGCTCTAAATAAAATAAATAATATCAATTTTAATGTATGATTTTTCATCAATTTATAATTAAAAAAAAATAAATGTCATATGAATTTATTATAGATATAATAATTGTCTTTGTTGGGTATTTAAATTTAAAGATATCTGTTTAAGCGCGCAAGGTGAACCTCCCACACAAATAAAAAAAAAAAAATACGATGAATAAAACTCGACCAAGACATATATATAAATTCCGACCCCCCTTTTTACCTGATGCCCTTCTCTCAATGCACTTGAAAAAAAATATAAAAATTTTTTTTTCCATTTTATCTACACGTGTTATATACCTACAAATGAACATACCTGATTTTTGCGAATCAAGTCATAAAAAAAAATTGAAATATAAAAAACCATCAAGTATAATAAAATCAAATGAATATAAAAATTTGTATATTACCATTGGATTTTATGATCAATTGAAAATATGTATGGTAAATAGATAATATATTGCGTAAGCTATTTACATCGTTACAATTCATCTTGTCCTTGTTTTAAATAAATGATGTTTATTTGTGTGTAGAGGAATTTTATTGTGAGGTAAATATATGAGAACACACTCGATTGGACAAATTGATGTAATTTACAATGTTGTATATCCGTTTTGACGTTTAAAACTGGTTTTCAATTTAAAAATAACAAAAACATCTCTGTTTTTATAGTGCAAATATATATTCATTCTTTATAAATAAATATTAAAAAAAAACAATTTTAATATTCATTTTGTGTCACCAATGAATTTCTAAATTACAATACATTTATTTTTAAATATTTTCAGAGCTTTTTTTAATTTAATTAAATTGTTTTTTTTTAAATTTAATTATTATTTTTATATTTTTACATGTTACATATACTGAAGGACACTAATAGATATGTATACTTTTTTTTCTTCTTATTTTTATAATGATTATTTTATGTGTTAAGATTTGAGAAATAATCATACAAGAGGACCTCGATTATGCTGCACAACTATTGCCACTTATACCGTTTTATTTGCTTCTCAATATCATCGGCTTATTATTATTATTATTATTTTATTTATATGATTTTATCCTTCTTGGTTTTAACACGTGTAATATTGATATATATGTATATTAATATATTCATGTATGTGTATTATGTCTCAAGGTGTATTTGAGGGTATTTCTTGCTTTACAACTTTTCCAGCTTGAAGGCATATAAGTGAAGCTGGTGGGCAATAGTTGTGTGGTACCTCAACAGTTTTTCTTCTTAAATTAAGTGGGAGAATAGAATGCGGAATAGCCTAGATGTGATGTGAGCGTGTTATATTCTAGAGTCTCCTTATACCGCACTTCATCCTCATGTGTAAACGATTCCTTCGATCCCTTTTTTTATTATTTTTTTTTTTTTTTATATTTTTCAAATATTCAATACCATATATGGTCATCATGTTTACAAACTCTTTATCCTAAATTCTTCAACACTCTAACCATCAACTTTCCAATGAACACAATCTTCCAATTATAATTTTTTTTTTTTTTATTTTTTTTACTTCAAAATAATATACAATTCAATTATAATAAAAACATTTTTTTTTAAATTTATTACAAAATTGGTATATTAAAAATATATAATTCAAATTTTTTATGATTATAATCAGTCTAGCTGTCTAAAAAAAAAAAAAAAAAAAAAATTATTTAAAATATCAAAAACACGATATTACAAAATTTAAAAATAAAAAAAAATACGTTATTTTAAAACTCAAATATATTTTAAAATTATATTACATTATAAAAAATAATTAACAATTAATAAAAAAAAATTTCCAATATGTATTGTTATATATTTTAACGCGACATTAACACATCCGCCGGATATTTTTTTCGACGGAAATCAGGTGTACTTATTTGTTTATCAAAAAAAGTAATAATAGCATTTAAAAAAAAAAATCATTGCAGATTGGAGGGCCTTTTGTAATAAATATATAAAAAAAAAAAAAATAATATATATTTATATACTTGTTGATATATAGTATTAGTGGTAGGGATAATGTCTATTGAATTGAGACGAATTGTTGCTCTAGGCAATCACTAGTCCGCATGCATCCGGCGTGAAAAATGATAAGTCAAAGGTGCGTGAATTAATACTGTGTGTACACGATATTAACGCACTGCAACCCTCATTTTATAATATTAATATTTAACCCTGTTCAGTATGAATATTGAATGTACAATATTCATATAACAACAACATCCCAGGGTGGTGCGTGGGAGTTGCTTGACCGAACCATTGGAATCCAACTAACGGGAATTTCCGTTGATCCATCGGCTGGATTATTTCCTTCTTTACATATATGTATAATACACACACACACACACACACTGTTTATAATCCAAGGCGTATTTTTTGAATGAATATTAACTTCTCGAATAGTGTTGAATTATTTCATTCGGGAATTATATTTTATATCTTCTTTAACAAGTTGTTATTTTTATTTTTTATTCATCGATCGACACGAAATAATCGAAAAAAAATTAATAAAAATATGGATAGACTTTCTGTTGCGCATGGTCACGATGGAATTGACTGTCTCATAAATAATTTATTTAATTTTAACAATATACAGAATATTAAAATAATATATTTCATAATTATTTATACACGAAATACTTGTTATATTATAATAATAATTTATTTTTTATTTTTTAAAATTTTATTTGTTGGTAATAATAAGTAAAGATCATTAGTTTTAATTATTAATTTTGATAGTAAATATAAGACTTATATTTTTATTTTGAAATATATTTCAGTTCGATGTATTTATATGTTGCATTGTATTTTATTTTTTAAATAAACAGTGCATGAGATTTTTCTTGTACACCAAGTAAATATTATAAACATTTTTAAACATTTCATTGAGTAACTTTAGATTATCAAGATAATAATATGATTTACTTGATTCCAATCGGATTATTAGTTATTGTTAAATAACATATTTATTTTTTTTATAAATTTAAATTATTACAGGATGATGTAAATAGTATAAATATATTTGATAATATCTATTATAAAAATTTTAAATAGATGTAATATATTTATTTTTTTTTTTCAATTTATATTTTGTTTATTAGAGAAAATTTATGAAGAGAATATTCCTTTTTTTTTTTTTCTTTCACTTGATCTTTCTGTGTGTGTATATTTATGAGATATTTTAAGTTTTTTTTTTTTTATTGAATTTATTTTTTGTTGACTTATTTACGGGTGTATAGCCATCGCCGAGGACAACCGTTATGGTCATCTTTTCATAGTATATACACCTCGAAGTAATTTTATGTATAGATATATTTTTTTTTTCAACTTAAACCTCGACTAATCGTGTTGCTTATTTTCGCGATCTTATATATCTCGCTTAACTTTTTTGCCAAGGTATATAAACACATTAAACTTGGCTAAATTTTTTTAAACATTTTTTATTTATATATTTTTTCAACTCCAATCGAGGTCACATATGCATTTTTCAAGAAATTTAATTATAAAAAAAAATATAGTCATGTTTTCTAGAATATATTTTTTTGTTGTAAATATATATCAAGATTCAGGTGATTTTTTTTTATTTGAAAAATGATGATTTATTTGTGAGTATTGAGGCTATATCCTCCGGGAATAAATGTGTGGTTTTTTTTTTTTTTTTAAATTTTTCTATTTGATTTTTTAGGGGCGGCATGATTAGTCAAATTTGACCTGCAGGTAGGGCGTGATTTTTACCACCACGGGGTACGAGTTTCTTTATTTATTTTTTGTATTTTTTTTTGCTCCTATTGATCGTGATATTATATATTCAAGTGGCCACTTGAAATCGTCCCTCTTGAAACCTCAAAAATGACTCGATAAAAAATACATAATAAAAAAAATTGCAGATTGATTTTTTATTATATATAAAAATTTTTTTTTATATAAAAATATTTCTATTTATTTTGTAGATTATTATTATGATTTAAAAAAAGAATATATATGTATTCAAAAGAAGCCAGGAGTAGAGTTAGAATGGGACACTAATGCCACTGGGGCGGTCGAGTGTCATCCAATGAAAATTAGTTGACCACAAATCAACCAACTTTTTTTTTTTTTCTCGCGCAACCATTGTGTACTCTCGTTATTTAGAAAAGAAAAAAAAAGATTATATTCCATCTGGTGGTCAACAATGTTTACACATCAATTTATTACAGCCCCACCTCCTGAAGTTATCCAATAAATTAAAATGCCCCCAATATTTTCAATTTTTTATAAAATATATAATACCTCAAAATAAAAATTTTAAATTTATATATTATAAAAATAATAATATTAAATGAAACTCCTGTTGTTTATTTAGATTAATTTAGATCAATTTCAAGGGTTTTATATCAGTGAGTAAATAATACAGAAGTCTCAGGTGGACACACGATTAGCATCCAGCTGTGCGTCATCACACAATGATTTTTTAAAGATTTTTTTTATGGACCTGTTGTGTTAAAATGACATCCGGACCAGAATACAAAAACCAAGTGACATGCAATAATAAAAATACAAACAGAATAATATAAAAAAAAAATTATAATAAATAAATAAATAAAAAAAAAAATTAAGAAAAAAAAAAAAGATTGTATATTTTGATGTTGAGTCAAAAAAATGACTCGTGATAAATACATTTAAAGTTGAGATTGTCATGTTTAAAATCATCATTCAAATGACATTAAAAACTTGCAGGAGGGAAGGGACAAAAATTATTATTGAAGCTTCTTTATTCATAGTTACATTTCGTAGAAGCTTAAAAAAAATTATATAGGTGTATAAAAAATATACATATATATATAATAAGAGGTTAAAAAAAATATATATATATTTAAGTTTGTAGATTGACTACTGGGCTAATCCGAGACCACTTATCTTGATGTCCATCAATCCTCATAATTGTCTCATTGTGTACCATTCCACTTGCCATCAAATAAAGAAAAAAAAAAAAAATACATGAAATCAATCGCGGATCTTTTGGCTCACCCAACACGAAGTCAATAAATATGTATCGATTTTATCGATCGATATATTCATACGAATATATTGATCAATTGGTTTTTCGATCCCCCAGAGTGAGTATTTATTTTTCATTCAATTCAACTCTTGGAGATTTTCTTATGTAATAAAAAATAAATAATTTAAATTTCCAATATCTTTTTTTTTTTTTTGGAATTTATTTAAAAGACAGATTGAATTTGTCTGTGGAATTTTAAATTTTCATTTTTATTTATAAATTAAATAACAATTTTAAGTTTATTTTTCTTTTATAAAATTTTTTTTTACTAATAATTTTTAAATAAATTAAATTAGCTAGGTTTTATTATGATTTTTTTTTCTAAATATTAACAAATTTAATCTCGTTTTAAACTTACAATTTTTTTTTTAAATAATTCTGCAATTTATTATCCAACTGAGTGATAATTAAAACCCAATTTAATTTGTCTGACGAAATCAACTTTATTCTACTTAAAAAAAAAAAAAAAATTCCCAATAAAAAAAAATACTCACTGATATATTAAACGATTGTTGATAGAATATAGAATTAAATTGAATAAAAAAAATTTCTACTCGTACAAAAAAAATTGCTAGTTTAAAATAAAACAAAAAATTATTTTTAATACATCAAGACTTTCTTCCCTCACTGTGCGCTGAATATTTTCTTTGTTACATTCATTATGACTCAGAATTGTTAGCTTGTGTCTATTATGTTATTTTCAATTTTAAAAATGTATTTTTTTTTCTTCCATTATTTTTATATATTTTTTTTTATTTTCTGGACATACATGCAAGTCTACCCAGTATGTTAATTTGCACTGATGACCCCATCAGTGAACACGCTCACTATCCCTTCTCAACAGATGCTAAAACACAACTTCATAGTTTACATTTTATATATATATGTCTCTTGATTATATGTCCATAGGTTTAAGTGAATTTTTTTTATTATTTTTTTTTCATTTTTAAACAACCAGATCCAGTCATATACATATATAAAATACACACATAGATGAATATGTGCTTCCAAAGATCTCAACATTGATTCAACACATATCTCTTTATTTCTTGTTCCTACAATTTCTTATCCTCTTGATTCTCATACACTCCTACGCACACACATTCAAAAAACCATTTGACTAAAGAAATAAAAAAAAAAAAAAAATATATTTGCAAGAGCATTCCAACCAGTCAATTGCTTCTAACTTTGCATCTCTTATGTCCTTTTTTTTTTTCTTTCATTTATTCTTGTTTTAATTTTATTTTTTTATTCATCATCATTGGCTGTATACCACAAGTAACTCTTTATCTCGCACTTAACGTTGTTCGCCTGTTCGTTATTACTAATCGATTGGAAATTAACATTTCAACTTACAGTATCCATCATCTTGTAATAATTTATATTTAACTCAATTATTTTTGTAGATTTATAAAGCTAAATTAAACTAATAATATAATTATATTTAAATTATAATAATTTAAAATTTTTTAAAGATTAATTTAAATTATAAATAAAAAGACAAAATTGATATCCTTTTTTTTTTAAATATTATTATTAATTTAATCTTTTAAGAATAGTATTTATTTTTGAATATAATGAAATTATATGAAAAATAATTTAAAGCTCATCTTGATCTGATCTCATTAAACACACAAACAACATAATCCTATTTATTTATTTATATTTTTGACTACATTGAGATATAATCATCCCTCTTCTCGTAATTCCCTCTTGAAAATAAAATAATAATAATATGCATTAACACGCATTTATTGGAATATATAACGAGCATCAAAATAACACAATGCTCGCACATAATCACACACATCTAAAAATTAAAAAAATTTATTTAAATATATATCAAATCATTCTGAAAATATTTATTGCGGATATTTTTTTTTCCAACAATTTTAAGCAATGAGTTTTTTTTTTTGAAAAAAATAAATGTACTTGTATTTAAAGCAGTTGATCAAGATTTATAATTTTAAAAGTTGTAAAGAAGTTAAACGAATGGAAAAAAAAATATATTAAGATAACCCACGCAATGAAAAAAAAAATAAAAAAAAATATATATAAAGTCAAAAATACTTAGTTCTAAGCGAGTTGTGATTTTTTACTTTTTTTTTTTTGATTATTGTCGTAGAGAATCAAGGGTAGAAAAAGAAAAAAATAAATATATTTTTTCGAGTGTATATGGAGGCACGTGAGAAAGGCCCCAACAAGGGGACTGATTTATAACGGCCATTCATTCTAATCGTCCTGAATCTTACATCCTTCGTGTCTACTGTTGCTTGCACATCTTCCAAGATATTCAGTGCAAAGGTACCATGGCTAATTGACTATAAAAACTTGAATATTTGGTCGCACCCATAAACCATTTAATTAACAAGTTTTTTGGAGTAACTTTAGTTTAACATACAGCACACATGTCAAATTCAATGACAATAAATCTCAACTTGATCAACTCTAAATTTAAAAAAAAATAAATAAACAAAAAAATAATAATAAATAAAATATAAATTACAAAAAAGAAAAATAAAAATAGTAAAATCTAACAAGTCAAAATGACTGAATTTCAATACATGAATATTTTCTCTTTTTAGATTTATTGACTTGTTAAAAACATATGCAACAATGAAATAAAAAAATTAAAAATTTATATACAATATATACCAAGTATATTTTAAAATAGAAAAAAAATTTTTTTTTTATGATAAATTAATGTTAAAGAAAAAAAAAAAAGGATTTTTTGAGAAAAAAATTTAAAATAAAATAAATTATATCTATTATAAAGTCAAATCTAATAATGGAAAATGATTTAAAAATTACAACATGAATAATAATAAATTATATTAAATATTAAATTAAGCATGTCAAATGATTCTTCACAGTTTTAAACAATTGTACATTAAAAACACGTGAGTGTATGAGCAATACATACACAAGATATGTCAGTATGTTGTCTTGCCAACACAAGCCATCATCTATTTTTCACTCATGAAGAAAATGTATATATATATATTATTTATTTACTGTTTATTATAAGTATATATTATGTTTAATGTAGTTATGTCTTGTATGATTTCATAATATTATTTATGCACCGTATAGAATTCTTCTTTAACTCATTCATTCATTATTTATTATTTTTTATTTTTTAATTTACTGTTACTTTTATTATTTATTTGGGTTAAATTTTTTTAACAATGATATACAATCATGATCAGGTGTGTGATCTTAATTGTGAGATATTGAAAATCATGTTTATTCAATTTTATTCAATTTTTTTTTTTTTTAATTTAAAAAATAAATAATTTATCAACTTTTATTTGAAACATTATTTTGTTTTTTTTTTTTTTAATTTATAGAGCTTTTTAACAGATAATTATAGAGCTTTTTGGATTGTTAGTTGAAAAATTAAACCGTTCAAAAATTTTATAATACAGTTGTACAAAAATTTTTAAGATACATATTTTCTCGTGATTTTTTTTTTGATTTTATGCATTCAGTACTCAAAAGACATTATTTATTTTGTTTATTATTATTATTATTTGCATATAAAATTGTAGAAAGTGATATATACTAGTTATACTACAATTTTAAATGGAGACTACCTAAATCAAATGTCATCGTCAAGCTTAATTATGAGAGTGCTCCAACAGTGTATTCATGCTGAGCTTTCGGGTGGTCCTATATCTTTAATTTAAAAAATATTTATTTCTTTATATATATATCTTGTACTATATTAATATTTTTTTATTTTTATAAAATTAAGTAGTTTACATTTTTAAAGAGACATTAAATTATTTACTATAAAAAAAAATATATATATACATTCAGTTCAAAAAAAAAAATTAAAATATAAATAAAAACATTTAAAAAAAAATGTATATATTTTATGAATTAAATTTTAAAAACATATTGATAGACAATATAAAATAGTATTATTAATTAAAATAAAAAATAAAATTATTTGTCTTTTATCTGTATTGTCTGATAAAAAAATAAAAAAAAATTGGCAGAAATGAGTTTGTATATCGTGGACAGACGGCACGCGAGGTCGAACGAGGCCGAATGATGAAAAAAAAATATAAAAAAACAAAGAGGAGGGTGAGGCTTATACCCAACGTGTACACCACCGTCCATTTAATTAATTAAAAGTGCATTAGCAAAGCTCGAATTGCCCAGGACTATTCTCCTCCCCCATTCGACCTGACTTTGACTATTAGACGTGTCTATATTTCTCTACCACACATACAACACTAGATTACCAACATTTTTTTTTTATTTATTTAATTTTAAATAGTTTTTTTTTTCATTTCTATTTTCTCGTTAACTTTTGTAATTACTTTTAGTTAGATAACTTGATACTTATTTTATGTTGTATATATTTTTATTATTATCTTTATGAAATATATCTTTAATGTACTTAAAAAAAAAATTTATAACTATTGTTTTTGTTTTTTAATTATTGATATTTGTCTGGGTATTTTTTTTCAGTAGAAATTTTTATAATTTTAAATGTTTTATTAAAGAAAAACAAATATATTAGTCATTTTAATTGAATAATAATTTAAATCGTCAATTAATTTTTATTTTCCTTCTGTATATAATTTAATATTTAAAAAATAATTTCTTTTTATGATTTAATGATAGACAAAGTAAATATGAGATAATATATTTAATAATTTATCCTTGATATAAAATTAAAATGATGGTCATAAACGTGTCATCGATTTAGTCACCGATGAAATCACAATATGTCTTTAAATATTACTAAAAAAAAATAATATACTTAATTCATTAATCTTTTATTATTGCAAGATAAATTATATCTAAAACAACCAGGTGCAAATTACAAATTATGGGGAGAATAATAACTAGAGGGTATGCTTAACAATAACGTCATAAGTTGAGTGTTAGGATGCCAGCTGGATATCTCAAATCAAATATTATAAAAAATAATAAAAAAATACTGTATCAGTAATCAAGTTAATGCGTATATCCATGTGAGGATACATCGTATATGGTCACTATCAAATTGTATCTATGATGCCAATATTACAGTCTTTCAAAAGACTATAACAATTTTTTTTTTTTTTCTCTTCTCCTTTTTTTTTTTAACTATTTTTATATTATTATAATTATATTTTTTAATGCCTCTGTTGTATTATTTTTTTTTTGTTTTATTTCTATACTGTTTAATTTTTTTTTTTTCTTTTTTATTATTTTATTTTTCTAATGACTCACGCACATGATTATCGTTCTCGCCCAAACGTTCAATCATCATCGATACTGCATCGCTTCATTATATCAACTTGCCTCTCTACCATCATGCTAAAATATATCTTATGAAATATAATGGACGAATCATTCCATCAATTTTTCATTTTTTAAATTATAAAAATGATTAATAGCTCTTGACTCGTCAGTTTTGATTTTTTATATATTTTTTTTTAAATACAAAATTTAGAATCAAATTATAATCATGTATATTTTTTTTTTTTGTTTTTAATTAAATATTATATTAATAATTATTTAATTAAATTTTTAAATATATTGTATTTAATTAAGTATACAATTTATTTATTTATTTTTTTATTTATTGTGATCTAATTTTCAAGTCAATTAATTTATTTTTTTTTTGTTAAATTTTATTTGACATTGACAAAAAATCTTTTGATGTTAAATTAATGATGATAATTTGTGGTTGTGGTTTTTAAATGTGATAAAAAAAAGAACAGGGTGGTTAGCTTGTATATATATATAAGTTGAGTGTAAATCGCGTGAGTTAAAAAGGGGCCAAGCAAACGAGAAGTTAGCCAGGCGTAGGATCGATGATGAAGCGGCAAAGGCGCTGAGTAACAAAATAAAAAAAAAAGGAATAAAATATCAAGCAGTGAATCGCGAGATAGAGGGGTACAGAAGAGTGAGAGAGATAAGGGGAGAATGGGGGGATAAAAAATATCCTCAGGACTAGCCACGGGTCACGCACGCGACTTTATCACGTCGTTATACCTTCAGGTCTTCAGGCTTCCCCTTTCTTCCACCTTTCATCACTATCGTTTTTTTTCATTTTTAAATTCTTTTTTTTTTTTTGCTTCTTTATCCTGTCGTGAGTTGTCGAGGGACCCCCTGGCCCCAACTACCGTATGCACTTTTCTTCATTCTTTTGACCTTCGAACTCAAAGTCAAACCGCAAAAGTCACCATAAATATATAACTTAATATCTTGTTTTATTTTTTTTCAAACTGATAATATATTTTTTTTACGTTTTCAAAAAATAATATTTCATTGCTATTTTAAATATTACCGCCTAAATTAACCAATAGCATTGAAGAATTTGAATACATTTAATAATGCTACAAATCGAGTTAATAATATACTGATATTTCATTCAATCAAAATAATAATTTAAACAAAAAAAAATATATATCTTTAGAAATATTTTAACGTGTCAAAACTGTATAATAAATGAAATAAATAAAAATGAGAACATAAAACCGTTTAACTTATTGTGTACAATGGATAAAATGCTGACACGTGCTGATGGGGAAAAAAAAAAAAAGAACATTTATTTTTTTCCAATGCTTTTTAATACACTTTAATGGGTTGCATGCTCATTTTCATTAAGTCAAAAATAAAAACCCTCTTTTCTCAGTTGTCAATATTTATTTTATAAATTGTAATTTATATATATATTATCTAATAAAAAAAAATATAAATGAAATTGATAAAAAAAAATTGATAAATTTATTTAAAAATATAAAATTATTATTTTATAATTTAATTTTATAAATAAATAAATAAATTTATAATGTAAAAAAGCTTTAATATATATTACAAAATATTTATATTAACATTTGTTTTATTTTTTGTTATTTAAAATATATTTCACTCTCATTAAAATTGGTTATCGAAATTGATAAAAACCATTACGTAAATAAATGTCAAATGAATGATATTATGTCACTATTTAATAGTATGGATGACATGAAATTCTATATAGTAATTTAAAATAAATATAATCTATTGTAAAATGATAGATTTTATATATATTTAAGTGTGTACTTGATTGGCTGTATATTTTAAAAATGTATACATTTAAGTTGGTGCACAGACAAAGCAGTTGCAATATCACATGTATTTGTCTATGTATATATAAGTAAATGGGTATAATATCATTGTTTTCAATATGTTTCGTAAGTAGATTGGCATTTTGTTTGAGACAGTGTGTCGGTCGAGTTAGGCATGACCTTTGGTTAGAGGTATACTTTCTTTAAGCAACACGCGTGACTAGATACAAAGTAAATCTGAACATTTAAAATGAAAAAAAAAAAATTATAAAGAAAAAAAAAACAGCACAAGAAGCTAGTGCACTCTCAGTACATCGGAAAAAATAAATATATATATATCTTGCATTGGCTTTCTATAGTTATTCTAAACTTGGTTTTAACATTCAAATAACAAGTCATGTTTTACCACAGCCAATTAAAATTCTTGCTTACTTTAGTTTACATTAATTTCATGTAATTTCGACATATTTTGATAAATGTTTTTTAATTTTTTTATTTATTTTTAAATTACGGAAATAGTATAATTTTATATTTACAATTGTTATTTTAATAATGACCATATAGTTTAATAAATATTTTAATTTATTGATAATTTTTTGGTGGTTAATAAATATATACTGAAATTGATGCAGTTTGTGGGAGTCTTGTAAATTTATTTTGCAGATTTTTTAAAAATATAGTAAACATAAATATTCTGGTTAAATCATAACGAATGAAAATATCCTGGTAAATAGATTTCGAAAAAAAAAAAAACAAAAATATATCCAGTCGATTGTATTTAGTATAAAAAACATTAAATTGTTTTAATTAAAATTTATCATTATAAAAATTATATACAAGCATTTTAACATAATAAACATATTGATATTATAAAAATTTTAAATGTCTCTTAAATTATGACAACATTATATGTTTATAAAAATTAAATATTTTAAAATTTAATTTTATCTATAAATCTTGGCGATACATTAAAACATAATTAATTTAAAAATAAATTAATTAGTCATTGTATTATAATGACTGAATATTATTATTATTTTGAATTAAAATTTTCTCCCATTAATTTATTATTAATAAATATTCTATAATTTATTTATATTTTCTACTTGTCAGTGAATAATTTCTACCATTTTTTTGTTTGTTTTTTTCGTCATGGATATATATTTCTAATGCTAATATATGATTTGATGGTTACATTTATGCTCGAAATATTCAATAATGTAATCAACTAATTGTTTATATAAATATATTATTAACAATGCTATGTAAAAACAAGAAATCGACGGTTAATTTGATGAATGTTTAAGTGATTAAGTAAAAAATATAATTGAAAAAAAAAGGAGAAACTAATATTCTTATATTATAATGAAAATTGATAACAAAGTAAAAAAAAAAAATATACAATCATCGTGCAAAATGTAAAATGGCCGTAATAAGATCTATATATTTATATTAATTTGATATGTTTGTGCGCGCGCATTGTTTAATATACGCAGAAGCGGTTGAATCAAATCAATCTGGGGTTAGCCACACCCTTACTTTTTCATACAAATAAATATATACCTATGTACACGTTAATGTATTTATATCAAAATGAAGATAGTCTACAAAGTCGCCATACTTGCGCTCTAATTTACTCGTATTATTTTCAATTATATTAAATTTAGCAGAAAAATTTTAAAACAATGGTTTTTTTTACTTTGTTTTGGCTCTTTTTTATATCGAAGTATACTCAACTGGACAATCGAAGTGGATATTGTTAAAATATAAAATAATTTTAAGAGACACACTTGAGGTTGGCCATGGTGTGACCTCGCGTCTTGTGCATTTAAACCAAAGAGTAAAAAGATCTTTACAAGGGGGCTGGTATATACCAAAGAGATTCTATCTTTTTACCATTCACTCGCCCCGGGGATAATAAAACTTGTACCATCCATTATTTACTCGCATTATCGTTATTTTACGCCCACAAAAACTCCATATTTATGGTTAAATTATTCAGTATTAATTTTTTTTTTTTAACATTTTTTTTCGATGATTTTTGTTGTTATTTTGAATTTTTTTTAAAAAAAACCATCGGTAATGTGAGTAAATGGGTGATTTTATATATTGATAAGGGAGGAAAATATATTGAAAAAATTATATATCGTTAAAGCATCATCGATGGGGTATCAATTACTTATTAAAAAAAAATCGAAATAATAATCATTATATATTTTTTTAATAATTATACATGTAATTGGATAATTATTATTTAAAAAAATAAACCTTTTTTTTTCATTTTTAAATGCCTCTTTTAACTAAGGGCCTTATTTAACTGATGGATTAAAATTTAAAACAATATTTTCAAATTTTAAATAGCCAATTGTTCCTATATATGAAATTTCGAAATAATAGTCTTGTATAATTTTTTTTCTTTTTAGAAAATCATCAAACACAATATTTGCTATTTTCTACAATTATTTTTAGCAAATTTGTATTCATATTTTCATCATCACACTCAATTACTAAATAAAATTTTTAATACCAAATAACCAAGTGAAAATAAATTGAATATATACGCAATTTTGCTTTTTTTTTTTTACCTTTTGCAAAGATAAAAATCGGATAAAGGAATTTACCTTGATTAGCATGAAACAATGAAACTTTGGGTTATAAAAAAAATCATGAAATTCAATTGACAATATATAATAATTATATTAATAATAATAATAAAATTATGAACTCATGCATCAGAGACAAGTATAAGTAAGAAGAATATACCAAGAGCCATTAAGAAGCCGACGGGAATGACTTATGCGTTGTTTCTATATGCGAATACTCCTCACACTCAAGAACATCAGGACACGCATATACATTTATCGTGTTCAACTCTTTTTTATCTTTATTTTTTTATAAAAATTTTATTTATTTTTTTTATTTTCTTCACTTCGTCCTGATGTTTATTATATTTCTTTTGTCTTTTCATTCAATCCCTCCCTTGATTCTTTTTTTATTTCTTTTTTATTTAATAAAAAAACCTCACACATTGTATATGAGTTCGTAACCCCAAGTTGAATTTAAAAACTCGTTATTAACACGAGTGACCTCTTCGTCTATGATTATTGGCCATTAATATAACACAGTCAATTTTGTATGGACTCTTTCACTCTGTCATTATCTCACACTCAAATCACACATATTTTTTTTGTTTGTTTTTTTTAGTTTATTATAGATTTTTTTAGTCTCTAATTTTTTAAAATACATTAATCTAAATATTTTAATATTTTTAAATATAATTTCTGAGTTGAAAGATATATATAACAATTTAATAAATAATAAAAATAATAATGAATCAAATTTTACAATTTATTAATTGATTAATTTTCTTTAAATTGTAAGATAAAAAATTTTTTCCTTTATTTTTTAAATAGCTAAAAAAAAAAGCTATTTATAATTTTATTATAATTTGTTTGTTTTCTATTTTAAATCAAAAAAAAAAATATTAAATTTAAATAAATATTATTATTTTAAATTTATTCATAAAAATTAAAATTTCTCTAATTTTTTATTGTTTTTTAATACTTTTTATATATTCAAAAAAAAAAATTAAATAACATTATAAAATAATAATAAAAAATATTATAAAATTAAAATTTGTTTTTTCAACTTTTTAAATAGCCAATTTGGCTTAGAAAAAAAATATCAAAATTAATTTATTAAAAACTATAACAAGTTGAATGAAAATTGAAAAATTAATTTTTAATTATATATAAAACAAATTAATTTTAATAAATAAAATATCAAAGATAATAAAAGTGTTAAAAAAAAATGTTATTTTAATACAATGAACAATATAATGTGTGAATCGTTTGGGATCCCGCAGTGGTACATATCATTCATCAATAAGTCAAGTCAAGATGTTAGCTGAGGCGTTGGTAGATTTTATGTTCACAGTATTTTTTATTTGTTACATTGCCCCCTCTGAAATATATTTAAAATATTCAAAAACATTGTCCATATTGCATGTACAAATCATTGAGAATAATTTTTAAAAATTAATAATAATAAAGAGGATGTTTTTTACATTTGGGAGGAAGAAAAAGATATTTTAAATGAAAAAAAAAAAAGGTATATAAAGAGAATGACGATGCATACAATTTTAACCTACGATGAAATACGTATGTACACACTATACATATTATTATTATATATATTTTTTTATTTCCTACAACAACCTGAAACGAATGAGAATAAAAACAAGTCCAGGTTGAATTCACTCGTTGCATATTAAATCCTGGATGCATCAGCATAAGGCAAGTCACTTGCCAGGGCCTTTTTTTTTTCTTTTATAAATTTTATTATTATTTTTTTTATTCTTAGTATATCCTCCTTCTTTTAGCCTCAAAGTAAATCCCCCTTAATGTAAAAAAAAAAAAATTATTTATTTATTATTTAAACATGCATATGATTGAATCGAAAAAAATGATAATTTGATCTGAATGACTTGGTAATGTGTCTTGTACAAAATAAATTATTTATTTAAATATAATAAATTTTAAAATAATAAAAATTATATACTAATTAAGTCATTGCTTACTATAAATAAATCAAAATTTAATAATAAAAAATAAAAATAACTAAAGAAAAAAACTGTTTTATTATTTTTCAGCAGACATCGGATTTGGATAGTCTATTATGTCACCGTGATTTGGAACAATTACAAAAATTGGATGATGATGATCAAGATAAAATATCACGTGATCAATTACAAATTGATGATTTTTTTGAAACAAGTGGACCAGCAGCATGTAGACCACAAGCAAGTTTTGTATCAAATAGATCTCAACCATCAAGTTCAGATGATGATGTATTTCTTAGACCACCATTATGGGAAGATATTACATCAAGTATACAAAAACTTGATCCAGAAAATGCTGATATGCTTGGATCACAAACAACAACAACAACACCAACAACATCAGCTGGTACACCAACAACACCAACAACAACAACTGGTACAACAACATCAACAACAAATACAAATATATTATCACATGTTAAAATTGAGACTGAGGATATACAATCACCAGTATTATCACCTGTTGATATTAAAAGTGAAGCATTATCACAACAACACCAGCAACAACAACAACAACAACAACAACCAACACTTCATTTACTTGAAGGACGTCAAAATAATAATGTGACAAATTATCAAAGAAATGAACGTAAATTATACAATAATAGTAATAATAATAATGTTAATATAAATAATAATAATAGTAGTATTAATAACAATAATAATAATTGTAGTAATAACAACAACAACAACAACACCATCAACAATAATAATAATAGTAATAGTCAAAATAATAATAGTAATAATAATGATACAAATAGTAATAATAATGATACACAAAATCATCATATACATCAAAATAGTAATGCAACATCACCAATATATGGATCAATGACAAGGCTTATGTATGTATCACCATTAACACCACCAATATCTGATCCTGGATCACCAATTAATGGACCACCAAGACGTACACCACCACCACCATATCCGCAACCATCAATTATTAATCAATCACATCGTATACAAACTTCATCAATTACCAAATTTAATCGTAGAAATAATCCAGAATTAGAAAAACGTAGAGTTCATCATTGTGATTTTATTGGTAAGTTTAAAATTTTTAATTATTTATATTTAAATAATGATTATTAGGTTTATTTGATTAATTTTTTTGTTTTTTTTGTTTTTTTAGGATGTACTAAGGTTTACACTAAAAGTTCACACCTCAAGGCTCATCAACGAATCCACACAGGTGTGTAATACTTGATAATTAATATAAAAAATAAAAAAAGATTGAAATGAAATATGTGAATTTAATGAAAAAAAAAAAAAAAAAAAAAATGAAATTATATAAAACGATAGTTTCCGTTGCTCTTCAGGGCGTGGTAGTTTAGTTTGTATTTGTGCATTAATATATATTTATGTGATGGTGAATATATATGCACACTGATGCACGGGAAGAGATGGAATTATAGTGTGCAACTTTGAGTTTGCGACCCACATCCCAAGACGAGTATTCTCGTGTACATTACATATATGAAAATATAAAAAGCTTTAGTATGTATATTCAAAGTTGCAAGGAATAATGCAACCACTGCAAATATATATACCAGTACCTATACCACCCGATGCGCCATTCAAATAATGCATTATATTTTATCATATTTTAACCAACATTCAAACTTGACTCTTGTTATTAATAATTTTTAAAAATATTTTATCAAAATATTTATACAATCCTTTTTTTAATTTAATTCAATTTTCGTTTCATTTTTTAAATCAATTCAATACATGACTTTTTAAATATATTTTAGATTAATCACTTGTATAAATATTTGTCAAATCATTCATCAAATTAATCTTTATATAATTTATTTTTTTTTTTTTATTTATCATATATAATTTACATGTTGATTTTTATATTTTTTAAATAAATAAATAAATAATTCATAAAAATATTTTTTTAAAGTTCAAATAATATTTATATTAATAAAAAAAAACATTTTTTTAATTTATATAATTATTTATCATTTAATGATTAATTTAAAAAAATAATTTTTCATAAATTTAATTTATTTATAAGTTAAAAAATTAATTTAAAAAAAAAAAAAATGTTTTTTTTTTCATGAAATAGAAATAAATTAATTTGGTTTTTATAATATTAATTTAATTAAGACTCGTGTGATCTAACAAGTTAATCTAAAAAAAAAATAACTCAATGAAACCTAAAGAAATTTATATAAATAAATCAGTAGCCGAGTTGAGAGCCGCGGGCACGTGCGGACACCGGTATCTTCTTGAATGGGACGTACCATCTCGTAAGTCCCGGTCAACACGCATTCAAGAATCGTTTTCTCTTCACCATCACAATCAAATAACAACACAAACACATTCCATCCTCATTCAGTTATACATATAAAATAACATTTTTTTTTTTTAAATATCTTTTTATTTTTTTATTCTCAATGATGTTAAAATAAAATGGATATCAATGTACCTGATGGGTATTGGTGTATGTGTGTTGTCTCAAGGGGGTGGGTTGTCCAGGCGCGAGGTAAACAACATTCCACACTATACCCAGTGTGTCCACAACTAAATTTTTTCCTACTTAAATTATCTAAAATTTAGCTTTTCAAAAACGACAAACTAGAACCAATTGTAAACATAATTAGCCAATACAGAAGAGCAATTAAGTTAATTAAATATTTATAAAAACAAATTTTAAATTAATTGATAAAGACTTAATATAATTAGCAAATAAAAATAATTGTATTTGAGTGCAATCAAATTAAGTGAATTTCAAATGAAATGAAAATTTAAATGATAATTTGTTTGCTTTCTTTTTAGCATATCATATTGTCTTATTTCGATTAAATATTTACAAAAGAATTTCGATTAAAATTTTTATGATATTTTTTTATTTCAGGAGAAAAGCCATATCAATGTCAATGGCCTGAGTGTGAATGGAGATTTGCCCGAAGCGACGAACTAACTCGTCATTACCGTAAGCATACAGGCGCTAAACCATTCAAGTGTGCTGTATGCGAAAGATCATTTGCCCGAAGCGATCATCTGGCGTTACATATGAAGCGTCATTTACCTAAGCAACATACCAAGTGACATGTCAATCGATTAACAATTTATGGAAATTAATTATAAATATTATTAAATTGTAAAACAAACATTTTCCATATGAAATAACAAAAAATTAAAATCATCATTGTAATATTTAAAATAAGAATATTAATTTAAAACTATTTAAATTTTTTTAATAATTCGTTAAAACATATTGTACTTAAAAGATGAAAATAAAAACTAGCAAATTGATAATAGATAATTAATTATATCTCAGATAAAATCAAATGAAAAACAATATTTAAAAATATAAAATATATTAAACCGCCTGCCATGAACCGCGACTCTAGTTTTAAGTGAATTTATCAATAAATATCCAAAGACTACATTGCCGAATGTCGTGGTAACGCATTAAAGTACTTGAAATAATAAAAAAAAAAATATATATCTTATAATAAAAATTAAAAAATAATTTTTGAGTACTCGATGCGAAGGTCACATTATAATAATTCTCTGCACGCTGTATACATTATTAGAATATAAATTAAATAAAATTTAAATAAACAGAAAAACGTATAAAAAAATAAATAAAATTTAAAAATTTAAAAAAAAATTAAACAAATTGTAATTATTGTATTTTCCTCGTTGGTAAAATCGTCTCATAGTTAAAAAATTAATTGACTATTTATTTTATAATTTGATAATTTTATTCAAATATCATTGATAATTGATTGAATTCATAAATGAGAATTAATTTAAGTGTAAATTTAAAATTACTAGTCGGAGCAGATGTACAAAAATGTACTTACAGCTAATACTAGATTTTATTTAATAAATATTCTGTTAAATAGAATGACAAAATAAATAATAAAATAAATTTGCACTGTTTACATTAATTTAAAAAAATAAAAAAAAGTTTTTGAAAATTTAGATAATTATTTGTTTTAGAAAAATTATAATCAAATAACTAATTAAATTTAAAAAACAAAAATTGAACAAATCACATATTATAAATGTAATTAAAATGATTTAAAAATTATGTGTATGCACTTCTGGCACTGAAACAAGGAGAGTTACTAGTTTGATGAAATAAAGTGAATTAAAAAAAATAATCTAATAATAATCCTTATTATTTATAATTAATTTTTTTTATTTAAACATTTATGAAATTGACAAAATAAAGTTAAACACTCAATCACGTTGGATTTGTTAATATAATAATTTTGCAATTTTTTTTTGTATCAATTTTTATAAATTGCGTATAATATATGAAAAAAAAAAAAAAAAAAAAGGATAATTACCTAGATGACACTGTGAAGCCTTATTTTATAAAAAAACTTATATTTGAAAAAAAAACGTAAATATTCCTTTTTTTTTTTTAGGTATGAAGTAATTTGATGATGATTATTCGCTTGATGTCAAAGCAATCATTGTGAAGCGAACTTCACCTGGATCTCTTGCCATATATTCAGAGCAAACTTTTGTTGCATTTTCCAGAAGTTTGTCCTTTGTTGTTGGACCATAATTTATTGGAAATGGTTTTCTTCCATCTGTATTAATAATTATCATTTTATTTTGTTTTTACAATTTCGATAACCTTATTCTTCAAAGTCTATTACTATTTTAATAAAGCAGTCTTTTGATAGATAATAAATTTAATTATAAAATGATTTTAGTTGCAAATAAATTAAAAATACTTATTGTTAAAATTAATAATTATTAAACAAATGATTAATCAACTTGTTTCGATTTTAAATAATTGAAAAAAAATTATAAAACTAATTTTTACCTACTTTGCAAATTTATTTTTAATTATGATTTAATTGACTGGTTAATTTAAAAAAATATTTATAAATTTTTTAAGCTCTATACTTGAAAAATAGGATTAAATAAAAATGAATGACTTACCAAGCTCATAGAGTGATCCATCTTTTTCAACAAAAGCAACAAAATGATGATAAACTGGTGCATTTTCATCAGGTGCTTCAGTTTGTCCTTCTTGTGCCAATTGTTCATGTGCCTCCATAATACCACTAACAGCAGTATCAACTAACAATTGTCCTTTTTCTTCAAATGATAAATCCTTAGCTTTTTCAAGAAATGTTTTCAACATACCATCTTCAATTTCAATTCTATATATTATTTAAAATAAAAAATAAAATGATTAATATGTTTGTTTTTTTTTTATTTAATCTAAATATAGTTCTTGTTTTTTGTTGTTTATGTTAAAATTATATCAATGTTATTATGGATATTTTTATTCATGACTCACACATCCAAATTGTTGGCAACTGAGTGAATTAATGCAACAGTACCACAGGCATTTGAAACACACTGTTGCATATGAAAAACATTTGGTGATACTTTTTGACCATCATTTTTTAGTTTTTCAACAACTTCATTGTCATATGCTTGAGCCTGTTTTATTAAATATTCAACATAAAATAAATAAAACAATGTAAAACACAATCAAATTAACAAAAAATCATTTCCACAATGTTTTATGATGAAAAAAAAAAAAAGTTATTCAAACAATTCTTCTAATTTTTAAGCCAAATTTAATTTAAAATTAATAAGAAAATTAAAACTTGCCTTATCAGTGTATGGATACAACAAAATGAGTGCCTGAAGTGGCTGTGGCACCATTGCCAAAAGTTCAGGGTCAGTTCCATAAACATCAGTCAAACACCATTTACTTGATACACCAAGTTGATGAATAAACTAAAAATAATATTATAAATTAAATTTTTTTATACTTTTAAATTGAAAATAAATTATGTATCTTGATATGTTGGCTGATTATTTACCTTGGTCATCACCTAGAACAAAAGAAAAAAAATTTCATTAGTCAGCATAAGTAATTTGAGATAAGACATAACCAAATCAAAAAATATTTGCATAGTTTATATTTATTTTAATTAGTATTTATAATTTTTATTGATAAACTTACCTCAGGATTTGATTCAAGAGGAACAAGAGACATTTTGACAGTTACTGATTTTTATCAAAATACTTTTAACAAAGCTATTGATATTATATTTTAAATTGAAAAATTCAAGGTCTTGTAAGTTGACTCGTTTGTTCTTTCTGTCTGGCTTGGTGTGGCTTTTATGATCGTAAAATTCGTCTGGAGAATATAAAAATTTTTGCAAAGAGAAAACAAAAGCCGGTTGAATGTTGATTTAGCAATAAAAATACAATAATAATAATATTAATAATAATAATAATTTTTACTTGATTGGTAACACAAATTTCTACTATGTCTTCTTTTTAATTTATTCAACTTGATTACAGGTAAATTTACTCTGAAAATTAATTTAAAAAAAATTAATTAATCAAGATGAAATATAAATGAAATAATTTTAATACAAATTTTTCTTTCTTATCACTCAGAAAATATATATTGCCACATATCATTACAATAAAAGAATATTTATTATTATTTTTTTAAAAAAAATTAAAAAGACGAAATTAAAAAAATAAATTTAAATAATATTCATATGACATTTTGTCATGGTTGAACTCATTTTTTCTTCTTTTTTACTTTGCTTTCTGATAAATAAAATTTTCAAAAACCAACACTGGCTTGAAAAATAATTATATATAATTAAATTACATTTAAAATATCGATGTTAATATCAACTCTCTATTGCTATTAATTAATAATTTAATATTATGTTTTTTTTTTTCATCAAATTTAACTGTTAATTATTCTCTTTTATTTTTGTGTCATCAAATACTGTCGTTTTTTTTTTTTAAACACTTCTATACATCAACTACGTTATAATTAAATTCATTTTAACGAATTTTTTTTATCAACGTTTATTATTATCGTATTATTTATCTCTTTTATTTATTATTTTTTTTACAATTTGAACAATTTTCGTAATAATTCGAAGAGTATTAATATTTTTTTACAATATAATATATTTCTTTTTTTTTTTATTGTATTTCCATTTCTATAAATTGTTTTTTAAATTTTCGACAATTGAGATTTGATAAATTAAAAAATAGAAGTAATTATGTATTTTTAACTCGTTGATTTTTGTTAATCAAGTAATGAAATAAAGTTGAGTATTTTTTTTGTTAATTATATTTTTTAAATTTCATAATTCGTTGGGGTTGTTGTATTTTTGTTATTTTGATTTTTCTTTTGAGACTTTTTTAAACCCCTCCTTTAAATAATAAATTTATATAAACGTCTTTTATATTTGATAAATAAAAAAATAATGAATTATATAATTATTTTAAATCAAATTCAAATTCTTGATTCTCAAGTGTGAATGGTTTAAGATTTTCAACAGTTGGTGTATCATCAGAATCAATTTTAATACATATTTTATGTTGTGTTTCAAGTGATCCTGGTAATGTTCTTTGTCCAATATCATTGTATAAACTTGTTGAGTATGATGGATATGGTACATTTATTCTAATGGCATTTTGTTCAAATGGTGTTGCACGTGGTGTTGGTGCACCATTTGATTCAGAACTACCAGCAGACATATTACTTTGTGTATCAAGACTATTATCAAGTGCTTGTGAACGTGTTGCTGTACTAAATACAGATAAATCAGCAGTTGATGTTACTGATGTATTAGCAAGTGAACGACGTGAACCATTTGGTGAACCACCATCATCCATACTTGGATCAAATGAAAATTTACTACCACCCATTTCACTACCAGATGGTGGATCATGTGGTGGTGGACTATTTTCATTATCATCAGATGCTGCCATATCACGACGTAATGCAACTGATTCACGAAGTACTGCTTGAGCTTCTGTAAATTCTTCAGCTCTTATGCCAACCTAAATATTATAATTAAAAGCATATCCATCATTTTAAATGTTATTTAATAAAAAAAATAAATAAATATGTAAATCAATTATAGAACTTACTTTATTTGTAAATGATGGCTCTTTAAATATTCCAAATGGAAAACTTGGCAATTCATGGGGTAACGGTGGTCCAGGATAATCTAATTTAGCACGTTTTAATTCTTCTTGATTTTTTTCCATTGAACTAATAACAGTATCATCATCAAAACGAAAATCTTTTTCAATTTTAATTTGTAAATAATTACAAAATTCATCAAGTGAATCAAGTTGCATTAAATAACGTTTATGTATTTTCATAATAGTATATGCCATTGCTGATAATACTCTATCACCATCAAGAATAAATACATCCCAAACACGAAGTCCAAGACTAACTGGTGTCTATATTAATATAAATAAATAATTAATAAATTTAATATACTAAATTAAATATGAAAAGAATTAATAACTTACTCTTTCTTGAAATACAACAAAAAACCATTTAAGTGCATAAAGAATTGAATCACATCCACATTTATCAAGTTTTTTTTTTAATTTTGGAAGAAATCTATTCATTATTTTATCATGATGTTCAATAAAACGATTTAGCTTTGGAAATCCATCAACATAAAAACCTGTAACAGCCAAAATTAATTATAAAAATTATATTAAAATAGAAATTTTATTTTTTAATAAATAATAACAAACCATGCATGCTGTATTTTTTATCAGCAAGTAAAACAGTTAGACCCCAAAATGCATCTTCTTCATTCATATATAGTAATAATAAACCAGCCAATACTGACATCCCTTGACAATAACCAACTTGTGAATTATACATACTGTACGCAGACAATACGAAAAACATTGATCTTTGTTTTATGCTGTATCTTTCTCTATAAATAATATATTAATTAAAATTATTATTTTCTTTTTACTACTTAATAATACATTATTTATATATTTAAAATAATAAATTACCTGTAGTCAATATGATCTCTGTATTGTCTTGCAACATCAGCATCAATTTGTCGTATTTCAGTTGACCATTGTCTTGCAATTTTTAACATTTCTTCATATTTACCTGGATTATCATCTTTTAATTTTTGTACACCCAATAATAAACACCAAACTTTACCACGAAATCTATCTGGTATACCTTTGTATATTCTACGTTTTAATTTTTCTTTAGTTACTTGACTATTCCATTGTGTTGTCATTTTTTCCCATTTTTTAACTCTTTCCATTTCTACAAGTTTCATTTTTATTTCATTTGTATCCAATTTACCTGGTAAACGTTTATCACTGTAAATTTAAGAAAAAAAATGATCATTTAATTCATTGGCTATTTTAAATTTTTTAATGATTAATTTATTTTCATATTGACCTCAATAAAAATTCTGTTTATCTGTATATGTATATTTTTTTTCAATACACAATAAATTGATTTTACTTATTTTATAATTATTTTAAATTTTTTCATCCAGTTAATAATTTAATCATCAACACTTTTTGATAAATATAAAATTAATTTACTATGCAAATTGTAAACAAATTTTTCAATATTGATTATAAGCAAAATAAATATTTAAAAAGCAAAAATTTAATTAATGTGAATTAATAATAAATAATATAATTATAAATAATGAAATACTTACTGGATAAAACCATATCTATCAGTGACATGATAAACTTCATATGCAGGATCTTCCCAGGCATCAATTTCAGCACCATTTTCTCTTCCACGATCATATTGACTAAATATTTTATCACGCTCAGCAGCGGATCGTTTTAATAACTCGTCCTCATTCATTCCACAAGATTAATTAACAATAATATATCTTCAAGCATACCGCCAACTCTTAAATTCACAAATCCTTTTTTTTTTTTTCTTTTGCTACTATTGTTACTTATTTTCTATTCGACATCCATATGTGGTACTCAAATATTATGACATTATTATCAAGCTAGTACCTATAAACAAAATTATTATTTTCATTAATATTATATTCATTATTGACAGGTGTTAAATGTTAATAAACAATCTGTCTGTTTTTGACACAAAAAAAAGGTTATAAATTATTACTACTTACCGTTTCTTTTTTTATTTTTATTATTATATATATATTTTTTTTTTTAATCACAAACAAGAAAATTTATCATTATTAGAAAACATACTCACAATTTTTATTGACATTATTAACTAGTTTATCTACATATTGTAATGATAATTTGTATATTTATTTGGTTTTTATATTTTTGTTTTTTAAATATCGTTTGTTAATTTTTTATTACAAGGAAAAAAATCAATTTAATTTATCATAATAATCTTTTGACTTTTTATTTATCCAGTTATTTTTTTTTCCGGAATTGACTCAACTAAACGAGCTTGCCAACACTGTGAAAATAATAGAGAGAAAAAAAATATATAAAAGAGAGAAAAAGAGTCTTTCTTTAGCCTTGAATTTCTTGATTTTCATTGGAGCAATTGTGCAATTGTTAACAGCATAACATAACCTCAAAAAACATTAAATATTACTCAATATTGTGACATTGTCATATTGCTATAAATTTTGTTTATATTTTTAATTAATAGTTGTGGTAATATATTGTAATTAATTATGAATGATTATTATGGAAATGAACAAGGTAATCAACCACCTTTTCCAAGACAACAACAATCTGGATTTGATCCTAACCGGTTGCCACCAAGACAACAATCAGCTTCAGATATTATGGTTTGTTTTTATTTAAATATTATTCTACTGGTTTAATTAGTCTTAAAACAATCTTTATTAATTTATTATTAATAAATATTTCCCTTTATTATTTAAAAAATCAATGATTGACAAAAAAAAATTACAATAAAATTAAATTTACAAAGTTCAAGTGTTTTTTGTTGTTAAAAACATATTTAATTTGATTATATTTTATCAATAATAATCTCAATTTAATTAACAATACACTATGCAATTTTTGATATTAAAAAATTAATTTATTTATTTGTTTTTTTTACTAATTTCGATGACCTTGTAGAAATATTTTTCTACGCTGTAATGTTTATTTATAAATATTACAAAAAAATTTAAAACTTGTTTAATAATTTATCTATTATTTAAATAGTTAATAATATTATTGTTTTTTTTAATAAATTATCTATTTAGAGTATCACAATGACTCCAGAAGAAAAAAAAGTACTTGGAGAATGTCAAACACAAGCAACAATAAGAGGTGTATCACTTGGTGCACTTGCAACTGGTGCATGTTATTATTTAATGAATAATGGTACATTAAAAAAAAATCGTTTGATACTTGGTTTAACTAGTTTTTCTGGTTTTATTATTGGATCAATGTCATATCGTACAACTTGTATGCAAAAATTAATGGCACTTCCAAATAGTGATTTTAAAGCTAGAATTCTTCAAGCACAAAACATGAACAATCGGTAATTAAAAAAACAAACAATATTTATAAAATTTATTATATTAATTAGGACAATATACAATGATAATTATAAATTATATTTTTGTAGAGAATATCAACCACGTGATGGTGAATCTCAAGCTTGGTTTGATGGAAAAACTGCAAATGATTCAAAATTACCAACTGATGATTTTTCACCAATGGGTCATGCTCTTGATATTGAACCTTATCAAACACCAGATTATGATTCATTATCAAGAGGTGCAATTGACAATGGTAATTATAATTAATTTTATTATTGATATATCTATCAATAATTAATATTTATTTTGTTTTTGTCATTAGATTCAGATGCTGGATTTAAATTAAATCCTCCTCTTCCAAATAACAACTCATACGTTAATTATGATGATTTAAGACGTAAAAATCGTATTGATTATGAAAATAGAGCAATACCACAAAGCTCGTAAGTTAATAATTCAGTATATGAATTTAATTTTCATATATGATTCAATGGTTTACTTAATTTGTTTATTTTTCTATTTTTCAAGACCATATCAGCCACCATCAGCATATCAACCACCACCACCACAACAACAACCAATAGTTCAAAAACCACCAACTTATGATGGTGGTGTATTTGATCCACCACCAAGATCGAATGACTATTGGCGATAAATATGTATATTTAAAAATGTAGTTAATATTTTTTATTAATCCCTTGTTATGATTAACTACACTGTATCAAATAATAAAGAAAAAAAATTATAAATTAATTATTTACAATATAAAATCAATTGAGTATAATAGAAAAAATTATCATAGAATTTTTATAGATTTATTTAGAAATGGAAAAAAACTTAATTACCTCTTTATCTGTTCTATGTTCCTGATACAAATAAAATTTTTTTTTTTTTTAAGTATCAGGCAAATATAAAATCATAGAGGTAAATTTTCAAAAACATCGAATACCTCTTCGGTTCTTTTATGTTCCTGATACAAATTGAATTTTTTTTTTTTTTTTATTATTATATTCAAGTATCAGGCAAATAAAAAATTGAGGAGATAAATTCTAAAAAATACTGAATACCTCTTTAGTCATTCTATGTTCCTGATACAAATTAAAATTTTTTTTTTCCCAAGAATTAGGCAAATATCAAATTGAGAAAGTAAATTTTCAAAAACATCAAATACCTCTTCGGTCATTCTATGTTCCTGATACAAATTGAATTTTTTTTTTTCAAGTATCAGGCAAATAAAAAATTAAGGAGATAAATTTTGAAAAATACCGAATACCTCTTTCGTCATTCTATGTTCCTTTTTTTTGAAAATACCTCTTTGCTTATTCTATGTTCCTGATACTCGAAAATTTTTTTTTTTCTATAAAATTTCAAAATATTTGTGGGAAAAAAAATTTCGAGTATCAGGAATATAGAATGAGCAAAGAGGTATTTGATATTTTTGAAAATACCTCCTCACTCATTCTATGTTCCTGATACTCGGAAATTTTTTTTATTTATTGTTTGAAAAATTTGTGGAAAAATCATAGATTTGTATTAGGAACATAGAATGAGCAAGGAGGTATTCTTAAATATTTAAAAAAAAATTAGGAAAACAAAAAATCAAAGAAGTGATTTAAAAGAAAAATACCTCCTTAGTGATTCTATGTTTCTGATACAAATTAAATTTTTTTTTAAAAGTATCAGGTAAATAAAAAATTGAGGAGGTAAATTTCAAAAAATACCGAATACCTCTTTATTCATTTTACGGATCGCTAAAATTTTTTTCTAAAAATATCAGGCTAACAAAAATTTGAAGAAGTAATTTTTCTAAGATTTTATTTATTATTAATCAGGGACAGGAGGAAATCCAATAAGAGGGTAATTATAAACAAATGCTTAAATATTTTGACCAATCAGATTACGAATAAAATGAGGTCAAGTGTCCTTTTTATAATAGGAATTTATTTATTTATTTTTTTCATAACTATATTTCATAAATTGCAGAGTAAATAAAGCCTAAGATTATTAGTTTTTCTTTTGTATTAAACATATAATAATTTTTATATAATATTTACAATTTATGAATTAAGCAAATAATTTTAGCACCATTTAATGGAACTGGTATAAAATTTTTTTTCTCCCAAATATAATCGATTAAAAATAATTTGCATAAAATTTATTGAAAGCTAATGAAGACAATGTTAAAGTAGAAATCAAGTTTCTAATTTTTTTTTATACGTATATGAGCATTGTAATAATGATCCTCAATGTGTTTTTTTTTATCTATATATAATGGTCAATAATTTGTGAGTGTTTTTACAATTTCATCAACGATTCCAGTTAAAAGAGAATTATTATCTCCTTTACCTTCAATCGAAAGACACAAGGAGCTCTCCGACAACTTCTAAAACAAAAAAAAATTATTTGAAATTAACAATTAAAACAAGAGTAAATATATTTATATGGATAAATTACTTTTTTAATTAAAAGGCACACATGATGACCCTTCAATGAATTTCCATACAATGATGCAGCATCGTCAACGATTTCCACCAATGTCAAATGACAATTTTGACATATAATATTTAATATTTTATCAAAATCACCTTGTACTTCAATGATTTGTTTAACTTTATATTGAAGTAAATCATTACTTAATAGCTCAGTTAATATATCACTTTGTGGTAAACTTTCAATGAGAAAATCACTACATGATAAATACAATATAAAATCTAATTTTTCTTGTATTAATCCATTTGTATTGTCAATCATATAAGTCAAATTACCACGTAATTTTTGTGAAAATGTATCATCTGTAACGTCAAATGATAAATGTGTTTCTGTATTTTCACCTGGTCCCAATTTAACAAGTATTTTTATTCCAGATTCTTCATCTGACTGTTGAAAATTAAGATAAAAAAAACAAAGTTAATTAACAATTAAATATCGAAAATAAATAATCAATAATAAATACTTACATTTCTAATTAATTTTAATGTTGATGTATCTAAAACATCAAAATTAAGATCTTTTATTATTTTATCAGCTGTATTAAACAATGATATACCAACAATTATTTTACCACTTTCATGTGGTAATTGTTTAAGTCCATATGATATTTTAATTTTATCATTTTTTGATAATTCTTTGTAACCAGATAACTTTTGATAATTACATGTACCATTTTCATTATTAAAATTATCAATTAAATTTGGTAATATTTCTTTTGATGGTGTTGATATACCAGCTGTTTCTTCATAATCTGATGCTTTTTGTTTACCAATTGATTCAATAATATTTTTTTTTTTCTTTTTTTTTTTATCTTGTTCATCAATATTATTATTTTTTGTCTTTTTTTTACTTTTTAATTTTTTTTTATGCTTCTTTTTATCATTATCATCATTATTATCATCATTTTCTTCAATTGTAATATTTTCTTTATCATTACCAAGCCATAAATCAATTTTATTTTGATTATCAATATCATTTTTAATTTTTTTTTTCAATTTATTATCATTTTTTTTTTTAACTTTTTTAATTTTATCTTTTTTTATTATTTTTTTATCATCATTATCATTTATTAATAGCTCATGATTTTTAGATTTTTTATTATCTGTTATACGATGTTGTTCAACAGCTGGTAATTTTTCATCATCACGTAGTGGTATATCTAGATCAATATTTAATGCACGATGTGGATCATTAATATCACCAAAATTACCATCATCATTGTCACTCAATTCAGCACCTGGTGGTAATTCACCAATTTCTGTATTAACAAAATGTGTTGGATATTTATCATCATCATCTTCATCACCATCATCATCATCACTACTTGATTGATTTTTATTTTTTTTGGATGATTTTTTCTTTTTACGTTTGCTAGTTTTTAATAAATTTTTTTTCGAATATAAATGATCAACTTTTAATGATACTGGTATATTTAATTCAGCAATTGGTATACTATCATAATCATTATTTTTATTATCAATATTATGATAAGATGATGAATTTACATTTGTAATATTACCCTTCAAATAATTTGGATTATTTTCATATTCAAATTTACGTATATCACGTTGTTTTTTAATTTCATCAATTGTTGGCTCATGATATTTTTTTTTACTGCTATTATTATTACTATCATTTGATTTATTATTATCATCTTTAATAAATATATCATTGATATCATAATCATCATTGTCTGATTGATCAGATGGTGGATCATTTATCCATGTATCTAAATCTAATCCATCTGGTATTGGTACTTTTTTTTGTGCTTTTGGTGCTATTGGATTTAATTCACCATCAAATGTATATATTAATTCATCAATTAATTCTGGATTATCATTTAAATAATCAAATAATACAATTGTTGATATTGTTCTTTCTTGTACTTCTAAATCACCTGAGCATATAAATTCATTCATTGAATTTTTTAATTTATATATTTCATTAATAATATCAGTTTCATTATTTTTTTTAGCATTTATTAATATTATTGATGATAGTTTTAATATATTATGTACATAAACAGCTTGTATATGTCCTGGTAAAAAATTTTTTTGTGATTTTAACATTGATTTTAATGTTTTCATTTTATCATCAAGTTCTGATGAAAATTCACCACATATCCATGCTGCTGCATATAAAACTTCACACATTGTTGAACGTGGTTGACATGTTAATAAATGTGCATTATCAAGTAATAAGGCACATTGTTGTACTGAATATTTACGTATAGCCTGTACACGTATTGTAACATCAAGTAGCTGTGTTGCAACAAGTTGTCCATGTTTTGTACCTTCCATACGTGTTAAATCAACTAATACAGATATATACCATTCGAAATATGTTATAAATTGATAATTATTTTGTGAACATATTTGAATTATTTTTGATAATAATTCATCACGATATGTTGTACCTTCAGCTTTATCCATGTGTATCATTAATTTACGTACAATTTCAATTAAATTTTTTTTAGATACCATACCATATAATAAATCAAGTGCACGTAAACGTATACTTTCATCTTTATCATCAAGACATTGCATTATTAAATCTTTATGTGCTTGTACACTTTTTGGATGAGTTTTTAATATTTTTGACATTGCCAATAGACCTAAGTACTTTAAATTTTGATCAGTATCTTCAATTAATATACGTAATTTTTGTACACATAATTGTATTGAGTCTGAATGATTTGGCATTCCTGATGATATTGATATTAATACTGCAATTACTGTATTTATACACTCGTACAATAGTGACATTGCTGATGTGCTAGAAATTTTTGCAATTTTTAATACATTATTGGATTGTTTAGGATTTTATTTTTCAAAATATATTTAAAGCTGTAAATAGTGTCTTTAAATAATTGCCAATTAAATTGTTTACAAGTTTATTTTAACATGTGCTTTTAATTATTAATTATTAAATTATCAATTAAATAATTTACGGATATTTTATTCAACTATAAACACTACACTATTTAAAAGCTTTGAAATAATTTGAATGATATTTTTGCTTAATTTAAGGATTATTGGTATTACCTGTGAATTAAATTTGTCAAAGGTTCTATGAGTTTTTTTCCAAGTCTAGGTTCTAAAGGTGTCAATGCGCCAAACTGTAAATTTTTAGGTATAATAATAATAAAAAAAAAAACAATAAATAAGAACTACATGAAAATAATAATACAAGAATAATCTATTTATATATTTTTGATGAATGAAATTTGTTTTTAGCTAAAATCTACTGGGGAGAGAAAAAAAAAATATTGAACCTTGATATGAGATCGATTAGAGGTTGAGTCAACTGTCTGCCAATTTTTGGCTCGATCAATGTTATCGCCGAAAACTGAATATACATTATTTATAAAAAATTTTATTGTTTTCTATTTTAATCTCAATATATTTTCCAGTAAAATTTTTCATAATAAAAATAATAATTTAATAAAATAATGGCTATTATATAACTTACCAATTTGATGATTTTAATTAGCATCCAATTGTTTGTTGATGTTGTCATTAATTTAAAAAATATTGGTGCAAGACTTAAATAATTTTTTGGATTTTTTCTTGCTAATTCACAGACAACATTAACAGCTGCTGATTGTACACCACTATCTGGATCTTCAAGTTTTTCTTTTAGTCTTGGAAATGCTGGACGTAATGCTTCAGGAAAACGTAGAAAAACTTTATACATCATAAGTACAGCTTTTTTTCGTAAATATGGTTTTGTACTTGTTAATAGTGTCATAATATCATTGACAAGATCTTTAGCTAAATCTGGACTTATAAAACATGATAAGCCACTTAATGCTAAACCAGCATCATACTGATTTTGACTATTTAAATCTTTTCTTATCATGTTTGTTGTTAACATCAACAGCTAATTAAAAAAATAACAAGTTAGTATCTTTAAAAATTAATTATATTGTAGTTATATAAATTGGTACCTCAGTATCCATGTGAAAACTTTGACTTGCTGATAAATATCCAATTCTTTTGTATGTAAATTTACCAGATGACATGACCTCAATTATGTTGAAACCAGCCCAACTAATGTCATATCCCAACATCTGGAGCTGTTTTTTTTTTTAAATCATAATTAAACATTAACAAAATTAATTAAATCATCAAATTAATTTCAATAATATATAAATAATAATAATAAATAAAACTTACATATGTAAGTTTAGCAACTGCGTTGGATTTGACAGCAACATTATCTTGTCTGAGTTCTTGTTTAATCTCTTCGATACACTGAGCAATATATTTTGCCTTAAATAATAAAAAAAAAATTGATTAAATAATTATATATATTATTAACAAGATTATAAAATTAAATAGAAATTAATATTACCTCATTATTTTTGTTGTTTCTAATACCTCTGACTAAATCAGTCAAATTTTTATCAAACATACGTTCAAAATTACCTCTAACTTTTTTCAAAGCCATTTTAATATATTTAGTTTAACAAATTTATAATAAACTATTATTTTAATTTTAACTAGTTGTTTTTCCACACACGTAATTAACAGTTATTATTTTCAATTGACATGTATTATTATCATAACTTTTGTGGCCTCCTTGCTCACCCTTGTAACATTTGTCTCACATTCTGATTCAATTTATCAAATTATATTTATTAATTATTCTTCCATTTTCATACAGATTGCTGAAAAAAAAAAATATATAAGTATAAAATTATTTTGTATGCAATAAAAAAAAAAATATAATAATAATTTTTTTTTATTTGTGACGCCCACCTTCGTTGAAAACTGTTTTTTTTTTCAATTATTTTTTTTTGTTTTTGTATATTTATAATTAAAAATTGTTGAGTATATTTTATTTGACTTAACACTATTGGCATAAATATGTCCCCAGTTGTATTATGGATTAATAATTTATGATTATAAATATAATTGAGATTAAAAAATATGGACCAATTGTATTTGTTGCCGGTGCTTCCAACTTGTCAAGTTGTAATTTTATTATTATTATTTTTAATACAAGTAAATTGTGTGTGTGTGTGCAACATGGAAATTCTAAACAAGATTTTTATTTCTTTTTATTACCGTTTGTTTATTAAGCGACACTAGTCACTTCTTATCAAATTCAAATTAGTTTGTTATCATTTTAGAAATTAATAGATAATAATTTCTATGAGTCATATCTACATATATTTTTTTCGTTAAAAATTTATTTTTTTTTTACTTAAAAAATATTGTTAAAATTTGTAAATCAACCCCTGTGAGCAACAGTATGTTTCGAAAAATTTTCAAGCCACTTGTCTTGTAATAAATAAAAAAGAATTAAAAAAAAATTATATTCTTTTATTAACTTTATTATAATCTTATAATTAATTCAAAAAAAAAAAATTTAATTATTATTATTTAAATATTAACAATCGAATAGTTTACACTTGTCGAAAAAACCATGTTTTTTCTAAAATAAAATTTCTAATAAAATAATAACTTAGTTTTCGTAAATTACAAAAAATCATTTTTTTCATTATTAAATTAATTAATTGCGATTATTAATTTTATCTGTTATTATATAACTAGATAATAATTAAGGTAATTTATTATTTTTTTTTTTCACTCATTAGCATAAAACTGTCGATGTCAAAATCCAATTAATTAATCTTACAACTTTGGAGTTTGTCATCGATGATAATGCAAATTGATTAATGTTAAAATTTTTATTGCTAATGTCAATTAATTAAAAAAAAAAAAAATAAATAAATTATTGTACAATTGATTATATTTAAAAATTATATAAATATAATCGACTAGACTTTTTTTAATTATTCAAAAACAATGATTATATGTAAAAAGAAAAAAAAAAAAGTTTCAAAAAATAAATTAAAAAAAGAATAAAGTTTTTTATATAACTGTACATTTTCTTTAGTATTGTCAGTATAAAAAAGAAAACGAATTAATAAAAAAATCTAAGTACTGAGAGTCGATATGGACGACATTTTTAATTATTTATGGCCTAGTATATTTATTTATTAATTATTGAATTATCAATATATTAAAAAAGTAATTATTTACGAGTCATAAATTGGTAATGGATGTCCCTCAGAATTAAATACCCATTTATCAAGATCAATAAGTTTTCTTTCATCATCAAATAACAGGTACAAATATTTAAGAGTTTCACCAAACCAAAAACTCTCAGTCATATCACGAGGACGTACATTTTGGGTATTTCTAACATTACCAATACTTGTATATCCATAATCAACTCTTGTGTAATTTTCAAAAGCCTGTAAATAATTTTAAATATTAAATATATTGACGAAAAAAATTTATAAATTTATTAACTTACCTGAAATATTTGCCAGCCCCAATCTTGATAAGTTTTATTACCAGTAAAATACCACATATAAAATAATGTTTCAATAAATTCTGGTCGAAGTAAATTGTGCGCATCAGTTGTTTTAACATACATATCCATTTGATTATCATCATCACTTGATTGAACATTAAAATATGTTATTTCTGGTGCAAGAAATGTCGGTTGTATTGCATAAGTTTGATAACAAGTTTTAGTTAATTCTTTTGCTAATTCCATGTGTTCATCAGATAAACCATTGTGACTACCAAGTGCAAGTGTACCTGGTAAATAACACACAAGATGATCCTAGAAATAAATAAATTATATTAATATCTAATACCTAATATATATAAATATAATTAATATATTTAATTTACCATTTTTGGTTTCATTTCTCTAGATGTACCAATAAGCTCAGCAATAAATACATATTTATTTTTAGCTGTTTTTTTAACTAAATGTTTTTGTATTCCATGAATGGCCAACATGTAATCATCCCTTAAACTAAAATACAAAATATAAAATCAAAATTAAAAATATTAAATTATGTATTTATTATAAATAAATAAACTTACTAATCAATTTTTTGTCCAGTTTGTAAATATTGTTTTAATAAGTACTCGTAATAACTATCACCACGAGCTCCAAGTGTTATAGTTGAATATTCTCTAAATAATCCAGTATTTGCATTAATAAATATTGGTACTAAACCATCTTTTTTTTCTAAATTATGAACATGCTCTGATACTTTAGCAACAGCAGCCTAAAAAATAATATAAAAATAATTATTTTATTGTTGTTTTATAAGCAAATAATTAATTATTTACCTCAAATCTTGGCTGACCACTTGATCTACTTAAATCTCTAAATTCTAATTGTAATGATGTTACTTCACTAGTACTACTATCAGGTCCCCATTTTGGTGAATGTGCACTTTTAGTACCTAAATTAACATCTGAATATGGTACACCAGATTTTGTTGTAAATGCTGGTAACATACGATCACCCAAATCAATAGCTTTATTTAAAAATAATTTATCACCACTTAAATGATAAATACCAAGTAAACCACCAAGTACTCTTATTGTAACTTCAAATAAATTAACATCTTTATCAATATTAAATATAAGACTATTATTTATCCATTTTTTAGCTTTATTAAAATCATCATTTAAACCCATAATATACATTGTATCAAGTGAATCAACAATTGTTAAACCAAGACCAAACCAATCAGAATAACTACGTGATATTGGTTTAATATTATCATGTCCCCATGCATATTTACAATAATTATTCCATGAATGTTTAAATGCATTAACAACAGCAATTTGACGTTTATTTTTAGGTCCAGTAAATTTTATACCAATTGGTTTATTATTATCTTGAATTTTTTCATCTTCAATATCATTTATATTATTGTATTGTTGAAATTCTGGCTCATCAATAACTTGATTATTATTTATCATATTTATATCATCATTATTATTATTATTTATTTGTTTTTTTGTTATTGGTATTATTGTATTGTCATTTGTAAATGTTATTTTTGTTTTTTTAGTATTAGGAAGTATGTTAAAAAATATAAATATCATTGTTATCAATAACAAGTACAATATTGTACGTTGAAATCTTGATAGCTGATTCCATTTACGCCATAAACTTTTTGATGTTTCACGTGTTGATGTTGATGATTGATCATTTATATTTAAACTTATGTAGTCATTTTTTGGTGGAAGCATTATTATTTAGATTTTTTTATTTATGGCTTTATTTTGAGGTTATAATTTAGTTGAACAACACCGGTGATTATTAATGATTTTTATAGTTGAATTGTTATCAATTTGTTTATTTTTAATTAACAACATTTATATCACAATTTACAATGAAAAACTTAATTTAAAAAAATTTATTTTTAATATTCACTGAATTTAATGACATTATTTGATAGCTTTAATTTGAAATTAATAACAAAATTGAGCAGCTAATGATACACGTAAGCAATATTTGATAACTTTTATTTGTGTGTCATCAAAAAAAATTTTTTTTTAATAGTTTTTTTATTTTTGGAGTAGGGTGTTATTTCTTTCTTCTACCATTTTTAATAATCATCATAAATTTTTTTTAGTAAACAGCTGTTGTTGTCGAAAATTCGTTATTACCGATTGAGCTTTGATTTGTTTACTTTTTTTTAAATTAAAAAAAAAAAAAAATTCCTGGTTTATTTACTTTGAACAATGAAGTTTTAAATTAATTTAAATTTAAAAAAAAAAAATCATCAACAACTTAATTATTAAAAAATATATATAAAACTTTAAATTTTTTATAATTATTTTATTTAATTAATTATAACAACAATTAATTTATTTATATTAAGTTTTATTTATCTCCAAGTGTATACTCGTCTTGATATTAATACACTCCATGCTGATAGCTCAAAATTAACTCCTCCAAACATAGATTCATAAATTCCTGAATCAGCATTTAAAAAATCACTACGAAAAACATAAGTTCCATAATGACGTTCTTCAACATCATTTTCACCAACCCATAATAAATGATTATCATCACATTGTCCAATTTCATATTTACTCCAACTTGAACATCTTTTTGCCACAAATGCTTTACGATCTTTTATTACAGCATTGTAAATAGCAACAGCACTGTAATGTCCACAAATGACTTGAAAATAATAAAACAAAAATAAACATTAATAAAAGCTATAATAAAATTATTTGTTAAAAATATCTAAATAATATTTTTACAATTATTTAAATAATCTTCATTTTTGCACATTGATTGTTGATGACAAATTCCTCCATCAGAATAATAATCAACATCACCAATTGGATCTGTATATCCTAATATTAAAATACACGAATGAATACATTCAACAAAATGTGCATCATCAGGACTCAAACGATCACGACTATCTACATTTTCAAAACTTGGACCAGCTGGATCTAGGCCAGTTATTCTACCAACTTTAACATCATATGATGATAATTGTCCAAATTTATATCCACTACAACCAGCAACATGTGCACCAAGACTAAATCCAATAATATGTATATGTTTTGAATAAATTCCTCCATCATCAACAAGATGTACCATGAATTTTGCAAGAAATGTTGAAACAAACTGTTGAAAAAAATTAAAATAAATTAACAAATCATAAATTAATTAATTAATCAACTACATACATACATACCCCTTTAACTTTATCAGCAACAAAAAAATAATTAGCACTTTTTGCAACAAAATACCAATCATAAACAATAACATAACAATTTTCACTAGCACAATTATCAAATATACTTTTTTTTAATTCACCAATCCATGTTATATTATGACGGCCTTGCCAGCCTGGAATTATAATTTTAATATGTGCACCATATGTCAAAATAGGTTTTAATTTATTGACGTTAAATTTATTACCGTCATATTCATAATTAAAACTTGAATATTTATTTGTCCAAATTATAAATTTTGGTAATTGATCAGCAATTGTGTATTCATTGTATGTAAATATTAAATCAATTATTGGACTTAAAATTCTTCGATTATATAATTTTAAAGATAAATTATTAATGTCAGTTGGTTTTAATTGACAATGGTATTTATCAAGTTTATCAGTTAACACAATGCTACCATCATCAGTTAAATTACAAAATTTATTAAATCTGGCAAATCTTCTTCCATTTTTTGTTGGTATTTTTATTAAATCTTTGTCAATCAAATCGTAAATAAATTGTTCAATTTCTCGTTGTTTAAATTTATTTGAATTTGAAATTATACCATGAGAATTTCGAGGATCAATCATCAATTTATTGTCTGTTGATTAAATATTTTTTATAATATAATTTTATAATTAATTGTTAAGATTTGAGTAAACATACCATTTGTCGGATAATTATTTTTAAAAGTTGAAACTTTATGTGCTGTTACGATAACGATAAAAATTAAAATAACAAATGAATAATACATTCTGCTCTCCCGACAGTAACTGCTGTTAAAATGCAATTTAGTACTTGTTTAAATGCTATGAAAATATTCATAAATGTATACTTTGATTGATATGAAAAATTATAGCTCATGTTAAACTACAACAATATTATATTAATAACATTGTTTTAATTTTTTAATAAATCATTAATTGTAATTTCTATGTATTTTCTTTTTTTTTTTTAAATACATACAAATTAAAAATTAGTAAAAATTTTAATTAAAAAATAAATTTTTTTGTTTTTTTTTTTTCACTCTCTAATTAGTGGTGTATTTTTAAAATTTACAATAGAATTAATATGTTATTTGTATTTTTAAAATTTTATATGGAAATATGAAAAATAAAAAATCAACAAATATATTTTTTTTTATTGTTTAATAATTTTTTTCTTTATATAAAAAATATATTTAAAAAATTTAAAAAAACATTTGTAAATTAAATATAAAATCTTTCGAAATTTTCACCACGTTCAACATCACCAGCTGAAACTGAATTTCTTGTTCTACAATTTTTTTTACTATTTGATAATATTTTAAACCATTTTGGTAAATTTAATACTGGAAATATTGATTTTTGTTCTTTGAAATCTTTATTAGCAATTTTACGTGCTTCAAGAATTTCTTTAATTTTTTTCGATGCAGCTGGACCAGACCATGTCCATTCATGATTCCACATGGAATTTTGATCGATTTTTGTTTCAAAACGAGCTTCACTGACAGTACGTGAACGTGGTTTTCTTGTTGTTAGTTGTTCAGAGCCAAGTGTCCACTGAAGAGTGTGTTCACTTGATAAAATTTCATCGTCACTAAAACCTTGAATACCAACTGGTGAATCAATATCAGTCATTTGTTCGTCATCATCAACAGGAGGTGGTATATATTCAAGGATATTTATTAAACGTGCTAAAAGTTCAGCACGTTGAACTGGTGAACAAGTTGCAAATGTTGCTTCTTTGTCAATTCTTTGAAGATCAGTCTCAGATACTACTCGAGTTCTAACAGGTTTTTTCTATTAAAGAAAAAATAAATAAAATTATTCAATTAATTACAATGAGTTAAATTAATTTAATAATTATTAATGTAATATTCAAACTTACATCTGAAATAGTTTCACTGTTGGCTCGTCTACGTGGACTTGGTGTCATTGACAGAGCCAAATCACCAAAAATAAGTTTACGAAGATCAGGAAAACTGTTACTACTCGAAGGTTTATCACAAATTGGTATTTCATTTTCCAGTTGATCCACATAAATTCTCTGTAATATTTTTAGTAAATTAGTTAAAAAAATAATTTATTTTTGTTAATTTATTATGATAAATAATTTACCTTGACTTTGGATAATTGCAATTCATTAAAAATACGTCTCAGGTAATTAACATCTTTGTGCAATCCACACCATATTTTAGTTTGTTTTTTTTTTAAATTTACTGCAAATTTTCGTTCAAGTTTTACTATTTTTTTACTTCTCATTCCTCTTGTTATAAAGGATATAATCATGACCATATATCCCAGTCCAAATACAATCCAAACTATTAAAAATATTTTATACAGAATATAAAATATTCCATGGCAATGAAATTTCGTATTGTCTTGACCTAAAAAAAATACAAATTTTATTATTACTATTTTTTTTAAATACCCACAAAATTCCGAGTCGAAAATCATTACAATTTACTGCTTATTATTTCTCACCTTGGATTCTATATAAATTTTTTAAATATCCAGATAAGCATTTATAAAATTAAATTAATTCAATAGAAATTTTCCATTATTAAAAATTACAAAAAAAAATATTTAAAAATGTATATATATAATTTAAAAAATTACCAGCAACAATATCGCCGAATCCAATTGTTGTCAATGTTACAAAAGCATAATAAACAGCTTCGTCATATGTTTTTTCTTCAAAGTAAGAAATAACTAAAGCTGGAAAAAATATAAATACGACAAATCCAGGTGTCAGGTACATCAACACACGTACAGCAAAACCAGATTTTCCAAATTCTAATTTTGAATAATTTTTTTTGCCCTCATTATCTTTGCATGATTTGTATTTATTGTATGCTTTTATAAAAATTCCACTAAAAAATTCACCAAGTTGACCTAGTAATATTCCATTCATTGGAATTCCCAAAAGAGCATAAAATATCATTAAAATTCTGCTTGACATTGTTGTTGGTGCCAAATTACCATAGCCTGTAAAAAATAATTAAACAAATAATTTAATAAATAAATGAAATATGTCGTTAATTTTATTCATCGTTTTATGTCTTTTTCAACTGCGTGCAATTTTTTTTTTTTGCAAAACAATAAAATTTTATCAACAAATTCCTCAAAATAAATATTTTATTTTATTGGTTTGTTATTCTATTTTTTTTTAAATTTTTTAATAAATAATTTATGAAAAAAACTTACCAATTGTGCTGACAACCGTATATGCAAAATGAAAACTATTATAAAAATCCCATTTAAATTGATCCTCTTCATTTTCTGTATAATTATAAACAGACTTTCCACAATAGCCTGTTAATTTTTCAAGAATTTCTTCAATATTTTTAGGACAATATTTATTAAGAAGTTCTAAAAAAAAGAAATTTTTAATTATTAATTAAAAGACTTAAAAAATATTTTACATTTTAAAATTAAATTAACTCGATTATTTAATTTTTAAATACATTTTTCTTTAAATTTTTAATTCAAATCAATATTAACATATTGACAGATATTTATTTACCCATAAAATTGGTGTCATGTAATTTAAATTTAGGTATAAAATTTTGATTTGAATATCAAAAATAACAGTAAATTATTTTCTAATAAAATATTTTAAATAAATATATTTAAAAAAATAAAATCATTGATTATTATTTAATTTAAAAATAAATAAATAAATTTAAAAAAAAAACTATTTAACGTTTCTATGAGTCACTTTGTTATCGTAAAATATTGTCACATTTATTTATCAAATATTATTATTATATCATATTTAATAAACAGTATATAAATATTTTTTTTTTTAAATAATTTATAACAATTATAATTACCATTTATTTCAACACGTTTATCATGAGATTTTTTAACTTGTTCTTCTTCAATAGCACGTTCAATATGATGAAAAATAGCAGCCCCAAAAAATAAATAAACCAAAAAAATCATTAAAAGTGCCATCCACTGTTTTTTCGACATTTTTAAACCCTTATTTCGTTTTATTTATTTAAATTAATATAAAAATAATCATTCGTTTGTTTGTCTAATAATTACACTATTACACTATTTGTTTTTTTTTTGTCAAATTTGTTAAATATTTAATTAATTAAAAATATTTTTGTCAATCTCTTGAATTGTCGTGCTTAAAGACTGAAGACTATCAATCTATTTCCCCTTCCACTTAAAATTATTAGTCACATGTTGACAAAATTTTTTTTTTTTATATATATTTTTCTCAAATGCCCACAGGCAATTTCCAAAAAGTGATTAAACTATCGGTATATTATAATAATAAAAGTAAATCAACGATCATTAGAAAATATATTTTTAGACATTAGTCAGTAGTTTTATGACAATTAATTTGTTAAATAAATTTTATAACAATATATGGAAAAAAAAAATGATAATATTATATTTTTTATAAATATTTTAATAATAATAATAATGAATTTAGAAAATATTTAGTCGGCAATGTAGTATAGTAATAAACAAAATTTTTAGATCATGAGATAAAGTTTGGTTTTTTTTTTTTTTTATTTTGAATAGTTCTTTTATGATAATCAATTATTGGAATTTTATTTTTAATACAAAAAACTTGTTATTAGAAGTTTTTAAAACGTCTTATACTAGTTGAAACTAGTTTTTCTATAATGTTGGAATCAAAGGGACCAGTAAGGACCGATTCAGGGGTCCAACTTTCACATTTAATATTCTCTATTCTCTTAAACTTTGCACATGCGTACTCATAAATAAATAAAAAATAAAAATAAACAAAAATATAAAATACAGGGTTGAAAAAGTAGATAATAAACTTTTTCGTTCTTTTTTCTCTTTGTTGGGCTTATTAATAGTTGAAATAATTACACAGGTTTGTTTTTTTTTTTTAAATATTCATAATAATTATTAATAATGCACTTAATAAAATAATATAATCACTTATTTAAAATATTTATTATATAAAATGACAATTAATAAACAGTGTAAAATATTATCATCTAAAATTTGATGTATAAAACCCGGAAGATCCAAGTTAACTGAGTAGAGAAAAATTCAAGTTTTATGTTTTGGGCCTGATTTGTGGACACCTGCACCTCCTGGACGGTTCAACCATTTGTGAACAACCCAAATTATACGAGATACATGCAGAAACTTTTTTCTCTCATCATGGTATACATAACAAAAGAATATATATTTTTTTTCAGGGGTTTAAATAAATTTAAATGAGTTGAAAAAAGAAATAGAAGGTGCTGAGCCATGGCATGGGAAAGACGGCTGCAAAATAAAATTTTTACAACTGAATTTACAGATTATTTAATTCAGTAAATTTATTTCTTTTTAGTCTTGATGCATAGAGTGGAGATTGAGCTTTGTAAAAATATTCATTAATTCAAAAATAAGTCATGGAAAAAAATTAAATTTTATTTATAATGAACATCTTGAAATGACTTTGATAATTTTTTTTCTTTTCATCAATTTAGGCTAATCATTTTTCTACTGTAATTTTATTAAACATTTATAAATATTTACTTGAATAAATTATTTTTAATTATTTCAAGGTTTTCTATTGACAATTGTGATATAATTTTTAGCAGATTATAAAAGAATATAGATAAAATAAATATACATGTAAACAGAGCTATAAAAAAAATAAACATTCCTGACTAAAAAATTATTTAAACAATATTTTATTTATCAACAGTAACATTTTATTTTTTTTTTTAATATTTAAAAATACAATGCATTAGTTTTGCAAATAAATATTAATAATATTTATTTTTTTTTTTTCATAATAATAAAATTAAAAATAATAAATTATTTTTAAAAAATAAAACAAAATAAATATATTTTGTGAATATTTTTATTTTTAAAAAAATTATTTTACATAGATTTGAAACATGAAAAATGTTGCAAACTAATAAAAATATATTATCAATTTTATGACAAAAAAAAAATGCGTTGTTTGGTTGACCTTCGTAAGTCATGCAATAATTTATATATATATTTGTTTTTTAAATAAAAATTTTATTGTAAAAAATATTTAATGTGCATATATGAAAATAAGGAATTTGATTTTAACGATGACTTGGAACATTAAAATAAACTTTTCCGGGATGATAAGATAAATTTTATTTAAAAAAAATAATTCAGAAGTCGAGTTTTGGCTATAAATAACCGCGTTTCGAATGTTTTTGTACAGTCAACAACGATCTTCAATTCCAAGTAGAACTGAAAAATTATTTGATTTAAAAAAAAAAAAAAAAACTTTTCATGATGAAAAGCTATTTTTTGACGTTTCTTTTATTTGCTGGTCTGTTTTTGGTAGTATCAACAGCTCCCACCGTGAGTAAAATTAATATTAAATTTCATTCAATAATAATAATAATCTTAGTATTAAATTTGACAATTTTTTTTTTTTTGTTATTTATTAGAAAAATGAAGCTTCTCAATTAGTTGAGATTGGTGCTAATAATGTTTTTGGGATGAAGGAATTTGGAGAAGGAAGTAGAGTTTCAAGAAACGCTGGGCCTGGTGGTGCTGATAAAGATGATGATGATAGCGACGATGATAGCGACGATGATGATGACGATGATAATCATGGAAAACCTAAACGGTCTCCTCAGTCTGATGAGTCAGATAGTTCTTCATCAGAAGAAAATTAAAGACGATTGTGATGATGATGACAATACAATCACTTTAAATTCATAACATAAAGTTTTGTATAACTGAATATTAAAAAAATTAATTATATTATTTGATTGTTCTTTTCCCTTCCGTATAAAATTAAAATTAACTTACCTTATCACAATAATATTATTATTGATAAATAAATTGTTTAATAAATCAATATGTAAAAAAAAAAAATTATTGTATATTCGAAAATTTAAATAAATACAAGTTATCATTTAAAAAATATTTTTATTTTTAATATTTACCTTTAACTGAATCCGTTAAATTAAAAAAATAAATAAATAAACCAAAATAGTATATACCTTTTTAAGACTAATCAATAATATATCCTTGAAATTTAATAATAACAAATTTATCAACATGAAAATATGAAAAAAATAAAAGTAATAATCACTTTACACTGATAATATATTTTTATAGTACATTTGTGTTTTTGCAAAAAATAAAAATAGATATTTACAATAGTTTGAAAATTTGCAATACAAAAAAAAATAAAAATATAAGTAAAAAAAATTAATTAAATATATTCTATTTATTTATTTATTGTTAATTTAAACGTAGTTTATAAAAAAAAATAAATATTTATTTAAATTACTTGAACAAATAAGATTAACATATTTTTTTATTTTTAAATCATCAAAATAATCTGTTGATGCAACTCAATAGAATTATCAAAATCCTTTTTCTATCCGATAAAAAAAAATTTATTATTTTTAAAAATTTAATGACATAGACAAATAAATTTTAAAACATAATTCTACGATTTTTTTTTTCATTTAAATCATGATAAGAATTAAATAATTTAAAAAGAAAAAAAAATGACATGATAATTAGAAATCGCTTTTATTTTGTCTTGTGACTCACTAAGATGAAATTTATTTGAAAAAAAAAAAATGAATTTTAATTAAATTAATATAAGCAAAGATCATAATTAATTATTATTATTTTTTCAGCTGAAATAATATACTTAAAAATTTTTTAATTAATATTTTAGGTATTTAGTTTTATTGTATTTATCAATCATCAAATTAATTTTTTTTTTAAATGGCCTTGAAATAAATATATATTGAATTTATTTTACCAAAAAATATAAATAAAATTTTAATTATATAATGCCAATTTAATTTCGTAAATTTTTAAAAATTAATTTCTCAAAATAATACAAATAAAAATTAATTAATAATATTAATTATTAATTATTCATTGCATGGAAAAAACATACAAGTGTATGTATGATAATATATTTTGTTACCCGAATTAATTATAAATAAAATTATCACAAGGTTAATTTTAAAAGATATTACAGGTGTGAACCAAAAAAATAAAACGTAAATATTTATTCAATAGAGAATTATATATAAATCCATGTTTTATAATTATTTTTAGTTTTTTTTTTTTAAACATAAAAATTAACCATCGTGTAATTAAGCTAAAAAAAAAGTTGACAAATAAAAAGAGACATTGATAAATTTATAAAAAATAAAATTCACAATCAACATGTATTTTTTTTATTGTTTATTATTATTTAATACAATGAAATTTATTGAGCCAACAACTTCATCAATTTGGGATTCAATGCCAGTTTTATCACAAGGAAAAATGGCATTTTTTTATATAATTGGTAATTCAAAAGAAGCAAAAGAAACATGGACAAATTTTAAAAATGCAGCACATTTATGGAAACATCTTAAAACTGTTGATGATAATATACCTGGTTATGGACAAATAAAAGGTATGCTCATAGCACTTGATGGAAATGAAAAACGTGCATTAGAAATAACAAAAAAATCAGAAAAATCAACATTTATACTTGGTGGATTTTTATTGGGAGGAGCAGCTGGTGCAATTGGTGGATCAATAGCATCAGATGCGGTATTAACAGCATCAATTCATAAATCAATTGGTATTATTGATCATGCTATACATTTTGAAAAAAAAACAATGAGTCAACATGTTGATGTTGTTTTAGATTTAACTCTAGCAGCACTTGAACATAATATTATTATTCCGTTCAAAGAAATTGGAAATGTTATTAAAATTACAAAACGTCTAATGATGTTTCCAATTTAAGATAAATTAATATTTCATTTTAGTATTGTGTTTATCATTTTAAATGTATTTTAAAATTTAATTTGTAAAAAGATATTGTTAATTGATAACCAAAAAAATTATTAATTTTTGAGAATTATTTTTAAATATTTGTGAGACACGTGTTATTTTATTTTATTATTATTTTTTTTCAACAAAATTTTATTATTATAAAAATATGAAGGTTGTTTTAATTTATTCTTCCGCATATTTTTTTTTTTATATTGACATGCATGTACTTATTTTTTTAGTGACAAAATGATAAAAAATAAAGTTGGAATTTTTATTTGTTTTTTATCACTACAGCCTTCAGGCAATATACAAAGTTTTGTGTCAAGTAAAATTTGCAATATTTATATTTAAATATATTTTTTTTCATATTTGTAATTTTATTATTTTTAGTTTTACTCACTTCAAGGCTGTTTAAATAATTCTAATCAAGCAGCTTTAAATAACATATATTATATAATATAAATATATATTTTTTATGAATAATTTACTTAATAGTATTGAGATGCCTGATTTTTATTTTTAAAGAGTTGAACTGTTGTTTGATGCTATTTTTTGAAAATTATTTGACTATGCAAATTAAATTAAAATAGAGATTGGAATTTAATTTTTTTTTTTTTTTACAAATATTATTGTTATTGTTGATTATTTAAACCGATAAATTAAATATATATGTTTTACCAGACAGAACATTTTTTAATTGGATTCATGTTGGATCCAGATGGACAATTAAAATCTTTTGCAAACTCTGGCATATTTGATAAAGTTCCAACAATTCGAAATTTGATTGGCGCATGTTCGTCATCAATATCTGATAGTATATCTTGCGGGGTAGTTTTGTTACACCATAAATTCGCATAACTTATCCAAAACAACTGTTTTGGAGTGTAGACCAAACCAGGAAGTCGTTTATCCATATTTAATGATTTTTCATAGGCTCGATAAGCAGCTTTCAATCCACCATTATCAGCAACATTTTCACCTTGTGTAAGACGTCCATTCAACTGAAAAAAAAAATAAACAAAACGTCTTATATATCAATAAATAATTTAAAAAATAAAAACAATAAAATCACGATAAATAATTACCTTCAACCCAATTTCTGGAACTGTATAATTTTCATATTGTTCAATAATGCATTTTGATTTGTTATGAAAATTTTTTGTTGAAAGTGCTGTCCAGTAATCATTTAAACGACCTGTTGCGTCGAAATTTTTCCCACTAATATCAAAACCATGAGTAATTTCATGGCCTATTATTGAACCCCACACAGCATAATTTATGTAATTCGGTTGTTCAAAATCAAAAAGTTCATTTGTAAGTATTTTATACGAAACCACTGAAACAAATTAATGACAATTTCATTATTATATATATAATTAACAAACTATTCTTGTACATTTAGAAAATAAAAAATACCTATAGAGTTTGAATAAGGATGAAAAGCAGCAACTCCACGAATCATGTAAGTTCCCAAAATAGGCCATATATTTTCGTTATTATATGTCAGCATATATTTTCGTTCAAATAAATCGATTTTCCCGATTGAATCAAAAACATTTTCATCATCAAATAGCTCTAAATTTTTATAATATTCATCAACTTTTGAATTATTTGTAAATTCATTTAAATAGCCAATAATATTGTTAGATAATTTGAGTTTTTTTTTAGTTTTGTTCTTGGTTTCATCGTCCATCCAATCAGTCTCTTCGATCATTTCATTAAATTTTTCTTTGATATTCAAACTTATTTCCAAAAGATGATTGTGGGCATTTGTTAATTTAGGAAAATTATGATATTGAACATAAATTGCTCCCGCTGCAATTGGAAGCTTATCCAATACAAAATCAGCACACTTTTCGTTGAGGGCCAATGCAGCTGATATCCAATTACTATATATGTGTTTCCACATAATATAGTTGGCTATAGTTTTTGTTTCTGTTGACTTTAACAAATATTGTAATTTTTTCATATAACTAATATTTTCAATAATAATAATTGTCGATGAGTTAACTGGAGAATCACGATGATAATTGATATATTCTTGCCAATTAAAAAAAGAATAATTATTTATCAAATCACTGAGTGTCATTTCAACTGTATCAAAAATTGGATTTAATTGTTGTTCTTTTGAAAGTCTTGCACGACCTAGCTCAATCTCAAAATCAATCATTTTTTCAAGGTCATCTGTGTAATTCATATTGTAAATTGAAGCATCCAAGTTAAAGGCAGACGTAAACGTGGTATTGTAATAAGCATTGACTTCAGAATTATTACGACCTTGAATAAAATCTTCTAAACTCAAGTCAGATGGATACGGTTCAATTATGATATGAGAATCATCCAAATATAACTCAAATTGAAAAAAATAATTTTTCCATTGTGTTGTATTACCAACATTAAATATGGTTTTGTTGAAATCAAATGCATTTTCATTCCATTGAGATCCTTTTAAAACAGGCCAGCCTCCACTGGGCTTCACTGAATTGAAAAATGTACTAGTACTTTTATTATTACAAGCTTTGTATAACGTCTTGGCAAGCTTTAAATATTTAAACTCATCAATTGAACTATTTTGTTCGAGTATTGTTTTAAAATTTTTAAGAAATTTATCATCTACTTTCGACAATCTTTCTACTTGACTTAAACCATCAGTTGATTCGGAAGACTTTAAAAAACCTCCACAGGAAAACTGATAAAAATCATGACAAGGCTCAATACTTGAGTCTATCATTTTTAACATTCGAGAAGCTAAATATCCGGATGTAAAAAAAAACATACATATATATTATTATTAATTTCAATACATAGAATTATTAAGTCATATATATATGACTTAATGACAATTTAATTCGAAAGAAAAATAATCAAGAATAATTTTTTTATCCACTGTAAAATTTAAATGAATAGTGTGATAATAAAAATATTTTTTTTCTTACCAGCATGAATACAAGCAGGTGTTTCACAAAAATCAGAAACATTTTTTTCAGTAGATGACGGTTGATTGCCTGTCGAATAAAAAGTAATATATATATATATAAATGCGTAACTAATTTTATATCAATATAATTTTAATAAAATTCAAGTATGATGAGAATAATAAGTTTTAAAAATTACTAAATAATTGACGAATAATTCACTGCTTGGAATTTGAATTGGCAAAAAAAAAAGTTATTTACTTAATTGAATGTTATAAAAAAATAGTGTTAATTGTTTTCTTTTTATTTTCACTTACCATGAACAAGTCCAGCAAATATATTAAAATAATAGCCAACAAAAATAAAAACACCAAATAAAAAAATAATAGCAAATAAAAATAATAGCGAAATTACGAATACTGGCTTTTTCTTCATTTTTCTGCAGTCTTCAACAACACGGTTCACTCGTTGACAAATGTATTTTTCTAATGAACTTTCGGACTATTTTACACCTCAATTTATACTAAAATTCTTATCAGTTGACTATATTGACTCATTTACTAACGACATTTCATGTATTGAGAGAAGCATGCGTCAGCTAGTTTTATCTTTTTTCCAAAAAGCCAAAAATATATTTTTTTTTATTCTATTATCTTATCATGTGTGACAAAAAAAAATTTATCAGTCAGGTGACTCAAAAAAAAAAAAAAAAAAAAATCTCATTAAGAACGATGAAACTATCGTCATTATTAATTTTAGAATTTCGATAGTTTTTAAGTATTATTTAAAGTAAAGAAATTATAAATAAAGTGCAAAATTAAATAAAATTTTATGAAAAATAAGTGCGATGAAGTAAAATTGTTTATCCATTTATTTATAATTAATTTTTAAACGATGAGCGTGTTAATTTTTTTTTTTTTTGCCTCAATAAATAATATTTTATTTAAAAACTTTAGATATTTTAATTTTTTCGATCTAATAAGACTAAATTAAAATAGAATATCAAGTTTTAGCAAGTTTGCTTTCAACAAACGTGACTATTTTTTTTTTTCAAATTTAAAATATGTTGATAATAATAAACAAAGAAATCTATATTACCAAGAGTTATAAACGTTATAAACATGCAAAGTATTAAGTACATAACCTAAAAATAAATAACATTATAATTGCTTGACAAATTTTGCTGTTAAAATTGTAAACATAAACAATTACACTTTGATAATTAACAACAATATTATACAAGAAAAAAAGTCTAATAAAACTATTTAAAAAAATAAAGATAAAGATAATTTAATAATCAGTGATTATTGTAAATAAAAACAATGGCAGTTGTAGCAACAAATAATGTTTCTGGAATTCCAGATAAACATTGGCAACCACCATTTGTTACATTTGAAACAACGTAAGAATTAATTAATTAAATTTATATTTAATAAATTTTAAATAAATAAATAAATAACTTGAGCTTTTATTTTCTTTTAGAATGGGTGAAATGGAAATTGAACTTTATTGGAAACATGCACCAATAACATGTAGAAATTTTGCTGAATTAGCAAGACGTGGTTATTACAATGGTACAAAATTCCACAGAATCATCCGTGATTTTATGATTCAGGGTGGTGATCCAACTGGTACTGGAAAAGGTGGTGTCTCAATTTATGGTGAATGTTTTGATGACGAAATTCATGATGATTTAAAGCACACAGGTAAATAAAATAAACTAAATATTGTTGTAAAAATATTAATTTGTTAATCATTCATCTAATAAATTATTTAAATTTAATTTTAACAGGTGCTGGAATTCTTTCAATGGCAAACTCTGGTCCAGACACAAATGGATCACAATTTTTTATAACATTGGCTCCAACACAATGGCTCGATGGCAAACACACAATATTTGGTAATTAAAAAAAAAATAATAATATTATAAATAAAATAATCTACCTAGTGTTAATAAAATGATTAATATATTTTTTTTTTTGATCAACAGGTAGAATACATTCAGGTATGCAAATTGTCAAAAGAATTGGGCTAGTTGAAACTGATAAAAATGATCGTCCAACAGATGATGTTAAAATAATAAAAGGCTCTGTACAAAATATTTAAAAAAATAAATTAATTTATTCAAAATAATATAAACGTATTAATTATTAAATTTACCAACAAATTATTAAACAAATGATTCAAGTACAAATATTCCAAAATAAATAAGTAAAGATATTTTTATAAATTGAATAAATCATCAACTTGAAATTGAATAGAAGTGGGTTCAGGTAGGTAGTTGTTGATTTTATTTATTTTTATTATATAGGGTCTTGTTGAGGATAAAAAAACTGACAAAAAAAAAGATGTTGGGGGAAGGGGTGCAAACGAGGGAGGAGCACAGGTAGATCAGCAGATACCTGCGCTACTTGCTTTCTCTATTCAACCTGTTGTATTCAAGACAAATATCATGTTTTTTTTCTTCTTCTTATTCTTTCTTTCCACTTTTCTTTTCATCTAAAATCTCAAACTGGAATTTATCTCTGGTTACTGTGGCAGTTGTGCTGCTGCGTCGGTTTTTTATTTTATTTTTTTGTTATTATATATTCTAAACGATGCTTTTGCAATTTCAACTGTTACTAGACGCTCAAGTGTGTTATTAAAAAATAAAAAATAATATGACTAATGTTATAATAAATAAACAAAAATATTGTTATAATATTAAATTGATTATCATTGATTATCATTAATTTACAGTGCTTAAATAATTATGTTATTTTGAGGGAAAAAAAAGCAAAAACATTTGATCTGTGAAAAATAATATTTTGGTGTATTAAATAGCATGGAACCAAGTTATCGTGTTGAGACATTTACAATGCCAGTTAATAAACTCAATGACAATGAAATGGATGATGTTAAATTTGCAAATAAATTAAAAACAAATGATGATAATATTGAAAAAAAAATATCAGTTATTAGTTTAATTAAAGATTTCGAATCAATTGTTAATAAAAATGAAGAAATTAGTTTACCAGTATTTGGTGAGGTCAAGTCAAGTCCATCAAAAAAATTTGTTAAAAAAAAAGAAACAATAGTAACAGTTGCTCCAGTTACTTCAAGTGTTCCAGTTAATGTTGTTGAAGAAAATGATGTTTATAAAATTGAAGACAAAAAAGATGACCAAGTTAAAGAAATAAATATTAAACAAAGTGAAAAATGTGAAGCTGAAAAAATTAATGACAATGTTTTGGAGCATGATGAAAATAATACTGTAGAAATTCAAGAAGACAAATATAATGAACAAAGTGTTGATACAGTTGATGCAATTAATGAACCAATTTATGATGTACCAATACCTTGGCATTTGAGACGACCAATATTTACAAATGAAACATTAAAAAAATCAGAATTTATAAATGAAAATAGTGAAAAATTAATAAGAACAAGTAGTTTAATGTCAATTGATGAACTTGGTGAAAGTCTTATTGATGATGACAATGATGATGATAATAATGATGATAATTGTAATGAATTTTGTTGTCATGGTTTAAAAAATGGTTGTACAGTAATAAGACAAAAACCAGAACAAATAACTGAAGATATATTTAAAACAAATTGGTTAAAAAGAATTGAAGAATTACGTGAACGTGAAACAGCAATAAATAATAAAGAATTAATATTAGCTGAAAGAGAAAAATTATTATTTAAAAAAGAAAAAGAATTACGTATACTTGAAAGATTATTAAAAGAAAAAATTCGTAATGCTGAATTATTTATGAATCGTTGTAAATTAATTGATACTAAAACAATTGATTTACAAAATAAAAAAAATGATGTACTAAAAGTTGAAGTAAAAAATGATGATTTAAAAAAATATAAAAATGATAATATTGATGATAAAATACATGATAAATATTATCATGAAAAAATGGTAAAAAAAGATAATGCTAAATCATTAATTTCACTTGGATCTGAAAAATCCTTGGATTTAAAAAATCCTCCAAATTCAAAAAGTTCATTAATAACAACAGCAACAGCACCAGCAGCATCAGTAGCATCTGTAGCATCAGCAGCACCATCAACAACAACAACTATATCATCATCATCACCAAAAAAAAAATTACCCATTGCAGAATTAAATGTACCATTAAAAAATCAACAATCTGTTTATCATTCACAAACAAGTTTTCGTAAAAAACGTAAACAAAAAATATGTTATGATGATTTAGATTCAACATTGTCAGCTGATATTGGTGATTCATCATTCATTGTAACATCAACAAAATTTAATCCTGAAATATTTAAAAAACCAATGGCATTTACAAGATCATCAAGTGAAAGAAGACCAAAAAATTTTTTAGAAAGACCACTAAGTAATATATTTGAAGATGATAAAGTACTAAAAAGAATTAGTGATAATATTCTTGTATCACAAGATGAAAGTACTATATTTCAAGATTATGGTTTAATTGATAATCATAATAAAAAAAATGATAATAAATCAACAGCATATTTAGATTTAGATAATGGTAGTTTAAATAAAATAAATAATAAAAATCAAAAAATTAATAAAAAACAACAATGTAATAATAAAACAACAACATTGTGGAATGAAAAATCAGATGAATGGTTACAAAAAAAGAGACAAGCATATAATTCAGCAAATCAAAAAATTCCAATTGAAGATTTTGATACAACACCAATTAATAATAATAAAGAAAATCATTCAAATGATTTTAAAAATGATATTTGTCAAAAAATTAAAACACTCAAGGGAATTAAAAAATTTGGAATATTTCGTTGATTTATTTGTAATTAATTTTTAAATATTGTAATTATTATAAGCTAACGTCTGGTACGTTAAAAAATAAAAAAAAAAAGATCAATTAATCTATGATTGTAGATAGTTTTTAATAATGATTTTTAAATACATTCTACATTAACAAATTTGTTTGTTTTTTATTTTAATTAATAATTATTTTACCAAGATGGTTTTTCACCTGGTGCTAATGTTCTTCCATATAGTGCTGATTTATCTCTGAATTTAGTCATTCTTTCATCCTCATTACGATCAAACCAATGACCAAGTGCAAAAGCTGTTGCAAATGTAAGAGTTGCAATTCCAAAATTTTTAAATACCGCTGGTCTCAATGGATGTTTCCAATACCATGACATAGGTTCTGGCATTTTTAATAGCTTTAATAGTAACTATTTTTAATTATGCAAATTGTTTTTGATTTTCTTTTTCAGCTAGACTCTTTTTCCAAAGTCTTGTGTGACGAATGTCAGCGTAGATCAATGAAGAAGTAATAAGTGGAAATAATATTGATGTTATGTATGGCTTAAATTTTTGCCAAGCTGTTTTTTCAACACCCATTAATCTGTAATTATTTTTAAAAAATTATTAATAATCATATTGTCAAACTTTGATTACATAACAAATCATAATTAAAAAAAAATAAAAAATAGATGTATATTTTTTGAGGTTATGTTTTTGTTGAATGAAATTATGTAATTATTTTTTGACAATTTAATAATAATAAACAAAAGATTTGTTGTGTTACAGTGTAAATGATAATATTTATTTTTGTTATTTATCAATGTTTATTGATTAAGTGTCTACTTACTTGTTAATTAATCGCCCAAAATAAAGGACTGATTTGCTTGTGTCTCGAAATTTCTACAATTCACTCAATAATCGAAATGATAATAATAGTAATTTTTGTTGTCAATAGATCAGTCGGTAAGTAAAAAAATGATAAACATTTATTTACCAATTGATGATTAAATCAAATTCAAGCGCAAGTTAATTTTAAAAATCTAAAAAAAAATAATTCGTAATTGGTAAATATAAAATGTAATACATATAGGTATATTGATAATTTCTATTTGCAAATAAAATGATTTTTATGAAGGCTAAACCTGGGAATAAAAATGAAAAAAAAAAATCATAAATAAATATGACTGACTGTTGAGTATTACGTGAGATCATAAAATAACAAGAACAATTACGTAGGTGTTAACAATAATTGTTAACATTTAATTATTGTCACCTATGTACATTTAACATTAAAATTCATTTAATAATATTATTTACCTATTATTATCATTTTCAATCATAAAACTAAATTATTAAAAACAAAAAATCGATATAAATCTATTTTATATTTTTAAAAATGTATTTTAATTATTTAATAATTTAACTTTTAACTATTTTTTTTAATGTATGATTCATTTGTTTTATAATTTATAACAAAGTAACCCAATAACCTCATTTATTTATTGTATTGTTTGTATAAAAATTAATTTTAATAATTTCACGATTTCTTTCTTTATTATTCATTTATTTGTGACTATAAAAATTCATAAATAAAAAAAAAATAAACAAAGACTTTTGAATTTATAAAAAAATATATATTTACAAGTATCAAACTTTCTTTATAATAAACCTTGACGTTTTAATCAAATGCGTCTCACAATGATACGAAGTTCGAAATGGATTTAACATTCAGAAAATATTCAACAAAAAAAAAAAAATATAGACATATCCACAATATAAAATACAAATAAATTCAAAATAAAAAAAAAAAAAAAATTGCAAACATGCAGTCTGCAAAGTATTACATGTGTCATGCGAATTAGAGTGACTGAGAAAGAGAGAAGGGGGTAATTGAAGAAGAGAGAGAGGAGAAAAAAATTTAAAAAAAAAAATAATTTGTTGATGATGTTGGTGTGTGTTGATGACAAGGCACCAGAGTACACCAGTCTCCCCAGGGGTATTGATAAAAGAAGGGATAAATAAAACCCGTTTATTGGTTGATAAAAAAATAAATATTTAAGAAGGGGTAATAATAATAAAAAGAGGAGAAATATTGACAGGGCACAAAGTAGGGGTAACATCAGCTGTTCACTGACAGTTTGCCAGGCGTGAGCGTAATGGTAGTTGTGTATTATTATTATTTTCATTGCGCTTGTGTGTAATTTTTCTTATATCTGTCTCTTTCTTTAGCCTATTTTTATTTATCAATTTATCTCTTTTACTCATTTACTCACTCTATCTTTTTTTAATATTATTTTTCTCGGGGATACACTCTGTAAAGGCAATATGGCCGTCGTTCACTAAGAACGACTGCTTTTATATACGTCGCGCAACACCAGAGACAAAGAAACAACGCAGTTTATAAACTACATATTTTATTAGTGAATTAAAATTATACATTATTATTTAAACACAAAAAAAAAACAACAACAACAATATCAAGAAAAAAAATAATAATAATTAAATAAATTTTATTTACGTTGTTGTTATTATTTTTAATATTAAATAATATTATTATCATTGTGTTATTGTTTAAAACGTCACTGCCAAAAACGTATTGTTGTTTCTCTCTCTGTGTGTTTGTGTTTGCGTGTGTATGTGTGTGTGTGACAAGTGTTTATAAATGTGTCAGTGTTGTAAAAAAGATCAAATTTTTTTAAGTGTAAAAAAAGAGTTGATTAATTTAATTAATTAATTTAATATTTAAAACAAAGAAATATATTATTTTGAAAATTTTGAAATTTTGGAGTTTTTGAGTTTCATTTGTTGTTTTTTTTTTTTTATCTATTGAAGTACATAGCCAACTGGCATTTTTTTTTTTTATTTTTTTATTATTGTTTATTTATTGTTAATATTATTGTGTGTGTGTGGGTATAATTTTTTTATTTTTTTTTTATTTTGGGGGTAGGGACAAGGTCGAGTTAAGACAAGATTAACAATTGATTATAATGCTGGAGCTTGAAGTTGTACCTGAAAGATCCATTGGTTGTGAGCAATGGGAATTTATTTTAGGCAAGTGATAAAATTATTTATACTATTGTTCTAATAATTTAAAAGTGTTGGTTATTTTTTTCAATTAATTATAATTTTATTTGTTTGTTATTAAATTGAGCTATGATAATGTTTTTTGTGTTTTAGTATTTTTTTTTTCAATGGCAATTAGCAATTTTAGTTTAATTATCATTTGTATCAATTATTTTGGATTGTTTTTTAATGTTGTATATGTGTTCTTTGTTCTATTCCATTATAAGAATAATAGTGAATTTTTGTGTAATTTAATTTCACCATGAACGGCGTTGTGTTTACTTTCTGACCACTGACTGTGACGATAATTATATTTCCCCCTCTATTACTATTTATAATCAGACAATAATTATTCATCTTTTAATTATTTTATTAATTAACATTTATTTGGCTTTTAAAAATTCATAATTATATAATAAAAAATTTCGAATTTTTTTTTTGTTATTTTTTATTTTGTGACAATTTGCCAAAATTTTTAAGAATTTTTTCTTTTAATTTTATGCAATCATGTTGATATTTTGTAAATAACATATTTATCAGTAAAAAAAAATCATATTTTGATTTATAAAAAATTAGTTAATATATTTTTTATTTTTTTTTCATTCCAGGAATGCATTTTTCTCAATCTGTATCAATTATACAATCGCAAGTGGGCATTATAAGAGGAGTACAAGTACTTTACAGTGATACTGTGAGTAAAAAATAAATAAACTAAATATTTATTAAAGAAAATTGTTAGTTTAATTGCAAAAAGAAAGAATAAAAAAATATTATCAAGGTTAAACAGAAAAATAAAGGAATAAATTTTCTTTGAAATTTCAGAATCCATTAGAAGTAGACTTAGTTATAAATTTACCTCATGATGGGGTAAGATTGATATTTGATCCAGTTGTACAGAGGCTAAAGATCATTGAAATATATAATATGAAATCTGTTAAATTGAAATACTGCAGTTTACCATTTAATTCACCAGAAGTTTTACCATCAATTGAACAAATTGAACATTCATTTGGTGCAACACATCCAGGTGTTTATGACAGTGATAAACAGGTAAAAAAAAATTGATTAATCAACATGATTATAACAGCTAAACAATTGATAATAATTATTAATTTTATTTATAGGTTTTCGTGTTAAATTTTCGAGGTTTATCATTTTATTTTCCAATTGAATCAAAATTTCAACCTGGTTATGCTCATGGTTTGGGCTCATTACAATTTCCAAATGGTACATCACCATTGGTTGCTAAAACTGCAATTTATGTTGGTAGTATGGGCTCAGGAGCTATTGGAAGTGAAGAACATTCTTTAAAAACTCCACCACCACCTTTACCATTGGTACGTAATTTAATCAATTATCATCTCTCAATTATTTAGCTATAACTTTTTGTTGTTATTAATATAATTTTAATTTTCCACAGGTTTGTTATCATAATAATTTATATTTAGAAAAAGCTGAAGTTGTCAGAGATAAAGTTAAAACTCGAGGATTAAGACTGCATCTATTTACTGAAGGAAGTTCAGCAATGAGAGTTTTACTTGAACCGAAAAAATATAATCTTACTAAAGAGGTCTGGTTTGGTGATAGTTGTGAGGATGTATTGAGTGCATTGGGTGCACCATCAAGAGTTTTTTTTAAAGCTGAAGATAAAATGAGAATTCATAGTCCTCATGCACATAAAAGAGATAAAACAAGACGTTCTGATTTTTTTTATAATTATTTTACTCTTGGTTTAGTAAGTTGAGCATTTTTAATTTTTCATAATTAAATATATTTTCATTTATAATTGATTTATTTGTGATTATTTTTTAGGATGTTTTATTTGATGCAAAAACTCAATGTGTCAAAAAATTTGTATTACATACAAATTATCCTGGTCATTATAATTTCAATATGTATCATCGTTGTGAATTTACATTGACATTACCACCAGAAAATTGTGCTTCTGATAATGGAAAACTAATTGATGTTAGTCCAACTCCAATCACTGTGAGTACTTTAATTTCATCAAGATTTTTCTTTGAATTAAAGTGAGAGACTGCATATGCATTTGAATGAATATAAAATTATTATTATTGTTTGAATGATTTGAGAGAAAAATAAATAAAATTCCAAGCTTCAATGATCAAGTTTAAAATATATATTTTTAGATTACTGCCTACACAAAATGGGACAAAGTGAGTGAACAACTTAAAGCAAGCTCACGTCCAGTTGTACTGAATCGTGCATCATCAACAAACACAACAAATCCATTTGGTTGTACATTTTGTTATGGAATAAGGGATGCAATTGTTGAAGTTATGGCTAATCAACATATTGCAAGTGTTACACTGTACACAACTGCGTGACCCTAAAATAATTGACTACATTTTCATAAATTATATTATAAATGCTTTTGTGGTCGATAATTAATAATCCATTAAAACAAAATTCAAAATAAATAAACAAAAATTACCATTTAAAAACAAGTACAAGAATAAAAAAATGAAAATTAACAAAAAAACAAGAAACATACAAAATACAAAAAAAAAAAAAACGTACTAAAAATTGAAAAAGGAAAAAAAAATATATAAAAATAAAGAAAACACAAAAAAAAAAATATTTAAAAAAACAAATAAAGTGTTGCACCCCTTTTTTTTGGAAATCCTTGAAACGGATATTTCTTTTTTCTTTTGCTAAGGGGTTTAATGCAGTTTTTTTTTCTTTTTTTTTTTTTTGTGTGTGTGCAAATTTGAAGCTTTTTTTTTTTCATATTAAGAAAGCTTCGTCTGTGAGCATGGGCACCGAATCGAGTGATATGATTTCCCGTAGCATTTTATTGTAAGCTAATTAAATATTCAAAGAAAAAAAAAATGAAAAGTTAAAAAAAAAAAAAACTATAAAATTAACACATAAATGACAAAAAAAAAAAAATACTACAAAAAAGAAAAACAAAAAAAAAAAAGTTGTGAAATAATATTTTTTGTTGTATTTATGCAAATGGATATCGAAAAGTTTTCTCGGGCCCTGCCTAATAACCGAGTTTAAAATAATTAAAAAAAAAAAAAACCCATAATAATAAATAAATATTAAATGTAATAGTAAAAATATAAAAAATGAAAATTAAATAACTTGTTAGATAATAATGGGCAATGATCATGATAACTTTTTAATTTAATTATTAGAATACCAGTTGACATGTCAAAATTAAAATAAACTGGTTTTATTAATTGAAAAAATAATTTAAAAACAAATAAAAATATATAAAATTATTAAAACACAAAAAAAAGTAATAATCATGTTTGCATGAATTATATAAAAAAAAATATGCTTAATTTATTTATTAAGTTATAAACTTTCAGTCGCCTTTGATAGATAAAATTTTATCGTAATTATTTATAGACATTGAGACATAATAAGATTTATTTATATAAAAAAATATATTTCATATTATTTTTTAATTAAAAAAAAAAAAATTTGATTGTAAGTAATTTGTTGAGTAAATTAACAATTCTAGTTTTTATTTATTATTTTTTTTTTTTCTTTGTAAGACAATAGATTGTGTTTATCTTTTTACGATATAAATTTTCATGAAAATAATGGTGAATAAATAAATGATATAAATAAAAAATATAAAAAGAAAAAAATAAAAGGCAATTTTCTTTTATTTTCTTTAATATATCTTTTTTATTTTATCATTTTTAAATTCTTGGTGATTGTCATTATTCATGGCACTTTAAATATAATTATTATTTTTTTTTTTCGATGAACGTATGTACATATCTGGAGTAAACATATTGATAAGCCATACCGTTTTCAATGTTAAAGTTATTAAAGAAAAAAAAAAATTTGTAAATACTTCGATCACTTTGTTGAGTTTATTATTTTATTTTTTCACATTAATGACGTATATTAAAATGACACTGTTTTTTTGTTTCTTCTTCTTCTTAATTAGAAAATTAAAATTTAAAATAATAAACGTAAATAAATAAAATAACAAAGTACCATGTTAAGATTTATGAAAATATAAATCTATAGAATAATGACTAGATAAAAAAAAATAAAAAATAAAAAAAAAACAAATGTAATCATGTGTTTTACTAGAAGAAAAAAATTTAATTCATATTAGAAAATTTAAGGAAGTTTTTTCTTTTTCTTTGATATGAATTTAATTAATATGATAATTATATACATATAAATTTGGACTTTTTAAAACTGTCTAATAGGTACTTACGGGACACATTTTTTATAAATCAGTCAACGACAAAAAAAAATCGTTTAATTGTAAAGAAAAAAAAAAAAATTAATGATAATTAAAATACCGATAACTGTAAAAAATGAATAAATAATATTTCGATTACATTTGGAATGAAAAATTAAGTAATAATAGTTCAGATAAATATGAAATAAAATTTTTTGAAAATAAATTACCTTTATAGGTACAAAAAAAATATTTAAAAAACACAAATTTTGAAGATTGAAAGAATGCTGATGATTTTTTAATTAAAAAAAAATATTTCAAATAATTTTTGGCTAAAAGAAAAAATGAAAAATAAATAAATAAATGATACAAAGGGTAATTATATTTTTATGGAAATTAATATTTTTTAATATTCTGTTTTTTATTTTTTTTCGTTATTTTTTAAATCATGTGTGAGTATGTGAAATAATAATCTTGTATACCTGAGGTTTTTTCCAAAATGTGATCAACTGACTCTCAAAAATCAGTAAAATGAAATAATAAAAAAACTGGCTCATGAAAAATGAAATAAAATAAATTGCGATAAAATTATTTTAACAGAATATACCTAATTAAAAGAAATCTAATATTTTTTCTATTTTTCGTTTTTTTTTTTCACGATAGATTTATTGTTGATAAAAATACTAAATAATACCTGCAAATCGCACAAATTTGAAGAAAAAAAAAAACATCTAAATTTGCTTTAACGCATTGTTTCATTGTAAATAATTTTAAATCCTTAAATTATTACACATTTTTAAAATAATTAAAATCAATATTAACTTGTGATCAAATTAATAATAGTAACTAATTTTTTTCTTTATTGTTAATTTTTATTTTCCCGCAGTCTTTTTGAATAATTATTTTCGCTATTATTTTAATTGCCTATGATAATCAGACCTAAAAAAAAAATTGCGCATATAATTTAATATTCTTTTTTTTTCTTTTATTTGCAAATTAACAATTAAAATATTTTCTAAAAAATAATTTATTTTATTAATAGTTTGACTTGTTATTATTAATTTTATAATTCAATAAAAAATTATTTATTTAGCACTTGATAATGCGTGTCGGCAAAAAGAAAAAATAATTAAAAAAAAAAAAAACCCAATAGATTTCAAGTAATTCAAATTTAATGTTAGAAATAAAATAAAATTAATAATTATTTGTAATGTATAATAAATATTTAATATAGCGCATTGTGAATACAAAAAAAAAAAAAAATATGAAAAAAAAGATAAATAATAATTAATCTTTTTAGTGAGTTTGTAAAAAAATTTGACAATGTTTTTTTTGTCTATTTTAATATAATTAAAATTTCGTCGATATGTTTATAAATTAAGTGCGAGAGTTGAATTAAGTGTTTGAAAGAAATTAAAAAAGTAACAAAATGATGAATTTGATGATAAAGAAAATAATTAAAAACATCATTAAAATATTGTGATTAAATTTTTTGAGTATTTAAAAAATAATAAAACATTTATCTAGTTTCATGTGATTAATAGAAGTAAACTAAAAAAAAAAAACATTTTTACAATTTTATTAGAGCTTTCTTGTTAGCTAATGTGAAAACTCTTGTCTCTTAAAACGTGACCACATATAAAATTTATTATTATTATTATTATCATCATCATGATCATCATTCTATATCTCATTTTTTTTTCACTGTACATCTTGTTTTCGTTTTATTATCAACAAAGAAAAATAAAACAAAAAAAAAAATAATAAACGACATGTTTTTTCTTTAACTTAATTTTATTTATAATATAAAAACAAGTGTGATAAGAATAATAAATTTTTTTATCACAACAAAAATATATAAATTATTTAAATTTTTAAATAATTCCAAACTTTACAATTTTTTTTTTTCTTTTCACAAATGACGTGTGCAATTTTTTTATCAAAATTTATTATACTCTTGGCTAAATGAAGAAAAGAAAATAAAAGATTTTAAAAAAAATTTATTGATAGTTCAAAAGGTGGGGGTAATTAACGATACTATTTTTGGCAAATTGAAGATAAATCAATGGGGTCAGGTAAATTGAAGCTACGGGCATTTTGCCAATGTCTATCAATCACTCATCATTTATTTTCCAATAAACTTATCTTTTTTTTATTACTGTTATATTTTTTTATCCTGCAAAAATGTAAATAATAATAATGCTGATAAATCAATGATAGATTAAATGATTTGAATTTATTTGTTAACGACAACAAAAATGTAATTAACAATATTGAAATAAAAAAGTAATGTTAAAGCTAATTCTTGATAACAAAAATTTAATAAAAAATTTAATAATTGTCTGTTTAATTTAGTGGTTATTTTGGTATATTATTTTTTATTTTTTTAATGAATTTTTATATAGTAAATTGAGCGTATAGAATTAAGGATAATAAAAAAGTATGAGGATTCATTGACGCGTGGCAGTTGGATTCTCAGGAGACCTTTTAAAATCCTTTTTCCCCAGATATTCACCAAATGAACATAAAAGGACATTTTGTGTGAATGGTGGCCTTTACCACACGGGAAATTATTCTAGTTACGTAGAGCCATATAAACCACAAATCCTTCTAACATTTCAATTTATACAATTTTACTTATTTAATTTAATAATGATAATAATTAAAAACAAAACTTTAAATTTAGATAAGCAGTTTATGTGTGAATTAAATTGAATTAAATTAAATTAAATTTATCATTTGTTTAAATTTTATTCATTAGTTTATATATGATCCTTATTTTAATTATTTTAATCATTTAAATAAGAACAGGAAAAAAATATTAAGTATTTTAAAAAAGAGATTTTTTGTAAATTAAAAAAAAAAAGCTTGGATATAAATTTCATTCAAGTTTTTAGAATTAACCATTGATAAATTAATTTGTTGTATAAAAAATTATGTAGTTTTTCTGTAGTAAAAAAAGCTCAGTTCGAAGAAAAAAGAAGATATTATTACACGAAAATTACCGAATATTCACGAGTAATATGAAACTCACGAAAAAAGCTTGCAGTCGGTCGTTAGCATTTCAAGTGTGCAAGTCTATAATTTTTAATAACTATAATTTAATAAATCGAAAAATAAATATAAACAATTTAAAATAAAATTAATACAAAAATTATAGATAATAAATATTACAAGTAAATATTAAACAACTACAAATAAAAAAATAAATAGAAACAATTCTTCAAGTGGCGCCAAAAAATTAATTCGTAAATTAATATTTCTAATTAATCAATGAAAAATATTTATCTGTGTGAGAATAATTGAAAAAAAAAACTATTATTATTCAACATTATTTTCTATAAATAAATAAATTAGATATATTATATCTTTAATATATTTTTTTTGTCTAAAAAAAACCACTGTAACTGTCAGATATGAATCATTATTGAAAATAAATAATAACTGATAATCAATCATAATAATATATAAATAAATAAATAAATAAATAATAATAAAAATAATAGTAAGAAATAGAAATGAATATTGGTAAATTCAGATATGATATTTGTGGATGAAAGAGGGTGAATAGAAATGGCAAACCACGTGGACCAAAGAATCGATAGTGCAGTGTTGTCGCGCGAGGGTCAATCAACTCGTCCCAACACGGGGTCAACTCCTCATGCGCTTCACGAATGGTAAGTCATATATTATCATCCCTTATATTTATTTTTTACTCTTCTCAATTATTTTCTTTAAATATAAACTTTAAAAAATTAACAATAATCATTAATAATAATTAATTTATAAAAAAAAATAACCATGTTTGTTTTATGTAATTAAAATAATAAATAAATAAAAAAAATAACAATAGTGTTTAATTTTTTTGATTTTATTGTTATTGTTTCTGTTGTTGTTGTTGATATTATTATTTTATTTATTTTTATACTTGTAATTGCTATTTTTTTTATTTGTTTTATTTATTAATTTAGTCATTTAATTATATTTTTTTTTTGTGTTGTTGTTAACAATTAGCTAATTTTGTCTGTTTGTCTATAAATTAGGTATTTTTTTTTTTTATTTAATACTAATTGTAATTAAAAGTCGTAGTATTGATTTTGTTATTTTATTGTTTTATGTTTTAAAAAGATCAAGTGTGTTTAAGTTTGTTGTTTAAATATACTTTTTTTTCTTGTCAAATCAAATGCTGTTTTTCGAAAAAGTTTAACTCTTATGGTTTGTTTATTTGTTTAAAAGTGTTGTTGGTATAGAAAGAGAAAGAGAGAGATTAATTTAGACATATAGTTTAAACTTTGTTGTATTTTCATTGTTGAAAATTTGTGTTGTTGTTTTGAAGGGCTATTTTGAAGGGTAATTTCAGAGATAGGTGAATTACTTGATAGAACTCAAGTGGGGTCATCTCTCCTGACCCCGAGTGTAAAACTCTACTAGTGTTGATATATCTCCTTTCTAGTTTACCTTTAAATCTTTGTTTCACTCGAAGACTAAAGTGCTTGTAAATTTCCCCCTTTTATTTTATTTTTTTTAATTTATATTTTACAATGTTTTTTAAGCAATTAAAAAGAAATGAAACTTAAAGTTTTAAAAAAATAAAACTTTCTGTTATAAAAGCTTTTTTTTTTTTTGTTCTAGAAAGAAAGAAAAATTTTTTGGCTAATGCATCAAATGTAATTAATTTTAAAATAATAATTACATAATAATATTGAAATAGCCAATTTAACAATGAAAAATTGTGCCAATTTACAAGTGCCAAAAATTACCTAACATATTTTTCAAAACAAAAAATCCATAAAACCATAATTCAATATTTTTTTTTGGCTTTTAGATTAATGTATATGTATAAATTTTATTTTCACCGATACACATTGCAAATATTCAACCTATTTATTCACTATATAAACTAGGCCATTTTCTATATGAATCCATATCTAGCAAGGGTCACACATTTTTCTCATAAACGTTATTTCAAAATAAACACTAAAAAAGCTCTATTTTTTAAAAAATATTTCTTCTATATAAATTTTTTGCTATTAATTACCGAAAAAAAGAAAAATAGCCAACATTTTTTACACAATTTTTGGGTCCCATAAATCGTTTATCATCAAATACAAATAAAAAAGAAATTACTTTTCATATTTTTGTTTGTTTTTTTTGCACATTCACTGTTGAAGATTGTATTTTTTAATTTTTCCTCCACCCTTCAAGGACATCAATTCTTTTTATTTTTTTTCAATTGAAATAAATTCAATTGACATGACGTAATATCAATTTCTGTTTATAAATCTATTGAATTACATTTTATATACTTGTTGTCAAGTTCATCTGTTGTATTTACTCTGGACATTCAAATAAAAGATATTGAAACAATGAATTTATAATAATAATAATAATATCTACCCCAATAAATTTTGTAGATTTCAATTGAATAATATGTTATTTAAAGTATAATATAATATACAATGATGATGTAGCAAAAAAAATATAATATATACACGGAAAATTTTAACGCATTGTTAAATTATAATAATTAAACTAAAATAATAATAATTATCTTTATTAAATTATTTTAAATAAATTCTATTTACGGTATCAATTTTGATAGATAATAATTATTATTATCATATTCAATTAATTAATTAATTAATTTTTTTTTTTTAATTTTCAATTCAAGTTTAGTATTGACGTCAATAATGTTTAATTGGATATAGCGGTTACTTTTGTTGCATATCCGATGCAATACAACCATTTTCCTAAATCAGCTTTATCAACGTTGACATTTCTTGTGTATATAAATTTCAAGTTATACAACAACCATGTCAATTATAATTATCAATGTGTTTATCAAATAATCCGAATTTGATTTAATTATAAATTTTAATGTAATTTGTGAATTTTATTTTTATTTTATAACATTTTTTACATTGACGTGTTATTTAAAAAATGCTTGTATTTTTTATTTATTAAGTAAACATTATTATTTACTTTGTAGATTTTGTTTTATCAATAATTAAATATTTGTTTATTTATTTTAAAAGTTTATCAAAGTTATATGAAAAAAATATATTACATTTTTTTGATATTAAAAATTTTATAATGAATGATACTTTCATTTTAACGTTGACCTTTTATTTAATAAATAATTGTTGTCATAATAATGAAGATAAAATGATAATATAAAAATTTAATATTCATGATGACAATATAAAAAATAAAATAAATAAATAAGCTTGTGGATAAAAATTGTAATAATAATATTTTTTTTCTTCTTTTTTTGAATGATAATAATTTTCTACTATGCAAATTTGCACTCAATCAGTTAATATAAATTTAATTAATAATAATTTAATTTTTTTGCTTTCAATTAATTAGCTTAAAAGTATATTTCTTTTTTTTTTTTTAATTTTAATAGTTTTTTACTAAATTTAAAAATTGAAATACGCATAGATAGTTTTGTTTTTTTTTTAAATTAATTTAATAAGAATTTATTGTTTATTATTTATCGATTTTTGATATGTATTATCATGCTTCACTGGCCGCAATGAAAATTGTATTATTTTGTGGTTTTAACATAGATAAAAGCAAACATTATGTATGAAAAAAAAAATATAAAACGAATTCCATTTATCAGCAAGTCTGACTAAACGTCGATATTTTCACTTAAAAAATACTATTAAAGTCCTTTACATACTGAAATGATTATTCTCAATAAAATATAAATAAACAAAATAGACGATAAATTTTTCAATTTTAATTTAAATGAAAAAAAAATATTATTGCTATAATAAATTTGTTTATTTATATTTTTTAATGGAAAATTATTAATAAAAATAAATTCAATATAAAAAAAGAATTTATGCAATTTTATTATGTTTCCTTAAATGGTTTATTTGATAGTTTTTTATATATCATTTATTTTTTTTATATACCAAAGGCAGATTAAATATAAATTTTATTTTAAATATCAAAAAATATATATAGAAAAAAATTTATAGTTCTAAATTGCAATTAAAGAACATTATTGATGAGTAATGGTTTGTAAAAAATACAATAAAATAAAATTTTTCACAACAAGAAGTACAAAGATACATTTATCACAATTAGTAATTTATCATGAAATATCATTAATGAAACTTTGAAAGTTAAAAAAATGATAAAACATGTCATTCTAATAATTGAGTTATTTTTTATTATTGTCATTATAGTTCAAGTAATAAATTTAATTTCACAAAATTATCTATAAAATTTTCCTACCTATTTTCTTTTCTAAAACATAATAAAACAAAAAATATATATAATCAAATTAAAACACTATAATTATTGTTCATTTTTATAAAATAAAATTAACAAAGTTTTAATTATTATTATTTTTATTTTAGAAAAAAATATAATGGTAGTTTTTTAATTTTATTTATCAATTTAACGTGTTTGGAATATTTAAAATAATGTTGGTTAGCAATACAACACTTAAATATTTAATATGAGTAATAAATGCAAAATTTTATTATGATTACTTGCAGCATTTTCAATTTTGCATACCAATTGCATTTTATCCAAGTTAAAATAATAGAAACAAAAAAAGTTAAAGATTTTCTTGCTGGATTAAAAGTGAAACAAATGAAGTGGCTTTTCCGTGCAATTTCTGTTGATGAGTCAAATGTACGTGACAAGATTTTTTTTTATGTTTTTCTATGTTTACTTGATTTTTTATTTTATTTTTTTTTATTGTATTTTTTTTATGCACGAAACAACTCACGTTTTTGTGTGTTTATTTGAGATCGTGTTTGAGATTGTCCCTTCAGTAGACTTCAGTACACATCTATGTATATTTTTTATGTTTATATTTGTGTAACAAAAAAGATTTCTTGTTCACATAAAGACCTGAGAATTTATATCCAAAGTGAAATTGACAAAATCACTGGACGTATTTCAACAACTTTATCATACTAAAACTTTAAATGTTTTAAACTTTGTTTTGATTAATTTCAGTAATATATATATAAATAGTTTATGTATTTTTTTTTAACATTCAAGTTGGATAAATTTTGACCGATTAATTTGAGGTTTTACCAAATAATTTATCCTATATTTAATTACGAGTTAATTGGCACAAACAAATTGCTTCTATTAATTTTAAATAGAAAATTTTCTCAAGCTTTTTTAATATGCTTTGATAAATACTTGAAAATATTAAAATAAATATTTAAAAAATTAAAATAAATAAATAAATAAACTAGATACATCCCTGGCACGAATAAACTCACTTAAATTATTTTTAAAAATATAATAATCCATAAAACAAGGTAATAATATTAAATTTATAATATTCAGTTGAAATTTTTTTTTTTTTTTTATCATTGATAATTTATAAACAAACATATTTATTTGTTAAAATTATTAAACCAAAGATAAAATTTATTTGTGACAATAAATCACATGACCAATTAAACATATTAATTTTTCAATTAAATTCATAGAAATAAAATTTTACCAACAAATACATTATTTATTATCAAAAATAAATAAATGTCTTATAAAACAATTTATTGGTTATTATTGTGGGAGTATGTAAAACCTAAAGCTCACCGAGAAACTAGTGTTCGATAAACAGCTTTATTAAATATTAAAATATTAAAAAAACAAGATTAAAAAATTTATTCATATCATTGACATATGAATTCAAGAATTTATATACCATGTAAATATAAAAAAAAAAAAAAAAAAACTATATGACAATTGAATAATTTATGGTATGAAAATCGTGATATATCAACACATACAGTCAGGCCAGAACTTGGTTTTATTCACTTGCGTATTCATAATATATAATTTTAGCATACTCAACTTCTATGGCCATGTAGATTGTAGTTATACAAACTTTATTAATATGTAATATATACTATTTATATATGTAATATATACGTTGTTAAATATATACACAACTTTCGAGTATAAATACTTTTTCAACAAATCCGGAAATAAACTCTTTGTATTTAAAATTTTTATACATCAACAAACATATTACAGTGTTTAGTAATAAAAAAAAAAATTTTTTTTACTTACATATCATTACTTATTAATCAAGCAAATAAAACCAGTTCAAAGTAAACTTTACATTAGTGATTTTTTATAAATATTTGAATTTAATATCATGTAAAAGTTTTATTTACTTCTCTCTTTTTAAAAATAAAAAAAAACAGATGTTTTTTTTTTTTTAAATTTTGATCAATCAAAAAATAATAAAACATATGAGTTGTGTTTATCAATCAATCTTTCAAACTTTAGTAATATACATTTGCATAAAAAAAAATATAAAAAAAAATAGGGAATATATGAAAAAGAAGGTCATTGATACAAAACATCTTTGGTTCGCGTATTTTTTTACTTTTATTTTTTCTCTTTTCAGGCATTTTTTTTATTTATTAAAATGTGAGTAAGCACATATACTATTTCCAATGCTCTAAAAGTTGTTTTATTTGTAACTTTAAATTTATACTTTTACCTGGTTTTTGATATATTCATTTTTAAAGTTTGATTTTTGAAATTCACTAAGCCATTTAACTAATTAATTTATGTTTTTTTTTTTTTTAATATCATTTATCGTTGATAAAAAAAATTTTTATCATTGGTATATATTTTTGAATTAATTAATTAACAAATGTAAAAAGCTTTAAATATTATTAAATAATTTTTTTTTTTATTTGAAACGTGTGCTTGTTTGGTTTGTATTAAACAGGCCATTTTGGTATCCTAGTTTTGTGTTTTTGTTAATTTGTTTTATCGAATTGCATTGGTACACAAATGTGTGTATATAAATTAAATTTATTTCAATTTTCACAATAATATTATTTGCTTTTTCATCGTAGATAAATTCAATATTCGTGTTTACAATTGTGGCTTGAAAAATATTTTTGTCAACAATATATAAAAAAAAGTTATAAAATATATATTTTTCATTTTTCAATTCACAGATAAATAATAAATAATATATATCATTTTTTTATTTACTATTATTGTATTTTTAATGTTTTTTAGAATATATTAAATTTGTAAATGTAAACTTTTTAGCCAATTGTCAATCAAAAAGTATAAATTTTCATGATAACTATATAAAATTTCGAGAAATTTCATATCAAAAGTCATAAAATTACTAAATTACAAAGTTAGTAAACTATTTTCTATTCAATCCAATGTTTTCTAAAATTTTTAAAAGCTCCTCAAAGAAAATAAAAAAATAAAATTTACATATGATTTATTTCCATTGTGTGTCTTTGGTATTGTTATCAATAATTCTTAGCTAAAGTTATAAACTTTTTATACCATTTCATAGTACAATAACAAAAGAATTGATAATATAAAAAAAAAATTATATCATATACATGCGTATTATTTTTTTATATATATTATTAAAATTACTAAAAAAATAAAATTATATAATTTTATGAAAAAAATTGCTCATTAAAATTCTTCTATATTATTAAAATAATTTTTACAACTTTTTTTTAACAGGAATAATAAATTATTTTTCTTGTATTAACTTTTTTTAAAAAAAGAGAAAATTTTTTCGTTACTACCATCATCGTAACTTTCAACAACAAGATATTACAAGTATAAAAAATATAATAAAAAAATAGAGAATGTCATTTTGCGATGAATTAAAAATAATGAAAAAAAAAAAAACAAAAAACGTCGTAAAAGATACTTGGTGGGTTATCATCGTCGTCTTATCTCAAACTTGACGATCGAAGACGGCAGAATTAAGGTGGGAGTTATCAAAAAAAAAAAAGAGGGTCAAAAAGTCTATCTCCATAACAAAGGCAAAAGTTTCAACGATATAGAGAAAAAAATAAAAAACTAAAACATCACGTTGAGTCGTAAAAAAGAAAAACTTATTATTATGTTTTTGTTATTTATTTCCGTGTCATCGTCATTCAACTAAATATATTCTTAAATGACGATTTAATAAGCTGCCACAAGGGTTTGCTATAACATTACAATATTATCTATTTAATTGATGCTTTATAAAGCATGAAAAAAAAAAAATTTAACAATGATAAATCTATATAATATGCCTAATGAATCATTTTAAAAAAAAATTTATTTTCCATTAATTCATTAATATTCAAACATGAAAAATCTCATGATGACATTATCAACAACATGCTTAGACTATAAAAGTATCTCCACAATTTTTAGAATAAAGCTCAAATCCACGTCGTAGAAAAGAGCTTTTTTTTTTTTTTTCTTTTTGTTTTTAACAACAGTGTTATAGAAGGGATAAAATTTGCGCATGCGATTTGTTAATATCTCATAGTTTTTCACAAATTCAATAGAGGCGCTTGCAGAGCTTTATTGTGTGCATGAAGCATCATTTGTTAGAGAGTATATTCAGTATATTTGCCGCGTTTAAAAGTAGCATTACACACGTTGAACAGTGCGGCAACAACGAGTCGGAAATAAATTTATAAAAATAATTAACTAATAATATTATAACGCGGCAAAAACAAATAAAAAAACTGTTTTGTTCATATTTAATTTTTTTCTCAATTAAAATATTTGTGCTTGCAGGTAATTGACATTATTACTAAACAAAAAAAGAAAAGCTTTTTTATCATTTTTTTAATCTTGGAGTTCATCAAATGCCAATAATAAAGGTACTATTTTTGTTATTGTGTTTATTTGTTTTTTTTTTTAGTCTTATTTTTTGTGATTTTAATAATGTATTTTTTTTTTATTTTAAATTTTATATTATATATTTATTTTTGAATTTATTATCGAGCTTTTTTTTTTTCTTTACCGGATGGATGGATGGACTGGTGTCACTATAACTATAACAAAATGAGGTTACGAAAGCTTTTCAATTTGAAATAGGTCGTGTAAAAAAAAAAAAAAAAAAATAATAATAATGTTATCAATGAGCTAATTTTTTTTTTTTTATATCTTCTTTCTTGTATTGTTTTTGTGTTTTATGAAATCTTTTTTTTTTTTCATTTTTATATGCTTATATCAAGCAACTTTTGCTGGGGTTGTTTTAAAGTTACATATTTAGCTTTTTTTTGCGTAGAGCTTTTTTTGTGTCACGTGATGACAATATGAAAGAAGCGTGTTTGTGTTTTTATTTACTTGTTTATTTATTTATTTTTAGTATTTCAATTGCGTGACTTATAATGATATGAACAAATGGCTATGTAAATCATATAATTTTGCGTCAAATTTAAAATTCATCACTTGTTATAAATTTTATTTGTTCTACATTATGTTTTTTTTTTTCATAATTTATTTTTAGTTAAAAATAATAAACAAAAAAATTTTTTTTTTCAAATAAATCATTCATGATTATATTGAAGCCAGATTTTTAAGTCTTTTTATGATGCGTATTATTTAATCCAAATATATAATCCCCCCTCGTGCCATCTTAAACGTAAACAATCAAAATTTACGATAAATTTATTTCAGGAAAATTTGCTATTGATGTTATACTTGCTGAAAATAAATTTAGCACACATGATATAAACGAGGAAAAAAAAAATAAACAGCTTCATCTTTTTATCAAATATGACATCATAATTAAAATTCACCCCTTTTTTATTTTTACCTAAACCTTCATTTTTAAAATCTATTATTAAAAATTGTTTTTTTTTTTTCTTTGATGTTTTTTTTTTCTTTTTCTTTTTTAATTTGCCACTTTTTAAAACATTAAAATTTCATCAGAATTTTCTATTCATGTCATTCCTAAAATTCATTTTCTTCAATACCAAGTATTATAAATTTTTTTCACAAAAAAAATAAAAATTATTATTATTTTTTTCTTAACGATATACACAAAGTATAACTGTATAGTTATTTTTAACATGACCTCAAAAAAATTCAAATACAACATATAGCAATATTTAAAAATAATAATAATTATAATGACAATATACCAGAAAAGAAAACAAAAAAAAAAAATGTCAAGTTATCGAGATTTTGATGAAATAAAAATAAAAAAATGTCTTTAGAATAAAACATTCTCTCACTTGCTCCATTACTTTTACCAAATTTTTCCTCAATATATATCTAAAAAAAAAAAAGTAATAATAAACGAAAAAAAAATAAGAAAATATAAATTTACAAATAAAAGCTTGAATAAAATCTTGAATTTAAATAAATATTTATGTGAACCTATAATCAATTTTTTTTTTTAAATAAAAATAATAGAAAAGTTTTATTTTTTTTTTAAACAATATAAAATATATAGTTCAATTATTAAAATATAAAAATAAAAAACAATTGAGGTCAATAAATATTGAGTATATAATTGTAAAAAAAAAATAAATTAGCTAATTAGTTAATTAATTAATGAAAAAAGAAAAAATAAAATAAACTTAATTGGCTCTTGTTAAAATTAAGGCATATCCCATTTCTCCTTTAAGTATCATTATTTTTGCTTCTTGAAAACATAAAGGTTTACAATACAGTATATAGAATCCTAAAATAACATACACTTAGTTTGGAATTTGCCCCTTGGGCTCGATTGTTTGAAATTGTAGCAATAATTCAAACAAGATTTTCACATTGTAATATAGGGATTGAGAGGATGTATGTTTGTATATATATGTGAATGAGTAAAACATACGATTGTGGCTTGAATTTATTTGTGTGTATATATATGAAGACAAAGGTAGGTTAGAGGTTTCATTTTACTGTTTTGTATTTGGTTTTGTTGTTAGAAAATAATAGAAGTGATGATCGTATTGCATCACGCAAATATCTACCATAATCTTTCTTGCATTTTCATTATCAAAACAGACACATAATACAATGTTTATATGCACTTTATAAATATATATTTTCATGCATTGTATTTCACGCTTTATAAATCTACTAAAAAGATAATTTGTTGTCTTAATTTATATATATTTTTTTTAAAAATAATTCAAGTCTACACGCGATCGAAAAATTCAAACAGTAAATCATTGTTCTAATTTGTTTAGTTTATTTTTTTTTTATTAAGCTTTGCTTTTGGTTTTTTTATTCTACTAATTGTTTTGAGCTTTAATTTTTTTGATTTATTATTTTATAAACTGTGCAGATTAATATAGTTTTTTGAATTTTTAAAAGAAATAAATTTTTTTTTTTTAATTTCTTAGAGTTGTATATTTTAAAAGAAAATTATTCTTGGAATATTGTCAGAGTTTATTGTGAGAATTGTCATGCATTGTTTTGTTTTTTAAATCACAAAAATATATATATAAAAAAATAAGCTAAAAAGTATATACGATGGAATAAAAAAAAAAAATAAAAAATAGAAAAGCATTCTCAAGAGGTTACCAACCTAGAGAGTTTTCAAGTCTCGAGAGAAATATACTAGTTTTTATTTTTATGCTACCATGTTTGTTTTTTCGGTTTTTTTTTTTTTTCTATTATTTTTATTTATCTAGCATGTTTTGATATTTTCGATGTATTGTAGATAGATGATTTGTGAAATCGAAAATAACACAATTTTTTTATTTTTAGAAAAATAAAAATAATAAAAAAAATTATTTGATTTTAATTTAAAAAAAAATTTTAATCTATATTTTTATGATTAAAAAAAATATATAATTATAATAGGTATTGGGTTATTAATATTGAAAACTTGATATAATAAAATTTTAATATTTTTTCTATTTAAAATTGTTTAAAGTTTTTTTTTTTTTTAAATACAAAAAATTAAGAAAATTTATTTATTGATAACAAATTTATTAATTGAGCGTTCAACAGCGTGCTTGTTACAGTGTTATAAAAAAAAAAAAAATTTAATCAAGTTGTGGATTATTGTTAAATGAATAATATTGTAAAGTTTTGCATTCGTGTATCATGCTAGCCTATTAAAAACCAGAAATGCAGTCCCAAAATAGCAACTCAACACGAGCATCATAAATCACTTTCTCCTACTTGTTTTTCATTTTTTTAAAATATTTATTTTTCCACTGTTAAATTACTTCTATTTATTTAAATTAACGTTTATTTTCATTGGATGAAAACCAGGAAAATTATATAAAAAATATTCAATATAAATTTATAAAAAAAAAAGCAGCTTTAAAGTCTTATGTATTTTTGAATTCTCATACTATCTCTTGAACAAATAAAAAAAAGTTATGAAAAGAATAAAAAAAATTAAAAAACGGTGGAAAAATTAATCATGACGAGCAAACTTTCAAGGACTTAAGGGTCGAAAAACCAATTAACTTTGTGTAATTAATAAAAATTAAATTTTCATGACTACAAAAGAATTTTTATTTGCACTATTGATAAATGATATCTTAATTTCTTTAAAAAATTACATAAGTTAAAATAACAAAATAAAATATTACTAACTCAAGAATAAATAAATAATAATATAAAAATAGCAATAATTTTAAATGAATAAAAATAGTTGAAAAAAATTTTTAAGTAAATAATATAGTAGTTGCAGTTAAAACAGTAAATGTGTCATCTTTTTTTGATTTCTGAAAAGTCAGTGACCCCAAAGCTTCAAGTTCTTTCGAATGAATAAAAGAAGAGATAAAAATAATAAAAGATGCTACGAATGGAATAGATGAAGTAAAGAGTACATGGAAAATGATGAAAAAAATAAAAAAAATAAAATCGATTAATAGAACACCACTTAGCCCAGTTCCATCAAATACAAGTGAGAGAAATTCGTTGGATATACGAAACGTCTCAACTTCCGTATTACCTTACTTTAATTGACTCAATTAAATATCCTAGATTTTTTTTTTATAAAACTAATAATATATCTATTTTTATGATTACAGAATTTGGTGTTTATAAAATCAAGAAAATAATCTACGATTTAATTATACCAAAAAAAATTAAAATATAATTAAAGTATTTTTAAAAAGCTAAAATATAAAATATATATTTAAAAAAAAAAATAGATAATGAATGATAATTTAGTATTGAAAAAAAAATTAAATGATAATACTAAAAATAAAAATTTTAATGTTGATTTAATTGATATTGAAGTATTAAAAAAATTTTGGAGATACGAAGAGGAAGAAAAAAGTTGAAAAAAAGACATTTTCGTGACGGAGGGCTTTCGTACAGCCCTGGCGCGGCTGCGGCATTGCACCCCACCCGGGGGCTCCCTGCCAAATACACCAAATCCACCATCTACCCCCGAGCATAAAGTTCACGTAAGTTAAATTTTTCATTTACATATTATATAAATTATAAATAACACAATTTTTTCATATTTTAAATTTCCTCTTTTTTTTTTAACAGCAATTTATTTTTAATAAATTAATTTTTATTATTCAAAGAGAGGTAAATTTCATTTTTTTTTTTTTTATTAATTTACGACTACAGCAATAATTATACAACCTCGTTTTATCTTTTTTCTTTTTAATTTTTCAGTCAAATTTTATACTGATTAAATGAAAATCGTAATAAGATTATATAGCCATTAATTTATTTTTTTTTTTCTTTTTTTCCAGTAAAGTAAGAGAATTTTGTTGTTTATAAATTTTTTTTTTGTAATACACAGTATGATGTATTATATAAAAAAAAAAAAAGTAATAATAATAACAACAATACCCTTGGCGTATTGAAAATATAAAATATAAAATCTGTCTGATGTAAATTTTTTTGTACTACTTAATATTATTTTTCATGCTTGAGAAATAGTTTCAAATTTTTTTTTATAAAATTTATTGAGATAAAAATTTAACAATCAATGCATTGTATACATTGTATGTACTGTTGATAGATTATTATTTTTTTTTTTTATTATTTCTCATAAAAACCTATTACATCAAGATAATCATAAAAATTTGAGTTAATTTTTTTTTGTATTTCACTTCAATAAGTAGATATTTCGGATTTAATGTTCATCGAAATTTTGTTCCATTGAGAGTTCATGAACACTAGTATTATCTTTTTTTTCTTTTTCTGTTTCAATTTTTTTTTTTTTTTACCTTTGACACAATTCCCCAGAGTTTATTCGGCTTCGCAAGACTTTCCAATGTCCACGTAACGAGTTGGAAAAGCCTCGGGATTCCCACACCTTTATTTTTATTTTACTTTTTAAAACTTCTTTTATCCTCAAAGAAACGTTGAATCATTTTTTTTTTTTTGCCAAAAAAGAAAAAATAAATTTAACAGAAAGAAAAAAAAAAAGAAATATATAAAAGTTTAGACAGAGCCTGAGAATTCAGTATCCCATTGGGGTATTTCATTTTGTGGTCTTGGTTCATATGTGTGAGTAAATGTCGATGGTTTGTATGGAGAGATTTTCGATGGGGCAAACAGGACCATTCACTCGGGACATACTTGTCTATGTAAAATACAAAAAATAAATATATAAAAATTTAAAAGGAATAAAAAAATTCTTAAATAAGATGAATAAAAATAAGGTAAAAGCTGAATCAATTTTACTCAAGTTAAATTTACACTTTTAAAAGCCTTTTTTCGAGTCATTGAGATTTTTTTTTTCTATTGAAATTTTTTCTATTGAATTGTTAAAGCTCTTTTTTTTTTTACTCTTTTATTTTTGGCCTATATATATATATTTTTTTTTTGTACTCAATCGAACTGAATTAGAGGTGGAAATTGAGTCTTTGTATTTATTTGACAAATAAATATTATTGTTTTAATTTTATATCATCAATTTGATTGTAACAATATTTATTTACCAAAAAAACTTTGAAATTATTCATAGAATTATTTGTAAAATATTTTTTAAAAAATCAATTGTTTAGTTTTATACTATTGTTGTTCGAAATTAATTTTATTTATTATTCAATTAAACTTCCAATCAAAATTTAAATTATAAAATTTTGTTATTTTTCATTTGACTAGTTGCAATTTAATTTTTAATTAATAAAAATTTTATTTTAATTCTGTCAAATAAATATTAATGATATTTATTATGTTTATATTCAATTAATAATTCATATTTCCTGGAAATTAATTTTGAATTTAATATTATTAACACGATTATTTTGATGAATATATAATTCGAAAATTTCAATTGAAAATAAAATTTAAGATGTATATCAATAATTGAAAAACAAAAAAAACTAAATTTTATTTTTAACAACAAATTTATTATTTAACAGTTTTATAAATTTATTTTTTTTTTTTCTATTATTTATTATGCAATTTTTTTGTCACCAAGAAAATGTATTGTTTCAGTTTGTCTGTGTATATGAAAATGTGGATTTTTTTATATTCTCTGTTAGCAAAAAATAAAGTAGAAAATAGAAAAAAAAAAAAACTAAAAAATATTATATGAATGGGGAAGATGGAAAATCGGTATTAGTTTTTTTTTTATGGCAATAGAGTTGAGGTAAGAAAAAACAGGACATGGAAGGAAGCCACAAACAAAAAAAAAAAAAAGGGAAATAATGTAAAAAATAAAATAACGAGAATGTTGAAGGAAGTCGAAAGATAAAAGAAAGTACTGGCACTTGCAAAGCTGTGTAATATTGGACGCCTATATATAAAGTGTGCATCTTACGTGTCACATTCAATGAACGAAAAAAAAAAAAATAAAAAAAAATATTCTCAAGATGAGATTAACTCTGACAAGTGTATTTTTATATTTTTTACTAACAAAAAAAAAAAAAGAAATATAAAATATAAAAAACCCTTTTTTGTCGACATCATAGTGATGAAAAAAAAATAAATTATTTATTAAAAAAAAAATATTCACTAAAAGCATCAAACATTTAATATTTTATAAGATTTATTTGTCGACTAAGTAGTAGAGGTAAATTCTTTGTCAGACTTTCTAATATTACTTTTTTACTGTCTTCATAAAACTTGTAAAAAAATAAGGAAACCTTGCTTCACCTCAAATACTTTATTTCCTGTCTTTTATTTAAAATACTGACTATATGAGAAAAAAAATGAACAAATTTAAAGACTAAAGGATTTATTTATTGTTTTATAAAACACTGAATGAAGATATTATTTTTTCAACTGGGAAAATACTGTAAATAATGTACATAAGCATTTGGTCGTCTTAAAATTAAAATAAAATAGATAAAAAAAAATTTATTGACTCACCATTTGATGAAGGCAACTCGTACGATCTGCAACAATAATTCAAACGAAAAAATTGTATTATTAAAATAAAAAATTCATTAATATATTTAGAGTAAAAATTTTTGCTAGTACTAAATTTTTATTATTTTATTATAACAAAAACTAAATGAAAAAATAATCAGATATTATTTTGACACCTGAAAATTGAATGATAAAATTAATTAACAAATGGAGAAATAATTATAATTAATTTAGTTAACTCATGACATTTTTTAATATGATAAATCAAATTGACTTTGAATTTCTGTACCGAGAATAAATTATTGCTATATATTTTATATAGTTTTCATTTTTTATTTTCTGATTTTTCTCATATTTCCGACATTGTCTGGGTTATTTTTTTTATTTTTATGGGAGAATCATAAAGCGTTGAATAAGTATATAACATTTTTTTTATGTTTTTCATACGTGACAAAATTCAGAAGAATAAAAGGTAAAAAAAATTCATATGGAAAAAAAAAAGAATGAGACATTTGTAACTCTTCTTTGGTCATTAATCATGGTTATATATTTATGAAAATGTCAGTACTTAAATGGTTTTATTGTGGGTTTATTTCGTGCATCATCATGTGTCCAGTTTTTAAAAATGACATAAAACATATTTGAAAATGAAAAAAAGAAAACCAAAAAATAAATATCATCGTGAAATATAAAAAAGAATAAAATATATTTTATATATGTGTTTAACAATAATAATGATGTCGTCAATTGTCTTCTTTAGTTTTGGAAAGGGTGGAAAAAATAAAATAAAAAAAAAACTGTAAAGAAAAAAAAAAAAAAAACAAAAAAAACTAGGGTAAAAAACGTTAAATGTGCCAATTGTCACTTGAGAAACTTACTTACTGACCCATTATTTTTATGCTCTCATTTTTTTTTTTTTTTCCTTACTTTATTATTTTATTTTTTTCTTTATCTTGTTTTTCTTAAGGATTTTATTGTTCTAGACAATTTCGACCCTTTCGTCTTTAAAAACATGCCTTAAAAAAAAACACAAATGTTTTCTTGTTCTTTATGTTTCTTTTTTTCTTTTCTTTAATTTTTTTTTTTATTTTTTATTATTATTTTTACTCTAGTTTATAGTCGTTTAATATATCACAGCTTGACGACTAAATGTTTTTGTTGAAAAAATAATATTGTATTTTATTTTTAAATAAAAATATATATATCAAATGAAATCTTTTATATTATATAAGATATTGAAAAAAAATTTTAATTGTAGTCTAAATAATGAGGACTATGATATACTTAATAGACCAATGGAGAAAAAAAATACAGAAGGTATATATTATCTATCAACAAACGCAAAGCTGGAAAATTATGAAAATTGAAACAGCCGAATAGCCCCTTGATAAAATGGATAAACTTTGAAAATAAAAAAACAAATAAAATTATATACTTGTCATTATTGTCAAGCATTTATTAAAATAATTTTCACGTAAACAATCGAATTAATTAACACAATATAATTATTGCATAAATATAAAAAAACGAAATTCAAGTTTAAATAAAAGCATGATGATATAATTTGTTATTCATTGGATCTTGAAAGCTCAAAGAAACTTAATGTATCAATGAATTTTATAATTTAAGTATATCTATATTTTGAGTAATAATGATAATGATATTCATTGAATTGATTAAACGAGATAGAGATGATATAACAAGACGTCCTTTACTTGTCATAATTATTCTCGGTCAATGGCTAACGCTTGAACTTATATATTTGGATCAGTGGTTACGATGCACCCGGGGCATACTTGAATGTTTGAATATGGGTATGGATTTTAACGAGAGTATACTATCTATTGAAGATTATTCATCCCCTTATATAATACATCAAATATATATATTTCTCATACACCTTATTGCTTCGTTTTAGATACCCAACTTTTCTCTTTATATATATACCTATATGTATGGTACATTATATCGATTAAAGTTGTTCAAAGCTCTACACAAAATCCAACTTACATCAACTATAGATAAATATTCAATTTTTCATAATAAAAAAATAAAATTATATAAAAACTCTTAAATAAATAAATAATGAAAATACTTTTTATAAAATTCATAAATAAAAATTGAAAGGTCAACGTTGAACTTTAAATTGAAGAAAAAAATGTAATAACATGAAAAATTTGTAACTTGAAAAAGAAATTTAAACAAAACTTTTAAATTTTTTCATATGAATTATAAGATATTTTCATGAATTAAATTATCTATAATTATTTTTTTCTGGTTATTTTATTTATGCATTTTTCTGCGAAAGAAAAGATGAGACAATCTAATTAAAAAGAAAAATTCAACGGAAAAATATATATGACTCTTAAAACTATTGGAATAAAAAAAAATAAAAAAAAAAAATCGTCAAATTTGTCATCATATATATTTTAATCTCGGGTGAATGTTCTTTGACTACTGAGAAAAAAATTATATATATACGTAAGATAATAAAAATGAAAAATAAAAAAAGAAATAGAAAATCAAGATATACAGTTTTTTTTATTGTCATATAGTTGTATGTATATTTTTTGTTATTTTTTATATTTTATTTTACGATGTAGCAACGTTAATAAAAATACCAATATGTGAAAATTCAGGCAATGTGGATTCAATATTCTACAAGATGTATATATAAATACGTAAATATCTCAGTGTTTGTACGTTTGGCTATACATTTATACATCCTTACAAGATACACACATCATATTCATATATTTATAAAAGAAAAAAAAATAAATATATATAGATAAAAAGAGTGATATCCCCAGTGGCAGTCTACTAGAGCGTTTAATATTTTCAAACTTTTGGCATGTAGCCGAGAAGCTAACTCTTATTTTTGACGAATTTTATTTTTTTTCTTTTTAAAACTTTATTTATTTTTTACTATATATATTTTCCATTTATTAATATTATTTATTTTTCAATATAATAATGATGACAATGTTATGAAAAAAAATACAACTTGTTTTTTAATTATTTTTTAAAAATTATATTTCAAAAAAATAAAATCAATTAAATAGATAATAATTTTTGTAAATATAAATTTAATTGATGAAAAAGATAATTATTGTTAATTCATGTATTAAGCGTTTAATTTATAAATACACATGTTAAAATATATTATATTTTGAAAATTAATGCAAAACTGAAAATTAGTGGTTAATCAATTGAGAGTATCTGATGTATGCAAATGACATTAAAACCTGTAAGTAATAGTAAATGTTATCATCAGGAGTTTATTTAAAAATTTAAATTTGCTTTTTTATTTATGCAAAAATTTCAGCTAAATAATAATAATAAAAAAATCGATTCAACAACTACCAATCAGCTAAATATTTAAAATTAATTTTTCCGATTTAATAGTTAACCAATTTATTTAAAACAATTAATTCATTAAAATATCATGATTTACTTTTATATAATTTAATATTTCACGATTCATTAAAAAAATTATTATCACAATAAATGTGTAAATAGAAACAAGTCTCTCATATATATATTTAGAGTTATCAATGTATTGATTAAATACATTGAATTAAAAAGAAAGAAAAAATAAACAAACCTCCCTATTTCAAGAGTAAATTAATAATCCCAAACACAATATTATTTTATAATAAATCTTAATAAACCAATTTCTATTAAATTTTATATATATTTTTTGTTTTTGGTAATTAAAAATAAATAATAAAATTAATAACAGTCGATTGAATTGTGCAAACATAATGTTCACGCGCGCGAATTGGTTTCTTGTGACCTAGATATTTTCCACGACCACGGCCAAGTAACTAATAACATGAAGGTAAACTCTAACATAATCGATCGACTGTAACCATATGTAAGGCGATCGTTTGCGAACAACTTGCCAATCATCACTATAATAACATTAATAATAATAATAAAGTTAAATAAAATGAAATAAAATATATTGTTCGACAAAAGAACAAAGAGTCAAAGAAGGGTCGTGTAATGCAGGCTTGATTGAGGTATGGAAATCATAAAAAAAAATATAAATAAAAAAAATGAAAATGAAAAAAATGCATTACCTCTCCACGTGGAAAGTTATCCTCTTGGTTATTTCACCATGCGGATAAAATTCGATCAAGTTGCAGAGCTTTGCATCGGAGCTTTTTTACCTACACTTTTTCCGCGAATAAAGTAACTTTTTTATCATGATTTTCTTTTTTTTTTTTTTTCATTTATTCTTAAGGACCTAAGAAAAAAATATAAAAAAGAAACTCAAACGATGGAAGAATGAAACTTGACTTGAGATCAAACTGAGCCAATCATGATCATGGTTTTCATGGAATATTTTACATAAATAAAATGAAAAAAAAAGGAAGAATTGATTATAAGAATATTTAAATTTCAAAATCCGATAAGATATATACTAGTATACTTTCTGGAATTTTAATATTCACGTTATTTAAAAGTAAAAAAAAAATGATTCAATATTTGTTTTAAATTATATATATAAAGTTTTAAATTAATTTTATTCAACTTTTGAATATTATAATCAAAATGATATTCAATTAAAAAAAATTATTTTTTTTAATTATAATATTTTTATATAATTTTAAAAAGAGATGAGTTAACTGTTGATTAATTTTTTTTATATCTAAAGTATAAAATCACTCTTGATAAATAGACAATTTATTGGTCTTTTTTTTGATGGAAAAAAAAAATTATATAAAATTATATTACCGAGGATTGAGACGGTTATTTTATGAGGGTTATGAAAGTTTTTATCGATGGTATTTTTCATTCTTCTAAGTATTCCTGAGAATTATTTTTAACATGATATGAAAGTAGAAAAGAAAATCAATCGGTATTATCAATACAACCCATCGAAATCTTTTATAACATAAAGTATTACCTGTCATGACACTTGACAAAATACAATGACATTTTATAAATTAAAAAAAAAAAATACATATACCTGACATTTATAAAAAAAAAAAATACTAATAATGCAGCTTATTGTTATTTTTTTTATTATTTTTAATTCTAATTTATCCGTATAGAAGCCCATCAAGAGCTACAAGGCAAAAATCATCAAGATAAAAAAATAGATTAAATTAAAAAAAAAAAAAAGAAATAATATCATAGTAGTAGCTGTAATGATAAAAATAAAATAATAATAATTATATAAAGAAAAAATTGAAATAATAAATAAAAAAAGTTAACGAAAAAATCGTAAAGGCTTTTATTTAAATGTAAATCAAAGAAAAATTGGAAAGGTAGAAAGCTCTATATAAAACCTATTTAAATATTTTATATTTATTATTTAATGAGATTTTTTATTATTTATAAAAATCAGTATTACGAATAAATATCTTTGTCGAAATGTACTGAACACGGATTACCGGGTAGACTCATTTCGTGGTAAATAGATTTCGAAAAAAAAAATTTAATTAAAATTAATCATTCCAAGAAATTATACAGGCATTTTAACATATGAATAAATTGATATGAAAATTTTAAATGTGTTCTATATTATGACAACAGTATGCGTTTATAAAAATTAAATAAATATGTTAAAATTTGAAACTAATTAAATTGAAAATAAATTAATTGGACATTGTATTGTAATGACTCAATATGATTATGATTTAAAATTTAATATTATTAATATTTTATAGTGTTTATTACAATTTTTCAATTTACTGATTGAATTTATTATTATATATTATTAATAATACAATTATTTAATGTCATTAATAAATCCTACATTTAATTTTCTCTTTACTCGCTAGTAAATTTTTTTTCTCTGTCAAATATTTACACAAATTAATTTTTTTATGTATTGAAAATAAATTAACAATTAAAAAAAAAGATATTTTTCTATAAAATAAAACGATAAATTAAATTAAATAAATTAAATTATAAAATTATATTTGATACAAAATATAATTAATTGCTTTCAATTTTCTATTTATATTTAATTATATGTATATTGTATAAAAAAATAAATGATAATATTTCTTTTTATATACCTCAATTTCCATTTTAAATAATATATGAAATATGCATTATATCATTTTAGCCTTGGGGTCTTTTGTGTGTGTGAGAGAAGGTTACTTTATTTCGACAAAATTTACGTTTTTTTCAACTCATCACAAATGGACTTTTTATTTGAGCAACCATCCACGAGTCTCCGATACCTACCTTTACTCGTTTGCACCTCATTTTATTATGTTTTTTTTATATATTTTTCCTCTTATTCTGTTCACTCTTTTATATCGAGCCAGTCGAGCATTACAGTTCACAACTGTCTGTTTGCGATAGCTTGAAAAAACAAATACGTGCTATATAAAAAATAAAAAATAATATATTTTATCGTATTTTATATATATAATAAATATCTTTCAAAGCAACATATAAAAATACATTTAAATATATATTTTTTTTCATTGTTCAATTGGATGTTTTGATGACCGAGTTTTATGATATTATTTAACTTTATTAATATTTTTTTCTTTTGAAATTTTTTAAAAACTCTACATGGTGTTTTTTTTTAAATAAAATTAATTTATTTTTCCTTTTAAAAATATTCAAGGAATGTGGGGACAATCGAAGCTCATCGGTGAAGGGTGTAAAAGGCAGTGGAACAAATGTGGGGGAGTCGCAGTCGCGCAGATCAAATAATCATGCGACTGATAATTTTATCAAAGACAGTGATTTTTTGGCACATGCAGCATCAGCATTACGTAGATTACATTTTAAATCAGCTGGTGGTAGTCGTAGTTGTCGTACTGTACCAAAAGTCGTTGTTAGAGGTTCAAGTACTGCATCAGAAACAACAATAAACACAAGTACAGATAGTGCTGCGACTGTTGTAACAATGGTAAATATTCAACAAGTATTTATAATTTTATTATTAAATGAAAAAGACATTATTTTTTTGACACCTGAGAATCCTTTAAAATAACAAGAAAATTATTTTTATTATTTTCTAATGATACAATAAAAAAAAACATATCCTGACATATTAAATTTCAATTGAAATTTTATATTAAATATATTTTTATTTGAAGATACACGTGAACCAATAAGAATTTAATTTGAAATGTTTCAGGTGACAACAACAGACAGTGAACAACGTGATGACAGTCTGGATCTGATAGATGAACCATCTGAAATGTCACCTCCATCATCAAAAGGAAAACCAACATCACCACCATCAGTAAAAAATGAACATAATAACTTGGAAGTTATAAGTAAAAATAAAATGACCAATTGTAACAAACAATCAACATCTCCAGCATCACCTGGAGATGTCACATTAACAAGTAGTCCAGTAAATGGTAGTGGTGCACCACCACCAACTCCATTAATTGGTGCTAGACATGAAAATAGATTTACTTTTGGTAGTGGAAGAACACCAGCATTACCTGAGCTAAAAACATCTGATTTTTTCAGGTAAATTAAAAAACAATTGTTTTTTTTTTTTAATAAATTAAAGATGAAAATTAACTTGAGACAACAAACCACACGTTTAATTTAATCCAAGTTTTTAAATAATACTTGTATATATATTTTACGATCTCGTTACTCAACTGCACGTGATGTTAATAACAATAGACATTGTATACACGAAACAGTATTAAGTCATCAACAAAGCTAAAGCGTGTAAATAATACAAAATAAATTTGTTTACTAAATATTCGAGTTCAGAAAGAGGGAGATAGAGAAATAGAGCTTGCAAACATCAGAGTAAATACATGAAAATTACTGGGTTACATTACTAGGCCAATGGATATAACGTAGTTTATTTTGTTCATAGAAAATTGACAAATGTAGGAATATAAGCGTTTGTAAAGCCCTTGTCAACTTTACTAAATTATCAAACGAATTGATTGAAACCGAACTTGATTGTCAAATCAATTTTGTATATATAAACGTAATTAAAAAATTTAACCAACATTGAAAAAAGAAAATAACAACATTAATTAAACAATTTTTAATTTTATTTAAGTATTAAAAAAACAATTTTAAATATTATAATTATTTACTTGTAAATTATTAAGGTTTTATCAAATGCATATTTTATTTTATGACTTTATAAAAATAACCCTCAGGTGTATAAATTCTTTGAATTTTATCGACATAATTATTGGTAAATTATTTAAAACAATTTTGTAATAATATTTTATTATTAAATTTTTTTTAGCACACCAGTAAGAGGTTCAGTGGATGCTGGTCAACCAGATCCACAACATTTAAATACATTATTATCATTGATAGCTAAAGAAACAACTGTTGAAGAAGAAGTTATACAAAATCATATTAATGTTACTGTTGTAACTAAAAAAAATAATAATACACAATCATTTAAAAGAGATAGAAAATCATTAAAAACACCGACCAAACCAAGTATTAATGTTACGACAAATCCACTTGACATATCATTGTGTAATTCACAATCAGAAAATATTGCACAATCATCAACTGGTGCAAGAGGAAGAGGAAGACAACCAGGTATTTTAAATTTTTAAAAAAATTAAATTTTCTTATTTTTATATAGAGTAATCAATTTTTCGGATGACTGAATGTAAAAAATAATTGAAATTTCATTGACTCGTTCACACGAATACAAATTTATTTTTTTTAATTAACTCGTTTTTATTTTTTTATCTCATTAAAATTATTAAAATTTATAATTAATAGAATTTTTATTTATTATATTTTTTGTGTTTTTAAAATGTCGTAATAAACAGAACTATATTTTTTTTTATTTTTCATTTTTAATCGTGACAATAAACTTTTAATGAGCTTTTTTTTTGAGTCTTGAAATATTAAATATTTATCGACTCGTCATAAAGTCGGCTGACATGTCAATATTTTGATGTCAAATTTATTATTATTATTTGGTATTTTTTAAATATTTTAATTTAGCAGTTTTTAATTAATATAGAAAATCAACTTTTAACAAGTTTTTTTTTCCAGGTAAAAACAAATGAAAAAGATGAAAAAATATAGTTAATTATTTTGTTATTCAAAAATTTATTTCATTTTATTAATTTTAAATATTGAAAATGAAATAATATGGTTTGAATTCCGTGAATTATTGAGCTTCATTTAATTAATTATTATATTTTATAAAAAAAAATTATTCAAGTCATAAAAACAAAAAGGAAATTAATTTTTATCAATTAAAAAAAAAAACGAGAAATCAATTCTGAACTTATTGTTATTTCTTTCAGAATGTCATTCCTTCGTTTCAGCCATACATTCATGGGTCAGCCTCCTTTTCCCGTTTTGTGCAATAGGTATAGTCGAAAGCCTCTGAAACGACTCTCAAAATGCGACAAAATAAAAAATTAAATAAACAATATAAACAAGTTTAAAAAAAAAACAAAAAAATTTTTTGTACATTTTTTTTTTTATCCAGTTGATTGTAATACATTTATGTATGTATTCAACTCGTCTTTTGGGGGTCTTTTCCGAGTACACGAACTCGATAAAAAATACGTTGAAAAAAAAAAAAAAAAAATAGCGTGATGCATATATCGCTTCAAGCACTTGCCAGCTTTTTTTTTATTTTAAAAAAATTTATTTCTCGCATAATTTTTCATTTTATTATTTAAGTTTTTGCATTGTAACTTTTCGACACAAAAACTATATATTTATTTTTTATTTTTTTTAGTCTTCTTTTGTAATTTCTTTTTATTTTTTTTTTCTGCTATGGAGATAGTTGATAATGGTTTGAGGCTTTTTTAGTAAAATAAAAAAATTCAATCATCTGATTTGAACTTGAAGAAAAATAAATTTCACTAGCTTGAATAACTCTTCTCTATTTTATTCTGCAGCTCATAAATTATTTACTTGAACTATTTTACTTATCACGATAGAAAAAAATTAAATTTTTATATTTAAAGCTTATTATTTCACACTCACTTTGACTAAGTACATATCAACAATCTTAATTATCTCTTGAGATATTATTTTCTAAAAAGTTTTTAAACTGTAAATCGATATGAACTTGTATAATCAGAAAAGTGCATAAGTAGCTAACGAAATTAATCTTTTTTTTTTTCTTTCTAATCTTCTATATAAACTCACAAAATTTTATCGCTCGTAGAAAAAACATTTTTTATAAGATAATTTTTAAATAGAATTTAATTTTTTATTAATTAAAAATCTACTCAATTTATTTTTATTACGTTTGTTTATTTTAAATTGTTTATTCATTACTTTTTTTTTTTTTTTTCAAACACGTATATATACTATCGAAGGGACTATAAATTGGCAGCGTCGAAATCGACGTGCTCTGTGATACGTGAAGCAAGAAAATGCGCAGTACATAGTTGCCGTTTGAGCAAACGTTTTCATTGCAAGCCTATTGAACCAAATAAATAAATAAAATACAGCCTTATCAGCAAGACCGTTACAATATTCAATAAAAATAAAAATTTAAATTCAATCAAAAAAACTGCTGATAATTATTGCCAGCTAAAAAAAAAAATAAATCAATAGAGCTTTTTTTAAATATTTTTTATTCAATTTCAATTATCAATCTTTGAACTTTACTGAGTAAATTTACAAAACAATTTTGTAAATAATTGAAATACAAGATTTTAAATTGGTACCTAACAATTGTTGGCTTTTCGATTCTGATGAATAATTCATTCAACAAAAGTAATAATAAAAAAAAAACAAAAATATATATATAGTCGAGCTTTATTTTCCGAATTTGTGTAGAAAGAATAAAAGAAAAAAAAAAAAACAAACCACAACACTCACAAATTACTGCATATTTAAGAAAAAAAAAATTTTTTTTTCCTGTCTGACATGATTTTGTTTGTACTACTTAATAATTTCTGGTCATATTTTAACTGGACTTTTAAAATATTAAAAATAGTCCTTAATCTTTATTTCAATAAACAAATTCAATTGCATAATTATTAAATTTTTTTTTATAGTTTAAATATATACATAATAATTGAAAAAAAAACCAAATGAAAATTAAATTTAAAAAAAACCAATAATGAATTTTAAAATAACATAATAATATTGATTTTATAAGAAAAAAATAAATATTATTCATTATTAATTAAAAACCATTATTCATTATTCTTTATAAAACAATTTAAAGCTTATTTTTTCTTATTATTATTATTCTCAAAGTTCCTCTCTCCAGCTTTAAATAAATATTGACAAAATAAAAAAGCTATTTTCCCCGTGTAAATAAAATAAAAATTGTAATTTAAATTGCGGTAAAATTTACAGAACAAGTTTATTCATTATTAAAATTGATTATAGAATTTTTTTTTGTAAGAAAATAATTGAATCGTTAGATATGATAAAGGTAGATAAAAGTGATGTACGAAGAGGATTTAGCCTCTAGGGTTAGGCGTGGTGATGATAGTGGATCCGATCAGGTGTGTCACGTTCGTTTAAATCGATTTAATCAATACACAATACACAACACACACATACACATATTTTAAACAAAATTTATACAACTACATAGACAAATATTATTTAAGTAGATTGTGATGAGTTGAGGTAACGTGAATAGGCCATGATAATTGTGTCATAAATATAACCACAAACTTGATGAACTTTTCAACATATATTTATAGTCAAAAATAAATTTATTGATGCATAGTTAAATTATGGTGGTATATAGTCTATTTTATTTTAAATATAGTTTATTTTCATCTCTCTGAGTTTATTACTACTTTTGGTACAACATCAAAGTGTAATTGATTATTTAATCGGCTATTTCGTGGTCCTACAAGGGTCAATAAATTCTAATTAAACATCCAGGCTTTAGCCTCAAGCTTGGTCTTATATGTATATGACAAAATATATATGATGGATCGTATTAAAACAATATATAAATATTTTGAATAAACGAGTCTTCAAAGTATTTGTCAAAAAAAAAAATATATAAATGATAATAATAAAATTGCGTAATCATGTTGAAGATGATGATCCTATTGGGAATTTCATTGAACAATTGAAGCCAAGTTTAACCGATTATTGTTTGAGAATTTATCCACCGGGATCATATGATGACATATATATTTGAACGTTATAAATCCCCTTATGTTAAATCGATTTTCGCATGTCCCTTTGTTTTACACAGAAATATATATCTATTTCAACAATGTGTCAAACTCAAAGTTGGATTTTCATGTTCTTCGACAAGATCGTAAATTTTCCATTTATTTATTTTTTATATATTTTTTTTTTTATCCTTTATTTTCTTTCAATAGTGAATCTCTAACTTTCATGACCTTTGCTACGTCTCAATCGACGAACAACCTCAATCTTTTGAACTCCTATTTCCACCCACTTGGGCTTTTACTTTCTCATTTTCTCAATTCAAAACATCTATTATTATTATTATCATCATTTTATTTTTTTTATATTCACTTGAAAGAGAGACAGCTGCCTATATATATTTTTTTTTCACCTAGTTTTTAAAATCATAATAAAAAAATTTCATTTGACATTTTATGTGTTTTTGTCTATCTCAATTGAAAAATAAAATAAATGAATATAGACGTGGTTGAGTGTAAAAAAATCTCATCTTTACGAGTCATTTAACCTATAAAAAATTTAAAAAGTTTAAAACTAAGAGATTATTTGATAAGTATAAATGGTTACGTAGAGAATATATAACTTTAATATAAAATAAGAAAAATAATCCCATCAAAATTAGTATTTATTTTTTCATTTTATAAAATTCTTTGGAATAAATTGAAATAATTGAATAACAAACGATTCTGTAAACTCTTTGAAGCATGTGATTCCACCACACATTTCACCAAATACTCAAAACAATTATTTTGTAAATTCAATTACATTAAGTAATTTTCCACCACGTAGATGGTCTTCATACACTCCAAGATTAACTAATTCTACTTTTAATTTTCATGAAGTTAAATTTAATGATATTAAAAGTGTATTGTTAAAAGTAACTACATCATCAGTTGGTTCTGATGGGGTGTCATTAAAGCATTTAAAGGTCTTTGGGTCAGGATTAATTCCTTATTTAATGTGTATATTTAATGTTTTATTAATAAGAGGTGATGTTCCAGTAGCATGGAAAAATGCTATATCAATACCAGCAGCTAAAGTACCACATCCTAAAGAGCCTGCTCACTTTCGTGGAATAGTTTTGTTACCAATTTTGTCAAAATTATTAGAAAGAATTGTTCATGATCAACTCTCAACATTTCTAAATAAAAAGAGAAAATCTGCTAGACAAAATTATCAAACTGGTTTTAAAAGCAATTCTAATACTTTATCAGCAGTTACTTACTTTAGATGAAATCAGGCTGAATATGTACAATCAGGAACTTACAATTTGCAATATTTTTTTTGATTTTGAAGTAAAAGCATTTGATACAGTTGATCATGGTTTTCTTTTACAAGGTCTCAGTCATTATAGGTAGGACCTGATGCATTAAAGTGGTTCACTTCATACTTAACAGGCAGATCACAGCAGACAGTTGTTAATGGAATGTATGCTTCTTCATTACATATAAAATCTAGTGTAATACGGGCTCGTGCTTGGGCCTCCTGTTTATGATATGATTTATGAATGAAATTGGTTCAGTGATAGAACATTCAAAACATTTACTCTTTGCTGATGACTAGTTATACATATTAATACTTCATTGGATAATATTACAAATAATAAGCTAAAATAAATAAGGACATCAACTCAATAACAACTGGGCATCAAGGAGACAATTAAAACTTAACAAAATCTAATAAGACTCAAGCAACTATGTTTGGCAAAAATTTCTACTTAATAAACTAATAGTCAAGACAAATACCAAATATCAAATTGTTAACAGCACTTCATTAAAATTTAATGCAGTTGTTAAATATCTTAGTATTCATCTGATGAAATGCTATCATGGACTCATCAAATTTTCTCATGTTTGTTCACAATCATATGCATCCCTTCATAGGCTTTATATGAATACAGATATTTTTGTCATCGGTTGTATAGGAAAACTTATTTCCTCACTAGTTGCCCCAATCTTCGATTTTATTTCTTGCATTAACCGGCATTAATAATAAGCAACTATCTAGGCTACAAGTTGCATTTAATGCCTATGTTAGGTTTATTCTAAAAAAAAGAAAAAGGGATCATATATCAAATGATAGATTAAGTTTGGGTTGGCTATCTATTAGAAATAGAATGAACTATTTTTGTTGGGTGTTTATTCTTCAAGTCATTAAAAGTCTGAAGTAGTATTTGTTATTAAATGAAAAAATAAAATATAAAAATAATTCAGTTGTTGGTTTGGAATAGAGACCTTATGTTAATGAATTGCTTTTCAGTCACATGTTCACATGGCTTTGAATGTAGTCTATATGAGTATGGTGCACGTCTATGGAATCATTTACCACTTAGCCTAACATCGCTTGATTCCATTGACAGCTTCAAAGTCAATTATCATTTATATTTATTAAAAATGGAGAAGGAAGAAGGAACTTTAATTGTTTAATATTAATATTGTCTTGGTTTAATATTGTTAACTTAACTCTACTATTTAAATCAATTTAAAAAATTTTTTACATGTAATATTATTGCTAATTTACAATGTAGCCCATAAGTACGTAATGTCAAGGGCATGTATATATTAACTAAATAAATAAATAAATAAATAAATAAATAAATAAATAAATAAAAAAATTTCATTTGACATTTTATGTGTTTTTGTCTATCTCAATTGAAAAATAAAATAAATGAATATAGACGTGGTTGAGTGTAAAATCGTGTATCTTTTTTTTTTTTTTTTTCACTACGTCATTCCATCACTTTGACATAGATTTTTTTTGAAAATAAAAAGAAAAGGATTTTCTTATAAATATATATAAAAGATAAGAAAAATATTTTTAATATAATATTAAAAATAATCCCATTCAATTTTAGTATTTATTTTTTCATTTTATTTTTAATACTTTGAAGGATTATGACTTGAAGATTAATTGATAAAAGCTTTTTCATAAAAATAAAATTGTATTTTTGTATATATAGATATTTAATTGAATTTATCTATTTTAAATTTTACTGGTTTTTTTTTAAAATATAAAATTTGATGATAATTGAGATTGATGATAATTATTTGAAAAATTATTTAATAAATTTTTAGTATTATTTAAAAAGAAGATGTAAATAATATTGAGTTGAATGTTTTTTTTATTTTTGATTTGCATAAAATGAAATTCCTAACGATATTAGCAATTGAAATTTGAAACAATTAATATTGCAAATTCATTGGGGAGTTAACCTCAACAACATAACTATATATACAATGGATTGTAACAAGCTCGTTCTATATATTGTATTTTATCCCAAGAGAATTATTGATTTGGCCTCTATACACCATTCCAACAAATGAAAAAAGTTTTTTTATTTTCTTTATTTTAACAATAACTGAACCTACATACAACACATGTTCTATTGAATAACTCATTCTACTATTTATATTTTAATTTAAAAATAGAAAAATTGTAAATTCAATTAAATTTTAGAATTTTTTAAATTACAATAGATTTGTTTATAAATTTTTTTTTTTTTACTCGTGAAATTAAACGTGATAGATAAAAGTATATATATGACTTTATCGTATTTTAGTTCGTGTGTAAGTTTGCACTAGTTTTAAAATCACAGATTAAAATCTCATACAGGGAATTTTTTTAAGGGTGAAATTAGTTGTCGAGTGAAATGGTTAGATAAATTCAAAAAGGAAATTACTAAAATTGTAAAATCACACGCAACTTATAACCATGTTATTTCGAATGTTACTATTATTTTTTAACTGATCATAATTTTATTTAGTTAATTTTTTTCCCACCTTTAGTTAATTATAGCTACATAAATAAATAATTGTAGGCTATAATAATAAGTGTAATTAAATTAATGAATAAATTTCAGTTATTAAAATAAATGATTTAAAAATTTAAATATATGTTTCAAAATAATTGACACATGTGAATTGACAAGTACCTTTTGATGATATGATTTTTGAATGAAAAAAAAAAAAGGTAAACTGAGATAAAAAAATGCCAGGATATAATCCTCAAATTGACCCTCGTCAGGATCTTCAATTTCCGTATGTCTATATACGTCATAAGACAAATTTGATCCTCTCGATTTATCAATTCTTTTTCAACCTTCAACAAATCCTCATTTCCCACTCATATTATATTGCCAAGAATCGCATTTTTTTTTTTTACTCTTTTTTTCAACAAAAAATAAAGACCAAGTTTTTATTCTTTAAAAAAATTTTCAAGTTTACTATATATAAAATAATAAAAAACAAGTAAATAAAATATTTATTGAAAAGTTTTGCCTTTATATATTACAGGAAGCTTATAAAATAAATACTTTTTTTCACACTACATTGGCCAAATGCAAAATATATTTTTGTTATTTTTTTTTTTGTATTTTTAATCTACATTTATTATTTTTTTTTCTGCTATTTTTATCACGACGATTATTATTTTTTTTTTCTTTTATCTAAACTGGAAAAGATTCAGCTATACTTGATGTGTCGTTTTTATGTATGGCCTCATTTTCTTTTTTTTTTTTCCCCATTTTCCCATTGTCTTTGTTACAAGCACGATGCGTCGATAACAATGCTCGAAGGCCTGGGAGGAACACCAAAGACAAAACAAAGTAGCAAACGAATAATAAAAAAATATATATCTATAGAAAAATAGTTATAATAATAAAACCGCAAATACTGTGGAGAGAATTTGAATAGTTTATTCGATGAAATGGAAACGTGCTTAAAGTTCTAAGGGTGTATTCGCGCATATCGACAAATTTCAAACAATACTGTTTTGTAGTTTTTACATGTACTTTTTCCCTTGTGAAAATAAATGATTAAAAATACGAAATATAAAAAAATATATTATTATACATACAACAATAATAGTTATATATTTTTATTCTATTTTTTTCGTTTATAAAAAAATATAGATCAGATACATATATATATTTTTTAATGGCTTTTTGTAACACAATCGATCCGTAAAAAAAATATATATATTACTAGGTTTTAGACAGCAATAACTTTTATCTTGAAAACTTTCTACAGCACTTTTGATAATACGATATATAACACTTAATATATTCACGAATGCTTTTTTTTTTTTCCAACCTTTTTCGGTAAATTGCAGTGTTGAAAAAAAAAAATAAGCTGCACAAAAAAAGGCTGCATTTGCTGGGCTGATTAGATAATGTATAAAATATATTTTTTTTTTGAAATAAAATAAATCACAATTAATCAGGATAACTTGATGGATAGTTTTTTTTGTAATTTAATTATTAAAATAATAATTATGCAATAAATATTTTTCATTAGAGGTGGATTAAATTTGAATAAATTTAAATTCATCAATGCAATTTGCAAAATAATTTATAGATATATTTTATGGATTTTAAGGAAATTTCTATCGTAAATTTAGCTTGTAGAAAAAAACGATAATAGTAAAATTTTTTATTACATTAATGGGCTTAAAATAACAAAGTTTTATGAGCCATTAATTTTTTTTTTAATATTCAAATCAAGTCGTAAAGAAATTTTGTTTATTTTATATTTTTTTTCCCATATGGCATCATTTTGTTGTTTAATTTTAATAAATTAATTAATCCTAATAAAAAAATTGACTAGAAAAAAAAAATGATAGTCAAATTTCATGATAAAAGTTTAAAAATAAAAAAAACAAATATTTTTATTTTTTGATTTTTATTATTATCGTTATTATAATTTTTTTTTTGTGTATGATTGTGTGGAGATTACGTTGAATCAAAAAAGTTAAAAAAGTATCGTTAAATTTTTTTTTACAAACTTTTTCACCCCAAAAGTATCAAAGTTTTTTCATTTTTTTTCTAAAAAAAGCAATAAGTCGAACAAAAAAAAATATAATATAAAAAAATATATGACGTTTTAAAAAAATGTCAATAAAATAGACAATCAGTTTGTTTTTTTGATATTTTTGTAAAAAAAACTACGTGGATTTGAACTGTCATATCAATTTCTAAAATGATACAATCAATTTTCTAATATTTCAAAATTTAAGAATACCTATATTTTTGAATGAAAAAAAATTCTTTTCTCATACGAGAAAGTTTAATAGATAATATTTCTTTTTCGCCCGTTTTGTATTTTATTTTTGTTAGTTCATCTTTGACCTCGGTGTAAATATTATGCCACTTGGAAAAACATTTACGATCAATAAACAAAAAATAAATATAAAAGAATAATTAAAAAAATTTTTTAAAAATGAATAACTTAGGGAAAATGTTTGACTATGAAACTCGATACCAGCTCATAGAGTAAAAAATCTCGACTAATGCGATGTCTTTGTTTGAGGGGTCCCATTTGTGGTACTAAAATTCTCATTAACGTAAAAACCCTGGAGATTTATTTATACTCACATTTTAATTTTTTTTTCTTAGTTGTTAGTCATTTTTCACATAAGAGTAGTAAAAAAATTGAATAAACAAAAAAATTTTTTTCTATAAAATTAAATTAGTACTCAGTTTGCAGTAGAAAAATTTAAAAAAAAATTTAAATCATACTTGAAATTTTCTAAAAAAAATACAACTTATTATTAATAAAAAAAATTTAAATGTTTGTTTTTTCTTTTTTTCAACTTAAAATTATATTTAAAAATGCGTATTAATTTTTTTTTTTATATTTTATTTTAGCTGTATTTAATTAATTGAATTTTCGTTTTGCCAGTAAAGCAAAAAAATTATACAAAATAGTTGAAATATAAAATTTAAAAATTTAAAATATACATCTTTTTGAAAAATAAAATAACAAGGTTAATATATCTTGTTAATTTAATGCTGTATTTATTTTTCCCCTAGTGTATTTTCTATAAATTTATTATTAACGTTTCTGATAAGTAATGATAATAAATATTTGATTATAGATACGGTAGTCCACATCACAGTAGATCACAATCAGTTAAAACTCCAGGGAGCAGATCATCTGGACGACCAAATTATCTATGTCTTCCACAACAAAGATCAAGAGTTGCAAGTATGCCAAATACTGGAGTTGAGGAAGAATATTACAGACTAAGGCACTTTAGTATAACAGGAAAGGGAATTGTCAATCGTGGTGATTCGCTTAAAAGCCGACGATCACGTTCTAACAACAGTGTTGCCTCAAGCAACTCTAGGTAAGCATATTTATTTTCATGTGTATATAACAAAACAACCATCATGACAGAAGCAAAGTAACTGTGTCAGTGTGCATATATGTGATGACAATAATCTAAACTCCCTCGAGCTTTTGTACTATATTTTTTTATTTTATTTTTATCTCAATTTATATCATCATTGGTCTTTAAACTCCACAACTATGCTACTTGACTTTAAATATTTTATTAAATTTCTATGTATTACTCTCATCATTTTTCATGCAAAATTATCAAATTTTAAATTTTAAAAAATATCTTAAACTATCATCGAGATTATAATAAAAGATTATAAATTTTTTGATTTTAAATAAAAGCATACATTGTCGAATTTTAAATCAACTTTTAAATTAAACATAAACTTGACTTTATTTTTCATATAAAATTTTAAATTAATGCCAGTTTGTTTATAAATTTATTATTATAAATTATAGTGCTTTTTTTTTTTGCTTTTGATAAATGTATTTATTAAATTCTTTGAATCTTGGATACAAAAAAATTTTTATAGCTTCTAATAAAACTATTTCAATTATCAAAAAAAAAAAAAAAAAGAAAAAAGCTCAAAAAAAGCTCAAGTACTTGTTTGACCTTATCCTTAATAAAAATATAAATTTCTAAATTAACTAATAACAACAAAAAAAAATGTAACATGAAAAATACGTAAAATAAATTGACGACGAGATTGACTTTATTTTTTTTTTTCAACAATCAATTGCAGACATGTAAAATTAAGGCATTTTAATATCTAGCAATGCTTTGTTTTTCGCTCAAATTCATTTTAGTATTTTAATAATAAATTTTGGAGTAAATCTCTTGGTCTTTTGGTTTATTTATTTTTTTTCAAATGAAGATATTTTTTTTTTTTATATATCCAACATGAACAAGTTGTCGCAACGTTAAAGTGGGTGGCTCTTGGGAGATTTTTGTCAGTTGTATTGTTGCCTTTTGGTTTAACCGAGTTAATCCTCTTTTGTGGTCACACAAATCTGAGTTTCACATTTATTTAATCCCACTAGAGGTCAAACTCAACAACTGCGGTGAATGGTTACTACTTTAATTTAACTTTTTTAACCAGATAAAAAAAAATAAATATATATATAAATACAACAAAAAAATAATGACTTTTTCATAGACTTATAGATTAATTTCATCCAAAATATTATTCACCATTTATATTTCTAAACAAACTTTTAACAAAAGAAAATAATACATTTTTTTTCTTCTTCATATAAAAAGTTTGTTTTAATTATTTTTAAGTAGTTTAAAAAATCAATTGACTCATTTTAAAAATATTAATGACAAAAAAGCTCACTAAGAAAAAGTTTAATTGACAATTTTTTTTTTTTTAAATAAATCAATTATTAAAACGTAAACTTTTCAATTGACTTGAAATTCATATATAACTTTAATTGAATTAATTTTTTTTTTTAATTTAACTTTGTGGTATAATTTTTTAGTACTTTTTATTAAAAGCATTTTCTATGTAAACTTAAACTTTAATTTTTTTAAATTTTTTTAAAATATCATTACTCCTATTTTTTAAAATTAATTTTTGTATTTTTTCGTTTGCTAATTTGGTATGATGAATTGATGAGAATATGTTGGTAGAAATTTTATAATACGAGTATTGTGAGTGCACCATTATTGAATCAATTATCGTGATGGAAATATTAAGCTATGTATTTTGATGATGAACGAAGTGAATCAGGTTAGGTGCCTATTACAAACACGCTCTTTCACTTTTCTCTATTGCATACAATGTTGAGAGTTAGTTAAAAGGGTGGTGTTGGCTGAAAATAAAAGACTTAGAATTGAGGAAAATAGCAAGTTGGCTGCTTGAAAGCATTTTAAGTATATAAACATAAGTTGACAAAAGTGCAGCTCATTTAAATAAAACATTTGAATAAAACAAAAAAATATAAAAATAAAAAAAAAAATGCTAATAATATAATTACAATAGTAATTGAGATATTCATTAAAAATCAAATTAAATTTTCTACTTTTTTTTTCAAATTTAAAAATTAATTATTACATTGTGTTACTTCATATAATTATTTTTTTAATTTTTCACAATTTTTAATTTGCAAAAAACGTAATAATAATTATATTTTTATTTATAAATAAATTTAATAATAATCTGTCAATCAAAATTCAAAATTTTCAATTTTTACTAATACATTGGAAAATATTAATTAAAATGTCATAAACACATCAACAAATTTATAATTTAAAAACTTTTTTTTGATTAAAAAATTGTAACGTATTATGTTCTTGTAATATATAATTTTAATTAACAAAAATAATATTGATCGTTACAAGTTAAATTAAATTTACGAAAAAAAAAAAATTATATTGTAAAATTTTTACTCAACCTTCTAGTATCGATAAGGAATGCACTCAGTATTATTTCATTGATTTTTTTTATATAATTCTTCTCCACTCAGTGACATGAGTATTTTTTTTTTTTTTTATTTTCAATCACAGTGAGGAAAATCATGAAAAAATAAAGATATTAAATAAAAAGAAAGGAAAAAAAAAAGTAAAAAACTTAAAGTGGAAATTCAATTTACAAGAGAACTCGTAGTAGAAGAATGAAGTTATAAAAGAGACTCAAGAAGAATCATGAAGATTAGATTGTACTGAAGATAATAAAAAAAAAAAAAATAATAACAATAAATAAAATAGTGCTTCATAAGAAGAACAATAGAAAAATAAAAAAAATGGCCAATACTCTAGATCGAACGCGTGAGTTTACGTGTGATAATATCGAATGAACGTAGACTCACGTGTTAGACCTTAGAGAGTGGTTAATGAACATCAAATTTGTGGAGAACAATTTTGTATCAAACGCTTTTGTTGACCAGAACAATTGTGCTAATGTCAGCTCGTCAATTAGGTATCAAGTGTCTGACACCAACAGCATCATCAAACTACTATTGTTCAATATTGATTAACCATGAAAATTCAACTTATATAAAAACAAATAGAGAAAAAAATTTATATCACAAAATAAAAATATATAAAAATACAATCATGATAATCAATAGAAAATTTTGTATACAATTTTTTTAAAATTGTGTATTAATAAATTCATACACACGAAATATTCAGTCATGTGTTAAAAAAATTATTCACATGAATTCCTCATATCTCTGATGAATATACATTTTTTTTTTTTATTATTATTTTAATTTTTTTTTTTATTTATACTGTTGTAAAAGAGGATAATCAATCAGGTCAATAGATACAAAATTGCTACTTGGTCCAAGTGACATATGTACTGGCGAATAATATCAAAGTGAAAAAAGTTTTTTTTTTTTTTTGTTTGTTTAAACATAACATTGGTCATTTTTTAATGTTTATTTATAATTGAGAAATTAATTCACATGCTGTTTATATCATATGCATATGTCATTCTTGATTTGATCATTAATTGCGTGCAAGGAAGCATATCAAATTGTAACAATATGCATTCAATTAAAACGCAATTGGAATTAAACACTGTCAGGTTTAATCTGTTGATTATATACGCCATTAGTTGTATCGAAATTATTAATTAGTTATTTTTAAAACTACTTATGTTTTATTTTTTTTTTTTTTTCTATTTTTATTGACCTCTTGAAGAGTTAAATCGTGACAAGGTCGTATCTAGTTTTCTTTTTGAATTTTTTATGAACTTGGTATAGAGCATACATATGCAAAACTACAGAAATTATTTTTAATGTGTTCTAAATTAATTAATTCAATAATAAATAATGTATTTGTTGATAAAATTTTATTTCTATTAATTTAATTGAAAAATTAATATGTTTAATTGGTCATGTGATTTATTGTCACAAATAAATTTTATCTTTGGTTTAATAATTTTAACAAATAAATATATTTGTTTATAAATTATCAATGATAAAAAAAAAAAAAAAATTTCAACTGGATATTATAAATTTAATATTATTACCTTGTTTTATGGATTATTATATTTTTAAAAATAATTTAAGTGAGTTTATTCGTGCCAGGGATGTATCTAGTTTATTTATTTATTTATTTATTTCAATTTTTTAAATATTTATTTTAATATTTTCAAGTATTTATCAAAGCATATATATTAAAAGCTTAAGAAAATTTTCATCTCGTATATCATAAATAATATACATAAGTTTTATTAACGCAATAAAACTATTATTTTATTAACAATAAGCAATATTTTTCTTCCATCAAATTTATTTAATATATTTCATAGAATTATTTTTGATAAATAATGTTGCAATTTTTCGAAACATTTTTTAAATTTATTTATGAATCAGCTATACAATAACTCGTACTGAATATATATTTCAAATTATCTCTGATTTATTATTTGTAAATAAATACTTTTTCAAGTTGGCCTTATTTTTTTTTATTTTACAAATATATTTTTTTTTTTCTTTTTAATATTTCTCGGATCGAAATAATAAAATTATACTTATTATTAAATTATTTTGTTTGTTATATCAATCAGTTTTAAATATAACAAAACTTTACAAAACTGCAAAATTACATGAAATTAATTAAATTCAAACTTTCGTTATACCTACTGAAACGTAATTTTGTAAATAAAGTTTTTTAACAATACTCGACAGCAAAAATCTAGTTATCTTATCAAAAAAAAAATACAAAAAAATAGAATACACAGTAGAATATAACTGACACACTATAAAATTATATTAACAATTAAATTTTAACTGTAAAAAAATGATGTTTTATTTTAAAACTCATCATGTTAATAATATAAAATATAACAAATGAAATTTCTATTGTTAACACATGTTGCCATGTAGTAGTAAAATAAAATTATATTGTTACAGTACAGAACATTTAACAGCTTCATATCCTGGATCAGCAAGAAATTCAGCAGCTGGATCATTAGCAAGTTCACGTGAAAGTAGTGCTTCACAAGGTACAGTACCATTTCGTGTTTTGATGTTGGGTGCACCATCTGTAGGAAAAAGCTCACTGGTATCACAATTCATGACGTCAGAATATCTTCATGCTTATGATACATCCATTGGTGAGTCAAAACAACTTCTAAAAATAATTATTATACTATCTCGCACAATCATCACTACAATTTATAAATATATATATATATTTTTTTTTCGTTTCAACTAGTTATTATTAATATCATTTCATTTATTTTGTTTATTTGTTTTTTAGCACTAGCACTGAGTAGAAATTTTATTATTAAAATTATATTTATCATATCATCGTCATTCATTTTTTTAAATTGCATGTTTATAAAACTATTATTAAACTAAACATAAAACATAAAAAAATGATTTCTTTATTTTTTTTATGACTCAGTTTATGTTTAATAATAATTAAAAATTTGCAAAATAATTTTTTTAAAGCTCAATTTTTTAGTATTTAAATTACAGGTAATGTTGATCGGCTTTAATATATTTTTTTTTAAATTAAATTTAATTTTTTATGGCTTCACAATATGATGCATAATCCAACTTGTCAATCTTAGTCTGAATTTTTTATTGATACACACAAAAAAGAATAGAAAAAAAAAAAAAGAAACAATCTTTATTTATTCAGGATTCATAACTTATTGATGAAATTATTAAATCTTCATTTACAGAATATGTCAATAGATAGATGAATAAAAATAAAATATACTCGTTAATATTTTGTTGATAAAAATAAAAATAAATAAAAATCAATCATAAATGATAAATAAATAAAAATGTGGGCGAAAATATTATGGTTTTAATTAGTTTTTCATTTATTTTTTTTTTGTTATCGAGCTTTAATATTGTATTGTAAATAATATTTATATTTACATAATGAAAAAATTTAATAAATATTTTATATAATAAATTAATGAAGACACATGATCCGAATTGAACGTGTTTATATTTTTTATGATTTATTGATTTTATTTTAAATAATTTTTGTAAAATAAAAGTTTGTTGCTGACAGAATATATAGACTTTGTACAATTGTGTTATCGTCAGCAATGAAAGAAGAAGTTTACTTGCAAACAGTCGACTCGGTAATTCAGCTGATTGCAGCTGACTGAATTCAAAGTCAGAGGGCTTTTCATTGGGTGAAAACTAAGTTAGATGTGTTTTGATGTTGAGAGTGCTGAATGGTTAAACCAAAAGAAAAAAATATATATATGTTTTTTTTCTATGTATATATTTAGATAGGTAGCCTAGTTTACAAACATGTAAAAGTAAAAAAATCATTGAAAATAAATTCAACACCCTTTTTTATTTATTCCAGATGTTGAATTTTATTTATTATTTATTTTGCATGAAGTTTAATATTTATTTTTTTGATTTTAAATTTTTTTTAAGTAAAGTAAACGTTGGATCCTTTGAGCAATCAAGTAGTAGAGACCTACGCTCTGTTGGACAATCATCATTCAAGACTGTAACATAAATTCAGTCTTGTTTTATTGTTAATGTTATTTGAACAGCACCAGAGTTTTGTTTGTATTGTGAGTAGCAATATGTGTTTCAGATGATGAGTCTGGTGAAAAAACAGTCAGTGTCCTGTTGGCTGAAGAAGAGTCTGAACTTACATTCATCGATCATCCTTCTGCTGAGATGACAGTGAGTTATTGTTTATTTATTTATTTTTTTTTTCTTATTTTTATTCTTCATAATTTTCGTTTTTCTTGTTGTATATTTTTGGGTAGAAAGTTTGATATTATAGATTGAAATTTTATGTTGGTGGTCTGTATAAATCATTTGAGTTTCATCAAGCTTTTCTGAATATCACAGATGATGATTGTCTCGAGCTTTTAATATATATATACACTTGGCTTTGATAAATACTTGAAAATATTAAAATAAATATTTAAAAAATTGAAATAAATAAATAAATAAATAAACTAGATACATCCCTGGCACGAATAAACTCACTTAAATTATTTTTAAAAATATAATAATCCATAAAACAAGGTAATAATATTAAATTTATAATATTCAGTTGAAATTTTTTTTTTTTTTTTATCATTGATAATTTATAAACAAACATATTTATTTGTTAAAATTATTAAACCAAAGATAAAATTTATTTGTGACAATAAATCACATGACCAATTAAACATATTCATTTTTCAATTAAATTAATAGAAATAAAATTTTACCAACAAATACATTATTTATTATCAAAAATAAATAAAACGTTTTTATTTCTTTCTTCATTGATAAAGAGTTATATGTAGCCCTTAATTACCAATATAAAATTATTTTTAGGCTTATAATAAAATCGGTCTATCAAGTTTGAATACTCGAAACTTATACATACGTATATATAAGTCGCTCCCTCAAAATTTAAAAATAAAACTTCAAATGTTATAATATCAATAATAATAGTAATAATAATGATAAAATATTTTACCTCGTTTATGTTGTATTCAAATTTCATCACTCATATTCAGCCCAGCTTTTTCGATATTACTTACCTCAAATGCAGAAATTGATCCATCAGTTTATGGATTGGATATACACTAAAATGTCGGTGAATTTTCTTTTTTTCTTTTTATTATTTTTCCCTGATCCCTTTTCCATTTGCCTAAAAAGTAAAAGAAAAAATATATAAATATATATGGAAATAAAATAAAATGTAACGGTAGTAAAAGTTGCTCGAGGCATTTACGTCACTTCCAGCGTCACATTTTTTTTTCTTTTATTTAACAATACATCTTTCCTGTAACTACTGACACAAAGATGAAAATTGTCGCTTGAAATAAATTCGTCGAAAGTACATACCTCAAGGGTATTGAACCAAAAATAAATATCGATGAATAGTTAAATACAATACGACAATTAAAAAAAAAATAAAAATATACATAAATGATTGGAATTATCAGAAATAAAAGTTGTATTCATAAAAATGAATGGAAAAAATAAATAAATACTCGTTGACTCCGCCTACGTAAAATCAAATAAATCAGTAAAACACGTAATAAAATATGAAGACATTAAATTAACAAAGACAGTTTTTATTTTTTTTCCTAAGGTGTCAGCTTTTATCGTAAATTCAATCGATATCCAATTCAAAAAGCTTTAAATTCGCAAGCTCAATTTAACCTTCAATAGGACAATCATTTTGCAAATATCAAACTAATATTAATATCAACTTTTTTTTTTTCATTTATTTAAATTTTTATTTTCATATTTATTTATTTTTTTTTTTTCAATTAAATATTTAATTTTTTTTAAATCCATAAATATATGTTGTACGTGAAAAAAATATTTCATAATACTCCATACATTTTTATAGAATGGAAATTATTTAATTTATCATAAAAAATCAATATGTATTATTCATGAATATTTAATTGTTTTTTGATTGCTAATTTGTAACATTTACATTTATTCCAGCTCAATATTAATACTGTGATTAATATATAAATAATTACAGTATATAAATATTTGCATGTATATTATTTGTGAATAAAGCGTTTGTAATAATTATTATTATGAAAAAAAAAAATAGTATAATATGTTGATAATGATAATTGAAACACTTAACAAAAACTTAATAAATCGAAATAAATTTCAATATTTAAACAACAGCTAGATTGAAATATTCTACAAGTTTTAAAATTTATTTTCGATTATTTAGCTTTTTAAATTTTATATTTGTCCTGTTTTCTAGTATTTAAAAAAAAAAAAAAAGCTTTAAATTTATTATTTTTATTTAAAACGACTGACCTCAATGTAATTTCCCAAAAAATTGGTAGATTTAAATTTTCATTTGACCTTAATTCTCTCAAACCCTAATTATTAAAAGCTCCTGATTTTAAAAGCTCTGTTAAACAATATTTAACTTTTTAAATATATTAATAAAAACTTTTATTTATTTTTTAAATTTTAAATGACTATAAAGTTTGGAAAATGAAAACTTTTCTTTTGACATTAATAAAAAAGTTAAAATGAATTAGAGTAAAGTTAATCGAGGTTCAAATGTAGATTAAATAATATATATTTAAATGAATATACATAGTTTAAATGATAGAATTTTCTTTATTTAACAACTCAAAATTAAGCATCATTATCAAATTTTCTGTTTTCATTTATTTTTTTAATTAATTTATATTTTCATTTGAATTACTTTAAATTATTTCTTTTTATATTTTAAATGGAATCAATGGAATTTTGTCAAAAGCATAATTTGCTAGTTTTAAATTAACTTTAAATAAATAAATGTATAATTATCATTGTAAAGTAGATAATGCACATGATACTGATGATGATACATCAAGTTTCATTTGGTACGATTCAACTGGTAAAATGTTTTTCCATTTACAAATTTAAATTAGTAGCAATGGTTTTTGTTTGACCAGACGTATCAAATCATCAACACGATGATACATATAATTTACTAATTGTGGCTCACATTTCATAATATCATATACTCTATAATTATTATTTTATCTCTCATTACTATTAATACCTAATTTTTCAAATAAGTTAATGTTCTAAAATTCGCTTTGAAAATTAAAAATTTAATCTGGACATTTAAATATAATTTTAATCAAATTTTAAATATAAATAACATCAAATCTGACTGAATTCAATGCTTCATATTTTTTAACATAATATTTTTATTCAAAAAATATTTATGGAAAAAGTTTCAAAGCATTTTAAGTCGAGCTTTCGATAGAACGTTTTTTTTTTTTTTTTCAATATTATTGTTTAATTAAAAAGACCGTGGAATACCAGTTTTATATTTCATTTTTTTTTAATCCCACTGATATGGGGTTAAGATTAATTAATTTTACTGGAAAAAAAAAAATAATAATAAATAAATATACGACACAAAAAGGTTTAAAAAATTTTTATAAACCCTTGTAGTTTACGATTATTTTTTTTACCAGTCAGGTGGAGATATATATGTATAATTTTTTGCTTGTGTTGATGGATACATGATGTTTTTATCAAGTGCTTGTCATCACAGAATAATTAGCCATTTTTTTTTGGTTATTATTAATTTATAAATTATACCATCATGACATTTTATGATGTCGTTTAAAAAAAAAAAAATCCAATTAATTTAAAAAAATATTTGCTATAAATTTATAATAAAATTTTATCATCATTTTAAATCATTATTTAATGACAGTCAAATTTTTATTTATATATAAAATGTAGAGCATTTAAATTGAATTAAAATGAATATAAAAAAATTCATATTGCGCACTTTAGAATTATTTTTCAAACTAACTGTATATAAAAATTAGATATTCTTTTTGATCTACTGTAAAATGAAAAATAATCAAAAAAATATATTTTAAGTGCAAGAGTCGAAATAGCGTGAACTAATTATGTAAAAATCACTGTTGAATATTCCTTTGGTATTTTCAACGTATTCAGTAATGAAAAAAGTAAAATAAAAAATAAATAACATCAAAGTATCAAAAGAATAATAATTTTTTTTATCGAAAATGAGATTCAATGAATGAAAAATAAACTACTATTATTTTAATTAATTAAAATAATTATTGTTCAACTGTTAAACAAAATTATTGATTCAATTTTAATATAATACATGCTTTGATAAATACTTGAAAATATTAAAATAAATATTTAAAAAATTGAAATAAATAAATAAATAAACTAGATACATCCCTGGCACGAATAAACTCACTTAAATTATTTTTAAAAATATAATAATCCATAAAACAAGGTAATAATATTAAATTTATAATATTCAGTTGAAATTTTTTTTTTTTTTTTATCATTGATAATTTATAAACAAACATATTTATTTGTTAAAATTATTAAACCAAAGATAAAATTTATTTGTGACAATAAATCACATGACCAATTAAACATATTAATTTTTCAATTAAATTCATAGAAATAAAATTTTACCAACAAATACATTATTTATTATCAAAAATAAATAAATCGTTTTTATTTCTTTTCTCATTCAGAAAGGGTTATATATACCCCTTAATTAGCAATATAAAATTGCTCTCAATAAAGTTGGTTTATCAAGTTCAAGTATGTATTAAAAATTCGAAACTTTTATACATCACTGGCATAATTTAATGAAAAAATGAATAATACTTTATTTATTGATAATATGGTTCAATGAATAATAATAAATTATTATATTTCTAATTAGATGGATAGTTATTTTCGTACTCATTCAAATTCATAAATCTCTTGACATCCTCGATTTTCCTGCTTCATCTTTATTTTATATATTAGTCTATTATGATTTTTTTTTTTTTTTTGACTTGTTAAAATAATTGTTATGCAACTGTTAAACAGAATTATTGGTTATATTAACACGGTGTATAAATTTATTTGTCAGTCAGTGCACTAATGATGCTTTTAGTTATGACAATGTCACCTGATTGGATTATCTTTAATTAATTATAATAAACCGCAAGGGTGCTTACGTAACTCATTACTGAAGATGACAGAAAATTTATATTTTTAATTGAACATAATTATAATACCTCATTAAAATTAATAAAAATTATTATTTAATTATTTTTCGATTATCTTAATTGATGCTATTTACCTAGTTGTTAAATAAAAATACAAATTTATTTTTTTAATTATTTATGAAATAATATTTTTTATAATAAATAAATTTAGAAATTTTTAATATATTCTCCTTTTTTTTTTTTGCTTCATGTTAACTACATACTGTGCAAATTTTGCAAGATTTTTTTTCATGAATTTTTAATATATATCTAAGGTAAAAAAAAAATTTTTTTTTCGCTGCTTCATCTTCATAGACATGAGTGTCGTATGTTTGCACCTTATTTACATAATACAAGGTACTTGTGCATATTTCTCAACTCGTTGAATATTCATATTCAACTAAAATCGCGAAAAAAAAAAAAAAAATAAACAAATTTAAAATTTGAAAAAATACTGAAAGAAAATAATTATAAAAAAGTTACAAAGTATTCATCAAAAAGAATCAGACAATTTAATATTTATAATGATTTTCTTTCTTTTTTAAATTTCATCTTGTAATTTTATGTCAAAAAGCAACTGTTCAACTTGAATTATATTTTAAATTATTGTTATATTTTATTTAGAATTTCAATTAATTTATTCTTCTGAATAGTATTATTTCAGTTGAAAAATAAAATACATATTTCAACAACAACAACAAAGAGTTTTTAATCTCATTTGTCTTTGAAATCTCATTATTATTGTCATATTAATTTATATATTATTTTACTTTTCTTGATTTTTATTTATTTTTAAATCTTGAAATTGTTTACTTTTAAAGAAAATCCAATTTCACTGAAAACGTTATTGTATTTCATATAATTTTTTTTCTCTTTCAAATTGCATTACGTAGAAATATATATAAAAAGACACACGACAAATTTTACTGGCACTGAAGCAATTTATCTGTTGTTATATATTTTTTTTTTCTCTTCAACAATACACTCGTTTCCTTATCAAATAAATTCACAGTGGTTACAATTTTTTTATCTATCATTTGTTTAATTTTTTTATCATCTTTATGAAAAATTTTATTTATAATTCAAAAAGTGTATCGTTGCGGTTAGTCGTTGCGAAGGTTAAAAGACAATATTTTTATTTTTGTAAATTCTACAAAATATTGGTGAGATAAAATAAATAATACTCTCAATATTTTTTGCTGTGATATTTCAAATTTTTACTATAATATTTTTTTTATTTTTTGTAGTATTTTACATTTTTTTTTTCTATGAAAATAAGCTGTCGCAAAGTTTATGCGGTAAAAAGGATGCTACGAAATATATTTTGATGCTATTTGGGGTAAAGACGAGAGGGATAAACTACGATGAAATATGGAGAGGACAAAGTGCCACATGAACTAGCACAGAATAAAATAAATAAATAAAAAAAAAATATGTGGAAGAGTTTTAAAAATATACACATAATAAAATACAATAAATAATAAAAAGATAAATGTAACTTTGTTACAAATGTAATATTTGAAAAAAAAAAATAGATAAAAGCTTTGAAAATATTATTATTTTTGTTGTGAAGATGACGATGATAGTGGTGGTATTTTTGGAAATTGTTATATAAAAAGAAAAAATTTACTTTTAATTACTACACAAAGATTACTCAAGTACATGGAAAGACGGTTATGAAAAGACGTCTTTGTACTTGTTATTTCGTTTATAAAGTTTTCAACCATAAAATACGATCGAGCGAACTTTTTGTTTTATTTTTTTAAACTTGAGTAATCTTGTATCGTTGAATTATTTTGTGATAAAGTTACAAGTGATGTTTTTTTTTTTCAATTTTAATATGATTTTTTTGTTAATAAAATTCTTCGTAAATATTTGATTTTATCGTTTGGTTTATCAACTAGTTATACTGCGTGTTGTTTTATGGCCTTTAATTATATTTTATTCAAAATGTACTAGAGCTACTTACAAGTTGTAAAGTTTTATTTTTTTTATTTCAATTATATTATATAGAAATGGAATATTAAATTATAAATTTTTAATATCGAGAGTAGATATGTGTGTTGTGGTTTTTAATGTCATCGATTTGTTGGCTATATACGACAGTAAAAAATATGACAAAAAAAAAAAATAAGACATGTTGGCAGTGAATGATAAAACAGTACGATATGAGAAATAAAAAAATATTCTTAGACATGAGTTTATTCTTCAGACAATTTTAAATTATAATAATATTTTAGTCGTATAAATAAAACACAATGTTATAAAAATGTTATTTTTATTGAAAGAAAAAAATCATTTATTTATTTATTTATTTATAAAAATTGAGAAATTATTTTATTGACATATTTTTGAGTAGTTAGATTATTTTTTTATTGTCGTAAAGTTGTCGATAGTTTTCACTTTTAAAGACGAAAAATTATCTGTTTAATTTTTAGCGATTAAAAAATAATCAAACGGGTTAAAAATAATATTATTAATGGGCTGCCATTGAGTTTGGATAGGCTGGTCGTAATAATGGATTAACTTTTTCTTTTTCCCAATAACTCTCTGGTGCTTCTATTGTCTTAGTTGTTGAACTGCAAGCTTTCAAATTGCAAACACTATATCCATTCAGACAACGACAATTGTTGCATCCATCGAAATAATGTTGACCATTAACACATTTTTTTTCTGTAAATTCAAAATATACAAAATAAATTTAAGTAATATAAATTTTTAAATATAAACATTATACAAAATTTATTTTCATAAAAAATATTAATGCCAATTGAACTTACCTGGAACACTTGCTGATAATGCAAAAGAAATAAAAAAAATTAGAAAAATAAAAGACAAATAATTAGCTCCTTTCATGATGAACTCTTGATAGCCAATAACTTGAATTTATATCTTTTTGGTTTTTTATCAATTATTAAGTAAGCAGTCAACTCGTTGAAATGATTCAAACGTAACTAATAGTCTGCCACTATTTTGCTCGCTTATATACCCTCCGAAATATATTCAATCGAAACGCAGATGTCCAAAATGGCTTTATTTTTGCTAAAAAAAAAACCCGAAGGCCATTTCTAAAAACATAAATCAAATCTTCAAACAGATTTACGCATCATTTTATTCTCAAGGTTGTTTTATATTGCTCATGTAAATTTTGTTGATATTAAAAATCCATAAAAAAACGTTTAAATGATTAAACTCAAATGGTAACTTATTTTAAAATAAATAAAAAATAAAATACTAAAACAAATGTGTTGATGTGTGTGTTAAATGTTCATATGGATAAACAGCTTGTGTGTATTTTCAACAGACATCATTTCATGGATTTTACAAGTTTCATATTACAAGACTAAGTTTCAAAGTACAAGCATCTTATCCTCTAAAAACAACCTCACGTGTAATATTGTTTGGCTGAAATATGGATTATCATTAAACTTTTTTTTTCTATACAAAATTAAATGAATAAATTTTGTAAAATAATAATAAAAAATTCCTCAAAAAATATTTCAAGATATTGTACGTAAATTCTTGACGTCAGACATTTAAAATTTTCACTTGTAAAATAATAGTAATAATAATGACTGTGAATACAGTAATAAAACATAGTAAAAAAAAAAAAAATATATGTAAAATTTTTAACGCTGTTACATGGTCCCTTTTTCAAAAAATTATCTGGCAATTTTTGTCAACAATTTGGTAGAATATTGTTGAGTTTATAACGCCTCTTATAATTTATTATGCAATCATAATATCATCCTATAAATTTAAATTGCATCCGTCATATAAAATATACGATTATTCGAAAGCCTGAAAACTTTAGTCATTAATTCTGTCAATTCAAAACTAATAATTATAATTAAAAAAAAATTATTTAAATTTCATTTGAAACATATGAATATATTCTGGGAATTTGTGATATATTATTAACGATTATAATATAATAATAAAATTATAATTTACATATTTTTAAAACCACTGTAAAAAAATAAAGATAGAAATGTAAATTGTTGTTGTAGAAATAATGGTAAAAAAAGATATTTTATTTCCATATCAAGTTATATAATATTCAAATGATTTATGCAAATGGATTATTCTAAAATAGAAATCCAATATTTATGTATATAATATTATGCATTAATTATTATATTCGTCTAATACGGCTTCATGTATTTTCAGCTCGCTTGGTTAAAAATTTAAATTTATTTTAAAAACATCTTTTATATAATAGAAAACGAGTTTCATTAAACTAATTTTGTTATATAATTAATATAAAATTTTAACTGAACCAAAGATTCATAGAAGCATAGTTTAATTTTCCATGATTTTAAAATTAATTCAAACGGTGAATTAAAAATGAACATTGTGCAAACACTAATACAAAATTGATAATTAATTATTAATTATTTCATTGAATGACAATTATTTATTTACGAAAAAAAAAGCCTCAAAATTTTAAATAGAGTTTGCATGTATTTTATCAATAAAATAAAAAGTAAATTGAAATTTTATTTACATTTCTTTTTTCTAAATTAGAATAATTTTTTTAATTTTTAATTTACTGTAAATAAATTTTTAATAGATAGCCTAGTTTATTGTTTGAATAATTTATATACAGAGCTGTGAGAAATATAAATTTTCAAATTACAGAGGTGAAAAATAAATAACGAAAAAGTTAAATTACTTAGTAGAAGATAATGCAGTGATACTGGTTTAAATAAATAGAAATAAAATTCAACAATTTTACACGGATGAGTTAAAGTTTTAAAAATATTTTCCAGTAAAATAATTAAAAAAATACATTGCCATTTTATTCAGAAAATATTTTCATGGATAAATCCCAACACTAAATATTTAATTATAAAAAAATTGTTTATATTTTTTTTTTTTTTCAATTTTTATTACCAAGTTATTGATTTTTAATATACATAATAAAATATTTACTAATTTAATTTCCATTATTTTGACATACATCAGAATAATAAAAAAAAAAAAATTTAATTAATAATTCAATTTTAAATACATGGTTATTCAAATATCAATATAATTAAAAAAAAAAAAACTTATAAATCTATATTGCGTGACGTGTAATATTGACAATTAAAAAAGTAATAATTATTTATTTATCTGGTTTATTTAAAAGAATAATTTTTCGATGGTTTGTTTTTTTCATTTTCCCAAAATTCATCTGGTGGATCGAATCGTTTTATTTTATAATCTCCATGTCCATCTGCTTCCCAGCATATAGAACCAGGGCATGTTTCAACATGATTTTTGCATTGACATTGTTCACATCCATTGAAATATGTTTTACCCTCTACGCATTTTCTTGAACCTGTTGAAAAAATAGGTCAAAAAATTATATAATGATATAACTACTTGATAAAAATTTCTATATTTATTCATTTTTATATAAATAATTATATAAATTTCTATCTTTTCTAATTGATATTTAATAATTTACAATGTTTATGTTTATTATATATTTTTATAAATAAATAATGGATTTATAAATATGTTAAAATTTAACTACTGGACACGACGAGCTGGCCACTATCAAAATCACCTGACTTTTTTTATTTTTATCATCAATCATTAACAACTGCGTATTTTCCCAAAAAATACGAATTAAAATACAATTAGATGAAATATAGTTTGAAAGGTTATTTAAAATTATTATTATTTTTTTTATTAATTAATTGGTTGGCTTGTTTTTTTATGGAAATTATATCACTTTTAAATAATTACTCAATGAACTAATGAATTATTGACAATTATATTTTCGTAAATAATTAAAACGTTTATAAGTTTGTTTAAATTTGATAATCAAGTACGACTTTTGGAGTTAACAATATAATTAATTACTACCTCAAAGCCAACATTTATCTATAAAATTATCACCTAGTTTTAAGTGAAAATATTTGCAGTTTTTTTTATTTATTAATATTAATTTTTTATTAGATGAAAAGTGATAGTGATCAACTCGTTGACTTGTCTCGTCATGAAATTTTTAACTTTTGAATACACTTTTTTTTTTACACAAATAATATAACTAATTTACAAAAGAAATATTTTATATATATAAACTTACCAGGACTAGATGCCACAAGTAATAATACAGATGATGAAATAAATAAAAAAATAATAAATAATATATTTCCCCTCATGATTGAACAGTCAAGAGTTTATTAGCACTGTGTAAGATAATGTTTCACTGATGAATCGTTTCGTGCTAATCGACACTAAAAATGACATATTGAATAAGGAAATCTCGCACTTTTATAGTTAATTTATGACCTTCGCAATTAAAAAAAAAAAAAAAAAACTCCCACCTCAATTCAAGATAGATAACAAAACTTTAAATAGACTATCATCAGCTTTAAGCGATTTGTGGTCAATTATTTTAAAGTTGATCTTTTTTTAGAAATTCATCAAATTTATTTGACCAATAAATTATTGATTGAAAAAAATTATGTATTTTAAAAAAGATGTAATAATATTTTTTTTCATTAATTCTATTTAAATAATAAAATTCATGAGTACTGATATACTCATTCATTATTCAATATTGTTTTTTTATTTAAAATAATTCATATCAATTTTCGGATTCGCTGATAAGAAAAAGAGAAAACCTTAAAATAATATTTAAACTTTGTTTAATAAAAATTTAATAAACTTTATTCGTAATTTTTATTAATTAAAAATAATAAACTAACTTGAGATATTTTATTTGACTTATTATTTATGTCGAAATATGCTGGTGTATTAACAATCAAAGCTTCTCTCGTATACTGAATAAATTTTAATTAAAAAAAAAAACCATAAATTGTAATATTTATGTACGATTGTTTATTACTATCATGTACCCTCATCATAAACTTTATCTATGCAAATATTGTAACAATACAAATTTAGACAAACATAAAGAAACTGCCTGATAATTCTATTTGACGATAAGCAACTTGGAAATTTGATTATTTATACACACCAAAGTTTTGAATTTTGTTACTAATAAATATATAAAGAATAAATAATTTTGCAAATGATACAAGCTTATGTTCCTGCTCTTTTGAACCCCAACTTGTTGTACAAGTGATAAACGACATAGATATTGACCTCCGATTAAAACAGAAACTAAATATTTCTTTTAAAAAAAAAAAGAAATACAAAACAGTTTCACTTACAGAGACTATAAAAGAAAATCTTTTGCTTTTTGCAAGATCAATCATTTAGCTTTTTTTTTCTTTTTTTTAAATTATTTCTGCCACTTGCTAGACAAGCTTCCCATTATTTTTAAAGTTTTATCAGTAATTGGACATGTATAAAATACATCTGAAAAAAGTTTTAGCTGACAGAATAAATGATATTTTTGTGACAGACACACGTATTGCATCAGTTGCTTTAAAATTTTTCAATAACATAGCTTCACTTTTCTTTATTAATAAAAAAAAAAAAAAAACTTGTCAGACGGTTGCTAGTAATATCCCGACGTTATTGGTTCATATAAACCCCTGATGGTTTCAAAGGTATATACTTGGAAAAAAATAAAAAAAAATATGAATTATTTATAAAAAGATTAATGTAAAATTTTATCACAAGTTTTCCTTTAACTTTTAGATAGTTTTTTTCTTATTTTAATGTTGAATCTATTCTAGACTTTTTTATTTCAATTATTAATTACTGTTTTTTTTTTTTTTTTTTGGGTAATAGATTTTTGTTTGTTCATATCAATTTAATATTAATAGTAAATTCAAGTAACGACTGTGATAAAGAGCATTGATTATTAAATTAGCTGTGACATAAGTTAGTGTTAGTGATTGTACCAACGATACAGGAATAAACAGACAAAAATAAAGTTACCAGATCATGATACATCCGTATATATAAATTCAAAGATTTATGTCTAAAAGTTTTTGGTAACTGTCGTAAGATAAAATAGAAAAAAAACGATCCTGTTGAATATTTAAGATACTATCTTCTCGAAGTTTATGTACTGTCAACTCACATGTTGATTATTTTATATCAACATCGATTTACTTCGACAGAATAAAATAAAAATAATAAAATTACATAAGAAAAAAATAAAGTTGATATATCAATAGTCAAACATCAAAATAATCACAATAATTTATATCTAAATATTTTTTTAAAACTCAAATAAAAAATAAAAAAAATTAAATAACATAAAAATACGAAAAATGTCTAAAAATGATTGATTAAAAATTTAAAAAATTTGTTTTTAAATTATTTTTATAAAATTATGATTTTAATTTTCGAAAAATTCCAACATATATTTATTTATTTATAAAAAAAATAATAATTTTTAATTATATTAAATATCGTTAACGATAAAAGCTCAATTTAAAATAAAAAAATAATAAATGTGAAAATTATTTTATATATAAAATATTGTGACATGAGAATGGAAATGCTTTGTGCTTATAAATTCACTTACTATAACTGGATTTAGCATGAATATAACGTCACTTGAAGGAGAATTCGATTAATATTCCGAATGTTGATGTAGTCAAGATTGAGTACCGGTATTTCCGAGGTACGTTGAAGGTGGTTTTAGCCATGACGTTCAAGAAGCTTTGTCTGATATAGCTGTACATAGATATATATACGTACTATCAAGTATATTTCATCAAGGACACTATACTGTCTACTGTATATTTCGAGAGAACAAGAAAATGAGAGAGACCTAACTATCTACCTAATTTCTATTGTCACATGCTGGATTATCCCTTGAAGGCAACTAACTGAATAATTTTTCTTCTTAAAGTCAATGAGCATAAATTTCATGTACACCACACAACAAGTTAATTAACTTGGATATTTTTTTTTTTTTTTAAATCAAATTTTTGTGCTTTAAAGTTATTATTAAACTTATTCAAATTCATTTAAAATATCCTAGTAATATTGGATTTTACATGAAAATTTTTTCATAAAAAGATGATAAATAAATAGCTTTAAACATTTCGAAAAAAAAAAAAAACAATTAGCTTTGTTGCATGTTTATAATTGTAAATATTTTAATTATTAAAATACAAGCTGTATTTACAAACTAAAATATGAAATATTGAAACTACTAGAAATCCTAAAATAGCAAACTTTATGTTTACAAATTGAAATGTCATGCAGATCAGTGGCACGAAAATTTTGAATTTCCCTAATACCCTTGAGCTAACACTTGAATATCGTCCAAAACAAACGTTCCACATATACCTATATCGTCACAAACATACATTTGTATAGTACAAACCATATGCCAATATCAAACATTTTGTAAATGTCAATAAAACACTGTATTGTGTGTGATAAGAAATAAAAAAAAAAAAAAATATGGATCACACACAAAACAATTGGTCAAAAATATTTGAAAATTATTTTGACATATAATATCTCATACAAAACAATAGACACATATATCCAACAAAAAAATTAACTAGCAATTGGTGTATTTTTCAAATAATAAAAAATAACAAAGAAGAAGAAAAAAAAAAAGCTCTAATAAGAAGAAAAAAATTAAACATATGAAAAGGTTAGCAAGGGTGTTGAATTGTTTTTTTATTATTATTTTTTTTTCTCTTTACAATTTGGATTCTATTATTCGTACATTTTTAACTTTAACCTTGATATTTGAAGGGCACATAAAATATGTCAGACTGAATTTTCCCTGATGATATTGAAAAGAAGAAAAAAAATATAGAAAATAATATTTAGTAATAGAGGTTATTTTTTGTTGTATATTTTATTTAGTTATATTATGATTAGATGATTGTGTGAATAGGCATGATTGATTTGTTTGCTATAGTCATTTAAAAGTTTTGTTTGTTTTGGCATTATTGGTGTACAGTGGCTTTTTGACAATGAACATTGAACAATCTTCATTGGTAGTAAACGGTAATTGTGCCTTGTTATTGGCTTGATAACGAGCTCAGGTTAGTAAACATGACCTTGGCTATCCAAAACCACCGATAATCACAATTCAATAATTGTCAATACGATAAATAAACAATGATTTATATGGACATCATTAAAAAATTACATTTTATCCTAATATAAAAAGGACAAACATCATCGGTCTTCCGGACATTTGATTGGTCATTGTTTTTTTCTCACTTACTCTCATACGAATTTCTTTCTGTTTGCCTTTTTCTATTATTTTTTTATTTATTTCGTTAGCAACGAAAAAACAAAAAAAAAGAGCAAGTAAACAAAATTTTTTTTGATATTTTTTATATTTTTTTTTAAAATTGACAAATTAAGCTGGCACAACTTTCTCAATAATTATCGGATTTCAATGCACTTGGGCTCAAAATTTTGCGCGAATTATATGTTTTTTATGTGTGAAGGAATAAATTTGAAAAAAAATTTTTTTTTTATTTTTTACATTTTCTTTAAAAATTGGCGTATTAAGCTAGCACAACTTTTTTAATAATTATTAGATCTTGATGCAATTGGGCTCATAATTTTGCGCGAATTATGTGTTTTTTATGTGTGAAGAAATAAATTTGAAAGAAAATTTTTTTTTTTATTTTTTACATTTTTTTTTAAAATTCAAATATTAAGCTAGCACAACTTTTTCAATAATCATCGGATCTCGATGCAATTGGGCTTAAAATTTTGTGCGAATTATGTGTTTTTTATGTGTGAAGAAATAAATTTGAAAGAAAATTTTTTTTTTATTTTTTACATATTTTCTATATTTTTTTAAAAAATTGACATATTAAGCTAGCACAACTTTTTTAATAATCATCGGATATCGATGCAATTGGGCTTAAAATTTTGTGCGAATTATGTGTTTTTTATGTGTAAAAAAATAAATTTAAAAGAAAATTTTTTTTTTATTTTTTACATTTTTTTTAAAAATTCACATATTAAGCTAGCACAACTTTTTCAATAATCATCGGATCTCAATGCACTTGGGCTTAAAATTTTGTGCGAATTATGTGTTTTTTATGTGTGAAGGAATAAATTTGAAAAAAAATTTATTCAATCTTTTTTTTTTTTTTTATGATAATACTTGTGTTTATAAAATCAATGAAAAATGAACCTTTTAGAAGGTACATATACAAGCGCGCGTAGCGCGCTAATGTGCTCGTAATATTAAAATGTAAAACATATTATAAAATTATTACTTTGAATAATAGTAATTAGCCCGAGATAAATTACAAAATAACCAATGAAAATTGTTTTTTTTTTTTTTCATGATTGAACAGCTATGGGTTTTATTAATTTGTTCGTGAGAAAAGAAAATTAGTAAAAATATTTACTGATGAATTGTTTTTTTGTTAATAGACACTGGACACGACATGTTGAATTAAAAAAATTCCACAGTTTGATATAGGTAGCTTGTAGTATTTGGAATTGGAAAAAAAAAAAAACCCATGTCAGTGACAAACATTTGTCTGATTTATTATTTATGTTTGAGATAAAGCAATTTTAAATAGAATTATCATCAACTTGAAGATAACTACTTGTCAAATATTTAAAAAAATAAATTAAATGATAATTTTTTTGGTCTTTTAATTTTGTTCATATTATCCTTGTTAATGGAGTTTATTTATTTAAAAATTAAAATATTAATATCGTCAAATTAACGTCATGCACATACTGTTTTATTTGTCAATTCACTTTAACATTTGCAATGTTATATATAACAGGATCGAATTTAATTAATTATTTTCATCTAGTCTGGGTTTGCTTTTTTTAAAAAAATTTACCATGAATTTATAAACAACTCATCATTTTTAAACAATCTGTAATTTCGATTTAGAATTCAGTCTATATAAAAAAAAAATCATTTAAGTTTGGAATTTTAAATTCAATTTGATTTTTTTTTTTTTTCTACAAAATGCATATATGATTCTTTTTAATATTTTATTTTTAATCTTTTTTAAATTTTAATTAAAGAGAAAACCTTAAATTTGACTATGTCGAAATATGCTGGTGTATTAACAATCAAAGCTTCTCTCGTATACTGAATAAATTTTAATTAAAAAAAAAAACCATAAATTGTAATATTTATGTACAATTGTTTATTACTATCATGTACCCTCATCATAAACTTTATCTATGCAAATATTGTAACAATACAAATTTAGACAAACATAAAGAAACTGCCTGATAATTCTATTTGACGATAAGCAACTTGGAAATTTGATTATTTATACACACCAAAGTTTTGAATTTCGTTACTTATATAAATATAAAGAATAAATAATTTTGCAAATGATATACAAGCTTATGTTTCTGCTCTTTTGAACCCCAACTTGTTGTACAAGTGATAAACGACATAGATATTGACCTTCGATTAAAACAGAAACTAAATATTTCTATTGAGCTTACAGAAAAAAAAATAAAACAAGTTCAAACGAGACTATTAAGAGAACATAATTATCGTTAATTTTTTTAACAAAATCGACTAGATAGTTATTTGATAATGATGATGAATATAATAAGGATAACTATTGAGATTTAATGATCATTATTTCAAGGTAAAAAGTTCTAGCTCATTTTTATATTTTCGTGCTAGATAATTGAATTTTTTATTTTATTTTCTGAAGAGATTGAGTGACTGTTCTGCAAAGTGTAATGCTTGATAAAAAAATTGAGACAAGACGTTGAAGAGTCACGCGAGCATATAACACGTACATATGTTTCTAACCATTAAAAAGTTTACAAAAAAATTAAACTTTAAATGCAACTTGAACAATATTGTTTCTTTGAAAAATTAAATTTAAAAAAAAATATATATATATATCAATAAAAAAAAAAAAAAAAAAAGAAAAAGTTGATAAATAAAAATAACAAAAGTTTTTTTCTTTCAACAGCGAGTCTATTATAGATATTTTTAAAAATAGAAAAAAAAAAAACATGATAATTTTATAAATGTTCTTTAATTTCCAGTAAGTTCGCTTACTAAACTTTTTTCTCTTTTGTTAATCATGTTGAATGGTCATGAACTAATTAATTAAATGCAAAAAAATAAAAAAAATAAAAATATATTCAATTTAATTAAATAGTTAAAAATATATATGAAAAGCTATTTATATATTGTGAATTTTTTCAAATCTATATACTTTTTTTTAAAGTTTATAAGTAAATAAAATAATAAGACAAAAGTATAAAGCTATTTGTACGAGTCAGAAATAGCAGCAAAACGTGAATCTTGCTCTATCCTTTTAGATTCACAGCATCTTTTGAAAATCTCTTTGACACATTCAAGACAGAAATATGCATTAGTTTATTCGCTGCTCAAGTTTCACATGCACCAGTAAATAAAATGTAAAATTTTTTGAACCATTAAACAACCGAATAAAATAAAAATAAATTATTCTTAAATATTTTACTTTGATGTTAAATAATTATAATAAATTATTATCCAGTTTTTAATATAATTAACAAACTTATCCAAATCAATAGATAAATTATAATTTACCAAGTTTATTGATTGGAAATTTTGTATTAAATTTCCTTGAAAATAAGTTTCATATTATTATTATTATTATTTGATCAATAAATTTTTTCTATTATTATAAATTTAAGTTTTTTTAGACCCTGAAGGAGTGACTGAAGAGAAGTATTTAATATTCGCTCATCTGACTTTAAAAAAATAATAATAAAGATAAAAAATATCTATTTAAATTTCAATTATATTTGATAACTAAAAATATATATATAATTGTTTGTTATAAATCAAAATATATATCAAAACTGGCATTAATTTGAGTGACATAAATTAACATGAAACTGGTATATTCAAATTCATAATCAACTTCTAGCCTTCCGTTTAACACACCACCATCTAACAAGCATTTCCGAATTCATTTGCAATGTCACGACATTTTACTCTCAAAAACACAACTTGTGCTTCGCGCTTCATTGAAAATGATTATCTCTCTATATATATATACTAAACTATGATAATAATAAAATGTTATTCAAACTGAATAACATTGAGACCATAATTTCATCCATGAAAATAGCAAAAGCACCAGAAACTTTAATTATTCCATACGACAAAATCCATTAGACAAAAGTTTGTGATAAAATTCTATATATAGCTTCAGAAAATATTCTACTTTACGGTGTCATAATTTACTCTCTAAATCAAATTACTTTTTTCATTATATTTTAATTTCATTTTATTTTTTTAAATAAAGAAAAGAAAAAACATAAATCCGTTATAAAATTTATACGGTTTTTTTTAAATAATAAATACACAATTTTTTAATGATAAGAAAATTATTTTAAAAGCCAATAGAAATGTGAATTAAATGTTTTTTTTTCGTTATAATTTAAAAAAAATATTTATATATTTTATAAGCTGTTAAATAAGTATTCTATTTATTTAAAACAAATGGGGATAAATTGAATAGAATAAATCCTCTTTGTGTAATAAAGATATTTGAATGAAAAAAAAATATTTAGTTTCTAGCAAAAGATTAATATTTTTGCAATATGCATGTATGATTTAACTAGCAATATTTTTTTGTAAAAAAATAAATAATTTATTCAGCTAAATTGCAAAGTAAAACACCAGGTGTTTTTGTCGACATTCCACCGATTGTTGCCATTAGCAACTAAACTCGGTAACTCTTTATTTATTTTTTTTTCTTTGTTTTATCGTTTTAAATCTTAATGGAAGTAACGTACGTTTTACATTGGATATATATTTATTTTTTTTTTTCTATATACTACTCTGATAATCTACCCAACTCTTTATGTTCATTTAAAAGACAAATGGTAATGGATTTAAACGTGAATCAGCAAGTTAAAAAATTTCATTCAAGGTTAAATTTAAGTTAAGAAAAACAAGACGAGACATTATTTAATTAATTCAAAAGATAAATTTATATTTTTGGAAAATAATTGATAGATATTTCAATGGAAATTTTCCAACTGCTGTGAAAGCATTAATGTGGTTTTCAAGGAAATCTTCAAGATATTTCCAATATCTAAAATTCCAAGTTTTTAAACAAAAAAAAAACCTTAAAAAGTTGATAATGCCCTTGTTTTAAATATTTTTTATATGTAAATTATTTTTGTAAATATTGAGAAAAATCAATTCATTTTAAATTTAAATTTTTTAATAAATTTGCATTGATTGACCTGACGTATATCACTTGACCATTTTAACAACTATTTGGTTGAAAATTAGAGTGAAAGTTTGTCACTCGAAAATCCGTCAAGATAAATTTCATTAAAATATATTACGTTTAATTGGTATTTATTGTATAACAAAAAAATAAATAAATAAATAAAATATATTCTCTACAAATTAATTTAAATAGAAGCTTTAATTTTCCCTGTATCAATTTATTCATTTTACATGAAATAAAAACATGTAAAATTCAACACTTTTCGCGTCGCAAAATAGGTCAATATTTTTTTTAACATGTTAATTTAACATTTGAAAAATAAAAAAAAAAAAAAAAAAAATCATCGATTGAACAGATAAAAAAATATCAACTCAGCATTTAATTTTTTTTTCAACACGTTGAATTAACCTATTTGAAAATTTTCTAGCTCAAGCTTTTTATTTCGTTGAATTTGTATTTATTTAATTGTTAAAATTTATATTCTTTTTCCAACAATATTATTGATAAAAGAATAAAGAAATATTATTTCTACCCTTGCCAAAAGATTTAACCTAGGTGAGAGTATATTGATTGTCGTTGTTATATATCCAGTAATGTCCCAGAGAGAAAATACAATGTCAATATATAAGGTGAAGCAACGAAGCGTTCATATGATCAACCCAAGCAAAACACAATATATATATATATATATATTTTTATACACAACTATATAAATATCACTGGTCAACCATCTAGAAAATCTATTCAGCTGTATAAAATTTTACCTAACTATGTATATAATATTATACATATACACAATAGATTTTGTCAATATGGACGATTGCTCTCAGCAAATTAGCTACCATCACATCCGATATGCTTATCCTTTTTTTATTTTTATTTTCATCAAACAATTGATCCTTCCTACTGATGTATTCAAAACATTTTCAAATAATTTTTCACACCCCTCATAAAATTACTCATCTATTTTCTTATTTTTTTTTTTTTTTTCTTTTCTTCAAAGATTCACCCCATTACGAACCTTCAAAATATTCACCGAAAAATCTAACATATATTTTAAATATTCGTCTCACGACTTACGCTTCACTCAATTTTTTTTTTTTTTTTTTTCATATATTTTGTATATATTTTCTATATGCAAGAACGTCAAATTTATAAACTCACATTTCAACATTTTTTTTTTTCTTATATAAAATATATATTAGAATTAATTTTGCCTATTGTTATTGAATGAAAAAAAAAATTATTTTGTAAATGCCATGTGTATTATTTTTTTTTTTTTTTTTGTTGAATTGAAATCATTGTATTTAAAATGAATTAAAATTTAAATGACATTCGAAACAAGCGATTATTTTTTGTCGAGTACTGTACAAAAGCTCGTTTACTCTTGTGACCACATTTTTTTATATTTTTTTTTTTTGTTTTTGTTGGTTTTCTATTGACTGTACCAGCTGGTATTCTTCAATTTGTAATGGCTCCCGACAATGAAAAATTGCACAAATCCAATTCTCCACAAGAGATATTTACAAGTTTATTTGTTTACTGTACTTTATGTAAATTACAGTCATTCATTTGAGTATATATTATTCAAGTTAATCGACTTTTATTATAAAAATAGAATTATAATATATTTAATTAAATTTACTAATCAATTTCAAGATAAAACAATGACATAGAATTATTGATTTTATATATAAGTTTTTTTATTTGTAATTAATCAATGTTTGTTCATCAAATAAATACCAATGATATTTGTTTATCAAGCATATATTCCCTAATGTATTTATATTGATTATATAATTAATCAAGTATCTTTTGAACAATCATAATTAAATGATAATATTAGCAAGATTATTTAGTTGGTGATGACAATGTTTGTAACATAAACATTAACATGTTTATTTACATGAATAACAAGAACATTTTCACTTTTATGTAATGTCAATTTGACAGTTTAAAAGTTCTATGACGCCAAAGGCAGATGTCGCTTTGAGGTTTCTTTATACTAAAGAAACAATGAAACCACGTGATGTTAGGTACATTAACATTGTTCATAGTTTAAGCTGTTACACTTGGACATTTTGGTGGTGCAACTTGACCAAAACTCTCAAAGTTAAACTACACAAAATTTATCAATTAAGTTTATGAACATTAAATGTATATATATTTTTCTTTCAACAAAATAATTATTTAAATTTTATTTTTTTTCATAGAATAAAATATTTAAAAATATATACACGTTTGATGTTGAATAAATTGTCAATGTTTTTATGTTTATTCATTTTTTTTAATCTGTTTTTTGGCATATCCCAAGTGGCAAATTAAATAAGACAGTAATTTAATCTACTTTCGCAGTATATAAATGAAGCCGACAAACAACTCGATCTTTGAGATACATTTTTTTTTTCTCAAAGAACATTTACAAATGTCAAAGTGTAGTAAAACATTTTGACATTGCAGCTGTGTGTTCTGTATGTTATATATGATATTTCCCACATGCAATACATACATTTGCCCATGTTGATCCCAAGAGAATCAGTAAAAAAAACGTGGTTTAATTTTTACATTGTTTATTTTATTATTTTTTTTATGCTTTGTTTTATATGTTTCTTCGAGGATTCAGTGGTAATACTATATACATAGTCTCAATTTTTTATGATAAATATTTGGAATATTTTCTTAACCATCCCTCTTGTGTACCTTTGACTAGCTTCAAAATCCCAAAATGGGGAATATATTATATAGAAAATTCTTGGTAATATGAAAAGTTGAGAATGGAGATTGATCTAGAAATTTAGATCCTCATTCAATGTTAAATGGGAAATATTAAAAATACATGTAATACTTGAAGACATCGAGAGGGAAAACAAAAGCTCTTGGGGTTGAAAATTGTCACAAGTATTTACGTCATTAAAATTGTATATAAATAAAAATATATCTGAATATGAAAAAGAAAAATATTTGACACAGATTTTTAAATATATTTATGTATATATCTTTCAAGTGCGTATAAATTAATATGAAAATTTCAACTCTTGTAAAATTTTATATATAAAAAATATTTCTTTAGTGCTTTTAAATTCGAATCTCGAATAAATTTATAAGGATATTCTCAAAGTTCGATTAAAATCATAACTATTATGTATCATTGATTTTTATTTTATCGAATTTTTTTTTTTTTTTTTATATTCTTATTCTTCAATATTTGAATAAAAATCTATAAGCTAAAAAGATTTTCAATGCTTACGAAAGGCAAAAAATTTATCGAGGTATATTGTAATTTAAAAAAAAAAAAAAAACTTTCAAATAATTTACTGGTGATACTTATCACTTTGATATTATCAAACTTTTTTATCTAATATTTTTCTTAAAAAAAAAAAGGACTTTTTAAATAATGATTTTAAATATAAACTTGAAATATATTTTAATAAATTATATTAATATCTATTTATAAAATCAATTAAGATTAAATTTATAAAATAATTTTAAAATATATTTTTTGTATTTTTACAGCCAGAAAAATGTATTGCAACGTATGAACCACATGCATATTGCATTGTATACTCAACAACAGATCGTTCATCAATGAGAATTGCTGAGGATGTTCTTCAAGCTCTTTGGTGCAGTGATTTGGTATCAGCAAGAGCTGTTATACTAGTTGGAAATAAAGTTGACCTAGTACGAAGTCGAGATGTTGCCACTGAAGGTACACAACATATTTATAAACCAAAATAATTATTATTTTAATTTTTTTTTTTTTTATCCTTCAAAGTCTGTATTTTATTTTTCATTCTATTTTATTTTTATAATTTGCATACTCCAGAAAATTCAATTATCTTTCGAATACTCATCAAAAAAAAAAACAGAAAAAGAAAAAAAAAAATTGCTTCGTTAGTACAAAAATAATTTGCCTCTCTTTTATTATTACTATTATTTTACATTTTATTTTTTCCTTTTATTTCTAATTTTTATTTATTATTATCGCTATATTATTTTAACTTTTTTTTTTTTCTCCTCAAACAAAATTGTCGTTATCAAAACGAATTTAAAGCGATCCCCAGTTTTGAGTATTTCCCTAGTGAGCACTTTCAAGAGAATGACCATAAACTGAGTTAGGCAATTATTTCAGATAACTTTTTGGGGTTGAAAGAAGAAGAGATATTATACACTAAGTTTATGAGGAAAAAAAAAATTCAACCAAAATAATCTAATAAAAAAAATTTAAAAAAATACGTATTGTGTGTAATTTAATTTTGTTTTCTTGAAATATATAAATAATATTTTTTAGAAAATTGACTTTTATTTATGATTAAAATATCAAATAAATTGAAAAATGTATATTTAATATTTTTTTTTTTTTTTCATTTTTTCAATTTAGAGGGCAAGTCAATGGCAACAGCTTACGACTGCAAATTTATCGAGACGTCTGTCGGAATAAATCACAATGTGGATGAGCTATTGGTGGGTCTTTTGACGCAAATACGATTGAAATTGGAGAATCCCGAGAGAACGAGGGATCTTTTTCGTAAAAGATCACGTAAAAATCGTAGCAGATCACCCCTTGGTTCATGCTCAGAAAATAATTCACCTAAAAAATTTCGAAATAGTCGTACAAGTGCAAGTCTCAAGGTAAGAAGTCTTTTAGGCAAAGTTTGGGCACGTGATAGCAAGTCAAAAAGTTGTGAAAATCTCCATGTACTTTAATTTTTTATTTTTGTTTTTTCGCCTATTGTTTTAAATTAATTCTTTGAATATTATTAAATACTCCAAATATAAATGAAAAAAAAAGAAAAAAAAAAAATGTTTAATTTCATTTTTTAACAAGACTGAAAAGATTTAAAAAAAAAAAAAAATTATATATATATGCACATGTCATGAATTCTGCCTCATTTTATCTTCCCAAAATTCAAATTAAAAAAAAAATTTTTTCATTGTATATTGATCAATTGAATTCGTATTTTAATTAATAAAATTTTTTTTCATTTGTTATTTAAATATTGAATTTAACGTTAAAAAATTCTCAAAGAAAAAAAAAAAAAAATTGATGAATTATTAAATTCTTTATTTGTTATTAAAAAAATGTTGGAATTTTTTTTTTTTTTAAATAAAAAAGTATTCAAGAACAATAGATACACTTTGCGAGTATAAAAAAAAATTTACTCTGTATCAATTTTACATGAGCATACTATTACAATAAAAAAAAATAAAAAAAATAAAAAATGAACACATAAGGCACTGACCCATTTACTCTCTTTCATATCACTAAAAATTATATATAGCCATAATAAAATATGGTCATGTTGAAACTCGTCAATTTAAAAAAAAATTGAATATAAAATTGAGTTTAAAATATCAAAAGAATTCGAGTCTTTCATGCATGTTTTAATTAAACTGATGAAATTACGATGATGAAAAAAAAAAAAAAAAAATATCTGGTCAACGAGACAAAGCGATTATGGTGAACAAAAAAAAATAAAAAGGATTTTGGATGAAGTTAAAACGAGGCAGAATAGAATCAAGTGGGTGTATCATTTTCAAAAAATATATAAGGTATATTGTCAATTGGCGTTGAAAATGAATAATTAAAAATAAAAAAAATATATATACATATTATAACACAAATTTGTGTATTGTTGAGCTTTGAAACGATATAGATTGGCAAAGAAAAATAAAGGTTGATTGAAAAATAAAAAATGCATATATAAATTGCACAATAAAAAAAAAATTTAGAATTATAAAATTATGAATGGAGACGAACAAATTGTTCACGTATTTTTAAATTCCCATTCCGAATACGCTTGAATATTAATGTAAGAAAAATTAGATAATATTTATCAAAAAAAAAAAAAAATGAAAAAAAAATTCCCCAAAGTGGAAATAAATATTAAATTCAAATATTATTAATAATAAATAATTATTTTACGTATTTTATTGTAAATTCTTTAAATGAAAAATTTAATAATCAACATTAATAACCGTATATGAATTTACACAATTTTTTACATTACGATTTTATACGTCGACCATATAAATTTTTAAATGATGATTTTAAAAAAAAAAAATTTGAAAAAGCACAAAAATAAAGCTTAAAAAAAAAATGTAAAACAATTTTTTAAATTTGAACAAAAAATTATTCAATGCACACGTTTAAAGGTGACAATTATTAATTTTTTCAAATTTTTTTTTTCGTTGTTATTATTTGATTAAAAAAAAATCGAAAATAATGATCAATTTTTAGGCAAAAAAAATAAATAAAAAAAGGAGGAAAATAAACCAATTTTACTTGTACCAATTAATTAAATGTTCAATAAAAATAATAATAAAAATAATGATAATTTTTAAAATTTAAAATTTTTAAAACCTGCATGTGATCAATTAGATCATAAGTCAAATTGACGATACTAATAAAAATAAAATTTTAATTTTCCATAAAACATAATTGTGTCAGTGTAATATTTTTAAAGTTTGAACTTTTTTTTTTATAACTGAATAAGCATTGGTGTGTGAACAATCTCCGTCGTACAATGGTAAATTTAAATTGCCTTTGTTCTATTGTTAAAAAAAAATAAAATGACAAAGATTGATGGAAAAATTCTACATTCATGAATAACAATGTTCAAATGTTTCAGTAAAAAATTCTAATAAACCATTTACTTGTCTTTGAAATGTAATTTTTATTCTTGTTCATTGGAAAAGTACTTTATCTTCATCTTATTAAATTATTTCCTCTTGACTTTGTCGTTTAAACTAGTCCTAATGATCTGTAAAAGTCAAATAACTACTGGCTTTTTTTATTTTAAATAATCTCAACAGTTAATGATGATTGTCGTACGTCAACACTTATTGAAATCTTATTATTCAAATTTACATAAAATAATATTGAACATGCTATTGACTATTCAACCAAAAAAAATATATTCAAATATACACCTTGGACGTGATAAATTGTGAAAATTAATTCAAATAGAAAATAAATCAATCAATCGAACAAAACTATTTAAATAAAAAAAAAAAAAATTACAATATTTTATCAATTTCACGATCAACCCCATAATGACATGTATGTAATTATAAAAAATAATAAAATTTAATAATATTATAAACAAATCAACCAAATAAATAATAAAAAAAATTAACAAATAATTATATATATACTATTGCATAAGAATAGATGTCATAATCAAAAAAAAAAAAAAAAAGTTTTTAATTAACCAAGTTGATTAAAGCCATAATTTATAAATGGCAAAATTGTTTTTAATTTAAAAAATAATAAACTAACATACTCGTCGAATTTATTACCTAACCCAAAATAAAAATCCTGTCAATAAATAATTTTAAATGTCAAAAATAAAAAAAAATAAAACCGACTTAAACGTTTTGTGTTCCAACAAAATAAATTAAATAATATTCATGGAAAATAGAACTGAGAAAAGAAAAATAAATGAAAATAAATGAAAAATTCTATCAAAGAGTTTGTACAAGTAAATTGCTTTGGAAATGAGATGGAAATACAAAAAATAAAAATAAAAAAAGAAAATATAGGCGATAAAGCTTTGACCAATGTTTAAATGAATTTTTAGTACTGTATAGTTTAAGAATTAATAATAATAAAAATAATTGTAATAACGGCATTTGGAATAAGTAATAAATAATTTATAAAGAAAAAAATTATTAATAATGTCTTAGTGGGCATTGCGTTTAAACGGAACAATTTAATAAATCAGTTGAGAAAAAATTTTAAAATAATATTACGAATTGATTAAATTTAAATAAAACTATTAATCGTATTTATATAAAACTCAAATAAACCAAAATTTAAAAACAAATCATTATGAGCACATTGTCCGTAAGGAAATGGTGAGTGGATCAAATAGATAATATATAAATTTGAAATAACTGACTAATATTGTTAATCTAAATTTCAAATCAATTTTTTTTTTTTTTACTTCTTTTTTCTAAATTATTTTGATCCTCCAAGGGAAGCTCTAATATTACTTTTGGATATAAATAATTTTAGTTTTTATTTACTTTATAATTCTTATTGAATTTCTAATTTTTTTTTTTTTTTTTTAATTTTTAATCGATGCAATTTTAATTATGAAAAAAATATTGATTACGAATTGATATTAATTTGGTTGTATTTGAGCTTTACGTGAAAGCAATAAAGAATAAATAAAAAAATCGATTGATCAATTAATCGATCGTTCTTACAAGTATTTTTGTTGTAAAAATTTTTGCAATTGTTGATTTTTTTTAAATTGCTAATTGATGTATAAAAAATAATAATCTGCTTTTTAATAATTGGGATACACGGAAAATTTTAAAATACAATTTACAATCGATCAAAAGATAAAAAATATATAAAAAAATAATATTTAAATTCATATAATGTGTATATTATAAATTGATATAATATTCGATGGAAAATAATTACGATAAATGAAAAAAAAAATATATATAATAATATTTCTCATTGTTATAATTTCCTGATTTAAAAAAAATTTACTAAAATTAGGAAAACGAAATTATTTCGAAATTTAATTCCAAAAAAATTACTTTTCTTTTTTTTTTTCGAAACAAGAAAAAAATGTTTGTCATTAAAATAATAAACAAGAAAAATAATTGCAATATCCTTTTTAGTAAATTATGAATAATATTATTCATAAGTGTGTGATTGATTTTTTGTAGTTTATGTTGAATACCTAAAAAAAATATTCATGTTTTATAATAAAATGAAAAAATAAAAAAATTGAGAGTATAAAAAAAATTCAATTTATTATTCCCTTTAATTTTTTACGTTTTATATTTTTGGTTATAGCTGTTTTTTCTTTGTTCAAATTTATTTTCTCTACAGGAATATATAGTGGTGGTTTTGTTTTAGTAAATATTTCAATATTGAAATGAAAAAATAAAAAAAAATATTTGCAACACACAGAAATACCATCTGGCACACACCTTACATGTTGGACATTTTTTTAAAAATTTGTTTTTTGCAATCGATATAGTAACAAATAAAAAAAAAAAAACAAGTTCAGAATGAAAAAACAAGTAGAAAAATTTCAAATACAATTAATCTGACTGTAGAATTTTCATGTTCGTTTATTTAGGCATTTATTTAAAATTTTAAAACTCAAATTTTGCTTTTTTTACGATAAACATTTTATCCACGAGTTGATTAATTGATATAAAAAAATTATATTAAACCCTTTCGATGTAGTAAAAATTATCAACGTTGTTTGGATAAATATTAACTGAATTTTCTGTCAAAGTTTAATATTTTTATTTTGCTAATTTGGTATTTAAAAGGTAAGTAAATGAAATTTAAATTGTCAAAGGTAATTTGATCAAATACATGTCGAGAAAAATAAATAAAAACTAGTGGAAATTAATTAGCTGTAAAGTCAAGTCATTGTACAAATATATCATTAACATGATATGTTTGGAATATTTCAAAAGACTGATAAAAAAAATAACGCGTAATTCCAATAATCCAGATTTTACAATTGGCTGATTCCCAGTATTCGATGTCGACATACTAGCTCGTTAACGTCCTCATGAACTTTTGCTTTTTTAATTTTTATATTTTTTATTTCCCAAGGATTATTTTCTTTTTATTCTCATATTTTTCTTTTTTTTCATTCAACATTGACTTCTACTTTTAATTCCCTCGTTAATGAGTTTTTAACGAAAGTATGTATTCATGGTTGAAAAATAAATTTTTTTAGTAACAAAAAGTAATAGAATAAAACAAATTAAATATATAAAATGTTCCTTAAATATCATCAGTTTGTTTAACAACCATTGAATTTCAATTATCAAAAGAATTTTTTAATTTTCATTTATTCATTAAAAGTTTTTCATTTTAAACAAATGGAGAAAAAGAAAATAATATATAATATTATTTTTTTTTTACAAGTACATGATCATTAGCAACTATTTTTATAATTTAATATAAATTAAATTTAAAAAATAATTCAATGCTATGTACTTAAAATTTAATTTTCAATTTTTAATTAAATATTATTAAATACTTTTTAGATAAAAAAATTAATGAATAGTAAATTTCGAAAAATAAAAATTTAATTTAAAAAAAAAATATTTAAATAACAATTTCTAGCTGCCAAAAACTTGGGCTTTTTTTTTATAAGAATTTTCAATTTTATTTTTGTGAAATGTTTATAAAAAATACTGAGCTTATTTCTTGTCAATAAAAAGTCAGCAGACATTTTTTGTTTTAAGAAAAAACATCTCCTACATAAGCTCTATTTTTTATTTTCTTTACAAACCCTTAAAACTCGTGAGAAACATTTAGAATTAAAAAAAAAAAAAGCTTGTCAAACTATTAACAAAACGCAAGTTTAAAAAAAAAATTAAACAATAAAAAACATAAGTTTTATGTTCATGTAAAATATATATACATTTATAAAATAAAGTTGTATGCTTGGGGATATAAAGTTGTGGTGATAATAAGGGTTTTGCGCCTATTAACGATGATGAAGGAACCAACCGACTAGAGTACTTATCAACACGAAGCTAGTTATACAACAAACTATTCAATTTTGTTGACAATAGACGAGCCCTCATGCCACCACAATGTATCAACTATATCTCAACAATATTCAACTCTTTTTATAACAATAACAATAATGATAAAAATTACATCGTATTGATATTGTATATAAACTTGTTTATTATTTTCATCATCATAAAATAAAAGTTGATATTTAATATTTTTATCATTATTTTTATTTGTGTTATAAATGTAAAGGTATTTAAACCTTTTTCTGTATAAATACTTGAATACTTTTTGATAAACAATGATGAAAAAAATAAATTAAAATTCAATGTAGGATAATTTCGTAGAAAATAATGAAAATAGACATTTTTATTAAAATGATATCGATTAATTTCATGCGCTCACGAGTTATGAATAGACACAAAAAATATATGTACACAACGAAATATAAGAGTACATAATAATTTTGGTTAAAAATAGTATGGACCTTACCTTGTGTTGACAAGGATTGATTAGTAAATTGAATTATATGACACTGTATGACACCAAGCACCAAATATAACACACACCAAATATTTACTCAAGCACTAACAGACACCTGAATAGAAAAATTAAGATGTTATTAATAAAGTTTTAATAAAAGCAACAAAAGGTAATTTTTAAATATTAAAAAATAATTATTTTAAGAATTGTTTTAGTTTAGTCATGCAGAAAAAACGAGAAATATATCAAATAATTTGACAAGTGGTAAATATTAAAAAAAAAAAATATTCTGTGATATTATTAGTTGAGTTGTTTTTTTTTTTTAATTAAATTAATTATTGATGCAGCAATTCAGTACGTTGGATGGTTGAGAAAGATTTTTGGTATCATTAATTATTAAATAACGAAAAAACCAGTTATATTAAAAATTTTAAAATAATTATTAATATTTCTGATTGAAAGAGTTCGAAAATAAATAGCGACGAACGCTTGTGGTCGTCGGTGGTGGAGATAAAATTATTTATAAACAAATTCATAAATTACGCAGTAAAAGAGTAAAACGGAATTTGAATTTGTCGAAAGATTCGCGCGCTTGCTTATCGAAGATGGCGATCGAACGAACGCCACCTACCGAATATATTTTTCAACGTAAACTTGTCGATTCCAATTTCGGATATTCCGCTGTCCAATTCAGTCCAATTCCTTGGAATGAAAAAAAAAAAAAAAAAAAATTATCTGAAAACGCTAATTAAAAAAAAAAAAATTAATGATTATTGCCTGAAAATTCATTGCATGCGGAGAATGCTATTGTTAGATAATTATTATCTATCAATAATCGCAACTTGGTGAAAATAAAAAAACATAAAAAAAAACATTTAAAAAAATGGAGGGCAAAACGACGCAGTAAAAAAAAAAAAATTAATTAATGACGGTGAGCGTGATGACAAATAAAAAAATACACTTTCTTATTAACATATATGACAAAAAAATAAAATGATATAAACGATATCAATGATAATTTGATATAACGCATTAAAAAAAAAATAATTATATAATGGGTAAAAAATAAATTTTCAATAGTTTTGCTAAGCGGCCATTTTGATGGCGTCCCTTTGACAAAAAAAAATTTCAACGCAAAAATAAAAATGAATATTATGAAGTAATTATGCGATTGTATGACAAAAAAATATTAAATAATTGATGAGATGTGATTGAAAATTTATTTTTTGATAAACAAAATAATGAATATGATAAATGAAAATGAACAAACCAAATAAAACAAGCACAAAAATCGGGATCGTAGAAAAAATAACGTTCACTCATTGTTAGACAGACACACACTGATGCCGGTTGGTGTGAAGCGGTGTGCAGGGGGTGCAAACACAAGGACGCGACAACCAGGTTCAGTAAAACGCCGTCGTCGCTAGTTGTCGCTCTCCGACGCCATGTTGGCTCAAAGTCTGAAATGGCTGCGCCGCCTTTTTTTCAAAATTTATTTTAAATAACTAGACAATATGAAACGTGAATTAATTGTCAAAAAAATTATTAATTTGTATTATTTAATTGTACATTATTAATCAATTTAATTAAATAGAATGTTTTTTAAATTTTCTATGACAATTGATAATTGAATTTAAAAATAAATTGCCAACTAAATTTTATTTCAATATGACAGCTCCAGACGCGAATATTAATCTTAATTGAACAATAAATTTAATTTATAACTTTATGATAAAATTAAATTACCTCAAGTGCCAAAAATATATAAAATAAAAGTTCATATCAAATTAGAGGTAAATCATTTTATCATTAGCGGAAAAAAAGAAAATAAAAAGTCAACATAAATTTCCAAGATAATAGAATTAATGTTCTGTTTTTTTTTTTCTTTTTGAAACAAGTTTTTTCAGTCAACATTTGGAATAAAAAAAAAACAAACAAAAGTAGTTTTAATCAAATCAACTTGTAGCTTTTATTTTTAAAATAAAATTTATGTTATTATGATTATTTAAAATATTAAATATTGTTTTTAAAAAAATAAATTTCTAATCAAAAAATTTGAATAAACTTTAAAAATATTTTTATTAGTTCAAATAGTCAGAATAAATGATAAAATTTACTTTCGTATTTATATTATTGTTTAAAATTCTATTACTTTTTAAAATCTAAATTTGATACAAAGAAAAATATTTTTGACATTGTATTTTAACTAGTTTATTTAAACTGATTTCAATCATTATCATTTGGTATTTCCTCGATTAATGATTTTAGAAAATCTGCATTTGACGGAGCATTTGTAAAAAGACTCCCTGTGAAATAAAATAACATTAAGATTTTAATTAATGGTTATTATTTTACAAGATAATAACATATTTATAAGATTAATAATTACCAATAAATTCAGTTTGTTTATTGTCATGAGTTATGACTTGACATGTACTTTGATTAGACACTTTGAAGCCTAAGCAACGAAAACGTTCATCTGTTTTGTAAAGTGTTGCATTTTTTTGAGGGTTCATGTATGGTAATCCACTGAATGGATTTACAAAATTAGCCCAATATCCAAACATTTTTAATTTCATACAAAGATTGTAAGCAGCTATAACGAACTTGAAACAAAGATAAACAATAATTATGAATAAATCAACTGAACAACTAAGCTCAATAAAAAAAAAACAATAATGCTGTTAAAATAATTAATACAAAATATAAAAATATTAATAAACAATTATCAATTCTTATTATTAAATTATATATTTAAAAAATTATAATTAATAAAAATTTTATTTATGATAAATTATCATTTCGAAAATTAATTTCGACATAGTAAAATATATTTTAATAAAACCAATAATTCATTTAATTAAAAAAGCCATTTATTCAAATAATTTTTTGCTACTTATCTTGAGCTTTTTTTAAGTGTTTTATCATTTAATTATTGATAAAGAAATAAATAAGAACAAAATTAAATAAAAAACTGAAACTTTGAAATAAAAGCATATCAAGGTTTTTTTATTTAATAAATACTTACAAATTTTGCTAATTTTTCAGTCTCATTATCACATCCTTGTCTCATTGATCTTGGATAAAATTTTTGTGTTATTGTAACAATAGTCAAATGTTGTGATGCTACTTCTATATTACCAGGAAATAATTCAATAATCCCTTTTCTCAATAATAATGGACATTTTTGTACTTCACAATACAATGTTGGTGTATGTACATTATTTTTTCGTCTACTTGAATATTTATTGTCATCAATCATATTATTATTTGTTTTAACAATTGTTTGTACGTCATTTGGTACAGCTGTTTTTGATACATCAAGCCAACCAGGACCAATTGTACCAGGTAAATAAAATCTAAAACCATGATTACCAAATAATTCCCAATTTGAATTTATTCTTTCAAAATCATTATCACCAGTATTAGTATCAACTCTGTCTGAATTTATTAAAGTATATGAATCAATACTTTTTGCACTTTTTCTTGAATATTTTGCTTTCAATAATAAATTTATTATTGATTTATTGTAATTATTTTGTAAAACTTTAACACAATTCATCTGTAAAATTAAGAAAAATACATATTTTTTTTTCTAATTATCTTAATAATTATCATGAATTATTTAACTATTTTTTATTATTATATTTACTTGGATTTGTTATTAATAGATAAAAATTTGACACTTTGTCTTACCTCGATTTTTGACTTTGCATGCTTAGATTAACGTATTGATTATTAAAAAAATATTGCGTAGAATAATTTTATAATTTACAACAATAAATTGCCAATTAGATAAGCTTTTTATTTGTTCTATACAAATTAAATATGTACAAGTTTATTTTTATTAATTATGTTGCAAAATCAGCTGATGCAATTATAAATAATATCCGCCATATTTTGTTTGTCAAAAAAAAAAAAAAAACTATTTTTAGTAATGTAGATTTCTTATATACCAATTGTAAGTATTTAGTGTTTTTATTTCTAGTTTAAAAAATTGCCGCCAAATCGAACACCCCCTAGCGAGCGCGTGGGTTAACTAAAGTGTTCGGGTAGTTTGTGCCATGAAGTCGTAGCGTCCGCCTAAATTTTCGAACGGGGCAAGCTGGCTCTGCTCCTTTTTGGAAGAAAAATTGTTAATTATATTTATCAAAAAAAAAGTTCATTAAGTCAATTATTTTAATGTGTTTATCGTGCCGAATGTTACTGACGTTTTAAAGTGATTCATAGTGTAATAATTATTCATTATTTAATTCATAATTAACAACAAATATCGAAAAAAAAAAAGTGCAAGGCTCATTGTCAATGACTCTAAGAAAAACAGTTTTAATATTAATCATTATTTATTTATAATTTTGCTAAAAACAATACGAGTGTTTAATTATTTTAATTTTCGTCGAACAATTGTCAATAAATTCGTGGATGTTGAACTCAAATCATAAAATATATTTTACATCATTCGGCTGGTGCTGTTGCAATTGTTAACAACACCACCATTTTGTTTATAATTATTAACATGGATGATTGTTGGACATTTGTGTTTTGAACAATAATTTTTCCCAGTCGAAATTAATTAATGTTTTAGTGTTTTTATATAAATTAATCTTGATTTTTCAATTCGGAGTAATTAATTAGTGATTGATTCAGTTTTAAAGTCAATAATTAGAGTCAGTGTTGGTGTTAATAGTGCTAGTTTGTTAAATGTATTGGATTAACTATTTGGGATTACTTGAAGATACTTGGATATCATCGTCAAAGCTGTTTGATGCTCCAAAAAGTAAGTGGCTTTAATTCTTTCAACAATATATTCTTATGACAAATCCAATTCATCATTCTCTAAAAAATATCTGATGATTGATGATAACTCGAAACTGGTCATCTTGCAATTGATGATGATCATCTTGGCCCATTATTTTTATCATGAATACCATGTGCATTTGACCCATCAACAAAGTTGTTCATCACCATAACATAAGATATTTTTCATTAACCAATTTAACATTTTATCATCAACATATTTTTCTCCAAGATAACCTTATTAATTATTTATATTTATTTTTATTTTTTCACATTGTTGTGATGATTATTTATCATCTCTTGATGTACTCGACAAGTTGCCTTTTTTATTTTAATCCTTCGTTATCAGATTTAATTATTTTTTCATTCATCTTTCTGGTGAAATTTGTCTCAAATTGTTCCATTATTGCACCACCATCAGCCTTAATTAAACAAAATATATTTATTATTTCAACAATATTTAAATAATCATCAATTATTTTACCTTTTAAGTCAACAATTGTCCTTTTTTTCGTGTAAATTGAATTTTGTTTTGTCCCTCACCATGTGTTGTTACAATAACACCACCAGGTCCAGGTCCAGGTCTTTTACTCAGTGTTTTATCCATCCAACAAAAAGTAAAAAAAAACATTCACATGTTGTTGAACCTAATACAATTTAAATTAATTCATTAAACATTGTTGATAAAAATAAATATCAAGTTAAAGGGGAACGTTTGTTTATTATGAAAAAATTAAGTACTCAAAACCACACAGTTGGAGGGTTCTTGTATAGACACAAGTGTCAAAAAGAGTGAGAAAAAAAAAAAAACATCTGTTTAGACTTGTTGTAGACTAAGGGAAAAAAAAAAATCATAGAACATGTTCAAAAACATGTAGCAATTTTGTTTATTTTACTTTTTCAATAAACAAATATAAATTTTTTTTTTGGATAATATCATTCACAATTTATAATTCTTAAAAAGGGGAAATATTTCAAAAGGTTCTTGAAAAAAAACTTGTATCTTTTTTATTCTAAGAAATGCATTTATAAATAAAATAAACAAGAGGTTTTCAAGTGCCAGTTGAAAAGTATTTATTTTAAATTTTTTTAGGAATGATCAAATAGTTTTATCAACAAAAAATAAGATTATAATAAAATAATATTTAATTACCAATTTTATCAATAAATTAAATTATTTATTGACTAGAATATTTATCTAGAGCATTTTTAACAACGCCATTGTCAACTCCATCCTTGACAAGAATTGAAAGTACACCAACTTCAGTTAAATCACGAATATTACGATTTTCATCATCAAAAAATATCATGTCTTCATAATTAACTCCACTTGCATTTTTAATTCTAAAATAAAAAGATCATATTTATTATGCTACTTTATATAAAAAAAAAATAGATAAACAAAAATGATAATTACTTTTTAAAATGTGTTATTTTACAGCCTGGATAAATTTCTTTGTAATCAATATATTTATCCCAGTCAAATAATTTTAACAATTGATTTGCACCTTTTATCTCTGATGTTCTTGATGCAATTCCAATTTCGTATCCATCATTTTTTAATTTTTTTAATAACTCTGGTACATCTGGATAGAATTTTATTTTTTTTCCTTGAGCATCAACAACACAATTGTCTTTCCTTCAACAATAAAAAAATAAATATAAATTTATTTATTTATTTATGTTTAAATATATAATATTGTTTTTTCAATTACCCTTTCTTGAATGGAGGTGTCACATGTGTGTCAACCCAAAATGGCCATAGAGTGTAGTCTAAATAAAATTATTGAAATTATTAAATTATTATTTTATTATCATTTAGTTAATTCAAATTTAAAATAAATAAATAAATATAAATGTCATTGTCAATAAAGACTTTCTAACCTAGATCAAATACCAAAAGTTTTGGTTTTTTTTCAGCCATTGTTTATCTTTAATTATTATTTCAAGTTGATAATTAATTAACTTAATAAAATGCAGTAATTTTTATTCCTAATTATTATTAAAAAATATAATAATTTGACACTTTTTTTTAAGTCTATAAACTTGAACGTTACAAGTCAAGTTTCAAGTGTTTTTTTTTATTTTTTTTGATAGCGTTATTATTATTTTAGTAATAGCTAGCGCCACCGCATAGAAATAGAAATAATAGAATAAAAATAGATAAAAAAAATAACAAAATAATTAAACCAATTCCCGTTTTAATTTTCTAAATTTTTTTCTATAATAATTACAATAAAAAGACAATTTTTTTCATTGAAGAAACTTTATTGATTCATCGTTGTTGTTCATCTGAATAAATTTCAAATAAAATTGTCACATTGTTCATTTACATTTATATGGACATATTATATATCTATTTTCTTTTCTTTAAATTATTAAATTCAAACTTTTCCTCACTTATATAGTCGGAGTAATTAAAATTTTATTATTTCCTCATTTTTAATTGTTTAAATTTTCATTCATTGATCCCGGCTATCAATAATTTAATATAATTTATTTACAATAATAAAAAACTCTCATTTTTTTATTTATAATAACATACAATTGTTGCAATTGTTTTAAATAATAATAATCACGTTTAATTATAAATTAATTATTTAATTTATTAATTTTTTATACGATCCTCTATATTTTTATAAACCAAAGCAATTTTTTTATTTTCTCTTTCTTTTTTTTTTTTATCAATTGTCTTTGCAATAATTAATTGTACAATTACGAATATTGCTTCGTATTTAATTTGGCATTTAATAATACAATAATTATAAAATTAAAATGATATGTAAATAAATTTTTTTTATTTTATATATATATTATTATCAAACTTAACTTTTATTGCATGTGGATTTTTTTTTTTTTCGATTAAAAATTATTTTTCTTAATAAATTAATGATTTTCATCGGCAAAATAACAAAATAAAATTTAAATTATTCTTTTAATTAAATTAAAAATATTAATTATAGTAAATATATGTTTATCATAAATTTATTGCGATAATTTTTCATTTAGTTTTTCGTTTTTTAATAACACAATTAACACATTCGATTGTGATTGTTCATTTCGCTGATTCTATCGAACGATTTTTATTTTTATTCGTTTAAAAGATTGTTATTACTATGGAATTCGTTAGTTTATTATAGTTGCTTTTTTTAACAATTAATTGTTGGTGCATATCCCAGATTTTTTCGCTGTAAAAAAAGTGATATTTCACGAAATGTTGGTCTTGCATTTTCATCACGACGCCAACATTCGAGCATTAAATCATCGATATCTTTGCTTGATGTTTTTGGTTTTGGTAAATATTCAAATATTATTTTTTTATTGTTAATATCATTGCATCTTGTATTGTTTGGATGAAAACGATGTAAATTATCAATAACTTGTTCGTCTGATAAATTTTCATAGGGTATATGTCTGCCTAAATTTAATATTTCCCATAATGTCACTGCAAATGCCCAAACATCACTTTTTGTTGTATATTTTTTCTGGAAATTAATCACCATAAAAAAATCCGTTATTAATATTATAAATTGAATTAATTTTCAATTAAATTTTCGATAAATTTATAATTTTTGAAAGCTGATAAAATCATTGAATATTCATCTAAAAATATATGCTTTTACTTGATTTAAAAAATTAATTTATTTACATATTAAATAAATGACTAATTATTAATTAAATAGAAAATTAATTTGACAAGTGAAATGCTTGAAAGATAAATGTCATTGATTGAATAATATATTTTTAACTTACCAATAAAACACATTCCCAAGCCATCCAACGAACTGGAAGAAGTGCACCATCTTCAACTTTATAATAATCATTGGCATAGAGTTCGTTATCAGTGCCAAAATCTGATATTTTAATATGATAAGCTTTTCCAACTAGACAATTTCTCGTTGCTAAATCTCGATGTACAAAATTTAAATTTTCTAAATATCTCATACCAGATGCAATTTGTGCTGCCATATAAATTAAACAATTAAAACTGAAATAATAAAAATTAATTAAAGCTTTTTGTTTAAGAAATGGTTAGCTTAGCTTATAAACATGCAGTAAAAATTAAATATTAAATTCATTTTCAAATAGAAATATTTTTTTTTCTATTAAATATATTTATAGAATAATTTTCTATAAATTACCTGAGTGTTTTAACACCAATTGGCATTGAATGCGAGTCATCAATAGTGATATGTGATTTAAGAAATTGACAAAGATCACCATGCTCTAAATATTCCATCACAACACAATATGGTTCTTCACGACAACAAGCACCAAGTACTCTTGCAATATTAATATCTTCAAGTGCTGCTAGTATTCTCACATCACGTTGAAAATCTTGTCTAATAATAATAAAATCATAATTTAATCAATTAACAAATTCAACAACCAGAATTATTAATAAATATTTCATCTTCTTTTATTATTTTATAATTTGACCTAATTAATTTTTATTAAATTATATTTACTTTTCTTTTTCACTTGCTTCGGTTAATAAAAATTTAACAGCAACTAATCTTTTACCAAGAGTTGTCATTGATGTTCCATATTCTGGTATTCCTTCAGCTTCAGCAACATATATCTAAAAATATAAATCAATAGATTCATTGAAATTATAAAAAAAAATATTTAATTAAAAAATATATTTATTTTTTTTTTAGCTTCAAGTATCATTGATGCATCAAAAAAAAAATAAAGAAATAAAAAATTCTATGACATTCTAAAAATTCTCGAAACTCTTGAATTTTAATTATGAATTTTTTTTTTTTTTTTTCCATAATTATATATGAGTATTTTAAAATGAGAAAAAAAAAAAAAATTTAATAAATAAAACTCGTAGATGATATTCAGAATAAATCCAAGTGTTTATTGAAAATATAAATAAAAAAAATATTAATACCGTTCCAAAAGCTCCTTCAGCAAGTTTTGAAAGCATTCGTAGTCTATGTCGAGGAAAAAGAGGAACAGTTGATTGCTCCAAGCGTTTTTTTAATGCAGTAAGCACATCCTGTTGTGTTGGTGACTAAAAATAGCACATTATAATTATAAAGAAAATATAACAAAATCAATAGAATGTGTTGACATGGAAAGAAGAAAAAGAAAAAAAAGTATAAATAAATAAATAAAATTTACACTCGTTATATATTTTTTTTTAATGCTTACATTTTTATCATTGACTCGACTATTTTGTGATGAGCCTTTTGAAAATATACTTTCTTGATCACTTGCACTTGACATGGAACTTGATACAATATCATGAGTTGAATATGCACCAGTTTCACAATTTAATAATGGTACTGTTGTACTATTTAATTCAGGTACTATAAAGTTAAAAAAAATATATATAATTTGATGATATTTCTAGAAGACATTTAAAGAAGAGAGACAAGATTTTTTTGTTTACAAACCAGCTGAATAATTAATTGCATTTGATGACATGTTGTTAAACATCATATCTTTCATTTCCATGATTATTGTACTGTAACTGTAGTATGGAGCATGTTTTAATGCTTGATAAGGTTCTTGATAATCATCAAGTTTGACAATATCAACTGTACGATTGTCAACATCATGATTCATTGTTGAAGTATTCGTCACAGATCCACCTGCTGGATATCTATTCATTTTTTTTTTTTAAATAAAAAGAACCATTGTTTTGTAAGATAACAAAAAACTTGATATAAAATATTAATTTATCAAACCTTTCATCGTCTTCCAATGTAAATGCCATTAATGCAGCACCTTTCTCAACAGTTGCACATGTTGAACCAAGATGTGATGGTACTTTAACAGCCATTGGACTTGCAAAACATTTTCTTTGTCTATGACGTGTTACTATAAAAAATATTGATACACCAAGTAATAATATAAGTGCTGTTAATATACCAATAATAACAGCCATATATGTTGGATCATCTTTTTTAGCTGTAAATACTGGTATTTCATTGTTTAATTTTTTTATAAATTTTTTATCATCTGGTATATCATCAGTTTGTGATGGCAATTCAGTTGTTAATAAAAATTCTTCTGGTGTAAAATTACCATGTGCAATATCAGAATCAAATACAATTTCACTTAACATAATCCATTTTGATGAAAAATAAAGTTGAAGTTTTACAAATTTACCAATTCTATGATGAAGTTTTATTGTTATATTTCTTGATGATTCAAATATTTTATCTTCCATGTATGTATAAATAATTGGCTCACCAGTAAAATAATTACCACCAATACTAAATGATATTTCAACTTGTGAAAAAACCTAGCATTATATAAAAAAAATAATTAATATATTTTATTAATAAATAATAATAACTAAACTCACTTGAACATCACGACTAAATTGATTATTACAGTATAAATGTACAGCAGCAAATTCACGTATTTTATCAAATTCAAAATTAATTTCAATTGGTTTATTAAATCTTGTATCATTTTTCCATGCAATCCATCCTTGATTTTTTTCATTATCATAATAGCCCATTTTAAAATTATCTGGACCAATTTTACCATCAATTAATTGACCAAGACCATTTGTCAATTCACCATCCCAATATCCATCATATGTAACATCAAAAAATTCCCACTCATTTCCCCTTTTGTCTCCCTGGGGCATAGAATACGAGACAATACCATCTGAAATTTTTTATAAACATCATATTTTATTATTTTATTTTATTTCTTTTTAACCCTCAGTTTATTAAGGAAAATATATGATACCCAAATGTAGCATAAACATTTCTTTTTCTTTTTTTTTTTATTTTATTTGTTTTTGACAACCCTTGGGTACTTACCGATCCAATAACATCCATAAATTTCAACTCTCATACAGACTGTTCTTCTGTGATTGCTGTAGGGAAAAAAACGAATTTTACTTGCCCAAATTGGTGGATCTAATTCATTTTTACATTCCAAATATGTATTTGTATTTGCTTTGATAATCTAAAGAAAAAAAGGCATTGATTTTTTTCAAGTATTCTTAAATGATTTTTATTTTTATCATAAAAATCTGTTTGAAAAAAATAAAATTTTACCTCATTTCCTTTGATGTCACGATAACGCACCCATTTACCAAGTCGAGGACGCCAATATTCTAGTAGATATCCTTCAGCATATTCAACACCCATACCATTACCAAAACGACCCTGGGTATTTGTTGAAGTTATCAGATATACTGTATGTAAATCAATTTCCAACCATTCACGTGGTTCACTTGTTATTTGGGCTTTTGGACACCATGCACCACCATTATTTTCTGTTCTTAATCTATTTTTAATTTTTATTATTATTTTTTAAATATTATAATTGACATATTAATTATGATATTAATTTTAATGATGTCGTAAATTAAATTATAGAAATTAATTTATACCTTGCTTGACGTGGTCCAACATTTCCACTATCAAAGCTTGAACTTGCTGTAATATCTTCATCAGCAATTGCCCCAGATTCCATGCCCAACGGACCAATACATTGCGCTGTTAATAAATATTATTAATTTTCATTATAAAATAATATTAAAGCTAGCTTTTAATTATATTGAAATATTTTTTTTTTTATTTATTTTTAAATACTTTTTTTTTAAAATAAATAAATCTTGAAAATTTTTTTTTCCAACTTATCATTTTTTTATATATACAAATATTATCATATTTTTTTTATTTATTTATTTATCTATTTTCTTATCAATTGAAGATGAAAAATGTCGTTTTTTTTAAAAAAAAATAATAATTTTGAATATGTACATTTTGTATCTATTTTATTCAAATAAAATTTTATCAAATAAGGTAAATATAAAGTTTGAACCTTTTGCTGGTTAGATAAATAAAAAAATATATGTCAAATAAATAAATATACTTACAAAGATCTGTGCATTGTATTATACTGAAGATGTTGAGTAAACAGATAATAAAAATACCACCTGATATTTTCATGATAATTATTTTAAATCATTAGAAATTTTCACAAACATCTGTATGACAAAAACAACAATAGAAATTCAATGAAAAATTAATTAAATATTACATTTTTCATGATGATATTTAATTAATAAATAAATATTATTTTTTAATATTTACCTATAATTATATCCGGCATTTAATAAACAAATTCATGTCAATTAATAAACATGTAATTATTAATTAATTAATCAACTTGATGATTAATTTAACACCATAAGTTTATAAATAATTTGTATATTTATAAAATCAATATTTGTGTTTTAAAATTTAACACAATTATTGCGCACTATTTCATGCTAAACAAACAACACTTTTCTTCTTTTTTTTTTTTTCCTTTTTTTATTAATCAATATAGAGCTTGAATGATATTGAATATATATTAATATTAATAAATATTTATTTGAAATATTAGTAATAATAGTCATAGGTAAAATCAACTAAAAAAAGCAAAATCATTTATTATTATTTTGTTTCGGTAAATTAATTTCGATTCATTGTTGTTTCTTTTTTATTTCGAATTTTTTTTTTTGATGAATGAGGGTGAAATTGTGACTGATTGTTTGGGGTGGTTGTAGTTCAAAATGAGGGGTATTTTTGTTACGGACAGGTAACAAAAATATATTGCTCCAAAAAAAAAAAACTAATACAATCAATATGAAATTTGTTGATAAGAATGAATTAAATGCGCGGAGCTGCGAATGCTCGCGACACACTGAGGGTTGTTCCCAACATTGGCGTACAACCCTCTGCAACCCTCTATTCATGTACCTTGTACCAATACGCCCTCATGACCTGTGTGGCAACATGTTGTACTTGATAATAACAAGAAAACCACGATCAATCAACAGAATGGAAAAAAATTTATCCACTTGAATGATAATTAATATTTACAGTTGAAAGAAAAATTTAAAAAGATGAAAAATATATTTTTATTTTCTACCCTATTATGATGAATAGGTACTTGTCATTAGAATACGAAAAAAAAAATTAAAGTTATTCATTATTCACTTTGGATTTTGAATATTATATCTGGATAATATTTTTTTAAATATTCAACGAGATTAAAAATTTTTAACGTGAAAACAAAAATCAATATTTCTAAAGTAATAATAATTTTTTTATTGTTAATAAAACTTTTGTATATTATTTATGATATACGAGATGAAAATTTTCTTAAGCTTTTAATATGGATGCTTTGATAAATACTTGAAAATATTAAAATAAATATTTAAAAAATTGAAATAAATAAATAAATAAATAAACTAGATACATCCCTGGCACGAATAAACTCACTTAAATTATTTTTAAAAATATAATAATCCATAAAACAAGGTAATAATATTAAATTTATAATATCCAGTTGAAATTTTTTTTTTTTTTTTATCATTGATAATTTATAAACAAACATATTTATTTGTTAAAATTATTAAACCAAAGATAAAATTTATTTGTGACAATAAATCACATGACCAATTAAACATATTAATTTTTCAATTAAATTCATAGAAATAAAATTTTACCAACAAATACATTATGTATTATTAATAAATAAATCTGTTTTTCGTTTTTTTTTGTTTATAAAATTTGATTGCCAGACATAAAATCCTGTCAAGTTTATTTTAAAAAACGTGTGGTTTAAAATAATCAAGTACATTTTAAACTCTCGTCAATGACATGAATGAACTCTCAAAAATAATATACAAACTATCAACGAAATGTCATAAAATCAACTCCACTGAAGCATCATAATTTGGTTATATTTTTTTCTTTTAAATAACAACAACAATAACTATAATTAATTCTGTTCGATATTCAATATATAATTTATGTTACATTTATATACAAATGGTTAAAATTCATCTTTTTTTTTTTTCATTATTCGGTTATGCATAAATTACATTTGTTTATGTACATTAAAATAAATAACATATTCCTTAAAATAAAAATAAAAATTATCAATTAAAATATGATATAGACTGATGAAAAAAATAATAATAAACAATTAATATTACATTAATGATTGACTGGCTTGTTATTACTGTAACATAATTTTTCATGTTATTTTCTCCTTTTTCATTTTTAAATATACATTTATATGTGTGTGACTAAATTTATATGATGATAATGACAATTTGATAATTAACAATAACTCATTATTAATATTAATGTGAGTTATTAGTAAATATCGATTTTTGTTTTTTTTTTTTTTCATTTTTCATTGTTTTTTAATTTAAAACGTCCAGTAAAAAATGATTATTACTCATTTATGTTGGTTTATTTAAAAAATCCATTAAATAATACTCTAACAGTAATTGTATTGCTGGTTTTTTTATTTATTTTTTTTCTTTTTTCTAGATATTTTCTATATTTTTATATTTAACGCCATCGTAAAAATTATCTCTTTCAATATAAATTTTTTATTTTCATGTTCTCTCTTTATTATAACGAGCTGAAGCAAAGCAGTTTTTTTTTTTTTTTTTAATTATTATCTAAATTTGTAAAATTCACATAGAGAACAACATTAAGATTGCAGTTAACATATTTGCAAAAGCTTACAAGTGATAAAAAGCAATTAACGAAATTTTTATTTAATAATTTTAATTTTCAAAATTATTTATTTAAAAAATTAAAAATATTTAACAAAAATATTTTTAAAAATCGTGCAATTGTGTAAAAAAAATTAAATAAAAAATTAATAAACAGGTACGATTCCTTTTTTTTAAATTAATTTTATCTAATAATTTTTTAGTATCGAAATGAAGTTACTCTAATTTTAAATGATCTTATAATTTATTTAGAGATCTATCACTTGTAAGATTATTATTATTGATTACGTATCAAATTTCTGATCGTCTAGTACGCAGTTAGATAAATTGACTTATAAATTATTATATTTTTTTTTTATTTCTTCGTCATATTTATCATTCAAAATATCAGTTTTTTTTTTAAAATGTTTTTGATATTATTTAAAAACTAATTGTTGAATACGTGAAGCGAGAGAGTGACAGTCGTTAAATAATTTTATTATTGCAATGATAATTATTAACTACAGGTGGATAGTCGAAGGTACGAATTAATCTCAATTTTATATTTCATATAAAATCATTATTATCAATTAAAAAAAAAAATAATAATATTATTTATCAAAATAAACTCGAGACCAGTTAATCAACTTTCACTTAAAATACTGATTAATTATTTATTTCACAATAAATAATAACACCAATATTTTAATTGACAGTTGTAGAAATATAAATTTATGATTTTTTTTTATCAAATAGTTTATCATTTACTTGTTTTATTATATGATTTTTTTGTTAAATAAATATTAAAATTATTATCGACAAGTATAATCAAATGATAAAAACAAAAATATTATATTTTTTATGTTTAAATAACTTATCGCTGTTCTATTTTCGAAATCGTTGTAACTGTTTTGCCCCGCAATATATACTTCGATGAATCGAGTGTCAATAAACGACATTTTAATATTATTATTATTTTTTTATCACGTAAAAATTCGTTTATCATTTGCCCCCCACCCCCCTACAATTTGTATGTTATTATTTTTAAATACATTCCATTTTTTTTTCCACAATTTTTTACACTAGTAATTATTATTTTTCGTTTCCTTCAATTTTTTTTTTCTCTCGCTTTTTCGCTCTCTCTCTCTCTTCATTTTAACTATATCACAATTGTCGTCGGGTTTAAATACATGATATTTATTGTTGGTTTATCCCTGTATTGTCAATTCTCATAAAAATTATGTAATTTTTTTTTTATTTTTATCATTTTTTTAAATTTTTTTTGTCGGTTAATTAAAACATTTTCATATTTTTTTTTCCCCCTTTTTTACTCGTTGCGTTGAAGGCGATGTCGGTCTAGAAATAGAATAATAAATAACAGAGGATTTTTTTTTTTTTCTTTCTAAACTCATTTACACTTGATTAGTAATTTCTACCGTTGGTCATTTAGACTATATATGCATTTTATTTATTTTTATATAGTTTATGTTTTTTTTTTTTTTTCGTTTTTTAATTTTTGTTTTATAAATAAATGTTACATCTTTATAGCTAATATATATATATTTTTTTTTTGTCAATAATAACTGAGGTTAATGATAGAGAATACATTTTATAGATTATGTGCTTATTTTTGGTTCCAGGGAGCACAAGTTTTATATACATTTTATGTAAAGTTATGTTATATATGCCAAAACAAAGTATTTATTCACTTGCAATATAGTTTCAGTCTTATAGCGTATAGCAGTTTAATATCTGCTTCATTCTATATTTTTATTATTTTTTTTAAAATGATTTATTTTTGGGGCTTTTAATTATTTATATTTTTTATTCATACATAGTTATTTCGTTGTGCAAATTGAGGTTTCAAATATGTATTTTTTTTTTTATTATTCAGTTAAAGAAAAAACAAAAATCAATGAATTTATTACTGTTGTATTTGGGAATTACACATGTGTGCAAACATATATATTTAAAAATAATAATTGAAAGAAAAAAAATGTGATATTGTTTTTTTTTATTATTAAATAGAAATGTGATTTGATAGAGTGACTAAATAATATTTTTTATAGAAATATGACACTTATAATTTAAAAAAAAAAAAATGTTTTATTTATATTAAATATATATTTATTAAAATGTTTTCTAAAATGTTCTTACTATGCGTATCTTGTGTGCGCATGATCTCGACGTTTACTGCCTCGTCGTTCACGCTCTGTTATTAGCTGAGGACTTGGAGGATTTGAATGCGTTGCATTGTTGGGACCACGAATGGGTGGTATACTCATTGGTGGTGGTGGTGGCGGTGGAAAAAAACTCTGCAAGCATGCCTGAAAGCATATTCAAATTGACTTTCTCATACTTGACTATTTTTTTTTTTTTTTTTACTATTTTTCAAGACGATAAAGATTAGGAAAGCTTTTTTTATTTTTTTATTTTTTTTTTCTTACCTTTGCACTTCCTCTTGACGATGATGATTTTGAAAAAACACTTTCGTGCTCACTACTGGTACTTGGTACGGGCATTGGAACAGCATAGTCATAAGTAGGATCTTTAAAAAATAAAAATAAAAAAATTAATTACTCAAGTGGTTTTTTAAAAAATGGCCTACGTTTATTTTATGAAAATATTTTTATCAACTATAATTATTTATAAATAATGAATAGAAATTAATTTATTTCGAAAAACTTGAAAATTTCGAAATAAATATTTTTAAAGGTTAAAAAAATTTTTTATTTCTAAGCAATTAATTTATCAAAAAACATGTTAGATTATAGTTTATTGTCAATTAAATTTTTATTTATTTATCAAATTTTCGTTAGAATTTATTATTTATTATTTCGAAACACGATAAATTTTTTTTTTCTAACTTTCAATTGATTTTAATATACAAGCTAGGTATATATTTGAATTAATATTTAAGTCGTTAAGAAAAAAAGGAATTTATTTACTATAAAGACAAGAAAGACAAGAAAGACTTGATAGGATATCAAAGCTCATTGAACTTCATTGAAGTATCTATAGACATTATTGATTTTATAAATAATTTCCTTTCTTTATATTTTTTATAAAAGTAAATGACATGAAAATTAAGTAATTACACAAAAAGACTACAAGGGGATAAAAATTCTTTTGATTCTACAACAAATTTCCTTCAATTTCCGATTTGGGGTAACTTTAATTCACTCATGATAAAAATCTGTTTACAGTATAAAAAATATTCTCAGAAACATTTTATTGATAAAGGAAAAATAGTTTTTTGAATTATTTTTATTTTGAAAACTCACCTGAACATTCAATATGATCATGTAAATCTTTATTGTCAATAACAACAGTACTATATCCATAATAAGCAGCTTGTGATTGTTCACGATATTTATTATCATGAAATGGTTCTTGATATTCATCAAGTCTAACATCACCGAGTAAACGATCATTAAGATCTCTTGGTAATGTTGCAAATTTACCACCAGCATATCTATCATCATATTCATCAACTCTATATGTCATTAATGAATTATCTTTTTCAATACCAGTACCATAATTTGATTCTGTTGTTAAATGTTGATGATTATTACTTGTTATAACATTTTTATTATTAATTGTATTTGTAAATGCTTTTCTTTGTTCATTTTTTCTAATAATAAATGCTATTAATACACTTGATAATAATATAAATGCTGCTGAACAACCAATTACAACAGCAATATATGTTGGATCATCTTGTTTAACTGTTGACACGGGTATTTCAGCTTGATGTGATGTACTATCTTTTGATAAAGTACTCTGATTTTGTATAAATGTTGGATCTGTTGGGGGTGAATTTTCCGGTGTAAAGTTGCCATGCGCAATATCTACATGATAAGACAAGTAATTTTAGTTAATTTACAAAATTTTGTGTTATCTCATTTTCACTCTACTACTTCTTCTTCTTCTTCTTCTTTTTCTTTCTACTATTACTATTACTACTACTACTACTGCTATGTACTATTTCTTTTTTATTTTATTTTATTTTGTTGGTTAATTGAAATAAATTTAATTTTAATTACAATATCTTACCTGAATCAAATGTTATTTCACTTATAAGTAGCCATTTTGCTGCATAAGTAAAACGTAGCTTTATAAATTTACCAATACGATGGTGTAATTTTATTGATATATTGTGAGGTGTTTCAAATATTTTATCTTCCATGTATGCATAAATTATTGGATCACCAGTATAATATTTACCACCAATACTAAAAAGTATATCGACCTGGGAAAATACCTGAAACAAATTATAAAATAGATATTTTTAAATTGATTTTAAAAATTGATAAAAAATTTAATACAATTTATATATCACCAACAGAATAACCATTTTATATACATTTTGTATAAATGATATTTTTTTTTATTTTCTCTTATCGACAATTTTATAACAGCTCTCATAAACCATAAATAAATTTTACTTTTATTTTATTTTTTTATATTTTTCAATTTTCATTAAAAAAATATATATTATACTATATTATTTTTTATTGTTTTAAATTTTAAATTCTTCGTATATATAATAAATGGTTAATGACCTCTGTATTTAAACTTTTCAACACATAATAATTGCGACAATCTTGGTAAATTGAAAATAAAGTGGATCTCCCCCTTAAGCCATCGAAATACACACACAGGAAATAAAAAGATAAAAAAAAATAAAGAAACGAAAAATACTGAGAATCTAGTAGATGAAATAGTCGGTATATAAACCGCCTTTAAGACGTGACAGAATATAAGAAATAAAAGTAAAAAAAAAAAAAAAAAAGTTACATGCCTGGAGACTCAATGAGCTCATCAATAAGACCGAGGAAAAAAAAAAATAAATAAAAAGTTCCCTCCCAATCTAGAAAAAAATGTCTTTGTCGCTTTATTTGAAATTATCTACTCAATATGATCTTGCCCTCAAAAAAAAAAAGAAAAGAAAATAAACAAACAAACAATTAACAAGTTAAAAAATATAAATGATTACCTGAACATCTTTGGTGAATTGATTATTACAAAAAATATGTACGGCTGAAAATTCACGTACACGATCAAATTCAAATTTAATATCAAGTGGATGACCAACTCTTGTATCATTTTTCCATCCAATCCATCCTTGTCCACCACTATAAAATCCAGATTTATAATCTTCTGGACCAATTAAACCATCAGTTAATTGTCCAAGACCACGTCTTAATTCACCACCATCCCAATAGCCATCATATGATGCATCAAAAAATTCCCAAGTACTTTTTTTATCACCTTGTGGCATTTCATATGATACAATACCATCATTCCATTGACAGCCATATAATTCAACACGCATACAAACTGTTCTACGATGATAACTGTATGGCATAAAACGTATTTTACTTGCCCATATTGTTGGCTCTAGTTCATGTTTTGATTCAAGATATGTATTTGTATTTCCTTTAATTACCTATAAATTAAAAAAATATATATCAATATCAAGAAATAGACACATATTAAGTATACTGGAATTTTTATATAATTAAAATTGATTTATCGTTGACAATTATTTTAAATGAAAGGAAAAATTTTCAACTATTTGATATGGTGTCAATTTATTTAGTGACATTAAATCATGATATATTAATTGTCGGAAAAATATATAAGAGATATTTTTTTTTTTTCAAATAAATAATGAGAAATTTAAAAGACAGGTATGTGTGTAATTTTGATTGCATCTTTGATATTTTTTTTATGGTTTTTTTTTGAAGGTCAACCAGCTAAGAAAACCAGCTGAAATAACTGTACTTAATTATAGACCTTTAGGAAGAGCATGAAACAAGCTACCCAATGAGATTTTATAACGAGTTTTTACTTTTCATTCATTTCTATAAACTCTCAAGTGTGTTTCTTGTATAATTGAATATTTTTTTTTTTTCTTTAAATTTACTTGAAACTCATTCAAATGATTATTATCTTGAAAATAATATTTTTTAATTTTTTTTGGGGTTGTAATTTATCATTTTAATTATTATTTTTTTATTTGCTTAATTGGTGAAAGAAATCTTTACAATTTTTTTTCTCCTTTCTACAAGTATATTTGTAATAAATTTTTAATCAAAAAAATAAATATCTTGAAAATTTTAAGTGATAAATTAATTTACGAAAAATCAACTGTCAAAATTTTTTTAGATTATTTTAGGAAGAAATTAAAAATAATATGTTTATGTTAAAAATATATATACATTTTTTTTTTTTTTTTCGTACATTCATAATAAAACATAACTCATGAAAAAAAATTCTCAAGCTAAATTTATAATTTATATGTAAAACCATAAACAAAAAAAAAAAAAGAGAAAAATTATTCTATATTTATTTGGTAATTAAAATTTTTGTTTTTTTTTTTTTTTGCTGCTCATTAGTTTAATATGGTAAATTAACATTTATAATCAATTAAATTTTGGGTTATTGGTTATTTCAAGAAATAAATTAAAATAATATTGTTATAAAATTATAAAGTTATTTTTTTTTAATTAAAAAAATGAATAAAATAAAAATATGGCTTACTTCTTCACCATTAACGTCTCGATAACGAACCCACTTTCCAAGTTTTGGTCTCCAATATTCAAGAACATAAGCTTCGGCATATTCAACACCCTGACCATTGCCAAAACGACCCTGTGTACTAGTTGCTGTAATGACATGGACAGTATGTAAATCAATTTCAAGCCATTCATGGGGTTCAGTTGTAACTTGATTTTTTGGACACCATGCACCACCATTACGCTCTTGTTTAAGTCTGTAAATTTATTTAAATTATTTATTTATTTATTTGAATATTTAGTCAATCATCTATTTGATTATTTATTTATTTTTTTTTCATTCCATGTATATTTAATTTAATATTAAAAGTAACATCTTGAAATTCTAAAATAAAAATTGATGATAATTTATTGATTTGATTATATCTATTCGATTATTTATATATTAATATTTAATGTTGAAAAAAAAACTTGTTAGAATTTTAAAATTAAAAAATAGAAATTTTTAAAGCTCAAAAATATTATCTTCTTAATTAATACATGAAAATTTTCTAAATAAATAATTTAACAGTTTTCGATTATTTAAAAATATCAGTATTAAAATTACTAACTTTATACTATTTTTTTATCTACAAATAATTTTTTTTTTTCTTCTATTTAATCATTTTTTTTTTGTTCGTTTTACAAACAATAAAAAAGTTTTTAAATTTTTGTAATTGTTTGTTTTACATTTTGTCCATGAAATGTTTAAAATTAAATAAAACTAAACCACAAAAAAAAAATTTAAATAAACTCCCCTTGAAATTAATCCTCAATGGTTCAACAAACAAAAAAAAAAACTTATAGTCCAGCAAATTTGTAAGAGAAATAATAAGGGTTATTTGATATACTTATCATCATGAATATATCAACAATTAAAATTTATATTTTAATTTATTCAATACCCTCTCGAATAATATACATTTCAGCAGTTTTTTTTGTATTATTTTGCACTTCAGTGATTTTTAATTTAATCAATAACTGAAGTTGTTACAGTAGGTCAAATATTCATCGGGTTCACTGGACCGAAATTCATAAATACAAGGGGTTTAAAAATGAAAAAAAAACCATCTATAGATACACATGAGTATCAAATTATAATTAGTAAAATAACATATACATATTTTTTTTTTAATTAACAATCAACATTTAAAAATAAATTTTCAAAAATAAAAATAACAAAAAAAAAAAAGAAATATACCTCGCATGATGAGGTCCAACATTTCCACTGTCAAAACTCGAACTAGCAGTAATATCAGAATCCGGTATTATTCCAGCTTCCATTCCCAGAGGACCGATACATTGTGCTAAAATTAGAAAAAATAAAAAAAAAAAATAGAAACGTTAGAAAAAAAAGGAAACATGAAAAAGGGGTAAATTAAAAAATTAAATATTACACTTGTGCATAGTAAATGAGTTAAGGGGAACATAAAAAATTGTTAAGAAAGAAAAAAAAAAAAAATTAAAAGTATCCGGAAAAAGTGATAATTAGACATTTAACAACATACATATGTCTATGGCACTTCCATAGTGCGAGTTGAATATCAACTGAAGTAACAACGCCCAAAGATAATTCATTACGACAGTTTTTTTATTTTATTTTATTTTTTTTTTTTGAAAATAAATGTCGACCGGTTTCTCTTGACTTTACTTTCTTCAATGTACGATGACTATTTGGTTCTCATCGTAGCATCTGTCGTCGCATTGAATAAATCTGAAACATATAAAAAATATAAATTAAAATTTAAAATAATATAAATGATAATTTTTTTTTTTTAAATTTAATTAACAAGAAGTTTTAATTTACGTGAATATTAAAACGTTTATGTCTATATTTTCTTTAAAAAAAAAATAAGTTGAAAAAAAAAATGAAAATATTATGGCGTCTAAATGTCTACCCAATTAGTCCTTTTTTGCGTAGGCTTATGAAAATACCAGCTTGGGAATTTAAAAAAAAAAGTCAACTTAATTCTAACTCATGCAAAGGTAAAAAATTTATAAAATGTAGACATTTTTTTGTATTTATTTTATATTTTAAATATTATTTTTTTAAAAAAAGTATAATAATGAAAAAAATGTACTGTTTAATTTTATTTACTTGGATAAAGATAAGAATAATTTAAAAAAATTATATTTTTAAATGGATAAAAGAATGATAATACTGTGGCACTTGTTTGTCTAACCAACATGTACTCACACTGGTGGTTCAAAGCTCATGATAATGGACAAAGAACGACATTCACGTTGGCAGCCATTACGCATCATTACCGAGATTACGATCAGACTTTTGTTGAGTCAACGAAATTGAAATAAGGCCCCCATCAAGATGAATTTACACAGAGAATATATAACTCAAAAAAAAAATATTTGAAACAAAAAAAATCATATATACATTCTGCATAAAATTTTTATAAAAATTTTTTAAACTCTCTTAAAATATACATTCATTTATTTTCATTTTTTTTTTTTTTCAAAATATTTATGACTCGATTTCCTGACAGAATATTTATATTCATATATAAAAAAAAAAATTCTATTAAATTTACGCATCATGCTGTAGAGATTGCTCTGCCTTTAATATATTTTTTTTTCATTTTATACATATTTATATTTATTTTTTTTGACTCTGTTGTATAGAAGATAACAGTTTCCATATACAGACCATAAACCCACCCAGTAATACACACTTTATCAGACTCGATCGATTCGCAAGATTGTCACGTAATCCATACATATATACACAGTGCATTGAATCCCAAACAACATGATATACCATGTCTGAAATATTTCAAATATTTCATATATCCCTCTTTATTTTATCATCATTATATTTTTTTTTTTTTTTCATTCATTCATTTTGACAATATTAAATCCATACGTTATTCGAGTAATGACGGTAATAAAACCTTGTTTTAAGCTTTATAATAATATCATAATCATAATAATAATAATAAATAATAATAATGTTGATAATAATGATATAGAATAATAAGATAAATCCATGCTGGATTACTATTCTGAATATGCCACCTGGTGCGTACAAGAGTGAGTGAGATAATATTTAAAAATGAAAAAAAGTACAAAGAGAGATTGAGAGATATTTGAGGTATACATTTATAATTTTATCATTGTGGTTTTTTTATTTTTTTTATGGGTTTTGTAATGTATTATATTTGTGTATATATTATTAATATATATGTGTGTGTTTTTCGTTGTTTCTATTTCAACAGATGAGAGGATAGTGGTTGGGTTTGTTGGTTGGTTGGACCCATGGGTTTTTCGTATACCAAGTTCGCTGTTGTCATTAGGGAATGGGTTATTTTATGTACATATAAACTCGAAAATAACTATATATTTTATACTTAGCTCTTTGTGGGAAAATAAAATAATATAAAAATAGTTATTTCTCATCGTAAAACATATTTTTCAAGACACAGCAAAAAATATTTAGAACAATTTTTTTTTTTTTTTTATTTTATTTACTTTGACAATTTATATATATTGTGGGATTCTTTTGAAAGTTTTTTTTTTTTACTTTTATTGAGGATCAAAAGTTTGGTGAATTATTGCCAAACAATAGGTAATAAGTTTTAAATTTTTGTTTAAAAAAAATAAATTAGATATATAGAAGTTTTGGGAAAGAAATTTTTTATTTTTTTATTTTGAATGGTGTTTGTTGGATAAAGTTTGTGTTATTGTTTATTGGTTGTTTAATTTATTTTTAATTAATAAAGTTTATTCGATTTGAAAATAATTTATAAATTTTATAGTTTATTTTTTTGTTTTTAATATTAATTGGTCGAGTGATTATTATGATTAATAAATAAAGAAAATTATTAAATTATTTTGTATATATTTTTGTTCATTTGCTAATTGAAGTAATTCATTTTTGAAATTTTTATAATTTGAAAATTAATATACTAATTTTATCCCTCAAGAATAAAATATAATATAATTTATTATTTTTAAATTTATTATTATAAAAAATATAAATTTCACAAACAATGAATAATTTTTCATTTAAATTCTTGCCAAGTATTATCTACATGCAATAAATTAAATACAATAAATCAATAAAAAATTAAAAACTAATAATAAAACTCTCAAACAAAGTGGAAAACTCGTAGTTCATTAAGCAGAAAAAAAATAGTTCAACCTTATATATTAACGTAGAGAAAAAAAAAAAAAATTCCAATATCGTTTAAATTTTTTTTCTCTCCAATTCTAAAACAGATGGTATTTTTTTTTTTTTTTTTTTTCAAGTAGACAGTTGGCTAACGTAAGTGCTTACACTACATACAAAAATTCTCATGTTTTACCATAAAAAAAAAAAAAATGAAAATAAATACTGAAAGTAATACCCAATGTCCAATGCTTCATATAACAATAGAAATTTATCAAAAGTAATGGTTGAAACGTCAAGGCAAATATAACCTCAGAAAATGTAAATAGTCACAGACTGCCAATCAGTCTGATTGAACCCATACTCTTGAATTTTTTTATTCGTCGTTCTACTCATCTGTCATTCATTCATTCATACAAAATAATAATAATGCTGCAAAAAAATAGAAAAATATTAACCCCATCCTTTTTAAAAATTCATACGCTTTTAGTTGGATCTATTGTTTAACATTATTTCTCCATTACTTCATCATTCTTGCAAATATATACACTGCATCCACAAACCAATAAAATCAACATCAATTTCAAGTACATAAAAATAAATACAAAAAAAAACACAGATGAACATAATACTTGTTTGTATAATTTTTTGTTGAAAATATTTCGTTGGATTTTTCCAGCTTATTTTTTCCGGAGTTGTAAAATTTATTTTTCCTCTTGGCTCTTCTTTACAGCAAGTCAAATTTTGGTTTAAAAAAAAAAACCATTAAATTCTATCTTGGTGAAAATTTATCTCTGGTTTTCTTTAGTCTGTATATTTTTTAAAATTTTTTTACTCCAAAATCGACTCATCGAAATGCTTGAATATATTTAAAATTTTAATTGGGCACGTGATACTATTTAACACCCATTCATTTTTCGTCAAAATCATAAAATAATATATTATGTAAGGTATATAATTTGTAAAAAAAAAAAGAAAGAATAAATAATTTTTTTATGACTAATTTGAAACAAGTAACTTGGCAAAATATTGTTAATGTTCTTTTGGGTTATTTTTCTTTTTGCAAATTTAAATTTTATTTATTTCTAAAAGGGTTATATATTGTAAACAATTTTTGCTCATTTATTATATGATTTATTAACTTTAGAGTCATTAAGTAAAAGTGACATGAGTATACGTTGTAGTCACGTTTCAAGTCACACCAATTAACGAAAAATATTTTAGCAAGATATTTTGTATATATACATATGCAGGTGCATTTATATTCTCCGTATTTTACCAATTTTCTCATTTACCATCTGTTCATTCTCGTTTCACAAATACTCTTGTTTAAATTTATTTTTTTTTTTTATATTTATTTTATTTCATTTATACAAGACTGTTTTATATTTCTCTTGGAAAATTTTATTTGTAATTTTTTTTTGTGTATGTGTTAGATTGTAAAATAGTAGCGATTTAATTTTCTTGGTTGTTGTTGCATTTAGTTTATAAGTAAGTGAATGATAAAAAAAAAAAAGCAGTAAAAACATAAATTTACAGTTTATTTATTTATTTTATTTATTTTAATTTTTTTTTTCTACTTCCACTTTCCGGCACAACAAACGAGATATAGTAGTTATATTTAGATTAGTTCTCGTCACTCTTCTCATTGCTCTTGTCCGCCCACACCATATGAAAATCCACCACCCATTCATCCCACCCCATATTTTTATTTTCATTTTTACAACCAAAAATTGCCACTCTTTCTAATTTTTTAAACTCATTTTTTTTTATTTATTTTTCGCTCTTAAATATTTTTCTTTTTTGCATTTATCTTTTTCTTTTTTTTTTTTACTTTTTTTGCTATATACTTTAAGTGGTACTACATGTGTAATAAATTATTTTAATACATCAAATAATATAATTTACAAATGTTTATTTTTAAATATCTTTCTTAACTTGGATTATTTCTTTGAGGTGAGATATCACTAAAGCTATTATTGAGATAGCAAAAAATAAACATCAAATAATAATTCTAAATTTATAATTCATAAATAAATGTTGTTGTTTTTTTTTAATTAAATATTATGATGATCTTAAAATAATTATTATATCTTGTTTTAGAATATTTAGCTTTATTTTTTTCTTTATTTTAAAATAGAGTTATAAAATTTTTTAATTACTAATTAATTTATTATAATAACTCAAATATTTTATGGGTTTATTCTTTTTTTTTTTTTGACAGAATAATTTCTTTTATAAATTCTTTATAATTGAATTTTTATTTCTCAAACATTCTCAGTTGTCAGCAGAAAAAAATTTAAATTATTTTCCATGTGTTTAGAAAATTGTTTCAGGCTATTCAAAAGCAATCTGTTACTTTTTTTTAACAACCCTTTATTTTCAGCTGATGCATAAATTTTTTTTTCTATTACAAAGGAGTAACAAAAAAAAATAATGTAGTCATCATCAATAGCTAAATCGATTCTAAATAGCCTTAACCGAATTTTTACCATAAAAAAAAATACCATTATATTTTTTTTTCTATCTAATAGATTCTCGTTAATGTCATGTTGATCAAAAACTTGGAAAATTTATTCTCAATCGATGAAAAAAAAAAATAAAATTCTTCACATTGATTTAAAAAAATTTCAATTTATATATATATGAACTAATCAATATAAGCCTGCAGACATTTCAAACTGCAACGAGTATTTAATTTTTAAAAATAGAAAAAAAATTATCATTAAAATAATTAATGTTAGCTCTTTTTTTTATATTAAATATTAATTATACTTGAAAAAGTTTTCTTTTAGCCATTATATATTGACAAAAGAAATAATTTTTTTTCTTTATAATTTCTATTGTTTAAAAACAATACTCTTTTTATACATCCCTGCACAAATAAAATAAAAAAAAATATATACATTTATCCAAGTTATTCATTTCCATAATTATTATGAATATTTTTTTAACTATAAAATCTCATATATTCAATATACATATTTTTTTTTTCATTTATCATTTGAATATATTAATAAGAAAAACACTTAAAATCTCATGAATGAATTGTCAAAGTTTTTCCATTGTATAATCAAAACAATGCACATCATTTTGACGTTTAAAATAATAATAATAAAATTTATATATAATAAGACTGATATTTTAGATTGTGATAGTAATTAATATCATCTCATTGAATATTATAATAGCGATACTTTTATAATATTAAACAAAATAAAAATAATTAATCATACATAAGAAAATAGACTAAATATATATACAAAATTTTAAATATATATAATATACACCTGACAGCACAAAAATAAATAATAAAAAAAATATATTTACAAATTGATATAGACGAGACAGAAACGTGCCCAAAGGCAATATGAGCATCTATAGATGTGGATAAATATCTGCATAATCCAATATCGTTTGTTAGGTAGTCCTTACTTAAATATATATATATATACTTAATATAAATATTCCAATACACGTATATATCCCCAGTGCCAAAAACCTCCCCAATGGCCCTTGTATATGTATTTTTATTGCGTCTACGGGGAAATCTCTCTCTAGTCCCTTTTAAATCCCCTTCTTTTCCCCATGTATTTCTCTCCCTCACCTCATCCACCCACTCGGCCCTAAAATACACCCCTTGTAGTACCACCTCTTACCCTGTTGATACAACCACCACCACCCCCCTTCATTTTATTACTGCCACCATCATACAAACTCGGCATATATGCATCGATATATATATATAACCATCTGGTAGCCAAAACCAACTTGTTTCGTTGGCTCGTAAATCGAGTTGACATTAACCGTATAGAGATACACACACGGAAACAAGTAACATCAGGAGGATTTTGTCACATGTAGCCACCGGAATTGGACATAAATTATGATGGTTTTTTTTTATGTTATAGACAGGCATCAATATAAAAAAAAAACAAGTAATATTATATATAAAAAATTGTGGGATTGAAAAAATGAAAATAATTCAAGTCATTTTATTATCACTATACTAGTCTGCTATACTACCCTCTATGTTGGTTGGTTATTTATTTTTTTGAAATTTATAAAGGGAGACACTGCAAAACATAACTAAATAGCTATTTTATTTTACGGGTGAATAATTATTTTAACTTTTTTTTTGTATACATGAGTCAAGCTGTTTTTTTATTTTGTGAAATTTAATTTGAATAATTTAATTATATATATTTTTTATTGAATTAATTTTTATATATAATTTTTGTTTTATTTTTTTTCGAATTAGCAAAGCTCAGAGATAATCGAAAAAAAAATAGGATGTTTTTAAGCAAATCAAAGAAGGGTAAATTCAAGTGAATTAAAAAAATTTCGAAACTGAATTACTCGAATTTTTCAATTCATTCCATCGATTTGCAAAATAATCTAATAATAAATTGAAGAAAATACAAAAAATATTATTTTAAAATTTATAAAAACAATAATTTTATTTATTTAAAATAAAAAAAAACTAATAATAAATCTAAATGATTAACGAAAAAATAAATGCGTTTATATAAAAAACTTTTTCTTGACTGCACCTCTGTAATGATCGTCCACAGTAAATTAAAAAAAAAAAAAATGAAGAATACCCGCACCGGATGTCTAATCATCACGCCGGTTATCGGATATGTTAACTCTTTTATTTTTTATATATTTATTTCATTATTATTCTCTTTGTTTTCTTTAGCGTCTTTCATGTCTTTTTTTTTTTCGCTGTTTTTTTTTTTCATTTTTTTCTCGTCATTTTACGTTTTCACTTAATGCGACGACGACCTCACACACTACTGAACTGTATTTCCAGTAATTTCGTCGGCACATGTAAATTATAATTTATATTTTTTATTTTATTTGCAATGTTTAAGTTACCATAGATGACTGTATTTACAATATCCCCTTGGATATATATATAAATACATGAATACAGTCAACATACAGACAAAATTAATATACATATGTACAAATACGAGTGCAGATAATAATTCCATGGTGTCATATACACTTTACCCCTCTTTTTCTATTCTAGGTATACATAGTGTATATATTCACTCATAGATTTCATCAACACATCCGCACGCAGGTCGAAGCACGTGATTCGCATTATATTATTTTCAATGTTTCACTATACTGTATAGCCACATTCAATCTACCTAATATACACCCCTCTTTCCCCCTTTTTTTTAGCCTTTTCCCTTACTCACCCTTATGACTCTCTCTCTCTTCATCGCGAAATTCGATTTATCATCTTAATACCCTATCATCATAACCATCTCTCCCTTTTGCCTGCTGCAACTTACTTTTTTTCATGTAAAAAAAATTCCTAAACATATTTAATAAAATTTGAAAATTATTTACTAAACGTATGTTATTAATTTTATTTTTTTGAATTTATTATAATAGAGATTTATATATTAAATTATTATGATGGATTAGCTATATTTTTATTTATTTTAGATGAGTTATGCTTGAGGGTATTTTAGATAAAGAAAATTAAATATTTACTCTTTTTTTTTTTTTTTTCAAATATTATTATTTTTTTAATCCTGAAATAATAAGTGAAATATATTTTCATTTTATATTTCTTTATATACCTTTTTAAAACAGTGATATTATATTTTTCTTTTTTGTTATCTTAATTATCTATGTAATATTTGAAATTAATTTAAAAAAAAGAAAACAGATAAATTATTTTAATTTTTTTATGGTTTCTTATCAAAAAGTAAAATAAACATAATAAAAGAGCTCATGTTAAATCGTGTTAATCGTTTTGTTGAGAATAAAAAAATCAAAAAAAAAAAACGAGCCTCTTCATAAAATTAATCTAAACTGGTTTTTAAAATTACTATAGCCTATCTTAAAAACCAGACAGGTGTTAAAATTTTAACCGGAGGCCCTTTATTCATTTTCAATATACCAAAAAATATTATACTTATTATATATTTGATGGTTGTATTATTTGTACCTCTATCGAATGGTTATATATTATTTTATTTATTTAAAAAAAAAAGAGAAAAGGAAGTACATAAAAGAAATAAAATAAAAAAAATACTCAAACATATATATGATCAAACAAAAAAAATATAAACGCATGCGCCAGAATGTGCTTATTAATTTTAATCGTTTTCTCTGCGGGTGTTTTTAGAAGGTAAAATATATGGGTTTCATATATATACGCATACATATTAATTTTTAATTTAAAAAATATGTATTTATTTTTTTTACAAATAATTTTTAGGGAATAGAATAGAGTAGAATTTCAACGCTTGATAATTTCGATGAACATGTATATATCGGTATTCGATAGTGACCCAATGTTCGAAACAAGCTGTGGATATATAGTTTCGACTAAAGTCATCAGTCTGAAACACGCGATATCGACCTGTTACTAAAGCCGCCACTATCAAGTCGATATTTGAAGCAAGACTGAATGCTCAAAAGCACCACCACCATCATCATCATCACCAATACCACCAGCAGAGTATATAACACCAACTCAATCACAGTTCATACAAATATTTTCTTTTTTTCTTTTTAAATATGTTCTTTAGCTATGTAACTCTATATCTAATTCATTAAAAAAAATAATAATATAGCTATATAAATTATAATAATGAAGTTTAATTATTTATACAAAGGACCAAGAGTTTTAAGAGAGATTGCTTTGAGTGGTTGACAAAATTTTATGCTATACATAATTCAATCAAGCCCTTCAACCCTAAAAAGATTGTCCTTTTTATTCTATTCTTATATATTTATTTTTATTTTTTTTTTTTCAATTTAAAAGGACAAAGAATACAAGAGATTCAAAAGATCATATGAATATAAAAAAATAAAGGGATATTTTTATTATTTATTTATTATTATTAAAAATAGTATTATTTTTTTTTTCGACAGTTTTAATAGGACAAGTTGAAGCTTTATATACAAGTTAATATTTTATCATATTTAAATCAAAAGTAATAAAGAATTTGAAACATTTCAATTTACCTGACAGATCGAATACAGATATCCAACATTAAAATAATAATAATTATAATAAACGCACACGCTTTGATCAATAAAAAAATATTATAAATTTCTTTAATTAATAAGTTCACTTCCACTTTGGGTATTCACAAAATCAAAAATAATTTTTATAAAATACTAATAAGTCACTACATAAATATTATAAATCGATACACAAAAAAATAAAAAAAACTTCACCCAAAAAAAAGAGTAAAAAAAAAAAAAAGCTCTCTGTATTACTGTAGTATATAATTTTAGCCACAATTTAAATAATATAAATTATAAAAATAATAAATAATACTATTTAATCATTAATAAAATTTATCACCCACTTCACAAGTGTCCATTTCCGTTGGTCAGTTAATAATGTTTATTTTAAAATAAATCAACATATTATTCAATTAATATATTTGTTAATATTAAAAAAAAAAAATATATATAAATTTATTATCATAATTATATATTTTTTTAAAAAAACAAATAAAAAAATTAATTATTTATATTTAAAATTCTTTTGTTTGTGATGTATTAAATCAATGATCACTGATAGAAATGAAATTTACCGAAAAAATTGCAAAACCAATAGCTGTTATTAAAAAGTTAATAATTTTTTTTTCAATTAAAAATTTATATATAAATTTATTTATTAATTTTTTTTGTTATTTGTATGTATTTTTTGGTAGTAAAAAAATTTTTGAAACATTAGTCTGTCGTGACCGCGGCGCGGCACAAACTGACAGGAGCATAGTGATCGGAGTATGGCTGAGACGCCTCGAAATTCAAGCCATGATGATGGAGAAGGGTCACGGTAGTTCGATCGCCCTACGAGAGTCATGCTTCCTCTCTTTTGCTTTTATATATATATCTTTTTCTTTTACTGCTTTTGCGAGGATTACACTGCCACCTATTATATATTTTATGAAACTCCATGTTACAGTACCATACAGCAACATACTGTACATACTGTACATAGTGGTACATAGAGTACATGCACATTTGAAACCTTCTATATGTATACATTTTCCAACACTTGCATTAGTGCATTTATATTTGTATGTGTGGGATATAAACCGGCATAAATATGTTATGAATCTCACATACCCTATCATACCCCCCACTAGACTGGCCCGACAGTCTCTCCTGTATGCAATGAATGGCCCATGCAATGCGAAACGAATGTATTGGTATGAACAAAGTGTATACATATATGCGCAGCTGTACATAAAAGTTCAGAGTAAAACGAGTCTATTGAGGAAAAATAAATATATTTCATACACATTTTCAACGCAATTTCATTTTAGTTTTTTATTATATCTTTTTTATATAGATAAAAAAAAATCAGTAGAATATATTTTCGTATATCTATTTTCAATTAAATCAATATCGAGCAATCAATCATTTTTTATCAATTTACTTTTTTTATTATTTTCAATTGACATACTGTTGCTTTTCATCACACCGTGTGTCAAAGGGCCAAAAAAAAAAAAACAGATAACACAATCGATTTATAGAATAACAAAAAAATAGATATAAAATCAGCAAAATGATATTTGAAACCAAAAAATTTACTTGACAGTATTTTGAAATAAAAAGATGACTTTTAAAAAAACCTTAACAATGAACCCTTATTTTCAATAGCATACGTGGATTCGAATAATTAAATTAAATATCACCCACTCTGCTACCCCTGCGCTATACAATATTATACATAAAAACAGATTCTAAATCCAGGTGATCCTATATAATCATTCAAATAATAAAAATAAAAAAAAGACATCCCATCAAACATTGAATTTTTGTCCCCAATGACTCCTCTACACCTATGTCAAAAGCACAATAGTACACAAAGCTGTATAATCTTTCATCCGTAAAGAAATTGAAAAAATAAAAATATAATATAGAAAAATAATAAAAAAAAAAAAAAAACGGGTCGAGCCGTTATGCACCAATACAATCGCTATTCTCTCCCTCTTAAATGTGTTCATACATATATTATAGGTAACTGAAGAAGGGCAGGAGGGCGAAAGGTAAAATATATCCAAGGTAAAAGTGATACGAGGGTTTTTTTTATTTTTCTTTTTGGGTTGATATTTTATTTTTTTAAGAGGGAGAGTATAGTAGTAAGAGCATCGTCGAAGGGTCCGACCAGTAATTTCAACTCACGTTTTAGAGTTATATATATATTATATAGTAGCATGGCTCGTGGCAACAACCATAATAAAAGAGGGTCGAAGTTAAGGCGAATGCAGCAACATCAAGGGGATGAACGGGAGGAAAAAGAGGACTTTAGCCCCCTTGATCTGTAAGAGTCAGTTTTGTATATAGTGTATATACAACATAGTAGTGTGATAGTGGTAGTTGGTAGTAGTAAGTCTGCATGCGAATGTTGGGTAGAGAGAATGAGTAAGTGTGTATGATTATGATGATGGTTGGTGGTAGGCGCCAAGGCCGCGAGGAAAAAAAGAGTAACTGAGGACAAAGGGGGTGGGAGGGGGCTACAATACACAAGGGCCAAAAGGGTCACAAGGGCCAATGGGTGATCACACGACTAGGAGGGACAGGGGGAAGCCAATGGTAAAATATAAGATAACGAAAGGAGGAAGCACGAAAAAGATAAAGGTTAGTGCATGTGTAACACAACTCAAATGCAATTCGAAAAGGGTCGCGCAAAATAGGTATGTGATATAGATATAGGAGACGACAACGTCGAGCAAACGACGACGACTATGATGATGACGACGTCGACGACGACAACGACGACGGGCAACGTATGTGGTTGGCCATTGACGCGAGATTTTATTGATTTTCCTTTGCCTTTTGCACATGAAAAGGGAGAGAGCAAAAGCATATAGCCTTCAACTGTATACAGTAGACTCTCGACGCCTTGCTTTTATCAGCTTTTTTTATTTTTTTCTTTGTTTATTTATTTTATCTCTCTCTCCTTTTTTTTTATAAATATTTTTATGTTTTTTCTTTCTCTTATATGCTTGATATGTTATCTTACTTTCTTACCTTTTTTTGGTTCATTCTTCTCTTGCTTTCTCTCATTATTGCGTGGATATTATTTTAATTCCATCTCACTCAACTACTCGCACTCACTATGATGTTGTTAATTATCATAGTAAGGGGGAAGATGAAGGGGGGATCATCGACTTGTTAGGTGGGGTTTGATGAGATCGCCCACGACGCGCCCTTTTCTTCACGCAATATTACAATCACCCACCCAATATTATACTATTATTATATTCCTTCCCTTTAAATGGTGCATGGCAGAAATTTTTTCTTTTTTTTTTTTTTTTTGTTTTTTCAATATTTCTTTTTTTGTCGAGGCGACATCGACCGCGAGAACACGAGAGAAAAATGAGCGGAAATGATACTGCTGATTTCACTTGGTAGATTATTTTTTTTTTTTTTTTCTTTTTTTCCATTAGAAGAAATAAAAAAAAAAAAAAAATTCATATTTACTTGTTTAATATACTTGCGTGTTTTTAGAATGATTGGTTGAATATTATTATTTTTTTTTTTCTTTTGAATAATTTGATATCAATAGAAATGTTTCTTTTAAAATTTTATTTTTGATGGATTTGTATTTTTTATTATATTGTACTTATTAATATTTTTTTTATGTCAAAATTTAATTTCGTGATTTTTTTTTTTTTCATATTGACTTTTTGTTGTTGTTTTTTTTTTTTTGTATACTAGTAGAAACATAAATGGGTGAAATGAAATTTAATAAAGTCGAATATTTTAATGATATTTCTGAAGAAAATATAATTATACTTGAAGCTTGAAGCAATTTTCTTCAAGATATACTTGGTCTCACGTTATTTATATTCATTTATTTCAAAGACAAATTGCTCGCTTCCAATTAGAGTTAATTTGGCTAACAGGCTGGAAATTTTACGACTTGCAATGAGGGAACAATGCCAGGAAGCTTTTTGTATGTGTTCTTGAATTTTGACAAGTACTCAAAACTTTTGCAATTATATACTCGATGTGTTTTGAAGGAGTTTGTTTTAGTCATTGTTGAATCAAAGTTGTATGTTTATGATATATCAAGTACATATTTTTTTAACAATACATTAGACAAGGATCAAATATAATTGTGCATCATGATGAAAATTTCTTTTATATATACACAACTCGCAATGAAAATCTTCATTTTAATTAAATTTTCTTGTATTTAAAAAAGAAATAAAATAAATATACAGCTCTATTAAAACTGAAAATAAAAAAACAATATTATAATTGTTTTAAATTTTTTTTTTAAATAAATTATAATACAAATGAAAATATCAATTGTAATTATTAAATCAAAAATTTTCTCAAACTAGTATTTTAATAATTAAACTAGTTTAATTGAAAATTTTTTTTTTTTTTTTCATTTCTGTACAATTAATAACCGTACTGTTTAAGTTACAAAACAAACAACGAGATTAAATTTTTTTTTTCTTCCATTTTTCAAGCTCAAATAACAAGTGAGCATAAAAGTTTGATTAAAAATTTTTATTTGACTTTATTTTTTGTTCAAATGCATTTATTATTATTCAACAATTCAAACTAAAAAAAAAAAAATTTAAACAATATTTTTTAAAAACTACATTTAAAATTTTTCAAGTATATTTTTTTTTCTATTTAAAATTTTTTTTAGATTCCCATTATTCATGTCAACCTATTATAAATTATTTAAATTATGTTTAATATTTTTTTTCTAATTAAATCGATACACGCGCGATTTATTTCGAATCACCCAAAAACAGCGGGAAAAATATATTCCACCGAGCGCTAGTGTTGTTTTCTTTAGAAAAAAAAAATATATAACCAGCAAAAGATAAGCTCGATTTCTTATCGAAAAAAAAAAAAAAACAATATCCCCTCTACAAAACCGGTAAAACGTGGCAGTTGTATGCACACAATTTGTACATACAACTTAACACACACACAAGCAAATTTACAAAGTTAAAAAAATTACACATCACTGTGTCATTAAATTATAGTAAATAAATATAAATAAATATATGAATTAACAATGAAGTTAATTGTATTATTTGCATTATTATGCACTTTAATTAATAATAGTTATGGTTATTTTATAACGGTTGATGCACATGCTGAGGAGTGTTTTTTTGACAAGTTGATGCAAGGCACAAAAATGGGTTAGTATATGTTTTATTATTACACGTCATATGGATAAACATACTTTCAAATGTATATTAATAAATTTTAATTAATAATTTAGGTTTAACATTTGAAATTGCTGAGGGTGGATTTTTGGATATTGATGTTACAATAACTGGACCAAGTGGACAAAGTATTTACAATGGTGAACGTGAAGAAAATGGAAAATATACATTTGCAGCAAGTGAAGCTGGTGAATATACATATTGTTTTAGCAATAAAAAAAGTACAATGACACCAAAAGTTGTTATGTTTAATGTTGATATTGTTGAACCATCAAAACCTGATGAGCATGCACCAGTTGTTGATGGTGAAAATCCAGTTAAATTGGATGATATGATTAAAGATCTTAGTTCAGCAATGTGGGAAGTTAAAAATGAACAAAATTATATGCAGGTAATGAACAATATTTTATTTACAATAATTATTTGTATAAATTAATATAAAAAAATATTTATTGTTAACTTTTATCCTTACAAAAGTGCAAAAAAATTAATTTAAAATTTGTTTATTTGATTATTCTTGAGATTTATTCATTTTAGGCTCTCGTTGTATTATTTATAATTAATTTATCTATAAGCAATTTAACAAGATTGATAAATTGTTTATTTTATTATTGAGAATTAATTATTTTTTGTATCTATATTGATCTTTTTTATTTTCCATATGGCATGTTGATATAAAATTACATTTTTCTATATTTTGCTTTATTGTTAAGTTATCATTTTTTATATTAATAATTTAATTTATTTGATGTTTATTTCAGGTTCGAGATCGCACACACAGAGAAATCAATGAAAATACAAATTTTCGTGTTGTTTTGTGGACTGTTTTTGAATCAGCAGTACTTATTTGTATAACACTTGGTCAAGTTTATTACCTCAAAAGATTTTTCGAAGTACGAAGAGTTGTATAAATTGTATAATATAATTTTTTTTTTTTCTTTTTTTTTTTCATTCACTTGATTATTAACAATTAGAATTATTTATCTAAAAAACTCATCATTTATTTTTATTTTTTTCTTTGTCATCAACAAGTTAAACCAAAAAGCAAAAAATAGTGACTTAAAAAAAAAAGCCTGATAATAATTGGTGTTTTCTCTTTTATAGAAAAAAAAAAAAAAATAAAAAAATTTGTGTAAATTTGTACTTGATTATTATAAAAATATAAATACAGCTATTAAATTTTTTTCAAAAAATAATATCATTTAACAATCTAAATATATTATATAAATTTTGATTTTTTTCTATTTTAATTTAGTCGATTATTTTGGTTTTACAATTATCATAATGCTTTGATAATTTAGCTAAACGTTTATCTAATATTTTTTGAATTTTTGATAAATCATGCTGTAATATATAAACACCACGTTGTGTCAATACAATTAATTCTTTCATACCATCATTTGTTATATCTAAATAAGACATTGAATAAACTGGTGAATCAAATTTTCTTTTATCACTTAATATCCATTTTTCATCACAATTAATTTTAAAAACATATATTTCATGTGTATAAGTACCCAATAAAATTTCATTAACACCATCCATATTAATATCAGCAACAATTGACGTCAATATACAATCAGCATTTTCCGTAACTAGGGTAAAATCATTTTTCAATCCATTTCTAAGTACATCCCTGAAAAAAAATGTATATTTAAAAACGAAATTACAATATTTCGATACCTAAAATAGATTATTTACTTACGAAAAAACAATTGTTCTATTTAATAAATTAACAATTAATATATCCAACACTTGTTTATCATCAATTGTTTTATTATTAAAGCGTGGAAATATTCTAACATTTGATATTGGACTTGCATATCTTAATTTCCATTCATCAATTATTTTTAGTGTTTCTATTTCGACAATTGTTATTTTAACTAGACCACATTGACAGCCAATAGCAGTTATTCTTCTACAAATAAAAAATTAAATTAACAAGTGTTTATTAAGGCTCAAAATAATAATTACATCAAGTACCTTTTATTATCATTATAATAATAAATATCAATCCACAATGCAAGAGCATTTAAATTAATAAATTCAGGAAAATATTTATCAATTTTTGATTCGACATATCCATGACTCAATTTGTCTTCACGTATCATATGAATTTGCAAATCATTACCAGATATTAGCCAGACAATTTCTTCATCAATATCTTTATCATAAATAAATGTATGATATAATAAATATGGTGTATATGATAGTTCAACTGTTAAACAATTTTGTGCAATTGTTTCGATTGATGATATACCACTATCACCATCACCAGATGTTTCTGAATATATATTTAAATATCTCTCCATGGTACCATCACCACTACGTTTTATTATTGTTATTCCAATAGCATATTCTTCTTCAAAATTTTTTTTATTATATCCATCAATTGATATTATTTCTGCACCATCTGTTAATAAATTCATCAAATCATTAATTATAATTTCATTTGTTTTTGTTTATTTTTTATTTCTAAATTACTTGGTATATATGTGAAAAGTAATTCTTTGACAATTGGTCGTAAAACATTATTTTCACGATCTGCTTCACATGAATATATTTTACGTTTTAATGATGCAACAAGTATTTTATTTGTTCCATTTGATGATGATAATTTTGACATTGAATAAATATTTCCCTGTGAGGTTAATGGAAAAAAATGTATGTTTATCAATGAATTCAAGTCACCATCATGTTTCTATGGAAAAATAGATAAATATTATTGTTAGTAATAATAAATTATACAAAATAAATATAAACATTAAATTGTTTTTGGTTTTTTTTTTTTTGTAAAAGCATGTATTTACCTTATTGTCAATCATTTTATAAATAAATAATTTCTGAGAATAAATATAAACATAATAGATATCAATTGATATTTGATATCAAATATCATGTATATTGTTGATGGTGTTGATGCTGTATGCGTGTGTTGGTGTTTATTTTTGTAAATAGAGAGAGATATTTTTTCTCTCTTCTGTCTCTCCTCTCTCGAAGATTAACCAGCAGATGGTGTATTAGTCTGTTTCCTATTCAATTTTTTATCATAAATTAATTTGAAATGAAAGATTGCGTCTTGAAATAAATTTTTTTACCAGATAGTTTGTACTAAAATGTCATTTTAATTTTGGTAATGCTAATTATTGTTAATTATTGAAATAATTAATAAAAAAAATTAACAATTAGAATAAAAAATCAACAGCTGACTGTATTGATAAAAAAAGCAATACATCAATGTAATTGCTTTTTTCATTTACAAAAAATATAAGAATGTTTTTTTCTATCAAACAAACTATTAATTTTTTCATTTCAATATTTATTATATTATTTGATAATTAATTATCATAGAAAAAAAACAATATTTTTAAATTCCCAAATGGTTTTTTGCGTTTGTTAAATTGTAAAATTTTAAATACTTGTTGCATAATTTTTTTTATTATTTATTATTGTATAAAAAATTGATTGTTATTGAGAGTGCATGATAAAATAGTTGGTGGGTCTAAAATTCCATTTGTTGGATATTTAAAAGTAAAATTTTATAATTGCTAAGTCTCTCTTTTTCCAACCGTGTTTATTTACATTAAACGAGTATCCCCATAAATTTGTCGATGATAAATCTATTATTATCAATATATTCATTGATGATTCATTCGTGGCAATTAATTTTTCTAGAAAATTATTCCTTTTCCAGTATTTTAGCCTACGTGTCTAGACCTATTGACTCGACCAATTCATTCGTCTCTCGTCTGTGCTCCAAGTTGCATCCAATAATTTTTAAAATATTCTTTTAAATTTAAACGCCATTAATTATTAAAAATTATTTAATCAGTATTAATTATTAACATTTAAATTACAACTTGAAAAATAAATTATCAGCTTTTTCGTGTTTTAATTATTATTAAAAATTAAAGAAAATGGACACAAGCATGCTTGAATCTGAAATAAGTAAGTAAAAATTTTCTTTTTATTTTTCTTTGTTAATTTTTTATTTTAATTAATATGTTACCTTGATAAAATTTTAATTCAAATAGATATTTATTTTTTTTATAATCTTTTATTGTTTAAGAGAGGAGAGAAAGAGTAAATAATCATGCAATTTTGTGGAGAGAATGGTTTAAAGTTTTTTTGACTGTTGTCGGTGCAAAAGGAGCTCTGCCAGTCCCTTTTAATCCAAAACTTAATTTCTTTCCAACACTAACAATAACTTCAAAAGACGCTCATCTTTCTGCATTATACAAGAAACAAGGAGATGTATATTTTAGAAAAGGAGAATTTATGATGGCTCATAAAAAATACACACAATGTATTACTCATGCTCCTGCTAAAAGTGATTTACTTGCAGTTGCTTATGGTTCTCGCGGGATCGTATTATGTTTTAATAATTATATGGAAGATTGTCTAATTGATATTGAACGAGCAAAGAAACATGGTTATCCTAATAGTCTAAAAGCAGAGTTGTTCATGTGGAAAGCAGCTGCCATGCAAAAACTTGGAAAGAAAAAAACATTAATCGATAGAGTTCTTGATCAAGCTAGTAGATGGCTTCGAAGTGATATTGATCGGGCAAAAATAATAAAAATAAGAGGAACAATAAATTCAATAAAATTGTCGGAAATCAAAAAGTTGAAGTGTTATAATCTTGATTTAACAAATGATGCATTACCACCTTTAAAGTCAAGAAATCCAACAGTACCTGGATTATCCAACTCAGTTGGATTAATGTACTCAGAAAAATATGGAAGGCATATTGTTGCAACTCAAGATATTAAAGCTGGTGATGTTATTGGCATTCAAAAGCCATATGCAAGTGTTGTAAAGATGAATATGAGGTACAATATATGCTGGCATTGTAAAGAACAAACTTGGACTAGTATACCATGTGATACTTGTAGCCAAGTTGTATTTTGTTCAGATGAATGTAAAAAACAAGCACAAGATAATTATCATGATATTGAGTGTGTTGTTTTGTGCCAAACAATGGCATTTGGTATGCGTGAATCCTTTTATGTTGCATTGAGACTTGTCATCATGGCACTTAAAGAAAACAACAATTCATTTGAAAATTTAAAGATACATACCGATAAAATTGATAACTTAAAAGGTAAAAAATTTAAAACAATAATTTACAAATTAACAAACTAATTTTTCATTTAATTTAATTTTTATATATTTTTATGTCAACAGATCCACTAACAAAGGGTTTTATTGAAGGCAAACTTGATCCAACAAAATTTGAAAGTGTTTATGGTTTGTGTGATCTATCATCATCATCAACAGCAAATGACCAATGTGTTACATATGTTGATGCTATTATAATGTTATATTATCTTGGTAAGAAAATTGAACTTTTTCAAGAGGATCGTCCAATTGAGTTATTGTCTTTTTTGATCAGTCAACAAAGTTTCGTTTTAATTGTTAAAAGATTTCTAACTCTAGTACAATATAATTCATGTAATTATTCACTATTAACAAGTAAAAGAAGTCTTACAATAGCATCATTAATAGAACCAAGTTTCAGCTTTTTTAATCACAGTTGTTGTTCAAATGTAATACGTACTCATCGTAATGGAAATTTAGCTATTATAGCCATACGTCCAATTAAAGAAGGTGAACAAGTATTTGCTAATTATGGTGCATATTGGTTTTGGCAAAGTAGAGAAGATCGTCATAAACAATTACAACGTTTCCATTTTACATGTGATTGTGAAGCTTGTGAGGGAGATTGGTCAATACCTGAAGTCCTTAAGACACCAGAGATAGTTAAGAATAAAAGCTTTACTCATGGTGGTCCATACATGAATAAAGAACTTTTAGGAATACTTCATGAATATATCACAGTCTGTACATATGCTCTTGCTTATATTAAACTAAATAAGGGACGATATCATGTTGCCAAACTTGTTGGTGATTTTGCCAAATTTCTTAACAAAGAATATAAAAATTATAATAATCAATCATATGAAGTTTTTAGAGTTGGAAAATTCATTGAGGAATTGTATATGTTATTAGAAAAATTATTTTTCTGTTTATCTGGTAAAATTGATTATCCACCACTTGAATAAGTTTGTAAATATTTTTTTTTTTTTTAAATTTAATTTGACGATGAAAATTCAATTTAATAGACTATTTTGTATTGTATATTTTCAAGGTCTAATTTATACACATATTGTATGTTTTCATTTTCAAAATTATTTTCCATTAATTTGTATAAGGAAAACAGCTTTTCAATTTCTTAAAATACAATGTATTTTTTTTTTTTTCTATTTTATAATTGTAATGAGTATTTATATACAATTTTAATTTGATATTTTAATATTAATTTTTGACTCGAAAAAATATTATGTTTGAAACACAATATTATTTGAATTTATTCATTTAATTCAAAAAAAAAATTAATTATTACTGTAAAATAAAAATAACATAAATTTTTGTAAAATTAATTAAGTATTTGTCTCAATAAATAACAAATTTTCAATTATTATTTGAAAATTAATATAATAATAAAATGTTGTTTTATTTTTTTTTATATTAAAAGAAAAAAAAAGTAATATTTATTTAATCTTAATTATCAAATAAAAAACTATTTATTTATAATTAATATTTTATTATGTATGTCGTATAAAAATTGAATCATAGCTATCACTTAAAAAAAAAACAAATAAGAACATTGTTTGTCTGCTAGATTAACAATCGCTTGTTTACCAGTGGGTTTATATTAAAATGTCATCCTAATCTTGGTGATACTAATTATTTTTAATTATTAAAATTATGAATAGAAAAAATTAATATAATTTCTTTGTTTATTTACAAAAAAATATGAGAGCTTTTTTTTCTATTAAGTAAACTATTATTTTTTTTATTTTAATAATTAGTATTTCATTTAAAAATTGATTATCATAAAAAAATACAATATTATGAAATTACTTCATCGTTTTTTGCGTTTGTTAAATCGTAAAATTAAAAAAACTTATTGAATAATTTCTTTTATTGATTGTTTATAATTTAATTTGCTGGATATTCAAAAGTAAAATTTTAAAATTACTAAGTCTCTACTTTTCCAACCGTGTTTATTTACATTAGACGACTATCCCCTTAAATTTGTCGATGACAAATCTATTATTATCAATATATTCATTGATGATTCATTCGTGCAATTAATTTTTCTAGAAAATTCTTCTTTTCCAGTATTTTAGCCTACGTGTCTAGACCTATTGACTCGACCAATTCATTCGTCTCTCGTCTGTGCTCCAAGTTGCATCAAATAATTTTTAAAATATTCTTTTAAATTTAAACGCCATTAATTATTAAAAATTATTTAATCAGTATTAATTATTAACATTTAAATTACAACTTGAAAAATAAATTATCAGCTTTTTCGTGTTTTAATTATTATTAAAAATTAAAGAAAATGGACACGCTTGAATTTGAAATAAGTAAGTAAAAAATTTTCCTTTTTTTTTTTTTTTTTCTTTTTTAAATTTTTAAGTGAATTAAAATGTTATCTTGACAAAATTTTAATTAAATAAATATTTTTTTTTTTTTTATAATCTGCTTCAGAGAGCATAGAAGAAGTAAATCATCATGCAATTTCGTGGAGAGACAAGCTTCAAGCTTTTCTGATTGATGTCAGAAAAAATGGAGCTCGGTCAGTCCATTTTGATCCAGAACTTAAATTCTTTCCAACAATAATAACAACTCCAAAAAACGCTAAACTTTCTGCATTATACAAAGAACAAGGAGATGTATATTATCAAGAAGGAGAATATATGATGGCTCACAAAAGATACACACAATGTATTACTCATGCTCCTGCTGGAAGTGATTACCTTTCACTTGGTTATGGTTATCGGGGAATTGCATTATATTTCGGTAATTATATGAGTGATTGTCTGCTTGATCTTGAACGAGCATTAAACAATGGTTGTCCTGATGGATTAAAATCAGAATTCTTCACGTGGAAAGCAGCTGCCATGCAAGAACTTGGAATGAAAAAATCATTAATCAAAAGAGCTCTTTTACAAGCTCATCAATGGATTCCAAATATTCATGATTATGAAGAAAAGATAAGAATAGAAAGAAGACTAGAAACAATGAAATTGTGGAAAACCGACAAGTTGAAGTGTTATAGTCTTGATTTTGAAGATGCTGCATTACCACCTTTAAAGTCAAAAAATCGTATGGTACCTGGATTATCCAAGTCAGTTGAATTGAAATGTTCGCTAAAATATGGAAGACATGTTGTTGCGACTCGAGATATTGGAGCTGGTGATATTATTGGCATTCAAAAGCCATACGCCAGTGTTGTCAAGATGAATATGAGGTACAATATATGCTGGCATTGTAAAAAACAAACTTGGGCTAGTGTAGCATGTAATAGTTGTAGCCAAGTTGTATTTTGCTCAGATGATTGTAAAAAACAAGCACAAGATAATTATCATGATATTGAGTGTCGTGTTTTGAGCCAAATAATGGCTTTTGGTGTGTGTGAATACGTTTATGTTGCATTAAGACTTGTCATCATGGCATTTAAACAATCCAAAAATTCATTTGTTCAATTAAAGGAAACTACCGATAAAATTGATAAATCAGAAGGTAAAAAATTTAAAACAATAATTTACAAATCAACAAATTAATTTTGCATTTAATTACAGTCGTTTAATTTATTTTGTATATTTTTTCATGTCAACAGATGTACTCACGTGGGGTTTCATCAAAGGCAAACTTGATCCAACAAAATTTGAAAGTGTTTATGGTTTGTGTGATCCATCATCACCATCAACAATGGCAGATCAACGATATTCTACATTTGAGGATGCTATTATAATGTCATATTATCTTGGTCAGAGAATTAAACTTTTTCAAGAGGATCGTCCAATTGAGTTATTGCCTTTTGTAAGGATTCAAAAAGATTTCGTTTCTATTGTTGACAGATTTCTAACACTAGCACAATTTAATTCATTCAATTATTCAGTATTATCAACTAATAAAGGTGTACCAATGGCATCATTAATAGTACCAAGTTTTAGCTTTTTTAATCACAGTTGTTGTTCAAATATAATACGTACTTATCGTGATGGAAATTTAGCTATTATAGCCATACGCCCAATTAAAACGGGTGAACAAGTATTTGATAATTATGGTGCATATTGGTTTTTGCAAAGTAGAGAAGATCGTCAAAAACAATTACAACGTTTTCAATTTACATGTGATTGTCAAGCTTGTGAAGAAAATTGGTCAATACCTGAAGACCTTGAGGCAGTCGAGATAGTTGAGAATAAAAGCTTTACTCATGGTGGTCCATACATGAATAAAGAACTTTTAGGAATAATTGAAAAATATGTCACAGTCTGTAAAACTGCTTTTAATTATATTCGAGTGAATAATGGACAATTTCCTAGTGCCAAACTTATTGCTGATTTTACAAAATTTCTTAACAAAGAATATAAAAATTATAATAATCAATCATATGAAGTTTTTAAAGTTGGAAGATACATTGAGGAATTGTATGTGATATCACAAAATATCTTTTTCTATTTACCTGGTGAAATTGGTTATTCACCACTTGAATAAGTTTGTAAATATTTTTTTTTTTTTTTAAATTTAATTTGACGATGAAATTTCAATTCAATAGACTATTTTGTATTGTATATTTTCAAGGTCTAATTTATACACATATTGTATGTTTTCATTTTCAAATTATTTTCCATTAATTTGTATGAGGAAAACAGCTTTTAAATTTCTTAAAATACAATGTTTTTTTTTTTTTTCTATTTTATAATTGTAATGAGTATTTATATACAATTTTAATTTATTATTTTAATATTAATTTTTGACTCGAAAAAATATTATGTTTGAAACACAATATTATTTGAATTTAATTATTTAATTCAAAAAAAAATTAATTAATAATGTAAAATAAAAATAACATAAATTTTTGTAAAATTAATTAAGTATTTGTCTCAATAAATAACAAATTTTTCAATCATTATTTGAAAATTAACATAATAAAAAAAAGTTGTTTTATTTTTTATATTGAAAGAAAAAAAAAGTAATATTTATTTAATCTTAATTATCAAGTGAAATAATATTTATTTGAAATTAATATTTTAATTATGTTTGTTGTATAAAAATTAAATCAAAACTATATCATTTGAAAAGAAAAAAAAACTTTAGAACATTCTTTGTCGGCTAGATTCATAATTGCGGGTTGAAATAAAATTTTTTACTAATTCGTTTGTATTAAAATGTCATCTGAATTTTAGTAATGCTAATTATTGTTAATTATAAAAATTATAAATGAAAAAAAATGATAATCTTATTTTATAACAATTTTAGTAAATTATTGATTTTTTTCTTCTAATATTTAGTATTCTATTTGATAATTAATTATCATAGAAAAATACAGTATTTTAAAATTCCCAACATGACTTTTGCGTTGTTAAATTGTAAAATTAAAAAAACTTGTTGAATAATTTTTACATTAATTTTTTTTTTGTACATAAAATTAATTGTTATTGAGAGTGCATGATAAAATAGTTGGCGTGTCTAAAATTCCATTTGTTGGATATTCAAAAGTAAAATTTTAAAATTGCTAAGTCTCTCTTTTTCCAACCGTGTTTATTTACATTAGACGATTATCCCCATAAATTTGTCGATGACAAATCTATTATTATCAATATATTCATTGATGATTCATTCGTGGCAATTAATTTTTCTAGAAAATTCTTCTTATCCAGTATTTTAGCCTACGTGTCTAGACCTATTGACTCGACCAATTCATTCGTCTCTCGTCTGTGCTCCAAGTTGCATCAAATAATTTTTAAAATATTCTTTTAAATTTAAACGCCATTAATTATTGAAAATTATTTAATCAGTAATAATTATTAACATTTAAATTACAACTTGAAAAATAAATTATCAGCTTTTTCGTGTTTTAATTATTATCAAAAATTAAAGAAAATGAACACGCTTGAATCTGAAATAAGTAAGTAAAAATTTTCCTTTTTTTTTTTTTTTTTCTTTGTTGAATTTTTCAATTAAATTAATTTTTTTTAATAAAATTTTAATTCAATAAATATATTTTTTTTTATTCAGAGAGAAGAGAACGAGTAAATATTCATGCAATTTTGTGGAAAGCCAAGCTTGAGGCTGCACTGACTGCTGGACTTTTCTCGAAGCGACGTAATCGACCAAGTTGGTTTAGACCAAAGAAACTCAATATTGATCAAGATGTCCAACTTTTTCCGACAATAACAATAAATTCAAAAGATGCTATACTTTCTGAATTATACAAAAAAGTAGGAGATTTATATTTTCAAGATGGAGAGTATATGATGGCTCACAAAAGATACACACAATGTATTACTCAATGTCCTACTGGAAGTCATTTACTTGCATTTGGTTATGCTGCTCGCAGTATTGCATTATTTTATGGTAATTTTATGAGTGATTGTCTAATTGATATTGAACGAGCAATACAACATGGTTATCCTGATGGATTAAAATCAGAATTGTACATGTGGAAAGCATCTGCCATGAAAGAACTTAAAATGGAAAGAAAATTAATCAAAAAAACTGTTGATCAAGCTCGTGGATGGCTTGTAAATATTGCTGATGATCAACTAAGAATACACATGAAAAATAGAATTGATTCATTAAATTTGCTGAAAACCGACAAGTTAAATTGTTTTAGTCTTGATTTTCAAGATGCTGCATTACCATCTTTAAAGTCAAGAAATCCAACAGTACCTGGATTATCCAACTCGGTTGGATTGGAATACTCAAAAAAACATGGAAGGCATGTTGTTGCAACTCAAGATATTAAAGCTGGTGATGTTATTGGCATTCAAAAGCCATACGCAAGTGTTGTCAAGATGAATGTGAAGTACAATGTATGCTGGCATTGTAAAAAACAAACTTGGACTAGTATACCATGTGATACTTGTAGCCAAGTTATATTTTGCTCAGATGATTGTAAAAAACAAGCACAAGATAATTATCATGCTATTGAGTGTCTTGTTTTATGCCAAGCAATGGCTTTTGGTGTACGTGAATGCGTTTATACTGCATTGAGACTTGTCATCATGGCACTTAAACAATCCAACAATTCATTTGAAAAATTAATGGAAACTGTCCATGAAATTGATAACCCAACAGGTAAAAAATTTAAAACAATAATTTACAAATCAACAAATTAATTTTACATTGATTTTTTTTTATATATTTTTATGTCAACAGATCCACTAACAAAGGGTTTTATTGAGGGCAAACTTGATCCAACAAAATTTGAAAGTGTTTATGGTTTGTGTGATCTATCACCATTATCATATTCATCACGAACAGCAAAACAACGATATTCTTCACTTGCTGATGCTATTATATTGTCATATTTTCTTGGTAAGAAAATTGAATATTTTCAAGAAGATTGTACAATTGATTTATTGACTTTGGTGACTAGTCAAAAATATTCAGACCTCATTACGATTGCTAACAAATTTATGAATGTAACACAATTTAATGCATTTAATTATACACTATTATCTTCACACTCTGGAGGCCCTGTATTAATGGCATCATCAATAATACCAAGTATGAGTTTTTTTAATCACAGTTGTTGTCCCAACGTAATACGTACTTATCGTGATGGAAATTTAGCTCTTATAGCCATACGTCCAATTAAAAAGGATGAACAAGTATTTATAAAATATGGTGCATATTGGTTTTTCCTTAATAGAAAAGCTCGCCATGAATTATTAGGACGTTATCAATTTACATGTGATTGTGAAGCTTGTGAGCGAGATTGGTGCCTCGCTGATGACCTTATTACTGCACCAGCAATGCTTGAAAATAAAAGTTTTACTCATGGTGGTCCATATATGAGTAAGGATATTTTAGCAACAATTACTAAATATGTCAAAGCCTGTAAAACAGCTGTACATCATGCTCAAACAAGTAATGAACCATATCCCATTGCCAGAATTGTTTCTGAATTTACAACATTTCTTAACAAAGAATATGAAAATTATTGTAATGGTTCACATGAAGTTTTTAGAGTTGGAAAATTCATTGAGGATTTGTATTTGTTATCACAAAAATGCTTTTCCTTTTTACCTGGTGAAACTGATTATCCAGCACTTGAATAAATTTGTAAATATTTTTTTTTTTTTTTTAAATTTAATTCGACAAAGAAAATTCAATTCAATAGACTATTTTGTATTGTTATTTTCAAGGTCTAATTTATACACATATTGTATGTTTTCATTTTCAAAATTATTTTCCATTAATTTGTATAAGGAAAACAGCTTTTCAATTTCTTAAAATACAATGTAATTTTTTTTTTTTTCTATTTTATAATTGTAATGATTATTTACATACAATTTTCATTTGATATTTTTTAATATTAATTTTTGCCTCGAGAAAATATTATGTTTGAAACAAAATATTATTTGAATTTAATAATTTAATTTAAAACAAAACAATAATTTAAAATAAAAATAAGATGAATTTTTGTAAAATTAATTAAGTATATTTGTTTCAATAAATAACAGGTTTTCAATAATTATTTGAAAATTAATATAATAATAAAATGTTGTTTTATTTTTTTTTTTTTTTTTCTAAATGAAAATTAATTTTTATTTAATCTTGATTATTAAGTGGAATGAGAATTATGATTAATTTATATTTAATTGTGTATGTAGTATTAAAAAATAAATCGAAACTATTAGTTTAAAAAAAAATACAATATTTTAAAATTCTCAAATCGTTTTTCGCGTTTGTTGAATTGTGAAAAATAATAATTTAAAAAACTTGTTAGAAAAAGTACTATTTTAAAAAGTAAAATTTTAAAATTGCCAAGTCTCTACTTTTTCAACCATGTTTATTTACATTAGAGGATTATTAATTTGTCCATGATAAATCTATTATTATCAATATATTCATTGATGATTCATTCGTGGCAATTATTTTTTCTAGAAAATTATTCCTTTTCCAGTATTTTAGCCTACGTGTCTAGACCTATCGACTCGACCAATTCATTCGTCTCTCGTCTGTGCTCCAAGTTGCATCAAATAATTTTTAAAATATTCTTTTAAATTTAAACGCCATTAATTATTGAAAATCATTTAATCAGTAATAATTATTAACATTTAAATTACAACTTGAAAAATAAATTATCAGCTTTTTCGTGTTTTAATTATTATTAAAAATTAAAGAAAATGGACACGCTTGAATCTGAAATAGGTAAGTAAAAAATTTTCCTTTTTTTTTTTTTCTTTGTCTTTGTTGAATTTTTCAATTAAATAAATTTTTTTTAATAAAATTTTAATTCAATAAATTTTTTAATTTTTTTTTTTTTTAACTGTTTCAGAGAAAAGAGAACGAGTAAATGATTATGCAAGGTTGTGGAAAATCAAGCTTGAAGCTGCGCTGACTGGTGGAATTTTCTTGAAGCGAAATACTCCACCAAGTGAAAATGGACCTAGGAAACTCAGTGTTGATCCAGAACTTGAATTCTTTCCAACAATAACAATAAATTTAAAAGACATTAACCTTTCTGCATTATACAAAAAAGAAGGAGATGTATATTTTCAAGCACAAGAATTTATGATGGCTCACAAAAGATACACACAATGTATTACTCATGTTCCTACTGGAAGTCATTTACTTGCATTTGGCTATGCCAATCGCAGTATTGCATTATTTTATAGTAATTATATGAGTGATTGTCTTATTGATATTGAACGAGCAATACAACATGGTTATCCTGATGAATTCAAAGCAGAATTGTACATGTGGAAAGCAAGTGCCATGAAAGAACTTAAAATGGAAAAAAAATTAATCAAAAATACTGTTGCAGAAGCTCGTAGATGGCTTCCAACTATTGTTAATAATGATGAACAAAAAAAAATGATAATTGAAAGAATTGATTCAATAAAATTGCCAAAAACCCAACAGTTGAATAGTTTAAACCTTAACTATGAAGATACTGCATTACCACCTTTAAACTCAAGAAATCCAATAGTACCTGGATTATCTAACTCAGTTGGATTGAAATGCTCGGAAAAATATGGAAGGCATATTGTTGCAACTCAAGATATTAAAGCTGGTGATATTATTGGCATTCAAAAGCCATATGCAAGTGTTGTCAGGATGAATGTAAGGTACAATGTTTGCTGGCATTGTAAAAAACAAACTTGGACTAGTATACCATGTGATACTTGTAGCCAAGTTGTATTTTGTTCAGATGAATGTAAAAAACAAGCACAAGATAATTATCATGATATTGAGTGTGTTGTTTTGAGCCAAATAATGGCTTTTGATGTGCGTGAATGCGTTTATATTGCATTGAGACTTGTCATCATGGCACTTAAACAATCCAACAATTCATTTGAAAATTTAAAGAAACTTACTGATAAAATTGATAAATCAGAAGGTAAAAAATTTAAAACAATAATTCACAAATTAACAAATTAATTTTACATTGATTTTTTTTTATATATTTTTATGTCAACAGATCCACTAACAAAGGGTTTTATTGAAGGCAAACTTGATCCAACAAAATTTGAAAGTGTTTATGGTTTGTGTGATCCATCATCATCAACAACAGCAAATCAGCAATGTATTACATATGTTGATGCTATTATAATGTCATGTTTTCTTGGTAAGAGAATTGAATTTTTTCAAGAAGATGGTGCGATTGAGTTATTGGCTTTTATGAAGAATAAAAAAAATTTAGACCTTATTGAGCTTGCCAAAAAATTTATAAATGTAACACTATTTAATGCATATCAGTATCCACTATTTTGTGGACAATTAGGAAAAGATGTATCACTGGCAACATTAGTAATACCAAGTTTGAGTTTTTTCAATCACAGTTGTAGTTCAAATGTAATACGTACTCATCGTGATGGAAATTTAGCTATTATAGCCATACGTCCAATTAAAAAGGGTGAACAAGTATTTACTAATTACGGTGCTTTATGGTTTCGTCAAGGTAAAAAAGAACGTCATGATCATTTAGAACGTTTTCAATTTACATGTGATTGTGAAGCTTGTGAGGGAGATTGGTCAACATCTAAAGACCTTCTTGCAGCAGTCATAATTAAGAATAAAAGTTTTACTCATGGTGGTAAATATATGAGTAAAGAACTTTTAGAATTAATTACTAAATATAACAAAGCCTGTTTTACAGCTATAGATCATGTTCTAAAAAATAATCGACCATATTCTGTTGCCAGAGTTATTACTGATTTAACAAAATTTCTTAACAAAGAATATAAAAATTATAATAATCAATCACATGAAGTTTTTAAAGTTGGAAAATTCATTGAGGATGTTTATGTGGTATCACAAAAGTTCTTTTTCTGTTTACCTGGTAAATTAGATTATCCAGCACTTGAATAAATTTGTAAATATTTTTAATTTTTTTTTTTAAATTTAATTTGACGATGAAATTTCAATTCAATAGACTATTTTGTATTGTATATTTTCAAGGTCTAATTTATACACATATTGTATGTTTTCATTTTCAAAATTATTTTCCATTAATTTGTATAAGGAAAATAGCTTTTCAATCTCTTAAAATACAATGTATTTTTTTTTTTTTTTCTATTTTATAATTGTAATGAGTATTTATATACAATTTTAATTTGATTATTTTAATATTAATTTTTGACTCGAGAAAATATTATGTTTGAAACAAAATATTATTTGAATTTATTAATTTAATTTAAAAAAAAAAATTAATTATTATTGTAAAATAAAAATGACCTAAATTTTTGTAAAATTAATTAAGTATTTGTCTCAATAAATAACAAATTTTCAATCATTATTTGAAAATTAATATCATATAAAAATGTTGTTTTATTTTTTCTATTTCCTTAATGAAAATTAATTTTTATTTAACTTTAATTATTAAGTGGAATAAGAATTATAATTAATTTATATTTTTATTATGTTTGTAGTATAAAATCTAAATTAAAACTAAAAAAAAAAAATTAAATTGACTTCAGAACATGCAGCCTCAAGTGGTCTTAAGGGCCCCATAACTTTTGGAACAAAAAAAAAAAAACAGCTGACCAATGCTTGCCAATGCTACAAAAAAAAAAAAAAAAAAACACGTGAGAAAAAACGGTTAAGATCAATTAATCAATTTTCATATCAAATTATTCTATTTATTTGTAACAAAAACAAAATAATTTCCTTTGTCATAATCAAATTAAAAAAATACAATAATTTTCAATAATAGATTGAAAATAATTTATCAAACAATCATGTAAGTACTTTTTTTTTAATAAAAATTCTTTTTTTTTTATTGCAACATAACCCCCTCTTTTGATGAAAAAATATTAATGACTTTTTGTTTATTCAATAATTATTAACAATATATTAATAAAGACAAATAATCATTAAATATTTAATGTTAAAATTAAATAACTAATTTAGATGTATATTTTTACATTTTATTTTTTAGATTTCGAAAAAAAAAAACAAATTAAGCCAAACAATGTCTTCTAGTGCTTCTACTTCAGAAAGTGACTCTGATGACAATCGTCGTGTTGTAAAATCAAAGTCACGTTCAAAGACAACACAATTATTAAAAAAACGTAGACGCATATCTGATGACAAAGCTGAAGAAGCATCAAGTGATGAAACAAATTCACAAGACAGTGAAGAAGGATCAAGTGATGAAAGAAATTTACACGACAGTGAAGAAGAAGAAGACAATGATGATCGTCCATCTCATCAAATACGTAAAAAGAAAAAAAAAAGTCGTGTACAGGGATTTATTAATGATGAAGCTGAGGTAGATGATGACATTGATGATGATGAAGAAGAATGGGAAGAAGGTGCTTATGAACATGCAGTTAATGAAACTGATGAAGCTGGACCAACAGCTAGAGATATTGAGGGACGTAGAAGAATGGATAGTCTTTTAGAAAGTTATGATTCTGAAAATATTGAAGAATATTTTCAAAAAAAATATGCTGATCAACGAGAATTACAAAATCGTTTTGGTCATGGTTCTTGTATGTCTGATGAAATAAATCAAACATCACTTTTACCAGCAATAACTGATCCTAAACTTTGGTCAGTTAAATGTCGTATTGGTGAAGAAAAAAAAACAGCATTACTTTTAATGCGTAAATTTTTAACATATGCAAATACTGATAAACCACTACAAATAAAATCAGTAGTTGTTCCAGAATCAGCAAAAGGATATGTTTATATTGAGTCATATAAACAACCACATGTTAAAGCTGCAATTGAAGGTGTTTCTGCCTTAAATCAATACAAACAAGAGATGGTACCAATAAAAGAAATGACTGATATTATGAAAGTATTGAAGCTTAATGTTACTCTCAAACGTAATCAATGGGTCAGAATAAAACGTGGAATTTATAAAGATGACATTGCACAAGTTTATCATGTTGCTGAGTCTCAAAATAAAGTTGAATTAAAATTATTACCAAAGATTGATTACACGAGAATGCGTGGTGCATTAAAAACTGTAGCTCAAAATAATCCTGATGCACCAAAAAAAAAACCAAAACGTCCAACAACAGCAAAGCTTTTTGATCCAGAGGCAGTACGTGCAATTGGTGGTGAAGTTGTTAAAAATCATGATTTTTATGTATTTGAAGGAAATAAATATACCGAGAAAGGATTTTTAATAAAAAGTTTTCCATTAAATGCCATTAATTCTGATGGTGTACAGCCAACATTATCAGAATTAGAAAAATTTGAATTATCACCAGAAACAATTGCACTTGAACTTGGTGATCCTGGTACTGGTACAGCAACAAAATCAAATAATTGTTTTAGTACTGGTGATAATGTTGAAGTATGTGATGGTGAATTATTAAATCTTCGTGGTAAAATAACAGCAGTTGATGGTGATACAATAACAATAATGCCAAATCATGAAGATTTAAAAGAACCAATTGAATTTCATTCAAATGAATTACGTAAATATTTTGAACAAGGTAATCATGTTAAAGTTCAATGTGGCAAATATGAAGGAAATACTGGACTTGTTGTTAGAGTCGAAGATAATCGTGTTGTCGTATTATCAGATATATCAATACATGAAATAGAAGTATTACCTCAAAATTTACAACTATGTGGTAATGTTGCATCTGGTGTTGATAGTCATGGACAATATCAAATTAATGATCTTGTACAAATTGATGCACAAACAGTTGGTGTTATTGTACGTTTAGAACGTGATTGTTATCATATACTTTCAATGTATGAAAAAATTATAAAAGCAAAACCTGGAAGTATATCTAAAAAACATTCTTATCGTAAAACTGCACTTGATTGTCAACAAAATTCAATTCAAGTTAAAGATATTGTTAAAGTTATTGATGGACCACATTCAGGTGAAAAAGGTGAAATTAAACATTTATTTCAAAGTTTTGTATTTTTATATTCAAGAACATACGTACAAAATGGTGGAATATTTATTTGTAAAACAAGACATTTACAATTGGATGGTGGTATGAAAATTACACCATCATATAAATTATCAACTGGTTATATGTCACCAAGAATATCATCACCATCACCTGCTGGTAATTATAGACGTGGTGGTGGTGGACGTGGTAGTGGACGTGGTGGTATGCCAGGAAGAGATCGCACTGTAATAGGCCAAACAGTAAAAATAACTGGTGGACCATACAAAGGTCATATTGGTTTTGTTAAAGATGCAACAGATAGTCTTGCAAAAGTTGAATTACACTCAAAATGTCAAACAATATCTGTTGATCGTTCACATATTGCAATAGTTGGACAACCATCAAATCAAAAAAGTACAAATAATTTCTATTCAAAAAATAATACACAAACATCAATTGGTGATGGTAGCCAAACACCTCTTCATGGTGCATATGGATCTAAAACACCAATGTATGGTTCACAAACTCCAATGTATGATGTTGGTTCAAGAACACCTCATTATGGTTCAATGACACCAAATCATGATGGTTCAAGAACACCTGGTCAATCTGGTGCTTGGGATCCAACAGTTGCTAATACACCAGCTAGAAATAGTGATTTTGATAATGAAGAAGATTGGAGTGTATCATCAGTTGATGTTGGTGGTAGTGCATCTGCTATATGTGAAAATAGATCATATACACCAGAAACATCAAGTATGTATGGTTCAGAAGCAGATTATTCACCGTATGAACCATCAGCAAGTCCAGCACCTTCTGTTATTATGATTGAAAATAATTCAAACTGTTCAGGACCAAGTTCTTTGTCATCTAGTTTTACTGCTGAAAGTCCAACTTATAGTTATGGAATGCCATCACCAATTGGTGCATGTAGTCCAATGACATCAGCATCAGCTCATCAACGTTCAGCTGGTATGGCTGAATGGCTTACTGATGGTATTGTTGTTAAAGTCAACAGTAAATATCCTTCATTGACTGGTCAACATGGTGTTATTCGTGGCATATCGGTTAGTTGAAAATTTATCTCATTAAAAATATTTTATTTTAAATAAATAATTAATAATTTATTTATTAATATTTTTTTTGTTTTTTGTTTTTATAAATATAGGGTATAATGTGTGCAGTATTTCTTGTTGCTGAGGAAAGAGTTGTTAATTTGGGATATGATGAGTTGGAGCCAGTTGAACCTAAATCCAATGATCGAGTTAAAGTAATTATTGGACCAGATCGAGAAAGTATTGGATCAATTATGACAATTGAAAATAATGATGCTGTTGTTAAATTTCAAGCTGGTGCTTTGAAATTGTTGCCTCTTAAAAATCTTGGCAAATTGATGGACTAGATAATAATTTAAACGAGTTTTTTTTTTTCATTGACAACTCACCAAAGTTAATGTGAGTTGTTTATTATTATTATTATTACTATTATGTTTTTTTTTTTTTTTTTTATTTCGTATCTTTATACTTTCGTTAGTTTAAACATATGAAATACATAAACGTTGCTTAATAATAAACATTCTTTATTTTAAAAAAATGTTATTAAGTATTTCTTGCTAATAAATAAACAAATAATTTAATAAATTTTGATGTTTAAAATTTTATTTTTATTTTAATAATAAGCTACCAAATTTTGTTGTTGTAATTTTCATTTAAAAGAAAATTTATTTTCATAGATAAATTTATTTACTTTGAAAATAATATTTATTTTTATTTTCTTTATCAAATTGTCTTTTGTATTTTTCAAAATATCTAAACGTTTACAAAGCTTCAAGTTATTTTTAAAAATAAAATAAATACCTCAGTTGTGAGAAAAAAAAATAAATATTACAAAGGTGGAACTCTGATAATAAATTAAAATATCACCGTTGTTGTACAGCAAGGAAATTAAAAATACAGAAAATATATATTTTAATTTATCAAAAATTATTTTCATACCAACCAGTGTAGCCGAGCAAAGCGCACCGAATTTTCTCAGTGATATATTTTAATAAACTCACAAGTTTTCTCAACGATATTATTGAAAAAAAAATATTTAATTATTATTAATTGATTTTGTTATTAATAATAAAAAAAGTTGAATATTTAATAATGTCTAACGATAATAACGAAGATTTCATTGAAATAGACATGAATAATAATATCGCTGATCCAGTTGAAGTAGATATGAATAATAATATCGCAGATCCAGTTGAAGTAGATATGAATAATAATAATATCGCAGATCCAGTTGAATTAGATATGAATAATAATATCGCAGATCCAGTTGAATTAGATATGAATAATAATATCGCAGATCCAGGTGAAATAGATATGAATAATAATAATATCGATGATCCAGTTGAAATAGATATGAACAATAATATCGAGGAAAATTTTTTCAATGAAGAAAATGTAAGTTTATTTTTTTCAACAATTTATTAATCATTTAATTTTTATTTTATCATCAACAAATTTTTAAAACTCCATTATTCATCATTAAATTAAATATTTATTATTAAATTATCATTTGAAAAAAAAAAAAAGAAATACACATTCAATTTGTTTTTAAATTTAAATCAATTTTTAATAATCGAAAAAATTATTGATTATTTATTCAGGAAATTCCAATGGAGGTCATTGGAGTCAATGCAAATATTGTAAATGCAACAGGAACTTCAATTGATGATCTTGATATTAAATGTCTTAAAGAAATATTTAAATACTTAAATATTCAAGAACATCTCCTTGCAGAAGCTGGTAATATAAAAATTTTAATTAATAAAAATCATTATTAAATAATTAAAAATTAATTTATTAATTACTAAAATTATTTTTGTTATTTAGTGTGTGAAAAATGGAAGGGCATCAGTACAAGTGGCTGGAAATGTATTGAGAAACTTGATGCACTTAGTAATGATTATTATTTCGGTGATAATTCATTACCACAAGATAAAAGTATTATTTTGGAAACAATTGTTATACGTTGTGGACATTCATTATCAAAATTATCATTTGATGATAAATGTTCACAAAGAACAATTGATGCTATTGCTGCACATTGTATTAATGTAACTGAACTTCGAATTTATATTTATGGTGAAAATAATAATGATTTGTCAAGGCTGCTTCTTAATATGACAAAATTAAAAAAATTCTCAATACGTATACTTCATCCAAAATATTTTAATGATGCTATTTTTCAAAGTGCTAATAACACTGTTGAATCATTTGAAATGTCAATTCGTGCAAATAATAATTATGTTTGTTCCACTAATTTTGCTTTGGTGAGTTTATTTTAATTTTTATCAATGTGAATTTTTATTTAATTTATTTTTTTATTTTTCTAGATGATACAAAGATTTGAAAATCTCCAAACATTAAATATGATTAGTTCAAAAATTAATAATAATTTTAATATTGCAATACCAACATTGAGACAAAGTTTAAAACAATTGGATATACCTGATGCAATTTTTTTCTATGAAAATTTACATATTGAAGAATTTACAAAGTTGGAAGAGTTACAAGTATCTAATGTACCTCAAATTAATAACGCTTGTATACTAAATTATGTAACTTTTTTGAAAAATTTAACAGTATTAAATGTCAGTGATTGTCGTTTCATTGATGATGCTGGTTTTTCGTTGATTTCTCATTTTCCAAAGCTCGTTGTATTAGATGTGAATTCAACAAGTATAACTGATAATGCTTTGAGAAGTTATGTTGTTTTAAAACACTTGCAAGAATTCATTTGTTCAGAGACAAACGTCACTGACATTGGCGTTGTCGGTATTCTTCAAAATTCATTAAAACTTATATATTTAAATGTTGAACACACTGGTGTTACTCGTTTTACACTTGAGACAGCATCAAATATTTTGAATACTGAGCCGAGTAATAGAGTACTCGAAATTGTTGTCAGTCCCGTAATTGCAACAAACGTTGAAAATCTTTCGGAAAAAATTAAAGTTCTACTATTCCCATAAATACATGTCAAAGTATTATTATTATTATTATTTTTTTTTTTCTAATAAATACATGTCAAAGTATTATTATTATTATTTTTTTTTTTTCTCAACTCATTTGTAATTCAATTAAAATAATATAATAATTTTATAACTATGTAATTTTGCTAATAAAAAAAAAACAATGTCAACTCATTTTTCAATTCATTTGTAATTCAATTAAAATATTAAAACAATTTTGTAACTATGTAATTTTGCTAATAAAAAAAAAACAATGTCAATTTATTTTATTGAGTTAATTTTATTAAATTATTTTTAAATCTTTATCATTATTTTTATCAAAACAATATTGTATCAGTATGACCTATTTTATTCGTGAAAATAATAAGTCTGAATTTTTTCGTTTAATCTTATCTTTGTTTTTTTTTTTAAGTCACGATGACATGTCAATTAAATAAATATATAAATTAATTTTAGCTTGATAAAAGAGCAGTCTGCTTGTACAAAAATTACAGAACTTGGTAATATTTTTTAATCTGTGATGGTAATTAAATTTAATGACAATAATAGTTTAAAAAAATAGACAATTAAATAATCATAAATCATCATGATATTGGAATTAACAATTGGTATTTTAATGTTATTAATACTTGGCTATTGGTGGTCAATAAAAACATTTGAATTTTGGAGTAAACGTGGTGTTGTAGGACCTCAACCTGTGCCACTTGTTGGAAATATTATTGATACAATAATTGCAAAAAAATCAATTGGTCAATTGATGCAAGAATTTTATAAAAATTATGATAATGAAAAAGTTGTTGGTTTATTTGTTTATCGTGAGCCAGTATTAATGTTGAGAGATTTGAATTTAATAAAAGATGTATTTATAAGTGATTTTTCAAAATTTTCAAATAGACCAATTAAAATATTTGAAAAAGCTGAGCCATTATCTCAATCATTATTACATCTTGGCTATAATAAATGGAAACCATTGAGAAATAAATTATCACCAGTATTTACATCTGGTAAATTAAAAGACATGTTTAATCTTATATTAAATTGTGGTGATAATTTACAAAGTGTTATGGATAAAATTATTGATAAAAATAATATTATTGAGGTACGTGAATTAACAGCAAGATTTACAACTGATGTTATTGGTGTATGTGCATTTGGCCTAGAAATTAATGCAATGAATAATGATGATAATGAATTTCGTAAAATGGGTAAACGTGTTTTTGATATAAATTTAAAAAAAATATTAATGTTTCAATTTAAAGAATTGTTTCCTTCATTTTATGAATATTTGGGTTCATTTGTTGATGATAGTAAACTGACTAATTTTTTTATCAATACAATGAGACAAACAATGAACTATCGAAGATTAAATAATATAACAAGAAATGATTTTCTTCAATATCTCATGGAGATTGAAGATAATCCAGATAAAATTTCTAATGATAAATTAACTGATAGTTTTTTGGCATCACAATTGTTTATATTTTTTTTGGCTGGTTTCGAAACTTCGTGTGAGTATTGGACATCAAGTAATTAAATATAATAATTATAAAATATAATATAATATTAATTTTGTTTTGCTAATTAGCTTCAACAATAAGTCATGCATTGTATGAACTTGCACAACATCAGGATTATCAAGATAAATTGAGACAAGAAATCAAAGAAACAAAAGAAGCTAATGATGGCAAATGGACTTATGATTCAATTCAAAATATGAGCTTTATGGAAAAAATTTTTAGAGGTATTTATTTAAATTAAACTAGTCAATGTAATTTTTATATTATTTATTTTTTTGATTGATAGAAACTTTACGTAAATTTGCTCCAATTCCAAGATTGATACGTGAATCCAACACTGAGTATACATTTTCTGGAACAAATATAACAATTCCAAAAAAAACAATAATTGCTTTTCCAGTTTATGGAATTCATTATGATCCAAAAATTTATCCAAATCCAGATATATTTAATCCAGAAAATTTCAGTCAAGAGGCTATTGCATCAAGACATCCAATGAGTTTTTTAAGGTAAATAAAAATTAATTATTTTTAATAAATAATTTTAAAGCTACTGATAAATATTTTATTTTATGGATTAATAGTTTTGGAGAAGGACCAAGAAATTGTATTGGTAAGATGATTTAAAATAAATAAATAATGAAAATTACTAATTGAAATATTTTTTCAGGCATGAGATTTGCTTATCAACAATCAAAAGTTGGACTGATTAAAATTTTGGAACGATATCGTGTTGATGTTTGTGATAAAACAGATATACCATATAAAATTAATCCAAAAGCTTTCACGATTAATCCACTCAATGGAATTTATTTAAAATTGACTAAACTTTAATTTTTTAATAAGCATTTAATTAATTACATAAATTTATATATTTAATTATTAGAAAAACTATCTTGATGATTCACCTAACACATTGAAAATTGAATGTGATAATTTTAAAATCTAAAAAAAATAAAATAAATATTTTTAATTTACAATTGACTTAGACACTTTGTTATAATTATAATTAGTAATACATACATTTGTCAGTGATTCTCTAGACGGTTCAAAAAATCCACCAAATTTAAATATAAATGGTTTACTTGTTTTTATCATTAAAATAATCATTGATCGTCTTGTTTTTATATCGAAAGATGTCCAGTCAACATCGTAAATAGCATAAGAAAGTTTTTCAAACTGAAAATAACATAAAAATTATAAAAACGATATTTATAAATTTATTAATTTAATAAAATCAATATATACCTGAATTTTAACTTCATCACATGACAAACATATTATTGAAATTTGTACAATGTAATTAATGAATATAAAAATCATAGACATAAATCGAATTGATAAATAATTCATGTTTGAAGCATAATAAGCAGCCAAACAAATTTTCATTGTACTATTTAAATATTGTATAAAAATTGGTATTGAAAAAATATTTTTTAAATTGTCAGTTAATTTGAGAATTTCCAAATGGTGTTCAACAAAAGATACAATTACATTTTTCATAAAATTATTATTTGTATAATTATTGTCAATTGTTTGTGATAATATTTTATTTTTATATCTATAACTTAGTATTTTTATTTGTGAAGATGTTATCATCATCATGTCTAAAAAAAGTATGTCGTAACCCAATGCTATTAAAGTATTAATCCACACTAATAGTAATTGAAAAATTGTTATCAATTTAAAAAGTATAAAATTATCAATATCGTAGGGAAAACCAATGCTCAATGATAGTTTGGGTGGTTTTGTAAAAATCAGTAGACGAAGAGAAAACAGCATTGTACTTGAAACAGTGTATATTGTGCAGATTAAAGTAATCTGTCTGTAAAAAATTATAAATTAAATTAAGAATAAAGAAATAATTTTTTTTTTTTTTTTTTTTAATTTATAAACTTACTTGGTATTAGTCTTGTATTTTTTAATAATATTTTCTTCATTTTCATTTTGAGGTAAAAATGGATCGTTTTTTAAATCTTTAAAAATCTTCATAATATTATTTCGACATAGTAAAATATTTGATCCTTTTATGAAGTTTATAGCAATAGACATTCCCATCATAACAACTTTCGTGGGATTCCAAATTTTTCTTGACTCTTTAAAAGCTAATGTCAAAAATTGCAAGATCATAAATATTAATTGCATTGTCATCATTGCCACTGTATAAAATTTGTACAATTTTAATTGCCAATTATTCAAGGTTTGAGGAATCCAAACACCTGATAATTTAAAAAACATTAAACTTGTTGAAAAAAATGCCATTTTAAATTGTATAATTAAATGTATTAAAAAATAGAAATTTTTTAAATTTAACTCGTTTAAAGTTATATTTGATTTGAATCTTCTGAATTGAAAACATTCCTTGTTTCAAAAATGGTTACCTTGGCTATACAATCATTGAACAATCAGTAAATCATTAGAACCAATAATACAAATTAGAAAATTAAATATTAAACAAGCCAAATGTCATCAAAATTAATTTGTTTAATGTACAAACAATGAATAATAAATTAACACAACTTGATTTTTTACAATATGCATTAATGTGCACATGAAAATATTATTTATAAATTAAAATAATTTTTTTTTTTTTAATACATCAATAAATTAGAAAAAAAATAATACTTGTAATTTTACATTCAAAATTCAATCGATACTATCAAAAATCAACATCATAAAAAATTTAATAATCCAACAAAATCTATTTCCACGATCTGGAAATAAATTGCATGCATGTATTATTTTAAATAATTAATATTACAATATCCAAGGCATTAAAAATGTCAGTTAATTTTAAAACTCACTCGTAAAAACAACTAATAGTAATATCAATTTAAAAAAAATTTCTACTCAAACAAAAAAAAAGAATTAATTCAAATTAAAAAAATGTTAAACAAAGGACAGATAAAAGTCAATTACATTTCATCACAATTTAATAATAAATCACCAGATAAATTATCATGGATGATATATTATTTTTTCAAAATATTTGGCTTAGCACCAATATGTATAAAAAAATTAAAATTTACAAATACAAATAATAAAGTTTTAAATTTTAAAAAAACACATTTTGATTTTTTATACATTATTTTACTTATTACTATGGCATTACCATTGAGTTATATATGCATACAATCTGTAGAAGAAAAACATAAAACAGAAAATGTTAATTCAAAAACAGAGCATAATTTAAGACTCTATACAATAATTGCTGGTTTATCAGTTATGTTTATAATCTGGTTTTCAACAGTGCTAAATCAAGATGATGCAATTAAATTATTATCACAAATAACAACAACTGATGCTGGATTAAATATGTACAATGATATTTATAAACTTGAATCATCATATTGGCATATTAAATTAATATTTATCATTAAATTTATAATGTGGATTGCACTGGGTATATTTGTTTATGTTATTTATAAAAATATCAAAGTTTGGATTATTGTTATTTTGCCAAATTTTATTATCATATGGTACATAATGCAGTATGGATTTATTTTAATAATGTTGGAAAATAGATTTAAAAGTTTAAATAAAGCTTTTATTAAACTTTCAAAAGGACAAGTTCAACCATTTATTATTAAAACAGTTAGATCAGAAATTTATGATGACAATGATTTTGTATCTGATAGATTTTTTGTACTGAGACAAGCTTATACAATGTACTCAGAAGTATGCAAAAAATTATCAAATTATTATTCCTTTCCATTGCTTTTTTCTATGGGTTGGTTTTCGTGTGAAATTATTTACTGCTCTTATTATATAATTTTATCATTTCTTTTTCCTGATTCAACAAAAAGTAAAGCTAAATTATTTGTACTTTTTTATTGGATTATTATTGAAACAGTTCCAATTATAATACTTACAAATAATGTTACAAAAATAATGAATGAGGTTTGGATAAATTTAATTAGAAATCAATGATTAAATTTAATAGTAATATTAATTTATATTTATTTTTACAGATGAAAGCAACTAGTGGAATTGTTTATATTATTTTGGCTCAATCAACTGTGTTTGATAAAATTCAAAACGAGGTAAGAAGTAGTATATTTTTCTTGTCTTTTTTTTCACCAAATTGATTTTTTTTATAGTTAATTGAAACTGTATTTATTATTTCAGTTGAATGCATTTGGTCTTGAACTTTTACATAAAAAAATCAGCTTTTCAGCTTATGGAATATTCTCACTTGACAACCAGCTCTTACAATCGGTAAGCTAAAATAGAAATTTAATTTAAAAAATACAATTACATAATTACTAATTATATATTTTAATTATTTTTCATATTATTAAGATTTCTGGAACAGTGGTGACATACCTAGTTATCCTCATTCAATTCCAAATGAGTTTAAAAAAAAATAAATCATAAAAAAAGTATCAATAGAAATTGTAAAATATTAGTAAATAATATCGATAGATTGTAATGATAATTTTTCAATTGCTTATTCAAATGACAAGATAAATATTTAATTAGTAGTGATAAAAATTCTGATGTTATTCAGAGATAATAATATTGATTTTTCTTTTGCAAATTTCTTTTGACCGTGAACAATCGCACTATATAATTTGCAATTTAATAATTTAAAAATATAATCACGCTATCCCTATTTTATAACAACTAATTGATAAAAAAAAAAAATTGCAATTCATTTCTCCAACTCAAGCAAAAAATAAATAAAATTATACAAATAACAATGATAATTTAAAAAAACGTGTATTTCATTAATTATTATAAAATTTGTCGAATAAGTTTATAATAGTTTTATTATAATATAAAAAAATAATCACAATTAAATTTTTATGATTGTAATTTATCTCTATTTTCACGTAGAAATGATGAAAATCTTACAGTTGAACAAACTGTTGTATCAATTATAATTTCATCATCAAACTCAGATGAGCCATCACTTACCAATGGACATTCTTAAAAAGAAAAAAAAAATACAATAATTAATTAATTAAATATTAATATAAATTATCTAAATAATAGTATAAAATTTGTTTTTTTATATGATACTTACTGAGACGTGAATATTGCCAGTTTGAAAATAATGTTGAAGGTGGTTTTTGTAATATTGTCAATTTTAAACAACCAAGTTTTACAAGAACCTAAAAACAATATTGATAGTAAATATTATTACTATTATAATCAAACAAAAAGAATTAAAAAAAAAAAAAATTAAATTGTTTTACCTCAATTAGTTCTCGTGTATGATGATATTGTAAAGCTGGTGAAAATCTATCCTGAACTTGAGTCATAAATATACCAGGATTCATTGTACAATGTGACAATATAGCTCCAAGCATTTTTTCATACACTTTATGATTAATTGTTCCATCAATTTTAATCCATGGTCTTATGATGACATTTATTTTTTCTGATGTACTAAAAATAATTAATAATTAATTTAATAAACAATAGTAAATAATATATTTTGAAAAAGATAAAAAAAAAAGTAAAGAAATATTTTCTTACGTTGAATCTGATGTTTGTATATTTTGAATAATGGGTTCTTTATTAGAAGCAGTTGAATTATTATCTTCATCAATTTCCATATTCATATCACAATTATTAACTTCCTCATCATCGTTTATTTTTTTTTCTTGATCATCAATGTTAATATTTTCTTCTGGACATGGTTTTACTATATCTGATTTAATCATCCATGGATCAGCATATTTTTTATGAATAAAACGTGTTTCAGTAACACCAGAACGTAAAAATAATTTACTTTTTGTTAAAAATGATATTATTTTATATAATTTATTATCAAATAATTTATAAAAATTAATTGTTATGTCTTTTAATGTTGCACCAAATTCACGTTTACCCTCTATATAATCAATAATATTATCAACATAATTACTATTAATATTAAAATGTTTAATTAATGATTTTTTAATAGCATCAAAATCAAGTAAATCAGTTGGAAATAATGTATATTCAGTTAAATCAGATATTATTTCATCATACAATTTATCATTAACCATTAAAATATTTTTCTTTAAATTATCATCAATTACTAGTCTTGGATTATTAATTTTTTCATTTTCAATTTGTGTTAATTTATAAAAAATATCAAATGCATTAACAACAAAATATTCATGTGCATGATGACTATTTGGTAAATCACCAGTAAGTTCTTCTCTCATTTTTAACATAGCAAGTCTTGTATATCTTCTTTTAACATCATATTGATCATCTTTTCTTTTATTTTTATCTGTTAAATCAATTAGCTCATGATCCATATATTTATTACTACCATTATATTCATCATAATCATCATGATCTTTTGATTTTGTTGATTTTCGTTGAGTAGTTTTATTTAATTTGCTTGTATTTCTTTTATGTATTGAATCATTGTCATCTAATGCTTTTAATTTAATAATTGTACTACGATCATTATAACTATGTTTTTTTTTATCCTCATCATCACGTGTATTGATAAATATATCATAAATATCTTCATCAAATTGTGACAACTTTTCTTTATCAACATCATTTTTTGTTATTTCAATAACTGTACCATCTTGAAGACGTATAAAATCACTGTCAATTAAATTATCATTTAAATAATTATCATATCTTTTTTCATGAATTTTAGTACTATTATCTTGATTATCATCATGATTTTCATCAAATAATAGTGCTTTGACATAAGGAAATGTCCAAGTAAATGTTTTATAATTACTACCACTTCTACTTTTTCTTTTTTGTTTATCAGCTTCATCATTAAAATCTGATTCTTCAGTATTTATATCCATATCCATATTCATGTCATCATCTAGATCATCATCAATATCCTCATTTGAATTATCATCACATTGTCTTTCTTGTTTAATATTCACACTATTACGTTCAAAATGTAATTGTTCCAAAGTTGTTAATATATCTTGATATCTTGTTGATATTCTAGTAAATGTTTCATCACGTTCACCACAATTTGGATCAAGTGCAATAATATGATCTGGTATATCAACATTAAAATTAATATTATTAAATTTTAAAAATTCATAAATACCAATAATCATACCACCATTTGTTGATGAATTAATTTTTATACCATTATTATCATAATTATTATCATTATAATAATTAAAAATTTTAATAAAAAAATCATATATTTCATGATAAATATCATATGGTAATTTAGTTTGAAATTTATAATTATAATTAATACTAAATTGATATTGTCGACTTGATAATGGCATAAAATTACCACGTTTTCTAGTAACAGCTTTGTATGATTTTTTTAATGATATCATTTGATGTGAACGAATTTTTCCAATTGCAATTCTCAATAAATATTCTGGATATTGTTTATATATTTTTTCAAATTGATAATCACATGGTGTTAATGTTGAATTATTCATTGAACTATAAAGTACTGAATTAATTGTTGATAAATGTATATCATGTATATTATTAATATCATATTGTTTATTACGTAAATATTGTAATTTTTGTGAATCAATTAAATCATATATTAAATTAAATTCTTGTATTGTATTAATTTTATACATATCATTATTAACATCTTTACGTGATATATTATAATATTTTTTAACAACATATGCAACAAGTTCTTTAAATACTTCAGCACATTTATCATCACGTTCAGTATGATCACTTAATTTACATATTTTATCAACAATATCACCATATTTATCTGTTATAAAAAAATTTTGTTTTATTTCTTCAACACGTAGGGCAACACTTTGTAGAGTATGTGGATCTTTAAGCATATATAATAATCTACGTTGACATGCTCTTGATGTTTTATTTTGTGATATTGTTGATGAATATAAACGTAATACATCACGTACTGCTGTAAATGTTATTAATTGACTACGAGGATTTGGACATAAATACATCATAACAACTTTACACATTAATAATATACTATCCTCATGTGGACTCCAATCAACACGTAATTTATTCATATTTTGTAATGCTATTTTATCAATGTCATCATATTTAACACGTTTTCTTTGTTTTTTTTTTCTTGGTAATATTTTTCTTATATATGAATAACTTTTTTTTTTAATTGCACTATTATTATTTATAATATTATCAATTATTTGTTCATCATATTTATCAACTTTGTTGTTATTGTTGTTGTTATTATTATTATTGTTAATGTTGGTATCTTTTGATGTTAATGATGATGAAGATGATGAAGATGATGATGATGGTGTTGTTTCATTATTTAAATCACTTGCATTGAGATTTGTTGGTCCAGATTTTTGACGTGTTAAATCAACAAATTTAACTGGTTTAGCACGTATTTTTGATAAACGTGTATTTCTAATATTATAATATGTATCATGATACATCATGTCACGTTGATATAATTGATTGTCATTATTAGCATTAATACAATCCCAATTTCTTTTACGATGTGAAAAAAATGCTGAATCAATACCAGCAGCACCAAGTTTATCACCAGGTAATATACCACTATCATTATTTTTAGCTTGATTATAACCAACTGGTTGTATTGATTTAATCATATCTGGTTTATATATTAATTTTTCAAATTCAATTTCTTTACCTTCATCAGCTATTTTACTACCAAGTGGTGTATTTATACAAATATAATGCATACGATTCCAGTATTCATCAACATCTTGCATTGTATTAAATATAAATTTTTCAATTGGATATTTTTTATCTTTATCAATACGATAATAATTTGGTGATGTATCAATTGTATTTATTAATTCACTTTTTTGATTAACATATATTTCAATTTCATCTTTACGTTTGTAATGATGTGGTCCAAATTGTATGAGACCAATATAACACAGTAGTTTTATTGATTCATATACTGATGACATGTATTTATTATCAAATAATGTTTTTTTTAGAGATACAGATAAATCTTTAATTAAATAATGTTTACGTATTGGATGATTAATATAATCATCAAGATCTGGTATAATATGACATGGATTATAAATATTTAAACACAATGATAATGGCATAAAATAAACAATTTCTGACATTGATATCCAACCAATTGGTGAATTTTTTTCTAACGACAATGGTGGTATAAACATTTTCCAATCAGCATCTGTATTATATATTTTTGACATTTCTTTATCAAGTTTATCATCAATAATAATATTACGATGTTGACATAGCTCATTTATTTGTTGTTTACGTGTTAAAATTTTTTTATTTATATTTTTATTATCATATATACGATAATATAAAAATAAATGTAACATTTTCATACGTCCAAATTTTGGCTTAATACCATATTTATAACCAGCACGATTATCACGTACTAATTCAATTGGTGATACATGATAATTATCATCATCATCATCATTATCAAATTGTTTTGTACTTTTATTAATTTCTTTTGTTGATTTTACCTTTAAACTACCTTTATTTTTTTTATATGCAATACGTCTTTTTGTATTACGACATACAATTGGATGAGTAAATTTTAATTGTGCATCTTCAATTGCTAATTGAAATAATGCCTCATTAATATTAATACTCAAATGACATATTAATAATTTATTTTGTATTTTTTGTTTATCCAATGATGTTAATGTTATATTTATATTTTTTAATAATTTTTCATCTTCCATTTCTTCAAGTAATCTATATATTGATTTTTTATCAATTTTTGTACCACAATATTTTTCTTTATCATCAATAATATTCATCATTTTAATAATATCAATTATTTTATATTTTTCAAGTGTATCTGATATCATATTTTTACGTGTTATTTTTTTTGTTGATAATGATGGTATTTTTAATTTTTCATTGCATTTACCTTGGCTATATCTTTTTAATATACCTTCTTTAATAACAACACTACAATGATTTGATAAATTTTTTCTTAATACTAGCTCATCCATCATACTATAATCATTGCTTTTATCATTGATAAATTTTTCAGCTAAATTTTTAAATGTTATTTTATAATGTCTATTTAATTTATATTTTTTAAAAACTTTATTTACATGAGAAAATAATTTACTACGTTTTATAAAAGTTATATTATTTAAATTTTTAATTGGTTCAATTATTTCAATATTATTATTATCATTAACATTATCATCATCAGCATTAATATCATGATCATCATTATTAATATCGTCATTTAAATTTTCATCAATATCAGTTTTAATAAATACAGAACAAAATTGTTGATTATTAATGTCAACAGTTGGTGTTGTTGAATGGCTATTATTGAATGACATTGATATTCTTTTGTGTTCTAATAATTTATTTTTTTCAGCTAAATATGTTTTACTTAAGTTACTATTTTTTTCATATTTACGTGATACATATTTTGATGTTCTTTGTCTACCAACATCATCAATATACATACCAACAATACCAATTTTTTCTAAATTTCTAAACATTGATCTTGATCCAAGTCTTGTTAGTCCCATTATTTTTGATAAATCAGTTTGACTCATACCATCATATATTTTTGACTCAACAATTTCATTAGCTTGTGTTAATAATGGTCTATTAATACATTGTGATGATATATCTAATTCAAAATAATCATCATCATCACAAGTATCATCATTATACCATAAATCATTAACTTGATAATTTGGATTTATTAATTGTAATGCATATAAATATTTTTCTTTATCACTTGATTTTCTTTTCCATTCTTTTTCAATTGCATTTGGATATAATTTTCTATATGGCACATTAATTGTGCATACAATTTTTTTAAAAAATGTCATTTTCATTAATTTACGTAATGCATCATCCATTTGTATATTTTTTTTAATAATTTGTAAATCAATTGTATATGAATTATTTGTTTTTAATAAATCAACAATTTTTTCAGCAAGATATATCATTTTTGGTTTTCTTTCAACATAAAAACGTACTAAATGTAATAATGAACCAGGTGTACCATGAAATGAATTTTTTTGATGATGCATTTGTTTTGTTATTAATTTATGTTTTGTTAATACTTTTCTATGATAAAATAAAGTTTTTGGATCTTCACCTAATACAACTAAACTTCTTTTACCTTGTGTAACTTCACCATGATAACGTGATCTTCCAATTCTTTCTAAAAAACAATATTGTTTTATAGTTAAATCAATTGTTGGACATACAAAATCACCCATTAATGCATTTTCACGTAAACTTTGTGATGCAACAATAACAAGTTTATTACCATATTTATTTATTGTTTTTTTTAATGTTCTATTTTTAATATTATTATTTAATAATCTACGTGTATTGTAATCCATACATGAACCTCTAACATTATTTTGTATATCATCAATTGGACAATGTTTATAAATATCATCTGGTACATCATCTGGTTCTATTATTGTACCCAAATCTTCATCAACATAATTGTAACGATTAAATAGTACAAGTTTTGTTCTTGCTTTTGGTAATTCATAAAATTTTAAATCTTTTATTGATATACATACTTCCCATACTTGTTCCATAAAATATTCACTCATTGGTAATGGAGAATCAAGTCTTATTGATAATCTTGTCCATAATGCCTCCAATGTTATACCATCCATACCTTCAAGTGCTATTTCATCAACGACAATGTCCACCAAGTTCATTGACGCCGAATAAATCATATTATCCATTGCTATTTCCATTTTTATTTATTTATTTTTTTTTTTTTCTCTGTAAAATTAGAAAAACATTTAATTTTTATTTGTTTGTTGTTGATTATAATTATACATAGAATATTTACAAACAAAACCTAACCTCTTTTAAATTGTTATTGTTGTAATTTAAATATTACAAAAAAACCTTTACGATAAATATCAATTTTTTCTTAAAAAACAACATTAAATACAGATATAATTTTAAGTAGATTGATAATTTTATAAATTAACAATCATAATATTGATAATTTTTTGTTAAACAATAAACTTTGATAGACACACACAAACACAATTATTTACGACATTTTGATAATAATAATAACAAATATATTGGCACGCAGTCGCAGCAGCTGTTTTTGGAGCCGGTGAACACACACACACAACAAAAGAGCTAAAAAAAATACTTGTTTACAAATTACAATAATAAACAAGTGTCAATACTCAATATAAAGAAAATATATAAACAACATAAAATGATCAAGAAACAGTTGTTAATTATTAACAATAATATATAAAAAAAAAATAATTTAGTACTAGTAATATATTAATTAATGTTTTATAATGACACTTGGATTTATTTTGAGTCGAAAACTATTGAGTAGTTATAATTTGTTACAAATAAAAGGAACAAATGAACGTAACGAATATGTAACTTGATTATTAATATTTAAAAATGCAAATGCTGATAATGATGGTAAATATTTGATTAATGAAATAATGTTTTATTTTGAATTAATTGTGAGACGCTCGAGAGGCCACGTGATTGTATATATTCAAGTGTATCTTTATTGTACCGATTTTATTCATCATAATTCATAATTAACATTTTAATTAATCCCTTGTTTTACTTATCATAACTCATTAATACCTCTTTGCCTATCCTATTATCCTGAATAAATAAAAAATAAAAGAGGGAAATTATTAATTAAGTATTAAAATACCCCAAAGCAGTCACAGATATCAAAAAACAACCCTCTGGAATAAGTTACATCGTATTTAAAGAGAACAAATTCAGGGGTTGTTGGCTAAATAATTTTTTAACTATGATAGAGTTGAGCTATCCACATAATTTTTTTTTTATTGAATTGTCTATGACCTAAGCTTATTAAGGAAAAAAAATTATAATTTTTGAAATGGTCAAAAGGGGGTAGAGGGTGAATTTATACGATTCTACGACGACTACTTGTTTTTTATTTTTTTTTGACTCTAATGGAATTGAGCTATCCTCGTAATTTTTTTTTTATTAAATTGTCTGGGATCTAAGCTAGTTTAGGAAAAAAAATGGGAATTTTTGAAATGGTCAAAAGAGGGTAGGGGTCGGATTTTAATTGTTTTTAATTTTTTTGACTATGATGGGGTTGAACCATCCTCGTAATTTTTTTTTCATTAAATTGTCTAAGATCTAAGCTAGTTTAGGAAAAAAAATTACGAAAGTGGCTCAACCCCATCATAGTTAAAAAAAATAAAAACAGTTAAAATCCACCCCCTACCCCCTTTCGACCATTTCAAAAATTATAATTTTTTTTCCTTGATTAGCTTAGATCTTAGAAAAAATTATAAATCAATTAAAAATAAAATTTCCTTACCTTGACCATTTCAAATTATAATCCTTGATAAGAAAAATTATTCAAAAAAATACATAGCTCAACATCATAGTTAAAAAATAAAACAGTTAAAATCCACCCCTTTACATTCAAAATTCCCATTTTTTTTCCTAAACTAGCTTACATCCTAAACAATTAAATACAAAAAAAAATTACGAGGATGGCTCAACCCCATCATAGACAAAAAAAAATAAAAATAGTTAAAAAGTATTATTAGATTAATTATATTTTTAAATATTACTTGCAGTTTTCTTTTTATCGATTCGAAAGTTTCCCCACTAGTCAGTCAGTTGGGAAAAGTCGGCTATACCCCTGAAAAAGTCAGTCAGTAGTAAACCGTCGCGGAGTGAACGTCGTTTATTTTTTTTTATTATAATAATTTTTATTATCTTGAATTAAAAATAATAATAAATATATTAACATGTGTGTGTATTAAATTTATATGTTGAAAATATATTTAAAAAATAATGTTATAATTTTAATATATTTTAAAAGCTTAAATAATTAAATTAACAAATGATTTATAATATTTAAAAACAAACAAAATTTATATTTTATTTAACAACGTGAAATTATTTAAAAATATTATACTACTTAAAGAAAATTATATATCAGTCCGCAAGAAATTCATCTGTAAGTAAAATTTGAATTTCATTATTTAATAAATTAAAATTTATTAAATAAATAAATTTTATATATTGAAATTGATAAAATTAATTAATAAAAAACATAAAAAAAAATTAACTGATATTAATTTGTTTTGATTACAATGTACTTACTTGACAATACGTTTATATTTGATGTAATTATTTTTTTCATTTGTTCAATTATTGCATTGAATTTAAAACAGTCAAATATGACATTGAAGTTTTAACTATTTTACTATAATTTATCATATTTATTGGGTAATATTTTCCGGCAGTTAAAATGTTTGGTTTAGAACTACGCATCAACATAATGCATAATAAATTTTGTGACTTTACACTTACTTCGTTCCATTTGGAATTGTACCTGGTAAGGATTTAAATATATAAATTTATAATTTAATAAATATATAATGAAATACTTACACATCATTAAATACAGATTCACTATTATTAACTAGTAGTTGACTTGGTATTGTATTGAAAAATAAATGTAAAGCTTGAGCAACGGTGAAAATCCCCATACGCATTGCTTCTGATCTATGTTCTTCCAAGCTCAAAATTGTCTATAAAATATTGTTTTTTAAATTCATTTATCGTACTCAAATCTTTTAAAATTCAATTGATAAATTAAAAAATTACATAAAAACCTGTTGTACTCATGGCTAGCATACTGATACAGAAAACAATTCCATACATTTTTGTTACTGAATTTTCTATAAAATCTGCAAATCTTGAAATTTAATAAACAATTGAGATTACTAAATAAATAAATTACTAAAAGCCAATAAAAATTATTAAAAATTTACAACTCACTCAAGTGCATTTTTGTGAACAATAATAGCTTGAGTTATTATTTCTTTTTCAATTTTTTCATTATAATTACAATTTTTTGAGCTCAATTGTTTTAGCAATATACTAATAATATAATTAAATTATAAATCATCAACAGGTTCAACTTATTCATTACCTTAGTCTTATTTTAATTATTATTTTTCAAATTGACAAGTATATTTTTTGATAAAGGCACATTAATTGACAAGTATAATAATTACCCAACAAAATTAAACAAAGTAGAACAATGATAAACCATAATCATTACAAGAGAATCCGTTGTCCAAATCCAAATCATTGAAATACTTGAAACCATATATCCATGTAGTCCAATAAAATAAAAATATTTTTGTGAATCAATACCGTAATTTGTTGGAAAAGGTGGAGTTTTTTCTCTTGTTTCATTGAGAGGTAAAATAATATCCATTATTGGAGGAATAAATGCAATAACCATAAATGCTGTTGATGTTAGTCCAACAAAATCTAATAATACATTTGGTAATTATTATTTACATCAAAAATTTATAATAAATATATCATTAAAATTTGTATACTCACACATGTAAAATAGTGTAAAATTATATCCACGTCCAGCAAATTGATGCATTATTTTTTTCATTTCTGGTATTTTATCAAATGTCTTCCAATCATTTTGTATTTTAATAACAACTTTAGAGACCTTAAAAATAACTATGAATATTTATAAATCTTTGTATTTTAATGACAATTTTTTTTATTTATTCAATTAAGCATAATAGTGTAATTATTAATTAATTAATAATATACATACAAAATTTTTTTGTCCTATTAAGCAACAAAGTTTAACAAAAACTAATACCATTGTTGTTCCTGATGGTAAAGCAGGTACAATTTCATTAAAATCACCCCAATAATTGTACGAATGAATACACTATAAAATTCAATTTTTAATATTACTAATAATAATATTAATATTTACTGCAGTAAAATATTAAAAACTAGTGTAAAAAAACCAAAAAAAAAATAAATAAATAAACAAATGTTTTATAGAAATGTTAATTTTATTTTTTAAAATTTATATTTATAATTAATTTGATTGCCTCAGGTACTGTTAATGATATAAGTAAAAAAATAATAACAACAGGTGATGTATAAGCCACTATACTAGACTGTCCAGGCCAGGCACCACAAAGCATAAGACCAAGTTTATTTAGTCTATAATATCCCGTTTCGAATATCAACATTTTTTACTTATATCGTCAAGTTTTTTTTGCAGAATAATATTTTGACGTGAGAGTGCAAAGTTGTATTGATGATTCGTAGAAAAAAGTTGCGAAAAAAAAAAGAAAAATTCTAAGAAGATGTGTCATTATTATTTATTGGAGATAGGAAATATTTTGATGAAAAATCGAAACTGTCATTAACACTTGGTGGTAGTAAAATTTCACTTGTCATTCAAATCGATCCAAAGTTACTGGAATTTTCTAGGTGAATAATAAAAATGAAATTGTTACTAAGAAATAAACATATAGTTGCAATTTGATTGACACAATATCAATACAAAGTAACAAAAAATAAGGGTTGTATTCTTGTGATTCTGGAAACTCTCCATCGATCGAAACTTGTTGAAACTTCCGGGTTTTATTTCACCTCCTTTCCACCCCCGGAAGAGACAGTCTGCAATAAACCACCGAGTAGTGCACCTCGTGCAAAAGCATGCTTTTTTATAGATCAACTTAGTTGGTCTATAAAAATTTTAGAAAAATATTATGTGTATTTAATTAACTGCTATACAATGGATTATTAAATAAGGTATATTACAAATCATAATTACTAAAATTAATTAATTGAAATTTAATTATTGTTGAAAAAATTTAATAAATGAATTTAAAGGTTTTTGTTTATTTAAACGTTAAATAATATTTTTTTATTTGTTGAAATAAACATATACTTACATCAATAATTAACCAAGTTAAATCATATTTAAAAAAAAACGAATATAAACATTTTTAAACTTAATAAACGCCATTGAGCTGACGTAAAGATATGCCATGAAAAAAAAAAAAATATTGAAATATAAAAAGTGGAGAAAGCCAGACGATGGAGACATTGTGAAAAAAAAATTTACAAGGCCACAGTATCACAGTACATATCACAAAAAATCAGTCGTGCTGTTGCTCTCTCGAGTTTCACTCATTGTTTTTCAATCACAAATTAATATTTCTAAAAATTTATAAATAAACAAGCAAACAATATAATTAACGTAATAAAATAATTAAAAAATTAATTTACAAAAAAAAAACTAGTTATTTTTTTATATATATACTTACATATATTTTTTTTTAATTTCGAAATTATTTCTACAAGTAACCTTGCGTCAACATTTTTCGACACGTCAACATTTTTTAACCATAATAATCATAAACCACATAATCTACAGAATTAAAAAAAAAAATTAAAGTTTTTCACATGTGAAATAAATAATTAAATTAAAAAAAGAAAAAATAATTAATTGGATATATTTTTAATAAAAAATAAATCAAATATTTTTCGATACCATATATACGTAAGTATTTAAAAAAATTTAAATTAACTAAAAAACAAATAGCTGGTGTTATTGTAAATAATTAAATTTATAATTTTTTTTAAGTAAAAAAAGGAAAACATGACAGATTCAAATATGAAGATTCAATTTGATCCGTCCATAATGAAATTATTACAAGAAGTTATACCAATCGTCAATGTAGAAATATTAAACAAAAACCTATTAAAACTTTTAAAAGTAATGAGTTTGCCAGAATTTAAGCCAACGTGTTCAAAAGAATCGAAAAATGTTGATGAAAAACCAGCTGACTATCAAACAACTCAAGAAAATCAATTAATATTTATGCAGAAACACATATTTTATAGATTATTTTGTTATCTCTTCGACATTGATTTCAGGTTACGAAAAATTACTAAAATGTTTGGATATCGTGGCTATCCAGAATTAGATGATTATATAAAAGAAATATGCTGGAAGGAAAGAGGTGAAGTTGATGAAATTGAAACATTTAAATCAATTTATAATAAAAGACCAAACGATGTCTATTGTAATATTTTTTTTTTATTTGAGGAAGCATGTAATCTTTGTCTTGTTGAGTATATTGAATTAATTTGGAATAATCATTGTGATGAATATAATGTCATTGCTTATAAATTATGGGATATGATTGAAATAAAAATATGTCGAAATGAATTACCAAACGATTATTTATCGTATTACTGGATAATTTATATTTTAAAAAAAGGAAGAGAAGCTTGGTTTTTTAAAGAACTTAATAATAATTATGATTATAAGCCTTCTTGTAATATAAATAATAACAGAGAAATGTTTTTTTATTCAATTATGACAAAAAATATTAATGCAACAAATTTTTTTTTAAATAAATTAAATTTTAATGAAAAAAATTTAGTATTAGAAATTGCATCAGAATGGATTATTGAAAAAAGAATTTTAAATTATGATAAATCATCAAAATTAATGAGTATAATACAAACACAATTTGTTATTATTTTAATTTTTTTACTTGAAAATATGAATGATTTTTCAGAGAGAAAAAAATTTTTATATAAATATGATGATACAATTTTAAAAAGACTTTTGTTGTTTAATGGTATTAATTTTTATAATTATTGCATGACGGGAAATAATATTTGAATAGTTTTTAATTTATTTTTAATAAAATTAAATTGTCAATTGAATTACAAATTCATTTATCATAGTGATTAAATTACTAATTACTAATTAAAATTTTTTTTTTTTGTGAATAATAAAAGTGAAAATTTAAAATTAATTATTAATTAATTATTGCATTGATTTTAAAACTGTAAAATATGAAATTGAAGTTTTAATAATATTACCAAAATTTTCCAGATTAATTGGATAAAATTTACTAGCTGTTAAACCAGTTGATTTTGAGCTTCGTATGAGCATAATGCATAATGAATTTTGTGATTTTATTGACAATTCATTCCATTGACAATTATACCTAAAAAATATTTTAATATTATTATACATTTATATTATGAAATATTATTTTTTTAAATATATTTATATATAATTACACAGAATAAAAAACATTTTCACTACTGTTTATTAAACTTTGGCTAGGAAGTGTAGAAAAAAATAAATGTATAGCTTGACCAATCGTAAAAGCAACCATTCTCATTCCTTCATTACCATTCTCTTCCATGATCAAAACAACCTAAATAAATTTTATTGTACTGTCAATTTAATTATAATTTTATTTCATATATTTATTTATCATTATTGTTTGTTATTATTACATAAAAACCTGTTATACTCATAAATATCATAGTCAGCAAAAAAACAAATCCATAAAGTTTAGTTACTGATTTTTCTATAAATTCTGCAAATCTTAAAATAAAAATTGATAAATAAATTATTATAATTATTAAAATATTAAATATTAATAATAAAAATATTTAAGCTTACTCAATTGCATATTTGTGAACAATAATAGCTTGAGTTATTATTTTTCTTTCATGATTTTCATTATAATTACAATTTTTTGAATTTAATTGTTGAAGCAAAATACTAAAAATTGTCAACAAATTAATCTTGTTAACTCAACAATCAAGTTAAAAAGTAAAACAATAAATAAATTAAGTAAAAAATAATTATTATTAATTACCCAACAATACTGAATAAAGTGCAACAATGTTGTACCATCATTATGATAAAAGTATCACTTGTCCATATGCAAATAACATCTATAGTTGTAATAATGAATCCATGTGCATAAATTGAGAAAAAATATTTTTCTGAATCAACACCATAATTTGTTTTATAAAGTGGAGTCATTTCTCTAGTATAATTTAGTGGTGAAATTATATCCATTACAGGAGCTATAAATACAAATCCAACATAAGAACTGCCTAAAACTATAAGAAAATCTAAAATTATATTAACTATTATTAATAAAAAAACATAAATAAATAAAATTGTATATTATATATTAATATTAATAATCATACACATGTAAAATAATGTGTAATTATATGCATCTGTTGCATGATGATTCATGATTTTTTTAATTTCTGGTATTTTACTAAATATCTTCCAGTCATCCTGAATTTGATTGATAACTCTATGAACCTTAAAAGAAAATTTAAAAAAAAACACCATTGAATTATTAATATTTATACAATGCAACAATTTATAAAATATTAATATTAAATTTAAAAAAATAATAATTACCATATTTTTTTGTCCTACTAAAAATAAAAATTTAAGAGAAATTAATAACAATGCTGCTTGTGTTGTTGAAACTGGTACAATTTCATTAAAATTACCCCAAAAATTGTACGAATATACAGCCTGTAAAATTCATTGATATTTTTAACATTTAAAATTATAAATAATTATATAAAATTTAAAATAATTACCTGAGGTATAAAACTTGATATAAATAATAACATTATAATTACACGTATTGTGTAAGCAACTATTTTAGATTGTCTCGGCCAAGCACCGCAAATCATAAGACCAATTTTATTTAGTCTATAATATCCCGTTTCGAATATCAACATATTTGTAACCCCGATGTGTATATCGTCAAGTTTTTGCAGAGTAATATTTTGACGTGAGGGTGCAAGTTGTATCAATGCATAAAATGAAATAAAAAATAAAATTCAACGGAAGGCTGTCATCACTGCACGCAATGTCTTGATGAAAAATCGAAACTGTCATTCACACCTGGTAATAATATTTTTATTACAATATTTCACCTGTATCTATCTCTCTTTCAAATCGATATGATACGATGAATATTTTTATTTTTTTCATAGAATACAATTTGATTGACAGCATACATATACCACCAACTTTTTAACACATATTATTAAATGTTCGAGGAAATAAAAAAAAAGAGACTGTCAAAAGCTGCTGACGTACAAATTTTTATCACAAGTTATATCGATTGAAGGGTGAATATATAAAAGTTTAACTTTGACTTGTGATGAATTTTTATTTTAGTATTTTTTTTTTTTTGTAATTATTATTATTATTATTTTTGCTTACCTAAGAAGAGGGGTCAGTATAAAGCTGAACGTCGAGTAGTCCACATCGTTCCTTTTTTTTAACTCTGGATTTCATTTATCTGGAAAACAAATATTTAATGTATATAAAATATTATTGTGGAACAATTGTTAACATTATAATTTAGTTAAAAAATTAAATATTGTTTTACGACTCTTATTGAGTGGCATTATTAACTCCACCACAACAGGTGAGCAAAAATCTTTTTCGAAATTCTTGCTGCATAAATAAAAATCATAAATTAAATTGATAGAAATAATTTTCATCAATTGAATAAATCAATAGTTTCATCATAAATATATTACAGGCATATTTAAAATACATTTTATTATTCACATGTAAATTTATTATTATTAAACTATTTGTAGTGTCTTATTAAAAAAATATTTTTTATTATTTTTAATACTCAATATCAAGATCCATTGATAACAGCTTGTTAATTATTTGTTTAAAGTTTCGAATTTTTTTTTTCATTTCATTGATAAATATTTTAATAAATGAAGAAATCATTGCATGGAATTTAAAACCGTTAGATATGACAACGAAGTTTTAATAATATTACCAAAATTTTCGAAATTAACTGGATAAAATTTACCAGCTGTTAGAGTGTATGGTCTAGAACTACGTGTCAACATAATATTTAATAAATTTTTTGATTTTATTGACAATTCATCCCATTTACAATTGTACCTAAAAAATATTTAAATAAATATATTTAATTATAATAAAATTTTTTAAATAAACTTACACAGCATGAAATACACTTTCACTACTATTAATAATACATTGACTTGGAATTGTATTTAGAAATAGATGTATACCTTGACTGACCGTAAACAAAGCCATCCTTATCGCTTCAGATTTACGTTTTTCAAAATTCAATACAGCCTGAAAAATATTTATTTTTCATACTTAAATTATTGATAATTTTATTTTACATAATACCATTGATGAATTAATAATTATTATTACATAAAAACCAGTTATACTCATCATTATCATATTAACCATAAAAATAAATCCATAAACTTTTGTCACAGATTTTTCTATAAATTCAGCAAATCTTAAAATAATAATTATTAATTAATAAATTATAACAATTAAAAAAAGAGAATAAATAATAAAAAATGTTTAAGCTAACTCAATTGCATATTTGTGAACAATGATAGCTTCAGTTATAATTTTTTTTTCATATTGTTCGTCATAATTACAATTTTTCATGTTTAATTGTTGCAACAAAACACTAAAAAAAAAATTAACAAGCTAAATTATTGATTATTTTCTATTTCATTCTAATCAATTATTATTTTTTTTTAAATAATATTACCCAACGATATTAAACAAGCTTGAACAATGATAAACCATCATTATAATAAATGCATCTGTCGTCCAAAGCCAAGCCATGGCCATAGCATTTACAATAAATCCGTGAATTCCAAGTAAAATAAAATATTTTTCTCCATCAATACCATAATTTGTTGGAAAAGATGGAATTTTTTCTCGCGTTTCATTTAGTGGTAAAATCATATCCATTATTGGAGCACCAAATGCAAGTCCAGCATACACACTTGATGCACTCGAAACATAATCTACATAATGCATAATAAAATTGTCAATAATATAATTTAAAAATTTATAATTAAAATTTTTATACTCACACATGTAATATAGTATAAAATAATACCCTTGTGTCGCAGTGTGTTGCATTAATTTTTTAATTTCTGGATTATTATTAAACCATTCCCAATCATTTTGCATTTGGTTTGTAACTTTAATAACCTTTTTAAATAAATTTACATGTAAATTTTTCATTCAATAATTAATAAAGCTATTTTTTTTATTATTTATATTATTAATTAATTATTCATACTATATTTTTTTGTCCTATGAAAAAGTAAAATTTAGCAAATACTATTGCAAATAATGCCTGTGATGGTAATGATAGCATAACATTTTCTAAATCTCCACCAGCATCATACAAAAAAACTTGCTGTAAAATTAAAAAATAAAACAAATAAATTTTTAATACAATTGTTAATTAAAAAATTGATATATTAATTTATATAAAATTAATTGCCACAGGTATTATAAGTGACATAAATGATACAACTACAGTCACATGTATTATGTTAGCCACTGTTGGAGATTGCTCCGGCCAAACACCACATAAAACAAGACTATTTCTATTTATTCTATAACATTTCATTTTAAATATAAACATTTTTTACATCCCCTATGTATCGTCAAGTTTTTTCATACGATATTATTTTGACGTGAGGGTGGAAAATTGCATAAATGCTTCGAAGAAAATGTTTAGTAAAAAGCTGTCAGGATGCACGCAATGTTTTGATGATTAATCGAAACTGTCATTCACACGTGGTAATAATATTTTACCTATCTCTCCCAAATCGATCTAGTAAATTTATCGAGGGTTGTATTATATATATTTTATATCTTGACAATGACTTTTGATGAATTTTTTTTTTAATTCCGAGTGTTTTTCCCCACCCTTGGAAAAGTCAGTCACGAAAAAATCGTTGAGGTGTTCACATCGTTCGTTTACTAGTTGTATTAATTATTATTTAAATACATATTTTTTATTTTTTTTTTAATATGTTTATTATTATTATTTAACAATAATTAAATTTTAATTTTTTACTTCTTCACCTACCAACTTTTTTTCCATTTAAAAAAAATAGAAAAATAATTTTTTTAGCAATAAATAATTTTATTCTGATACTAATTAATAAAAAAAATAATAAGTGACATATTTCGAAAGATAATAATGATAATAATTTCTATTTATGAACATTAGAAATATTACCAAGAAATTATCATAAATCACTAACAAATAAATCTCATTATTTAGACAATATAAAAAGAAAAATATAATTTTAAAAAAATAATAAATGAGATAAAACATTTCAATTATTAATATAATTTTTTTATTCATCTAAAAATAACAAGTGAACAAAAAAAAATATCATTTACACAAAAAAAAAAAGTATATAATATTTAATTATAGTAGTAACACATTTATTATTATAATTAAATGATAATTAATTAAAAACTTAAACAATGATAAAATTAACAAGAATTGATATATCATGAATTAATCAGTTTTGTTTCCATATTGCTATTATAAATAAATAAAATATTTATCTTGCATTTCCAGTGCATCCAGCTCTGTGTGGATAATCACAAACTTGTTCAACTGGATTAAAATGAAGATGTGATGGACATCTGTAAACATATGGTACACCATTGCTGCATTTACAGAATTTATTACATTCTGTATTGACTAAAAATACTGTATTTGTTGGATTTCTACTTGGACATTTACCAACGCAACCATTGTCAATATCTGTTGATCCTGATGAATCACAAACAAGACGTAGTGGATTAAATTGTAAACCTTCAAGACATTTTTTTAATATTTTCAGTCCTTCATTACATTCATAATACATGTGACTATGTGTTTCATGTTCAATCCATGTTAATAATTTATCAAGTGGACATTCACATACTTTTGTTGAATTTGTTATTACTGGGAGAGTTGTTATTCTTGGTTTACAACCAGCAGTATCTGGATTTTCACATTGTTGAGTTATTGAATTAAATTGTAAATCATCTGGACAACATTCTAGCTGTTTTTTTCCATTTTTACATTTGTAATAAAGTGTACAATTATGTGGATGAGGTAAACGAAGAGATGAATTTCCTGCTGGACATTTTGTTGGAAGTATTGCTGTTGTTGTTGTGGGTGGTGATATTGTTGGTGGTGGTACTGATGTTGTTGGCTTTGATAAAGAAGAACATCCAGCATTTAATGGTGAATCACATGAGCCAGTTGTTGGATTAAAATCTAAACCATCTTCACACTCTTGAAGAATTAAATTACCATTTGAACAAAGATAATACTTGCTACAACTACATTCATGTGAATATAATTCACCATCTTTTGAATTATCTTTTGGACATTTTGTATTTGGTTTTCGTGTTGGTGTATTTGATGTTGTTGGTTGCTCGGAATTACAAGTTGTTTCCCATGGCCAAACACAAATTTGACGTACAAAATCAAAGTGTAAACCTCCTGGACAATTTTGAAGAGTTAATTTTCCTTTTTTACAATTATAAAATTGACTACAGTCAGGTTTATAAGGTAAAAGTAATTGTATTGTATCAATGGTACATGTTTGTGGTGTATCTGGAGAAATTGTTGATGTTTTATTGGATTCATAATCATTTGTTGTAATTTCAGGTGCTTCAGTTGAGGCATTTGGCTGTACAGATGTAGATTCTTCGACTGGACTGGATGATGACTCTTCACTTGATTCAGTTGAAGTTGGTCTAGTTGTTGTTGTATTACTCTGGGATTCTTCAGTTGTTGTTGATTCACTTGATTCAGATGATGTTGGATTTGATGATGAAGATTCTGATGGCTCGGTGCCAGATGATTCTTCTGATGTTGTTGATTCAATAGGTTGTTGAGATGTTGATTCCTCAGTTGGACCCTCAGATGATGGTTCTTCAGATGTACCTGGTTGTTGAGATGTTGGTTCTTCTGTTGGACTAGATGATGACCCTTCATTTGATTCAGTTGAAGAGGATTTGGTTGTTGGTTCACTTGATTCAGACGATGTTGAACTTGTTGATGAAGATTCTGATGGCTCAGTACTAGATGATTCTTCTGATGTACTTGATTCAACAGGTTGTTGAGATGTTGATTCTTCAGTTGGACCCTCAGATGATGGTTCTTCTGTTGTCGTTATTTCTGATGGAGAAGAGGACGTTGAACCTGATGCTGGAGAAGTACCTTCTGGTTCTTCAGATGTACCTGGTTGTTCAGATGTAGTTTCTTCTACTGGACTGGATGATGAGCCCTCATTCGATTCAGTTGAAGATGGTCTAGCTGTTGTCTCATTATTTGGTGATTCTTCTGTCGTTGATGATTCACTTGATTCAGGTGACGTTGGATTTGATGATGAAGATTCTGATGGCTCAGTGCTGGATGATTCTGATGTAGAAGAAGAGCCTGATGCTGGAGAAGTACCTTCAGGTTCTTCAGATGTCGGATTTGGTTGTTCGGATGTAGACTCTTCTACTGGACTGGATGATGCCTCTTCACTTGATTCAGTTGAAGATGGTCTGGCTGTTGTCTCATTATTCTGTGATTTTTCTGTCGTTGTTGATTCACTTGATTCAGATGATGTTGGATTTGATGATGAAGATTCTGATGGCTCGGTGCCGGGTGATTCTTCTGATGTTGTTGATTCAATTGGACTAGATGATGTTATTTCAGGTTGTTCAGATGTACTTGGTAGTTCAGATGTTGATTCTCCTGTTGGGCTTGCTGATGAAGATTCTGATGGCTCAGTGCCAGATGATTCTTCTGATGTTGTTGATTCAATTGGACTAGATGATGTTATTTCTGGTGCTGCAGATGAAATTTCAGGTTGTTCAGATGTACTTGGTTGTTCAGATGTTGATTCTCCTGTTGGGCTTGCTGCTGATGATGATGATGTTTCATTTGGCTCAGTTGATGAATTTTCACTTGGCTCAGTTGATGATTTTTCTGTCGTTGTTGATTCACTTGATCCAGGTGATGCTGAGCTTGGTGCTGAAGAAGAAGCTTCAGATTCTTCATATGTAGTGGATTCAATCGGGCTTGAAGTTATATCTGGTCCTTCTGATGATGGAATTTCTCCCGGGGTTGTGCTTGGTTCTTCAGTTGAACCCTCTGGCTCTTCTGTTGTAGCTGATTCTGTTGATGATGATGAACCTGAACCTTCAGTAGGATTTCCTGTTATTCCAGATGATTCTTCGGTAGTAGCTGACTCGGTTGATTCAGATATCGTTGAAGTTGGCTCTTCTGAAGATGACTGTTCTGTTGTTATTTCAGATGGACCAGATGATGATGCCTCAGTTCCCTTAGACGTTGTACTTGGTTGTGGTTCTTCAGTTGGCAATTCTGGTGTTGAGCCTGGTGCAGAAGAAGAAGTAATTTCTGGTTCTTGAGATGTACTTGGCTGTGAAGATGTTGATTTTTCTGTAGGGCTTCCTGATGATGTTTCACTTGGCTCAGTTGGAGAAGATTGGCTCGTCGTTTCTTCTTCACCTGATCCCTCAGTTGTTACTGATTCAGATGATGTTGAATTTGGACTTGCTGATGATGTAGTTACTTCGGGACTTTCAGATGTAACGCCTGGTTGTTGAGATGCAGATTCTTCTGTTGTTGGACTTGCTGATGATGTTTCATTTGATTCAGTTGATGAAGCTTCAGTTGCATTATTTGGTTGCTCAGTTGTAGCTGCTTCAGTTGGACTGGACGATGATGAACCAGAACTTACTGAAGACGAAGTAGTTAATTCTGGGCTTTCAGTTGATACAGCTGGCTGTTGAGTAGTTTTTTCTTCTAACGGACTTGATGATGTTACTTCACTTGATCCAGTGGTCGAAGCTTCAGTTGGTTTACTTGTTGCTGATGATTCTGTTGATCCACCTGAAGTACTTGGTCCTTCTGTAGGAATTTCAGTTGCTGCAGAAGTTGTGTTTGGCTGCTGTGCAGTAGTTCCTTCAGTGGGACTAGCTGATGATGTACTTGTTGATGCTGTTGTCGTTGTTGGCTGTTGTGCAGTCGTTGTTTTATCATCATCATCACATGGTTCTTCTGTTGTAGTTGTTGTTGGTTTTTTTGTAGTTGTTTCATCATCATCACATGGCTCTTCTGTTGTAGTTGTTGTTGGTTTTTTTGTAGTTGTTTCATCATCGTCACATGGCTCTTCTGTGGTTGTTGTTGTTGTTGGTTTTTTCGTCATTGTTTCATCGTCATCACATGGCTCTTCTGTTGTAGTTGTTGTTGGTTTTTGAGTTGAGTTATCCTTTAGCTTACAACCAGCTTGATTCGGCCAATCACAAACTTGAAGTCTAGGATTAAAATGTAATCTTTCACCCTTTGAATTCATCAAAGGACATTCCATTAATACTTGTTTTCCATGATCACATTTGTAAAATTTTGTACAATCATAATCACAAGCAAGATGAATTGTTTCATCTATTGGATCAACTTTTGGACATTCTGTTGGTATTTCAATTTCACTTGCATCTTCTTCACTACTTTCACTTTCATCCGAAATTTCAATATCTATAGATGCATCAATCTCAATATCTTCTCTAAATTTATCATTTGCCTCGATAAATCTAAATTGTGTAATGGATATTACCACAATAAAAAGCCAGAAATCTTTTAAAAAAATAAGTGTATAAGTTTAATCAATTTAATTTAATAAATAAAAAATTAAAACTAATATTATTTAAAAATAAATACAATATATTATTATTAAATTACTATATACTTACAATTCATATTGTATTATTATTTTATTTTTTTTTATTTGATGAAAACTAGGTATAGACTTAATAGCACATTATTCCTTACTGAATGAACCTGCTAACCCTGACTCACCTTTTATAATGATTTTAATTCTTATCAAAAGAAAATTGCAGTGTGATTATCATATCACATTGCATCTTAAATAGATTATAAATCTTTTATTTTTTTTATTTACGCAAAATAAGTAGCAACCAGGAATTGAAACTTTGGCGTAAATAAGAAATTAGAAGAATATCATCGTGAATAAAGCCAAGAGTAAAGAATTTTAACAAATATTTGTGGATGGTTTAATTATTAATTATGATTTTGTATTATTTATCATTAAAATCTGATGATGAAATAATTAATTTTATCATTGAATACATACATAAATTTAATCAATTATAATGAATCATTTATTTATTTAAATAAAAATAAATATATTAATACAAATATTAATAGCTTGTTTATTTATATTTATTTTTATATTGTTAAATGAAATATATTTATTGGGAAATTACTTTAATGTTTTATTGTTTCTTTATATTGTTTATCAGGTATATATTTGAATATAACAAATAAAAATAATACTTAATGCGACTGTTTTAAAGATGTCATTTATGTAAATGTTTAACTTTATTTTGTACTCAATATGACCAAAGATTCTTGACACAGAATTCAGTCAAGAATCCTGTTTCAATTTATTTCACGTGATGTTGAGATATATCTTTATTACGCTGAAAAAGAAAAGGAAAATTTTACATTCAAATATATATTTTTTTTTTTTTAAATTTGATAAAAAAGCATGGAAAATTTTGGAAGAAATTTATAATGATAATAGGTGGAAAAAAAATTCCAAAGATGGAACTTTTTCTTGTAGAAATAAAAGGTAAATAAAATTTTAAAATTATATTTTTTTTCTTTTTATATTTTTTTTTTTCTTTAGAAATAAATTACAAATCATTAATTATACTTGAACTGTTTATATTTTTTTTTTCTTAATTATAAAATATATAGGAATTTCACAACTCGAATAACTTTATTAATAATTTATCTGTTATAATTATTTTATTCAAACAAAAGAGAGAAAGAGAAAGAGAAAAATAGCGAGTCAACATTGTCTTAATAATTTTTTAGTTAACCAAAAATAATAATAATAAATATAAATTTTTAAAAAATGTTTATGGGGTTTTGAATTTCTTGTATCATCAATTTTCTTCATTTCTTTTTTTAACTTTTTGCATAAAAAACTTACAAAAATATTTTATCTCTGTGCAAATAAATTTGTCAAGTTATTATAATTTTTTTTTCTGATTAACAGTTAATTTTTATGCAGAAAAAAATTTATATTTATAAGAACGGAATGATGTGAATATTTACACGTTACAAATATTTGACGTAGTTTAATTAAATTAACAAAGAAAGTTTACGAAATTAAATTTCAAGTAAAATAAAGATACACAATTTAAATATTATTTTACTTTCCCCTTTTATATATATTTTTTCTCAACTGTTTTAAATTTATATAAATGTATAGACTAGCAATCATAGGCCTCATATTATTCTGGATGAACGTGACAACTCTGATCACCACCAAGAAATTGTCCAATGTCAGATCTTACAATGTAAACAATTGCGATTGCTGCAATCACTGTCCAAATTATTGACACCATCATGACATGTTTGACTGTTCTCAATTCTTTGTGAAGTTTTGAATGACACTCTTCCAGGTGAGTTATCTATCAAAAACAAAAAATATAATTTAAATAATATTCCTTGAATTAATAACCATGGATCCAGTATATTTTAAAAAATTAATTGCTAATTTAAATAGTTTATTTTTTAGTTGATAGATTTAATGATTTAAAAATTAATAATAAATTATTACCTTGGAGTGTAAAGTTTCAATGTTGCGATTTGGACTACCTTGTGACAATATTGAAGTTGTTTCGTTAACTCCATCACGACACCAAACTCGATGTTGTTCAGCATTTTTTCCATTTGTCTTCCAAAAATCAGCCAACTCTTCGCCATTCATTTTTGAGTCTTTCATTGGTAAACACATTACCAAAAATTTATCATTATGTAAAAGTGTGCCTAAATTAAAACCAGTCTGCAATGAAACAGTTACAGTAACTTGTTGAGCTGGTAACAATGTTCCTGTACTTTTACGAACACGAAATTTTTCTGGTGCTGTTGTTTTAATCTTAAAAAAAAAGGCCATTTACATTTTTAATAAAATAATTTAAACAAACAGAAGAAAAAAAATAGTAAAAATTACCTTGTATGATAAACACTTATCAGTTGTCTGGTTCTTCAACAAAAGTGTACCAATAATTTCCTGTCCTTCTCTGTTAAATGATATAACATCCGGTACAATTCCAAGCACTGAAAAATGATAAAAAAAAAAAAAAAAACATTACATAAGTTTGAAGAAATCCTTGAAAATATAATAAATTTTATTTTTATATTAAGAGTAATAAAATGTTTCTTACTTGATTCATCAGGTGATCTATCAACAAATCCACTACTTGGTTGTTCAACAATTGGTGAACCTTCAGCAAAATGTACTTTTTTATTTTCCAATTTTCCATTAATAATTCCATTCGTCATGTTTTTTATTTCTGGCTCAAAATGAAATACATAATCATTTGTACCACCCCAACTTTTTAGGGCAACTGATGAATCAACAAATTCTTTAAGACTTGTTTTATTAACTTGTTTTATTTTTGGTATTGCCTTTGGTGGTAGCCATGATTTAATAATTTTTAAAGCTGCATTTAATACCCATGGCATATCAAGTAGAATAATATAATTTAAAAAATTTGGATAATAAAGTTTAAATAAATTAATAAGATATCTTGTAAAATCCATATCCATGTTTGATAAACCAGCATCACACATATCAAAAAATAGAGATATTTGATCATTTCCTTCTCTGTAAAAATTAATATACATAAGCTAAATGATTTTTTTATTTTTAATAATTTTAATTTACCTCTCAAGACGTTCAAACCAATAGATAATACATTTTTGTAATTCATTAAAATCACGTGCATTTTTAGTATGTAATTTTGATTTAATTATAAATAATGTTTTTCCATCTTTATCTTTTCCATATGAATAACAAACACCACTTTCTAAATAATCACGATTAACATTATCTTCATTTAATTCTGTAACAAGTATAAATAAAAATTGAATTATTCTTTTTAATATTAAATTTGTTATTTCGTTATTTCGATTTTTTTTTGTACCATTTGCATTGACTTTTTGTCGCCATTCACATGTTGACCATAACATTGATAATGACTCCTGGACATTGCCCTCGTTGTGTTCGATAAAACGTTTTAACCAATCATCTCTTGTTTTTATTCTTGTTATATCATCTCGATGAAAACCTCCAGCTATAAAAATATTTATTCATGATTTTTAAATAAAAAAATACTAATAATTTATGGAATTTATTATTAACAAGGTCTTTTTATTGTGATTAAAAAAAAAACATATTATTTGAAAAATAATAAAAAAGTGTTATAAAACAAGTTAGGTTGTTTGTTTGAAAAAAAAAATAATAAACTTTACTCATTGAACTTTGGTCTCAATTGAAGTTTTGTTTATTATTTTATCCTTTTTTTTTTTTTCTTACAAGTAAAATTAATTTAAATTATTTATTTTATTTAATAATGAAAGTAGTTATTAATATTTTTTTTTTATTTACTTACTTTCATTAGATGGACTTTCTTTTTCTAGTTTTTCAAAAAAATTTTCTCTCAACTCGATGATTTGCTGCTCCATATTATTTATAAATTTTTTTTTTTTTAACTGATATTATTTCGTTTTTATTTATTAAGATGATTGTGACGGTTGTTTTTTATTTTTTGAGTCACTCCCTGGTGACTTTTGTGATAAGAATATTTGATAATTTTTGTAAATGTTTGTGTGTAATATTATGTTTTTTATTTTAGATATGAAAAATTACTTTGATGTTACTTGGTGCGACTTGGACGGCACACTGTCCACTGATGTTGAATGTTGATGTTTCATCAAATCATAAATTCACCATCTCTCGTAACTCGTAATCCCTTCCAAATATAAAAGTCAATTAGAAAAAAAATAAATAAACAAGAAAAAATATGACGTGGTGGGAGTTTTAATTGAAAAATAAATTGATCAAACGTTGATCCAGCGTTGTTCTATTATGCACATTGCACACAAGTCACAACACAGCTCGTAGTAATAATCCAATTTATTATTTAAATAATACTCTAAAAATATAAATTAATAAATATAAATAAAAACACTCACTTTTAAATTATTATTTTATCAATAAAATCACCTAAAAAATGTTCAAAAAAATCATAAAATTATACTCCAATATTTGATGTTTTAATTTTGTCAATAAATTATTCAAAAATCATAAAAAATTCAGGAATCTACATCGGTTAACAACAAATTGACTTATTGCAAATTTGCAATATTATTATGAAGAAAAAAAAAACATTAAAGTAAAAAAAAAAAAAAACAAATAATCAACATTTGCAGCCATCTTGAAATTTGCTTTATCCACTGTAGCTAATAAAACGCCATCAAAAAAAAAAGATGGACGAAAAGAAACAAAAAAAAAAACACATCTTTTTATGACAATTAAAAAAAAAAAAAAACCTTAGCGTTCTAATATAATTTGATTATTGTTTCAAGTTGTTCTTGATGTGTTTTTTTTTGTTTGTTTTTTATTTTTTTTCTTGATAAATAATAATAATCAGTTGTATAAGTTAAAAACAAAAAAATAAAAATTTATAATTGTCATTAAAATAGCAACAAAGAAGATTTTGCAAAAACAAAAAACAAACTTTATTGATTTGTATGTGATAACTCTTTTTACAATTTTGAGTTACTAATTATTTTTTTTTTCGTTAGTTAATTGTTTAAATAAATAATAAAACTGATTGCTTTTTTTTTTAAATAATTATTATGATAATAATGAGAAAAACAATGTGGTTACTGTGAAAAAAAAAGAAAAAAAAAAACTTCAACTGGTCTGTCAAAATCGTGGGATGATATTTATTAGTATTTTCAAGGTTGAGAATTATTTTTATTATTTTTAATAACAAATGAACATACTAACAATATTAATTAAAAAAAATAAAACCACAATAATAATAATAGAGTTGTGTTTTAATTATTTTTTAATCAAATAATTCAAATAAACAATGAGTATGAATTTTAAATATTTTTGTTATTTTTTTTGTTATTTCAGATATCAATAAGAAGAAAAAATGAATACCAATTTTTATGGTTCAACAATGGAAATGAACAGGGTATGTCGTGTATGTCTAGCAGAAACTGATGGTACAGCATCAATATATACTCAACCAATAACAGACACAAATATACAACAAGGTTTAACATTTGCCCAGAAAATAAAAATATGTGGTGAAGTTGAAGTTAATAATAATGATAATTTTCCATCATCAATATGTGAAATATGTAGTTACAGAACAAGTGTTGCATATGATTTTCGTATACAATGTCAAAATTCAGATCAACGTTTACGTTTATATTATGAAAAACCATCACGTTTAAATTCAATTGAATCTGCAACCCAAACTGATCCAAAAATACACATTAAATTTCATAAAAATAATGATGATCAATCAAATTATTATGTTAAACAAGAATTACAAAATATAAATAATCCAACAATGAATACAATTGTTTATCAAAATGACGTTGAACATCAGCATCATCATCATCAACAACAGCAGCAACATCATCATCAACAACAACAACACCATCATCAACAACAACCAGAACAACAAGTTCTTCATCATCAGCATCAACAACATCATCAACAAGAAACAATAATTGATAATAATATAATTCAAACAGATGATAAATTATATTTATGTCAAATCGGTTATGAAAATACAACAAAAGATCTTAATAAAAATTCTGTATTAATTGAAACACAAAATATTGATGATACAACAAATTGCATACAAAATAATACACAAATATTAATAGCAACTGATGGTAGTTGTGAACAAAGAATTCATGATGTTGTTGATGAATCATTACTTGAAACAAGTAATAATAAAACAACAAATTCAGATGAATATTTTAATGGACATATTCTAGTAACATCTGATGGTGTTGTTGTTGCAAAACCAAGTGAACAAACAAATATACAACAAAATGATAATTTAAATATAGTATGTTCATCAGATAATAATTTAAATACAATAATTGATAATAATAATGATAATATAAATGATGAAAATTCAATTGATACAATTGATGAAAAAATAATTTCAAATCATGAAGAAGAAGATGATAATGATGGTGATGTTGGTAATGATGTTGATGATATACGTCAACCAACAATGAGAGCAGCAAAATCATCTGGTAAATCATACAATGATGATAATGATGATTATCAATGTTTAAATGAACAAGAAAAACAAACATATAATTGTAATATATGTCAAAAAAAATATACATCAATTAAAAGATTAAAAAATCATTCACAAACACATGAAAAAAAATATAAATGTAAAATATGTGCACGTTTATTTTATAAATTTGATAATTATGATAAACATATTAAAATACATGAAACAAAACCACATGCATGCCAACAATGTCATACATCATTCACAAAACCACAAAGCCTTGAGCGTCATTTAAAAAGTCATAAATCATCAAAATTTCAACCATCAATATTTAAAAAAATTAATAATAATAATAATAGCAATAATATTAATAAAAATAATGATGATGATAATAATAAAAATAGTGATAATGATAGTGGTGATGGTGATGATGATGATAATGATAATTTACATATGGATATTGATGATAATTTTAATAAACCACCTGGTTGTTTTAAGTGTACAGTATGTGGACAATTATGTTCAACATTAAAAAGTTTAAAAAGACATTCATTATTACATGGTGATAAAAAATATTCATGTACTGTTTGTGAACAATGGTTTTATCGTCCAGATACATTAAAAAAACATGCTGAAAAACATGGTCATGGTTTGTTGGATAATTTAATTGATAAAAATAAATTATATGATTCATCTGATGATGATTATCCATCAACGACAACAACAACAACACCAACAACAGCTACATTAAAAAATGATATTAATACAAGTGGTGATGATGATGATGATGAGGAAGATGATGACGATGGTGGTGGAGGTGGTGATAATGACGATGACAACCATCATGATGATGAAGACGAAGATGATAATGTTAATAATGTTAATGGTGATTGTGGTGGTGGTGGCGACGATGATGATGCTGCTGATGATGATGATAATAATAAATATAAATGTCAACATTGTGATAAAATAATGAAATCTAAAAAAGGTTTGATACGCCATGTATCAATGCATAAACCAAAAGCTGAACCAGTAACATGTGGTATATGTAATAAAGTATGTGCAAGTCAAGCAAGATTAGCATTACATCAAAAAACTCATAATAAACCAAAAGATAAAATACCACGTGAATATTTATGTCATGTTTGTTCAAAAGTATATCCAAGTAATTCATCATTAACATATCATATGAGAACACATACTGGTATTAAACCACATGTATGTAAAATATGTAATAGTAGATTTACAACAACAACAAGTCTTGCTAATCATACACGTATACATACTGGTGATAAACCATTTGTATGTCATGTTTGTAGTGCTGCATTTGCTGTTAGTTCAGCATTTCGTCGTCATATGACAAGACATACTGGTGAAGCTAATTATTTATGTAAAGAATGTGGTAAAAGATTTAAAAGATTAAGTACACTTAAAGAACATACATATACACATTCGGGAGAAAAACCATATGTCTGTAAAAATTGTGGTGTTGCATACAGTCATTCTGGTAGTTTATTTGCTCATCAAAAAAGATGTAAAATACAATATAATGATATTAATAATGAACAACATAATAATCATAATATTATTATTAATCAAAATCAAATTCATGTTGCACATCATATTCATGTTAATAATGTACCATCTGCTGTCAGATCATTGGGTGTTATTGGTCCCATGTTTTGAATGACATTTCAATTATTACTTTACATTTATAATCTACTTTATTTCATTTTTTTTTACTCGATATACCATTAATTAATTATAGAAATTATCATCTTCATCATCATCATCATATTATATCATTTTGGTTCATTAAATTTTTATAAAAAAATGCATTATCAATATAAATTTAACAAATGATAAATTCATTTGTTTTTTTAACTCTCTTAATGATTAAAATTTACAATCATATATTATTTTTTATAGTAATGAATAATTATTAATAATTAATCAATATACATATACTTTTATATAAAAAAAATAGTAATTAGGTTTTTTTTTTATTATTATTGAAGATAATAATCATTGAAAATTATTAATTTTTGGTACTATATTTGAATGATATATTTACAATAAAATTGTATTAGATATTTAAATAATTTGATAATCAACGACCTGTGTAATTTAGTACTACATTTTTTTATAAACAAAAAAAAATATACAAATATATATATAGTTATTAAAATAGATTGATCTTTATTCATTTAATTTACACATTGAAATTAATTGTTTTTTTTTTTGAGATTAAAAAATTGATTGTTTATTTTTTTTCATTTGATTTGTTTGATTTTCTTTTTAATAATTTATCATCTTTTGCTTGTAAAACTTTTATTCGTCGCCAGACTGATTGATTTGATCGTTTTAATTCACTAGCAATCATTGAGCATAAATTTTTCTTCGTTGAATTTTTTAGACATTTAATAATAAATGCATCTTCCTGACTAGAGTACCTGTATGAAAATATAAATAATTATAATTTAAGTTTTTTAAATTTTATGGTTAATTGATTTACATGTTTTACTATTTATTACCTGGCTACTTTTTTTGTTTCATATAATACTTTAAAACGTCTAAATATACTGTAAAGTGAACGATTATTTAATCCTCTTCCTAGAAATCTTAAAAATTTTTTTCGCTCTCCTACAGTCGATATGTAGTATCCATAATTATGACGAAGCTGTAAAAATGGTTTGACAATATTTTCGTCCCAATCATTAAGCTGAAAAATAAACAACAAAAATTATTAACATAAATTTGATAATTAATAAAAATATAAATTAGAGTTGATTAAAATAATTACTAACTGAACAAAAATCTTGCCAATTTTTTTTCAGTATATCATCTTCTTCAGGTACAAATGATCCTCGTTTAAGTTTTGCATATTTATTAAATTCTTCACGTTCAGTTGGTGTTAATGTTGTTGATCCAGCATGTTTTTCAATACAATGTTGAATTGGTGGTTCATGAGCTAATTTTATTTGCATTTTTTTTAGCTTCATTGCATCTTCTTTAGACAATTCACAAACTTTACTATCCTTATCAAGATCATCATCATCACTATATGATACATCAGCAATTGCTGGTTCTGGAATTTTAGTTTTACCTAAACCAAATGATTTTGAACGTATTTTTTCAGGTATAAAATATGTATTTTGATTTTCATCATTATCAGAATCATCAGAGCTAAATTCTGTCTGAACTGACTGACTAATTAATTTATAATTATCACTCTCTTGATCTGATGAATCTTCAGTATCTATTGATTCTTTTTTTATACTTTTTTCATCTTTTTTATCTGTACTTTCATCATCATCAGATGATGATGATGATGATGATGATGATGATGATATAAATTCCTTACTAAGTGGAATTTTTTTAAATTTTTTATTATCAATATTATCATTGTTTATTGTTTCAGCATCATTGTTTACATCACTTTCACTATTTTTAGATGTCAAGTCATTTATATTTGAATTATTTGTTGAATTTTTTTGTGGAGAATTAACAGTTTCATCAACACGAAGTGTTATTGAATCATCACTTTCAATATCTGGTAAATGTTTTTCATTTTTTTTAGATGTATCATTGTTATTTGTATTATTTGTTAAATTATTTTCTTCATAATTTACAGCATCACTAATTTCGATTGAACCGTTATTTTCATTTTCAGATAAATCAATTGTTTCTTGTTTTATATCATCAATATTTTTTGTATTTAATGTTACATACCAGTTTGTTTTATTATTAACATCATTATTATTTTTATTTTCAACTGGTAAATCAATTTGTTTTTTACTTTTTTTTGATTTTTCTATATTATTATTTTCTACATCATTTAATGGTCTTTTTAATTTCTTTGATTTTCCAGCTTTATTTTCATTATTACTCTCTTTATTTTTATCCATTGTTTTTTTAATTTACTAATAAAAAAATTACGTTTATTGATAATTGTTTATCAAATTATTTGTTGTTTATCAAATGCATGCATGGAACTTTTCATGTGACATATTTTGAGGTTACAAAACAATTTAATTTTGTCGCTATCAGTCGCTACATTTTTTTTTATGACTATTTTCATGAAAGCAAAATGATGATGATTTAAAATAATAATGATAAAATAATAAATAAGATTAAAACAACAATATATTTATTAAAATTATTGGACCATTTATTTGTCATTCTTTACTTTTTTCAATAAGATATTTTTATAAAAATAATTAACAGTTATATGTTTTAATTTACCACAATTTAATATAATTAAAAAATGATATAGGTATATATACTGTAAAAAAAAATTAAAAAAACATATTACTTAATTAATAACAATACGTTTTGATGTCATTAAAATTATTTTTAAAATGTTAAGTTATTCATTATCTTTTTTTTTTTTTTATTTTAATCTGAATCATTTTCGTCTTCTGATGATGATTTTTGTTCTTCTTCTGATGATTCATGTTGTTCGTCTGATGATTGATGTTGTTCTTCTGATGATTGATTTTGTTCTTCTGATGATTGATGTTGTTCTTCTTCTGATGATTCATGTTGTTCTTCTGATGATTCATGTTGTTCTTTAGGTGATTCAATTTGTTCATCTGATGATTTTTTAACATCATCTTTTATGGCACTTGATGTATTTTTTTTTTCATTTGTTTTTGGCTTATTACCACGAGCTTGAAGCATTCTAATACGACGTGCAATTGCATCCCTTGGACGATTTAATTTTGCTGTAAGATGTGCAAATATTTGTTGCTTATTATCATCTTTATGATCCAACAAATATTTAGTAATATAATCATCTTCAATAATAGTAAATCTGTAACAAAAAATAATTTAAAAATTAGTTAATTATTTAATTAATCAATAATAATATTGTTTCATTTTTTTTTTTTATACAATTGTTATTTTACCTTTGAGTTTTTTTGGTGCTGTATAAGTTTGAAAAACGAGTAAATATACTGCTAAGTGGCCTGTTATCTAGACCATTTCCCAAAAACCTAAAGAAATTTTTTCTCTCACCAGCATCTGGGATATAATATTTTTTACCATGGCGGAGATTTATAAATGGCTCCACATTTTTTTTGTCCCAGTCATGAAGCTGTAAATAAATTAAATAAATTAAACAATTTTATAAATAAATAAGTATTTAGCTATTTTTTTTTTTTATTTTTTGTTTAAATAAAAATACTTACTATACAAAATTCATTCCAATTTTTTGTTATCAAATGATCTTCTTCATTGTTGTAAAAGCCTTTTTTAATTTTAATAAATTTCTCAAATTCTTCACGTTCAACTGGTGATGATTGATGATTAGCAGGATTATTTTCTATAAGATGCTGACTTGGTGGTTCGTGTACTAATTTAATTTTCATATTTTTTAGTTTTTCTATCTCCTCATCACTAACAACATTTTTTTTTTCATCTTCTACTACTTCATCAGTGTTATTTTTTTTGATGTTTGTTTTCTTAGCTTGTGCTGTTTTAACAACACTTGTATTATCACCATCAGCATTGTTTTTGGTTGATTTTTTAGATTTCAATGATGACTCAATTGTTTGAGTGGATTTATCAACAAATGTTTTTGTCACTTCTTGACTTTTTTGTTTTTTAAATAACTTCTTTTTAATTTTTTCCATATCTTGTTGAACTATATCATCATCATCATTATCTTTACCATTCTCATTAATTTTTTCTTCTTTTGTTAATACTGATGAACTTTTTGGTGTTTTTTTAGTTACTTTAATTTTATTATCACTTTTTTTGGATGAAGAAATATTATCTGTAGTTGTTTTTATAATTTTTGGAGTTTTTGCTGGTGATTTTTTAGGTATTTGTGGCTCATCATCATCATCACTTGAAAGCATATCTTTTTTAGCTGGCTTATTTGGCTGATTTTTAATTGGAGATCTTTTTTTATCATCTTCTTCTTCATCTTCCTCTTCATTCTCATAATCATCATCTTCATCAACTTGATCAACTTCATCAACTTTTAAATTTGATGTATGATGCTTTTCTTCTTCCAACTCTACATCAGAATCATTAGATGAATTTTTTTCTTCACCATCAACATCGTCTTCTTCATCATCATCATCATTCTCAGTATCTATTTTGCCTTTTTCTGAACTTGAATTTAATTTAGCAGCAAGAAGAGCTTGATTTTTAGCAATCTCATCATTTTTTTTATTAAAATCAGCTAATTTTTTTTTAGGACTAGGTGATTCAATTTTTTTAGAAATGATTTTTGGTTTTTCATCTTCTAATTTATCAGTATCAACTATTGTTTTTTTAGGACTAGGTGATTTTATTTTTTTACTAATCATTTTTAATTTTTTATCTTCTAATTTAGGAGTAGATGCATTTTTTATTTTTTTAGATTGTTCAACCATCTTTGCTTTTTCTTCAAGAAGAGCTTTAGTTCTAGCAATTTCTTCTTCATCATTAACATCACCATCCAATGGTATTGGAATTATTTTTTTTTCAGCTTTTTCAGTTAATGATGAATCTTTTGCTTTTTTATTTTTTTTATCAGGTGTTTTTGTTGTTGAATTATTTTGAATATTTTTCTTTTGATCATCCTGTGATTTATCAGCAACACTCAAAGACTGATCCAATGATTTATTCTTTTTTTGTTCTTTTAATTTATCTTTTTTTTTTAACTGAGATTCAATTGGAACTTTTTCAACAACTGGCTCTTTTTTATTTTCAACTTCATCATTATCAGATTCATCTGTATTTGAGGTTGTTAAACAAAATGATTTTCTACCAACATCTTTTATCAATTCAACATTTTCACAATCATTTGGTACTGATGGACTTCGAGCAACAATTTGAATACTCTTTCTTGATTTATCTTTTTTCATTTTTTTTTCCATCAATTTTTCCATATTTGTTGGAACATCAAAATGATCTTTTTTCATTTTTTTTGATGGAGTTTCAAGTTGAGTTATTTCTTCATCAACAATATCAATTTTTTTTTTATTTTTTTTTGGTGTTTTTGATTTATTAATTGAAATTTCTTCATTAGAATTTATCGTAGCAGTATCATCTGTATTTTGTTTATTTTTTTTTGCCTTTTTAGGCTTTGGAATAACTTCTGCATCATTTTCAGCTTCAATTGGATTATCATCAACAGAATTCTTCTTTTTTTTTTTAGATTTTTTTACAACATTAATTGCATTTATTTCTTCACTATCATGATGTATATCAGCATCATCATTTACAACAACTTCATCATCATTTAAAACAGCTGTTTCAGCTAATTTTTCTTTCTTTTTCTTTGATTTTTTAATAACATCAATAGATTTTATTTCTTTACTTGTTTTTTCAATATTTTTCTTTGTATCATCTTCACCATCATGGAGTATATCATCATCATCATTTACAACAACTTCATCATCATTTACAACAACTTTTCCTGCCAATTTCTCTTTCTTTTTTTTCGATTTTTTAATGACATCAATGGATTTTGCTTCTTCACTTGGTTCTTCAACATTAACAACAGCTTCTTCAACCAATTTCTCTTTCTTTTTATTGACAAATTTTGGACTTTTACTAACAGGATCAACATTTAACCAATCTGGGCAACTCCCGGCAACGTCACCATCGTCTTTTTTACTTTTTTTGCTTTTTTTTGTGCTATTTTTATCACCATTGAGTTGTCGCTTCAGGGACTTACGCGACATATGGTGAACTTCACTACCATTTTGATCCATTTTATAAAATAAATTATTGTTTATTACACTAACAATTAAATTAAATTAAATAATTACGACAATTACACACATTATCAACATTCAACACACGCTATTATTAAAGGTTATGATCCTGCACGCTTTTTTCAACTTTTTTTCTCTTTTGATGCCTTTGAAGTTGGCTCTAACATAATTTTACCGCTTATTTTTTCATGGCAGCCTGATTTCGCCATTTTGTTTTGATATTTTTATGTTGTCATCTTGATTAATAATCATAATCAAAGCCATCTGAAGTTTGTTATTTAAGAGAAAAAAAATTTTTAGCGGGAAGAGAATGTTACGTCTTTAATAATAACAACAACAAACAATTGTCAATCGAGAAAAAAAAAAAAGAAAAGATTGTAAATTATCAGTCAATAAAACAAAAATAAAATAAATTTTTTTTTTTTGATATTCAAACTATCAAATTATTCTATATTTTTTTGATGAATCAATATTATTTTTTAAATTAATTTTTATTTTTGAAATATTAAATTGCGTTGTGTAGTAAAATTTTATTTTGTCTCGAGTAAATTCTCAGTGAAAAAGAAGGCATTTTATAAACATGGCCGAATCAACGTCAAGTAATGAAAAAATTAATAATATTGAAGAAGATAATTCAGTGACAATGCTTGATGTATTACAAGAAGAAAGAGAACTTGAAGATGATGCAAATGCTGTTCTTGGTGCTTCTGATGATAAAAATTGTACATATGGCAAGGTCAGTCACAAAACATCAAAAATCCAAGCCATCAAACTCCATTTCTTACAAAGAAAATATTGTTGAATATAATTTAAATAATGTTAATTAATTTAGGTGAATATTTTCCTTTAATTTGTTAATAATAATTTATGTTTTATGTTGATTATATTTAGGGTTATATAAGACAAGCACTGTATGCATGTAAAACATGTTGCTTTGGTGATGATAAAAAACAAGCTGGTGTTTGTTTGGCATGTAGTTTTCATTGTCATGAAGGCCATGAACTAGTTGAACTCTATACAAAACGTTCATTTCGTTGTGACTGTGGCAACTCAAAATTTGGCAATAAAAAATGCATTCTAGACAAGGTAATTTATTTTTTTATTTAACTTGTCAATTGATGTTAATTTTGATGATGAATTTTGTTTTCGTTCAGGCAAAAGCACCATTGAACATTGAAAATAAATACAATCAAAATTTTGATGGTGTTTATTGTATTTGTTCACGTCCATATCCAGATCCAGAATCACCAGAGGAAATAATAAATGATCAAATGATACAGTGTATTATTTGTGAAGATTGGTATCATTCAAAACATCTTAATTGCAATGATGATATACCAGATGATGAATCATATGAAGAATTAATATGTTCTGGTTGTATGAAAGAACATTCATTTTTATGGCGTTATGCAACAAATTATTCAGCAAATAAAAGTATTAAAAATACATATGATAATAAATTAAATAAAAATGACAATGCTGATGAATCAATTGATGTTTTAAATGATACAATTGGCTGTAAAATGCCTGAAATGATTATTAAAAATAACGAAAGTTCATGCTTTTGGATTTCAAATTGGAGATCATCATTGTGTTGTTGTGATGATTGTAAAAAATTATATGAAAATGAAAAAATTGAATTTTTAATTGATCTTAATGATTCAGTACAAGCTTATGAAGAAGCTGGTAAATTACAACGTTCTGAATCTGGCTATGAAAAAGGAATGAAGGCACTTGCATCACTTGGACATGTTGAACAAGTCAATGCTATTGAAGGTAAATTAATTTTTTAATAATTAATTAATTGCATTTTTATATATTTAACAATAATATTTATTTATTTTATTTAGAATATAATAAAATGAAAAATCAGCTAAAAGAATATCTTCAAAAATTTGCTGAAAATAAAAAAGTCGTACGTGAAGAAGATATTAAAGAATTTTTTTCTGGTATGGAATCAAACAAACGTCAAAAAGTTATTGTACCAACATTTTGTCGTTAAAAAAAAAAAAATCTAATAATCACGTTAAGTATAATTATAATAATTAAATATATTTTTTTATATATAAAATATACTTCGTGTATTATTATTTTTTAAAAGTTTTTTCAATTGTACACTCAATTTTGGAGTAACAATTATTTAAAATTAATAATAATCTAAAAAACAAATTCCAATTTCATTTAAAAATATATTATAAATTTAAATGATTAATAATTAGTTTATGATTTTTTTTTTTTTTAAATTTAAAAAATAAAAAGAAACCCATCACCATTTAAAAAAATAATACATGAGTTAAATTTAATTAAATTCTATGGAATTATTAATGAGTTTAATTTTTTTTCTATTAATGTGAATCGGTGCGAATTGGAATGACAACAAGTGGTTCATTGAATTTTGGTTTATCAGTATAAATTGACCATGTACGTTTAACACAATCAAATATACCAGTTGCAATTGTTTTGACATAATCATCAGGACCAAATTCTTGATAAACACGATATTCATTATCAGTTTGATCACTTAATATATTAACTATTTCACTTCGTGTTTTTGGTGCTGGATGACGTTGTATTGCAGCCATTCTATGCTCACTACTTGGTATAATAACACCATCAACTTCAGCAATTTTTAATCGTAGATATCTATGTAAAAAAAAAATTTACATTTATTAAAATATATTTGTTAAATTTACATTTAAATATAACTTACTTGTTACAATGAGCAAGATTTTCACCAGGACTTGCTGTTAATATATTTAGCTGTGATTCATTTGTTCCATCATCAGCTGGTGCAACTTCAGCATTGTGAAATAGTCTATCACCATCTTGATCTAAAAATGTCATGTTAACTGAAAAACCTTCAGCAGCACCGTAACCAACATTTCTCAGTGTTTGTTGTGCTTGCATAAAATTAGCAACACCCAATAATGATCTTGTTATAAAATAACGAGCTAAAAAAAAATATAATTAAATTAGAGAAAAATTTATAAATTATTTTATAAAATAATTAATAAGAATTACGTGTTTTTCCTGATTTAAGAGATCGAGCACTTAGTGTATTTATACTGTAAACAAGACCATGATTGTTAAATCCCATTGTATAACCAGGAAGAAAACCAGCATAACTGAGAGAAGAAAATTTTTCTTCACGTAATCCAGTTTCAACAACATGGGCATTGACAATGTACCAGTGATTTAATGTTTCACTCAATGCATCTTCATTGTGTCCTAATATTTCCTATGAAAAAAAACAACATTAATTGGTGAGTTAATTAGCAATAAATATTACTCAAATAATGAGTAAATTATCTGTAAATAATCTATACATTTTTTTATTAAATGTCTCTTGAAGAAAATATTTATTTTATATTTATTTTAATTATTAATCATTATTACTAACAATAAAATAACAATAAATTTAAATTGTAATACATAAAAATTACCTTGACAATTATTTAAAATATAAATTTAATTATTTACCTGTCCAGGATAATTACAAATGAGAGAAGAACAACCAACTGGTTGTTTTGTTGATGCTTGACGTCCCTCAACGACATTCGGAATGATATCATCAAGATGCATCAAAAACAACTGAAAAAATAAATGACCAATTATTATTTTCATAACTGGGATATTAAAAATATTTATTTTTGAATAATTGTGATGAAAGAACACCAGCTAAACTCAAAGGTACCTTATTTGTTATTTTTTTTTTTTCTAAAAAAAGTTGTATTTAATTATTATTTTTAATTATTATTTAATTAACTACATTTTAATTAATGCTTTCATAATCAGTTGGTGTTATTAAAACTGCTAAAGAAATAATTTTCTTTATAAATTTTCTTAGACTGGCGTGTGTTTTCAAGGACATTTATTATTTATTTTTTTTTTTTATTTTAATTTGTTTATAATAATAAAAGACAATCAGTAGACACGGTGCTCGTCGAATGACTAATTACAATGACAAAACTAAACTTTCAAGTACATAATTTTTCCTTTCTTTTTTTTTTATTTATTTATATATTTTTTAAATAATTATTATAACAATTTTAAATAGTTTTTTTCTACGCGGAAATTATTTTTAACATTGACCCTGATCGTGGTGATTTGTTTTTTTTTTTTTATATTAAAATATTTTTAATTAATTGTACCTTGTAGAATGGAACATTAGCACCATCAGCAGTTCCTTCAATTTCACGTAAATATTGAGGAAATTGTTTTTTAACCGCATCCAATGTTTCATCGTAAATTTTTTTACCTTCTTTTGTATTATACATTTTCAAATATGTATCTTGAAGTGGTCGATAATTTTCCACATAATTATTTATCAAACCTGAGAATGTACGACCCTGAAATTGAAGAAAAAAAAATATTATTTATTTGTCGTCACTTTTACTCATTTTATTCATGGTTGAACAATTGATGATTTATTGACATTCAATAATGGCATTGATAATAGTTTTTACAATCGAAATTATTCGTCATTATTACAGCTGTGTTTTTTATTTTATTATTTTAATTATTCAATGTTATTTAAGCATAGAAAAAAATTAATCCAATATTTTTTTTAGTTTCTACTATTTCGAAATAGTCACATGTCATTTGTAAAGTCAAATGACATTATCTGCCTTTATCAAAAGTGACTGTTAAACTACATTCTATCGACAATGTATTTGATTTATTTATTTCTTTTTTTTGTGTTAATACATTTATCTTATAAATTACATGGATCTAAACTGAAACTCCAGCTGATTATTGAATTTATTAATATTATTATATAGTCTATTGTCTATATAAATTAATAATTCATTTTATTTTTTTTTCATAAATTATTCAGGACATTATGATAGACAATCAAACATGCAAATTTGATATATTATCTCGACCGTTTTTATTATTACGTAAACTGTTGAAACTTTTTTTTTATTATTTTTTAATTTTTCCATCGTTACACTCAATTAGTAACAGATGAATTGCGCGGTTTTTTAAAATCATTTTTTAATTGTTACACTTAGTTAGCAACGAATGAATCAAATGATATTGACAAAAAAAAAAAAAAAAAAATTGAATAAACATTGAGATAAAATAATCAGACTTACGATATCGAAACCAATTTCATAATGTGTTCCTCTTGTGTAAATAATTGGAACAGCATTTCTTCTGCTTGCAATATCTATTTTTTCCACAACTGACATTTTTCTTTATATATATTTATCAAATATGAAACAGTAAAATTTATTTTTAAAATAAAAAAAAGTCGTCTGTCTTGTTAATACAAAGAAATACTACACATTACTGATAACACGATTGGTCTTATCATCAAAATAATTAACGAGAATATTTTATTCAAGCCAAAGCATCAATAAAAAATATTTATTTAAAATTCGCAGACAAAGAATAAATGAAAATTTTAATTTATTTTTTCTCTTAAAAACAAAATTATATAAATAAATAAATATATTTATTATTTTATTGTTTATAAATTCAATTTAATTAATGTATATTATTTTGTTAAAATAATAAACAAGTGTTAAAAATTGTTGCTTTATTGGTGTTCAAAACAAGACTGACAATTTCAAGTCTAGCATCGAACTTCAACTGGTCACTAATCAGTTTGTTATCGACTTATACCTCCCAGAGTTGTATCAGCATTCAAATTACACCTAGGTAACAACCAACTTTTAGACATAAATAAATTATAAATAAGTAGAAAAAATAATAATAATAACAGCACGAGAAGACTATTGCCTATTACAAATCCCACGACCTTGACAATTCCACGAGTTAACTTTGCATTAATCGTCAAAGATATCAAACAACTTGTGTCTCATCTCATTCAACAATTATAATTACGTAATATATATAATTTTCATGATTTTTAAATTAAAAATAAGCTTGGTAATTTTGAAAAAAAAACAACAATCAAATTAGATAAATAAAAATTAGTAAAGTTAATATATTAATTTTATGATTACAGATTTATTGAGATAGCTTTTTTTTAATTATATTTATTTACGTAATTATTTAAAATTGACATTGATGGAATACTTGGAATATATATTTATTTAATTTATAAAAAAATTTACTTTAAGATCAATGGGCTAGTAGGAGGGTTGACAGTAATCAGTCCAAGTTTACTCCAGTCTGTCAACACATTTCACAACTTTTTTTTTTTCTTTTTTCTATATGTAATATGATTTTAGTTTTTTTTATTTATAATGAGATTGAATTTTCTGGTTATAAAAATATATATATAAAATACCTGCATTAATTATATTTTTTAGAAATGATTCAATGACTGGAAAATTCAAACAGATTATCTATTTATGTTATTTATTTAAAAAATTATATTACTTATATTTTATTGAATGCATGTTGAGTAAATATTGCGTGGACCATTCTTGAATATAATTACTTATTAATTCGAATATAATATTTTTTTTATAATATATATATTTATTTCAAGTATATAATTATGGAGGTCAGTCACGGGAAAATATCGCGAACTTGGATGCCCGTATGAGCCAATTTATTGTGGCATTGGCATGCTTTTTTTTAATAGTAATTTTTTTTATTTTTATATATTTTTTAATTGATATTGATATGCAATACACTCACTTATTGAAATTTTTTTTTTTTCTAAATTTATACTACTAATCTTGTGTGTGAATAAATAGTAAATTAAATTTTCATCAATTTATTTTTATTACATTAAAAAAAAGGTCAATGTTTTTTTTATTTTAAAAATGAATAAATTTCGATGAATTAAGATACTCACCACATTTTTTTTTGAATTATATTTTCATATAAAATCATCATGTATTTGAAAAAAATAATAAAATTGAATTAAAAATTTAATTGAAAGAAACATAAGGTTTCGAATTTATTGGATTTAGCTAAAGCGATTTTAAAAGAAAAAAAAAAAAACATTAAATATTTATTTGGCTTCTTGAAACTAATTAAGTGTGTCATCAGGTTGTTTATGTCGATTATTTTTATACAAGTACGTTTGTCAAAATCGATATTTATTTAACACCTACATATTTATTTTGTATATTTTTTTTTTGTGCGAGTAAACATTATCGTAAAAGTCATCGTTACAATTGAATCAATATAATGAATAATTATTTATCTGAATCATTTGAGCTGTTGTATTCTTCCGGATCGAAATTTGCTGAATAACGCCAACAGCCAATAACTCCATCCCACTAAACAAACAACATTTAAATTATAAATTTACATTCCAGAGTTTTAAACTTAATTTATATATATTTTTTTCGATGAAATATAACTATTACCGATGATGATATAATTTCTTGATGATAAGGATGCCAACTAACGTCTCTTACACAACCTCTATGACCATCCAGTGAGCAAACAATTTTACCAGTTAATAAATCATAAACTAAAATCATAAAAAGTAATAAATTTATTAATAATTACAACATAATTATCATAATATTAGTTTATTATAATTAATTTATTCAATGTCTTATTTGCGTCAATGAACCTGCAATTTTTATATCAATATAAAACTTGAATATTATTTTAATTTATTCACACTGAAAAACTTTGTTACTTTCTAAATGACTGACATGATATTAATGCAACGTAGTAATTAAAAATAAGAATATTATTAATTATAATAAAATTAATCAACTCAAAGTCATTTAAAAATAAAAATAAAGCAATACTTATAACTTTGCCAGTTCCACAGCCAGTGTATATAAATCTTTGTCCAGTTGTTGATATTGGTGAAAAATGACATCTAATAAGTGTCTGTACAACAGTATGACCACGATATGTCATGACACTTGTATCACCATCAAGCATGGTTCTGCTTGATTTATAAACTGAAATAAATAAATTAATCAATGAATCTAATATTCAAATTGAAAATAATATTATTTCACAATGTTATTTTGACATGAGGTAAAATATTACTGATATATTTATATAGAAATATATTTTTACGTTATATAAATTATATTTTAAACTTGATATTACACATAATATGAGTGACGTTTATTCGAAATGGAAAAATGCAAAATAGTAATATTTTTGTATTTTTTCTAAGCTACGTTATTTGTGACTAATAATTTATAAGCTTTATTAATTCATTTAAATTTTTTTTTTTTTTTAGATGAATCGTTTGAGTTGATTATTTAAAATTTTCCTTGATGGGTGCAGTATGATTTGATGAATTATTTATTACTCAATTAAGTATTATTAAAGCAAAGCTAAATTTTTTATGAATTATTTTTCTATTTAAAATAAACATCACTCGTATTATTTGTAAATATAATGTATATTTATTACGTTGTCTTGGTACACGTTGCCAACGATAATCCCAATTTTGATTAGCAACAGCTTTTCTTGTAGTTTCTTGTGCGTCTTTACTTGAAAATGCCCGAACATCCCAAAGTTTTATTGTTTGATCTTTACTGTTTGTTATTAAATAACGACTATCAAGTTTTGAATCTAGGTGTGTTATTCCATCAACATGTCCAGAAAATACACCAACTGGATGTGGATTATCTTCATTCAAAGTTCTTCTATCCCAAACCTAGTAAGCAAAATTATTTTTATAAACAAATATTATTATATACTATTAAAATTTTTACCTTACAAAGTCCATCATCACCACCACTGTATAAAATTTGTGATGTATTATCAGCAAATGCAACAGTATTGGCATCCTCAGAATGTCCTTCAATCTATAAAAAAATAAAAGTTATAATAAATTAAACTTTACGATTATTGCATCAAATATTAAATTGAATTTTATTATTATTTTGTTAAGAAAAAAAATTTATTTATTACCTTGATTGCACACTGATGACATTCACGATCATAAACATAAAGACAACCATCATTTGCAGCACCAACAATTTCACGTCCATCAGTTGAAAATACTAATGAAAATATACAAAATCTACCATGATCTGTTGGTGCTAATGGTAATGATTCTTGTATATTTGAATCACCATATATCGGACACAGATAAACTAATAAAACAAATTAATTTAATGTAAAAAATAATAATTCATTTATCAAATTATTAATACACTATTTTTTAGATAACAATAAAACAATAATTATTATCATTACGTGCTTCAGACCAGCTTGAATAAGCAATGTAATTTCCATCAGGACTAAATGCTGTATCCAATATACTCCATGATACATTTTGTGCATTAATTTTTTTAAATATATTAAATTTACCATCATTTGTTCGATACAAACGTATTCGGTTATCTATAAAAAAAATAATTAATTAATTAATAATAAGTATTCAAAAAATTAGATGCTGAAATTCAAAAATTAGATAGAACCTTGTGATGCTGTTACAAGTAATTTTCCATCAGTTGAATAAGAACCACAAAATGCTTTACTTCTGTATCGAGCAATTTTTTTCATTTTATTTGGTAAAAATGTACTTCCAATTTGACATTTTTCACTTGGACTAAAACCACATCCCCATTGACGTTTTTGTATCATTGATGTTACTGATTTATTTTTATTATTTTGTATATCTGTAAATCCACATGCTCGTTTTATCTCCAAGCTAATTTCATTGTTCTAAATAAAATAAAAATAATTATTAATTTTTATTTAATTAATTTCATTGATATACTTGCATTTAATCTTGATGTGTTTGATAAATCATTTATATCTTTTGGTGTGACATTGTTATCCTTGGATTCATCATGTTCATCAGAATTATTCCATTCTCTACCACTGTAAATATTATTTAAATAAACATTAGTATTATTAAGATATATATTTAGTTATTATATTAACACATGTACATCAGCATGTTGATGAACCTTTGTATGACAAGTCGTATGGTTGAATACACATCAGCTGCTTGTTGTAGATCCATCTCCCAAATAAATAAACTAACAATTTAATAAACTATAGCCATATAAAATTGTTAGTAAAACATTTTTTAGTATATGTGTAATTGTAATTACAATATTTTACGTGGTTTTATTATTGTAAATAATTTTTTTTATCAACTTTTGTGCTTGTTGTTGTGTAATTTCAACTGATAACTGGTCAGAAATATAATGTTATGAGTAATTACAAAGTCTATCTGTATTTATCTTTTTTATAAACAATGATATATGTATTTGTTTCTATTTTTTTTTTATGTTTCACTTGATAAACACAGCTGGGGTTTTTTTTCTTTCATTTTATCGCTTTGATTTTTCTTTGTCTGATCTAACGTGTAATTTTCTACTTGCATGTCTGATCATATATATACTCTTGGCTTTATCTACTGCTGATAATAAAAAATAAATCAATACATAAAATTTTAAATACAAAATAAAATTACAAGAAAATATTATTAATAAATATTTCAATTTACTTTTAATTGTTGATTAATAATTTATTTTCTATTTTTTTTTTTTTCGCTGTATGAAGAATAGAAGGGTGTTGCTTTGATAATAGAATTTAAAAAATTCATGAAGCATAAGAAGTGAAGATGTGTAAAAGAGTAAAGATAAGAAAATAAAAAAAAAATTTGAGGTAAGATATAAGATTGAGTGTGCATGTTTAAATGAAAATAAAAATAAACATAAGCCTCACGGGGTTGTTTCCCCAGGCCATATTGCGATCGAGTTTGCGCCCAAAAGTTGCTTCCCTTCTTTTCAACCTTGGCCCCAATCACAACGAGACATCTCTCAATTTTCTCTCTCCTTTTCACTCTCAGGTCACATGCAATTTTCAATTTTATTCAATATCTACAAATAATTAATATTAATTTATTCAAATATAATATATATAAACTTTGACAATAATCAATGTATAACATCATCAATTTCAACCCTAAAAGAATCTTATATTATTCTAAAAAATAATACGAAAAAAAAATTCTACAAAATTAAAGGGATGAGAAATAAATATTGGCAGGTAGAAATTTATTAGTAAAATTTAAAAATATCAAAAAATTTATATTAAATAATAATAATTGAAAAAGCGAAATAATAGGAAAAAAAAATTTCCATTAGTAGTAATATTTTTTAAATCCTCTCAAAGTTTAAAAGGTTTTTTTTTTTTTCTAATTTTCTTTATTTTTATATTTAAAAAAAAAGTGTAGAATAAAAAAATTTATATTTTTTCACTAATTTTACCCTCGAGAGTATAAAAATTCACGATATAACAATTAATATTCTTTTTTTTTCATTTTCATCTCTTTTTTTTTGCGTTCAACCCTCTTTAGTATATGAAAATTTATAATAAGAGGGTAAAATTATGATTTTTAAAATTTATTTATTTAATATACTTTATTTTTACGGTTAAAATTTACAAAAAAAAAAAATTTAAGATAAATAATAAATAAATAAAAAAAGTCACCCTCTAAGCCACATAATTAATCAACGAGAAAAACATAATTAACCAAAACCCATCAAAAAAAAAAATAAAAAGTATAAAATAAAGTAAAATAAACTTTAATAAGCAATATATTTCTAAATCCCTGTATTGCCTTGAATAATGATAAAAAATTTTAAAATAAAAATTAATTTCTATACCACATTATTCAATAATACATAGCCAGCTTCAAAAAGCTTCATCATCATGATGATGATGATCATTCAACACACTCACATACATGCCATAAACCACAAAGCCACATCTTCAAATTTATTGACAAATAATAATTTTCATATATCCGTTTATTTATTATTTTTAAATATATAATGTCAAGGACATCAATGGTGAGAAGAAACAAACTCAATTGCAGTATAAACCTTGACCTGAATAAATTTACCAGGTGAATTAAGTTTAAATTCAGGCTGGAAAATTATATTTAAAAAAAAAATATCTAAATTATATATTTATAAATTTAATTACATTAAATTTTTTTTTAATATAAAAAATATAATTAAAACAATTTTAAACATAAAAATTAAATTTTTAAAAAATAAAAATGACCTGGGGATTAATTGATATTGATGAAGGCCTTGAAAATCTGACATATTCATTTAAAATAAAAATATACATATGGTGGTTTATTTGATTAATCAACTATTTCGAAAAATAATTTCGATTTCGATTTCGAATAATGAAAAGCTAAATGATATTAATTTGATAATTAATAAAAATGATTTAAGATTAATATAAAATATAATAAGTGAATTTATTTTTTAATAATTTTAGAGTATAATATCCAGGGAGTAAAGGAGAGATGATGAGGGAGGTAAAAGAAGGGTGGGTATTTGACAGAAGGAGGGAAATGGCAGGCAAGGCCTATACCCTGGGCAAGTATGCGCGCGCTTGCGTTAACCATTGTAAAAAAAAGAAGGGTATAAAACAAGAAATAACGAAAAAAATATAAAAAAGATAAAAAAGAAGAAGAAATAACCCAACCACCACCAACCCCCTGATATCTCTCACTCTCTGTATACAATACATTGGGGGTAAGCAAAAAGCTCTCAATAACATCGTCAGAAAGGTTTTTTGCGTGATAGTGGAAAGTACCTTGTAGGCTCCTGTTTACAGGATAACATAAAATTAATATTTATTTTAAATATTAAAGTAAATAAACTAAATATATTAATAATAATTAAATTTCGTTTTTTTTTTATTTTTTTTTTTTAATTATAATTTAATTATAAATTGTGAATTTTAAATTTTTTATAATTTTATTTATTTTTAATAAAATAAAAGTTTTTTGAGCAACAAGTTTTTTCAAGTTGTTTTATTTTTTATTAAATCAAAAGTGATTGAGAATATTAAGATAAAAATACTTTATCAAAAAAAAAAAATATATACATATAATTGATTATCTTGATTGAAGTTTTTTTTGGGGTTTATTATTTTTTATATTTGTGTGGGTGACATGAGGGTGACTTGAGGCTGACGTCAATTGCAACAGGTGAGAATTATTTTTTGTTTATTTTTTTTATCTTGATCTTGATATTATTATTAATGTTTTTTTTATTTTTTTATTTTTTTGTACTGATTGTGGGGGGATTTTTTTTTTTTTCTATTAGAATCAGTAGGGTAGTTAAGGGTGAGAATTTTTCGTCAGGGACATACACGATATACCTCGTGTAATATCATGCTTTGATTATTATCATCAAAAAACAATTTTTTTTATCCCATTATTTCTATTTTTTTTTATTTTCTGATTTTATTTTTTATCTATTTTATTATTTTAATACTGAAATTTAATTTTGAAATAAAAAAATTACTAAAAATATCATAAAAAGTTATATTATTTTTAGAATAAAAATAATTTAAATATGGTAATTAATCATGATGCTATAATAAACTGGTAATTCATCAAAAAGATAAAGGTCATGTGTGACTTGAAATCCAAAAGATATCTCACCCCTTACAGCAGAATAAAAAAATATTAAAAAATAAAAAAGATAAACTATTTAAATTCATATAAAAAAAAAAAATTATATCAAATTATTTCAATTAAATCAACGACACACAATATAAATTTAAGATAAAAAAAATTTCCTAATAAATACAAATAACAATATATTTGAATAAATTTATTATTGCGGTTAAATAGTGAAGTGATTTGATCGTTCGGGTTAATTTATTTGGATATCCGATCGATCGAGGCTACGAAAATACCCACAAAAAGCTACTCGCAATTTCCTTTAGCTATCTAATTCACATTTCATTAGTTTTATAATAAAAAAAAAAAAATAAATAAATAAAATCATAATAACATTCTTGAACACACCTTTAATCACCATTAATAAATTTTTTTTTATTTTTCTTATGTTATTTAAATAAATATTTATATCTTAACTTAACAAAAATTTATATTTTTTATAACTATAAGTAAGTATGAAAAACATAATCTTATATTTTCATTATAAATAATATTATTTTTTTTTTTTATTTTAAAATTATTACTTTGGTTAAAAGTTTTATCATTAAAAATGTTTTTCATCCCCCAGTTGGGTCATCTCTCATCCGTTACATTAAAGTGTTTCTCTTTCTTGTTTTTATCCTTCTCTCTAGCTAATAATAATAATAATAATAAAATAATAATAATATATGTATGTAAGGTAGACGATGAGGTAAAACTTGGTGTCCTCGTTTCAATATTTCAATAGGGTGAAATGAGAGAGGGATGAAGAGTCAATGAGGGCGGAAGGAAGGAAGGAAGGAAATTTGAATGGTGGATAGATAGGGAAAATGTTAATGTTAGTTTGTGTGTAAGAGAGACAAATATAAATGAGACAAGTTGAGTAGAAATGAAGGGAAATCCAGGAAAATCATCTGGTGTTGATGTTGATGCGAACTGATGCGAAATAGTTTAGTAAAAGGGATGAAACTACCCTCTTTAACTCTTGTACTATATCGTACACACAAGTGAGTGATAAAAAAAACAATAATAATAAATAATAATTAAAAAATAATTAAATAATAATATAATCATTTAATACATTATTTAATTTTTAATTTTTATATTATTTTTTTTTTTTATTTTTATTATATTCATTTGAGGATTTAAATTATCATTTTTTTACAATTGCCTTTTTCATTGTGGTGATGAATATATTTTTTTTTTTTTATCAAATTGTCTGCTATTTATCGATATTAATTTTTTATAATGAGTATTGTTCAACTGAAATACTGGAGAATTGATTTTCTTTTTTTTTTTACAGTAATAAAAAAAATTGTTTTAGGTAGAAAATATATATATTTTTATTTTTCCATGTATTTATGGAATTTCATTTATTTTACTTAATATTTTTCTTGTTTTTATATATATTTATATTTTTTTTTTTTTTGATATGAAAAAGTTTCTAGAATTGACGGAATTCCAATCTTTCTTTACCCTGTTTTTCATTAAAAATGAAAAAAAAAAAAATATATAAAACAGGGAAAATAACACAATAAAATGAGGGAAATAAATTGAATTCATAAATTGCCTTTTTGAACCCAAAAAAATAATAATAATATAAGGTATTATTTAAAATATTTAAAATGAAATTTCGCAATGTTAATTTTTTATAAATTTTAAAATAACATATGTATATTTTATAGGTGAAAATTTAAATAACAATTTATAAATATTTTTCGAAATAGGAATTTAATTTAATTATTATTTTAATTTATTTTTCATATAAATTATTGAAATATTTAATATAAAATTGTGCTAAAGTCAACAAAGTAAATTTAATTTATAAATTATCTAATATAAATATTTTGATGATAAGGAATGACATTGGTATTTTTAATTAGATAATGTTAGAAGGACACTTTGTCTGAGCTCGTTAATACGTTAGTCACTTGGTCTATATTTCAAGGGTCCTTGTTCATACCAATATCCATATACAGAATACAATTTCAACAATTATATTGACATAGTTTGAATTCTAACTGGTACTTGTAATTTACCATACTATTTCAAATTATGTGGTTAATTGAATATGCTCATTGAATACATAAAAAAACAACAAGACAACACTATTAATTTCTCTTGACAATATTTTTACTATATTTAATGATTTTTATTATAAAAATTCATTTGAATAGTTAATTAAAAAAATAGATTAAATAATCTTAACTTTTTTAAATTTTAATTAAATATTTAAATAAAGTATTAAAATATTTTTTAAGTTATTTAAATTTTAAGTTTTAAACTTTTTTTTTTTTTGTAGAAAAAAAAAAAACATAATTAACGTAGCCACTTTGCGAAATAAATAAATATTTATGGAATTTGTTTTTAAGACTTTTTTTAAAAATAATATTTTGATTGTAATAGTTGAGGTTTTATTTATTATTTTTATTTTTTAAAAGAGGAATAGTGCATCAAGATTTTAAGACTTTAAAAAGTATTTATATTTTATTTGTGTTGTTTTTTTTTTGTTTTAAATAATCTTATGATGATTTTTAGTGTTTAAAAGCACAGTGTAATTAGTACTTTGGTTTTTCAACAATGTTTAATAATTTATAGTGATAAAAGTAGCTAATGTTTAGAGAATAATTCATTCATTTTCTTTGATAATATTTTCATCATTAATAATTAACGCTGGAAGTGATGGCAGTATGTCTTTTGGTAGATTTATAATTCAATTATTTTGTCAAATTTTATGAATACTACTTACATATGTCAAAGAATTTCGATTATTTTTTAGTTGATGAAAAAACAATCCACTCTTTTTTGCATATTTCAGCAAATTGAACTTGATTCTGTAGTGGATTTTTCGAGTATTCTTCAACCTCTCAGTCAGTCATCAGATGCTTCTAAAAAAACAAACATTTTTCTGACATTTTAATAATAAAATTTAAAATTATTTCTTTTATAATAAAGCTCTTGTCTTTTGTCAATGTTTTAAACTTTTTTTTTTTTGAAGGTTCAAGGTTTCGAGCTCGAAGAATTTGTCAAACATAATAGTCAATAAATATCTCATCAATTTTTCTCATCATTTTTCTAAGAACTTTTACAAAATCTATTTTGTTTTTCCAATTTGTCTATGTTGCTCTTATAAATCTATAGATAAAATAAATTTATAAAAAACTGTTAAATATATTTTTTAAATAATACAAATTTGTTTCTTTAATTATCAATAATAAATCCACCACTTGAAGAATTTTTTCAAGACAAAATAATCTACAAAATTTGATGAATTACCATTTTGCCTATTAAAAATTATAAAAATATGTTAAAAAAATTAAACACAGATATTAATTACACATTTATTTTATTTTTATTCCAAAAAAAAATTCATTTTAATGCACACTGGTTTACAAATGATAACGTTTAATTTATTGCGATTCAAGGAATTGATAAATGTGAAATTAGTAATTTACGAAAAAAAAAAAAAAATAATCAAAAGAGGTCACAACAGTTAACAAATAAAAAAAGAAAATAATGAAAAACATTTTTAGTAATATAAGAAGCTTAAGTAAGCTTTGTTTTTAATTCATTTTAATTAATATTTTTCTTACAGTTTGTTTGAAGCATAAAAAAATAAAAAAGTACCTTTTTTTTTTTATCGATTTTGTTTGTAACAATCAGTACACACAAAGGGCTTTTGTTATAAATTAAAAAAAAATATAAAAATTCAATACTTGGATGTGTCTTCTTTTTTTGTTTCGATTGTTTCAATTTAAACAATTTTATCGAATTTTGTGGCAAGAGCGAAGACGACTGGAGTTACTTCGTAAGTATTTTGTCTCCCACGTCGTTCAAGTATTCCCTGTTCAACAAGAAATTTCAATTTATCTTCATTACTTTCAATTGAATTTTTACTCCAATATTCAACATATTGAAATGATTTTTTCTTTTTTTCATCAACAGAGTGTGATTTATATACTGGTTTTCCAATAATTTCAGATAGTTGATACTGATAATAAGCAGCTGCCTTCATAAGTAATCTTGTTTGAATTTCATTGAGTAAACTAGTATTATTTATAATCAATGATGAAAATGCATGACAATAAATACATTTTGGTACATCAATTGGTGGTTGTATTATCCAACTTTTTTGTATATTTGAATAACCACATGCTGATAATGGAAATACCAATGACCATTTTGCTGGTGTTAATGTGTTTGGTTCTCTTGCAAATGATTCAACACAATAATATTCTGACCATTTTTTCATATCATTAAAACCTTGTCTATTCATTTTAGCTAATTCTGGTGTTCTTTTAGACAATATTTTATTACCTCTTTCATTAAACAACACAATTCCAAAACGTATGTCTTTAGCTACAGAGCCAAACACAGTTTTTTCAAGCATTTTTTTCATTATTTTTTTATACATATCACCAACATTAAAACCATCATAATTTTGTAGCTTTGGTTCTAATGATGTTACACTTAAATTTAGATAATCAGCTAAATGCATATTTTGTCTTGCTGCTTCAATCAAATCATCATCTTCATCACCCCCAAGAACAATACGTTCAAATTTTTCTTTCATTTGATTCATCTTGATTAAATCTAAAACAAAATATCAACAATTTAAACAATTTTATTATCAATTTATTGTTGAAAAATAATATTCATTGTTAATGATTTTATAACCTCTTTTAATTACCTTTGATGAATCTCTTTTATAAAATAAAAAATTAATATTATTTTTCAATTATTAGTAGCTAAATTATTCACAACATAACAAAATAATTTTTGACAGCTTTAAATTATTTTGTTGGATATTTGTTTATCTTTATTTATAATTATGATAAACTAAAATTAATTAAATTTATTATGTCATGGGGCGTGATTTGATACGTGTGAAATTAGCTCGATTTAGCTGCAGTAACGGTAATCGTCATTGTGTGACAGAAAAAGTGACAAAAGGAAATCGAAAAAAAAAAAAAAAAAAAATCTTCCAAGTGGTGCTGCCCCTGAATAAAATGTCACTATCACAAAGCTCTAGAATTTTTTAAATTTTATACTCTTGATATTTTTATTTTTCACAATATTTTATCATACTTTTTTTTCATTTTTTTATAAACCATTATTATTAAATGGAAAAAAAGGTACTTGAGGGTGAAAAAAAAAAAGTGGGACAAAATGTACAGAGTTGAGGAAGTCAAGGACCATTATCAGACGACTCTATGGATAAACCTGAAGCCTATTTTTTATTATTATTTATATTTATTTATAAAAAAAAAATTTGTTTTTAACTTTGAGAGAGTTTTTTACAATTTATTATTTGTTTATTTAACAAGTTTATAAAACTTGAATTAAATACGTTTTTTTTTTTCTTGTTTTATTTGTTATTTTCATGGAAAATTCGAAGAAAAAATTTAGTATTTTTCAAAAAGTCATTTCACTGGGTTTTACTTTTTATTATACAATTTATTATTTTTATAACGACAATATATTTTTATTTATACTTGGACAACTACTTCATTAGTATTTTTTTTTTCTTTTTTTTCTACTGGCTAAATACCTCAAGATAAATAGAATTTATTTTAAAAAAAAATATATAGAATTTATTTTTAGCCCAGGGGTTATTTAAACTTATTGGAAAATATTTGTTTAAAATTCTTTGGAACATTATAAGTTGTAAATTGTTTTATAATTATTTATATAAAAACAAATTTAAAAATAATAAAATTAGCAATGATTGATTGGAATTTTTTCGATTACAAATAAATTATTTGTTAATTAATGATAAATTAATTTAATATTATATTTTTAAATTTATATTTACTTTATTTTAATTTATACAAGTTTTATAATTGAAAAATACGTTGTTAAGTTTTACAAGGACATATTAAAAATAAAGTTTTTACCTTGAAAATACGTACTTTTTTAAAAAAAACAATTATTTATATATTTATTTATTTGTTTTTTTTAACACTAAAATTTAGTAGAAAAACACACAAAGATATTTCACTTGGTGTTAACTACTCTATACTTTTTTTCTATTATTTTTTTTTCCATCCCTTTTTGGCCTTTTTCCAACAAATCCTGCAGATATATGTATACCATATTATTACTGTGTGTTGGTAACTACCTTTTCCGGACATAAAATTTAATTACAAAGTAGAAATATATATATCTAATTTTGCAATTTAGTTTTCTATACTTTTATTTGACTTTTTGTACTATCTATTCAACACTTTTATTTTATCATTGATACGTTAATTAGGTATATATACGTTTTTCATTAAAACAATTTTATCTTTTATATATTTTTTTAACATTCAATTTTCTACCAACTGGAAATTATTAATCAAGGATTTTAATTAATTTTTTCGTTCTTCTTTATTTCATCTATTCTCATTTAACTCTTTTCATTTTTTTGGATTAATTTTTAGATTGTGTTTGGATTCTTTTTTTTAATTATCTACTGTCTCATTTTTATTTTTGTTTTCCTTTTTTCGATACAGGATTATTAAAGTTGTATCAATTTTTCGAAAAGTTTTAATTGGGAATAATTATATTTTTGATAAAGTAATTTCATTAAACTTTGTTGTTGTCATTAGATATTTTTATTTATTAAATTTAGATTATAATTACAAGTTTAATTATTATTTTTTATATTGCATTAGTGTTATAATTTTGTTACAATAATTTACGAACATTTTACATTTATGCTTTTTCGTCTTATCATATCAAATTGTTTTTCCAATTTTATAGTAACCTTAATTGTTGCTTATTATTTTCAGCCATTTAATTAAATTATTTATCATCACTTTTAATTTTAGAGTTTTGATTAAATCTTAAATTTAAATTTTAATTAAATTTTAGTTTGGTTTGTTTAAAGGATTTATTTATTTATTTATTTTTAAAGTTTATATTATTTTAGTGGCTTAAAAAATTATATATTCTAAATGAAGAAAAATTATTTTGGTACATTTATTATATCTACTTTTTGCAAACGAGTTTTATTATTTGATAAAAATATTTTTTTTAAATTTAAAAATAAATGTATGAAAAAATTGTGAAAATTATTTGAATGTATTAAATTAATTTTAAATATTTTCTATACACGAGGGTTTTAAAAAATTATTCATATGATTTTAATAAAACCACGATAATTCAATAAACCCTTGTGCGTTATATAATATTCATTTTTACAATATTGAATTGAGTATGTTCGAAAAAAAAATTATTTAACAGGACAAAAAAAATTTAACCGATAACACATTCTTTTGTAAAAGCGTAACCCTATGAATAAAACGATAGTTACAAGAAAAAATAAAAAAAAAAAAAAGGTAAAAGACGAAAAGAGTATAAGATAATATGAATAAAAAAAAAAAAAAAAAGTCTCCGTCTATTCAGAAATGATGGAATAGATCGAGCATGCTTTATCCCCGACCCTTTTCAATTTTCCGCGGGATGTATCTTTCTTTTGGGTTGGAAAAGAAAAAATAAACGAAAAAAAAAAAAAAAAAATTACACAGAGAGAGAGATAAATAGATTTTTTTTTTTTTATTTTTTCTCTTATCTTTGTTCACAATACTGAATGTATGATTGAAAAGGATCAAAGATTAAAAAATTCAAATGCTTGTTGTAATTGAATTTTTTTTTAATATTGTTTTTTAAAAAATATAAATGAATAAAAAAAAAAAATCAAATTAATGACAATGGATGAGGAAATTGTCTGATAATAGATTTATTGATTTTTAAAAAAACTTTTTCTTTTTTATTTTCATTTATTTTCTATTTTTACTTATTACTTTACTTTTTTTTTTTTGTTGAACTATTTATTTTTCTTTTTTGTTTATTGATTTTATTTTTTATTTGGCATTTATTTATTTGAGATAAATAATATTTTATTATTTATTTAAATTTATTATTTATAATGTTTAAATTTTTTTATTTTTTTTACAGATAATTTAATGTTAAAATTATTAAACTTGATGAAAATTTTATGGTGAATGGATTTGACGAAAAAATGTTCAAATTTAAAAGTAGTCAGGGTAATGCAGTTGAGAGTAATCCAATATGGGAAGAATATTCAACTTCAAAGCAAACACCAACAGCAACAGCAGGACCTGAACATGTATGGAGAATCTTTGATGCATACAGAAAAAGCGATAGTCAGGTAAATAAATAAAAAATAAATTCATAAAACAATATATATATTTGAATATTTATTTTTTTTCAAAACTAAATTTTGTTACGGTTCTTTTACTTTCAAGTGAATAAAATTTCCATATACATATTTATAAAACTCAATTTATTTTTCTCCTTTTTCAATTTAGTCATAAAATTATTTTTCATATCTTTAAATTTTATATTTTAAAAGATTTATATTATTTTTTTTTTCATAATGAATTTATGGAAATATATGTATTTTCTTTTTGTTTATTTTATCATCAGAATATCGATCGAAAAAAAAAAAATGTTATTCATTGTTTCGATTATAATTTGATTTAATAGGAAGCATCAGTATTTGTATTTGAAAAACGTTCTGTTGAAAAATTTCATAAACCAAAACATAAGGATAATGTAACTGAGTTGTTACGTAAATGTCCAAAAAATTTAGAAGAATTTCGTCATCCAAAATTATTACAAGTATATAGTACTGTTAAAGAATGTTCTGAAACATTGGCATTTGCAACTGAACCAGTACTTGGTAGTTTAGCAAATGTATTGGCCTACAGAGAACAACAAGCTGCTGCAGCAGCAATTGCTAATTCAACACAACAACAAAATTATAATACTGGACATCAACAAAATCCAGGTCAACATCAACAACCACATCGGCCAGTTATGATTAAAAAATATGACATGGTTGCAACTGAAATTAAATATGGACTACTTCAGGTAATACTTAAATTAAAAAATTCATCAACTTTATTATTTTAATATTTTAATTATAAATTATTTCTTTTTTTAATATTTTTTTGATCTAAAAATACACTTGTTAGTATATTTTTTCACTTCATATTATTTTTTATTGTTTTAAAAAAAATTTTCGAATAAAAAAACAAATTATCATTTAACTATCACCTTATTGTAAAAGTTTCTTTCTATTATTTTTTATTATTTTTTAACACATATATACATTCATGCAAATATACATAACTTATGAATAATTCAAAAGATGATTTTTTTTTTTTACATTTTCACATTTTCATCTATAACTTCTGACTGTTTTTCTTTTTTCAAACTCTTGACAATCCATTTTATGATGTTTTATATATAAATGAAAAAAAAAAAAAAAAAATTCTAGTGCAAGTGTATTTACTTGTGCTTTCATATATCAAAAGTCTGCTTCTTATTTGACATTATTTTTTCAAATATTCTTTCATCTAAAATATATAAATTTTATTCAATAGATCCTCGAGGCACTGTCATTTCTTCACTCAAGTCTAAAAGTTATTCACAGAAATGTATGTCCTGCCAGTATTATTGTCACTAAAAAAGGTACATGGAAATTATCTGGCCTTGAATTTATCGGTAAGTTTAAATTAAATTATAATATAGAAAATTTAATTTATAACAATTTTGCTTAAATGAATATTTAATATGTATATTTATTATTGATTTTATAAATGTGGTTTTGTAGAACAAACCAACGAAGTCAGCCTGGATCCCATTCCCTGTCATCCATGGACCAACAAATTATCAAAAACAGTTCAACCAAATCTCGATTATATTGGTAAATATTCATTTATATAAAATAATTATATTTACATTTATACAGTTGAATTGAAATAATTTTTTTTTTAACCAAAATAAATAGTAAATAAATCGAAATAATTAAAATTTATTTTAGCTCCTGAAATACAATTAAAAAAACAATGCAGTATTAGAAGTGATATGTTTAGTTTGGGCATGGTTATTGCTGCAATTTACAACGATGGAAAATCATTAATTCAAGCAAATTACAGTAATTCAGAATTTCTCAAACAAATTGATAATGTAAATTTAAATAACTTTAATTTTTATATTTAAATAAATTATTTTCTATTGTTATAATTACTTTTTTTTTTTTTATTTTTAGCTCAATGAAAATGTATCAATGATATTATCAAGAGTTCCTGTTGCATTGCACGAGGCAATATCAAGATTATTGTATAAAGATCCTGAAGCAAGACCAATTGCAAAGCATTTATCATTGATAAAATATTTTAGGTAATACAAAAAAAAATAAATAATACATTTAATTATTTATCAAGGGAGTGCAATTTATTTGTGCAATTGATAATATTTTTTTGTTTGTATTTTAGTGATCCATCAGTACATGCACTTCAATTTCTTGATGTTATAAACATGAAAGATCCAAATCAAAAATCACATTTCTACAAAGTTACACTTAAAGAAGGACTACCATTTATTCCATTGGTAAGTTTTATAAATTAATTTTTTTATATTTTAAATAGAGCAAATAAGTGTTTAATATAAATTATTTCGTTATGTAGAAATTATGGTATCAACATATTTGGCCATGTCTTTATACAGAATCGAAATCACAAGAAGTATTTGCATCAGTATTACATCCAATGCTTTATATTATTGAACACAGTCGTCCAGATGATTATGAAAAATTAATATTACCATCATTTAGAGAATTATTTTCAGCACCAAGATCAATACAAGGAACAGTTGTTTTACTTGAAAATTTACATATAATATTTTTAAAAACACCAAATGATATAATACATTCAGAAATGTTACCAATGCTTTATACATCATTTGAAAGTCCAAATATACAAGTACAATCATCAGCATTTTTTGCTGTATCAAAAGTATGTGATTATCTTGATGATCATGTTATTAAAAAAATTGTATTACCAAAATTAATAATGTCATTTGAAAATAATACAACTGATACACGTATACTTATGAATTGTTTATCAAGTATACTTGAAACATTTGATACACAACAAATTGTTGATGAATTTTTTCCATTATTATGGGATATTAAATTACACGAGGGTAATTCTGTTGTAAAGGTTGTAAGTAAGTATTCAAATTTATTTAAATAATATAATATTTAATTATTTAATTAATTTTTATTAACATTATTATTTTAATAGATATTTACAGATTTTTGATGAGTAATAAAAAATATGGTTTAACTATTAATTTAATTGCAACAAAAGTAATGCCAATATTATTACCAGTTACTGTTAATTCATCATTAAATCTTGAACAATTTACAACATTGTATGAAATACTTCAGGACATGTTATCACGAATTGAAAGGTAATAAAAAAAATTAAAGAGCAAATTATAATATTTTTATGTGTATATTAAAAATTGATCAATGTATTTTTTTTTGTTATTTTAGAAATCAAATAAACAAATTAAAATTATCATTATCAAGCCCAGAACATCATCGTTCATTACGTCATCAATACAGTACAGATAATATGCATGTACCACCATTTAATATACCTGGTTTACGTATTGATCAACGTAAAACATCATCTGCTGAAAATATGGATAGAAAAAATTCAATTGGTTATGATAAATCAATGACAGTATCTGCTGAAAATATGAATCAACGTAAATCATCAGTATCTGGATTTTTAGATAATTTATTTTTTCGTTCATCACAATCAGCAAATGATAGTACATTTTTACGTGTTTATAATGCATTTCCAAGTCGTCGTTTATCTGATAATACATTAATGACACCAAAAATAAGAATTGCACCATCATGTTCAAGTTCACCAGGTGGTACACCTGGTGGTGGTTTACCAATAAGACGTCATTCATCAACTGGACCACAAGAAAGACGTGGATCAAATGTTAATTTATCACCACCAACTGTAAGTTTAAATACTTCAAGTTTGAAATTTAATTATAATTATAATTTTTTATAAATAATTATTAGGGAATGCCAACGACAAGTAGCAGTGTACCATATTTATTAAGTTCAAGTATGACTAGTATACGTAATTCACGTCGTCCATCAGTATCATCAACAACATCAGCACAAGGAAGTGGTCTACTACAACAATTTGGCACCGGAATGGTAAGACAACTACCCTCCATCTGTCTGAATTTGAATGGGCTACTACCACCTCAACCATTTGAATCACCACCACAACCACCACAACCACCACCACCACAACTACCACATCTATCAATACCATCACTTTCTCCATCAATCCAGCCACTGGGACAGCCTTCCCACTGACCCTTGGTTAAGATGTAAGAATCTTATTCTTGTCTTTTTTTTTTTTTTCATGTCCTTTTGCTCCTCAATTTAATTATTTACTTATCTTATATTTTTTTCTAAACGTGTTTATATCAAAATAATAATTATCTTTTTTTTTAAATAAAATACAAGCATCATTGCTTTTTTTTATTATTAAATTTATTTTATGATAATTAATAATATTGATGTCAATTTTGTTTAAAAAAATTTAATACTTTTTTTTTTTTTGTTTTTATTGAAAATGTTGGATTGATGATAGTTTTAAATATCGCGATTTTCGAAATTCCGATATTTTTTCGGTTACAGTGCCAACTTTTCTCCGGTCGTTCTTAAAGCAAGTGTGGCTCTGTGGATATTGCGGTGTTGGTGGGAATATTATCATACCGCCTGCATACATCTCATCAATATCGCTTAATATCAAAATATAAATAAATATATTCATAAAATATATAACAAAAAAAATATATATATTTATATATAAAATAATAATAAATATATAAAACAAAAAAAAAAAAAAAGTCAACTACCTTGCAGAGTCAGCGAGGTAATTGGGATCATTATCATCCAGATGAGGATCAAAGTGGTAATCAAGTATCAATTGTCGTCACAATTGATGGACCATCAACAACTGGACAAATGCGGGCTCAATAACATTAGTTAAATTTTTTTTTTCTAAATTTTATTTATTTTTATTTATTATCTTTTAAATTTATTTACAATATATATATTTATTTCATTTATAATTTTAAATTTTGTTTATTCATTTTAATATTTAATTATCATAAAATTGATAATTAAAATTTTCATGATAAAATGGAAAAATAGATAAACAAAATGGAAAGTATAAAATTACACAGACCAATTTTAGATATAAAAAGAAAAAAAAAATAAAATAACCAAGGTTGTTTGAGAATATAAACTTGGTTTTTTTTTTTTTTTCTTTTTAGCTAGTTTTATTGCTTTTTTTTAAATTTATTTTTTAAACTATGATAATATATTATATGCACACACCAAAGACATATCCTCGGCCTCGTCCATTGACGATATTTCTTGTGAATTAGATATTAGTATAATATTTTTAAAATATTTAAATATATATATGCAAGAAGCAAGTACTGATTTTTATTATTTTAAAATTTATTTATTGTTTTATTATTTTTTTGAAATATATTAACAAGATACTTTTATTTGTCTTGTATCGTTGTAAAACGTCAATTTGTGTAACTATCAATTAAAACTGCATCAACAATCACTATTTATTAAGAATATTTAAAAAAATGACTGGATTTTATACTGAAAATGATCGTAAAATGAAAATAAATAAATAAAAAAGTCAAACATTAAAATCAAGACAGTATAAAAATAAATTATGAAAGTCTTAACTGAAATAAAAAAAAAACATCGAACGATCGCTGGTCATTAAATTATTAATTTTATTTCTAAAAAAATAGAAAAAAAAAAAAAATATCAAATGTCATAGAGCTTTATCAATGGCAAAATAAAAAAAAGAAACGACTATTTTACAATCATAATTTTACAATCAATGTAAGCTAATATATCTTCGCTATAAAAAAAAAAAATATACACTTTATTATTTAATTAACAATAATTAATTAACATTTACAAAACGCAGATTTTTCTGTTTGTATTTGTTTTTTTTTTCTTTGGGCTATTTATTGTTGTTAAAAATAATTTTAAATTATGCTTTATTGTATGTGTAATGTTCCTCTTTACTGTGATACTCTTCGATCTCTTGTATACGCAAAAAAAAAAAAAATGCAGATGAAGAAAATGACAAGAGCGAAAGAATCAAAATGAAAAACAAAAAAAAAAAAAAAAAGCTCAGATTTATTGATAATTTTAAAGCTATTGTTAATTAATTATTTTTTTTTTTTTCGAATTTCTATGAAGGCAGGTTAATTAGTAAATTATTATTTTGATTTTTCAATGGAAAAATTTAATTAGTTTCATGTGAATTGTATAGGTCTGAGCTTGCGAAATGAAAAATTAAAAAAAATTCATTTTTGATTGATTGATTGACTAAATGTCAGTACTACTCATCGTTTTAAAAATTTTTTTTTTTCAATTGAAACTATTGTATAATTAAACTGGCCTTTTACTCTTGCAAACGAAAAAAAATATATAATTAAATTAGAGGAAGTATAAAAAAGGAAAAACTAATTTAAATGCACACAGTTTTAAAAAATGAAAAATTAATAGAAGGGCCATTTGTCGGCAAATTTTTGTACCTGCAATATATAGATACAATTTATTTATCTACCCGTATTTAAACTAAATAAAAAAATCAATAAAATGGAAAACAATATATTGTAGAGAGAAAAGCAATATCTGGACAGTTGAAAAATTTACCAATAAAAAAGTATAAAAAATAAATATATTGAAAGATTGATAAAATAAATTATACATGAATAAATAAATAATAAATGTGAATAAAAATTAAAGAAAAAAAAAAAAAAATGGTGCAGGTCACTGAGAAAATTTAAATAAACAATCTTGGAAATTTTAAATAATTTTAAATTATTGATGGAATAATATGAATGCGTAAGATAATCATAAAATTATTTCAATGTTTGAAATAATTTAATGTATACTTGCTGAAAAATATAAAAACGAATCTACTAGAAAGACCTGTGACAAACCCATAATTGAAAAAATAATTGAAAAAAATATTCTAGTTTTTGTGTGACTTTAAAATTTTAAGACTACGAAATTAAGTGTCCTTAAAATTTAAGCGATTAATTAATTACAAATTATAAGTGTATACAAGAAAAAAAATAAAAGAAAAAAAAAAAAAATTACGACGATTACGACGTTTGGCTGTTCGAGTCACAAAATAATGGATATAAAAAATTTGAAAAATTATTTCGACAATCAGTGACAATCAATTTACTCAAAAAAAATTAAAATATATTTATCATTAAGATAAAGAATATATTTATTAATTAATTTTGATTAAAATTATTAAAATACAGTGACTCGATTACCAAACGAATTTAAGTAATCATTGTTTTGTCTTCTAAATTAAATTTAAAAAAAAAAAAAACACAAATGAAAAATTAATTAAAATTGTATGTATTTAGCATGAGACAATCGATAATTAATGTGAACCCGCCCAAATCACTTAAATAATTAAATAAAATGATGGAAAAACACACATAATTGTGAGAGAAAAATTATAGAAATTTAATAAAATTTCTAGAGGGAAAAAATAAATCGAAATGTGCAATATGAGTGCCAATATTTGAGAGAATTGTAATAAGGAAAAAGGATATTTTAAAATATAAAGAAAAAAAAAAATTAAAACCCCGTGTTAGGTCTAATTTAAATAGATAAAAACAAAAAAAAATAAAATAAATAATAATAATTTTATTATGTGTATAGCGATATTTATCTTTGAGAAAAAAATCTTTTCATCAACATTTTATTGTTCTATCTAATCAAATTAAAATTCAAAAAGCTCATTAATTAAATTTGAAAAAAAAGCTAATAATTATTACGTAGTATATATAAATAAATTTTATTAATTTACGTGATTTTAGAAATGAAAAAAATAAAATTGAAACGTAATGAAAAAAATTACTATTGTCGAAAAAAAAAAAACATGTAGCAACAATGGCACTCAATAATTATTTTCAATCACAAATATATTTTTTGCATAATTATTGCAGATAATTAATAATTTTGACCAGAAAAATAAATATATATTTAACATTAATCTATTTTAAAGTAAAAAAAAAATGAAACAAACAAATGTACCACAAATTTAAATCATGTCAAATTATTTTAAAATAATAAAAAATAAAAAAAATATACAGATTCCCTTGATTGTGTAGTGAAGCAACACACAAGAGTGTTAGATTTACAATGCAGTTGATGTATGATATCAAAAATAAATGTGGGAAATGATAGAAAAAAAAAAAAAATAATAAAAATAGAAAATAAAAAAATGGCTAAATTAATTTTTTAATTTTTTAAATTACTATTTTAATTTTTTAAATTACTACTTTAATTTTCAATTTTATATTTTTTTTTAAATAACGAAAATTTGAATAATTGAGCTTTTAACAAACCACTATTATTATTTAAATTTTAATTATATTTTAATAACAATTTTTTTCATTTTAAAACCTTTTTTTTTTCATTTAAAAAAATTTTTTTTTTTAATAAGAAATGTATATTTTGTAATTTTCATTTGATTTTTACTAATGATTTTACATTGGTTGAGTTTTAAATTGGCCCTTTACTTTAACAACAAGTTTTTTAAAAAAAAAATATATATATTTTTTATTTGGTGGGGATATCATGAAAGAAAGGAAGGAGTGAAGCTGAAGAATCAGTAATTCCCTCCTCAGTACTCGATTGTAGACTCGCCAATCAAGTCACTGTTTAAAGTCTTTGTTTAAAAAAAAAAATACAAATTATTATTCAACTAATAAAACGTCATAATTAAAATACATAAAGTAAATTATATTTTACTATTGCCAAGTGTCTGGATATAACATCTCAATATGATAATACTTAAAAAGTGATTACTCGTGAAACAAAATTATTACTGTGAAATATTATATTTAAATATTAAATCGAAAACTGTGTTATATCAGTGTTAATAATTTTTTACAAGTGAAGATTGATACAAATTATCAAAGTGGGTTATTTTACAATATTTGGGTCCATTGGGCCCAAAAATAAATAAAGGATTTAACAATCGAAATTTTCATTTTCGAAAAAAATTAAAAATATAATAAATTTATAATTGTTTTTAAAATGGTAAACGTAAGTATTTTGAAATAATTTTTTTTTATTATTAAAATAAATATTATTCGTTCAAATTTAACATTTATTTAATGTTTTTTTTTTATATTTATTTGATGATAGAAAAATAGATTTTAAGAAAATCAGAAAGTAGAAAATTAAGGTATGTTTATTGGTAGATATTCTTCTTGTAACTAATCCAGAAAGGTTTTCACCATACAGTCGAGGTCGAAACTTTCGTGTCACGCTTCGTCGAAACCTGCATATTTTTATTTAAATATTTCATTTTTTTTATTATTATTATTATTTTATTATTCTCTCTTTTTTTTACAACACTCGTGATGTAGTTTAGGGTCATCAACATTACTCCTGAATTTATAGAAAAATAATTAAACAAAAAAAAAATTATTAATAAGGTTTTAAAGAGGATTAGAATTTTCTTTACATTATTATATTGTAGAATTAAAATATTATGTCAAAATAAATTGATTAATATTTATTTTATTTATTGTTTATTCTATAAATGGAATAAATATTATATTTAAATTATTTAAACCCACATTTCGATGATTTTAATTCGCGAAGGCGATCATTGTTGTATAATGAATTATGATAATTATTGTGGGCGACCTTTGAACATCAATATTTAATTTTAAATATTATTTTGTAATAATATAAGATTTTATTTTATTTATTTTTCATATTTTTCCAATACAAGGCTTTTCAATATATCATTTTTTTTTTTTTTTTAAAAAAATTCTACATCGTTTTGTTTAATTTTTATTTTTATAATTTTATATACAAGTTGTTCGCCCACTTGATAATGTCATCGTTCAAGTAATCATGTTGTAATCTCATTGTTATGAAAAAATAAAATGAACATGTATTTATTTAGTGTATATTTAAATTATTTATTCATAAATTTATTTGATAACTTTTGAGTTTGATATTTTTTTTTTTTACATACTTTGTTTAAATATTTCTTTTATTTATAATGAATTAAAAAAAATTAAAATTAATCTGATTGACTTGGAGAATAAGAAAGAGTTAAATCGGAGTCCAAAGTCAAGTTGATCATCTTGTAAAACCGGGTCTCTTCAGGTCGACCTCGAAACACACAAAATACGTGACGACTACTTGCTCTTCCTCACTTGATATAAAAACTACATTTCAAAAAATTTAAAAAAAAAAAATACATATAAAATAAAAACACCATCAACGAGATATGAAACTCCTTCAAGTATTTTTATTTTATATATTTTATAACCCAAATTTTAAACATTAAATTATTATTACACGAAAAATTGAAAAAAAAAAATTTTTTATTTTTAGAAAGCTTGATTTTATTTTAACACAAAATATAATCGATTAATAATTTTTAAATCTCAATTTAAAATATTAAACATTAATTTAAAATCAAAAAAAAAAAAATTGATTTATTTAAATCACAATTTTAAATAATATTTCGAATATTTTTTTTTTAGTTGAAAAATTTTTTATTAATTATTAAATACAGTTAAATATTAATTACTTTTTAAGTGCAAAATTAAAATGATAATATTTAGATTAATGTTTATTGACATAAATCAAAAGTGAAATTATAAAAAAAAAAAAAAATAGGTCATTTTGATGATTGGTATTAATTTTAATCGAAGGAAGTTTGGATTTGTTTCGAATAATAGTTGCTTGACACGCAATTTCGATAATAGATAAAATCCTTGAATGGCAAATAAAGTGATAGTTAACTCAATGAAGTTTACAAATATCGACAATATTTATAATTAATTATTAATTTATATTATTCTACAAATTGAAAATAACAAAAAAAAAAAATACCCTTTTTTTTCATTCGAAATTAATTATATACCTTTTTCTAACTAATAAACAAATGATTATAATTATAAATTTTTTTGAAAATAAATTTCTATAATTTACCTGTAAATATTTAATTTAAAAAAATTATAATTATTATAAAAACAACATGACGAAAGGGAGGAAGTCTTTTTAAATAATAATTCTCCTTGAAATACCAGGTCTAGGTGCGGTTGTCATAATTAACCATTGTTTATTTCATCATTGAACCCTAAAAAAAAAAATTAAAAAATATAAATGCATCGATGCAATTTTGCTTCTCATTTATCTACTCATAATTATTATTTATTTTTATTATTTAATTATATTATTCATAATTTTTGTTCTATTTTATTTTTATAGTTTAAATTTTTTTCCTTCACGTAATAAATTTTAAAAAAAATGAATAATTATATATTTATATGAAAAAATAAATAAACCAAGAGAAAGTGTTATAAATTTTTTAATATTATTCATATATTTTGAAAGGTAAATTTTCATTTTATTTATATATTATTATTTCGCATCGTCATTCACTCGTTACGGACAAACAGTAGCGAAAATAAAAATACTCAGTTGATGATGATATAAATTTTTCATTGAGATGCATCATTAAATTCTTTAAACATTTTTATTTATAAAAAGAGAGGAAATATTATTTATCATTATGTGTTTATACTTTGATATATATAAACATTTTTCAATGTAATATTTTCATTTTTTATTAAACAAAATGAAATACATTGAAAATACAAAAAATCGAAAAAAATCATTGAACCCATCATTTAGAATTAAAATTATAATAACGAAAAAAAAAAAAATGTATATCCGTTATAAAACATACGTATATGCTTGATGATTCTAACGGGAAAAACTGTGGGATTTCTCCCACTTTTTTTTTGTATATATTTTATTATGTCGGCCCGGTGCACTACGACCTGTTCTTCATTTAAATTAAATTATTCAACTCTTAATTCTCCAGGGAAAATATATTTTTTTTCCATTCAAAATTGACTCTTTGTCTTTGCAAATGTACATATGCAATTGAGATTTTAATCAACATACATGCCCAAGCATAAAGAAAACAAAAGAAAATGATAAAAATAAATTAAATAATTTGTTATACAATATTTTATTTGATAATAATTTTATGTTTTATTTAAAAATATAAATGTCAAATATTAAGGAAGTTGTTTAAATGTAAAATGAGGGTGTAAACCTTGTTTTCTAATAAATAGATAAAATTCACCCGCATAATGAAAATTTAAACCGCACAAGATCATTTTTATCGAGGTCAACCACAAAAATGTTTAACGTGGGATTATAAAATATTTATAAATGCACTAAAAATGCAACTGAAAAAAATAATATTTTTTGCGTAATAAAAAAATTAATTCATTAATAATAAATGAGCCAATGTATTGCAACTAATTAGGCAAACAATGTGTGATTAAATCATCCTCCTCATTAATTTTTAATTAAAAAAAAAAAAAAAAAAACAATCATTAATTTATATTCAAAATATTTTACATAATTTATTGATCTTTTTTTAATCTTTTTCAAATGTAATTTTAATCATTTTTAAAAATTGACTGTTATAATTTTTTAAAGATTGCTTTAAACTATTTTAATTAATGACTATTATTATTATTTATTTCAGGACGTAATGAGTGAGTACGAACGAATAAAACGTTCGTGCTTAAAACGTGGTGAATTGTGGGAAGATCCAGAATTTCCGGCAACACAAGCATCAGTTTTTTATCATCAAACACCACCCTTTCAATTTCAATGGAAACGACCAAAAGTGAGCATTAAAATTCATTATTATTCTATTCAATATAAAATTCAACAAAGAAAATTATTTTCATTCAAAAACAGGTATATATTCAATTTTTTAAATAGAAAATAAAAATAAAAAACAATAGGTTCAGTAATGTGGACTTGATTTTATCATGTTAAATGCTAAAAATATAATAAAAACATGCAAAAAAAGAATGTGTAGATTTTTTTTTCATATACGGGAATGTTGAAATATTGGTAGGAGAAGAAAAAAAAAAATTTTTTTTATTCAAATGCCGGAAGTATGTTATACTGAATAGGTAACGTACAAACGTATTCAGGAAGTCGACAATGCTTTTGTCATACTAAATTAATAATTAAAATTCTCATAAACAATATCATTCAATTGTTTATTAAATTAAAATAATAAAATTAATTTATATTAGACGTATCAATGTTTATCAATTTATAATTTAAATTATTTTTTCGTTTTTTTCAGGAACTTTGTAATCGACCTATTTTTGTCAGCGACACACCAACACAATTTGATGTAATACCTGGAAAAATGGGTAATTTAATAATACAAATAAAATATTAATCATCATTAATAATTAATTTTTATAAATATAAATTTTTAATACAAAAATGATTAATTGTAAAATTGATATCTAGATTTTCATATTATGAAAATTGAATAAAACTTCCTACTTTCTATATTGCATTATGACACTCTTATTATATTTATATTATGGTTAATAATATCAAAAATAAAATACATCGTTTGCCATAATTAAATACTCGTTTATTCCAAGTATTAAAAATTAAAAAAAATAATTTATTTATTAATTTTTATTGTGACAGAATACATGCCCCCCAGTGAAAGTGTAGAAAAAAAATTATTAATAATAATTGAATGAGAAAAAAAAATGTATAGAAATGCTAATAAATAAAAAAAAAAAAAGGGAAAATATATTTATAAATCTTCTATAAATGCAAACACATATGAGTTGTATTTTATTTTTAAATTCACATATTGGTTTCGCTTGGTTAACAGCAAAACTCACTGACCAAATCGTAATTATATTAATTTAATAAATCTATGATATTTATTTTTTTCAATTCAATAAATAGCAAATAATAAAAAATCGAAATCTTGTACAATACGATAGATATTTTTCAATTTAAAAAAAAAAAAACAATAGTAGCCTGCAGATGTATAAATATGTCATGGAAATTACAAAATATCAAATCGAAAAAAATTATCGAAACGAAATACTCAATTGATTGATTATAGATTTTTTTTAATTGACAATATTTCCCACAATATTTTGAATTTAAACTATTATTTTTTAAACTAGTTTATTCAATTTTTTTTTGTTTATTATTAATATTATTATTTATACGTTGATCAACGATGTGAATAAAAATATAATGTGACTCGATGTCTTGCTTAACTTGTTCATAATACCTTGTTAAAAAAAAAAAAAATTTAGTGAAAGTGTTTTATTTCCGAGTCACCACAAGTCTACGTTGTTTATTAGTTCAAAAAGATATATTGAGATAACATTGATTATCATAATTATTTAATATACTTTTGATTAAATATTATGAAAAAAAAAAAGTCAATTTATTTTTAATATTAAATCATACTTGATATTTATTATAAAAAAAAGTATTTAAATTTTTTTTTTTTCATTTAGAATTAATTATTTTTATAGTTGTTTTTAGTTTGTATGAATAAATTATAATTATTAATTTGTATTTATATATAAATAGATTTTTTTTTAAATATACTTTTAGTTTGTTCTTTTTTTGTAATTGTTTTGATGTTTTTTTCAGGTGATAAATGGCTTGTATCTTGTTTGGGTGTACTTCATTTGAGCAAAGGATTATTTTATCGTGTTGTACCAGCTGATCAGGGTTTTGGATCAACTGGTGAATCATCTGAAATACCAACAAATGATTATACTGGTGTATTTCGTTTTCGTCTTTGGTGGTGTGGCTCATGGGTCGAGGTACTTGTTGACGATCGTCTTCCTGCTGTTCATGGCAGACTTGCATTTGTACAAAGTCGTCATAGTGATCAATTTTGGCCTGCTCTACTTGAAAAAGCATATGCAAAGTTAGTCATTCAATTTAAAATTCTAATAATTATATCACAAATCATAAATTTAATTTTTTTACAAATTGCCTTGTTCTTTTTTCCATTGACAAATTAAATAAAATAGATAATAATTTATAAAATTTATATTCTAATTATTATTTTAAAAATATATTTATGCATTTTTCTTTTACACTTATGCATTATTTATTTGAATACATAAATTTATTTTATTAAATAGTTAAACAACAAATTTTGTTACTCTTATAATAAAACAGGCTAAGATAGTCTGAAGAAAGAGATTCCTCGAGGTTCGTGAACATGAAAAAGAGAAAATAAAATATAAACATCATGAAAAATAGGATAATACGTATAAAACAGCCTTGGAATTGTAAAAAGTTTAACTCTTACAGTATCCCACCAGTTTCTCCTTCTATAAAAAAAATAATAACTTTTTTTTTTTTTTACATTATTCCCTCTCTCAGCCAAGGGCCCACTAAGACCCACTAAGACCCCGTCTATTCCTCGTTCACCAATCACAACTCTTTACCACTGGGTACTTTTTTTTTTTTTTCAAATAATTTTTATAAGTTTTTCCAACTAATATCATTCAACAAAAATTTATAATATTTAACTTTTCAAAATCAAGCTTTATTTTTCCATAAAAATAATACTAAATAAAAAAAAAATAAACAATCTATAAATAATAATATAAATCGAAAAAATATATTTAAAAATAAATCTATGAATTATTTAAATAAAATACATAAAACATTTATAAAAAAAGAAAAAAAATTGATGATCAACAATAAAAAGATGTTGAACTGGTTTTTTTTTTTTTTCATTTATTTATTTATTTAATAAATTTTTTTTTATTATTATTATTTTTTTGCTATAACCCCACGGCATTTCTGCAACTTGTCCTTCCGCCTCGACCGGTCTTTCGCGTGCTTTTATCGTCCTGAGAAGAGTCCAACGATCCCCAATCAACTTTGTCGTTTTTTTATCATTTTTTTTTTCATACATTTTGTAAATAACTTTGAATTTACTGGTATTACAGTGTTTATTATACTTGCTAAATATAAATTACTTCCGACAATAATAATAGTATTATTTATTATCACAAAGAATAGAAAAAAAAAAAAATTGTTAAATAATTTTTATTTACTTTTTTAAATGGTTTATTTTGATAAATTTATTTATTTTTTTATTGACCTTGGTAATGATAAAGCAATTATCCAATTTATTTATTTACAAATAGAAAGTTGATGGTAATCTGTATATTCCAACAGATGTAATTTAAAAATTTCTTTACTAAATTTTTTTTTTTTTCCTCAGAGAGTCATTAAAAAAGATACAAATGTAAATTTTAAATTTGTATTATATTGATATTTAAAAATAATATAGATGTATATATTTGAGGCAATATATTTATGATTTCTAAAGATAATAAAAAAAAAAATAATTCAAGTTTCACACGCTCATCTTTAAGTATAATCAAATGAAAGTTCCTCATCGATGACACAGAATCCTTGTTTAAAACTAGTTAAAGAAAATTAAATGAAAAAAATAAAATAATAGATCCGGCCAGTTTCCTAAAGTGTTGCTGTTTTTATTATTATTTTTAATTTGTGTTTACTTAAGTCTCATAGAAAGCCAATTCTTTCAGCTTCTTGACTTGATCATCAGCTCATTCAGCGCGTGTATGTAATGCAATGCTTACACGTATGACCACCAAGATTTCCATTAGAGAAAACACTTCAATTTATTTCTTCGAGCGTCACGTTCACGCTATGAAGTTTTTTTTTTTTTTTTCATTTTTCTTCATGCGAAAAAAGCTAAAGAAACGTTAAAAAAAAAAATAAAAACTCAACAGAGAAAGAAATAAATAAAAAAAAAATTATTTCAAACAGACAATTCAGCTTTCACCAGGATTGCTGAGTCAAATTGACTCCTCCCAACTTATTTTGACTCAATTTTTTTTCTTTCAAATATTCACTGAGTTATTTAAAAAAAAAAAATAATTTCTCTATGCTTGGATAATTATTCTTATTGATTTTTTGATTTATTTGTTTTTAAAATTATCAATGAGTTAAATAAATTTTTCAAAAATATAATTAATTTTTTTTAAAACTAATTTTTTAATTTCGAAATTTAAAAAATTTACAAATGGTGTTGAAAAAATATATAAATCAAAAATACAATCAACGGATATTGGTCAACTTGTGAAGTGCAAAAAAATAAATAAATAAATAAATAATTTATTCAGTACACGTTTTATACTTGCATTTAAAATTTGCATATATTTATTTGTACAGAGATTTTACTTTCACTGATGTCATTTTGTGATGACCATGGTTAAAACAATTTTTTTATTCTTTAAATCGAAAGTAATGTAATTTCTCAATTGAACTTGGCTTAAAAAAAAAAAAAATAATTCCTAAAAAGACAATTTACATTGAAATTTTTTATCTATTAAATAATATAAAATGAAATATTTTTTATTTCCAGATTGCATGGATCATATGAGGCATTAAAATACGGTACATTGCTTGATGGTTTGTCTGACTTGACAGGTGGTATAACCGAGAGTATTGCAATACGTCAAGATCCAACAGCTTGTGGTAGAGCTCTGACAAAATTACTTGACATGACCTCACTCATTACCTGTACTGTCAACAACAATAATAACAATAATAATAATAATAACACACATCAACAACAACAACAGCAACAACAACAAATACGTTCAACAACTGAAAAATTAGCAAATGGTATTCAAATGGGAATAAATTATCGTCTCTATGCAATTGAAAGGGTGAGACTTGGAAAAAAAAAAAAATTAGAAAACAATATATAAATTTAATATTAATTTAATAATTTTTATAAACAGGTGGAAACATTCAGTGGTGAGGCTGTACAGTTGGTTAAATTGAGAAATCCATTGGGACCAGGTGGTGAATATATTGGAGCATGGGCAAGAGGTAGTCTTGAATGGGATGAAGTACCAGTTATCGAAAGAGACAGATTAGCTGTTAGAAATATGGCAGAAGGAGAATTTTGGTAAAATTAATATTTCATTTATGTTTTTATGTATTTATTTGATTTTAATTATGTAAATTATTTTGTTTTTTTATTTAGGATATCATACTCGGATTTTATAAAAACATTTACACATTTAGAAGTTGTTCATCTTGATGCTGAGACTTCGAGAGATGAGCCTTCATTACACAGTAAACATACATGGCAAATGAAATTGTATCAGGGCAGTTGGAGACGAGGTGTTACTGCTGGTGGATGTAGAAATAATCAAGGTATTAAATTAATTTATTTTACTATTTCTATCTTTTTAAATAACTTTTTTTTTATTTTTTATTTTAGATACTTTTCATATTAATCCACAGCTTCACTTGATACTGAGTGATATGGAAGAAATAATTGTGTCTTTAAATCAGCACTCAATAATGGAACCAAAAGTAATTATTAAATTTATTTTAATTGAAATTGAAATATATAATTTTATGATTTTTTGTTATTTTTATTAAGGTCATTGGATTTACAGCATATACATTGCCAAAAAATAATACTGAAACAATTGATCGTCAATTTTTTAAGAAAAATAAATCACTTGTTAATTCACAATATACAAATAGTCGACAAGTAAGTCATAGATGTTTATTAGAACAAGGTGGTTATCTTTTAATTCCAACGACATTTGAACCTGGGCAAGAAACAAATTTTACACTTCGTGTTTACAGTAGTAAACCTCTTAAATTAAAGTAATTAAAAATTTTCATAGTTACTATAAATTATATCATTGATAAATCATGTAAATTATTATTTTATATATTTTTTTGTTTTATAGATTATTGGATACACCACCAACGTTAGTTAAATCTGCAATAATAAAAGCACCAGCATTAGAAGGAAAAGGTTTTTCTCAATATGAAGCTGTTTTTCTTCAACTTGCTGATGAACATAAGACAGTTAATGCATTTGAACTTCAAGAATTACTTGAAGCTTGTCTTCCAAATGGTTATTAAAAAATTTAACTTGAATAATTTATCATTTATCATTAAATAATATAAATTATTTAATTTTATTTTTAATTATTTTTTAGATTATATTAAAAGCTGTGCTTCTATGGAAGCTTGTCGTCAAGTAGTTCTCACAATGGATGTATCCTTTTTTTAAATAATTATTTCGAATTTAAAAAACAAAAATGTTATAGTATTTTAGTGTTATTTTTCTTGACTTGACTTGATGTTATTTGATAAATAGAGTTCTGGTAATGGGAGGCTTGAGTTTAATGACTTCAAGGATCTCATGTGCAGCCTCAAGTACTGGCAAGCAGCCTTTAAAAATCATACAAAAGAAAGGACTGGTATTCTCAAGGCTGAAAGATTACGCGATGCTTTACTTGAAGTTGGTAAGATGATTGTAATTTTATTTTAGCAATGGCTTTGTTAAATTTTATTACCCAAAATACAGACCACATTTTATCATATTTATAAGGACTTTTTTTTATTTTTAAAATTACTTTTTCTTGTTTTAGGTTTTCAGCTGAATACAGAAGTTTTGGCTGTTTTAATATTGAGATACATGAGAAAAGATGGTACACTTAGATTTGGTGATTTTGTCTCTGCAATATTACATCTTAGTGATGCTTTTGGTAATTTTATAACAAAAATTTATTAAAAAATAATTTACGTAATTTAAATCAAGCTTTGATGGTTTTTATATTTTTTTTTTTCAGCTATTTTTGAGGGCAAGGATCCACTGCAAAATGGTAGCATAAAATTAACATTGTCAGAGGTTAATAATTTATTAATAAATATAAATTTAATATTGAGCTATTGACAATTTATAAAATAATGTTTTAATTTTTTTTCAGTGGCTACGATCAGCTTTGATGTGTTGATTTATATTCATCTATAAATTGTAAATAGTTTTTAATTATTATCAAAAAGAAATATCTATAAAAAAAATTATGAAAGCCATATTGAATAATCAACAATCTTTTCTTTATCTTTTATTGTATAATTTAAAAGTGATTGTTTTTCTTTTTTTTTCTTTCAACTTGTTGATTAATTTTTTATTTCTATCATTAATTTTTAAATTATTGTAAAAAGTATAATAAAGTTTAATAAAGTATAATATTTTTGTTTACAATTTAATATTTGTATTGTTATTTAATTTTAAATATAATTTTTTAATTATTACTTTTGTCAGTAGAAATTTTTAATTCATTTAATAGAAACTATTGTTTATTTTATTAAATGAATTAAATGGTTTGTTCAAACAGATAATTTTTAATAATAAAAAAAAATTAAATTATTTATTGTTTAAATTTTTTACACTTCCATGATGGTTTTTCTTCTAATCCAATCGAAACATTACTCCGCCCATTATCGAAAACAGCGGAAAAATTTAAAATCCATAAATTAATATTTTTCTTTTTTACCATTTTGAAAATAAATTACAATTAATTTATTTGATTAAAAAGAAAAAAAGGTATACTAATTGCTTTTTCAATTGTTTATAATTATTATTTCAGTATTATTTATACATATATTTTGTCTAGAGAGTGTAAATTATGCGCCACGACTTCCTCAAGTGACGTGGACTCAGAGGTTAGGTTTGTTATTCTAGTTGGCAGATGATGTTACAATTACAACACAATTTATATGTTATAAATTTATTCATACAACAATTTTAATAAACAAATTAATAATTTAATCAACCTACAATAAGGCCTATCTAATCCACAAATATGTTTGAAATATCAGACACACAGAGTAAGTATTTAATTTATCTAATTTGACATAAATTTACATCAAAATAAACAACAAAATAAAAAAAAAATCAATTAGAAAAATATGCTAATAATCAATATGTTTTGTTTAAAATTAGAAATATAATTAACCTGTTAATATAAATTAATTAATGATGAATATTAAATAATTAAATTAATAAATTTATTTATTTTAGAAATCGGAGTTGGCCTTGCTGGCTTTGGAATGTTTTTCTTGTTCCTTGGTGTTTTGCTGTTGTTTGACAAGGGTCTTCTTGCCATTGGAAATGTAAGGCACCATCATCATCAATTTAAAATAAATAATATTGAATAAAAATAAACAATAATTAATGAATTATTTTATAATTTACAGTTGTTGTTTATATCAGGACTTGGATGTGTCATTGGACCAAAACGTACATTCAGCTTTTTCTTTCAAAAACATAAATTAAAAGGAAGTTTGGCATTTCTTGGTGGTATTGTTATTGTTTTAATTGGATGGCCAATTGTTGGTATGATCATTGAAACATATGGTTTTGTTATTTTATTCAGGTATGTGTTTTAAAAAAATCTCAATTAATTTATTCAGTTTTTATTTATTGTTTTGTTAATTAAATTATCAAATTATTTACAGTGGATTTTTACCAGTTGCTGTTAATTTTTTGAGAAGAGTTCCAATATTAGGAACATTCTTAAATATGCCAGGAGTCAGTAAAATATTAGACATGATTGCTGGAGATTCCAACAGGACAACTGTATGACCATAATTAATAATAATTACAATTAATTAATTAACAATTAAACAGCACTGTAAATATTGCAAAAAACAACTTAAAAAATGCACTCAGTCATACAAAATCATTTCACCTAAAATGTCATCTCTTATAAAGTTGATTTTTTATTATAGAAAAATTTTTCTTTTACTTTTTGTGTCATTCCATTTACACCTGAGTGTTTAAATATATAAATTACAATTAACAATTAACACGACTATTGTCAAGTAATAATTAAAATGCCCATTAAGTGTATTTAATTTATAAAACAATTATTTAATCAAAAGAAATAACAAAATATATTATTGTACAATAATCAAAGATTCATATGTACGTACTTTGTAATTTAATTGAAATAGACAATGATTTAGTTGAGATAAAAAAAAAAATATTTATCAAAATAAATGTTAAGTAAATTAATTATATAAAAAGCTAGATATTGATTAATATTCCTAACAAAAAAAAAAAAAAAATTATAATTGTTTCAGAGTTAACAAGCAGACTGATGGCCTTTGAAAAAAAAAAAAATTCTTTTATCATTAAATAATTTATTGTTATTTTATTTATTACCCATTTTTAATTTATTATTTAATTTCAGATAAAATAGACCATTAAAATAATTTGAAATGATAATTTTTTTTTTTAAATTAGTCAATAAAAAATTAAACTCTTGGTGACCTCAATTTTGTGAACTTTGAATAGAGTAACTTGTTGAAAAAAAAAAAAAAAAGAAACAGCTTTAAATTTAACCCAACAATAGAAAAATTTATTGAGCAAATTTTTCTATAAACAAATTGAAAAAAAAAATTAATTAATAAGGTTTTAAATAAAGTACAAATTTACTATTAATTGTTTTTTATATTTTTTTATATTTATGACATTTTTATCTGCATACATCCTAACATGAACAGAAATCAGATGCATAACATTAATTTTAATCGTTTCAATTATTAATTTTAAATAATAATTTATCTTACACATTGTTGTTCTGGAGTGCGAAGTTTAATTAATTTAATTTAAATTAAACCCTCTAAACATGATATTAATAAATCATTAATTCGTTTTATAATTATTTATCGTTGATCGTAATTTTATAATATTCAAATTATTACGAATTAATATTCTACAATGGGCCGAGAGTTTATTGAACAAGGGCAGCCCAGGTCTACGCACCCCGTCATCGTCGTCGATTGATGTTACATTTGTTTGTTTGTTTGTTTTTTTTTCAAGTTTTGTGTTTATTAATTAAAAAAAAAAAAATAATTTACACGTCCCTATTATGATTTGTCAATTAAAATTATTAATACCCCAATATTTTTTTACTTTCTTATTAATTCATCTTAAATTAATCCCGTTTATATTTTATAATTTAAACTAGAAAAAAAAAAAAAAATTAATAATAATAACGAGATCATGCATTTGGATGATTAAAACATTGTCTAGTGTGTTATTATTTTTCTTTTATTTTTTTTAGTCTTTGAGGATGAAGGTATAGTGTGTCTCTCTCTCGATGTTATTTATTTTTTTTAAAGATCTTATTTGGAACGTTTGAGGATGAGGAAATTATAATTTTGTTTTTTTGATGAATTAATTGATGTTGTTATTATTATTTAAAACTTCTTAAAGAAGATTTTTAATTTCGTCATAGAGTACCAAGACAAGGGCACCACCAGTACCACGAAGAACATTGGAGAATGCACCCTTGAAGAATGCAGAGCCACCTTCTGTTCTGTAGATTGTACCCCAGCAGTGCATGGTGCTCTTGTAGAGCATTTCACTTTGTGCACGTCCAGATTGCATCATCATACGTCTACGTACTGTGTCAAATGGATATGACATGATACCAGCAACTGTTGTTACAACCTAAATAATTAAAAATTAATTATTAGAAAATTATATAATTATAAATGATTCATAAAGTATAAATTGAATGAGATTGATAATTTTAATTACCTGTGCAATACCCCATGAAACAAGGAATGGAGTTTTCTTTGGGTCTGGAAGCATACCACGAGCGGTATCATAGAAACCAAAGTATGATGCACGATAGATAATGATACCCTGGACTGATACACCAAATCCACGGTAAAGACCAGTAAGACCATCAGACTTGAAGATTTTGGTCAAACAGTTACCAAGACCAGTGAATTCACGATCACCACCAGCTTTACCAACATCAGCAGCCAATCTATAAAATGAATCAACAAAGTAATGATTATTATACTTGCACAAGATAATTGTGTTTATTTTTCTTATTGATTTGTCATTTATTATTTACCTTGTTCTTGCAAAATCAAGTGGGTAGACAAAGCAAAGTGATGTTGCACCAGCAGCACCACCAGATGCAAGATTACCAGCGAAATAACGCATAAATTGAGTATTTTTGTCAACACCACCAAGGAAAACTTGCTTGTATTTGTCCTTGAATGCAAAGTTAAGTGCTTGAGTTGGGAAATAACGGATAACATTGGCCATGTTACCACGCCAAAAACTAGCGAAACCTTGTTCTTTTGGGATACGGACGAAACAATCGACCATTCCTGTAATTAAAAAAAAAGGCATTCATTAATTAACATGTTTATTTTTTATTATTAAAATTATCCTGATAGCCACGTTGTGATTCTAACCTCCAATGACATTTCAAAATGGCTGCCTTAATTGGCCAAAAAAATTCAACAATTATCATGATTTTAAAACAAATTGTCTTTCTATAACAAACAATCAACAAATTGTTGGAATAATATCTACAAAGGTACAATGTCAAGCCAACAATGGCAAGTTACATAAAGAGCTGCAGAATTTAACAAATAAAAAAAAACAGAATTCAAAGATCTTGACGTACATGACCTCGTTTAACATCCAAAAAAAAAAAAAGAAAAAAAATCATGACACTGACTCAATTTATTTTGTCACATGTTCAAGTATTTTTATTTTTTTTTTCAGCAAGTCTTACGAGGTCATCCACCACGTCGAGGACTTTGAATATTTAATTTAAAAAAATTGGAAAAAAAGCTCATTACATAAGACTGATTGTTAAATTAATATTTTGAAATGAATATAGGGGTTGATTTATCAAGGTTTCAATGAGTTTATATAATCAGGTTTATGTAATACATATTGTCGGGTCGTGGCGTGGATCGATTCATGATGCGGTCCAACATGGCCGACTTCTCGTGATTAATGGCATGAGGCCGAGGGTCCATTAGACAATTAAAATAATTTTTTCTGGAATTTTTTTCAAGTACTTACCCTTGTAACGTTGGTCTTCTGCAATTTGCTTGGAGATGTGTTGTACTTGAAGAAGTAATTTAACACGTTCAATTGGTGCTACAGCAGTTTTTGAAATTGCTGCTGATACACCACCAGCAATAAAATCCTTAGCAAAGGCAACGGGATCAGCAAGTCCTGACATTTTGATTGTTTTTTTAGTTTTTTAACTTTTCTTTTAAATAATGGGATGAAAAAAAAAATGGAGTGTTCTCCAATTTTATTAAATTTATAAAGGTGTGGCGTTGACGCGCGCTTAACGACGAGTGATCGAGTTGGAGCAAGATGAGTTGGTGTTCTTCTCGATGATGACGGCTTACCCTCTCTCCTCTAATTATAAAATGCGCTGATCACGTGAAATTTTATCTGCGCATGTGTTACAAACTTCAGTTTGCTTTGTGAATCGTATTCTAATAATTAAAATAACATAATATTTATTATTATTTTCAATGTCAAATCATTGATACTATCTTAATTTAGGATTTACTATTCATTTTTATCAATTAATTCAAATTATTTTTGCTAGTTTTTGTAAATTCTTATTTGACATTTAAATCTCTATTTTTTACCGCTTATTTTTATGGAATTTTATTTATGGAATTGGACTATTCAGGGATAGGTTGAAAGTCAGGGTCGTGTTTCTCTATTCGGAATGCACGGATCATCCCCCAGATGACCCAATTTTTTATTGCAAATATATATATTGTTTTTTTAATTTTAATTCTAATCACATAACAATATTATTTTTTTTTTAACTTCTATTTTTGACTTGGAATTTTTAGTTTGTCAATATTCAAAATATACATGTGTATCTAATTTTTTAATCAGTGTTATCAATTATTTTTAGGTGTTTTCTCTCTCTTTTTATTTTACAATTTTTAGGGCATGCGCAAAAAAAAAAATGAAAATGTCCACCATTACCCGGGAATTTTCAATAAATTACATATTTTTTTTGTGTTCGTTACATAAATGAGAATTAAAATTGATAAATTATCTAGAAAAAAATATTTATTTGGATTATTTTATATATTTTTTAATTGTTTAAAATAAGGAAGAAATAATTTGGTTTGACTTTCGACCATGAGAAGAGTAGAAGACAAGGTCAGATAACATTGGATTATTTAAAAATCGGTCAACGGGACACATGACAAATAAATTTATTACGTAATCATTGGCAATTGTCCCAACAAATCGTCACACAAAAATTTCTAAGCCACAAGATTTTCTAACAAGACTCGCAAGAGTTCAATGAAGCAGTCGTGAAAATTTTTTTATTTATTTTTCTTTCATTCTTTTTTTTTTCTGCAATTATTTGGTATTTTTTTATTTTCTTTCATCAGTTTGTCAATGTAGCCTTGGAATATATCGAAAAAATTTATTTTTAGATACTCTAATAAGCGTATGGCTTGTACATTAGAGGAAGAGATAATGGACCTTGTTAAAAACGAGACTAATGCCAAATAAAAATTATATCAAAATTATAAATAATAAAAAAAATAAAATAACTATCTTGGCAGTTGGGGGGTTTTTTTTGATATTTTAAACGATTAAATTGTGATGATATTTATTTCACGAAAGAATTTTTATGTATTAGGTGTCTGGTAATTTGATAGACCTTGTAAAACGATCAATTATTTGCATTAAATTACAATGAATATTGATTTATCAAAAAATATATATAAAATACCTTTAAATTGAATTAAAACATAACCTCAACTTGAATGACTTAAAAAAATATATAAATACTTGAATTAATTGTAAACTTTATCACTGATTATTAATAAACAAATTAATATAATTAAACTTTATTAATATTTTGCAAAAAATATATATTTTGACATATTTTTTTTTTGAAAAAATTGAATTGTCAAATGTTGGAATTTATAACTCCTGCCATCTTTCATGTTTCTCGTCAAGCTTGCAGGAAAATAAAAATGGCTGTCAGCCGGAAAAAAAAAAGAATTGTTTTTTTTTTTCTCCTGTCAAAAACAATTCATCCGTGTTTTTTTTTTTTCTGTCAAATGTCATAGTTTAATTTGATTGATATTTAACTTTGAAGATAATTAATTTTCTTTGATTAATTGTTTGACAATCCATTGTTGTTTTGATAAAATTAAAATGACATTATTGTGATCTATTTTTATTCAACAAACAAAAGGAATCATTGACATCACAGGTTACAAATATATAATCTTGTTTATTTTTTTTTTTATCAGCCATCTACAACGCAATTACAAAAACAAAAAATCTCAAAAATTTAATTTAAATAGATGATTATAGATTAATTAATTAAACATGATTATCATTTTCGAATGTAATTATATTATTAAAATATCCTATGACCTAAATACAATAATTATTATTTAATGTCATTAAATAAAACATAGCTTATCTATTCAAGATAAACTTTATCAAAATAATCAACTATTTTTCTTTGTTTAGAAATGAATTATTAATGACAACAAAAATGTTTCCTGAAATTGAGACATCAATTGAAAATATGAACGAGAGTAAGTAATTTAATAATACAAATGAAGCCTCATTTAAATAATAATAAAAAACAATTTTATTTGATAAATCAATTTGTTTTTTGTAAAGGTGGTGAGAATCAACCTGATGATAATACCCACACTGGTAAGTACATAACATGAGCATTAACGTCATTTCAATGTCACAAAACCACGTGTTATTATCAGACAAATGCCAAATGCAACGTAATAATTAAATTATTATAATATGCTAAAAAAAAAATAACATGTATATAATTGGTATTTTTAAGTATTGAATAACTTGAGGGCTTCATTGTCCAGTAGTTGAACTTGATCTTGTTGTATTTGTCTGTTGTTTGAATAAAAACATGTGTTAATAATTTATAATCAATAAAATTATGAAAATATATTCAAAAATTATGTTTTTTACATCATCATCATCATCATCAACATCATCAGAACAAAATGAGGGAAGATCAATTGGACAAAATGATGCACCAATTGATTCTGCTACTGATACAATTGCACCATGTCAAGAATCATTGACAACTCATGGATCTGTTCAAGTTGAAAAAAGTGATGTTGCTAGTATTTATACAGCAAGTACATCTGTATCTGGATATGGTAAATAAAATTAGCTATTTATAATGTTGAGTGAAATATTCAAGTGTTGATTAATTTAATTTAATTTTAGAATCAAGTTCAAGTAGAATGAGTGCAATAACAGTTTTATTACCTTGGGGTGCTCAAAAAGAAACAATAAAACCTCAACAAATTGAAGATCTTGATCTTCGTCCAGGTGAATATGTTATGCGTACATTATTTGCTGATTTTGCAAGTCAAGCAGAACGTAAAATTGAAGCAGTTATGATAGAAACAGAAAAACCATTATCAAAAGTACTTCAACGTGGTGAAGATTCACAATTTGATCAGTTATTATTAGCATTTGGTACTGTTGCTGAGCATTGTTTACCATCAATATTACGTGCATTATTTAAATGGTATGAACGTCAATTAGTTGAACAAGCTAGTGAAAAAAAAGTATCTGGTAAAGAAGATCAAAAAGGTAAATCAATAATGTCATCAATAGTATCTGGTTCAGTTGAAACAGTTGAAAAACCAGAAGCTGATTTATTACAAGAACGTCGTGATTTAGCTGTTGAATTTATATTTTGTTTAATGTTAATTGAAATATTACGACAATTATCATTTCATCCTGGACATGAAGATATTGTTAATGACATTGAAAATATATCATTTAAACATTTTAAATATCGTGAAGGTATACAAAATGAACCAAATGCAATAAATATACATATTATTGCTGATTTATTTGCTGAAGTTATTGGTGTATTAGCACAATCACGTTTTTTAGCTGTTAGAAAACGTTTTATGATTGAACTTAAAGATTTAAGATCAAAAGAACCAGGACCACATACAACACAATCAATAATATCATTATTAATGGGTATGAAATTTTTTCGTGTTAAAATGGTACCAATTGAAGAATTTGAAGCATCATTTCAATTTATGCAAGAATGTGCACAATATTTTTTAGATGTTAAAGATAAAGATGTTAAACATGCACTTGCTGGTTTATTTGTTGAAATATTAGTACCAGTTGCTGCTGCTGTTAAAAATGAAGTTAATGTACCATGTTTAAAAAATTTTGTTGAAATGTTATATTCAACAACATTAGATATGTGTACTAAATCAAAACATAGATTAGCAATATTTCCATTGGTAACATGTTTATTATGTGTTAGTCAAAAAACTTTTTTCTTACAAAATTGGCATTATTTTTTGGCAATGTGTTTATCACATTTAAAAACACGTGATACTAAAATGTCGAGGGTTGCACTTGAGGCATTATATCGTTTATTATGGGTATATATGATTAGAATAAAATGTGAAAGTAATTCAGCAACACAAAGTCGTTTACAAAGTATTGTTAATTCATTATTTCCAAAAGGTTCAAAAGCTGTTATGCCAAGAGATACACCATTAAATATATTTGTTAAAATAATACAATTTATTGCACAAGAAAGACTTGATTTTGCTATGAGAGAAATTGTATTTGATTTATTATCTGTTGGTAGACCAGTTAAAATTATATTAACACCAGAAAGAATGAGTATTGGTTTACGTGCATTTCTTGTTGTTGCTGATAGTTTACAACAAAAAGAAGGTGAACCACCAATGCCAAGAACAATGGGTGTATTACCATCTGGTAATACAATGAGAGTTAAAAAAACATTTTTAAATAAAATGTTAACTGAAGATACAGCGCGATCAATTGGTATGTCATCATATTTTCCACATGTTAGACGTGTATTTGTTGATATATTACGTGCACTTGATGTACATTATGGACGTCCATTAATGATGACAAGTACACAAAATTTTAATAAAGAACCAGATGAAATGATAACTGGTGAAAGAAAACCAAGAATTGATTTATTTCGTACATGTGTTGCTGCTGTACCACGTTTAATACCAGATGGTATGACTGGTGCTGAACTTGTTGATTTATTATCACGTTTAACAGTACATATGGATGAAGAATTACGTGGTCTTGCATATCAAAGTTTACAAACATTAGTATTAGATTTTTCTGATTGGCGTCATGATGTTATACTTGGTTTTACACAATTTTTAATACGTGATGTGCAAGATACATTTCCACAACTTGTTGATAATGGCTTAAGAATGTTATTACAATTATTAACATCATGGAAAAATTCTCTACTATCACCAAATACTAGAACCAAAGAACAAAATGATAATAATCGTATTTTAAATCAAAGAACTGATGCTCATAATAATAGCAACAATAATAGCAGTAATAAAAAAAATGATAATATTAATATTGGACAAAAAAATGAACAAATAACAAGTGTATTTTATCTTGTTGAAGGTTTTGCACTTGTTATGTTATGTAATTGTCGTTTATGTCCGCGAAGAATTGCTGTACATATATTACGTGAAGTTAAATTATTATTAAAAACCATTGGTAATATTGAAAATCAACATGAACAATCAGTTATTGATGTTATTGATGCAACATGTCCATTAGCATTAGAAAAATGTTATCATATGTTACCACCAGCTGAAAAAGCTGCTGCTGCAATGACATCAAATGTTGATTTATTATGGATTGCTGAAAGAAGTTCATGTGTATGGACTGCTGGTTTTCATGATGAAAATAGTACTAAAAGTTCAAGTTTACTTAATTTAAGTGGTGCTGATCCATGGAGTACTTGTTTATTTACATTTTTAGAAAGAAATAAAGTACTTAGTTTATGTCCAACAGCAACTGCACATTCATGGCCAATTGTATTCAATAGAATTAATTCTTTATTTACTGTTGTTGATCCAACGTAAGTTTTTTATAGATCATTTTTTTTTTTAGCTATTTTATTTTATGAATATTTATACATGTTTTTTATTATAGACCAGTTAATGATAATCGTGCATCATTGTTAAGAAGTTCAACAGCTGTTAAAAAACCAATTAATGAGAGAGATGTTTATATGCATATTTGGAAAAATTATTTAACATTTGGATATCGTGTTGTTCCACCAATACCCAGTCCAATAATACGTTGTGCAAGTCCAGATTTAAGTCTCAGGTAATTTATTTAATTTATATTTAAAAAAAGAAAAATTAATTTTAATTATTAACAACATGAATGACTCATAGATTTCTGCATTGATTACTAACAATTTTAAAAAATATAAAAAAAAAAAAATTGATATTCATTGGTGCTGGGTTTTTTTTCATTAATTATGATTTTATTTTTCTTTATACTTTTATAATTTATTTTTTATTTAAAAACTCATCATCAAGTTTAGCAAATTTTTATATTTTCATTAATTTTTAATTTAAAACTTGCACTGCATCTCAAGGCGCATGGGTGTCTAGAATATAATTTAATATAATTTTTAATTATTTTTTAATTTTCAACTTTTAATTTTTACAATATAAAAGATAGTAATTATTTATTAATTAATTTTTTTTTTTTTGATAAGAAACATAACAAAGTAGTTAGTTGATAATCTATTATTTATATATTTTTTTAAAAAATTATTTAAAACTTTAAAATACATAAAAAAAAAAAAAAATATAAACGACCAAATTTAGTGGTCAGCATACGGTGGAGTTTGGTGTATTATGCATGAGTAAGGAGTTGAGTCAAAGTCTGGAGAATCTCGGTGGGGCACATACCCTACCGGGACGTTTTTCTGTACCTTCAATATCAGGAATCTACACCAGGCATAAACGTACCAGGTGAGCGAATAATAAACCCACCAAAAAAACAAACAAACAACAACAAAATTAACTTGAAAAATATTTTAAAAAACTAAATAACAAAAAAAAAACATTAATACTGGATAATTAAATGGTCGTTAATGCACTGGGTTTTTAAAAATTAATCAAATGTTTTTTCTTTTTTTTTTTTATAAATATTTATATGAATGCTAAATGTTAATTTTATTATCTCTCTGTCTCAATGTTGTAATTTGCTATGTACTTTATTACTGCACTTTTAATAAATATATTATTTTATTTATTTACAATAATGAAAAATAACAATCACAAGTAAAATAATTAATTGACTTTACAGAGAGTTAGAAATTGATAAATCAATTTTATTAAATAATTTGGAATTTTATAATTTTTTAGTTCATCACCAGATAGTTTATCAGCTGAAAGAGGTGATAATAAATCACCAGGTACAAATGCAAGTCCAGCAGCACTTTATAAATTAACTGTACCATTATTAAGATGTGAATCTGTTGATGTACGTGATGCTGTTGTTCAAGCTATTGGAAAAGTTAATGCAGATGCTTTAAAGTAATTATTTAATATTGTTTTTTATATTTTAACATTATTTTTTTTTATTATCATGTTTATGAGTTTTTAATGTATATTACTTTTTCATTTAATGATCTTTGAGATATTTATTTGTCTTTTTTATTTTTAGGGATTTAATGGAAGAACTTGTGCCGTATATACGTGAAGCTGTTGATCGTAAACAAGAAAATATGCGTCGTAGAAGACGTAGGGATGCTCTTAGACTTCAACTTGTACGTGTACTTGAACTCGTTGCTGAATATGGAACATTTGGAATATGGTAAAAATATATATATTGTGTTTATTAAACCTCCAAAATACAAAATAATCTAAAATATTTATTTAAAAGAAAAAAAATCACTTCTTGTTTGAAGAAAATTTTTTCAAAATTTACATAATTTCCAAGTTTAAAAAATCTTTTTTTTTTTTCCCTCATGAATATTCTAATAAAAAAAAATTCAATATATTATTTTTTTTCCCATATTCAATATTGTAATTTATTTGTTTTCCTTTTTTTTTAGCCCAGCTGTTTTGGATCGTGAAACACAATCATTACATCCAACATTTGTTGAGTACATTGACGGTGCAAGAATATATCTTGAAAATGAAAATGACAAAGATGCACCATCAGTTCGTGATATTAAATTACATTTTTGTAATTTTATACGTAAAATGATAAAAAGTTTTTCACGTAAGTTTATTATTATAATTATAAAAATTACTATTGTAATTATAATATTTATTTTTAATTTTTAGTTGAAGCTTGTCATTCATTATTAAAACGTGATTTACGTAGAAATTTATTTACCCTATTTGCAACATGGTCTGGTCCATTTGGTAAACCATTAAATAGTTTATCTGCTTGTGATGATGAAAAATCATGTACAGAATTACAATTATCAGCATTACAAGCAATGAGTGGTTTATTATGTTGTGGTCCTTGTTTTAATCCACAATCATTATCAGAAGAGGGTGCAATTTTATATCAATGGTTAGATCTTCTTCTTGCCAGTAAAGATGAAAAGGTATTGTGGCTTGTATTAAATAAAAATATACATTTTTTTAAATTATTTAATTAATTTATTCAACAATTTAATTAGTTTATATTATTAATATTAATTATATTGTTAGATTGTTTATAATTATACATGGAATTTATATTGTAATTACAGATTTATGCACTTGCACGTGAAACAGTTGTTTTACTATTAGAGGGAAATCCAGATATTGGTACATTACTTGATTGGGTTGTTGATAGATGTTACACTGGTCTTCCACAAGTTGCAGATGGTTGTTTTTTAGCATTAGCAACAATATTCAGTGCCAGGTTAATAACAATAATTATATATATACATATTAAATAATAAAAAAATAATTGCTTGTTAATAATTTAATTTGTAAAATAATATTTTTAGGGAATATCCTTGTGATCATTATACGAGTGTTATTAATGTCAGTCTGATGAATACTGGTTGTCCACGAGCACCAGTACAAGATGCAGCATTTCAACTTTTACAACTTCTTGATCAAAGATTTTTTGGTAATATACGTCCATTACCAGCAGCTGAATTAGAAACTGGTAAGTTTTTTTTTTTCTTTTGTTTATTTACAAATTTTGGGATGTTTTATTTATTAAATTTTTTTTCTTTGAATTATTTTTAATTGATAAAGTCTTAAGTTCCTCACCAATATCAGACCATGGTACGTCATAGACAACTGTTCTTTGACGACCCATTGAACTTGATCTTCGAAAATCTATAAATACATCGAAACAAAAATTTATTATTAATATTAAATTCAAATGAAAAAAACATATGACATTTTATTTATTTTTTTTTTCAATTTGGGAATAAACTTTATCGGTATTTAAACAATAAAAAAAAATATATAGGTATTTATATAGACTGTTAAAACATGACTGTAAATATCATAAATCTATTTGAGAATTTCAAGTGGTTTGTTTATATCAAAAATAAAAAGAATAAATTATTCTAAAATTAGAATAAATATTTCAATACTTTTATTAACAAATTATGTATATCGGTTGGTGTTTTAATATTTTGTATTAGATAAATTGTATAATACCATTATTCGATATCGGTCTTGCTGAGTCTAATCTATGTGGACGACGTAGAATAATTCGTAAAACAGCGCTTCGAAAATTTTGTCCACTTGCACAGTAGAGAAAAAAATTTATTCCAAAATTTGTATCAAACAGTAAATTACAAATATGTTGGATTATTATTATTGAACGTGGTGGTTCTTTATCTGCCTGTAAATAAAAAATCAATTGAATTATCATTATTTTAAATTGATCACGTAATTCGAATTTCAAATAGAAAAATACTAAAATGATAATAAACAGTCTTATTTTTTTAATCGTAAATACATTAATCTGTCGATTATGATTTTTATTATTTGTTAGCTATGAAAACAGACAGCTTTTAATAATAATAAAATAGTTTAAATATTTAGTGATGATTTAATAACTTTGATCAACTAAAAAAATAGTAAATTTTATTTTTAATAGTTACAAAATCATAAGCCAATTTTGTAACAAAAAAAAAAAGGATACAAATTGAATTGAATTAATAACGTTTATCATGTTATTCATGTCCCTTAATTTTTTATTTAAGAAAAAAATATTTAAATTTAAAGTCTGTAGACATATTTAAGCCAGAAAAAAAAAATGACTTTTAAATTTACAGCTTTAAATTTACCTTCAAGCATAAATAAATTTAATATAAAATGAATTTATTATATCATTCAATCGTCTCGTAGATAATTGAGATGAAAAATAAAAAGGCTAGGCACTGAAAGACCCTGAAGATATATAAAGTTTCTGCTTTATTTTTTATTTTTTTTCCTTTTTCTCACCCACTATCTTTGGAAAACAATAAGTTGAGGGTAGATTAACCCTTGAAAGCCAGAAAATTACATGGTTAAAACAATTAACTAACGATTAGACATAACGTATGTCAGTATTAAACAATCTCATAAATTTTTTCCAACAAATAAGTTGATTTATCAAATAATTATTATTTTTATATACTATTTTATACTTTTTTTTATCTTTATCTTATTATTTTATTTTTATTCTTGACTTTTATCATCACATTCAATTTAACTTATCTTTTACAATATAAATTTTTATCTCGTAAAACTGTCTGTTAAATAAAACTACAATTCAATTATCATTTTTCAACTTTTATTTCTGCTATTTTTTTTTTTTTTTTCATTTTGTAATTCTCATCCTTTTTTTTTCTCTTTTTTAAATATAAAACTGTCACTAACACTTATGATAAAAGCATCAAACTTTTATTCAAAATCAATTTTTAAAATAAAAAAACAAATAAAATAAAAGTTGAAAAAAAGATTTCGAATAATAAAAATACAAAAAGTTTAATATATTTTTTTTTTCATTTAAAAAAGTAACAGTAAATTTTGTACTATTATTTAAAATTTTCTTTACTTTTTTTTTTGCAATTTCACAGAATGTGAATAACAAAAAAATAGAAAAATAAAACGTGATAAAATTCAAAACTTTTTTCATTTATAGCTCCCTTGAGTGTATTAAAATGTCTCCGTCCCCAAAAAAGCACCAAGGGACGAGACAAATATGAACAAGGGCTTATATTTTTTCTTCAACAACCCTCTCGTTAGTTTTCGATAAGCATTGTCTCCAAATAACAAAACCATAATAAACAAAAAAAAAAAATATATAACCCCATAAAAATTTGTATAAAAAAGAATTTTTTAAAATAGAAAAAAAAAAAAAACTTTAAAGCTCATTCCATCAGTAGTAATAAATTTTTTTTAAGAATTAAAAATTAAATATCTACCCCCTATTAAAAGAAACTTTTAAATTTAAAAGAATAAAAATTCACCCTTTCAATAATAAATAAAAAAAAAAAATTTACCCTAACGAATGAAAAACTTTTGAAATTAAAAAGTTGAAAAATAAAAAATATAGCAATATTTACCTCAAGAAATGCACGTACTCTCAACACATATGCTGGTAAATTAAAGCACAAAAAAACACTTGAAACAATTAATAACATTTTAGTAACTTTTTTTTGTGATACACCATAATTATATAATTTATTTTTCCGTTTTTTAATATTATTTGTTTGATTGTTTCTAAATTGTTCATTACACTGTATTGTTTTATGAATATTTTTAGTTTTAATTAATGTTTTACGTATATTTGATAATTTCCATATTGTTTTAATAATTAAACCATTTAATATAACAATAATACTAAATGGTATAACAAATGTTATAATTGTATCAACAACATTAAATATATTTGCCCATTTTTCCCATTCTTTAACAAGTATACAAATTGTTGTATTTGTTTTAATATCCATTTTAATTGGACTTGAAAACCATAATACTGGACAACATATTATTAAACCAAATAAACTTAATATTATTAATAATATTTTAGCACGTGTTACTGTACACATTGATTGACGTTTTAATGGATAACGTACAGCAACAAATCTTTCAATAGTAAATGTAACAACAAACCATACACTTAAAAAACTACATAATGTTGATAAATATACAAAAAATTGACAATAACCTGGTAAATTAAATATACCAACACCAATTATATTTAACCATGTTATAAATATTGATAATAAAAAAAATGTATCACTTATTGCTAATGCTGATAAGTACCAGCTTGATGATACACGACGCATTTTAGTACTAAAAAAAATATATACCGATAAACAATTACCAAAACTACCAAATAATACAAGCACTGGTGTGTAATAAAATTGTACTGTGAATATTATTGTTTCAATTAAATCTGATTGTGCTGTTTTATTTGCATTATCTTCAGACATTTTATTTCTTTTAAATTAAATTTCGATTGATTAAATTATTTCTTTTTTTTTCGAAATATTTAATGTTAATTGTTTCGTCTGTTTATTAATGCTTTTAATTTACACATTTTTGTTTTTATTTGTGCTTTTATTTATGGTGATGATTTACTGTGGAAAATTATTGAATATAAATATATTTTTTTTTTGATCTTTTTATGAAAATGTTGCCACAGAGTTACCACCTATTTCTGACTATTCTGCAAGTAATATTGTGCTTGATAAAAGCCCGCCTTGTAAAATAATCTTTTAGCTTCTGCGCGTTAATAAAATATATAGAGCTTAAACGAGCTTTATTTATTTTAATTTTTTATTTTATAAAGTTTTAAATATCTCGATGTTTAAATTTACTGGATAATTTTTAGTCAATTTTTTTTTATACATTTAAAGCTTTATTTAATAATTTATTAATTTTTAGTTTCTTTTTTTTTTTTTATAAACAATTATTTTATATTTATCACTCTTGACTATAACACCTCCTACACATAAATATATAAATAATTTTATAAACAATTTATTAGATTTTTTTTTAAATTTTTTTCTTACACTTTTTATAATTTTTTTTTTTTAAGATTGATGTTAATCATTTTGTAAGTATATGTAAAAAAAAATTACCGCGATTATTATTGTTTCAGGTCACGAAATATTTAGATTTATTTTCGCATGTTTTATTGTCCATTTTTGTTATTGTTTTTTTATTTTTATTTTCATTTGATTAATGGATTTTATTTTTATATTTTTTCTTACTTTTTTTTTTCTTACCTTTTCTTAGATATTTTTTTTGTCTTTTTACTTTTTTAATATTTTATATTTTTTTTTTTTGTTACAGGTCATGAGGATATTACCCCAGGTGTTATACCAACTTTATCAGTGTCTGGTGGTCTCAATGGAGTATCAACAAATTCACCACAAAAAGCTGGTACACTTGATGCATTACTTACAAATTCATATTGTCGTAATCAAATGTTTCTTTCACGACAACTTGCCCAGCTTCATCCAGAACTAACAATGCCAATGTTTAGTGGTAAGTAATTATTAAATAAACAAATTAATTAAATTTTAAAAACTTTATTTTCATCATTAAATGTTCTTAAAATAATTCTATACAAAAAAAAAAGCTTACAAACCAACGACGAGCTTTAATAACAATTTCTTTAACATAAAAACTTTGTAGAAAAAAATTAAATTTTCTTCATTGAAAAATAATTCAAAAGGTTTAAATTCAAATATTACTTTTTTAAGCTTTTTTTTTATTTTAATTTATGACCATGAAAAATTAATTTACGAGAAAAAAAATAAAAAAAACCTAATGGATAAATGATTTATGATTATTATTTAAAAAATATTTTTAAATAACTTATATTAAATTAAAAAAAGATATTAATTTGTGGTTTTAATTAAAAAATTTTTCATTCAAATAATTAAGTCAAATGTGAATGAAAAAAAAAGTAATTAATGGTTATTTTATTGGCGTTGAAGATAATTAAAATTTAAATAAATAAAATTGAATGAAATTTATCAAAATAAATAAATATTTTTTGAATAAATGACAGCATCATTCAGGAATTATCTCTGCCATTTATAACGAAAACACTGATGTTACAATTTTATCTTATTTTTTGCTTCTCATCTCGTTCATCACATAACGAAAATTCATTTTGTCTATCTATTTAAACGTCAAACGTTTTTCATCTTGTTTTATTTTGTTATTATTATTATCCCAAATATAATACAAATTTTTATTCTTAAATTTACATTACCTCGAAACCTAAAAAGTCTAAAATCTAGAACATCAACAAATTAATTTTAAATCTTTTCTTTTTGCATTCCATTTTCACATGAAATGTGTTGTTTTTTTTTTTTCAAAATTTTATTATTATTAAATACCTTTTTGTCGAAAGCACTTTCCTTATCTTTTTTTTTTTTTTTTTTGTTTATTGAGTAGAGTTTATCGCTTATCCAGTGATGGAATAATCGTAATTGAAAGCGTAACATCTGTCCATCATAATATTTTTTTACCACTTTCCATCAACTCGTCGACAACTCATCTACCACAAGGTCAAATTGAATATTAAAAAAAAGCTCTAAAGCTTTTATGTAATTTTCATTATTATTAGATTATAAATTTAAAAAATATAAATATAATATTTAATAATAAATAAAAGAATAATTAATTTAAAATTGATATTAGTTTTTCAATTTATTTATGTTTCTTTTGTTCATTAAAAATAATTTAATTATTTTTTCATTTCACAGAAATAACACACAGATTTCAAACAGCAAGACGTGAAGTACGACAATTATTGTTGCAATATTTATTACCATGGCTTCATAATATGGAACTGGTTGATCCAAATGTACCACCACCATCAAATTCATCAAGTTATTATCAGGTATTATTAGCTTTTTTTTTTAACATTAAAATATTAATTTTTTATATTTATAGAAATTTTAAAAATGATACATTATCATAATTAATTTTCTTAGCTTCAAAAAATTTTGTTGACAGAGTTTTAATTACAAAATTTAAGTCAATTTAAAAAAGTCATAATGGTTTTTAGGGTTTTTCGAGAGTAATGACTAGGGTAAAAAAAAATACGTATAATTATATTCATTATGTAAATTTTTTTGATGAGATTAAGACGGTCGAAAAAATAATTTCGAAATGAAAAAAAAAATATTTCGACTGGAGGTGCCGGGCATCGATCCCGGTACCTCTCGCATGCTAAGCGAGCGCTCTACCATCTGAGCTACACCCCCATTACGATACACCCTAATTTTCTAGGTCCAGGTCATATAGAGTTTCCAATTTGTTCTGCCTAAAAATCATATAATAGAATTTAAAATTTACCTTATCAATTAGTTTATTTTTTATTGGAAAATAAAGACAAATCATATTGAAGATGAAGATATTATTAAATAGCTCATCAAGCTTTAAAAAAAAAAATGTTTAAATAATTTTAAAAAAATATTAGATAAAAGAAATGTGTACATGTTTTTTTTTTAATTGTTAAATTTGGCAAAAAGATATTCTTTGGAGGTGCCGGGCATCGATCCCGGTACCTCTCGCATGCTAAGCGAGCGCTCTACCATCTGAGCTACACCCCCAGGTGTTTGTACCGGTTCAATTGATCCTTAAAAGTCCAATTCGAAGTCTGTTCTTATCTTAAATAAATACGAGGCAGTGAAAGGTAAATTTAGAGCATGTTAGAAAGGCCAAACATACACGAGTATCTACCATGAATGAAAATAAATATTTACTCAATTGATTGATGACATATTGCTTGTTAACAGAAGGTACCAATGATCATTCAATAATTATATGATGAATTTTTAATTTCAGTACTACACAAGTGATGTTGGACGTGGTGGAAGTAAAAAAGAAGGATGGGGTAGTGCTGAAGCAACTGAAATGGTTTTAAATAATTTATTTTACATAACAACAAAATTTTCTGATGAACATCCAAAAGAAGTTGAAGAGTTATGGTCAACTCTTTGTGGTTGTTGGCCAAATAATTTAAAAATAATAATTCGTTATTTAATAATTGTATCGGGTATGGCACCACAAGAACTTTTACCATATGCAAAACGTGTTGTATTATTTTTAGCTCGTTCAAGACCAGAACGTTTAGTTGATGAAATGATGAGTGAATTACAAACAGTTGAAACATTAAATTGTTTAATTGAACGTACTGAAACACCACCATTTTATCGTTTAACATCAATGAGAAAAGCATCATCACATTCAGATGCACCAGTTGCTGATCCAGGTAATCCATCACGTGATTTATCTATTGAAAAAGGTACAATACATACTAAACGTCATTCTGGTGAGGATCCAGTTAAAACTGGTAGTAAATCAGATACAGCATTGCGTACATTAGCTAATTATAATTCACAAAAACCAGAAAAAACAAGAACAACATCTGGACCAGCAATATTGCCAGATGATTTATCAACATTGACAAATGAAATTGAAATAAATGATGATGTTTATTTATCAAGAAATAACAGCAACAACAACAACAACACTAATAACACTAATAATAATCAAAATAATAATAGTAATAATAGTGGTGTTAATAGTAATAATATTATTAATACCAATAGCAATAGCAACGCAAACAACAACAACAACAATAATAATAGTTTAATAATACCAATACAAATTAATGAAAAAGAAAAATTTGATATACCACAACCACATCCATTACCAATGCCTGAATATGGTGGTTATTTTGCTCCATTAACTGAATATTTACCAGATGCATCACAGCCAATAAGTGGTTTTCATCGTTGTAATATTGCTGTTATGTTATTAACTGATGTTATTGTTGATGGTATATCATTAGATTGGTCAATTCATGTACCATTAATGTTACATATTATATTTCTTGGTTTAGATCATTCACGTTTTTTAGTACGTGATCATTGTCGTCTTTTATTAATAAATTTACTTGTTGTATTGAGTGATCATCGTGATCATCTTGGTGTTGCACGTGTATTATTAGCAGCTAAAACAGAATCACTTAATCTTGGTTTAACAACACCAGCATTACCAATACATTTACATAATTTTACTGAAGTTGATCCTGAATTTGATAGTTATTTATTTGGACCAACAATTGGTAATCAAATTTTAACACCACCAAGAACAAATTCACCACCACCACCAGCACCAGTTGTAGCAGCAACAGCAGCAGCAGTAGCAACAGTCGTACCATCACCACCACCATCAACACCACCACAACAACAACAACAACAATTACAATCATCATCAAGTTCATTAACACCACAAATGCAATCACCATCACCACCACCTCCACCACCAATGCCACCATTACCCCTAATTTCAACAAATATAATAAATGATGATATTTATTTAATGAAAAATAATTCATCACCAATACCAACATCATTAGAATCATCACCAAGTCATTCACCAGTACCAACAAATTCATTAACACCACCAAATTCAACAATACACGTAACAGATATTAAAGATACATCAATAATTGATAATCAATTAAGACCATGGACAAATAATGGTATTAATAACAATAATAATAATGATAATAATAATCAATTACCAGTTATTGTAACACCAGAAGATGCAATAAATTGGACTGGTACACAACTTGCTCCAAATATGCCAATACAAGATATTATAAAATCATTAATAAATTTTTTATCAATTAAAACACAATTGCTATGGAATTATGAAGATATGACTGCTAAAATATGGTATGTTAAAAGTGCTGAACAATTGACAATTTTATTACGACATGTATTAAAAATATTTCGTGATTCATTACCACAAGCACATATATCACAAAGATGGGCTGAAACAGCATTACAACTTGGTTTATCATGTTCATCACGTCATTATGCTGGTAGAAGTTTACAAGTATTTAGAGCACTTAGAGTACCAATAACATCACGTATGTTATCTGATATATTATCAAGACTTGTTGAAACTGTTGCTGAACAAGGTGAAGATATGCAAGGATATGTTACTGAATTATTATTAACACTTGAAGCTGCTGTTGATTCATTAGAATCAGATTTTCGTCCACTTGATTTTATGAAAGAAATATTTAAATCAACACCAAATTTAAATAATAAAGAAACACCATCTGGATTAATTAAAAGAAATCAATGTATTGGTGGTTATCCAACTGGACAACATATGTTTTCACATTTAAATCAAATTGGACATACAAGAAGTACAAGTTATTCTGTTAGTTATTGTATGAGAAAAACAACAACAACAACAACTGCATCTAGTGGTGTTGGTGGTGGTGGTGTTGGTGGTAATAATAATAATATAAATAATAGTGGTATTATAAATATAAATGATAGCAAAGAAATTGATTCACGTAATTCAATAAAATATCCAGTTACAAATTTATCAAGATCAAGATCAGCACAATCATTAAAATTACTTGGTGATTCAGCAACACAAGATGATAAAATGACAATTTTAGCACAATTATTTTGGCTATCTGTATCACTACTTGAATCTGATTATGAACATGAATTTTTATTAGCATTAAGATTACTTGGTAGAGTATTACATAGATTACCACTTGATAGACCAGATGCACGTGATAAAGTTGAAAAATTACAACAACAATTAGGATGGAATTCATTTCCTGGTGTACATGCATTATTATTAAAAGGTTGTACATCACCAAATACATATGAACAAGTTGTTGTATTATTAAGTCAATTTACACCATTGCTAGATTTATCATTTATTGATCCAACACAAAATTTAGCATTTCCAATGAATGTTATATCATTATTACCATATATGTTACTTAATTATGAAGATGCTAATGAATTATGTATAAGAAGTGCTGAAAATATTGCTCAAGTATCTGCTGAAAAAGGAAAAAAACTTGATCATTTAGGAACAGTTATGACATTATATAGTCGTAGAACATTTAGTAAAGAAAGTTTTCAATGGACAAAATGTGTTGTTAAATATCTTTATGATACATATGCACATTTAAGTTTTAATATGTTGGCATTTTTAGTTGAAGTATTAGAAAAAGGACCAGCAAATATTGCATTACCAGTTCTTAGTATAATTCATTGTTTATTACATTATGTTGATCTTGCATCAAGAGCAGCACAACCAATTAATACTGAATTACTTCGTGTTATATCAAAATATGTTGAAGGACCATACTGGAAAGAAGCATTAAAAGTATTAAAATTAGTTGTAACACGTTCATCAACACTTGTTGCACCACCAACATCTGGTCATGGTTCATCTTGGGAATCATCATTGACATCACCACATCCAAGCTTTACTGATACTGAAATATTTACTAAAAAAGAATTACCCGGTAAGAAAAATTCTGTTGTTGATAAACTTTATTGTCTTTTGCATGTTTTAAAAATTTCAAACTAACTTGCATGTACTTTTACTATTTTACTACTATACTTAATGTCATCATCATCCAGGTGATGTTTACTAATTTATCGTTGTTGTAAAAAAAATATAATAAATGTTATATTTTTCGTTAAAACAAATCTGTTATTATTTTTATCATTTCAAATTTTACCATGATGTATTTCTTTTTTTTTTTTGGTGTATTATTTTATTTAGGCAGAACAATGGATTTTACATTTGATGTTATGAAAACACCTGTTATTGGAAAAAGATGGCTGAGAAGACAAATTGAAGATGATAAAATTATTGTATCACCAAGCATGTCATTATCACCAGCTGATAGTAATGCTATTTCTGGATGGAAAAGACCTTGGATGTCTCAGGTAAATTAATAATAAATATTTGTTAATAACAATTTTCATTAATTAATATTTTTTTTAATTGTTTTTTTTTTTAGGGAAGAGTTAGAGAGTGTCTTGTTAATCTTTTGAGACCTTTTGGACAACCAGTTGGTCTACCAAAAAGTCCATCTGTACGTATTGTTATTAATAATTATTTAAACAATCATATCATTGTTATTTTTTTTTAGGAAGAATACATTAGCACAATGACACTATGTAGCAAGGTAAATCGACTTGTCATTCAAGTGAAAAAAGAAAAAAAATATCTATTTATATTAAAATAAAATTTTGCACCTGTAAGCTTTTACACAATATATATATAAATTGTTATTTTTTATCTCTATATAATTTTCGAGTGAACACAAGTAGTCGATTATCACGCTAAAGTGTCATAAATGGGCTTCAATAAACAATAATTATTATTTTTCTTATTACAATTAATTAATTTATTATTTTGTTTTTTTTTTTTTTTTTTGTAAAATACAGGTGATATTTAGTCAAAGTTCAGATTTAATGGAAAGACAATCATCAATGGCATCATCAACTGAAGAAGTATCTGGTGCAAATAATGATTTAAGTGGTGGTTCTAGAAGAGACGATGAACAATTTGGAGTATTCAAAGATTTTGACTTTTTAGAGTATGAATCAGAGAGTGTTGAGGTAAATAATTTATTAATATTATTTCTTATTAAAAAACTTAAAAAAAAACATATAATAAATTTATTAATTTTTCAATTAATATAGGGAGAAAGTACAGATAACTTTAATTGGGGTGTACGTCGTCGTCCATTGAGTGAAGGTGAAGAAAAAGAATCAAGTTTTCGTATTTTTGAAGAATCATTATCTGAAAAAACAATATCATCATCAAAAAATACAAGTCGTCGTAGTGGAGGTGACGGTGGTGGAAGTGGAGGAGGCGGAGGAATCGGTGGAGGAAGCAGTGGTATTGGTAGCAGTGGTGTTGGTGGTATTGGTATAAGTAATATTAGTTGTGGTGGTATTGGCATAAGTGGTATGGGTAGTGGTATTGGTGGTATAGGTTTAATTAGTGGCTGTGGTCTTACTGAAGAATCATCAGATGATGAAATTGGTTCTGAATCACCTTTGGATGAAGTACCAAGTGGTCCTTGTATTGGACAAGATCAAATAATACAACAAAGTGGTTTATATCATCCATCATCATTATCATTAATACCAACAAGATCACGTAATGATTCATCAACACGTTCAGATACATCTGGTTCATCAACTGGTGATTTAGGTGATGTTACACCATGTAATGCATCACCAAATTTATCAGCATTAATGCCATTTCGTCAAATACATCGTGATGATAATGAAGAAATATGGTGTCAACAAATACAATTATTAATAAATAAAACATCAATAAATATACTTGATTATTTTAATTTATTAAATCGTATATTACGTGATGTATCAAGTAAATCAGTTGGTTTATCACGTGAAGCTGTATCATTATTAACAAATATATCATCATCATCAACATCATCATCTTCACAATTAGCTATTAATTTATCAATACATGCTGAATTATTAAGTACAAAAGCTGAATTACCATTTGTTTATTTTTCAGTACAATTATTTACATCACAAAGATTAAATGAAACATTAAAATTTTGTATGTTAGAAATACAAGAACATTTAGAAACATTTTTAGATAAAAAAGATCATGCAACTGAATGTCTTGATGCTATTAAAAGTACTCATAATGATGATAATAATTATCATAATGGTAATGATGATATGTTACTTGGTCTTGGACGTGCATTTTATAAATTACATTTTCAATTATTATTATTAATTGAAGCATCAAATAAAATGTTACTTGCATTAACAAAAGCATCAAGATTAACAAATACAAAATTATATGATTTATCAATTGATATATTAATTATGAAAACATCATTGTTGAAAGCACTTGAAGAAAGTACTGAAAGTGAAAGAGGTACACCAACACCAACACCAAGTCCAAGTCCATTACCAATGACAAATAATATTGATGAAATACAAAGAGTTGCTGATTTATTAAAATGTGGTAAATGGTCATTGGCACTTGATGCTGTTAGATTACATAGAGCACAATGGCCAGGTGAAGCATTTCATGATGATGATGATATAACAACTGCTGTTAATATGTATTGTAAATATATTGATTGTGAACGTAATGATTTATTTGTTATAACTAAAAGTGATAATGATATTATTGATATATTTGATAAACTTATGGAAAGTTTATTTCAAGTATTAGCTGGTGTTACTGGTCTTGAAGCAGCTGTTAAAGCTGGTAGAGCACAAAGTTCACATACTAAATCTGATTGTTAAATTATTCATTATTATTAATTAATTATTTTTATTTATCTTTTGCTATTTTATTAATTTTTAATTATTAATCCTGGTGAATTTTTTTTTTTTCTTTTTTATTTTACCTCTTTTTTTTTTTGGGAGAGATTCGAAATCATGTGATGTCTATCAATGTTTGATTAATTGATTGATATAGGTATATATATATTTTTTTTAGATCTATGAATTTATATATTGTGTTAATTGTCTTTTTTATAATTGATAATGAAAAAGATGATGTTGCAAAAAAATTAAATTAAATCAAATCAACGATGTTAGTGCTTGTAATCAATGTCAATTAATAAACAAATATACTTATACTTATTTAACAATATAACATGTTTTTATTTTACTTTTTGTAAGTTGAATTATCAAAGAAGGAGAGAGTGATTTAAATAGAATTACATAGAATTATAGAAATCGAAAAGGTGCTTCAAAAAAATTAAAAAAAAAAAAAAAAAAGTTGAATCTCTGAATGTTTTTCCCTCTCTCTCTCTCTGTCGTCATATTGAGTTCAGTCCCGCGCTCCAGCCAAGAAGAGTAGAAGACTGAAGAAGACTACTGACTAGAGAGACCTCTTTAATCTTCTTGGCTCCAGCCCACTCCAGCCTGCTCCAGCCAACGATGGCCAGATAATAATAACAAAAAAAAAACAGATGGCCTTTACGCAGTACCACGTGGCACGCAGCAACTAAACATTGCTAAACATACTTCCAAATTTTTAGTGTGAAATAAAAGAAAATATATCAGCCGACATAAAAAACTTCAAGTTATACGAAAGCTAAAAAATAAATCTTTATAAATAGTCTGTATAATTGAATTCAGTTTACAAATTAATTGAATTTTGATAAAAAAGCGTTCAAGCGTTGTAAATCAGCTGTCTTTGTTGGGTGAGGCCATTATCTTTCAAATTCAGCGATTAAGTAATTCATCATGTCTTGTATAGATAAGTAAGTAAATTTTTTTAATAATGAGTTATTTATTTAATTAATTCATACATGTTGGTAGATGTATCGTATATCGTTAATTTATTGTGCATACTGCATATATATATAATATTGTGTATGAGAAAATGGCTACCTGCGTTCGCTTCCGACTGTCAAATATATCACATAACCTCATCCAATTTATCCCATCTGCATGCATGTTATATTATTTAATTTAATAAACATTAAATATGAATGTATATAACACAAACTAAATAGACTTTAATTTTACAGTGTTCCGGGGTCACCCTCTGTAATGTCTCCAGTCGTCATTGAGAACCCTACATGCTCAGGGTTAACTTGGAAAAATGATGAAGACAAAAAAAAACATTCTGTTGCTAATCATCTCTCCGAAACACAAAGCAAGATTTTGTTAGATTACATGTGCAAACAAGCTGAGGGTCGTCAGAAGAGACGTGAAGCCGGAAATCTGTAATATAAACATCATTTTTAATTTTTATTTTTACGAAAGTTTAACAATATCAATACCAGTAAAATTGTTTTTTTTTTTGTGTGTTAAATAGTGATCCTAATGATCCTGAGGATATACTTTGTTCATTGGTATCATTGGAACCATTGGCACCAGCATGCCAAAAAAATTCTTCATATGAATACACCGGAGAATATCTTGAAAAGAAGAAAAAAATTTCTCATAGAACACCACTGTTCTCCTTGTGGATCTCAGAGTGTAGAGAACGTGAAAAAACAAGCAAGCTGTCTTTTTACGAACAAAGACAAATATGGCAAAAAATAAAAGCGCAACTTGAATCATCTGAATTGTAAGAAATACTATTTTTTAAAACAACTTTGCTATCACTTTGTTTGTACCACCACCAAACTTTCACGTGTACCACAATTTATCCCAGCTGCATGCATGTTATATTTATGACATTTAATAAATATAGAATATGAATGTATATAACACAAACTAAATAAACTTTAATTTTACAGTGTTCCGGGATCACCCTCTGTGATGTCTCCAGTCGACATTGAGAACCCTACATGCTCAGGGTTAACTTTGAAAACTGTTAAGGACAAAAAAAAACATTCTTTTGCTTGTCGTCTCTCCGAAACACAAAGCAAAATTTTGTTAGATTACATGTGCAAACAAGCTAAGGATCGTCAGAAGAGACGTGAAGCTGGAAACCTGTAATATACACATTATTTTTAATTTTTAATTTCCAGAAAAGTTCACCAATATTAATATGAGTAAAATTGTTTTTTTTTTTTTTTTCTGTTAAATAGTGATCCTAATGATCCTCAGGATATACTTTGTTCATTGGTATCATTAGAACCATTGGCACCAGCATGCCAAAAAAATTCTTCATATGAATACACCGGAGAATATCTTGAGATGGAGAAGAAATTTTCTCATAGAACACCACTGTTCTCCTTGTGGATCTCAGAGTGTAGAGAACGTGAAAAAACAAGCAAGCTGTCTTTTTACGAACAAAGACAAATATGGCAAAGAATAAAAGCGCAACTTGAATCATCTGAATTGTAAGATCAACTATTTTTAATAACAACTTTGCTATCACTTTGTTTCTAACACCACTAAACTGTCAAATATATCACATTACCTCATACAATTTATCCCAGCTGCATGCTCTTTTTTTTTTTTTTTTATTAATTTACTTTAGATCTTTGTGGTGTTGTACTACTTGTGGGTGTTGCTGTATCACATGATTCTGTTGTTTAATTCTTTATCCTGTTGCTTGTTATTCAGGTGGTGGTTTATCAGCTTCAGTGCCGTTTAGCCACCAATATTTATTTTTTAATGTTTTTTGGTTTAAGTTGTAGAGTAGTAATATTGTTGAATATTTTAGTTGTCTGTTTTGGGTGTTTTTGTTTCAGTTTATTTTTTTGTTTTTTTAAATGTCTTGGTATGTGGTAAATAATTGGGATGCTGCATGCATGTATATTTAATTTTTAATTTTTAATCTATAATTAATTTTTAATCTATAATTTAATTTAAAAACTTTTTTTTTTTTTTTTACAATTAATTAATTTATTATTTTGTTTTTTTTTTTTTTTTTCGTAAAATACAGATGATATTTAGTCAAAGTTCAGATTTAATGGAAAGACAATCATCAATGGCATCATCAACTGAAGAAGTATCTGGTGCAAATAATGATTTAAGTGGTGGGTCTAGAAGAGACGATGAACAATTTAGAGTATTTAAAGATTTTGACTTTTTAGAGTATGAATCAGAGAGTGTTGAGGTAAATAATTTATTAATATTATTTCTTATTAAAAAACTTAAAAAAATATATAAAAATAAATTTATTAATTTTTCAATTAATATAGAGAGAAAGTACAGATAATTTTAATTGGGGTATACGTCGTCGTCCATTGAGTAAAGGTGAAGAAAAAGAATCAAGTTTTCGTATTTTTGAAGAATCATTATCTGAAAAAACAATATCATCATCAAAAAATACAAGTCGTCGTAGTGGAGGTGATCAGTGATTGATTAATTGTTTGATATATATATTTTTTAGATCTATGAATTTATATATTGTGTTAATTATCTTTTTTATAATTGATAATAGAAAAGATGATATTTCAAAAAAATTAAATTAAATCAAATCTACGATGCTTGTAATCAATGTCAATTAATAAATAAATATACTTATACTTATTTAACAACATAACGTGTTTTTATTTTACTTACTGTAAGTTGAATTATCAAAGAAGGCGAGAGTGATTTAAATAGAAATCGAAAAGGTGCTTAAAAAAAAATTAAAAAAAAAAAAAGTTAAATCTCTGCCATCTGGGCCTTAAAGGCGTGACTGCTTTACTGATGGTTTAACTTTTTCGTCTTATTTTTTTCTCTTATATTTTTTTTACTTCCTTCGAACGTGTGTGTTACGCCGGATAAACTGCTGGGGCACGTGCCCCAAGAAATACGTCTATCTGTAAACATAAAAAATGTCAATTTTTTATTTTGTTAATTCTTTTTTTTTTGTTGTTATTTTTTCATATTTAATTATCAAAATTTATTACACAAATAAATCGACATTTTAATTGACTTAATGTAACAATAATTACATGAAAAAGTTTATTTATAAATGAAGGAATTAATTATTTAATTTGTAATGTTTTCTTTTTATTTCGCCATAAAATGTGAAAAGTCAGTAGGATTTTCTATTCAGAAAATTAAACAACAATACTATTTTAAAACAAACAAATATATTAATTTATTTATAATAGTCATACATATATTTTATAAAATTAAATGTTTACAATTCAAATTAATTAATTATTGTAACAAAAGTTTAAATTAATCAAATTTCTAAAAATAAAAATAAAAAAAAATAACACACAAAATGAATTATTTATAAAAATTAATTGACTGCATTCTGTAAATGCATTTTATAAAAATTAAAACATTAAAATTAATTTATAAATATTAAAATTAATTTATAAATATTTATAATAATATTATTATTATTATTTATATGAAAATGAAAAGTCTTTAGAACAATATTCAATTAACAATTGTTCACTTTGATATAAATTCCACTCATTGCCATTTTCTCCTGCAATATCTACAACAAAAAAAATATATATATTTATATGGAAATCAAACATGAATAAATAGTTAAAATTGTAATAAAATTTACCAAGTAAATGATAGAAGCCTAAAACAGCATCATTCTTTGAATCAACATCTGATGGAAATAAATCATAAAAAGATAATGGAAATAAATTTTTTTCTCTGCACATATTTAATCTTTCTTCAACATCTGTTTTAGTTATCACGTAATTCAATGATTCAGGTGATGGATTAATTACTCTATCTTCATACATTGATAAATCAACATTGCCATTAACATTTAAATCATGTTGATTGTCATAATTATTATCTGCAACTTGTTGTTCACTGAAATAAAATAAAATTATTTTTATATTTTAAAATAATAAATTTAATATTAAATTTATACCTATTATCTTGAGCTGGTGTTACTAATTGTGTATCCAAAATTTGTACATTAGTATTAGCAATATCTTGAGTTGGTAATAAATCAATTGTTGGTTCAGGTAAAATATTTAAATTACTTTCTTGTTGATTTGGAAGTGCTTCATTTGGAAAAACTTGGTCAACACTTTGTTCATCAATTTGTGATGTTATATTATCTTCAACTGGTTTATTTGCTATGAAATTTGATACATCTTGGTGAATATCTTGTTGTGTTTCTTGACGTCGTTGATGATCTGTTAACAAAAAAAACAAAAAGGTCAATTAATTTTAGAAAAACTATTTAAAAATGTATTTTATTAATTACCAGTTGTAATAGCTCGTGGAATCATAACATTATTTGAAAAAAAATGTCCAACGTTAAGAGATACTTGAGTAAATCTTTCTTCTTGCCATGTGTAACCTGGATATCGTTTTAAGTTGACCAGTGTATTGTGATTACGTTGAACATCACCAATCAAACAATCATCAATTTTCTATAATAAAAATACATTTTAAATTACAATAGTTAAATTAATTTCTTGTTTAAATTATTATAGATTATTTACCAATACACGCAATTGAATATTTCTCAATGTATGGGTCAATGTTTCAACAGAAATCGTATCAAACTCATTTATAATACTACGTCTTTTTTTTGGTAGTCGTTGACGAGGGCTATCAGTGCCAATTAAACTTGCATTATCATCAAGTTGTATATTATTTACAATTGCAGCTGGAGCTGGTGCTTGCTCATCAACAATTGTTTTTTCTTGTTCAATTGTTCCAGTATTATCATGAATTGTTCCAGTATTTTCAGGAATTGTTTCAACATTTTCATGAATTGTTTCAACATTTTCATGAATTGTTTCAATATTTTCATGAATTGTTTCATTTGGAATACTTGGCTCTTCCAATATTGGTATGTTAACACATGGCTCACAATCAGGTAACTCATAATCTTTTTGTATATCATTATTCTAATAAATGAAAAAAAAAAAACAATATAATTAATTTTAAAAATTAAAACAAATAATAATATTATTGTTTTTTAATTTACTGTAATTCTTTGACGTTTTGTTGGTGTATCACAAAATGATTCTGGTTGTGCTTTTCGCTTTGTTGTTTTTGGTAAAGGTTTTTCAATAAAATATTCATCAGATTGTTCACCAGTAACTGTATAAATATTAAAAAATAAAATTAATATTTTAATTAATTGTCAATAGTTCATTAATAATGTAATTAATTTGTAATTTTACCTTCTTCTTGTAGTGTAATATTTCGTGGTAGATCTCTGGAAAATAATTAATATTTATTAATTAAATAATTGCTTGATAATTATTATTAAATGTTAAAAATTTTAATCAATATTAAATTTTAATACCTGCTAAATTCGAGATTGTTTATTGGCTCGTCGTACAATGTAATATCATTCTAAAATAAAAAATTAATTAATTAATAAAACTTGACATTTATTGTTGTAAATAATAGTTAAATTAATTATTTTTTTTTACCCTGAAAAATAATGGATCTTCATCCATTGTTATTGTCCTGATGTGTTGAGGTGAATACTGAATTAATGTCAGCTCATCATCTTCAACAACTGGCAAATCAATGACAACTTCAGGAAAATCTTCAACTGGATCTTTTGATCTATCATAAAAAAATAATAAAAAATAATAAATACATTAATAAATAAAAATACTAGATAATTTCTATTTAAATAAATTATTTACTTTGATTTTTTTGATACTTTATTCATGTCAGCTATCAGTTTTTCAATTTCATCTGTAAAATAATTAATAATATTTTTTGTAACACTTTAACATAGATTATTATTATTACTATTATTTTATTTACCCAGTAAAATATCATCTTGAGTTTTAGCAATTTCTAAAACACCTGTTATTAAACGACTTGATGTTGATAAGTTAAGAGCTTTGTTGTTGTCTCTATTACTTGAACTTGAAGAGATGGTATTGTTTTTAATTTCATCACTGAAAAATAAAAATAAGATAAATTGTAAATTTTTTTGCAATATGATGCTCACAAAATGGACGCAAATAATTACCAAATTGGACCAAGGTCAATTGCTTGGACATTTCTTTTTGAGCAATGTTTGAAAAATGTTTGCTTTGGCAGAGTACTTGCTAGCCAAATATTTACTAATCCTGGTTTATCTTGCAAATGATGAGGAACCCAATTTTTTACTGTCATTTTTATTTTTTAATTGACAAAAAAAATTTGTACATTAAAATAAACTAAAAATTTTTTTATTAGAGCACGACTTAGATATAAAAAAAATTATTAATCAGTATATTCAACGTCGACAATGAATTTAACAATTAATTTTTCACTTTGTCTTGTATCAATGTACTTGAAAATCAATCAACTTGTATATTAATTATAAAAATATTCGTCCAGCAAAAAATGATTTGATGTGCAACGGTCACGAGAGAAAAAAAAAAAACAAATTCGGAGAAATTTTCAAAATGAAGTGGAAGTGGAATTCCATGAAAAAATAAAAAAATGCTAAAAAAAAAGAGGGCGCCTATTTTTCTCAAAAAACAGCGGTAATATTAATTTTAAATTCAAATATATTTTATCGATCTATTTAAAAAATATTAAACAAAAAATTAAATTATCGTTTAATTAACAAAAAAAAAAAGTAACTAAATTAAAAATCGAAAATTTATAAATAAATTTACATGTCTCTTTATTATCCAATAAATTTATAAATAATTTTGAATTATTAATAATATTTAAGCTTATTTATGACAATAATAAACAATAATAATTATTATTTAAATAAATATACTAGATATTAATTTTTAAATTTAAAAAAAAACGTATTACACCGGATAAAGTATTGGATAGACTCTTAAGAGGCACGTGCCCTTTTGAAAATAATTATTATTATTGTTTTTATTTAGTTGAAAATTTTTTTATTTTGTTTTTTTTACTTATTAAAAATTTTTTAGTACCTTGTACTGTGTAAAAATCGTTAAAATAAGTGTCAAATATCAGCACATGGACCATGCAAAATTCAAACAATGACGAGCAGGTGATGCTGACATTTTAATTTTTTTGACAATTTTTTTCCATTTATATATTTATTTTTATTATTCTTCATATACATAAATATATTATTATTATTTCAATGGATATTTATGAATTTATAAAAATTTAATAAACAAAAAAAATTAGATAATTAAAATAATAAATAAAAAATAGTTATGATTAAAAAAAAATTTTATGAAATAAACACAGTTAAAATGTACTTTGTTTTTTCAGGTCATATGGCTGTCAACAAAATTGAAATGTTTACAATAAAAAAAAAAAGACACATAAATGGTTGGATAATACTTGTGTGGTTAAACTGTTAAATTTTATTTTTTCTTTATTTATCTCACCCACGAAGTAATCATCAAATCATCAGTTATTTTATTTTTTTAAAATTTTTTTAATATATTATTTTCTTCGAGGAGGTGTTGAGCACCCGTTGGTATTTTCAATTTTTTTTTTTTTTTAAATATTCCATCATTTTGGTAAATTTAAAAAGAAAAAAATTACAAGTCTTTTTTATATTTTTTTTAACAACTCAGTTTTCAAAATGCCTCAGCAGGGATAAAAATTATATATATATTTTTTAAAATGATTTTTATTTTCTTTTTTATCCTGGGTTTTTCCTCGAGGAGGTCATAGTCCTCAAAATACATACCATATGTTTATATATTATTTTTTTTTTGCATTTTTTAAAAAGTATTTTCTTCGACAGGTTGATGGCCGATGATCTGTTTTGTAATTTGAGCGTTAACAGAAGGCACAAGTGTTTTAAATTTTTTAAATAAAAAATTACAGCTTAATAAATAATCTAATAATATTAAATTTAATAAACAATATAAAAATAATAATTAAGGTATTTTTAAAATTAAATTTAATAGACCAAAATTAAAGACAATTTTTCTAAATAATAATTTATAATTAACAAGCAATTGTTTTTATTTTTTTTATATTTATTGATTGCATAATATTAATTTTTTTTTTCGAGAAAAGACAGAGGTCGATTGGAGGTTTAACTTGGCTGTTATAAAATGAGGAAGTTGAATATTTTGATGCCAGGGATCAAGATCAAAATGAGATGAGGAACCAAGGCTAACAACCACCTCTGACTATTTATACTAAAGTGAGTGTACATGTTCTCTTTTTTTTTTCTTTTCCCTTCGTTTTTTTTTTTTTTTTAAATTTCTTTTTCATCTAACATCAGTATGTGGTTTGTCAAACATCACATCCGGACGGTGGTATTTTCTAGATTTAAATACACACTATCATGAAAGTTGAAAAAAAAAAAAAAAAAGGGTTTGAACCACATTTGAAATATTTGTCATTGTTTGAAATATAATATTTAAATTATTTTTTATTTTTTTATTTTGTTCTTGAACAAAAGAAGAAGTTAATTTATATTTTCTTTTTCCTCCTTTTAAATATTATTTATTTTTAAATACAGGTGTTTTGATTGATTTTGATTATTTTTTATTTTAATTTATATATTTTTTATTTCCATGAATAATTTTAATTTACAGGGTATTTAAAAATTTCTTTTCTTTTAGGTAGAAAAAGGGATGTCCGGTTAATATAAGTAGGTATATGGACACGCGTCAAAAACCATACCACGTGCGACTAAAATCACAAAAAACCAGCTGCCTTTTGCTCCAGGGACCCCTAAAGTCAATCTAAAATTAGCAAAAATTCTCTTATTTTTCAACAACTGGTCTCAAAGAGCTTTAATATTTTACTTTCTTTTTTATTTTACAAAAATTTTTATTTTTTTCTTTTAATGAAAAAACAAATAACACACACTCATTCAAAAGCATCCAAACACTTAATAATTTATTTTTATAAATAAATTTCATTTAAAAAAACAAAAAAAAACTCTAAATTCCTCAAAAAAAAAAAAAAAATACAAATATTCTAAATAATTACAAAAAACAAAAATTATTATTTTAATTGTATTTTATCTAAAAGAAAAGAAATAAGTTGAATGACCTGAAAGCTGATGTATATAAATCGGGGATGAATGACGAAGAAAAGAAAAAAAAATAAATACAAGAGAGAAAAAAAAAGCTAAAAGTTCATCGTCCCAGGTATAGGATGAATCGTTCTATCTTTTTTTTTTTATTTCTTATGTTTAGATGGTTCAAATTTCGACTTATCCATTGGGGTCCAAAATCACACACACACCGGACGATAAAAATTATATGTATTTGGACATTTAATATACCACCCTAAAATTTGCTTTACCAAATGAAGAAGAAGAAATGAAGAAAAAAGCTGCATTTGGCGCTCGTGCACATCTGCGTTTAAAAAGCGGATGCAGGCTGCATTTTTACGACCTCCCCAATACAACAAATTCATGTTTCATATACACATGATTTTTCAATATTTCTCTTTTGTACTCTATTTATTTTTTTTTTTCCACCTTATATACATTTAACTCTTTTACTTCTTGACCCTATAAAATGTTTATAAATATATATCAAAATTTATTTTTCATTTTGTAAAATTATTAATTAATTATTCAGAGATTATTATTGTAAAAAAATTGCCGAATACAATAATAATAATTACAAGATAAATATTGATTGAAAAAAAAAATTAAAAGGTTATTTAATTAATTTTTTTTTTTGTCAATTAGATTGTTTGCCAAGTTTAAAAAATAAATAATGAGTTTAATAGTGTATATGATCAGTATGCGGGTTAACGATTTGAGGACACAGTGAGGCTCACTGCCAATATCGTTTGACGTAATGATTTTCGAATGTCAGATCTAACACATTTCAATTTTGTTTTTTTTTTTTTTCTTAATATCTAATTTTAAATTAATATATAAGAACAATGATAGGGTCATTTAATAAGAGCAGATTTTAAAAATTTTCATCATCATTAATTAATAATTAAATAAATAATTAAGTAGATAAAAATATTTTTTATATTTTATACTAATTAATTAATTGGTTTTTTCTAATTATCTTTTACCTATTTTTAATGAACTCAAGTATTATTAGCACTTGTCAGATTGTTTCCGGATACTTTCATTGATAAAAAATAATATCAAAAAAACGAGGAACACTTGAAATGAATGTATAAAAATGTTCCAAGTCTTTCCTGCTTATAATTTTCATCGTGCAATCGAGAAAGAGGGCACATGCCTTTTTTTTTTTTTTAAACCAAGAGGTCCCGCATGTGGTTTAACATCCGTTTTGTAATTTTAAATATTGTATATATACATGAAAAAAAAAAATAGAAAAAATTGAGGGTTAAAAAAGATGAGAGTATGAATAATTTGATGATGAAAAAAGAGGTAGTAACGAAAAACTAAAATATGAAAAGATATTTTGAATATAAAAAAAAAAAAAAAATATAAAAGTAAAGGGATTGAATAGAAGGGCGCGTGTTGGTCGCGTGCCGTTTGTCATCCTGACTTGGTGTCTGCAACCCCAATCTCTTTTTCTGCAATATTTTTTATTTTTTTCATTTTTCTATATAGTCGTCTTTTCGTCTCGACTGACAGGAGGGTCCCAGGACCCAGGTTCATCCTGTTTATAAAATAATGAAAAAAAATTAAAATGATAAATTATTTAAATGATTAATTATCAAATTTATAATTATTATTATTTTTTTTTTTTGACACAAATATTTAAAAAAATTAAAAAATATATTATATACTACAAATTTTAAGAATTTTAATTTTTTTTTTTAATAAACTAATTATATATTTGTAGTAATTATTAAAAATAATAAAAATAAATTTATTTTTATCAATCGAAATTTTTCGAAATAATAAATTTATTTCGATCGAAATTTTTCGAAATTTATATTTTCGAAATAACTATTACTATTATAATTTTTTTTTCTTTTTTAAATAAGAAAAATTTTAGATTTTAATATTTATTTATCATTTTTTTTTTTTTTTGCCAGCTGATCGGCATTTTCTTTTATAACCCCTTGACAGTCTGCACCCGCATCCATCACCTGCAAAATATGTATGTTTTATTGTCGAGTGTTCCATATATAATATCTACATACAGAGACTTCCTTTTACCTTTTTTTATTCAAATTTCAACTGCCTTTTATATAAATTATACACGCTCATTGCTGATTTTTCGATTTTACATTTTTTTTTTTTCCTCTTCGTCTTCTTCTACATCATCATCATCAGACAATGCTTACTGACCTTACTCATCTCCCCTCGATACTTGCTGAAAAAGAGTTGTTCAAAAATAAAAATAAAATTTATACAAAAATTTTATATAAAAAAAAAAGAAATCAATAAATAAAATTGAAATAAAAATTGAAAAATTGAAAATTTAAATTATAAATTAAATTAACATTAATAAATATTAAAACTAAAATAAAATAAAATTATTAATATCGAATTATTGTGAATTAATTACTTAGTATAAAAATTTATTATTATTTTTATTTTTTTTTTATGGTCTATTTTCATTTAAACATTTTAATTGTATTTTTTTTTTAATTTTATTTTTATTTTTCCCCATTTTAATATACTTTTTATATGTTTTTAATTTTATTTTGTTATTTCAAGTCTTCTTTCGGTTATGAAAATACAAGGGTACTACTCTTCAAAGGTTCATCAAATAAAAAAAAAAACAACATAATTTAATGATATTTTTAAATATAATCCAGTAGATGTTATTTTTTTATGGGTAATTTTGATGATTCTTAAGTTGATGATTCTTGGATTTGTAAAGTTGAATGAGCTTTTTTTTCTCTTTTTTATTATTCTTTATAATAATGAATTTATATATTTGAGTAACTTTTTCAAGATTAAATTGGAAAGCATCAAAAGACACTTAACTTTGTGACACGTAAATGTCTGAAAATTTAAATGGGCATATTGCCAATATTTTTTTCAAAATTCTTTTTAAATTTTTCGCGACTTATATATATTTATTTTGTTTCCAGTAAATTTGTCTGTAACATTAGTCATAAGTAAATCACCTTCTTGAAATCTCAAACAAATTCTACATGCAAATGAAAAATAAAAACAATAAATTATAAATAATTAAAGTTAATATAAAAAAATTTAATTTCACTTCCATAATAATTTTAAATTTATTCAAATTAACAAGCAGGCAAAAAAATTGTTTATTAATAATAATTACACAGTCAACTATTTGAAAAAAAAAAAAAAATTAATAGAAAAAAAGATCTTCCAATCAATTCTAAAATTATTAAATATAGTAATAAATATTTTTCATAAATTTAAATTGATGATGAATAAATTAAAAAGTTTAAATAATATAAAAAAAATATTTGCTGGGTCGTTGTACGGACAATTGTCAATGTATAGTAAATATACGACAGCTGCAATGTGTGTCTCAAAGTCTTCGAGGTACAGACTCAATCCTCAAAATAGCACATCAACCCCATGCCGAGTAAGAAATTCCATTTCCACCCAAGCAACAGAAACAGCATCATATAGCCTTATGTCCCCACTGTAAAATAAAAAATAAAAATATAAAAAAAAAAAAATCCTTAAGTCATTTAAATATGTCTCATTCCCCCCTAAACATATACTTTGAAATTCCATCATCAAAACTAAAACTAAATGAAAAAAAAATATCAAAAAAACAATAACAACAACTTGGGAAAAATTAAATAGGGAAGAGATTCTAATTTACAGAAGGAACAAGACGTTTCCGGATATTTTTGACCCCCCTAGGATAAAATAATATTTAAATAATTATACACGTGTCTATGACACGTGACTGAACAACATTAAATCTTGAAAAATTATAAAAATATCAATACTATTTGAAATATATTTAAAAGAAAAATAATTAAAATAGTTTTGAGATTGTTTTTATCAAAAAGTACAGTGTTTTTTTCATGAAAAAAATGAGTAAATAAATTTTGAAATTAAAATGAATTGGCCAAATAAAATTGGAATGTATATTTGTTTTTTTTTTTTATTTTTTGAAACAGGAAATTTCAATTTACGTCAAAAGATGATCTTGGATGTTTTTATATTTGGCAAAGAACATTGATAGATTTTTAGCCACCTGTTTAAATCACACTTGCTAGAAATTAAAATTTTAAAAATTAATTTTGACATAAAAATTTGGGATATATAATATTTAAAATGAAATTATAATTTAATATTAAGTATTACTAAAAATCAACTATTTATATAAATTTCTTGTAATAAAATTTATAGTTTTAAAATATAAATAAAATATCAAAAGTTTTATTAAAAATTTAAAAAAGTATATATGATTAAAACAAAGAGAATGAATGAATATTTTTAAATGAAAATAGAAAAAAAAATATAAATAAATAAACATATCTATACACATATGTATAGGTTTAGTTTAAGTTATCTTATTTTAGTTTGAAAAATTTATTTTTATATTATTTCTTTGATGAAAAACCACGAGATTGTTTAGTGCTTTAAAGCTAAAAAACATCACAGGTTGGTGTTCGCTTGGTGGTTATTCTGGCATTAATCCAAATAAATTCTCAAATTAGAATCACGGATGCTGACTAACTTGTGTGGCATTCATTCAAATTGAAAATTTTACTATCAAAATTATTTTACAATTTAATATAACAATTATTTATAATGTCAAAATAATATTTAACTAAATAAAAAAATTTCAATTAAATTTTAAACAATAAATAAATTTGCCAAAACAATTAACTATTTAATTAATTTATTAAATTTAAAAACCATCAATCTGTAAGATAGAAAAAAATCATCATCAAAAGGACATAATAAGGGTCAGTATTAAAATTTTTCTATTACTCTATCAAAAAAATTAAATTAAAATCCTTAAAAAAAAAAAAAGCGGAAAGGGTTGAGTGGTTCTTCCTTTCCAGCTGTCTTTTGTCTGTCTCCAGGATATTTAAAATGACTACTGGAAGTCTAAAGAGGGTGGCCACCACCACCACCACCACTATCGTCATCATCACCACCACTGCCACTGCCACCACCACCACTTTGAAGATCTTCGTGGTGGCAGAGACCATATCAAAGTATCATCTATGTTTAACATTTTTTAAATGTGTGAAATAACACCAGGGTTGATGATCAACACCAACACACATATGGACATTTATTCCAGGAGGGAAATAAAAAAAAATATCCCTTCTCGTGTGGTACATATTTTCTCTCTTCGTTTATTTTTTGGACACTTTTTTTTTTCTTCTTCTTCATCATCATCATCATCATCATCTTCGTAATTTTTATTTACTTGTGTGTGCTGCACGACAACGGCAGCTGATGAAAGGGGTGGGGGGATATGGCAACACGAGGGAGGCTGCGGTACTCTTGGCTATATGTAGCCCTGAATCACACTTGGATCAACTATTACCTCCCAAACTTGCATCAAGTTAACTTGGAAATTATAATTTTGTGTTTTTTTATTTTTTTTTTTTTTGGTTCTTTTTTCGTTAGTTTAAATATATTTCGAAAAGTGATTAGATGAAAAAGGATAATTAAAAAATTAATAAATAATAATATTAATTACAAATTTATATTGTTTTTATTTTAATTAGAAAACAATAAAAAAGTGGTGTTATATTTGTGAAAATATATACAAGTGTTTTTTATTTTTTTTTTGTGTTTAATTAAATTAAAATTATATAGTAATTTTACTTGCTTGACATTTAATGAATTAAAATTGAAAAAAAAAAAATAAAGCTATTATTGGAACTTTAAGATAATTAAAATGCCACGAGCTTTTTTAATTACACATCGAAGATACAATGGTACTGAAGAATTTGGAGAAAATATTAGGGGTAAGTTTTTATATAAAATAAAAATAATTTTATTATATTTGATATTGATGATAAATCATTGAGAAATGCGTCATAAAAAATGTTTAAAAAAAAAAACAACTTTTATTTGTGTATTTTACATTGGTGCCGGGTTTCTATTTTTGAACTTCGCGGTATACGATTCACACATATGCAAAAATATTTGTAATATTTTTAATGGAGAGTTTAAAAAAAAAAAAAAGTATATATTTAAACAAAAAAAAACTATAGCAAAAAGACTTGATATAAAGAGAAAAAAATGTATATATTTTTTGAAATTTATTAAGCATTTATTTACCATTATTTTTGTTTGTTTTTTTTGTTGTAGATTTTAGTCCAGAGAGAAGTGTAAGAATACCGGAATATAATTCAAATCAACCAACATCTGATGGTGTTAGTGATTGTGGTAGTGAATCATCATCTGAATGTCCAGATGAACTTTATAATTTAACAAAACTTGCTGAAGTTAGTTTAGCAGCAGCAGCTGGTACATTGATACATCCAAATAATATTTATCATCGTTCATTATCACCACCATCAGTATGGCCATACAATAAAAAATTATCAACAACAACAGTAACATCACCAACACCATCCTCTTCATCATCATCATCACCAACAATAGCAACAACAAAACTAACAAGTTGTTTAAATGACAATGAGCTGAGCTTACGTGAACGTACAAGATTATTTTTTGAACGTATAGAAACAGAAAGAGATATACTTGAATCAATAAATCATAAAAATTGTATAATAACATCTGAGCTAACTGATGTTATAAATATAAATAATAAAATTAATAATAAAGAAGATGAAAATAATTGTTTAACAACAAAAATTGATGATAATGAAGTACATGAATGTCCAGATTGTGGTAAAAAATATTCAACATCATCAAATTTAGCAAGACATCGTCAAACACATCGTTCACTTGGTGATAAAAAAGCACGTAGATGTCCACATTGTGATAAAGTTTATGTTAGTATGCCAGCATTTAGTATGCATGTTAGAACACATAATCAAGGATGTAAATGTCATTACTGTGGTAAATGTTTTTCAAGACCTTGGCTATTACAAGGACACATTAGAACTCATACAGGTAATATTATCTAAATTTGAATAAATTAGTTATTAATTAAAGGAATGATTAATAATGTTTGTTTTTTGATTTTTCAACAGGTGAAAAACCATTTAAATGTACAATTTGTAATAAAGCATTTGCTGATAAATCAAATTTACGTGCACATGTACAAACACATTCAAATACAAAACCACATGTTTGTGGAAGATGTGGAAAAGCATTTGCATTAAAATCATATCTTTATAAACATGAAGAATCATCATGTATGAGAGCACATAGTCGTCCAGTGATAACAGATAAAAAAGATGATGATATTGTTAATTTAACAAATACAAATTGTATTGGTAATAAATCAACAAGTACATCAACATGTGGACCAATTTCATCACCAACAAGTGTTATTGTTGCGTGTCCAGGTGTTATTGAATCAACACCAGTGACAGTGTCTTCTATAATACAACATACTAAGTCTTTAAAACAAGATGTACCATCTGATTTTTCTTCAACGAAAAAAAGATGTTGGAATAATGATGATAATGATGATGATAAATCATCTGATATTTTTAAAAGAATGAATATTATTAGAAGTACAGTTATATCAACAAATCCAGATCATAAAATTGATAAAAGCAATTTTAATTTTAATGATGAAAATAATCGAAAAAATAATTCACATTTTGATTTTAATGATTCTTCAAGATCATCAGTGTTTTCTAGATCAACAAGTCTTGCAATTGCCTAATTAATTATTTTTTTTTCTTTTGTAAATAAAGCTCAATAATTATTTAATTGTCATTTAATTTTTTGAGAGCTTATATTTGTTTTTTAAATTAATGTAAATTTGTAAATATATTATTCCAAAACACAGGGTTTATATTATTTTTTTTTTCGGTTTAAAAACTCTGTGTTTAAAATTCCAATTATCCAATTAGGGACCATGTAAATGAGAAACAAATTTTTATTTAAAAAAGATAAGAAATTAGTGGAAAATAATTTCTTTCTTTGTGAATTCACGTGCCTTAAATTAATTTATTAGATATTTTTTTTTTTCTTAGATAATAATTTCGAGTGTACTTGAAGTTTTGAAAATTATTTCTTCATATACACAAGTGCTCTTCGACATGCAGCTAACGACCTAAAATGTTTTTTTAAATATAATATTTTTTAAATTATAAAAATAAGATTTTTATTATTAATTATTATTATTGTTTTTTATTTTAAAAAAATATTGCCTAAGGCATTATTCTATCGAGTGTTTTAACTAGTCGAAATCAAATTTCGTGAATATAATATTATTTTTTAATTAAAAAAAAAATATATATAAATTAATAAAAATAAAATTATTTATCGAGAAAAAAAAAATCTATAAATATTCACGAAATTATGATTAAAATTTATTATAAATAATAATAGTAATTTGGGTTAATGCAAAGCAATAAATATACGTTGTTTTAATTAAATATTATTTTCAATTTTTTATTGTTAAATTTATGATAAATAATAATAAAGTGTAATTATTATTTTTTTTGTTTTTTTTTTTTTACACCGTCTGAAATTTTCCTAGTCATTTAGATGAGAAAAAAAGTAAAATATTGTAAATAGAATTTTTGAAAATTATAATTTTTTTGTTTCGAATAAAATGTGTAAATATTTATGTTAATTTTGATGATAATTAATTATATAATTGACAAGTGTCTTATAATGTAAAAAAAAAAAAAGTATGATAATAAAATTTTATACAATTGGTAAAAAATAAAATTATTCAACTTAAAAAAATAGTATTAATTAATTTTTTTTTAATCGAACAAAAATTATCAACAGTTTCTTGAACCTTGTGTTGGTTTTTTTCCAAATTAATACTAATAAATTTATCATTTTTAAACATATTTTAAATATTTTTTTTAATTCCTCGTTCAAATAACAGTATGAAAAATACATATTAGATTTTATAAAGCTAAAAATATGTCATAAATCATTTAAAATGTTTATTCAGATCTGTTTAATCAGTTTGAATTTGTTTTTTTTTATTTTTTTTCTCAACATGATAAGTTAATTTCTTATTATTTTTAGTTGAATTTACCTGTGTGATAAAAGAACAACGAATATAAAATTGTGTTTTTTTTTCGAGCATCATAGCTGACAAAATAGAGTCATGTATAAAAATTCTATTTAAATAAAAAAATAAAGTCAAAAGTTTAAAAGAGTCGAGTTATTTTTATACCTTGAAATACATATTTTTAATCATTGTGTCTTTGATCATCATTTAAAATAAAATTTAAAACAATGTTTTCACGTATAAATTACTGGTTGTACTCATCAATATTTGGTTATTTTATAATTAATTTATTTTTAAAAAATGTTACTCAAGTCTGTGCACGAAAAGAAATTGATCCAAGCATAAAATATCAACAAGCTCTTCGTGATTATTCAATATTTCAATCAATAAAATGCAATGGAAAATTTGATTACAGAGTATTTGAAAGAATAGATAGAATTTGTTATGATTGTTTTAATCTTTTTCAAGAGCCTAGACTTTATTCACAATGCAGGTAATATATATATTACTATATGAAAATTAATTACAAATAAATTTCTTAAATTTTATTTTTTAAATTACAGAAAGGATTGTTTTAAAAATGAATTTTTTGATGGATGCTTGGAGATGATATTATTAAATGATACAGAGGATATTAAAAATATGAAAAAAGATCGATTGAAACTTAGCGTTGACTTGCCGTTTATTCAACGATCAATTATTTTACCCGATAAACCACAAGATCCAGAAGCACCAGAAGCACCATTTAAATCAATATGGCGTCAAATATATGAAGCCCCTTGGCTTCCATAATTTAATAATTTAATATATACATTAAACAAATAATAAAAAAATATTTAAGCATTACTTTAGTGTCATTTTTTATTGATCTATAAATAAATTGAATATTGAAATCATGTGACAATGATCTATTTTATCTATTTGTGGGAATTTGTATACAAACTAAATTAGTTTTATTTTTATAAAATAAAAAAAATGATAAATAATGTTATCAAGTTTGACCTTTATCTTTGTTAAATTATTATTATAATTTTTATATTTATAGAAGAAACCAATGAGTCTAAAATATTATTATACATTTAATATTATTTAGTTCATCAAGGACATTCAATCAATTCACATCAGCCAGTATAATTTTTTCTCAGCTCAAAAAAATATTTATCAATTAAAATATAAACTCAAATTAACATTAAATTAAAACAATGTCTAAATTGATAAACTACTTGTTATTATTATCAATATTTTATTGTTTCATAATTAGTGTGTTATCAAAAAATGTTTGGAATTACAATGATCAAGATAAAAGAACAACTCCATTTACTCCATATGCTGTTCCTGATCGTATAGACAGGAAAATAGCTGAAGTACAAGCGAAATATGATGGTGCTATTAATGATTACAAAATTTTTCAATCACTCAAATGTAACGGTAGATTCAATTACAAAGTATTCGCAGAAATAAATGAAGCTTGTGATGATTGTCAGAATCTTCTAAATAGGCCTGAGTTCGTACTACAATGCAGGTAATATTATCATGAAAATTAATACTAAACTTACTAAATTAAATTAATTAAAAAAAGTTATGTTTAATATTTTTTTAAATTACAGAAATGAATGTTTTATAAATAGTTTTTTTGATGGGTGTATGGAGATGTTATTATTAAATATGGAAGAATTGGAAGATATTAAGGAAAAACGATGGACACTTAATGATCCATCTATTAATGGATCAATTATCTTACCAACAAAACCAGAATTAGAAAAAAAATCTATATGGCGTAAAATATATGAAAACATGGTGGTTTGGTAATTGAAAAAAAATTATCTCCAGGAATTTAATTTATAATAATTTTTTAAATATTTCCAATGAGTCATCATTGATAAGACTTTGTTAATGACTTGGAAATAATAAAATATATTCTAACGCATTGAGAAAAAAAAACTGTAACAAAATCAGATAATTATTTAATAAACAAAATTATTCATCGAAAAAAAAACTTTTTTCAAGCCCCTTGGTTTCCATAATTTAATAATTTGATACTTATACATTAAAAAAAAAATAAAAAAAATATTTAAACATTACTTCAATGTCATTTTTTATTGATCTATAAATTAATCGAATATTAAAATCATGTGACAATGATATATTTTATCTATTTGTGGGAATTTGTATACAAACCAAATAAGTTTTATTTTTATAAAATAAAAAAATGTTATCAAGTTTGACCTTTATCTTTGTTAAACTATTATTATAATTTTTATATTTATAGAAGAAACAAATTAGTCTAAAATATTAATTTATTTTCGATATATTCTAATATGCGCAGTAACCATATATTTTTATAAAATTATTGTTTCGACGCAATATACATTTAGTATATTTAGTTCATCAAGGATATTCAATCGATTCACATTTAAATTTCGATTTCACATCAACTAGTATAATTTTTTCTTTCAACTGAAAATAACATTTGTCAATTGTTTAACAACCTTTTTATCAGTTGAAATATAAATTAAAATAAGATTAAAAAAATGTCTAAATTGATAAACTACTTGTTATTATTATCAATATTTTATTGTTTTATTATCAGTGTATTATCAAAAAATGTTTGGAAACACAAAGATCAAAATAGAAAAACAACTTTTATTTACTCCATATTTACTCCATATTTGGCTCCTTATCCTGTAGACAGGAAAAAATCTGAGCTACTAGTAGGATATAGACGTGCTATTGATGATTATAAAAAATTTCAATCACTAAAATGTAAAGGTCTATATAATTACGAAGTATTTGCTAGACTCGATAAAATTTGTAAAGATTGTCAAAACGTTTTCAAGAAGCATCCACTCTATTTGCAATGCAGGTAATATACATATTTTATGATTTATAAATGAAGTTAAAATTAGAATAATTATAATTTATATTTAATTAATATTTTTGTTTACTATTACAGCAATAATTGTTTTAAAAATGAATTTTTTGATGGTTGTATGGAAATGTTATTTTTTAATGATACAAAAGCTTGTAGAGATGCAAAAAATGATCGATTGAAACTTCGTGTTTATTTGCCATTTGTTGATCGATCAATAGTTTTACCACAAGATCCACCAAATGAACAAGAATCTGCTTGGGTTATATTTATTAAAAGGATTACATTTCAAGGGATTACAGACTCAAAATATATTAATTTAGCCTTTTAAAATATTTCTAATAAGATATAGGTCATTAATGATAAGACTTTTTTAATGACTTGGAAATAATAAAATATATTCTAACACATTGAGAAAAAAAAATGTTAAAAAAATCAGATAATTATTTAATAAACAAAATTGTTCATCGAAAAAAAATTATAAATTATAAATATCATATCTTCTTGAGAAATTTTTAATAAAACTTTTAGCAATTATATTTGCATTAAAAAAAATTTATTTTCATACCACACAAAAATATTGTTATTTATTTTTAAAAAATTAGTTTTAAAGAATTAATTAAATAATTTTTCAAATAAAAAAAAAATGATATATAAAAAATAAATAACTAATATTTATAGAATATATTTTTATCTTGATTAAATATTATTTCAGTATAAATTAATTGAATATTAAAATTTTGACAATGATATATTTTATTTATTTGTGTGAATAGAACTACACAAATACATTATTTTTATTTTTATAAAATAAAAAAAATGATGACGTATTTAAGTATCGTTATCAAGTTTGACCTTAATCTTTGTTAAACTATTATTATAATTTTTATATTTATAGAAGGAAAATAAAAAAAAAAAAACCAAGAAGTCAAAAATATTATTTTATTTATGATAAAATATGCGCAGTAACCATATATTTTTATAAAATTATTGTTTCGACGCAATATTCAGTACATTCAGTATATTCAGTTCATCAAGGATATTCAATCGATTCACATTTAAATTTCGATTTCACATCAGCCAGTATAATTTTTTTTCTCAACTCAATAAAATACTTGTCAATTGTTCAACAGTGTTTGTTTTTATCAGTTGAAATAAAAACTCAAATTAAAATTAAATTGAAACAATGTCTAAATTGATAAACTACTTGTTATTATTATCAATATTTTATTGTTTTATAATTAGTGTATTATCAAAAAATAATTTGGAATACAATGATCAAAATAAAAAAACCACTCAATTTACTCCACATGCTGTTCCTGATCGTGTAGACAGGAAAATAGCTGAAGTCAAAGCGAAATATGATCGTGCTATTAATGATTACAAAATTTTTCAATCACTCAAATGTAATGGCAGATTTCATTATCAAGTATTTGCTCGAGTTGATAAAATTTGTACAGATTGTCAAAACGTTTACATGAAACATCCAGTCCAGTCACAATGCCGGTAATATTAATTAAATAAATATAAATTATAAAGAAAAATTTAATATATACTGTTAAAGTAATAAAATAAAATTTAAATAATTAATTTAAATTTGATTGATATTTTTTTTACTATTGCAGAAATAATTGTTTCGAAAATGAGTATTTCGTTGGATGTATGGAAACGTTATTTTTAAATGACATAAAAGATTTCGAAAATGCAAAAAGTGATCGATCGATACTTTGTGTTAATTCGCCATTTAGTAATCGATCAATAGTTTTACCACCGCAGCCACCAAAGGAAGAAAAACAATCTGTGTGGGATACATTTTTGAAAGGTATTAAAGCGACATTTAAATTGAAATAATTTTTTAAAAATATTTCCAATGAGTCAATATTGATAAGACTCCGTTAATGACTACATCAATACTTGGAAATAATAAAACATACTCCAACACATTGAGAATGAAATTTAAAAAAAAAACAGATAATTATTTAATAAAATAAATTGTACGTCGAAAAAAAAAAATTATAAATTATCATATAGCATTGTTACATAGAAATATGAATTGAAATAAAAATAAAATTTTCAAAAATAATAATAATATTTAAATATAATACCTTGTATACAAACATAAAATTCTTGACAAACTTTTAATAAAAATTCCATCATTTAAATATTTTTTAAATTTATTTCCACATCAGAAAAATTACGTTATCTATTTCTTTATTTTTTTTTCGTCTGGTTGGATTAGGTGTTATTATATTATTGTTCGTTGGCAATCAAAGTCGTGTGCAAATAAATAATAAAAAAAAAAAAAAAACCAGCCAATTTTTCAGGTGTTTGGAGATGATATATTATTAAATGATACAGAAGATATTAAAAATATGAAAAAAGATAGATTGAAACTTAGCGTTGACTTGCCATTTATTCAACGATCGATTGTTTTATCAGATGAACCAGAAGAACCAGAAGAACCAGAAGTACCAATATGGCGTCAAATATATGAAGCCCCTTGGCTTATTAAATAATTTAATACTTACATTAAACAAATAACAAAAAATATTTAAACAGTACATCAATGTCATTTTTTATTGAACTATAAAAAAATTGACTATTGAAATATGCGACAATGATATATTTTATCTATTTGTGGGAATATAAGTACACAAATACATTATTTTTATTTTTATGAGTCATCGTTATCAAGTTTGACCTTTATTTTCGTTAAATTATTATTATAGTTTTCATATTTTTTTAAAAGAAAAAGCAGAAAAAAACCAATGAGTCTAAAATATTATTTTATTTTTGATAAAATGTATGCGCAGTAACCATATATTTTCATAAAATTATGTTCTACCCACATTCATAGTATATTTAGTTGACCAAAGTTGATTCACATTTTACATCAGCCAGTATAATTTTTTCTTTCAACTCGAAAGAATATTTGTCAATTGTTTATTAGTTAAAATATAAACTCAAAGTATAATAATATTAAAACAATGGCTAAATTTATAAACTACTTGTTATTATCATCAATATTTTATTGTTTTCTAATCAGTGCATTACCAGTAGAAATCGTAGAAATTAAATACAAAGATCGATACATAAAAATTGATCTACAAAGTGCATATAATCTTGATAATTTAAAAATATTTTACTTTCTCAAATGTAATGGTACATTTAACAGCAAAGTATTTGCAAAGATGGATCGAATTTGTGAAGATTGTTATAATGTTTTCAAAGAAGATCAAGTTTATTGGCAATGCAGGTAATATATATATTGTGTTATGAAAATAAATTAAAGATCTATCAGAATTATAAAATTATGTGTAATTTATATTTGTTAATAATTTTTTTAAATTGCAGAAGTAATTGTTTTAAAAATGAATTTTTTGATGGATGTTTGGATATGATAACCATAAATGACATCAAAGAAATTAACAACATAAAAACTGATCAGCTGAAACTTAGCCAGGGCTAATGAATTCATTATTTATCAAAGTCCTCAAGGCTCAAAGAGTTTGCAGATAGTGCAGATGATGCTATGAGAAAAAAAAAAACAATTATTTCTAGACTGATTGGAAACTTCAAATAAAATAACTTCGAATTTAATATTAATAAATTTTGTGTATAAATATTTTTAATATCTTTTGTTTTTATGTATATCTTATCAATGATGATACTTGGAAAAAAAAATATGGATAGAAAAATATATTTAAATATATTTAACAATTATATTAAACAAATAATAAAAAATATTTAAAAATTATTTCAATGTCATTTTTTATTGAACTAAATAATGAGTCATTATTTATGACGTCAATTGAGTATCGTTATCAAGCTTGACATTTTTATTTTTTACATTATTATTATAATTTTTATATTAATAGAAAAAAAAAAACCAATGAGTTGAAAATATTATTTTATTTATGATAAAATACGCGCAGTGGCCATATATTTTTATAAAATTATTATGTTCTACACAATAAACATTTAGTATATTTAGTTCACCGAGGATATTCATTATTCAATCGCATCTAAATTTCGATTTCACATCAGCCAGTACAATTTTTTCTCTCAACTCAAAAAAATACTTGTCAATTGTTCCACAACTTTTTTATCAAATATAAACTCAAATTAAAATAAGATTGAAAAAATGTTTAAATTGGTAAACTACTTGTTATTATTATCAATATTTATAATCAGGGTATTATCAGAAAAAAAATTAATATATACTGTTATGATTAATAAAAAAAGTAAAATTCAAATAATTAGATTATATTTGATTTAAATTTCATTACAAGAATATTCATTATTCAATGGTACATTTAAAGATTGATCGATTGAAACTTCAGAAAAACACGCGTTATTTCTCAATACTTTTACCACAGAAATAAATCAAAACAATCTGTGTCTGATAAACTTTTTAAAAATATTAAATTAGGATTTAAATTTGGATAATTTTAAAAATATTTTCAATGAGTCAATATTGATAAGACTTCGTTAATGACTATATCAATACTTGAAAATAATAAAACATACTTAAATTGGTAAACTACTTGTTATTATTATCAATATTTATAATCAGTTATAAATTATCATAACATTGTTACATAGAAGTATGAATCGAAATAAAAATTAAATTTTTAAAAATAATGATAACATAATAACAAACATAAAATTCTTGACAAATTTTTAATAAAAATTTAATCATTTATTTATTTTTTTAATTTATTTCCACATCACAAAAATTACGTTATCTATTTTTTTTATTTTTTTTTTGTCTGGCCCGATTAGGTGTTATTATATTATTGTTCGTTGGCAATCAAAGTCGTGTGCAAAAAAATATTTAAAAAAAAAAAAACCAGCCATTAAGTTATTTAATATTAATATTTTTTTTTTTTAAATTGTAAAAATTCATTATTTTAAAAATGATGACTGATTGGTTAATAAAAATTAGTTTAATAATTTTATTATTTATAAAAACAGTTGATAATAAAAATTTTGTTAATCCATTTTCTAAATATTCAATGGCTTCAATTTATTACAATAAATTTAAAACATACAACTGTGCTGGATATTTTGATTTTAATAAATTTTCACAACTAGAAAAAATTTGTCATGATTGTTTTAATCTTTATAGACAATCATCACTCCAAAAAAAATGCAGGTGAAATTTATTTACATGTTTATTGATATAAAAAAAAATCAACACACTTTTATTTTCTTAAAAATAAATAACTATATTTTTTTTAAATAATTTAATAATTAATAAAATAGATATAAATATGTATTTTAAATTACAGAAATAATTGTTTTGAAAATGAATTTTTTGATGGATGTCGAGAGTCATTATTAATTAATGAAACAGAAGATATTAAAAATATTAAAAAAATCAAGTTATTACTTCGTGTTGATTTACCTTTTGTTGATCGACCACTTATTGTTCCACCACTTCCAGCAGAACCGGAGAAATCATCATGGAATAAATTTTTAAGACATGATTTTGATTTTTAATTTTAAAAATTTTATTGATAAATAATAATTCAAACTTAATTCATTATTTGTATTATTATTTTTTAAAATAATATTGTAAAAGGAAAAAATTGTTAAAAATTGAATGTAAAAAAAAATGCTCAATAAAATTCTAATTTATTTAAATGCATATAATTATTAATGTCGTTTTATAAATGTTATTACAAGAATTTTAATTTGACAAATTAATAGATAAATAAAACAGCGCTTTGAAAAATTTATTAAATAATTTATCGAATAGAAAAAACGACATGATATAAAAAATAACTAAGTTTAAAACTCTAATATTCATCAAACATAAAAATACATTTTTTTATCTCTTAAAAAATATTATTTTTAAAACGTTTTTTATATTTATTAACACTCCTAGACACATTGTTGGTTGGTCACACATATAAAAAAATTCATGACTCAGTCAATAAATATTTATCAATCTTTATTGAAAAATAATAATGAAAAAATAAAACATCAAGTTGATGCGCAGTAAACAAATTTTTAATTTAATTCTAAAAATCAAATAAATATTCAGGCATTCAGTGAAACTGTTTCATCTAAAGTGGGGAAACATCAAAGTGAGAAAATTAAAAAAAAACAATGTCTTTATTGTTAAATTACTTGTTGTATTCATCAATATTTTATTGTTTTATAATTAATTTATTTTCGATAAATATTGTTCAAGTCTGTGCACACGAAACAATTGATCCGCAAAAAGAATACAATAATGCTATTTCCAATTACGAGAAGTACCAATCAATAAAATGTAATGGTACATTTAATTACAAAGTATTTGCAAAGATAGATAAAATTTGTGATGATTGTTTTAATCTTTTCAAAAAGCCTCAACTCAATTCACAATGCAGGTAATATATTGTTATGCAAAAAAATTACAAATTTATATAAAAATTATAAAATTATGTGTAATTTATATCTATAAATAATTTTTTTTTAATAACAGAAATAATTGTTTTAAAAATGAATTTTTTGATGGATGTTTGGTGATGATATCTGTAAATGATACCGAGGAAATTAAAAACATAAAAAATGATCGGCTGAAACTTGGAGTTGAGTTGCCGTTTGTTCAACGGCCAATTGTTCTACCCGAACAACCAAAAGAACACAAAGAGTCAGCGACCTCATTATTTATGAAACTTATCCACGAGACAGCAGATCAAATGGATGGTGCTACAGAAAAATAAAAAATAAAATTATTTCAAGGCTAATTGGATAATTTTAAATTCAATATTTTTAATATTTTTAATATCCTATATGTATTCCTTTATCTTATCAATGATAATACTTGGAAAATAAAATATACATAAAAAAAAATATATAACTTGTAGATTATATAAAATATTAAACAAATAATTTATTCAAATTATTATCTATTATTCAACAAATGACAGTAAAGCCAAAAAAAATATATACATATTTTTTAATCAAGTCAAATATAAAACCTTGAAGTTATATTCAAAATGACAAATATTTATACAATGAATAAAAAATTATGTATATGAACCAAGTTGTAAATTATTACTGTAATATACAATGTAAGATAAAATATTTCGAAATTTTTCGAGGTGTCTTAATTATAAATAGATAACTACATTTGATAATAATTTTTGATACACGTAAGCAGTTTTATCTCCGCAACAGTAAAGTGTAGAGAACTCTCAATTTATTCTTAATTTTAATAATTCCTTGATTGTTGAATAATCAAGTTATTTTTCCATTGAAATTATTATTAGTTAAAATTTTTTAATTCAACTTGAAATACTTATTTTTTTAATAGGTAAATAAAACAAAAATAATGTCAAATTATTTTTCATATTCATCAATAATTTATTGGGCAATAAAAATGATATTAATCAGTTCAATGATAAATATTTATGATGAATGTTTTGGCGAACTAAGAAATCCATTTCCTGAGCATTCATTGGCTGCACGTTATTATGAAAAATTTGAATTTATTAAATGTAAAGGGGTTTTTGAATTTGAAAGATTTAAAAGACTAGAACGTCTCTGTGATGATTGTTATAATATGTACAGAGAATCACCTCTTCATTCATTATGCAGGTAAATAAATATGATTATAAAAATTACCCTAATATATTTGTCAATTTAAATATCCTAATTGAAGAATAATAAATGTATTATAAATTTATTTAAAATTGATAATTAATATTTTATTTTAATTACAGGAAAAATTGTTATAAGAATGAATTTTTTGATGGATGCATCGAGACATTTTTGATTACTGACAAGTTGAAGGAAACTCTTAAACATGATAGATTAAAGACACGAGTTGATTTGCCATTTATTAATCGAACAAAATATATTTTACACAAAGACGAAAAATATAATTAATACCATTGAAAATGTTTGAATAATATTTGTGAAATTTTTTTGCTGATTACTAAATTATTTATGTTAAAAATCATGTACAATAAATAGCAATCAATTATACAATCAATCAAAATACCAATCATTTTTTTTATTTTATATTTATTTATTTATAATATATTTATATATATTTATTTATTTATTTTATATTTTTATAAAATTTTATCATTAAATTTCATCAATGCTGGATAAATATGAATATTTATAAATATATACTTAATTGACATCACAAAACTCTAGAATATTATTGTAATTATTTTAAAATATTAAAAATACAAAATAAATATTTTAGTTAATATTCTTTACTTATCGGTTAAAGCCGTTATCAAGAAGTCTATTGATAGATCAAAAAAAAAAATGTCATCACCCAACTCATTAAAGGTATAATAAAAAAAATTTTAAAATAAAATATAAAAATCGATGCGCAGTAAAATAATATTCAATATATTTTTAACTTGCCCATTCAGTCGATCACCTCAAAGCCAATCAGTCAGGTTAAAACAATAAAGTTGTTTATGATATAATATCCAAGTTTAATTTTGATTCTTTATTTTTGAATTAAACAATAAAGATTTAAAAAATGTCTTTCTTAAAAGTTTTTTTGTGCTTATTAATTACATCAAGCATTCTGGCAATTTCATTTGCGCAAATTGTGAATTCAGATCCAGTTTTTCCAGAAAAAAAAGGGTATCTAGAAACTTTCAACTCTAGAGATTGCAAAGGTCCTTTTGAAAAGCCAGCATTTATTAAATTAGACCGCATTTGTGAAATTTGTTACTACCAATTTGGAGCAAAGGCTGTATACGACAATTGCGTGTAAGTTTTTTTTTTTATTAATTATTTGGAAGATAAAAAAACATTGAATATTGATTTATTTAAATTTTATTTGTTTATGACTATTTTAAAAAGGATAAAAATTTAATTTCTCAGAAAAAACTGTTATTTCAACACTAGTTTTGATTCATGTATTACAACATTGGAATACGATTTACATGAAATCAACGAAATAAATGAACTAAAAAACATACTCCACACACCTATTGATAAAGTAATATTCATCTATAAGAAAAAAATCCAATAAATATTCACGTGGATATGAATATTTATACAATAGTTTATATGAAATTATTTAATTATATTCAAAGTAAAATCAAAATATTGTAAAAAAAAACTTGTTAACAAATAAAAATAAAACATAATGAACAACATTTAAGTCATCCTATTTGATGTGAAAAAAAAATTTTCTTCATTGTTAAATTACGGCTCGCAATAATTCTATAGAAAAAAGTGTAAAATAAATAATTTAAATTTCTAAAAAAAAAAATGTAATATTATTATTATGTAACAAAAAATTGATTGGTTTATTTATTTTTTTTTTTTATCAACCTGCAACGATTGATAAACTATAATGCAACATTATCATCTTTAATCAACAATAAATAAATGTACTTGTTATTGTTAGTTAGGTTGAGGTAGTTGATGTCGAGCAAGCAGATGTAATTAAAAATTATTATAAATTAAATTCCTGGAGTTGATTTTCTCTGAATTACCAAAACACCATGTTTTCATATATTTTACGCCATATAGATTTTTTTTCTAATTCTGGTTTTGCTGGTAAGATAATTGATCCATTGAATATCAATTTAGACATTGTTTTAATTTAATGTTAATTTGAGTTTATATTTTAATTGATAAATATTTTTTTGAGCTGAGAAAAAATTATACTGGCTAATGTGAATTGATTGAATGTCCTTGATGAGCTTAATAATATTAAATGTATAATAATATTTTAGACTCATTGGTTTCTTCTATAAATATAAAAATTATAATAATAATTTAACAAAGATAAAGGTCAAACTTGATAACAATATTTATCATTTTTTTTATTTTATAAAAATAAAACTAATTTAGTTTGTATACAAATTCCCACAAATAGATAAAATATATCATTGTCACATGATTTCAATATTCAATTAATATATAGATCAATAAAAAATGACACTGAAATAATGCTTAAATATTTTTTTATTATTTGTTTAATGTATATATTAAATTATTAAATTATGGAAGCCAAGGGGCTTCATATATTTGACGCCATATTGATTTAAATCGTGCTTCTGGTGCTTCTGGATCTTGTGGTTCATTGGGTAAAATAATTGATCGTTGAATAAATGGCAAGTCAACGCCAAGTTTTAATCGATCTTTTTTCATATTTTTAATATCCTCTGTATCATTTAATAATATCATCTCCAAGCATCCATCCAAAAAATTCATTTTTAAAACAATCCTTTCTGTAATTTAAAAAATAAAATTTAAGAAATTTATTTGTAATTAATTTTCATATAGTATAATAATAAATATATTCATAAAGAATATTTAACATTACACACAATTATCAAAAATACAATTAACTATATTGTTTGCATTTTTATATTGTATTATGTCTGTAATTTAAATGGGTCAAGGTAAAATTAATTTTCTTTAATACAAAGAAAAGATAAAAAAAATAAAAAAAAATTCGATGTAGATATAATTTTTTTTTTATTAATTTTTTTATCGTTTAGACAAAATTCATCAACTTCTTCCCCCCAAAATATTCATTTATAGTTAAAGATAAAAAAATAAATTGAAAAATAATATATTTGTGTAGGCGAGGCCGCATGAATTTTTATTCGTTAGTATAAGATTAGAACCCGTGACAATTAATATTACCTGATCAAAGTTATTTTTTTTTCCTAAAGACATCATCATGTAAGTTTATAATTTATATTTCATGCAATTATTTTTATTGATTTTTTTTTTTTTTTTTATTTCCCATATTTATTTTTGATATTATAAATTTATAACTTTTGTGTGTTGCTTCGCTACACAATCAAGAAAATTATGTATATTTTTTTTATACTTTATAATTTTTAAATAATTTAAATTTGTGGTACATTTGTTTGTTTCTTTTTTTTCTACCTTAAAATAGATTAATATTAAAGATATATTTATTTTTCCGGTCAAAATAATTTATTATCTGCGATAATTATGCAAAAAATTTATTTGTTTAAACATTATTGAGTCCCATTGTTGCTTTGTACATGTTTTTTTTTTTTTTACAATTAATAGTAATTTTTCTTAACTTTTTAGTTTATTTTTTTCATATTTAAAATCACGTAAATTAATAAAATTTATTTATATATACTGCACCATAATTATTAACTTGTTTTCCAAATTTAATTAATGAGCATTGAGCTTTTTGAATTTTAATTTGATCAAATATAGAACAATAAAATATTATTATTATTTATTTTATTTTTTTTTGTTTTTATCTTTTAAAATTAGACTTAACGCGGGATCATTTGATATAATTATTTTACATACAATTTTGATTAATTTGTCATTTGTGTTTTTTTTTTTTAATTTAAATTAGAAGACAAAACAATGATGACATAAATTCGTTTGGCAAATGAGTCACTGTATTTTAATAATTTTAATGAAAATTAATTAACTAATATATTCCTTATCTTTAATGATCAATATATTTTAATTTTTTGTAATGTAAATTTTTCTCCGTGTAGAAAACCGATTGTCAATGATTTTATTTTGTGACTCGAACAGCCAAACGTCGTAATCGTATTATTAATTTTTTTTTTTTCTTTTTTTCATTTTTTTTTTCTTGTTTTTTTCTTCTTGTTTAAAATTTTTTCATTCATCCGCGACTCGTAATTTTAAGAGGATAAAATTTTGTTAACGCATTCGTTCCCGGTTGAAAATACGTAAAATGTCTTTAAGAAATTCCCCAGGATACGTCGACAAAGTAGAAATGATCGTGTAAATAAAAATTAACTTATTTATTTCTTGCTACCTGAAGATAATTATAATAAAAATTTTATGTCGTTAATTAAAATTAAAAATAATTTTTTGAATAATTTTTTTTTGTTTTCAGCTGAATTGGTACCAATACTGGTAATGAACAAAAAATTATAATGATGTATGCAAAAAATATTATATCTTTTTTCTTGATTCTATGTTTCACATTAATTGGTATGTACTCGTTATATAGTACTTAAATTAATATACAAATAAATATAATTGTACAATATATCATAATATTTATTTTCAGTGACAGTGGAAGGAGCACCACTGGGAGCTTATTCTAATACTGATGAACTTTCTGCTGGAAATAAAACATTTAAGAATTATTTGACCATGAAAGATGTCATCTCTGATTATTTTGTTCAATTAAAAGATTACTATCAAAAATATCAACTAGTGGAAGAAAAGGAACTCAGAGTGAATGTAATTAATGATATTTTTAATGGTGAAATTTCAAAAAAAGAAACCATATGGTTGACTATCTTCATTAATCGTTTTAAAACATTGACAAAAGATGATGTCAAAAACGATTTCTATATTTCATTACTGCTAAAGCTCTATAGTGAAAAATGTTTTGGACAAGTTCAGGAATACGATGTTTATTGCATCATTCTTGATCTTCAACGACTCTATGCTGATCAGGGTGGAAAAGCGGGAACCATATGGACTGGTTGCCGCATGGTGTACGACGCATGGGTTTGGACCACATGGAGATACAGAGAAAGTCCCTTAGAACAACTTGAAAAAGATCTGAAAGCCGCAAATGAGCAGATAGAAAAATTAAATAAGATAAAGACTGAAGGAACTAAGATAATAACAACAGGTACTACCGTTTTTAACTCCGTAGATCTGGGGAAATAAAAAAATTACAATCGATTAAGGTACAACTAGGGCAAAATGAGAGATATCTGGCGGATGTTTGCTAAAAACATTATATATTCATGAGTGCGAAAAGGACGAAAGATTAGAAAGAGAATACTGTTTCTCACTTCCACTCAAGTATTTAGACAAAGACAAAAATTTATTATCCTCTATTAATTAAAATTGAATATTAAAACCTATACTAAATTTGGGTGATGATTTTTCGTCTTTTTTTCTAGTTTTATCCTTTAGTTTTTGGTAAATATGGCATTATTTTTTCAAGTATTTCGATGGGGTATTATGAAAAGCCGAACATCTTTTTCCATAAGAACCTATGTTCAACCTCAAAAAAAAGGACCATCTTTAACAGTTAATTAATCAAAAAAACATCTTATAACAAAAAAACTGATTAAAGAAAAAGGCGTATCGTTATTTCAATTATCTACTCTATAAAATTCGTGAAATCGTCATTATTTTTAATTTTCCCTAGTTGTACCTTAATAAAAATAAAAATATTATTTGCTACTTTATCTGTAGTGTTTTGCCTCTTCAAATGTCTACATTCGTAGATCACATTTATATTAAAATTAGAATAATACAACATATTTTATATATTTAGTCAATGGATTTCTAAATGACATCCATTCAGGCTGAAGCCTCACATAATTTTCTTCGTTAAATCTGAATCTGTAAACCGACAAAAAAAAATTATATTAACTTAAATATTCACTTTTTTTAATTAAATAAAATAATTAATTAAAATGTTATGTAACCATTGTTTTAATAAGCCCTGATGTTGATAGAACACGTTTTTGTGATTCAGTGAAATTTAATAAAGCGTCTCAATTATAATAGCTGGCAGCAACTAATTTTTTTGGTAAAATACAATTGTTGTTCTGACAAAATATAAAAAATATATTTATAATTATTTTAAATAAAACAAAATGATAATTTAAATAATTTAAAAATCTTTATTCGATGAAAATAAATTTTGCATCTAATCCACGTCTTCGTATGAATTCAATGCTTAGTTGTCGTGGGGTAGTTGTACCAAGTGAAAGTGCTAATAAACCAGGATGAAATCTACCAACAGCAACTATATTAGATAAATTTCTTGTTTCACCATCAATAAATTATTTGCTTCTCATGTTCTTATGTACCCATTTTTTTCTGATGTTCAAGAAATCAAATCAAATCAAGTACATCATTCAACACAATGTTTTCAATCTAAAAAAAAAAATAAAATAAAATATATATATTTGCTTCTTTTTAATGACAAAAAAAAATATGTTTTACCTTTGAAACTAAATCACGAGCACCCTTACTAACATAAAATCGCTGTGTATATTGTGCTTTGATAATTTTTTCATCTGTATTATCATAACTTTTAGGTAACATAACATAACACAAGGTAGATTGCCTATATCATCATATAATACTCTAACACTCCATAACTCAACATCATGTAAATTACTGAAAATCATTTCTGGTGGTAAATAATTCAATACACCACACAATATATTGCTTCTAGATGATGCATGTATAGACCATTTGAAAACATAAATTTTTAATTCACCATCTTTATCAAAAGTTAAATTTCCTGGAATAAAGTCATTTTTATTGTGACAATATGTCAAAGCATCAGGTAGTTGATAGTTATATCTTGTTGTTTCGAAAATAAAACATGATTGATCCTAAAAAATATAAAATATAAAAATAAAATAATATTTAAAAGATCATACCCTGATTCATCAAAATGACAATTTGATGTATCATTGAGTGCTTTATATACATCAATATTTTGTCTTTTCTTACTTGATATATATATATACAGCATTGCTTTCTTCAATTTGATTTTCACCCAGAATTTTTGAAACACCAAAATATTCTGATATTTATGATCTCACAATATACCTATGATTATTTCTAAATTTTTATTTATCAAATGGTATTTTGAGTATCAATTTTTTACTAGCATTTGGTGATGCTGCTAAAGGTGGTGTTGTTGTTGTGTTGTTGTTGTTAAACTTGATATATTGATACTCCATTATATGTACTTGACGTAATATCTATTTTTTTATGAATGTTTTTTTTAGGTATATAAATATTGATGACTAATTTATTCAATTTTTTAGGATTATCATGATCATTTATTCTATCAGATCTCCCATTTTTCAGAGGCACTTTGTTTATTTTTATTTTTGTCATCATTTGCTACTGGTACTTGTTCAAGTAGTAATTTATTATTAGGTATATTGGTTTTTTATTAATACTTATACTTTTAACCATCTGAAATAAAATAAAATTATTTGTTACTCTAATAAAACTTGACATATCGAATTTAATTAATTTAATTAAGACAGTAATTAAATATTTGTTTACTTCGTTGTTGATTATTTAGAAAATATTATTGTTTACAATTGTTTATTGTTGTATAGTGTACACTGTACTGTGTACACATTTTATTAAGCCTCCATAACATTGCCCAACAGTCAACACCAACATGACATTTGGTCGCCATTTTTTTATCACTGTACCCGCGCATGCGCAAGTACTCATTAAGGGCTCGAACTCACGACAAGCTAAAATTTCCGCTTGTAAACATGGCGGCTGCAAAAATAACCAAATTTACTAAATTTACTGCAAATCCGTGATTTTAGAACAAGCTTGGCGGTGTCAAGCTTGTTCTGCAGTCACGGAGAGACACCACGGATTTGCAGTAAATTCAGTAAATTTAGTGAATTTAGTTATAATTTGGTTATTTTTGCAGCCGCCATTGCACCGCCATTGGCCGCCATGTTTACAAGCGGAAATTTTAGCTTGTCGTGAGTTCGCACCCTAACAGTGATAATGGCTGCTTTCTTTCATGAACACTGATGTGATCTCCATCAGCGCACGCGTAGGCGCAAATGCGCAGAATTATTTATTTTTTTTTAAATGGCTGTGCATTGGTGCTGGCAACCACTGGCATTACATATATTTTTAGGTTAGTACACAATTGTCAAGAAAAATATGAATATAATACCGGCGCCAATGCACAGCCATTTTAATAATTCTGCGCCTTTGCGCCTACGCGTGCGCTGATGAAGATCACATCAATGTTCTGAACATAAGTTCATGAAAGAAAGCAGCCAGTAGGGGGATGAATAGTACAATAGTTTTTAATAAATATTTAAAAAAATAAAAATTTTTATAAAATGACAAACGTAAAATAATGATGTACAAACGATTTGCTATAAATTAAGCATCTTACTAATATAAAAATATCAGCCATTTAAAAATTATAAATGTCGGCTATCTGGCAACTTCAAATATTCATTAATTAATTAAAATTAATTAGGGGGTTGACAAACAAAACTAAATATATAACAATCATCTACAATCCAAGTACAATCAGTTACAATCATTGTTTTTTGGTCGGCCCGTCACTTGTCAGCTAACTGTTAATAAACATTTCTAGTCTTCTTGTCTCGTATATTAGTATATATCTTTAATCTAATTAATACATCAGTAAATGTTATTCAATTAACGTTTTTTAATAAAGTAAAGCAAAAATTTTAACTGAAAAAAAATGAAAATGAGTTTTATAAAAAGTTAATTTATTTATATACATATTTATCGCCGAAATAAAAGTAATTTGAATAATTTAATAATCTTTTCATATTTCATTTATAATAATTTTTTTTTTTATGCTGGAAATTCTATTCAAATTAAATAATAACTAAGAAAAATTGATTGTTTGACAAACATAAACTGGAGAGATCATTTATGTGCATAATCCGAAGTCCACCGAAGTCCGAATGCAATGGAATGCAACTGAATGTCTATATTGGGGTGATGGGGTCTAAGAACTTGTGCCCCATGGGGAAAAGTGGAAATAAAAGGCAACTATTTACTACCCCTACTGAACAGGTTTTTTTCTCTTAAATGTATATCAAGGTAAGATTTACCCTTGGCCGGCCAATATTCTATTGTAATAAAATTTTCTCAAATTCTAGAAAATCACAAACTTGACAAACTAAGAGAAATCTATCTCCTCAGACCTCAGTAGTCAGTACAAAGTTGTTACTACTCGAATGGAGTCACATTTTTCTTCTAAAACTACATTATATAATTTTTTTTTATATATATATTTAATTAAATCAAAAATTTGTTGTTAATATTTTAAGATGGATTTTAATAAATTAATTTTGATGCTTGCTATCGTTGCTTCAAGTGCAGTTCTTTCTGAAGGTACAAACTATAATATTATCCATTTTTTATAATTGAATATCTCAATTTAACTACATGTAAAATTGTGTAAAATATTATTGAAGTAAAACTTCTTTACGGAGGGTAGCGACAAAATTCGAGGCCTCGCTACTCGCTAGCGTCACACTCTCTGTTATACGCAGTTATACGCTCTACGCTTGGTCACACGCTCGGTCACACGCGGATAGAGGGGAGAATTACATGCAACTACTCCGAAAGAAGTTTCACTTCCCCGCGCGTACTCGCAACATGCTAATTTTTTTTCTCATATTTTTCAGTAAAAAGTTTTTCGTTTTTTTTTTTAATTCATAAATTCAAAAAAATAAATGTAAAATGCTAAACTACAAATGTTAAATATCAAATAGAATAATGTCTAAGAGCCTGTGCCCCACAATAGATAAAATTATAAGCAAAAATATATTCTGTTCTCTCTTCAATGAATAAACAAGGTCACCCTTTGGTCCAATATTATAAAAATATTTTCTGTATAAAATTTTTGCGATTTATTTTATTAATTAATACATCATGTTATTTGTTTATTGTATACATTATTCAACTATCATTATTCGGTGTCAAAGCGGAATTTTTTATTTTTTTCTTTCTTTAATTTCTGCTTTCAGCATCGTGCATCCCGGGAAAAAAAGATCCAGGAGATAGTGCCTCAATATTATCAAGACTTGCTGTTAGATCAAGAAAAAATATAGAAAATTTCTGGAAAATTTTAGACAATGTTTACATAAATTATGAGCGTCACCGAGTAAATTTTATAGAACCATATATCGTCATAATTTTGAAATCATCAAAACGAGATCTCTGGTTTGATACAATAATTAATCGTATGGAAAAATTTCCTGAACAGGTATCGAACAACGAATTTTATATAAAATTATTAAAAGAAATGCAAGAACAACAAGCAATTGGACACTACTCTGAAGACGAAATTGAAAATATTATTTATCGGTTGGAACACCATTTATATGCTGATAAAATACAGGAACCATCATATGATGGACTCGTTTTGAACTGTAGTCGGATATACGATTATGAAAATATTACTTCAATCAAGGTCCAAAAATTTAAAGCAAATATAGTAGATATTCTCATGTTACCTAGAGAAAAGTTTTTAAAAAAATTTCAAGCAAATATGAACAGATATTTTGAAGTTGAACATGATGCAGAATATATCTGGGAAAAAATCAGTACTTTCTGTATAAATTATAATAAGCCTAAGGACTTAGAAGACTTAGAATCCCATGCACTCGCCCTTGGTTGGTACATCAATGATTATACAAAGAGGACCAATCAAACGGTTATTTTTTTCCTTAACATAATATACAAGCGTTTCACAGATTTGACAGGAGCAGATTTGAAAAATCAATGTTATATAGAAATATTAAAAGGAGCTCAGTACTGGTTTAAAGATATGCCAGAATACAATAGTCTCATAGGCAGACTTATTATTGATAAGTTAGAAAAAACTTACGTCGATTCAATTCAAAAACCATCACTGTGGACTCTAACAAAGCGTAGGATGTACCAATCTACGATGAAAACTATTATTTATAGTTTTTACTATTGGAATACTTATATTTATAAAATAATAGATCAAAATGGAGACAAGTCTGAAGATATAATAATTCACGAGTAATTATATAATTATTAATAACTTAAAATTAAAATATTCAATTATTAAAAAAATTAAAATTTTGTTCTATAATTGAAAATAAAAATTTTTACTGTAATAAAAAACTTTTTAAAAATAAATTTATGTTTTTTTCTACTATTCAATATTTTTTAGCTGGTATATAACTATTTGGAAATAATACCAGCTGAACCAGAAATACCAGAGAAATCCTTATAGAATAAAATATGTAAATATACATAGTGTTTTGGTAATTAATAAATAATACATGAATATGTAACTGTTGATGATTATTTAATTTTTTATAAATATTAATACAATAAAAATTTTTCTTTTTTTCTGCAAATATATTTTATATTTCATTTTATTACAATTTGAGATTTATTATTCCATCAAGGAATTAACAATTGATCCCATTTACAATTACACTATTTAATCATGCTAAAAAATTATTATGTCATCACAGTATCTCACACAAACATATAAACAATTTATTTTTTCAATCATGAGACTCATTTGGGATACTAAAATTTATCAACTACTATCATCAAAAAAAATCAACTTTATTTTATTTAAATAATAATAATTATGATTATTATTAATTTTTGTATTTTTAAATGCTCAATTTTTTTTTTAATGTATAAAATAATTATTTTAAATAACATCAATTTGATAATGATCAACACGTTTTGGTGGATTATCACGTAATTCATCAATGAATTTTTGTAAATTTTCATAATAATTATTTTTATTCCATGTTTCATTGTGTGTACCACCAGGTATTGTTAATAATCTTTTATGACAATACTTGCAATGATTATATAAATCTTCCATCATTTTTGGTGGTACCAATGTGTCAGCAAGACCAGATATAAATAATACTGGTATACTTATTGATCTCATTTTTATCAATGACATAAATTTATTTTTATAAAAAATAAGTGGTAAATATTTTAATAATTTCAAACCAATTAATATTTTTGCCATATCTGGAATACTTGTAAATGTATTTTCCACAATTAAACACCACATTTTTTGTGTGTTATCAAGTTTTGTTGCTAAATCAATTGCAACAGCACCACCTAATGATTAAACAAACAAAAAAAACCATTAATAAACACACATTAATGAATAAATATTAGAGTAATTTTCATGATAAAATTAATTACCAAGTGATCTGCCAAATACAATTATTTCATTAGTATTAATATCTGTTCTAGATGCTAGAAAATTTAATCCAGCTTGTGCATCCATGTAGAGACCACTTTCAGATGGTGTACCTTGAGACAAACCATATCCTCGATACTCTAGCATTAAAATATTACAATGTAATTTGTGATAGAGACCACAAACATTTTGTAGTCTAAAAATAAAAAGGTATTAATTAATAATTAATAATTAATATGGAAAATATAAAAAATACAATTTACCTGTGTCCCATGTTTCCAGCATTTCCATGAAGAAATAGTATTGTTGGTGATGATTTAATTTTGTCATTTGGCTGGGTTATAAAAAACATGTGTAACATTGTTCCATCATGTGATCTAGTATAAACACTTTGATATGGTAAATTAAACATTGATGGTGCTGGCACATAAACACGTGAATGAGCTGGTAATTCTGGATGATATAACAATTGATCTTCCATTCTATATAAAACACCTACAATTTAAACAACAAATACATAGAAATATTAATCATTTAAATACTTGTATTAATTAATTAATTATCAATTTATTTTATTTACCTGTTGTTGCAAAACATAGTAGAAAAAATGCTAAAATTCCACCATAAAACCAGTATAAAATAAAACATATTATAATGTAAGCACCAGAATAGGCCCAACATTTCATTGCAATATTACTTATAAATTTACCAACTTTAGTTCTTGATAATCTAACACGAAGTGACATTATATTTTTATTATTAAATATATTTAATAATATCTATTTATTTTGATGAGTTTTATGCAGTATATAACCTCAATAAACTTTCCATAAAATTATCAAAATATTAATCTTCCAGTTTTTATTTTTAACTTTAAACAGATTTTTTTTTCTTAAGCATCTTTACTGAATTTTTTTTTATTATTATTTCAAGGTGAATTGTTGTTTTGTTTTGTTTATTTATTTTTATTTGTTTACTTTAGTATTCTTGGCATGTTTATACAGCCATCAGCTGATTTTGGCCAATGATAATAAAAATAATCATGATATTATGATATATATATATTATTTTTTAATTTATATTTGCATCAAGTTATTAATTTATATAATTTTTATATATATATTTTTAAATTTGCATCAAGTTTATTATTTATAAATTTTTTAAATATATTTTTTAATTATTAATTTTATTATTAATTAATAATTATTGTTAAATATATTTTTTCTAAAATTATAAAATTTAAATTTTTTTTATTTTTTTTATTTTATTGATGGTTTTTTAAAAAATAATTTAAATAACAATTGTATTAAAATTAAAAAATATTTTTTATTTTGGTAAATAATTTTTTTTAAATTAATTATTAATTACTAATTAAAATTATATTTTAAATTTAAAAAAGAATAAACAGTTAGCGTCACTATACAGTTAGTATCTTCACTATTATCCCAATTAAATAACAATAACAATTTTTTTATTTATTTCATCTGTTTTAACATTATTGTTAATGTTTGTCGGCAAAAAAAAAAACACACCACGTCGTGTCATCTCGTTGTATATTTGCATGAAAAAAAATTGAATAATAATAATTAATTAAAAATAAAATATCTAATAAATTTAGACTATTAGTTTTTTAATATTTTTATAGATAAAAATAGCAACAATTAAAATGGCAACAATACTAACAGAAGTTGATGCAAATGCAGTTATCAAAAAATTATCAGAAATTATTGAAAAAAGTGCTAATGATGCGATTGATACCGGTGACACCTTCAAAATTGGATTGTCAGGTTGTCTTTTTACTGATAAATATTTATAAATTTCATTTATAAAAATAAACTAATGTTAAAAATTTATATTTAGGTGGTTCATTGATAAAATTTTTAGCTGATGGTTTACCAACAATTAAAACAGATTGGTCTAAATGGCGTTTTTTCTTTTGTGATGAACGTGTTGTACCATTTGACAGTGAAGATTCAACTTATGGATTATATAAATCATCTTTAATTGGAAAAATTCCAATTACTGAGGAACAATTTATAACAATTGATCCAGAAATGAATGGTAATAGTAATTAATCTGTTGTTGTTTTCCATAAATTTATTTGATAAATAAAGTTATTTATAAATGACTCGTTAATTTATTTTTTTAGCTGCTGATGCTGCAAATGATTACATCAAAAAAATGTCTGTACATTTTCCACCAGATAGTGTACCAAGATTTGATATGTTGCTATTGGGAATGGGACCAGATGGTCATACTTGTTCATTATTTCCTGGGCATCGTTTACTTGATGAAACATCCAGATGGGTTTGTCCAATAACTGATTCACCAAAACCACCACCATCAAGAATAACACTTACATTTCCAGTTATAAATAATGCCAAGACATGTGTCTTTGCAATGACTGGAGCTGGAAAGAGTGAAATGGTCAAGGTAATTACTTTTTTCTTCTTTGATTCATCAATAAAACATCACAGTATATCTTGAAGTAATTTTTTCGTTAATTTTTCTTCAGAGAATTTTAAAAGACAAGGAAGATTTACCTGCTGCAAGAGTTCAACCAATAAATGGTACACTTTATTGGATTGTTGATGAAGGTGCTGCAAGTCTTTTAAATTAAAAAAAAAAAAAATTCCATTGTATAAAAAAACAAAAAGAAAATCTCAGGATGATTCCATATATTTTTTATGTATCTATTTTTGAAACAACATTTAAAAATAATTAATATTCTGCAAAATATAATTAACTCATGGATTATAAATAAAATAAATGTAAAATATTTAAAATCATTTGTTGTATATTTTTTTTTTTATTTTTAAAATATGTATGGAAAATTCCAGTACAGTCAAAAGAGTATTCATACATTTACAGTTTACAAAGTCGATCAAGTTTTTTAAGTTGTCTTTTTTTGTCATCAACTTGCAAAAAAATTCAGCAAAACATTTATTTTACAATGATTAATTTTAACATTTTGTTTGTTTTTTTATTTTTCAAATGTTTATTATTATTTATAAGAGAAAAAAATTTAATATCTGGAAGTTTATTTTAATAATATTTAAAATTTCTATTTAAAGATAATATTTAAATTATTACAATGTAGTTTTTTTAAATTATTAAATATTTAAGAGATTTTAGAAAAGAAAACTTTATGTTTAATTTTTTTTTCAACTATCTAGAGCATTTGTTAACATTTTCATTTTTTTTTTCTTTATACTTATAATTACACTTATCACAGAGTAAGTATAACCATCCCTTGAGAGAAAAATGTTTAATTAATTTTTTTTATACTTTCAATAATTAATTTTTCAAAATGGAAAAACTTATCCATTAAAAAAAAAATAACTATCTAAACATTGATTAGTATGATGTACTGACGAGGCAATAAATTCATTGAAAAGAAAAGAAAAAAATAAATAAATAGTACAAATTATTTAATTCAATATTTTGACTAAATAAGCATAAATATTATGTGAGCACTTTCAAATAATCAAAGAGGCAAAAAAATTGAATTACCAGTTGATTAATTATAATATTCTGGCGCTTGTTTTCATTGTAATATTATTATTTTTTTTAATTCTTAGTCTTTGTCTCTTTTTATTCCTCTTTGTCAAAATCTTTATTATTTTTTTTTTAGCTATTATCGTTAAATTGCATTAAATAGTTGTAGAAATAATTTAATTGAATTAATAAGTCCTAATGAATATATTCATCACGTCATATTGACACCCAATGCTTGTCTGAAGTGTTCATAAACAACGTAACTTATTGATACAGCTGGAGCAACCTTTAAAAAATAAGCGAGCAATTATTTTAGTAAAATAAAAATTGTTTATTAATATATTATTTAAATTCAATAAATAAAATAACAATTACCTTTAAAAAATTTGGAGTTAAGCCACGATATAAACCTCTAAAACCTTCTCTTTCAACAATATCCTGAAAAACACCAACCATTGTATTTGGACTTTTACCAGATATTTGTGCTTGAAGTTTTGTTCTGACTAGAGCTAAAGGATAAGAGCAAACTTGTCCAGCTGTACTTGAAGCTGTACCACAAAGTAATAATACCCAAAATGCTGGCTGTTCATCTTTGTCATGTGATCTTAAATATCTATTTTTTAATGTCTAAAAAAAAGTACAAAACAAATCAACATTAATATTATAATAAAAAAATATATCAACAATATATTTTACCTCATAAACAGCCAAATCAATTCCAGCATATGGTAGTATACCAATTAAATTTGGTATATAACCACGATAAAAATTTTTAATTCCACCTTGTGAATATATTTTTCTAGCAGCATCAATAATACTATTAAATTCACCAGTTTTTCTTAATGCAAGTCTTGTTTTTAGTACTTCAAGTGGATAAATTGCTGATTGACTAATACCACCAGCAACTGAACCAGCAACAAATCTTTCATCAATACCAAGTTCACGTGTATCATTGCCTTTAATTGCTCTTTTAATTTGTTCATATGCCATGAATTTTAATGCTGTTTCTGGACCAATTTTAAGTACATTTATACCATTACCACGCCATAAACTCATTACTCCACCTTCTCGTAACATATATTTAAAGCAACTTAATATGTTACATTGTCTTGTTCCATGTACCTATTTAATAACAAACAACAAAATACTATTATATTAGCTTTTTAATTCAACTAGTTTTATTTTTATTATTATTTTGTTTTTAATTACCTGAAGATAAACTTTTATTCTGTCAAGTGGTGCTGTACAGGTTCTTGATACTGCACCAGCAATTCCACCAGATAATAAATGCCTCCACCACATTCCAGATATCATTTCACTGTTTGTAAAATCATCTGGTACACCCATGTCCTCTCCAATGTCCATGTACTGTAATAAATAATATTAAATTATTAAAAAATAAAATAACAATCTTTTTTTTATTATATTTTTTTAAATTGGCTGTTAAAGTTCATCATGTTGGGGTTTTTCACCGATAAATAAACATAATTATAATCAGTGCTAAAGTACATATTTAACAGGACAATGTTAATCACCTAAAATGAAATTTATCCAAGCGAAAATAACAAAAATAAAATATTTTAAAAATTAAAAATAAAAACATTTATAATGTTTTATTATAAATAATGTATTGTTATTAAAATTAACATGTGAGTCTTTCAATAGACATCTAAATTTGGATTAAAAATAAAATTTTAAATTTATTTAAAAAATAGAATTGATTATTGTGTTTATAATTAAATTGATTGAATAAATCTTTTTAATTTTTCCTCAATTTTTGACGATTTTTTTATATACTTAACTTTACGTAAATTTCAAGGAATAAATCACTGTCAATATTATCAAGACTATCCATTGTTGAATAATTAGTTTAACACTTGAAAAAATTTAACTCAAAAATAAAAAGAAACAACGGACTGATTTAAATCTTTAACATAAAGTTGTGCTTTTTTTTTTTGATAATAATATTAATAAAGTTATTAAGAGTTTAAAGTGTTATTGATTTCAGTCATTGTGACTGAGATGAAAATCAAGGTGGAGCTTTAATTTGGTCTGAAAATGCTGATGATCAAAATTGGGTGGTAGAATTTGGGCATTTAGCCAGATCGACAAGACTTTGAGACCAACATGTCCAATGTCAGTTGTAAATATTTTCTAATAGCATTATCACTCAACTAAAATCAACGAAAATAATAATAATAAAATTTATCAAAAAGAAAACTTGAATATCAATTTAATTTAAATTTCCTATTTTTCTTTTTTTGTTTTAAAAATAAAAGAAAAACTTGGCAGTGAAAAATAAGGAAATTTTCATTTTTAAATTACCACAAAATACCTATTGCGTAATTTTAAAATAATTTTATTTTTAAATTATCTTATTTCCTGTTTTATTTTTTTAAATATAAATATTAAAAAAAAAAAAAAACAACGAGATACTTTTTGTGTTGAAATAAGTGTTTGTGGATTAAATTACATTTATAATTAATTTATTGTTTGCATGAAACAATGACCTGACATTTGATAATAGCTTCAACAAAAAAAAAAATTAAAAAATTTCAATTAATTCTCATCTAGCTTGGCTCTAATTTTGCTATCTAAAACCACAGACATAAAAAAACTTATCATATCTCATTTAACAAACAAAAGTCCATTTTCTTATCAAAAAAAAAAAACCAATAAAAAAAAAAATATTGTCTGCTGGAAAAATTAATCTAAGTTCAAGAATCATCATGAGTCATTGACATATATATATTTTTTTTTCAACTGGTATATTCTATTATTGGATAAACCAATAAAAAATTAACACAAAATGATTAAATAATCCACGAAATTTTAACCTAACTAAATTAAGCTACACGTGGTTTTGTTTTCATTACATTTTTTCGATTTTTAAAACTCCAAAAATAGACAAATAATTTAATACAATTTTATAATTTAAAAAATTAACATACCCTTTGTAACATTTCATGATAAATTTGTAAAAATTCCCCACAAACTTGACAACCATTATCCAAATTTTTTTCATGTATCATATTGTATTTTAAATATCACAAATTAATTTATAAAATTTCTAATTTTTAACACAAGACACTTGATATTATCTTTATCAAAAAATAAACTTAAATATTTAACTTGGAATATTTATTAAAAATTAAATTAAAAATTAACTAGATCTATTTGAAGCTGCATGTGTTAGCATGGAGTTCTAACAGACAACTGCAGCTTTGTTAAATGTTAATTCAAGACATACCGGTAGAAACTCGAAATGCTTTTGATGTAAAAAAATGAGTATTATCCCCACTACGAATTTCTACGTCACAGACAGTTAATGTTAATCAACAGGAATATTACGAATCGAGATAATAATTAGAGATTATTAATGTTGAAGTTTAGCAAATACATGACTCCATCAACAGACATATATTATTTTTATCCTGAAAGTAAAAAAAAATATTCAAGTTTAATATCATCTTGAGACTAAGATCAATGGAAATTATTTTTTTTATTTTTTTTTCTTCTTTACAGGTCTCAGAATAATTTCTGATTCATTCATTCGAAATAGCTATATTATTACGTAAAATTGTTGTTTATAATTTTTAAATATTTGGGAAATTCCTAAAGATTTATTTTTTTACTCGGGGAATTTTTGTTACACTCTGAAAGTCAAGTGGATTTTTTAAAATCGAAACTATTTAGTGATAAATTTTTTTACATGACGTCATGTTTTAACTTGCTTTCAAATTGTGACTAAGTGAAAGACAGAAATATTAAAAGTAAGAACAATTTTATATATTACATATTGCAATAAAATTTTTTATAAATTAATTGTGGTTTTTTTTAAAAATAAATATCGAAACGTTGGTTTGTCATTGAGTTGATAAAATAGAAAAAAAAAAAAAAAATACAAATTTATAACAAATAATTGTTATAGATTGAAAGAAAAAAACATTTCATAATGATTAAATTTTTTAATGATTGTTTAAACACATTAAAAAAAAATGGTTTAATGGAAATGTTAAAATTATTTGAAAAATAAAAATTATCAATTATTTTTTCATTTGAAAATATTTCAAAATGCAATTAATAATTTATTCTGCGTAACAATGACGTCATTATTGTGAATAATAAATGATGAAATATATGACAAAATTGCCACATGATAAAGATCAATCAAGGAATTTTCCTGCAGTTTTTAAAAAAAGGAAAAAAATAATTTTCTAAACTTGAAATGATATTTTTAATTTTGATAAATAATTAATTAATTATTTAAAATAATATCAAGTTGAAATGAATAAATTAAATAAATTAAAATTGTGAAAAAATTGTTTAATCATTCAATTTAAATAAATGTTAAAGTAAAAAATTTTTGCTGAATAATAAATTCAAGTTATTTAGGTTGATCTGGATTTAGTCAGTTTTTTAAATTTGATAACATAATCATTGACAATGACGACCTCCAAAAGATCATGATAAAAAAAAAGAAATTATTAATTGAAAAAATGAAATTCAATTTTTCCCCTCAAAACATGACTTGATTTTTTTTTTATAAAAATTATTTATATCATAAATGTGATATAATAAAACAATAAGAAATTTCTAGAAATTGATGAGAGTAGATTAAAGTCCATCAGTTGTTTATAAATCAAATAAAAAATATATATATAATTTTTTTAATGATCAAAAATAATCAATATATTGTTTTTTCAATTTATAAATTTTTTTATTAATAAAAAAAGTTTTTTTTGACGTCTAAACATGCGTCATTATTCGAATAATTTTTCTAAAAAAAACAGATGATTAAATACGTCAGAGAAAAAATTTTCTCATCATTTAAGTATCAATAAAAAAATTAAATTATTAAGCTAATATTATTTTTAAATATTGAATCAATATTTTAAATATTACAAAAAAAAAACTACAATTAATTTTGATAAAGTGAAAGAGAATAAATTGAAAAGTAGAACGCACGATTGAGACAAATATTTGGCCCACTTTTCATGACTTTTATTTCTCCATGATATTTATTTGAAAGTCTACTAAAATACAAAAGAATTTTTTTAAAACAAAAAGAAAAAAACAATATTATAAATTAAAAAACTAAAATAAATATAAAAATTGTTAAATAAACAATCCAATAAAAATTTAAGAAACAAAAAAAAAAACAAATATCAAAGTCCATTTCGATTATAAATATTTTAAATGAAAAAAAAAAAAAAAGCTATATGATTTAATATGAAATCTTACTTGACCTATACTTGACTCGAATCGCGACATCACTTTTCATATTTATCATAAAATAATAAACGCTCAATTATAATTTTTCTTTCAATCAATTTGTATTTATCGCAAATAATTCATTTCGAAATAAAATAGAAGAAATTTCATGATGTTTTATAAACGTGTTCTATCAAAAATAAGATGGTTAATAAAATACAGATAAGCTGACAAGAAGTGCGCAAGTCTTGGCATTATGCAGAAAATTGACGATACCAGACAGTAGAAGAGTCGTGGTAACAGCTGGGGATCAAGGTCATTTTTGAATACACGAGGTATCACAACTACGTCATTAAATGATTTTTATTATTTTTTTTTTTGTTTGTTGTTAACAAACATAGTGGGGAAAAACAACGTGGTCGAGCCTTCATAATCAACGAATAAAATTGCAATGATTGTCAACGAGTTATCTTGTATTTTAATCTCACACGTGTCAAGTCAAGTAGACAATTATTTTGCAAATAGTTTATCATCAAACAAACTAAATGCATTAGAAATTATTAGCTTTAATAATTGTTAAACAATTATTGTTTCTTGTTTATTATTAAATAAACTAAATGTACTAAAAATTATTAGCTTTAATAATTGTTTAACAATTGTTATTTTCTGTTTATTAATCTACTAAAAATAACAGCTTGTTTAAACAACAATCAACATAATTTGTTGCTCACTTTGATGTGTATTAGAACAATGCTAAAGTATCTTAATATTATAAAAAAATTAATGATAATTTATTTACCGTTGAGTGCCTCCAGTACATGATAAGCTGGTGAATGTCATCACTTGGTGCATACATTAAAAAATCTCGCCATTCGTTGAAATTAATGCTCAAACTACCATCTTGATCCATTCTAAATAATAAATTAAATTAAAAAAAAGTTACATTATAATTTTAGAGGATTTTATTACCTCTGAAGAAGCTTTGTTGCTTCTGCTCTGTCCATTTTTATTCCCAAGTCTTTGTTGAATGAACTAATGAGTTCTTCCAAATCAATTTTACCTAGAAATTAAAAAATAATCGTTATAATAATTTAACCTCAGGAAGTTTTATATAATTTAATTAACATTATTATTTAACAAAAAATTAATATACCATCTTTATTTTTATCAAGATGTGAAAATTGTAATCGTAATTTTTTTTCATGTTCAATGACATAGTGAATAAATTCAGCTAAACTTATGTCACCACTCTTATTGCTGTCTGATTGAGCCATAAATTGCTGTCAACAAAAAAACAATAAAAATTAATCATAAAAAAAAACTAATAAAAACGAAATAATGTACATTATGTTGGAAAATAGTTGAAATATATTTCAAGGTTCTAATTTAATTTGCATTTACTGTCAATGTCACTGACAATAACGACACAAATTAAATTCAATGAAACCTTTTAATTTATTAATAAATAAAAAAAAAAAAAAAAAAGAATATAGACATGGTTAAAATTATTAAATACAAAGTCTAGGATAAAAAATATACATTGATAAAACAATCATTAACACTAAAAAGTATTTTTTTGAGTAAATGGAATGTTGAAAGAGTTGATAAATCCAAACAAGAACAAGTGAAAATATAAATAAAAAATTGGCCAAAAAAATTACCTCAGCATAACGCTTATGAACACCAACTTTGTGCAATGCATTTGATAAATCATGTACATCAATTTTACCATTACCATCATGATCCAGCTGGTTAAATATTTTAGACAATCTTTCTTCCTCTTGTGCCGGTAATTCATGTAAATAATGAGGTGGTAAAACACCATGTAAAGAGCTTGTTCTCGCTGTTGGCATTTTTAAAAATATAAATAATATTTTTAAATAATTATGTACTCTTTTGCAATCACAATTAATCTGTCTACTATCTCAAATAACAGACTGGTAATTTTATTAACCTCGTGTGGGTAATTCCAGTTAGTTTTACAATCTTTTTTTTTTTCTTTTTTGATCCACTAAAAAATTTATGTAGCTCAAAGTTCAGTGTTGCTAAACAACAATGTATATTTTACATTGTTGTTGACAATATACCATATGTATTATTTTTTGACAAATAAAATTAATTGTTACAAGTCCTGATTAGGCAAGCAACAATATCCTGGTGTTGACCATATCAATATCCAATTCCATCAGCAAATGATTCATGTCTCACACAATTTTTTCTCTCTTTTTTTTTTCCTTTTTTAGTTGCGTTTTTTGCAATATAAAAGTTTACGCCTTTTTAACAAAATAATTTACACACTGTAATTTTTATTAAATGTTAACTATTGCAATATGATGATTTTTAATATTAACTATAGCAATTAACCGGTATAAAGTATCAAAGTTTTTTTTTTTTTTACGTACGTGTGTCATATTCCGTAACACATTTGTGTCAAGTCAATGCGAGGCCATGCACACATGCGTTATTTTCTTTTTTTTTTTATACAACTTGGAGAAATACAAGTAAAAAAAAGACACTATTTTATTATAATAATAATATTATTAAATAAATAAAAAAAAAAAAAATTACAAAAGTGAACGCCTTTGAAGAGGGAGCCACAAAATGGCTGGATACTGGATTATTTTCCATCTTGTGGTGTTATTTAGAGTTAAAAAAAATAATAATGGCGGGAAAATTTAGAGCAGAAAACTGACTCATCGACTTGTTATTGTCAAGAGAGATAAAATCATGTAACAAATAACAATAATACATGGAATGATCTATTGTTTATTCAATATGACCTAAAATATAATACTTTCTATTAAAAATTGACGAATATTTATTATTTAGTGAACTTAATTTCGATTATCAGAGAGCTGATGATTTGTGATTGATAAATCATTAACTTTTTTTTTTGTTAAACAAGTTTTGTTGTGGTACATTTTAGATGTTTTTATTGACATTTATTTTGATGGAGCATAATTGACAGTTCATCTGTCAAAGTAGTTTGTTTATTTAAATATATTAAAGGTAAAAAAAAAATATACCTATGAAAATTGAGATTAGTATTATTAAAATTATTTGATTAGTTAGTAAAAAAAATAAAATGGTTGTTTTATTTTGTAGATTGACAATGTCACAGCCAACAACAAGTGGAACATCATCAAGAAAAGTTCCAAAAGATCAGGATACATCAAGAAAACATTCAACAAAAGAACATGATGTTACAGCTAAACCAAGATCACCACATTATGGTGACAGTGAATGGGAAACAAATGAGGTAAAATAAATAAATAAATAATTAATAAATAGTAAAAATTAATTTAACATTAATTTATATTTATTTAAAAGGCAATTAGACAACGAGAACTGGAAGAAGTACGTGCACGTGCAGCACAAATGGAAAAAACAATGCGTTGGTGGTCTGATTGTACAGCAAATTGGCGTGAAAAATGGAGTAAAGTAAGAAATGAACGTAATAAAGCACGTGAAGAATCAAAATTATTACGTACAAAATTAGAAATAGCAATAAATGATGCTAAAAGTTATAAACATGAATCACAAGAGCTTGAAATACAAAATGAACAATTAAGAAAAGAAATGGAAAAAATACATATGGTATTATTAAAACATGCTGGACAATTTGATCATAAAATTGTTAATTTACTTGATACTGATTCACAAATACGTAATTCATTAAATATTGATAATCTTCTTGATTTATATAATAATGTTGATGAAAAATCACCAACTGAAAAATTAACATCACCTAAATTATTAAAAAATGATATAACTGATGATCATGATGTCGAGGAATATGTATTACAAGGTGCTGTACCAAAACATGCTGTTGAACTTTATAAAGATGGTGGTAATATGGGAAGTCTTGAAAGGGATATAACAAAATTATTAAAAAAAAGTGGTAGTATTGAAAGACAAGACAGTATTAAATCACCAACAAGTGATAAACATTTAACAGCAACAAATGATGATAGTTTAAAAATACATATGGCAATGTTAAATTTAGAATTAGAAGAAACAACAAAAGCAATAAGTGCTGAAAGAGATGAAAATACATCATTACATCGTGCTATGGAAAAATTAAAAGCTGAAGTTATACAATTACGTTTAAAATGTAATGAATTAAATGATAATAAATGTGATCTGTTACGTGAATTAACAGAGTTAAAAGAACGTTATCAAGTTGATGTATTAACAGCACAAGCTGATTTACTTGATGAAACATCAACAAGAGAAAATATGGATCAACGAATGAATGAATTAAGATGTGAATTAGAAAGATTACAAGATGAAAATGCTGCTGAATGGGGTAAACGTGAAAGACTTGAGACAGATAAAATAACACTTGAAAGAGAAAATAAACAATTAAAAAATGAATTACGTGAATTACAAGAAAAAATTGATACAAGACGTTCAAGACCAAATTCAACAATGGATGGTGATTGTCGTCAGCTACAACAGGATATATTAGATTTAAAACATGCTAATTCAAAGTTAAAAAAATTACTTGCTGAAAAAACAACTGAGTTAACACATGCATTAAGAAGATCCGAGCAATATGAAAGTGAAGTTAAAAGAATAAGAGTTAGAGTTGATGAATTAAAGAGAGAACTTGCTAATGCCCAGGATGAAGTTGATGCAGCTGATAATGTTGTCAGAAGATTACAAAGACAAAATGAGGATCTTATTGAACAACTTGAATCAGCAAATGTTCAAATTGAACATTTTAAAAATAGGTAAATTAATTTTGATGACAATTGTTAATTTGTTTGTTTTGCAATTTAATTTGATTGATAAATTTTTTTTTATTAGCAGTGAACCTTGTGCACCTGATGTTGTAGCTGAAATATTTGATGAAAAATCAAGAGAAAATAATACAGATCCAAGTCTTGGTAAAAATACATATTTTAAAATTATTTATAACAATCAATTAATATATTTATATTTTTTTTTTTTTTACTTACAGATTATGAACATCGAATGGTGTAAATTTAGCTTTAAAAAATTATAAATTATCGAGTAATTTTATTCCTAAAAAAACGCAACAAACCCAAGTGTCACGTAAATGTAATTTTTTTATTTTTATTAATTTTATTTAAACTGGTAATAATATTTAAATTTTCATTGGTTTAAATAATTTTGTATATAAACTCATTAAGTCAAAATTGATTGACAATTATTAATACTCAAATTTCTGACAATTGCACAACAAAAAGAAAAAAAATTGAAAATATAGCTCATAAAACACAAATGAAGAAAAAAATAATCACTGAGCTGTTAAAGCTCTCTATTTTTTCCTCGTTGATAAAATAAATATAAATAATTCCCAAAATAGACTGATATAATTATTTATTTATTAATTATAAATGATTATTATTATTATTGTTTTTTAAATTAAAAATTATAAGTGCATTAGATTTTTGTGTGAAAAATAAAGTAAAAAAGTAAAAAAAAATCATGATCAACACTTGATTGGTGTACCATCAGAATTTGTTGGTAATTTTGGTTTACAAATTTTAGTTCTACCATTTGAACCATGAACGATATTACATGAAAATGTAAAGTACCCACATGTTGAACTTTTTGTATAATAACGATGTTCATAATTTGGTTTTTGTTCACCCATTTTTCCAGCAATGCTATTTGTAACTGTAACGTAATTTTGTTTAACTGGATTTGTGTCCATTGATCTGGTATTTCCACTGTGTGGTTTATTATGATGATGAGAATTTCTTGAACCACCAGGATATCTTCTAATAATTTTTTCATCGTTATTTCCAGTTTGAATTCTTTGCTGTAAATTTGTTCCTAAATTAGCTGTTTGAGATTGTAATCTACCATGTCCCTGTGCAACAGCTCTTTCACCTGAGACAGCTGCAACTCTTCCTCTAAGACCAGTAGGTATTGTATAACCTGGTAAACTTTCACCAGGTTCAAGTACATCACCCTGTTTGAATTTTATACTATCTGGAATAATTTTAACATCATGTTTATTATCATTATTATTGACAATTTGATTTTGTCTTGTACTATCAGATCCACTTCTTGTTTTTGGTGATGGTGTATCATAATCTTCTTCTTCATATTCTTCCTCTTCATATTCTTCATTTCCACTTTCATAAACAACATGATCATCTCTTGTTTTTTGTTCATCAATTGGTACAACTGGAATAATTTCTCTTCTTCTGCCAATTGTATCACTTGTTAATTTAGTAACAACTGTTTTTCTTGAACTTGAACTTAATCTTAAATTTTCATCACTCATTGATGTTGATGGTAATGGAGTTGTTGTTGTTATTATTTTTGCTGTTGTTGTTGCTGGTGTTGTAATAACATCAGTACTAACTTTAATTGTTTCTTGTTTATCAAATTTTTTAAATAAATTTTTATCTGTATTTGTAAAATTAAATGGTTTACGTGATGCTTGAGCACCAGAACCAGAACCAGCTTGTGCAGCACCAGTATATGTTATACCATATTTAAATGATCCTTCAAGTTGTGATTGTGATTGTCCTCTGTATGTACCACTTTGTGCTGATGATGTACCACCACCTCTAAATGGTTTTGTATTATCTTGATCATTATCATTTCCTGTATATGGTTTAAAACCAATTTGTGCTTGACTTGATGTATTACCTTCACCATTAGCTTGTGCATCAGCCATACCACCTTTTTCACTTGCTTGTACTTGTGAATTTGTACCATGATTCCATCCACTACTTTGTGCATTTGTTGATGTACCACCAGTTTCAGAATTAAGTTGTACTTGTGATTGACTTTTACCTTGTCCACCACTACCTTGTGCATTACTCATTGCACCCTCTTTACCACCTGATACTTGTGTTTGTGCACCTTTATTACCATCACTTGTACCAGCTTGTGCTGAAAATGAACCAGAACCAGTATATATACCTGATACTTTTGATTGTGCTGTACCACTACCAAATGTTCCATCAGCTGATGCACTTGCTTCTGTTCCTTTTTCACTTTGTGTTACTGAACTTGATGCACTTGAATCAGAGCCATCATCAACTATACCACTTTGATCTGATGTACCTAAATGTCCACCAGTAGTAGTACCTGGATAAATTATTCCAGCTTGTCCTGGTATTCCAGTATTTGGATAAACACCTCCTGAACCAGGATAAACATTTCCAATTGTGCCTGGAATGCCTCCAACATTCCCTGAGCCAGGATAAATATTTCCACTTGTGCCTGGTATGCCTCCAACATTCCCCGAGCCAGGATAAATATTTCCAGTAGTGCCTGGAATGCCTCCAACATTTCCCGAGCCAGGATAAATATTTCCAGTTGTGCCTGGAATACCTCCAACATTCCCCGAGCCAGGATAAATATTTCCAGTTGTGCCTGGAATACCTCCAACATTTCCCGAACCAGGGTAAATATTTCCAGTTGTAACTGGCAATCCAGCAACTCCTACTTGTCCGGGATAGACACCTCCAGTTGTTCCAGGAGCTCCAGGATACTGCTGTTGAGGAATATTTCCTCCTGGATATGATGGAGTGTTTACTCCAGTCCCAGGATATGTATTACTACCAGTACCAGGTGTACCAGAAACTCCTGGATATTGTTGCTGACCATTTGGAGATACAGCACCACCGGGATAGCTTGCCCCAGGTACACCTTGAGTTCCTGATGTTGGATATCCTCCAGGCATTGAACCAGGAAAGCCTTGGCCTATTAAATCAAATAAAAGTTTTTAGTTAATAATAAAATTAAAAAAAAAATTAATTTAGCATTTACCTGTTGGACCTCCAGGGTATGTTTGAGGACCAGTGGGAACTCCACCCTGCCATCCACTAGGTATACTTGTACCTGGATAAGTTCCAGGAGTTCCTGGATGATAATTACCATTTGTAATCCCAGTAGTACCTAAAAAATAAATTTATAAATCATAAAAAACTCATGAAAATTTAATTGTTTAATTTTAAATAATATAAATATACCTGGCGTTGCTCCAGGATAATTTTGAGGTACATTTGTGGCCCCATTTTGCCATCCTCCAGGTTGATTTCCTCCTGGATAATTTCCTGCGTTACCTGGTTGATAATTTCCCGATGGAATTACACCTCCATTACCAGGAATTGAAACACCACTGGTTCCAGTAGTTGGAGAACCTCCAGGGTACATTCCTGGACTACCTGGAAGTCCAGGTTGCATTCCACCATTTGGTAAACCACCTGGATATATTCCTGGACCTCCTGGCATTCCACCTTGAGTTCCAGTACCTTAAAAAAAAATAAAATGTTTAAAAATTAATTCAAATAAATTAATTCTGTCTTTGTAAAATTACCTGTTGGAATACCACTGGACCCGGGAGTTGTTGAACCTTCAGCATATCTTCCTGTACCTCCTGGTATTCCAGTTTGTGTTCCACTACCTAATAAAATTATTTTAAAATTAATTTTTTCCCTCTAAGAGATTCAGCAGTATTTATTAAATTTTCGAGATCAATTTACCGGGTGTGTATAAACCAGGACCAGTCAAAGTTGTTCCTGGATATCTACCAGCACCAGGATATCCACCTGGTGTTGCTACTGAGCCAGGACTGCCTCCTTTATAAATAATATTTAATTAAATATGAATTAAAATATTTAAATTTGAAAAACAATTGTTTTTTTAAATTTTATTTTCAACTACCTGTTGGATAAGTGCCAATAGTACCTGGATAGCTTGGAATGTTTGATCCTCCAGGACTACCTGTACCAGGATAACCATTTGGAACACCTGGTGGTGGTACAATACCTTCACAAAAATATTTTATTTTAAAACTCAATGAAACATTCACAGAAAAAAAAAAAACAAATAAGAATATTCATTGGATACAAAAATAAATCAAAATGTATTAAAAAAAATTTTTACCTGATGGATAACCTCCAGGAATTGAGCTTCCTGGATAACCACTAGTTCCAGCAGTACCAGGATAACCCCCTGGCATTCCTGGAGAAGAATTAACATGATCACAAAATAAAAGAAAATTATTTATTTTAAAAATTTAATGTTTGATATAAATTTTCCATGCATACCTGGTGGATAAGCAACAGATCCTGGATAACCAGGACTAACATTTCCTTGTCCACCAAGTGTTACAGTTCCTGGTCCACCAGTTGTGGTACCTCGTTCACCTCCAACTGTCGAAACACCACCAGGCACTTGACCAGGAAAATTACCAATTGCACCTGGAACTCCACCAGGGTAACCACCAGTGCCTCCTACACCAGGATAATTTCCTGGACTTCCTGGAGGTGCTATAACACCTTGAGTCAATGAATAATAAATACCACAAATTATTTATTGGTTTTTCTATTATTAAATTTATATTTAATATTTAAAAACAAAAAAAAATTATTATTAATTATTTATTTACCTCCTGGATATGATCCTGGAATACCTGTGTAACCTGGAGTACCTCCATTGACACCAGTTGGATACGTGATAGTACCACCAGGTATTCCACCAGTAGATCCTGGAATTCCACTTCCTAAAATTAACAATTAATTATTACATTTTGGAACTTATCAAGATTAAAAAAAAAAGCAATAATACTAGACCTGTTGGATAAGTTCCAGGAGCTCCTGGATATCCAGCTGGTACTCTACCATTTGTTTCTCCAACTCCACGATTTCCTCCAATACCTGTATTTGTTCCTGGTAAATATATTCCTGTTGTTCCAACACCTGGCGAGCTGCCTGGATAATTACCAATTACACTACCTGGTACTTTTCCTGTTGTTCCACCAGTTGGGAAGCCACCAGAACCACCTGGATAGCCACCTATCATTCCTGGATAGCTTCCAGGAGCACCTGGATAATTTACAGATGTTCCTGGATATTGTATTGCTCCTCCTGTAACTCTTCCACCAGTTACACCATCTCGACCTGGTATAACAACTCCATCTGGTCCAATGATAACTCTATTAGCTCCATTTACACCAGTCAATCCATAACCACTTGTACCTGGACAATCATCACAACCACCACCACCTGTTGTCATACTCTGTGCTTGACCCATTCCACTTGTACCACCTACGAATGTTTTTTCAATCTTTCTCATTTATTCTTTAATCAAAAAAAAAATAGCTGAAGCTAAAATAAAAGCAAGTACTTACTCAGTGATGATGAAATAACAATCAGGCTTCATTAAATTATTTTTTATTAATTTTTTTAATACATAAAATATAATGATTAATTTGATTAAAAGACATACAAGATATAATTTTTATAACAAATTGTTTTTTTATTATTTTATAAAGTGGAACAATGGTTAATGATTATTTTTATTTATCAACTAACAACATAAAATATTTTAATTGATGATTAATAATATTAAATATATTAATAATTAATATTAAAATATTTTAATAGTATCCAGGGACTCACTGACAAGAGCACGTGATGATTCATTTGTTGCTTCAGCTTCAGCTTTTCCTTCTTTTTCAGCATCATTACTAAGATACTGTGATTGTGTTTGTCCATGAAATCTTGATTTACCACTTGGTGATGCTTGACGACGTGATCTTAATAATTCGTTATTTATTTTTTCACGTTTTTCTGTTAATATTTCACGTTTTGCACGTTCTTTTAGTGGTGTAAGAACAACATCACTTACTCTTTTTTGAAATATATCATTTTCATCAATTGGTAGCTCATTGTAAAATGGATCTTGTGTGTCTGATGGTATTTCTTGAAATTCTTGAAGAATCTTCATTGCTGTACCATGACAAAAATCAACAATTCTACCACCAGCAAGTTTCCATCCCTAAAAATATTAATTATCATTTAAATAGTCATCAGACTACTTGAAAAAAAAATTACTTAAACAACTATTTCCATAACTAAATTGTTAAATTAATTTTCAAGTTATAATTACTTCAAGTTCTGTCAATGATTGATGTGATGGATATAAAACTCTTCCATTGTATGTTCCAGCAAGTACTGCTTTTAATCTATCCTTTTTTATTTTTTCCAAATAACAAGTACCATCTTCAACGTCTTTATATGCAATGTATTTCTAAATTAAAATTTAAAAACAATTAATTAACAGTTAAAATTAATTTTTTTGTTAAATTAAAAAAAAGTTTAATAAAATTTACTGTATCATGATCAGTAAATGTTGTTCGATCTTCTTTTTTTTCTTCTAAATCTTGTAGTTTTTCATCGAAATCCTTTGATCGATCATATCTTGTTTTTTCCTTTACAAAAAAAAAAATAAGTAATCATATATGAATAACGATTTATTGTGAATATTTAGGTCAAAGTATTATCAGTTGAACTTTGGCATTTTAAATATTCCATAGAACGGATAATAAAGTTAAAAGATAAATTTTAAAATATATTTAATTTAATGATAGAAAATTATTACTTATTTCGATTGGTTTTTATTGATTTAAATAATTTTTTTAACTCACGGTAAATCGTCCAGATGAGATACCAATTAGAACCAATGAGATTGCAATTATTTTCCACATGATTATGAAGATGATGTTGCTGGATGAAGATGCACCACGAGACTGCGATCAAGCTGAGCTTCTTCTTGGTCTATCAAGATACTTCATATCAATTCCCCCTCTTATTTAATCTAATTTTTTTTTTTACTCATCCCCCTACCTCTTTGGTAATATTAAAATACGAAGGACAAATATTATCGGATACAATTAATCACATAAATATAAATTATAAATATTTTATTATAATTTAAATAATTAATAAATAATAACAATTTTCCATTTTTTAAATTTTAATATTATTAAATTTAATATTTAAAAAAAATACACATCATTTTTTTGTTTAAATTCATTAATTTAAACAATTTTTAAGTTTAAAATTTTATTTATTTAAAAAATTACATTATTTGTTTAAATAAAAAATTTTTCTTTAATTAATTTAATTTTTTTAATTGTAAATTTGAAGAAAAGTTATAATTTTGTATGTGATTTTTATATATTTCTTTAATTATAATATTTTGATGAATTAATAATATTATTGCCTTCATTTACGACCTATATTATTTAATTACCATTTACAATTCATTTATTGAATACAACGACAACGTTTGTACAAAATATTTGACACAGAAATTTTCTACTAACATAAATTTCGATATTGGGCTCATGAGCAATAGATCTATCTAAAAATAATCACCATGATTGCATGTAATTTTTTTTTTTTTGCTATTAAATTTTAATTACTTGAATAAACAAAAAACGAAATATTGATTTAAAATTTTTGCTTCTATATTCCTAGATCAACAATTGTATTAACAATTTTATCTACAATCTACAAAAAAATAAATAAAAATGAACTGTTAAATAATTGATAGACATAGAAAAAATACTAATAATTTTTTAATTTTACTTTTTGTTTTCTGTTTTGTATTATTTTTTTTTTATATCAATAAACATGTAAAAAAACTTTACCTGCATTTTGTTTTGGAGTGATGATTGTCTATAAAGATTAAAACAATCATGACAAATTTTTCTTTTGTGATAGTTAAATGTGAAAATGGATTAACAAAAGTTTTATTATCAACTGTTTTTATGAGTTTTTATGAGAATTTATAAACTAATTTTTATTAACCAATCAGTCATCATTTTTTCATTACAGTATTAATTTTTTAGTTTTTAATTATAGAACAAAAATTTTTAATTTTTTTTAGTAATTTATTTTGAATGTTTTAATTATTACATTCTCATACTTATCTTCATTTTGATATTTTATTACCCAATATAAGCCTTCCAATAGTAAAAACTATAAATAATAGTTTTCATCGTAGATTGGTACATCCTACGCTTTGCTAGGGTCCACAGTGATGGCTTCTGAATTGAATCGGCGTAAGTTTCTTCTAACTTATCGATAATAAATTTAACTAGGGTTTCATAAATTTTACTGTCATCTGGTATCTTGATCGTTCTCAACCAAATCTGAGATCCTTTTAATAATTCTATGTAACATTTATTTTTCAAATCTGCTCCTGTCAAAAATGCAAAACGATTCAATAATACGTCCATAAAAAAAAGAGCCGTTAATCGATTATTGTTCCTCTTCATATAATGTTTGATGGAATAAACAAAGGAATATGCTTGGGCGTCTAAGTCCTCAGGCTTATTATAATTTCTACAGAAAGTACTGCTTTGGTTCCAGATATCTTCTGCAGCTTTTTCAATTTCAAAAATTTTGCTCATTACTGTCTCAAAGCGTTCCAAAAAATTTTCTCTAGGTAACATGAGAATATCTACTATATTTGCTTTAACTTTTTGGGCATTGATCGAAGTAATATTTTCATAATCGTTTATCTGACTACAGTTTAGAACGAGTCCATCATTTGATGGTTCCTGTATTTTATTGGCATATAAATGGTGTTCCAACCGATAAATAATATTTTCAACTTCGTCTTTAGAGTAGTGTCCGATTGATTTTTGTTTTTGCATTTCTTTTAATAGTTTTATATAAAATTCATTGTTTGCAAACTGTTTAGGAAATTTATCCGCACGATTGATTATTATCTCAAACCAGAGATCTCGTTTCGATAGGTTTAAAAATAAAACGATAAAATATTCTATAGAATGTATTCGTTGACGCTCATAATTTATAGAAATATTGTCTAAAATTTTCCAGAAATTTTCTATATTTTTTCTTGATCTAACAGCAAGTCTTGATAATATTGGGGCATTATCTTCTGGATCTATTTTTCCCGGGATGCACGATGCTGAAAGCAGAAATTAAAGAAAGAAAAAAATAAAAAATCTTGCTTTGACACCGAATAATGATAGTTGAATAATGTATACAATAAACAAATAACATGATGTATTAATTAATAAAATAAATCGTGAAAACTTTATACAAAAAATATTTTTATAATATTGGACCAAAGGGTAAACCTTTATATTCATTGAAGAGAATATATTATTGTTTATAATTTTATCTATTTTTACAGCTATTTGTGGTGGGGCTCAGACTCTTAGACATTATTCTATTTGACATTTAACATTTTAGTTTTGTAGTTTAACATTTTACATTTATTTTTTTGAATTTATGAATTAAAAAAAAAAAACAAAAAAATTTTACTTAATAATACGAGAAATAATATTTTTCATGTAGTTAATTAAAAAATATGGATAATTTTATAGTTGAACATTTCACAATACCTTTAGAAAAATTTGCACTTGTAACAACGATGACAAGCATCAAAATTAATGTGTTAAAATCCATCTTAAAATATTGGCCAATATAAAAAAACAAACAATTATTGATTTATTAGAATTTATTTATTTTTTATTTATAATTGAATATATAAAAAAAAATTATATAATGTCGTTTTATAAAAATGTGACATTCGAGTAGTATAACAACTTTGTACTGACTACTGAGGAGATGGATTTTCTTTCTCTTGGTTCATCAGGTTTGTGGTTTTCTAGAATTTAAGAAAATTTTATTACAATAGAATATTTGGCCAAGGGTAAAGCTTACCTATCTATACATTTAAGAAAAAACAAAGTTTACACAGAGTGTCACCCCCTGAGAAAAAAAAACCTGTTCAGTACAGTAGGGGTTGTAAATATGGTTGCTTTTTTTTTCCTATGGGGCACAATAGTCATATTGGAATAATGGTCATATTTAAAAATTTTTATTATTATTTAAACAATTATTTCAATGTCTCAAGACAAATTATATTTTTAAAACAATATTAATTAAACAATCCTAGAGTAAATTTGTAATTTTTATTTTCAGTTAATTTTTAATAAATGATAAAATTTTACATTCAAAAATTTACATTACAAAATAGTAGATTGATAATTTTTTTATAGTGAAAAATTATTTAATTCAATTTAATTATATGTCTATAACAAGTATTGAAAATATAATGTAAACATTTTTTCATACCCGGTAACTTATACCACCGACAAAAAAAGAAATATTAAAATGTAATAGTAGTAACAATAAAAAAAATAATAACTATTCAATGAAAATATCAAAAATTAATTATACAAATACAATATAATATTTATAAATCAATAAAGATCATCATCAATCATATTAATCAACTTCCAGTTTACGAAATGAACCAGAAATTCCACAAAGACCATCATTTGTCGCCGCACATCGATCCTTCGGTGATAATTCAATGTACATGTCATCCAATGCCATCAACTCAGTTCTTTTAGCTCTAACTTTTTTCTTAAATTCAGCTGAAAAAAAAGAAAAAAGAAAACAATTAAATACTAAAGCATTTAATCAAATAAATTAAAAATCATAAAAATCATTACCAATCATATCAGCAAGTGGAATTTTTCCCCCATATTCTTTTGGCAATATTTTTGGATCAACAGCTTCTCTGAGTTCTTCAACATTTTTATGTACCTAAATTAAAAAAAATAAATGAAATTATTTTTAATAAACATTGACCCATTGAAAAAAAAACAAAAACAATCCCTTAAAATAAATTTTAAATAATTCCATATTTACCATAATACGTGATCGTAATTTATCATTAAGTAATGAAACAGCAAATTCAAGTATTTTTGATGCACAAATTGGTATATTAATAAAATGTGTTTGTTTATGTCTCATTGGTGTACTATTTTGTATGCATCTAAGCATATTTTTAATATCAGTCAAGGACCAAGCACTAACATGTCCCATTGTTAAACCAGATTCATCATTAACATGTATATAACCATGTACTTGATTATCCTCTTCATCCATTAATGATTCAACAACAATACTATGTGCTCTAGCCATTTGTGCTGATGTAAATTTATAAGGATCAAATCTACCAGCACATGATAATATAACTTGTCTACCTTGTTTATCTTTTTCTAATAATGGTACTAAATAACCACTGTCAATAATATTTTCAATATCTGGATCATTTATGTCTAAATTTTGAAACCATTCTGGATATAATTGACGTATTGTTAAATAACGTTCTAGCATTTCTTGTGCAAGTGGTACACTAAATTTTTTAGTACGTAAAAAACGTAATAAAAATATTGAATCAGTACGACAACGTTTTATTGATGAATGTTTTTTAATCCATTGACGTAATTGATCAATTGATTGTTCACGTATATTTTCATCTTCACGTAATTCAGTACGTGCTGTTTCTTGATCTTGGCTTGATAAACCACACTTGTAATCAGTTTCACTTCCCATGCCCATTTTGTCCTTGTTGATTCAATTAACCTTCTATTATGGGTTTTTTTTTTTTTCCTTTGTTAATTCTTCTTTTGCCTTCTTGTGATGACACCTGAAAGATAAATTTTAAAAATCATTAATTATTGTAAATAATTGAATGAAAAGAATAGCTGTATTATATAATGATTTGAAATTTAAATTTTTGTTTAGAAAACCTTGGTCATTGTTTGGATTTATAATTATTTTTGAGTGATTTATCTTCGTGGTGATAAAGACTGATGAGAGAATTGAATTTTTATTTTTTTCTTTAGAATTTATTGTGATGAACATGTGGCAATAAAATTAGGAAGATTTTTTGTATTTTAAAATTATTTATCAACTTTAAAATGATGTAATTATTTATTCGATAATATACGATAGAAAGTTTAACTCCCGGAAGTTTTTCAGGAAACGTTATTATATTTTTTTATTTAACAAACAAGTTTCGATTCCAAATATGCATTTTTACAGGTTTTAAAATTAATTTTTTATTTAATTTCGTTACGTTTCTTCACAGTTTATATATTATATCATCAATAAATACTTTAATATTATAATTATTATTTTTTTTTTAATACATAATTTGGCAATGGCCTCGAAGAGTTATATTTAAAAAAAAAAAATTACAAATAAAAAACGAAAGTACATGATGATATTATTCACGGACATAATAAATTATAAACTTTCTATTTCACTTTCTTCATTTGAAAATTTATTCACGTACATCTTTCTTATTCAATTTTATTTATAAAATAATTTTTGCAAATATTGATAGTTTTATTAATTAAAAAAAAGATAAAAAAAAAATCATGAAATTATGTTTATAACAATTAAAAATAATCAATATTTTCCGTTAATTAAATTTCTCCTAATCTTTCTGCTATATTTTTATACTTTTAATAATTTTTCGAATAAATAATTAAATAAATTATATCGTGATAATATCACTTTCACTCGTTGAATAATTTTATCACGAAACCATCGAAATTTTGTAGTTTTTTTTCAATTTTTATAATTGTTTATTTAATAATTCAATGTTGTTAATTATTTTTTTTTTATATCTATATATTAAATGGTTTTTTTTATGACTTACAAAATCAAGCTAGAGTTTTATTTTTATTTTTTTTAGTCGAATGAGATGTGAACTGGTTGGTTACTTAAGTTGAAGTAACTCGGTTTCTTAGATGGTCGATGAATTTAAGTAAATTACAAAACCGTACACACTTGTTATATATATTTTTTTTTTATTTTACTTTTTACCCCACTTGGTCACTTTTACGTGATTCTATTTGTCCCTGAAACCACCTCCTATTGCAAATTCATTCACCTTCAAAAAAAAAAATAATAATAATTCTTTTATCTTGCTAATTATCTATTTATTTTTTTTAATTTAAAATTTTTTTTATTAAATGTTAAATTATACATTTCCTTTACTTTCTTTTAATTGAAAAATAATACAATTTTTTTTTAATTGTATATTTACAATATAACTATTTTATTTTACTTTTAAAATTATTTTTTTCCATTTAATTTATCAATTTTTTGTTGTTTTTTTTTAGTTTGAATTTTTGGAGATAAGTAAAGATTTTTTTTGAATAAACTGAGGCCACTAAATATTAATTTTTGAATAGCTTTTTTATTTTTACAAAACTGAGGCCACAAAAAATTAAAATGCCACAAATGTTTAGCAAAAAAATAAACATTAAAAAAACATTTAAAATACCGGAAATTGGAAATAAGTAAAAAGTAAACTTTGTAATGCTATTCGACCGTGAGATTATTTATTTTACTTTATTATTTATTTGCTTAATATTTTCATTGTATTTCCGAAAGTCATTAACTTTCATTTTTACGATAAAATATAAAATTATTTAATTAAAAAAAAACACAAGTCAATAATCTGTAACATTTTTTTCTGGACTTTCCCTCCTCCAGGGTGGCAAAAAAAAAATCTAAAATCACGTAACAATAATTATTTTAAATATCGAAATCAACCAGGAAAATCGTTAAAAAAAATTGACAAAACTAAAAAAAAAAAAATCATAAAAAAGCTAATTTATAAATAAAAATTCTATTTTTTTTTTCTATATAATTATTTAAACAATTGAGATTATTATTACATAACAAGCTTTTTTTTTTTTCATTCAAACTCAATAGAAAACTTGAGAGTCAAAGAAAGTTTTACTTTGTAAAATAATATTTTCATTGTTCAAAATAAAATTTACAAATTTTTTTTTTTTATTCTTTCACAAGTCTGTTATTTTTATCAACAAAAATATTTTCTATAATAATTCACGTACTTATAAAATCCACGATATTACCTATAAAGAAAATGTTTAGATTTTTTTTTTTTTTTCATAATTTTTTTAGCCTCGAAACTAGAATTTGTACGACACAATCGTCCTACTTTTCCATCGACATAACAAGTATATAATAAACGCTAAAAATAACTATAAATAATTGTAAAATAAAACAATATATAAAGCTGTTATTATTTATTAAAAATATGCATGATGCTTTATGCATCACTTTCTATTTAAATTATTAAATCGTTGTTGCGAAATTAATTTCTTCACAATTAAATATCGATAAATTTTCAAATTGAAATTATTCAATGCTTACGTTATTATTTTTTTATTCAATCTATACAATATATTTAATTATTGTTAAATTATTTTACAAATTTAATACGATTGTACTTACCAGTATAAAAATCCACGAAAAAAAATTGAGGATTACCAGAGAGGATTCCCTTGCGAGGAGTCAAACTTGACTGAAGTAACTAAAGTTATAAAATACCGCCAAGTTTATTGAAAAATATAAATAAATAAATAAAATTTTAAAAGATACAACGCATGCGCTTTTAATTCCACCAATCACAAGACTCTCTTAGGAGTGAAAGGTTGAAAATCATATAAATATATTATTAATTTATCAAACTATCCAACGTCAATCAAATAATTTTCATCTTTTTAAAATTGATTTATATATTTTTTTCTTTCTATTGTCTATACTATGTTCATTCAATTTAAAAGTATTTGTTAATTAAGTAACAATTCTGAACGTGGTGTGATTTTCATTCCAAAACTTTCACTTGGTTTTTAAAATAAAAAAAATTATTATCTCGCCCCATCGAATTTTATTACACAATCTTTCAATCTCTCCATCAAATTTTTGACGTTTTTTGTTATCCTTTTTTTTTTTTTTTCTAAGATCAATTATTATTTAAAGATCTAAACCACAAAAAGTGCATTAAACATTTTTTTTTAATTAGAAAATCTGTTAGATTTTTAAAAGGTTGTTTAGAAACTTCATTCATTTTGTTACGGGATGTTTTTTTTTTAGTTGATGAATTGATTTTAGATGATGATTATTATGTAGCTTCATTTGATCTAGAAAAATTTATAGTTTCTCTGTTGACCTTAAAAGAAAGTGCATTGTCCTGAAATTAATCTTCATCATCTTCATTTTTTTTTTCTAGCATAAATTTTAAATAAACGTTAACAATAATAATATCAAGTTTGAGTTATTCATGTTGTAACAACATTTACCTTCTATCTTTCAATATTTAAATAAGAAAAAAAAAATGAGTTTTAAAGTTAAATTATAATAACAACTACGCGTTATCCTTGAGGATAGAAAAAATTTTAAAAAATTAAATAAACACTAATTTTTCATTTTACATACATTTCTAATAGTATACTTGCTTTGATTACAGAATTATTATACACGGGCATTTAAATATTTAAAAAAAAAATATGTACTATTGATTAATGTTATTTTTTTTTTTTACAATAATATTATATACAATTTTTTTTATGTTTATAAGGTATATTTTATTTCTAAGGACAGTAGAAAATTGTTATTTTTTTTTTTTAAATTACAGAATTTCATAATAATTACTTGGCACTTTCGCAAAAAATAAAAAAAGGACTCTTTTGCGAGGCTCTGTGTACATGGCTGCGTGCAATTTTTCAATTTGCATTCGCGATAAAACTAAAAAAAAAATAATAATTGATAAAAATTTTTTAACATTAAAATTTGGCATTTTAAATGTATTTTTTTTCTTGCCGATTTAAAATAAAATGACCTTCTGTGATTTAATAAATTTAATTTTTAATTTATTTTATTTTTTTCATGGCCAATTTGACATACTCGTTTTGAGTAAAATTAAAATATGTACATAAAAACAAAAATATAAAAAGACAAAAAAAAAAAAAAAATAAAAAGCCTTATTTTTAAAATATTAAATAAATATTAAAACTAAAATTTAATAAAACAATTTTATGTGTTTTTTTTAAACTAAATAATTCAAGATATGACTGACAAATAAAATGAAGAATTATCGAAATTATTTTCTGTAATTTTAAAAAATTAAAAAAAAAAAGAAAAATAAAATTTCTATTTAAAAAAATTTTGAATTTATAAATAGTTTAATAATTTATTTAAAGAAAAATATTTAAAAAAATTATCTTAAAATAACATTGTCAAAGGTCAAATCCCTCTGACTACCTCGTGGATTTGTTTTTTTAAATGGATTCCAGGGAATTGTGTGAGTTCTTGATCTTGATGTTGCTGTTACTGAACCAGCTGGACTTGGTTGACCAGAAGAGACACCAGATGAACTACTTGCAGAAACACTGCCTTTATCATGATGACTTGACTTGATTGGTTTCTAAAATAAACATTAAAAAAATAAATTAAATAATCCCGAATATAATTAACAAAAAAATAAAGACTATTTAATTATTTTTACCTTTAAATAATTTCTATCCATTGGTGTAACAAGTTTAAGACAAATTGAATCACCAGATTTTTTAATCATTCGTACAACTTGTTCATGTGATGCCCATTTAACATCTTTATCACCAATATTAACAATAAAATCACCCTCTTTCATTCCTCCTAGCTAAAAAACAAAAAATAATATTTTATTAAAATGATATAATGAACCTAGACAAGTGTAAAATAATAAACTTACATCAGCAAGTGAATTATGATCAACAGCAGCAATAATAACTGGTGCATCACCTCTAACACTAAAACCAAAACCTTCACCACCAGGACCACGTTGTAGCTGTATAAGCCTTGGTGCTGTCCAATGTCTTTTTGCTGAAAATATTGCAACTGGACCAAGTGTTCTAAATAAATCATCAACACCATGTTGTCCAAAATCAGGATGTGTTATATTTAAATGAAATTTAGTTGATGCTATTATTATTGGTGGATCTAATAGCTCTCGAAAATCATCTTCATCACCAGAATCATTATAATTTTTTAATGTCATTTCATGACAACGTTTTAATACTTTTGATAATGATGGTTTATTTTTTAATTCACGACACATACGTTGTAATCGTTGACTCTCTTCATGAAGTACAAGAGCTTCTCTTAAATGAGCTCTTCCTAAAAAAACATAAAAAAAAAATAATGTAAAACAATTCAATTAAATAATTAGACAAATTAAATTGCTTTATTTACCAAGAGATTGTCTTTCAATATCATCCTTTGGCACTGTATAATCAATTTGTGTTTTTCCATCACTTTGTTGTATATGTTCAAGTGTTAATTTAGTTTCAACTCTAAATTCATTAATTGGTCTATCTAATAAACCAGCAGCACAATGTTTATGTGATAATGCAAGATGATGTTCTTTTTTAACAAGTATCAATGATACCCATGATTCAGGTACATAATCTCTAACTGGTTCTCTTGATATTAATGCATGTACATCATGATAAACAGCAGCAACTTGTGATGCTTCTTGTGCAAGATCAAATAATACATCAATATTTTTATTATCTCTTGATTGTAATTCAAGTTTTTCAAATAAACATTCACGTGCTTGTGCAAGCATTAATTGTACAAGCATATCAAGCATATCTGGACCAAGATCCATACTTGGTGCATTTGTAAAATTTTCATGTATATATCTAAATGTACCAGCAGCACGTAAAAATGAATCAACAGCTTGATCAAGTCCTTTTATTGTTCTACGATCATGTTTTGCACCAAGTTGTGTATATAATGCACCAGCATTAAATAATACAGATGCTTTTTCAAATGCAACTGTACGTTGACAACTTGGTACACCAGTTAATGAATCAAACCATTCAAAATATATACCTAAACTTCTGTCTGGTGGAAAAAATCTACGTTCAATAAAATATAGCTGATTGTAATAACGCAAAAGCAATGCTATTCCAGCAGAATCTCTTGTTGGTGTTCTTGTTGCCTAAACAAACAAAAAATATTCATTAAATTTAACATCAATGCATCCTTTTATTTATTTATTTATTTACCTGTCTTGTTTCCATAAGTTCAGCAATTGCTTCTTCATAATTTTCACCATCTTCACTGTAATGCTCCAGTATAAAATCCTGCAACAAATAAATAATAATGATCATCATCATAGCATAGTTACAGTTTGTTTAATCGATAGTTTTATGTTTGTTTTTTGATAAATCATAACCACAAGCAACTTGAATTAATATAAATTTAATTTGATGGAAATTATTAATTATTATTTGTAAAAATGGTGAGAATTAGTGTTGAATTAATTCGTAAAAAATCAGAACACAATGAAGGAGAGATATCAACACTTGAAGAAATATCATTGCATCAAGAAAATATCGAAAAAATAGAGCTAATTGATAAATTATGTAGAAAGTTAAAAATATTATTACTACAATATAATTTAATATCAAAAATTGAAAATTTAAATAAATTAAAATATTTAGAATATTTAAATTTAGCATTAAATAATATTGTTATTATTGAAAATCTTGAAGGTCTTGAGTGTTTAAAAAAGCTAGATTTAACAATGAATTTTATTGGTGATTTGAAATCAGTTAAAACATTAAAATTAAATTATAAACTTGAACAGCTATATTTAACTGGTAATCCATGTACGGATTATGATAATTATCGTAATTATGTTATAACAGTATTACCACAAATTAAACAGCTAGATATGATTGATATAAAAAAATCAGATAGAATAATTGCATCACAAAAATTTCACATTGCTGAGGGTGATGTTGTTAGAGGCTACTGGGATTATATGAAATTGCGAAAAAAACAAATTGAACGTTATGAAAATAGTGATGTTAAAATAACTGAAATAACTGACCAAGATGATGATGATGAAGAGGATGAAGATAAAGTTAAATCATTTTGGAATGAACCAAGTTACAATACACCTGAAGATAGAATTAAAATTGCTAAAAAGCTTGAACAAATTGAAAATAAAAAAAATCATAAAAAAGATAATAGTAATACAAAAGATATTAAAAATACAATAAAATTATTTACACAAGATGGTAGACCATATAATATCAATCAGCCAAAAGTACCATTTAAATTAAACGATGAAGATGACAGAGATAATATTTTTCTTGAAATTTCACTCTACAAGTAATTCATATAATTTTTATACTATTTATTGACTGGCATTTTAAGTATAGTTTAAAATTTTTTATTTAATTTTCAGACACATGGATACATCACATGTGGACATTGACATACAGCCAAAATATATACGTGTAACGATAAAAGGTAAAATATTACAGTTAACATTACCATGTGAAATTGAAACAGAGAAAAGTGTCGCCAAGCGAAACACAGTTACAGGAAATTTGTTGATAACTATGCCACGCTTGAATCCACTTGATATTATTATGAAAAAATCAATTGATTATAATGATAAAAAATCATCCAGCTCTAAAAATCATTCGAGCGATATTAAAAAAATTCAATCTGGCAAAATTATAACAAAAAGAGAGCTACTAGAAATTGGACCACCAATTGATGATTTAGATTTTTCAAATATATACAAAAAAAATCAAAATAATATTATTAACAAAAGCTCAGCCTTCATTGATAATCCTGATGTACCACCTCTTGAATAATACATTAATTTAATCAAACAAAAATTACCTTAAATGGATCAGAAAAATCAATGTCCTTCGTTTCTTTTAGTCCCAATGGGATCATTGGCATAATCAGCTCAGTTCTAAAACAAAAAAAATAAATACATTAATCGAATTAATTAACATTGATTCAACATCCTTGGGTATAAATAAAAAATCAATTTTTTATTCTCTTTCAATTTTATCCAAAAATGTACATTTATGACCTACATAAGTATTTAATGATCGATAAATACCGTTATAAAGTTTTAAATTTATATGATCGTTTAACTAAAATGGCATGTAAAAAAAATTGAATAAATTTTTTAAAAATCTGTTGTTAAATTTTATAAATCAATTTTTTTGTTATAAAAAGAACAGTTGTCATTCATAATTGGGAGATAGAGATAGAATATGTGTAAGTGTGTTATCTTTATTTAAAAAAAAATAAGGATAGGTATATCCCCGGTGTTTAGGGCAAATATTTCCTGGCGTAGACCAAGTGCGTAGTTCACATGGTCTATACTAAATTATATTTACCCTTGACACCAGAAAACACGCTTATTAACTGAATAACTGAAAGAAATTCTATCATAGAATTTAAATAAAGGTTCTTAGACTATCAGACTTACGCAATTGGTGTTTGAACCCGAGACCACAAGCACTATAGGCAAGGGTCTTGACAACTTAACCATCTGCTCACTTGACTAAATACAAAAAATAATCAAACTTTATCACGGATTTGAAAAAAAATTCAATTTAAATTTAAATTATTCATTATGTCATTGCATTAACTAAAAAAGCATTTATTAAAATATATTTCAAATATTTTTTTCAATTTTTTTTTAATTATAAATAATTACCAATAGAAAAAATAAATTATTTTTGTTATAAATTGATTTTTAAAATTAATATTTCTGGTATTTTAAAACAAAGGAAAAAATCATAAACTTTGATACAACAAGACAAGAAGAATATTCAACAAGAAATTTTTTAATAATAATTATTGCATGTGTTAATAGAGATATCCGGTATTGTGGTTTGATAAGGCTTCAGTCCAGTTAACGCCAAAGAATAGTTTATGAAGGAACAAAGTGTTCCAGACCACAATCCTCAACTTATTCGAAAAAAGAAAAATAAAAAAAAATCATAAAGATGATTGTCTAGATGTTTATTTATTTATTTTTTATTGTTTTTTTTTATTTAGAATTTAAAGAGGAATGGAGTTTAAAGGAAGTGGTAAAAATGTATGGATAAAGAGAACATATCTGTATAATGTGTTTGTAATATATATTTATGGTGGTACAGATGCAATGTAATGTAATGGATGTTGTAGTAATAGTAAACGGACACTGACCCAGGAACCGATGCATGTAAAATTCAAACAACTTGCTTCAAATGGTTCTACAATAATGCATTTAAACACAAACGTGAGAACAACAAAAATAATAAATAAATAAATATATCAATTAATTAAAAAAAAAACAATTTTAAAAGTTTAAAATTATAAAAATAATATAAAAAATAAATTATTATCAAAGTAATCTTAATAAAAATATAAATGAAAATTGATTTATTTATTTATTTATCATTGCTTTTTATATTTAAATTTTTTCAATAAAAAAAAACCAAATTTATGTTTAATTAATGTAGAAAATATAACTTAATAAATTGTACTTTATTTTTTTTTTTCAATAATGATTAATGGATCAATTTCAAAAAAAAAAAAAACAAATATATTAAAAGATTAACAAAACAAAGCATCAAAAATTTTTGTTATAATTAAATTAAAAAAAAAAAAACAATTTAATTTATTTTGAATTGTGTTTGTTGAAAAAGCATGATTATTTATATCCGGATAATATGTCATTTATTATTGTAAAATAATAATAACAATTAAAATAAATTAAAAAATAAAAACTGTATTTTATAATACCGTTTTCATTGTCTTGCATATCGAGTGAAATACTGGGACATTTTATACAACAGCTGGCTCGTGCTATAGTTTTTTTTTTTATTTATTTTATTTTTTTATTTTATCAAGTATGAATATCTTGTTGAGAAAATAAATATGAAAATAAGAGTATTAATTTATTTTTCATTTAAAAAAAAAAAAAAACCAGACCAGGTGTGTTTTGTTATTTCGATTAAAATTACGTATGGTTTCTATTTCGATATCGAAATTATTTGCTTAGTAATAATTTCTAATATTGATCAGTATAATAATTAAATTTATTTAGGTGTTATTAATACATACCCATCGATATTTTGATAAAGTTCAACTGAACTATTTAACTCAGCAAGTTGTTCTTTTAATAATTGTAAATTTGAATTAACAAAACTCAATTCAAGTGCTACTGTTTCCTTCAATTTTCGATTTGTCGTTGCTCTGTAAATTAAATTTTTTTAATATTAATTTATATTAATTAGACAGGTATTTATATTAACAAAAAAAAAAACATACTTGAATAGATTTTCAGCTCCAGCACGGAGACGAAGTTCTTTATTTATTTCTTGATTAAGTTTACTACGTTTATTTTGTAATTTTCCACGACATGTTGCCACTCTGGGATCCGAACCCTGTAAAATAATAATTAAAAAAATTAATTAATTAAATTATGATAAAAACTATTATATTTTGATTATTTAAATTTTTAATACCGTTTTAATGAACGCTAAAAAAAATTTTAAATGATTTATTTATTATTTTTTGATAATTGCAGGTATATTTCTACCGGCTTAAAATATCTAACGGTTTTTTTTTTTAAACAAATTAAATAACTGCGAATTCTCATCATCATGAATATAGTTAATTTTAATATACATCATTACATTTGCTACCGTTAAAAAAAAATTAGATAACACTTAAAAAAAATATATTTATGTTTTTTTTTTTAAATTAAAAAATGGAAAAATATATGAAAAAAAAAAAAATTTTTAATTTATTTTTATCACACTTAAAATTGATCTAATAATTTGTTTTTTTTTTTTAAATAGAAAGTAAATTAAATTTTTTTTTCTTTCTATTTTTAATTTGATAATGAAATTGTAATTTTGTTATTTAATTTTGCTGATCATTTTTAATTTTCTTATCTGATGATGTGGAAAATAAAGAAATGAGTTTTAATTTGAATGAAAATAACAAATGATCAATTTAATAATAAGCAATTATAAAATTAGAAAATAGACATTCTAATGTTGCATAATATAAAATATTTATGAATTGTTAATACATTTATTTATAAAATAAAAAAAATTATATGGTTTGAGGGGACATATTCAACGTGATTTTGAAAAAAAAAATATATAAATAAATTGATGATTGGATAACGAGTTACGTCCTAGACTTGTCCTTTCGCCTTATATGCCTGACTAAACGATCGTTTTGACTTTCAAGAAGTCTCCTCATACAACAAACAATTTAACTCAACAAAAAATGTCTCATTAAATTTATTTTTCCTCAATTTAATTTCTCCAACAATTGACATATCTCATAATATTTTTAATTATTTATTTACTATATATTATTTAATTAATATAATAATTAATAAATTTTTTTTCAAAAAAAAAACTATATCAGTGAAAGTTTATTGACATCAAGTTTTGTTATTTCTAAAATTATTTAATTTAAAAATACAAAAATTACAGGAAAAACAAGATTTTATCATTACGAAATTGGACAGAATAATTTTTTTTTTTTTAAAACTAGATAAATAATAATTAAACCAGTTTAAAGTTGAAAAAAAAAGTTGCATTTTGTAATTCAAGTGAAGGGAATATATGGTGACAGTAAATAATGACTAATAAAATAAATAAATTTTTTTTTATGATAAATAAATAGCATTTTTAAAATGGTATTTCATTTTTTTTTTTGAAAATTCTTACCCCGATACGTCTTCTCGAAGACGAATCCAGGATTATATTTATTTCCTCACAATTATCATCAAAATCAATGTAATTTTTAGCATCCGGCACTCTCACTTGATCGGTATTTTCATCATTATCATTATCATTATTATTATTTTTTAATTGAGATGATTTTTTTTCAACCGACGTCACAACATTTGCGTGATTCTTTGGCAATGGTGAATGATGCACCCACTTCAACATGACCGACAAATCATAATTTCTACATTATTTTATTTAACTTTGAATAAATATATTGCTCATCATTTAATTAATTAATAATAATAACATTTGTTCTATAAATTAATAAACTATTTATTATCATAGATAAATTTTTTTTCATTTTAAAAATAGCTATATTTATTACTAATTAATATTTGTTTATTTATATTTTTTAATGTTTAAAAATTATTTTTTTAATCGCTCGAGTGTTTGATTGTTTCGAAATTATATTTCATTGATATTTAAAAATTTCTTTATAGCAAAAAATATCCGGAAAATTGATGATGCATTTTAGTGAATTTTTATTATTTTATTATTTTATTTTTACTACGCTTTCTACACACAGGAAACCGTACCTTATTGACCACACCAATAAGATTAAAATATTCAAAATACAATGATGATTATTCGAGTTTCAATTTCATGCTCATTCAAATTTTTATATAGAAAAAATTCGATAAAATAGAATAAAAAATATATCAATTGAAATCGCGCTTCATACAGGAAATTGAGTATATTGTTTTCTTTTTGATTTTTAAAAGCATTGAATTTTAGATAATTAAACTGAGCTTATTTTTTTACAGTAAAATATGTTAATGTAAGTGTTATCAAGTATAACTGTGTATAATTCGAATTGACTCAAGTCAAGTGTATACTTGGTTAAACATCTGCGTGAAGTGACTTCCGGTCTGGTAATGTCTTCTAGCACTGAGCGAAAATGAAAAAAAAATAAAATAAAATAAATGGCAGGTTTTAAATTGTGCAGAACAAAAAAAAGAACAAAAAATTCCAATACGATTAAATAACGAAATTCACATTCCAGTTTATTTGAACAAGTGATTATTTGTCGCACCAAAAATCAAAATTATTCAATCCATTTAAATGGCTTTTAAAATCATCTCACGTTCAAAAATCATTTCATGAATTTTAATTTATAAATCAACAAAAAAAACAACAATAATAATACCAACTCATCATGATCTTAATTTTTTTTTTTGCTCAAAAATTCGCAAACAAATAACAAAAACAAAAAAACAAACAAATATTTACACACAAAAATGATTAATTAATATTTTAAAAACCTCATTAAAAATACCGAAAAAAAAATACCATAAATAATTTAATTAATTTCAAAACAAGCTAAATTAATAAAATGATTGTTTTAAAATTTTTTTTTTTCAAAAATAATTGTTGTAAATTGAAAATTCACACGAAAATTATATTTATTTATAAAAAAAAAATTTATCTATGATAATAAGACACTGATGTTTGTAGTAATTTATTTAATTGACTGTAAATAAATATTATTGTTGATTGATTTATTGTTAAATATGATCCGAAGCTGGACCACGTTAGTAACTGACTGGGCCTTGTTTGCGGTCAACTTGCTTTGCAACTTGGATCTGACGTGTTTTTACACCAGTAAGATTGCAATGTTCAGAGAAAGGTGGTGGACAAACAAGTAAACACGTGGAAGGGGTTTCAATTATATATATTTTTTTTTCATTAAAATAAATACAAAGTAAATTTAAAAACAAAAAAAAAACAATCATAGTAATAAAATAATTATTGATAAAATAATGGGAACAAGTGTGTCCAAAAAAAAAAAAATAAATAATCATATGACCTATATTTACACATGTATTAATAAAAACATAAACAAGTTTTTTAAATAAAAAAATATGGGTATATGTAATTTAATAAAAATTAAAATACGTCCTTGAGTATGATGTAGCTGTTAAATACTTTGCACAGTCTGTTAGTTGTGATATGTTTAAGTTCAATGGCCCATTAAAAATAACGGTGGTTATGCATTTATTCTGAATCATTAAAGTCATTGGATCATTAATAAATTATTAAAGAAAATTTATTTCAGGATTAATTTAAATATTTTTTTTAAATAATAAATTAAAAAATTAATACAACAAGTAGTTTCTAAAAATTTAATTTAAATTTTATTTAATTTTTTCATCTGAATTAATTTGATAATATAAATTTGGTAGATTATTTTTTAATCTGGGTCAAATCTTTTTTTATATCAATTTATATTTTGTTTAATTTTTTTTTTTCTTCAGGGTTTTATCTAATCTTATGGGTTGCCTGATTAATAAAGATGTCAAGTACGTTTATACTCTGATTTTATGGTATTGAAAGTTTCATAACTACTTGTGTCAATATTCCAATGATAAAACACACAAAAAAAAAGGTTATACTATCAGTAGAATAAAAAAAAAAGTAAAATGAAAAATATATATATATTTATTGTGAAATTGTTATTATAAATCGAAAAATATCTAATTGATTAGTGTAGTTAATTAATAAATACTTGTATTAGTAATGTAAACTTGTTTTTCTAGGCTGTATATTTTTTCTTAAATATTTTAAAAACAAGTTATAATAGATTTGATAGATAAATTTAATTTTCTTGTTTTTTTTTTTCTTTTATTATTGATATTATTTAATTTTAAAATAAAAATATAAAAATAATATTAAAAAAATTATATATACAAATTTTTTTAATTAAAAAAAAAAATAATTCAAATAAATAAAAAATATCAAGATAATTTTTTTTAATTACGATTATAAATTTTTTTAATTTAAGTCTTTTTTTTATTTGCATAAGAGGATTAGCCTAGTTTTATTTCTTGGAAATCAAAGGATCTTTTAACTTGACAAAATTTAAATACCTTTTTTATTTTTTTTGATAATAATAATCGTCATTATTAATTAGTTATATTTGGGTAATAATTTATTGATGCATTTCCATTGAGCTAGACCTTGTTTATGTATATTTAATGATATATTTATTTAATTTTTAAATAAATAAAATCGAGATCGAAATGTCTCACTTAGTCGAGACACCGTAACGTGTCAAGGCTGTCATGAGTGAGTATATATAATTAAGATTGGAAAGCGATGTGTGCAAGCAAGGTTGCACTAAAATTGCAATGATAACATATTATCATGATTATTGTCAATTTTACTGTAACCATGAATTCAGCTATTTAAAAAAAAAAAATTCTTTTTTCAATTTTACCGAGCAGAATACAAATGAAAAATAAACATATATTTATATATCATTCATAAAATAATAAAAGACATTAATAAATGGAACAATAGGATTATTTAAATAATTTATTCATATGTATTTACATTGATGCAAGACACTTTTAAATGTAAATCATTTAATGTTAAATATATTATTTATTATATTTAAAATAAAATCGAATGAAATTTAACATTTAAATGTGAGACATCATGTTACATTTAGTAGTCGAAGATGTAAATTGTCAAGGCTCATGAATTGATGTATATATAATTAATTATTTAGCAATATATTAATAATAATAGGTAGTAAGGATATATAATATTTGCAAAACGAAAAATCATATTATATCACATTGAATTAAATTTATCAATTTTACTGTAAACATGAACTTAACTTATGAACTAATTATATTAAAAATATGTATTAAACTTATTTCTAACATATTTTACCGAAGAAACAAATAATTAACGAATAAATATATCTATATATCATTCAAAATGTCAAATAAATAACATAAGTCATTAATAAATGAAAAATAAATGACATTAATAAATTTACATAATAGATAATAATGTTAAATTTATAACATAAAAATGAAAATTTGACATTTTTATAAAATAAAATATATAAAAAAATTATGTATTTAGGTCGACAATAATTTGCTGTTTATTCAACGCCTTTCATACTCTCCTCAAATATGCAACGAATATAATGACACAAACGAAAAAAAAATTAAAATAAAATAAAAATAACTATGAAAATATTTGACTATAATAGTAATGATAATAATTATTATTTTCAAGTCTGAATAATGTCGTTTTATTGCCTAGAATAAAGGGCTTTTTTGTATAAAAATTTTCGAAAATGGGAGCTTTTTATCAATTAGAAATTTATTGGGAATTTTCGAAATTACAAAGAGCCGGTTTGAATAAATAATATTAAAAAATGTTTAAGCAATTGCTAGTTGTTTTTAAAAATAAAAAATTCTAATGACAATTATAAATGCTTTTTATCAAATGACAATTTATTTAACAGATAAAATTTAAATTATTATCTCGTATGTAAAATAAACGTGTGTTGTAATTTTTTTTTTTTCTCTTTCTAGGATCAATGTCAAATATTATCAAGTGGAATTTTTATTTTATACATATTTTTTCTTCACCTGTAAGATTTTTTATAAGTATGTTCCTTTCACATTGACTGGATACAACAAAATATAAAAAAATATTTATAAAAAAGAAAAAAATTAAACTTGCCTGAGGCTAAATCAATGAATATTATTATATTTATTATATGTAACTTAGTGTGTTGAGGAATGCGGCCACGAAATTAACTTTTAAAAAAATTTAAAAACCTGAAATGTAAGAAAAGCTGAAATCTCGCGTGTTTGACAGCCGCAGTGGGTCATCCAGTGATTCTTTAATAACCAAATGAAAAAAAAAAATTACTAAAACAAAAAAAAATTGAAAGGATAATTTTTGTAAATTTAATTTATTGTACTTTTTTAAAATAATAATAGTACTTTTACTTTTGTTTTATATATTTTTTGTATTCATAGATGTTTGTTGATACGTGTAGATAATTTTAAAAAATATATTTCGCATTTCCGTGAGTTAGATTAAAAAAAAAAAAAGGTAAATAAATTGTAAAAAATGTCAAAGAGGTATATGTGATTTGTAACATGACATTTTGCATGTTGTCATTAAAAATCATTAAATGAAAGTTATCATTTTTTATATAAATTTTATCCATTACTTTTACTGTTTATAAATTTGGTAACTAGCTTCATACGTATTGCCTTTGAGGTTTTTTAACTAAGCTCATACTTTTAGATTAACTAAGCTCATTGCTTTTAAATTTTGATTTATAATTTTTTTACATTTAATTGTTATTATTTAAAACTATTCTCAAGCAAATTACTGAATAAATTTTAGTGATTCAAGAGGTATATTTTAACATAAACTCTATCTCAAAAAAAAAATAACTTTAAAATTCATATTTAAAATAATTCCCAATAATTTAATTTAAAAATATTCCAACAAATTCAAAGAATTTTTTTTTCTCAATTCCAATCGAGTATGGTATATATTAATTATAACCCTGATAAATTAAATTATTCATTTAAAAAAAATCCATTTTATTTATTAAAAAAAAATTCATAAATAAACATAAGCAAAAAATTATTTAATTTTTTTTTACCAATAATTTTTTTTAATTTAAATTTAAACAAAAAAATTAAATGATTAGCAGATGATAAATTATATAAGCCTCTTTCACAAAAAGAAAAAATAATTATGTAATTACATAAATATGAATTTGTAAACGGAATGAGAAAAAAAAAAAGGAAAAAAAAATTCTCAGACATTTATGATTGCCGTGTATGCGTTATTTTATAAAAACAAATATGAGAAAAAAAATATTAAAATGAAATATATATAACATGATATCTATTGTCCACAGAAATATACCGTTTTTTTTTTTTTTTAAATTTGTTAAATGTTAATATACAATAGCAAAAAGATGTAACAAAATAAATTAACAAAATAAACAATAACAATAGTAAAGGAAATATAAAAAATATAGAAAAAATTTATATTGCCACTGTGTTACTGATTTTTGTTATTTATTTATGTCAATTGAATTTGCAAATTGTTGAATTTACTTTCACTGTTTCTATCTTGAATTGTAAAACTAAATACTCATTGATGCGTAACGTCAATTTTTTTTTATTTTAAATTGACCGGCTTAGCAAGTTTACAGAAATAAAAATAATTAAATATAAATAAACCAAGACGATTTGTATATGTAAAAATGATTTTTTTTTTTTAATAAGTATGTAAAAGAAAGGCACACAAAAAATATTTTTAAAGTTGACCCACAGGTGTAAACGAAATAAATTTCAAAAAAAAAAAATGTACCTTCCGGGCTTTTTGAAAGTATACACGCAATTTTGATAATTTTTTTTAAAATTTTCCCACGTTTATTATGATTTATTTTGATATTGTCTTGTTTTTAGTGAAAATATTATTGTTTAATTAAATATATGGAATAAAAAATTTATACTTTGTTGTGCGATATCAAAGAAAGCGTGTTTAAATACAGAAAGCCATGTTGGAAAGTTGCTGGATGAAAAATCTGTTGGATCTGTTGGTTATCGACACCATGAGGAGAAATCATTCCGCAATGTGTCACAAATTGCGGAAGTAAATATTTTTTAATATTTAAAAAAAAATTCTAATAATGAAATTTAAAATGTCAATATATTTAGCTTAAAAAAAAAAAACTAGCTATAATTTTTTTCAAGTTTTTATTACTATGTTAATGACAAGTATAAAAATAAAATTTTAAATTTAAAAACAACGTATTATTGTAATGTTTAAGACAGCAAAAAATTAACTAAAAATATAATATAAATTTGAGAAGAAAAAAGAAGCAAATGTTAATTTTTAAATAAATAATTTAAAAATATTTTTAAATTTCAAAATAATTATCATTTTGATTACAAATTTTTCATTATAATCATGACAACAATTTCCTCTTTTTACGCGAGAATTAGACGGACATTAAACGGAAGTGCAATCATAATAATTTCAAGTGATTGGTACATAAATAACACACAAACGTGGCAAAAGCAGCCGAGAAAAAAAAAAGAAAAAAAAATTGCATTGGCAAAGAGTTGAAGCAAGCAAAAAGAAAAAAAAAAAAATGATTGCAAAGTCGAGTATTCACGTAGTAATATGTATTGGTTAGATGCTTTCTAGAAGACTCGATTCTTCGCATGTACATAGACAGAAAAAAGAAAAAAAAAATTAAACTCATGAACGTATAAACAATTTATACATAGATAAATCTATGAGATGGTTGCAATGAGCGCCATCGTAATCACCATGAACCTTCCAAGTTCCTCGACCTTGAATAATACCTCACGCAATCATCTCAGGAAACATTAATAATAATAAAATTATAAATTATTAATAAATTTGTATAAATTTAATTTACAATAATTATTATATTGAGCAACAAAATTAAATAATTTTATTTGAAAAAAATAAAAGATCTATAGATCTTATTAAATGATAAATATATTGTGATAATTTTTTTTTTTTGTTAACTTATGTTTAATTAGGAAAAAAATTAATAAATTAATTAGTTTATTTGAATATAAATATTGTAGAATAATTGTTAATTTATTTATTCAAGTATAAAGCTTGAAAAAATTAAATTTAAATAATAATTTTTGAATTTTTGATGTAATTTATTTTTTATTGTTTTAATAATAATTATTGCACAATATATAAATATGGGATGTTACGATTGAATGATTATTAATCAAGTATATAACAAGGGAACAATTTGTAAAGCCATAATAATATGTTAAAAAAAATATATATATATTACAATAATAATAATTAAAATTACACAATATTGTTATAAAATATTTATTTAATAATAATAATATTTTTTTTTTTCACAATATTCTTCGCTTGTAATTTTTGAATTATTTTTTATCTTTTTATATTTTCATAAACAAATTATAAAATAATAATAAAATTAAGATGTATAATGTAATCGTAATGTCTGATACTTGAACCGAAAAATTTATTCTAAATTATCATGTAATATTGAGATAATAAATTAAAATTTTTCATATACAAAAAAAAAGGTATAAAATTTATTTCAAAGTCAATTATATATATTAAAATTCAATCTTAATAATTAGCTATGAAAAAAACATTTAACTTTATTTAAATTTGTTACCTGTAATTTTATTTCCGGTAATATTAACATTATTTAATAGCAACAAATTGATAAACAAATTAATAATTCACAAAACCACTAAATACACAAAAAAACAAACACTTCACTAGATATAATTTTCAATTTCAAACTGACACCTGTCTTAATGTCCCCTTTTCTTTCCCTCAAATTATATTTTTTTACTTCAAAATAATTCCCCTCCAGGTAAACACCGGAAATGCGTGACGAACCAATGAAAAAATAAAAAAAGAAATTTCGTTTATAACAAAGAAAACGTTCAAAAAATATTATCGAAAATATTATTTTATTAATATATATTATTATTTATACTTAATTATTCAAAACACACACAAAAATAAATAATTTTTTCATATATATTTATGAAAAAATAAATAAATATCACAACGAAAAAAAATACATTGCTTCTTGAAATTTATTCATCAATATATTTTTTTGATTTTAAATATATTTTTCAACCGGTTGTTGTTGAAGAAATGTTAAAGTATGTACGTTAAAGTTCACTCTCTTGCGTGTGTTTTAATTTAAAAGAAAATAAATAAATAAATAAAGTATCCTCAACTGAGTTGCAACTTGAATATAAGAACTTGAAAGAGTTAAAAAGATTCTTCAACCGAAGGTGGTTTTCTACCGTCGATGCTCACCTCAACTATACTCTTTTCACGATGAAAACAGTAGAATATAAAAAATGTACATGAAAAAAAAAAAAACCACCATCTTCATATATAAATAATAATGATAGTAATAATGTTATATATAAAAGAGAAGGAAAGGTATTGAAAATTGTTGCAAGAAAGAGTAAGATGTATGGCTTAATGAGTTTTAACAGAGAGAGATAATAAATTGTGGATATGAAAAACACATAGTGGGAGAGTTTGAGTCAGAAAGAAGGGCCTCAAGACCAGATATGGGGGTATAAAAAAAGCAAAAAAGTCTTGGGACTTGAGTGGGGACTAACATCCTCTAGTGTGCTTCTGAAGACTTTATATACTCACAACATACAAACACTATGACTATTAAATTTTCTATGATTATTATAATATATTATTTTATTTTTTTTAAACATTTAAAATTCTTCAGCATCAGTGCCTTTCACCTAATGTTTTTTTTTTTTCACCTAAATCATCAATGAGAATCTTTTTTACTAAACATAGAAATAGAAAAATTAGAAAATTAAATATTTTTCATATTAAAAATAATAAATTTTGTTTATTTTAGAAATTTAAATTTCATTTATTAATATATTGTATTTGCTTTTTAATTATTAAACTTTGAAATTTTTTCCATCAAGCTAATCGAAATCGAAATCGAAATTTGAGTTTCTAACTAACCTTGGGATGACACTGTGATGATAAGACTCATCTATATTGTTTAAAAAATAATAATAATTTTTTAAAAATATTTTCGAGACATGCGATGACCTCTAGAGAAGGTTATATAAAAAAAAAAAAACAGAGGCACCTTGAACCTCGTGCCAAGCGAAGCATCAAAGTGCAAAATTTAAAAAAAAATTTATCAACTTCCAGGTATCATATTCTTAATAATTATTTCCGTCATCAAAATGACGTTTGAAAAAAATGAATTAGAATAATAGATATTTTGTAAAAAAAAAAAAAAAAAAAACACAATTGTCATTGTAGATTTATTTCTAATTCAGTTTCTTTGTTATTTTTTGTTTGGAAATTTTGCAATGTCATTAATGCACATTTATTATTTATAGCAATAATATTTTTTGATGAAGTTTAATAAAATTAGATGTAACGAATTGATATTGATTTAGTAATTTACTGAATATTATTTTTTAAAAGTGTATTAAGTTGGCAGAGTCATCAGACAAAAAACGGAAATTACGTGTCTGAATAACACCTGTCAGGGAATTAAATGACGTCACAATCGATCGTTGTATGGGGTATTAGTCATTCTCGTAAAAAAAAAAATTAAAAAAAAATATTATCAACGCAATTGAAAGGGTTGCACACTTGGCTAGAATATATGATTTAAATTTTTTTTATTACTCAATTTTTTATAAACTTGTCTTGAATAAAAAATTGTTTTTTTTTTCTATAGAAAATTATTTGTTTCTTTATATTTTTTTCAACAATGATTTTAGATAATTCAATGAATGAATGAAAAAAAAATATAAGTAATATTAATATTGTATTTATAAAAATTAAATAATGTTTTTTATAAAATAATAAATAAATTATCACTGTTTTATTTAAAAATAAAAAATAAGATTAAAAGATTTTTTGAAATATACATGAAATCAAGTTGTAACAATAGAAATTTATATATTTTTTTTTCCTGGTTTTATTCAGTGAAATGTTTTCACATACATTGAAATAATGTTTAATAATATTTTTATATTTGTGTGTATGATGGAAAACAATGGTTTTTTTTTTTTTTTTCTTTTTCAACTTGGTACAGTTTCCATGGACGAAAAAACCTCATACATTTCTAAAGATATATATTGTGTTACTCTTTGTAAATTTTTTACCACATAAAATTATTATTATTTATAATAATAATTTTTTTTTTTATTGTTTCTTTCAACATTTGTCTTCCAAATTATCAGGCAAAAAAAAAATTAATAAAAAACGACAAAAAAATCAAAGCGAAACCAATTTTTTTCTTTCAATTATTTTTTATCTACTCACATCAATAAAATAATTGTATATAAAAAAAATTATTTCACACAATTTGACCAAGAATTTTAATTAAAAAAAAACGTCCTTGCCAAGTGTTATTGGATTTTGCTTTTTTAATATTTCAAGTTTACAAAAGAAGTCGTATTACGACCACCCGTAAATTAATTTTTATCTTGTTTTGAAATTAGAGACTTTAATACTTTTAATGCTTAAATCGATTTCTTGATTTTGCGAATTAAATAAAAAAATTAACAACAAATATATCGATTAATAATAATAATATTATCAATTAAATACCCGGAAATAAATGATGTTTTATGTGGTTTTTTATTTCGATTAATTAGCCGATTAAAAGATCAATTTTCAAGGAAAAAAAAATGACGATTTTAAAAATTAATCTGTTGATATAAAGATTGTGAAGAAAAAAATAATTTAAAAATTGCAAAACGGACCTTAAACAGTGCTAATTGATGATAAAAAAAAAATAAAAAAAATACATGATAACTGACTTTTGTTAAACAAACAAAATAATAAAAAAAAAAAATTTAATTTATTTTTAAAAGAATCATTTTATCACTCTTGATTTTTTAATAAATTCTTGGATTTTTATTTTTTGATTAATATATTATCAGTACGTCATAGAAAATAAAAATATAAAATTTTTTTTTTTCTCTATTCTGACTCATAGTAATTTTAATATTTCTATTTTTCACCGTAAAAAATATTAATGATCATATTGCAACAACAGCATTTGTTAAAAATATAAAATAAAAAATTTTTTTTTATGATTAATAATAAAAATGTTATATGAAAGGAAAAATTTTTCAAAAACTAGATAAAAAAAAATGTGTAAACAAGTAAATAAATAATATAAAAAATTATAAATTTTTCCAACTAGTTTATCCAGTTGTTTTAAAAATAATTATTATCAAGATATGATTGTAAGAAAAAAAAAAAAAAAAAATACTAATCATCTTCATTCCAAGTTGAACAATAAAAAGGAAAAAAAAAAAAAAAATATCCATAACAGGTGATTCAAAAATAGGCAACGGCATAATAAGGAAAAATAAAAAATTTTAAAAATTTATAATAATAAAAAAATTAATTTCAAGGTCGTATCAACTCACCCGTAAAAAACGTGGCTTGAATCCTTCACCATCCAGGACATCACCAGCCACAATTGGTCGGTTCATTATAGCCTCATTATAATTAATTCCAAATAAATAAAAATATAAAAAAACCAACAATTCACTGCACCAGATATCTTTTTTGTAAATTACAATGACTCACTCCGAAAAAATAAAAAAAAATAAACCACACTTTTTTTAAAAAAAAAAAAAACACATTCAGTATAATTAAAACATGTATATTATTATTTATTCAACTGATGAATAATTATTCACTCACATATTATCTTAAATTCCACTTCACTCAATTGACTCCAAAGGAATTCACATATGACCCCGATTATAAAAAAAACTTTCTAATCATAATAAAATGTCATCTGCATGATAAAAATTAATAAAATTAAAATCACCAAATCCAAAGATAATTATTTTATAGTTAAAAACAATAATTATATTTTTTTATTCTTCACAAACAATAGGACCAGCCAAAAACAAACTTATAAATTACACTTCATGCAACAACACAATCCTAGATGATGAAAGTCCTGTTGTTGTTGTTGTTTTTTAAAATAAGAAAAAGTTAATTACATGTCAAAATTATAGAAGAAAAATCACGACACAGTGACCGAGTTATATGTCAATAAAAAAATAATAATAAATATTAAAAACTATATGAAAATTACGTTGAGCACTTGCGAGGAGAGTTTGTGAACGAGTGTTATGTCCGGCAGTTGAGCGCGGTTTCAGCAAGGCCCCCAAACGTATATAACCAATACATGAATAAATTTTTTTTTTTTTCCATTTTTTATATTCATCGTTGTTGTTTTTTTTTTTTTTATTATTATCTTTGTGTGTGTGTAGGTAGATACACGTGACACACTGGCAACAGCAGCAGCCAGGTAAATGCAGGTAAAGGTAGAGAAAAAGAGAGGTGTATTATTTAAGCATGTGTTGTTCATGTAAAGTTGGCGCCCCAACATTTTATTTGTATCTGTGAGCTTTGATGCGCATCGATGTATTATTATAACAAAAAAAAAAAACAGGTATTTTTTTTATTAAAAAAGAGGATGCACTTGTATAGTCTGTTGTAGAAAAAAAATCAACGAAATTCGAAAAAGAATTTTTCGTCAATTTGGAGTAATCGAAATATATTTTTGCAAAATAGTAATATCGAAATAGAGACATTATTTATACTATTTCGAAGATAATTAATAGTTGAAATAAAAAAAAAAAATGTTTAATAGAACAGATGGTTTTGTTGGAATATTTTATCATATATTTTTATACTGAATTTTATTTTCTTTTAGACTTTTTTTTATTTCATGATGAAGAAGAAAGGGTTGTATTACGTCTAACGGATATCTTATATTTAAAACCGGATGACACTTGATTTGAATGACAATGAAATATTATAAATTTAAAATTTGTTATAATTCTTTTTTTATATTTTTTTTTAAAAACTTAGCAACTGATGATAAAATTAAACTAGTTCTTATCGATTGCAGGAAAATAAAGAAACTTTTGAATTGTTTTTTAAATTGTTTAATTTTATTATTTATAAAAAATATATTAATATGTTATTAATATATATTAAAACCTATTTTAAATTAATTATTCAATTTACGATGACATACTAATGACATTTGTTGCTTGAAGTAATTTCGTAACAGTCGTTGCAAGTTTGAATGATACTTGTTTCATTAACAGGCGACTTTTGATGCCAGCATTGTGTAATGCTAAATTATAAACATCAGCAAAAAACTGTCAACAAAATAAAAACAATATATTAATTATTATAATGATTAAAATTATTATATATATTTTATTTACCTTGTTTTTTTCACCATCCAGCGGTTTGTCTGAAAATTCAGATCCAACTTCAGTGGTTTGTATGAGAGACGTTTGAAGAGGTGTTACAAGTAGCATCATAGTACTACGTTCCTTGGCAATACAACCATGAAGTTCTTTAATTTGCATAATAATTTGTCTAGCTGTACCAGTTATATTCCATCTGGACCATGAAAAACAATATGCTGTTGATAATAAACCCATACAATATTGCAAATGTTGTTCAGTAACTTGATGTTTTATTGGTAAACCTTTGACATAACTAAATGCATCTTTTTCAGGAAATAAATCACATCCACCAGCTCGCATTTTCTAAATATTAAATATCATAATTAATTATTTATTTTAATTTTATAATTTTTTTTTTTTTAACTTACTTTTATTAGTACGTTTAGCTTCATGTATTTTCCAATTATATCTTGCAATGCTGATGTACCACCACCAATTAATGAATGCAAACAAACAAGATCTTCCTTGAAAAATAATTAAATAAAATCAATTATAGCTTGATAGGTCATTATTGAATTTTTAGTATTATTTGTTATTTTACTTTTATGATAAAATCAACTTGTACAATTGCTGCAGTTATATTTAAAATAACACCTTCAAATTTACCATTATTTGGCTTAATTTCCCAACTTTGAAATGGTAAATTAACAAATTTAAATCCAGCAAGACCATGAATACCAAGTTTACCAGTTCTAAATGTTATTATTTGTTTTTCTTCATTATATTTAATATCATGAATATTTTTAGTTGACCATACATTTTTTTCTGATATCCAATGAGCAACAAGAGGTGGTTCAAACCATAAAACCGATTTTGGAAGTCTAGAAAATTAAATATAACCAAATAAATATCATTTTTTTAAATATACCTAATTATATTTTATTTATAATTAATTAATTACTCAAGAGTTACGAGAATTAGTGCTTCCATTGCAGCTTCAAGTGCTTTTATTTCAGCTTCAATTATTTCTGGTGTTCTTTCGTTGTCTGGAGCTGGTGGTGGTGCCTTGTAAGGTCTTGAAAATGGCACAAATTTTAATTCCTTTGGTAATTCCACTAGAATAAAAATTACATAATTATTACAAGTATTTAAAAGCCAAAAAAATTTAATTTAGATTTTATAAACTACTTACATGTTGTTATTGAAACACCATTTATCATAACTTTTGGCTGTGGTGGTTGATAAATTAAATTAATATGATAAACACCACCAAGAATTCTATATTTACGTAAATTAATTTCATTTTTTTCACATCTTGTAAATAACAATCTTCTTATTTCTTTTCTATTTTCATCTGTTGAAAAATAATATTGTATTTTGTATTTTTTAATTTAAATAAAAATAATACCTTCTTTTTGTAGAATAATTTCATCAGGTGTTGGTAAATATGGCAAAGGTTCAATTTTATTATCTTCAATTTTTTTAATTTTTCCAATATTTGTATTTAATTTTTTATTTTTATTTTTTTTATCAATTTTAGTTGTTATTATTTGTACAGGATTTATTAAATTATCAACCATTATTTTTTTTTCTTCAATACGTAATTTTCTACCTTCAATTTGTTGATTTTGGATATTTTTTTTAATTTCATATTCATTATTACAAAAATCAAGTAAATTATCAATCATATAATAATTATTTGATAATTGTGGAATTAAATATGATAAACATTCATCAGAATAATGATCGTATTCACTCCAAAGACCACGTATTGCTGTTGCATAACAATCCAAATCAACTGGTAATTTTAATGATAAATTTATTTCATTAAAAATAACTTCGATTGGTTTTCTATAAATAAACAAAAAAATAAATATTATTTACTGAAAAAACAAGTTTTTTTTTTTTTTTATAATATATTCAAAGTCGTATAATAACTTGTCCCGTTCGGTGGCCTGTTTTAAACTGACTGGTAATTTTATAAAAGCCCAAATACAGCAAATGATTTCATTCGATTGTTTTATAAATTTTGCATTTTTTAAATCTTCACGTATCATTTCATCTTGAATTTTTAATAAAAGACGATAACATGCAAGATCAATCCAATATTGAATTTTTTTACGATACAATAAACGTATTTCTTTGCATTCATTTGTATAATTTTGATGATTTTTTATTGAAAAATCAATGATATCATCAAGTTTTGTTAACAACTGTAAAAAATTATTTATAAATATTAAATCCAGGTAGGCAAATTTTTGAAAGATTAAATAAGATAAATATAAATTGTTTGTGATTTTTTTTTTTTTATCTTTTTATTATTTAAATGTTTAAAATTATATTCAACTTACGTAAGTAACAACTTTACATTTTGTTGCGACATTGATCATTGATGCTTGATCATCTTCTTGTTCCCAAATAAACATAAATGAATTTAAATCAGGAAGAAAACTTGGATTTGGTAAACCATCACAAGTCATAAAATCATTCCAATCATCTTCTTCTTGTTTAGCAATTTGGAAATTTATATATTTTCTATCATTATCATTTATAATATTTATTGTTTTTCCAAGTTGTAATTGTCGTATTGTTAATTGTTGTTCATCAATTTCACATTGTTTTTCTGTTTTATATTTTTCCAATTCAATTTCTTCTTGAAGCTGTTTTATCAGTGCATTTCTAAAATTGATATAAAACAAATAACAAGCATTATTAATTTATTTATAATTTATTTTTTTAATTTTCAACAAATACCGTTCTTCAAGTCTTTGAGATTTTTCTTTAACTGTTTCTGCGTAACTTCGAAAAAATGTTATTGTTGATAGAGAATCAGTATACATTTTTTTTCAATTACACAATTATTTTATTTATAAAAATAAAAAGAGAGTAGGTTTTTTTTTTAGTGTTATATTGCCGACTGACTGGAGAACTCTGATTTAAATTTAACACTGATTGCTGAGTGAGGGGTGTTGGAAAAGGTAATAAGGGTTGTAAAGTTAACATTTTGATGAAAAACATGCAAAGTGTTAACACGAACATATTTGATCTATATTCAATGTACTAGTTTTTTTTAAATTTTTTTCTTTTTGAAAATTTAAGTAAAACTTTTATTAAAAAATTATTTAATAATTTATTTATTTACCTTTGTTTTTCAGCATCTTCTGATGCTATGATATTTTTATTTTTTTCCTGATCCTTCATGGCTTTTTTTTTTTTCTTCTTTTTTTTATTTTTTTTATTTTTATTACTTTTTTTACTTTCATCTTTTATATCTTTAGTATTTTTCTTGAAAAACAAATTAACAAAATTTATTATAAATAAAATTGTTTATTTTTAAATATATATTACCTTAAATTTTTGCCATTCTTGTAGCTGAAATAAAAATAAAAAAATATTAAAAACTAGTTTTAAAATAATTTGTTATAATTGAAATTAATTTATAAAAATAAAAAAAAATAATAATGAAATATACAAGTTTTGAAAAACGTGATTTTTCTTTAGTTTTTATTTTTTTATTTTTCAATTTAGCTTCTTCTTCTTCTTCTTCTTCCTCATATTCTTGATAAATTATTTCAGATACTTTAGAAATTTCATCAAATTCAAAACACTCAAGTCTCATATCTTCACTCATATTTATTTATTTTTTATTTATCAACAAATTCTACTACAAAAAAAAAAAAAAAGATACGTTTTTATAAATTATTAATTTTTAACTACAAATAATTACATTATAATTTAAAACTAAAAAAAAAAAAAAAAAAAAAACTATAATGAGAAACTGTACAGTAATTTAAATTTTATGAATACAATTAAAATATATTTATTAAAATTAATTAAACATTTTCAATTGAACTTTGAATTATAAAAAAAAACAATTCGTAGTAATTCAGTAACTGACATTGCATAAAGTTTAAAATAAAAAAAAAATAATAATAATAATGAAAAATTAGTAAATACAATTGAATAATTCTAGAAATCAAAATCACATAATCTTGAATAAATACATACAAATATAACCACAATTTAATGTGAAACAAAAAATCTTGTATCATTAAAAAAAAGAAAAAATTTATTATACAAAAAAAAATAAAAAATCACAAACAAACGATTATTAAAACACTTGAATAATTTTTTTTCAATTAAAAAAAAGTTGAATTAAAAAACAACTACCGTAAAGATTTATAGCTTATCATAAATTGTAAATTTCCATTTTTCCAATAAAATGTCATCAGTGGTCAGGCAATACTGAAACAAAAGAATTAATAAATTTTATTTTTATTAAAAATAATAATAAAAATAATAATAGTCTATTATTAAAATTAAATATGTATCATTGCCCTTCATTTAAAGCGCTGTATTTAAAAAAAAAATACATATTAATGAGGATTGAACTTTAACACGAAAATATTAATTATTTAATTTACAAGAAATCTCAAATCACTTCCTGTGGTATGTTTTTTTTTTTTTCAACTTTAAAACTATACATTCGATTCATTTAGTTATTTGATTTCACATCGTTCAAAGCTCATTCTTATCAAGGTCTAACTTATTATTAATTTTTGTCAATTTTATATATTGTTTATTATTAATAAATAATTTTTTAAATTTATAATAGATGAATAAAGTAGATGTTGAATCATCAATACCAGCATTTTATGCTGGTAAAAGTGTATTTATAACTGGTGGTACTGGTTTTATGGGTAAAATATTGGTGGAGAAATTATTATGGTCATGTCCAGATATTCGAGAAATATTTTTATTAATGAGACCTAAAAAAGGTGTTAATATTAATGACAGAATTAAAAATATGATAACATTACCAGTGAGTGTAAATTTATATATTATTTATTCATATAATTAATAACAAAAATATATTTTCATTTAGATATTTGATAGATTGAGAAAAAAAAAACCACAAGTATTTGGTAAATTAATAGTTGTTAGTGGTGATTCTATGAAAGAAGGTCTTGGTATTGGTGATTTAGAAAGAAGATTTCTCATTGAAAGAGTATCAATATTTTTTCATGCAGCAGCAAGTGTTAGATTTGATGATAGTTTAAAAACAGCTGTTATGATGAATACGCGATCAACACGTGATGCATGTATACTTGCAGCACAAATGAAAAAACTTGAGGTAATTATTGATGATCAATTTGTTGATGTAACTATTAATCTTGACTATTTTTATTTTCCTAGGTTTTTATGCATGTTAGTACAGCTTATACTCAAGCTGATAAACCAATTGTTGAAGAAAAACATTATCCATCAGAGGTTGATTGGAAAAAAACAATAAAAATTGCTGAAACAGTTGATGAAGAAATTTTAAAAACCCTAACACCAAAGTAATACTATTAAATATATAATTTAATTATGAAAATAAATTATTTATTATTATTGTTTTTTAGATATTTAGGAAATTTTCCAAATACATATACATTTACAAAAAGACTTGCTGAACAAATTGTTAATGATTATTCACATGTAATACCAGCAATAATATTTAGACCATCAATTGTAATATCAACATTGACTGAACCAATGCCAGGTTGGGTTGATAATTTTAATGGACCAGTTGGTATAATGATTGGTGGTGGTAAAGGTGTATTAAAAGTTGTACTATCTGATCCTGAAATATCTGCTGATTTTATACCAGTTGATGTTGCAATTAAAGCAATGATAACTGCCAGTTGGAAACGTGGCCTCAAAAAGTAAATATAAAAATTCAATTAACCAATGATTTTATAATTTAATTTATTTATTATCTTTGCAATTTAAAAGATATTTATCTTGTTTTATTATTATCATCATCATCATCATTATTATTATTATGTAATCAAAAAGAAATTTTTTATTTTAAGATTTACTGCTGATCCAGCAGTACATGTGTATAATTGTTCATCAGCTGATATTAAAAGTGTATCATTGGAAGAAGTTGCTAATCTTGGTCTTCGTTGTCAAGAAACATATCCATTAGAAGGTATTATTTGGAAACCAGATGTACTACATGTACGATCAAGATTTACATTTTTTATATATGTATTAATTTTACATATTTTACCATCACTTATACTTGATGGTATATTAAAAATAAGTGGAAAAAAAACAATGTAAGATTGTTGTAATAAATTGATTAAATATATGCTTATAGAATTTAATTATTTTTTATATTTTAGGCTTGTTAAATTGCAGAGAAAAGTTTATATTGCAAATAGTGCATTGTCACATTTTACAACAAATTCATGGCATTTTAAAAATGATAAATTATTGAATTTATTGAGTGATGTACCACCTTCTGATATCGAAACATTTGGATATGAATATGCAACATTTGATATCAATCAATATTTTACGTAATTAATAATAATTAATTAAAATTATAGAAATAAATTAAAATTACTATGAAATAATTTTTTTGTTGTTTTAGTAATTGTCTTATTGGAGCAAAAGTATATCTACTCAATGAGAGCATGGACAATTTACCAGTTGCAAAGGCACACTTACAAAGGTAAGAAAAAAATTTATTAAATAAATATTTAAAAAATGAGGTATGATAAGAATATTATCATACGAAAATTTATTGAGAACAAAGAATCTTTTTTTCTTTTCTTTATCTACTAAGTTAACAAGATTGGAAAAACAATGAAAAATAAATAAATAAAAATTATTAATTAAAAAGAATTTAAATTATTATTGCTATTTATTTTATTTATCAAATTTTTTTTTAATTTTATTTTTTAAATGATTTATTTATGATAAAATTGATGGATATTTTTTATTTATTTTTTTTTATTCATTAGAAATGGAAATCCCAGTAAAATGACCTTCAGTAGAATGAAAAAAATAAAAATATAAAAAATTGCAAATGATGATAATATAGCTACATGTATATACAAACAAACGTGACATGATTATATAGAATAAAAATTGAAGATAAAAAAAAATGTAAAACTTACTTTTGTGGATTTTTAAAAAACAAAAATATCACTCAGTATAATTTTTACATTTTATATATTATTTAAAATTATTATTCTCAGGAGGTTGACAATACACAGAATAATTTTTATTTAAAATTTTTTATTACAAGTTTGGTCGATGGGGTGTGTTGTCAACTGCTATATAAAGTAGGTCAAATATTGATGCATCATATTTTTCGGGTTTTTTTTTATTTCAAGCTCTTACAATGTTTCAAATTTAATCATTTTAGCTTGATAATATAATTTAAAATTCATAAAATCAGATGAATAAGCCTAATTTATCATAAAAAAAATGATATCATTAAAAAATTTGATGAATCCTCCAGGAAGTCTTATCTTATTTTTTTTGTTTTAATATTTTTTATTTTATCAAAAATTAAATATTAATTTAATTATATACAGCATCATGAATTTTTTTTTATTTTTAGATAAAAATTTAAAATACAGGACTTCCTGAAGATTCATCATGATATCATTTTTTTTTTTTCTGAATCAGACTGAATCATTTAGCTAGTTATGAGTTTTAAGCTAATAATTTTTCTGATTTTTTTTTCTATTTATTTTTATCAATTGATTACATGTAATTACGGTTTGTTTGAATGAACCAATTCACCTGTTATCATAAAAATATTCAACGAGTTTCTATTTATTCAGTTTAAAAAAAAAAAAAAAAATTTAAAGTCACTATTTGCGTCATACAGAAATCAAGATATTCTGTTTGAAAAAAAAAATTTTGTTGTCTCATTTAAAAAGCTCAACCGACGTCTGTATATATTTTTATTTTTCAATAATTAAATATTTATATTGCCATCTTTAATAATTTAATTTTTCAATTATTTTATTTTTTTTTCATTGACAAATAAATATTTTACAAATTCATTGATTTTTTATTTATCATATATATTTTTGTTTTTTTATTGACAAACAATCATTAACAAATGCACATCAATTTATTATTTTAAAATTTTTTTTTATGATAAACCTTTGAACAACGTCATTAAGAAATAAAAAAAAAAAATTTTTAAAAACATCGTGCGAGTAAACACGTGATTATTTAAACAAAAACTTTGAATGTCTGAAAGCCGTATCAATAACCGTAAACAAATAAATTTATCTTGTTTAAAAAAAAATAAAAATTTTTGTTTTTAATCAATGAAAAATAAGACAAGTATAATTCAAAAAAAAAAAAAAAAATTTACATTCATATATTAATAAATCATAATTTTGATCGACTTAAAAAAATGAAAAAAAATATAAAAATACCTTTTTTTAACAATAAATATATATTTTATTTAAATTTGTATTGTTTGTTTGTTAATATTTTTTTTTTTTTCTTTAATCAATGGACTTGGGTATCTAGTTGATTTATTTATATTTATTGTATTTTTATTTTCCTTATAAATAACACTAGTATCTATTTGAAAAAAGATAAAAAAATCGAATGAATTAAATAAATAATTATACAATATTTAAATAAACATTGTTGATAATATTTCAAAGCCTTGAACTAGCCATTTATACAGACATAGCTTTGAAAAAAATATAAAAATAACATGCCAAAGCTTTATCACAAACAAATAATAATCATGAAAATTATGAATTTCCCAGAGTCATAAGTATAACATTAAGGTCAAATGCTAAATAATATAGAAGAAAATTATTATTTTCAATGATATAGATAAGCTTAATTTCTATGTATTTCACAATAGACAATTTTTAACGAATAATTAGATAGAAAAAAAAAAAAAATAATAAAAAAACAGGCTTCAACCGTTCAATTCTTGAAAAATTGAATTGTAATTTTTTTTTTTTCTAGTAAAAAAAATAATGTATTTATTGTTTCAAAAACATGTAATAATAATTATTTTTGATAATTTCCTAACGAGACCAGACGATCTTATTTAACAAGCTAATATAAAAATAAATACACAGCTAAAATATGTTAGGTAAATATTCAACAGATATAATGTCGATAAGAAAAAAAATCTTTTTTTTTTTAAATTTCTTTCGACACTAGATAATATCCGGGTTAATTTAATGACCTTAATATTTGATAATATTTCTAAAAAGCTTAATGTTAAAAAATTTTTTGTTTCAGGATGATATTCATCGATCAAATATTTAAATTTTTTAAATATTTATTTTTAATCTGGGTGATCTATAAAATTGATCCAATTTCTTACATCGTATCATTTTTCGACGACTTTAAATAGTTAATTTAAAAATAAATAATAAATTTAAATTTAAAAAAAAAAAAAATGTAGTTAACAGATTTACATTGTATGACTAAATAAATTTAAGAGTTAAAAATAAAAAAAAAAATTTACTTAGATTAATTATTTTATCACGTTTTTTCATGATTAAATTTACAAATAAAAATCTTTATTTAATTTGTTTTTTTTTTTATCATTAAAATTATAACTAAATATATTTAAAATAAATAATAATAATAATTCTTGGTGTTTGTGTGTGTGTGTTTTTTTTTTAAATAAAAATAAACAATAAAAAAAAAAAAAATACAAAATTATAATAAACCTGTTTTACAATTATTGGAAATTCCGATTGTCCTTGTCAATATTGTCATTATCATCATGCAATTTTAAAATCATTTTTCATGATAATCAATACTTAAAGTATAACGAAAAAAAAAAAAAAAAAGAAAATTGTTAATTTATAAGATAAATAACCGAGTAAAAAAATAGTTGAAAAAATAGTGATGGATTACAGAATACATTGACATAGGTCATTAATAATAAATAAACTTTATTAAATGTAATTTTGTAATTTTAATTGAGCAATTAATACTCGATTATATTCACATCAGACAAAGGATTATATTTCAAAAGAAAAATATAAATGTAAGAAAAAAAAAATTATTCAAGTAATTATTTACGTTGCACGTGAATAAATGTTTAACGATTAATTGTGGTTTTTTAATAAAAACCACAAACCAAAATTCCGTGTAATTACTTCAACTATATTTGACGTCATGAACATTAATTAACTCGATAAATTTTTTTTAATACTTTTAATTAATTAGCAAGTATAATTCATAGTTTAAAATTAATAATGAAATCAAGTAAATAAAAATAATTTATAAACAAAAATGATTTGATAAATTAATAAATATATTAAATAGTAAAAAAAAAAAAATTTTTTTTAAATATATAAACATCTAATGATTGATTGCAGCATGTGTTTTAATGATTATTATTTTATTTTCATCTTGCAAGATTTTTTTTTTTCATTACTTCAATAAAAATGATTCATATTTTTTTTATAATTTTTTATCACGCATTATCATCAACTCGTGATCGAGTTTTTTTTTTTTTTTTTTCTACAAATATTATTCATATCTTGTTTGATAATTCAGGTGAAATTTTTAAAATAATTTTCGTTTGAAATTATATTATTAAATGGTGTAAAATTATTTTCAATAAAATTTTTAACTTTTTTAATAATTTTATCAATTGAGATTAATCAAGGCTTGTTTGTTATTTGAAAAAAAAAAATTTTTAATAATTCAATTCATAAAAAGTAATGTTAAAGGTATTTTTTTTCGAAAAAAAAAATTTATTCAACATTTTAAAAAAAATAATCAAGATAATTTGTAATTGATACAGTTGGTGTATATTATAACACATTGAGTTGTTGATAAAAAAAAGTTGCAAAAAAAAAATATATATATAATTTGCTAAGACTGTTTATAAATAATGGACAATACGTAGCAAAAGATACGCATGCGCATAAATTTTAATATAAAAAGCGCGTTTCCCCACCAAACACTTGTTGAATAAACACATCAAGTTTGCTTTTATAAAAATTAACAGACCAGAGACAATCGGACCGGTTTTATGTCAAGGCATATTTTTATATTTTGTGCAACGTTTAAGTTTATTTAATACGCAAAAACACATTTTCTAATTATCAATCAATAATAAAGATATAAATATAATTAAAAAGTTAAAATAATTATCGAAATTATTACGATATTTCGATTTTCGAATAATACGAAATTTCTGGGATAACAAGTGTTAATAAAAAATAAATTAATAATTTTTGTATTTATTAATTATAAGATAAATAAAATTACATGACGTTGTTAAAATTTTTTTTATCAAATTAAAAACATTTTTTTTCATACAATAAAAAATTTCTTTTTATTGAATTGTGCTAAAAAAAAACAACTGGAATTATTATTCAAAATCATAATTAAACAAATAAGAATTTACATTTAAAATTAATTAATCACAGTCAATCAATGGATCAAATTGAAAGAGGTATGTTTAATTATTATTAATAAAAATTACATGAAAATATTATTATGCTTTTTTTTTTTTTACTTTTTTTATTTATGCAGAAGTAAATTAATTAGCAAAAAAACATTAAATATGTGTCTATGCGAAACATCTTTTGGTTAACTGTAAACTATCATTAATTTTTGCATATATATTGATAATTAATTAATTAATTATAATAAAGTAAAAAAAAAATTTTTTAAATTTTTTATTTATTATTATTTTTCATTTAAATAATATCGAAAAAATATAATTTTTTTTTTTAATTCTTTTATCAGTTTAATATATTGTCATATTAAATTAAACACATCTTGGTTTATCATTTACCATTTTTTTTTTTTTTCTTCTCTGTTTCAAAATGTTTAATTTATATATATAAAAAAATAAGGTATACTTAAAGAAGATAAATAAAAAAAAGTATCGTTGATTTAAAGTAATTTAAATTTATTTTAAAAAAAAAAAACTCCTTTTTTTTTTTCGTTTTGATTTTAAAATGATAATTTGCATATTCTTTAGAATGACATTATATTGTTTATTTTTTTTTCTTTATTATTTAAATAAAATAAAATAAATACTAAATATTTATTTCAATTATAAATATATTTAAAAAATATATATATAAAAAAAGACGTAATCGAATAAATATTTGAGATTAATAATCTTTTTTTTTTTTTTGTTATAATTATTTATCAATTTGTTCAAGGATTCTTTTAAAATTAATTTTTTCATGGACATTTTTAACAACTTTTTCAGTTCTAATCAGGCTATTTTATATTTAAAATATATACAAGACAGTTGATTGTTTTTTGATTATAAAATTTATCAAAAATGATAAAAATTATTTAATTTGATACAATGTCTCGTGTCTCTCTGTATAAAATAAATATTGTAAAAAAAAAAAATATTATTATTTCAGATGTGATGAAAAGAATCTAAAAATTTTACAGACAATTATATCAACCACAATTTCAACAGGTAAATAAATTAATTTTATAATTAAATTTGATTAATAAAAAATATAATAATAATTGATTTAAATTGATTTATATTTTTTATATAGCTTCAAAATGGATTCTGAAATTGAAATATTAAAAAAAAAGTTATGTTCAACAAGTTCAGCATCAAGTACATGCTCTGAAAGTTCAACAACATCATCAGATTCTGGATTAGAAAAATCATGTTCCGAAATAAATGAAAAAATTGAAAAATATTTTAATAAAAAAATTATTGACGATGAAAATATAAGACGTAAAGTATCAGTAGAATCAAAAACATCAACACTTGAATCAATTGATTCATCATCTTCATCATCATCATCTGATTATGAACAACAAATTGATTCAGATGATTTATTATCCAATAACTTGAATGATATCAGCAATAGCTTTTGTAAATTTAAATTATCAACGAAACATGATGAATCAGATGAGTCTGAGTCTGATGACGATGACGATGACGATTTACAAGAAAAAGGTCCAGTAAGATCACAAATGGTATATTCAAGACAACAACCATACAATAATTTTTATGATAATAATTCATTTGATGCTGAACAAATAGATCTTGATATAGCACAAAAAATATACAGTAATTCACAATACTGCTGTGTAATTAATGCAAGTCTAGATAAATTAACAAATTGTCAACAGACTCAAGAAAGCTTAACAAACAATTATTTATCTGTTAATAATTCTTGCCAATTTGACAACAACATAAACGAGGTAATTGTCAACACAAAAATAAATTACGTTAATAAATTATGTTATTAAAAATTATTATATTTTTTTTAAACAGATAAATAATAATGGAGTAGAAGAAAAATATGAATTTGATGGTCCATTAAATGACATATTAAATAGTTATCAACAAGCACAACCTGAAACAATAAATTATCAAAATTCATCACCATCAACAAGTTCAGAAAATTGGCCAGATTCACCAGTATCAAGTAATTATTTTCAACAAACATCAAATTCACAAAGTTATACATCAAGTCGTCCACATACACCATTATCATTAATCAATATGGATTCACCAAATACAACAATTAATTTATCAAATACATCATCACCAATACAACGTAAATTAAATTATTATCATTGTAATTATCGTAAAACACCACAATCATCATCATCATCATCAAATTATTCACAATGTGATACACCAAGTCCAAAAAATTATCAAAATTTAATTGATAATCAAAATGATGAAGAAAAATTTGATAATTTTCAACAATCAACATGGTATGAAAATTGTGAAACAACAAATAATATTAATGATAAATTAAAAATAATAAATATTAATAATAATTATATTGATAATAATAATAATGATAATAATTATGAAAAAAATCATGAATGTGATATAAAAAATTTAAATGACATAAAATTAGAATATAAATACAAAGACTATAATAATTTATCAACAATTGATAATAATTATAATAATACAGAAAATAATAATTTCAATTATGATAATGATTTCGATAATTTTTTAACAAATCAAATTGATATTAATCATTTGGATAATGTTATTGATGATTTAGAAATTAAAACAGAAGATATTATATCAACAAATTATTTGAACAATCAATATAATATTGTTAATAATAATAATACATTATATAATGATAATTATCATAGTTTAACAACACAAACAAATATGTCTGAATTGAAAATTAATCAACAGCAACAACAAAAATGGTATGATGAAAATAATAAAAAGTTATTTAATAATTTTCAAATACCAAAACCAATGAAACAACAAAAACAATACAAAACAATGAAACAAAAAAAAAATAAATATGATCCATGGAAATCATTGAGTATGCCAAAAATATCATCGAGTAAAATATTAAAATCGAAATTAAATGATTGTGATGTTGCAAGAGCTATGAAGGATTTATTACAAGTATCAATACAAGAATTATCAAGAGCTGATGATGATGGTTATACAAAATTGATGTGTCTCGTTGGTAATCCAATTGAATTTAATAAAAAGAAAGAATTTTTAGTACCACTTGTTGAGAGATTGTCAATGATACATGATGGTCTAACAAAAATGAATAATTATGGTCAAGATGCACTTTATATTGCATCAATAAATTATCCAAAAATGTATTATGTTGCTGGTTATCTTGCTGGTGTTATGGTTGATAAAGGAATTGACATTAGTCGTCCAATTTATACCAAGGTAGTTATCAATAAATATTATTAATTTAAAATTAAATTTATTTATCAAAAAATTTACCTTTTCAGGGTAATAATTTGATACATGAGCTTGCAAAAAAAGGTGATGCTTACAAGCCAGTATTGATTGAACTTTTATCGTTAAAAACAATTGAAGGGAAATCAGTTTTTGATTTATCGAAATGTAACTTTGATGGTAAGTTGATAAATTGCTATAGGTTTTTAATTATTTTTTTTGAGATATATTTAAATTGATGTTGAATTATTTATTCAACAGGTAAGACACCTCTTCATGTTGCTGTTGAAGCACATGATCCATCAAAGAGGGGAACAAGTACAATAGAAATTATTCGTTTGTTTATTGAAAGGGGTTGTGATTGTAAAATTAGAGAATATACAAATGGTAATACAGCACTTCATATTGCAATTTCAAAAAATTGTGATCCAATACTTGTACAGGTAAGCAATAGAATAATTTAATTATAATAATATTGGTATATTAAACATTTTAAAAAATTGATTAATTATATTATTCCAGGCATTGTTGGAAAAAAATGGCTGTGATGCTGTTAATATTCAAAATAAAAATAATAATACACCACTTCATATGATTGCATTATTATCAGACGAATTATCATTAAATATACAAAGTAATATTTGCATGCAATTGATAAAAACAGGTGCTCAAACAAATGTTAAAAATAACAATGGACAATTACCCTTGACAATTGTCACAACAAAAAGAAAAGAATTTATTCAAAAAATATTTCATGAATCATAATTTTTAAAAAATATTGTTAACCAATATGTTAATATTATTTTAAAAAATACATTTTAAATAATTAAAATTATAATATTAATTTTTTAAAATTATTATTATCATTTTTTTTTTCGTTTTTTTTATTGAATTTTTTTTTTTTAAATAAATTTTTGTAACATGACAGATATTTATATTTTCTTGTTAAATCAATTTGATATACCAAAGAAAATAAATAACTAAAAATTGCCATTAAAACTATTTTAATTATTATTTTAAAATATTTTAATAACAATTTAAGATTTTAGCTTTAAGATTTTAAAAAAAATTTGGAAAAATATTGTGTGTAACCAAAGACGTACAGAATTAAATATTTCTGTTAAATAAATAATTAATTTAAATAATAAATAAACTATTTGATATGAAAAAATTAATAAAATAATTTATTTCAATCTAAAAAAAAAAATATATTAATAGTAATATAGATATTTTTTAAGACTGAAATTTGGAATGAAAAAAAATAAAATATTAATTGATTAAATAAATTGTTAACATTTAATTTAATTAAAAAAATTAAATCGTATTGAATAGAATGAAAGAGAGAGAGAGAAAAAAAAAACAATTATTAAAATTATAGAAAAAAAAATATAAGATAAACGTGTGAGAATTGGAGCAAATTTATAATTGTAAAAATATTATTTTAAATTTTAAATTAATATTAAAAAAATATTTACACAAATAAATAATTTTATTAATAAAAAATAAATCATAAATGATAAAAAAATGCTCAATAAAATAATAAATAAATTAATTAAAAACGAATTTTATATTTAATAAAATAGATTTTTTTTTTCTTTTTTAAATCACGTTTAATATTCCGGTATAAAATTAAACATCCGGTCGGCTAATCCCAATCCCATTGACTCAATTTTATTAATAATAATAATAATAAAAATATATTTAAGTAAATAATGTCCAATAGTAAGTACATTTTATCATAATATTTACTGCCATGCATGTCACTCACGATAAAAGCGGTACGAAAGCCATGTCAATCATAATTTTAGATTTTTTATTTTTTTTTTCTTTCATTTCTCATTTTTAATATTTTTTTTTTTTCCCAAGCGTATTTCGAGCAGTTGAGAAAAAAAAAATTACATCTGTTGAGAGAACAGACGTGTCTCCATGTATACTGTTGATTTATTTAGTATTATTTTTTATTTAAACAAATATAATGTTAATTATTAAATAAACAAAAAATAAATAAATTTAAATTTTCAAGAAAAAATTAAAAATTCAATTTACCATATATCTCTTTTTTTCGAAATATTAAAAATATGAAATTAAAATTAAATTATTTAATTTTTTGTGTATGTTTATTCAACTTTGTGTCGTCAAAAATTATAAATGATAATTGCAAACATGAAAACGGAGTTTTAGTGAATTGCAGATGTACCAATTTCGAAGTGAGTTAATTATTTCGATTATTATTTGATAGAAAAAGTTCTAAGCATTTTGTCTATTAGGCTCAATAAAAAGCTTTCAAATTAATCCTAATAATGTCTTTAATTTCTTGCAGGAATTTAATTTACCAGAAAATTTTAATTATGAAAATTTGACATTTTTAAAAATATCATCATGCTCATCAGCAAATATAAATTTGATAAATCAACCAAATGCAAAATTAGTACGTGACATTGAAATACAAAATATAAGTAAAAGATTAATATTTGAGCCAACATTTATGTCAAAAACAATTGGAATAATTGAATTAAAAAATATTGGTATAATATCACGTATAAGCCATGATACATTTATCAATATAACAAAAATTGATTTACTAAAAATTGAAAATTCACGAATTACTAATTTTGATGAACAATTTACAAATTTAAATATACGTAATTTAATATTAAAAAATGTGACAATTGATAATATGATTGGTATAAATTTTTCTGGTGATGCTGATACATTAAAAATAATTGATACAATAATTCATAATATCAAAGAAAATATGAATTTTGCATTTTTTACAACAATCGAAATTATCAATTCGACATTTGAATTTAAAAAATCAAGTGATATGTGGATACAAGGTAAAATATCTAAAATAAGTAATTGTATATTTTCAAATGTTAGTATTAATATTGTATCACGTCAACGTATTACTATGAAAAATAATTGTGCTGATGGTAAAAGTTCATTAAGATTATCATCAATGTCAACAAATAGTTATGATAATAAATTACCAACTGAGATAATATATACAGAAAATAAAAGTACAGCATATTATTTACGTATTATTAATAATACTGTATGTATTGCTGGTGATTGTAAGTGTCCAAAGATCACAAGTAATTGTTCATGTATGATTTTATCAAATTATATTTATATTATGTTATTAATTTTATTTAATAATAACTTACCAATTTTTGTCTGATGATGATGATGATGATGACAACGATGATATTGTTTGTGTTTCATCTGCTGATGAACCAGATGATTCAATACCATGCAATTCAAGTGCTTCTCTAAGTTCATTTATTTCTTGAAGCATCAAACAATTATTTTCTTCTAAACGAGATATTGTTTTTTGATATGTACACACTTTTTTTTCTTGCTCAGTGTAATAATTTTTTGATACTGTTGAACGTGGTATATATGTTCCTGAAAATTATTTATATTAAAATATTTTATCTATTATAATTTTTTAAAATATAATAACAATATATTTACCAGCTGATTTTCGAAATTGATCTTGTAATTTATTTCCATTTTGTTGTACTCTACGAAGTTCATGAACATGTTGAACATCTTTTGATTGTAATTGTTTTTTTAATTTTACATTCTAAAATAATAATTATTAATATTAATATAATTTATTGTTAATTTATTTTATATTATTTTTAAGATAATAAATATTTACTTCATCTTTTTCTTTTTTTAAATCACAGCTTGTATTTTTTATTTTAACATTTAGCTGTCGTTCACGTTCTTTTGATTCATACAAACTAATGTCCATTTTTTCAATTTTTTCTTTTAATCTTTTTACTTGATTCTGTAATTAATTAATATATTAATATTGTAATTTTTATATAAATAAATATAATTCATTTGATTATTTTCTCACCAAGTTTCCTTATTAATGCAGCATTTAAAATATATTTTTAATGTTATTTATTTTATTAAATTAAGATAAGTAAATATTATTATTAAAAACTTACGTGAAGATTTGAATTATCATTTGTAATTCTACAATGTTCTTCTTTTAATTTATCATGATTTCTCATTAATCCTCTGTGTTTGTGAATTAAATTCCATGATGTGTTCATTAATACAACAAATAATGATTTTAAACCATCTGCTGTTTTGATATCGAAATTAATATTCAATGGTCCTTCTAATGCCTCAAATTCCTGTATAAATAAAGTTCATATTAATTTTAAAAAATCAATTGTATAAACATTTGTTTTTTTCACCTCAAATAAAGTAGCAATGGCATCATCAAAATCATTAATTGTACAAAATTCACTGTGATATTTATTTTCATCAAGTCTCATTTGCCTCATAGCAAAAATACTATCACTTTTTTCCATTGTTTATCTGAAAAATAACAACAATTAGCACACATTTTATTCGAAACAAAAATAACAACGTAGAACAATAATTACTTTATTTATTATAATTGTTTATTGTCATCAATAAACTTACCGGTTAAATTTGATTTCTTTCCAATAAAATTGGCAATTTATTTATCTAATTAATAATGATTCAATTGGATTAAATTAAATATGATAAACTATTGATGATGAGAGTTCATGTAGAAAAGCACATTAACCTTTGTTCATTTATTTCGGTTCGATAAATATTGTTATTGAAATTTAATTTTAGATATTTTAATTTACGCTGTTAGTGTGATATAAAAATAAGTACACGCGCAATAAGTTAATTTATTTATTGTTATTGTTTTTTTTTTTCTTTTTTTCAAGTGTGTGTTTACGTCAAGTATAAATAATCAAGATGGCGCTAAAATTTAATTCTAAACATTATCCGCCATGTTTAGAAAAAAAAAAATAAACACAATTGACATTTGACATTGTGTATGAGTGTGTGTGTTGGAGTGTTTATCAATTCAACACAACAATTCTTATCAATAATAATAGAGGAAAATAAAATATTCATCATCATATTTTACATGATAACATTTTTACAAACGTGGCAGTATTTACATAGTCAGTTTTTATATGATATTTTTCATTTCGCCTGTTTGACGAGTATAAAAAATAACAATTAATTTTGGTAAGACAGTATTTATTTATTTATTTATTTATTGTTATTTATTATTGCTAGTTTAAATAATTAATAAATTTAAAATTAATTAATGACTTTTACTTTTTAGATACAGCTATTTTTTAAATTTCTATTCAACTAAAGGTTATAATAAATTAAAAAAAATATGACAAGTAAAGAACGTAAAGTTGCTTTGATAACTGGTATCACCGGTCAGGTAAATAAAAAAAAAAATGATTTAATAATTTAATATGTAATATTAATTTTGTATATTTTTGTTAAATTAAGGATGGCTCATATCTTGCTGAATTTTTATTAGAAAAAGATTATGAAGTACATGGAATAATAAGAAGAGCAAGTTCATTTAATACTGGAAGAATTCAACATCTTTATGCTGATCCAAAAAGTCATAGACAAGAAAAAATGAAATTACATTGGGGTGATATGACTGATTCAAGTAGTTTAGTTAAAGTTATATCAACAGTACAACCAACTGAAATATATAATCTTGCTGCACAAAGTCATGTTAAAGTTAGCTTTGATTTATCTGAATATACTGGTGAAGTTGATGGTATTGGAACAGTTAGATTATTAGATGCAATACGTACATGTGGTTTAGAAAAAATTGTTAAATTTTATCAAGCATCAACATCTGAATTATTTGGTGGTAAAGATTCATCAATACCACAAAATGAAAATACACCATTTTATCCACGTTCACCATATGGTAATTAATTTATTAATTTATATTTAATTGTTTAATATTAAAAATATGTTTATTGTTATGTTTTAGCATGTGCCAAAATATATAGTTACTGGATTGTTGTTAATTATCGTGAAGCATATGGTTTATATGCATGTAATGGAATATTATTTAATCATGAAAGTCCAAGAAGAGGTGAAAATTTTGTAACTAGAAAAATAACACGTAGTATTGCTAAAATACATCTTGGTGCACAAGATGTATTAGAACTTGGTAATTTAAATGCACTTCGTGACTGGGGACATGCTAAAGATTACGTCAAAGTAATTATTAAAATTTTAAAAACTAAAAATATATAATATTTATTAATTAGATAAATTAATTAAGATTGTTTTACCTTTTTTGCGTTTGTTTTGTTAGGCAATGTGGATGATGTTACAACAAGAAGTAGCTGAAGATTATGTTATTGCAACTGGTGAAAGCCATAGTGTACGTGAATTTGTTGAAACTGCATTTAATCATGTTGGAACGACAATAGTATGGGAAGGTGAAGGAATCAATGAAACTGGAAAAAATAAAGAAACTGGTGAAATACTTGTTCGTGTTAATCCAAAATATTTTCGTCCAACTGAAGTTGTATGTTTACTATTATTTTTCATTTACAAAATTATTATTGTAGAAATATTTTTTTATTTATTTTTTTATTATTTTTAGTATACACTACTTGGTGATGCAACAAAAGCCAAAAAGAAATTTGGATGGGAACCATCAGTTTCGTTTGAGGTAAATTTCTATGAAAACATTAATATAATTTATAAAAGTGTGTCCCTAAATTATCCTCAGCTTTACCCCTATGCTACTCTGTTATTTAGGTGGAGTTTAAAAATATTATCTTTAATTTTTTTATTTATTTTTTTAAAGGAACTTGTCAAGGATATGATGGAATCAGATTTAGCATTGATGAGAAAAGATCCAACAGCATAGTATCAGTATTAAAATTTAATGTGCAATAAATAATAATTATTATTAATAATTATTATTATCATTATCATTCCTCGATCGGTGAGTACTGAAATAAATGATTACTGGTCGACGATTTTATACATTTTTTTTACACCAGTCAACTTTTTTTAAAACCAAGTTATTGACAAATTATAAATTAAATAAATTCATGTAAAATAAATGAAATAATAATAAACATTTTATTTAAATAATTAAATTCATATGTATATATTATGATTATTTTTTTTTTAATGATAACATCATAGTCATTATTGATATTTGAGTTTCGAAATAAATTAAAATAACAAAAAAAAGTCTATTTATTTTGGATAATATTACTATTATTTATTTAACCACACAGACAACAATGTGTGCTGGCTGCTGTTTGTTTTATTACACGGTTGTTTAAAGACACCTTCCTCAATATTTGTCGTATCATTTATAAATTTGTTTTTCTTCATGCATTTCTCATTTTTTATAAATCTTCAAGATGATCAAGACCTCCTAATTCACGAATATCAATTAACATTTCAGCAAAAAGTTTTGATAAATTTTCACCACCAAGATTTTCTGTCTTTTCAAATACTTTTAGTGGATCAGTATCATTATCAAAAGTAGTCTTTGCCAAATCGATCAAACCTAATATATTTGGAATGAAAAATAATGCCATAATATATCCAAACATAACATGATGCTTATAATCTGCCAATAAATTATCATAAGAAAAACAATCCATTATTTTAATATTTTCATCATTAAGATATTTAATCAAGGCATCATGATAAGCCTTAAATATTTCATTAAATCGTTCTTTCCTGTCATTTTTCGAAACACTGAAATATAAAAATGTTGATAAATCAGTGCTTGGTGATGCATAACGCATCATAGCAAAATCAATTAATCTAGAATCAATAACTCCATTTGTCTTGCGAAATAAAATATTATTTATTGTAAAGTCACCATGACAAATTACTGCAAGTGGTTCAATGGGTTTGTTCAAGTCTAAAATAAAATATTGATATGCATTTTTCATATAATGCTCCATTTTATTACAAAATTCTTCATCATAATTTTGTTCACGTAGCCATTTAATTGGTCTCATTGATATTAAATTCATATATACAGGAAAAAAACATCCCAAAAATACAAATGCACTTTTAATTTCACTAACAATAGTAAAAAAATTATCTGGATCACGTGTTTTAATGGAGTATCCCATTCCATGGAACCTGGCAACTTCTTGAACTCCAGAAATAACATATTCAAATGGAATATTATATGAGTCTGGACACATTGCATAACCCAGTGATGCAATATTTTCCATGATGATCATTCCATCTTGATAATCTTCCTGATTATTGTAAGCATAGAAACATTTTGGAAGTTGAAGATATACATCACTATTAACAGCTACTTTATTATAAAATAACACTTCATTGTAAAATTGTTCACGAACTGTCAATAGATTTTTTTTATCTTCAATATTTGATGGTGTTTTAACTACTACATTTATGTATTCATTTTTATCAATAATTTTAATGTCAACTAAATAAACAGTTGACAAGTAATAACTATCTTTTGGTAGATGAATTTTTAATTCAATATTTTTCCATTCTGTTGAAAAATATTGAGAAACTTTTGGAATTATTTCGTTTTTACACCATTCGTGTAATTTTACATTATCAAGTTTTTTATTCATTTTAAAAAAATTATTTTTTTAAAAATATTTATACTGATTTTTCAATGACATGAAAATATATACTCGTTGTTGTTGGAAAAAAAATTGCAACTTGACTGCTTTATTTTATTATGTTTATTTAAATTGTTATCATGAATTTTTATATTTTTCACTGATAATAAATCCCAATTTCCATGATTTAATAGCTTAATTTAAAATTTAAATTAACTTTTATCATTATAGTAATGTGAAAAATTAAAAGTAACGACATTCAACTAAAGATAAGTAAAATATAAATTATTAATTACAAAAAATCACAAACAATTTATAAAATAAATTTAAATGTAAAAAAAAAACAATATCTTAATGGTTTATACATTTAAATAATTTATTATTTAAACATACATTTTTTATTTAATTTTTATTTAACAACAATAGCAATATTGGTCTTGATAAAATGTAAATTAATTCATAGCTTGATTAGATAATTTATAATTTTAATTTACAAATCTTCAAGATGATCAAGACCACCGAGCTCTCGAATTTCAATCAACATTTCAGCAAATCGTTTCGATAATTCATCACCACCAGCATTGCCAATATTACTGACTGTATATGTTTTTGCTGGATCATAATTACTGGCAACCATTGCATTTGACATTTTACAAATACCATAAAAATTTGGCAAAAAACATATTGCAATAATATATCCAAACATAACATGATGCTTATAATCTGCCACTAAATTATCATAAGAAAAACAATCTATAATTTTAATATTTTCATCATTAAGATATTTAATCAAGGCATCATGATAAGCCTTAAATATTTCATTGAATCTTTCTTTCCTGTCATTTTTCGAAACACTGTAAAATAAAAATGTTGATAGATCAATGCCTGGTGATGCATAACGCATCATAGCAAAATCAATTAATCTAGGCTCAATAATATCATTTGTCTTTCGAAATAAAATATTATTTCTTGTAAAATCACCATGACAAATTACTGCCAGTGGTTCAATTGGCTTGATCAAGTCTAAAATAAAATATTGATATGCATTTTTCATATAATGCTCCATTTTATTACAAAATTTTACATCATAATTTTGTTCACGTAGCCATTTAATTGGTCTCATTGATATTAAATTAAAATACGTTGAATAAAAATTATCCGGTGTATATTTAGCTTCTTGAATATCATTGATGATCTCTTCCATTATTGAATGTTGATTTATTTTCATGGTGTATCCCATTCCATGGAACCTGGCAAGCTCTTGAACTCCAGAAATGACATACTCAAATGGAATGTCATACAGACTTGGACATATTTTAAAACCCAATGTTCCAATGTTTTCTAATATTATCAATGTATTGTTAATATTCTCTTCATCTATTGAGCTCCAATAACATTTAGGAAATTGTTTATTATAACAAGCTATTTTTTTATAAAACAAAGCTTCATTGTGAAATAATTTATATGGATTTAATATTTTGATCAATGGTGAATTTTCATTTGGCTTTTTAATCACTGTATAAATACATTTATTTTCATCTTTAATTTTTATATTTAAAAAATAGACTGTTGATAAATAATGACAATCTTTTGGTACTGATATGTCCAGTGTCACATTATTTAAATTATCATCAACACAATTTTTAAGTATTGGCAATATGTCTTTGTTGCACCAGTTGATTAGTTTCACTTGATCAAGCTGATCATTGTTGGAATTCATTGTTGATTATTTTATCGTAAAAAATATACCTATATATATATTTTTTTTTTCACCTGATGCTGATCAAAGTGACAGCTGAGAGACGACTAATACATGTACATTTGTGTGTTAATAAAATTAATCAGTCACGTGTTACTGTGGGCTTCTTTAATGTTTTTATCTTTTTTTAATATAAGTTTGCTTCTCACTTGTTCAATATGTATACTTAAAACAACACAGAAATATTTTAATCATCAAGATAACGAAATGAGATAAGTTAAACAAATATTAAATTTAATTTTTTTTATAAATCAATATCTAAAACTATTTATTTGTTTTGCAGACCATAAAATGTACCATGTGTTTAATCACCATCAATGCTTCATGCTTAGTTATGAAAAAAAAATATATTTTAAATTTATTAATTCAGTACATTTTCATCTGGATGATTTCATAATTATTTGATAATTTTTTCCAATCATTAAATCACATCAAAATCATGGCTAATACACGAAAAAAAAAATCAAGATATTTTATAATCAGAAAGGTCACGATATGATAAAAATATTAAAATCAACAACATCCATTATCATTGTTTTCGATGATTTATATTATTTAAATATCAAATATATTTTTGATGTTTTTACGAATCAGTCAATGATTGAACAATCATCACTAAACAATTGTCTAACATCAAGTATATAAAACAAAAAAAAACAATGAAAATAAAAACACAATGGTCACAATGGATAGTAGCAATTGAAAGTGAGTATAAAATTATCAAAAAATAAAAAAACAAAAAAAATTAAACAACAAATAAACTTGTTATTGTTTTAATCAACAAGTATTTTGGATTTCAACAACAATGGGAGGAGTTTTAGGATGGATTGTTCCAATCCTGCCAAAATTACTAAGTCCAACATCTTCAGTACCAGTTGACAATAAAGACATATCAATGATACTAACAGCACCAAATATTGGTCTAATAATTGGTGCAATAATAGCTGCAATTATTTCGACAAAATGTGGAACAAAAACATCATTAATTATAACTAGTATCATCGAATCAATAGGCTTAATATTTTTAATATTTACAAGTTCAGTTAATATATTGATAACATCACGTTTTGTAACTGGATGTTCATATGGTATGCTGAATGTTGTGATGCCAATGTTCATTGGTGAAATATCAAATCCATTGTATCGTGGTGCATTTAGTGGTCTTCGTTCAATGGGAAATAATATTGGACAAGTAACTGGCAATGTACTCGGTGATAAATTAGATTTCGATGAATTTGCATATATCATGAATGTTTTCGTTGGAATTTTTTTGTTATCATTTTATTGGTTGCCACAGTCACCCTATTATTTTATATATAACAACAATGATCATAAAGCTCATGCTGCTATTGAATTTTATCGTCCAGATATTGATGCAAGTACAGAAATTTTATCACTTAAAACATTTATTAAAAAAAAAAAAACAATGTCATTTTTAGATATTTATCATGAATTTATGATTCCTCATAATAGACTTGGACTTTTTAAAATAATTGTGTTAATATTTTTACAACAAATGAGTGGACCAACAACTGTCAATCAATATACAGGAATTATTCTTGAAAATGTTGAATATAAATCATTAATTATTCCATTGATAACAGGATCAGGTTTTGTTGGTAGTTTATTGTCAATTTTAACTAGTCATATATTTGGTAGAAAAATATTACTTTGTTTTTCGAGTATAATGGTTACAATTTCACTCAGTGTACTTGGTTCTTATTATATTTTACTTGAAAATAATATGTTTGATGAAAATTTATTAAATTATATGCTTGTTGGTTCATTGTTGTTTAGAAAATTGTTTACAACTTATGGAATATCACCTATTGTTTATGCGATTCTTAGTGAAATATTTCCACCAAATATTAAATTTTTATCAATATCTATTGTTACTATTATTAGTGGATTGTTATCATCTTTATCAGTGTTGTTGTATCAACCTTTACTTGATACAATTGGTTATAATATTTATTTCTTTTATGCATTTTTAACAATGTTGTTATTTTTTTTTACAATTATTTTTCTATCAGAAACAAATGGAAAAACACTTGAAGAAATTCAAATTATGATAGAAACAAAACATGCAAATAAATAATAAAAATTTTTTTTTCTATGTAAATAAAAATCAGATATTTTTAAAATTGATTAAATTTGTTTTTTTTTTTTTCATTGATTATTTGATTGTGTGAAAAATAATAAAGCATAGAATTGACTGAAATAAAAAAAATTAATTTTAATATTTCGAAATTTATTTTATAATTTATACTATTATAATAACTTTATAAATTTATTTAAAAATATTTTTTTTATCACAAACAGAAAGAGGAGAGGTTTTATAAATAAAAAAATAAAAAATATAATTTTTTCAACATAAAAACAAGCTATCGAAATTCTATTTTCGATTTTTCTTTGATATTTTTTCTATAATCAGTTTATTACACACACGACGACATATACATGACAAAAGATTAAAACAAAGAAATAAATATTATCATGAATTCGATAAAAATATTGATGAAAAAAAAAAATAAATAAAAATAAAGCCAACGACTCTGCCAGATAACAGCCAGACAATAATTCAGCTGTTAACACATATAGAAAAAAAAAAAAAAAGCATATATATATATTTTTTATTTAAATCTCAACACTGCTCAATTAAATAATTAAATAATAATAAATAAAAAAAACTGACATCTATGGGTTGGATTAATAAATAATGTTATCATATAAATAATACATACACAAATAAATTTAACACAATGCATCAGTGTCATCAAGGCCACTCATCATTGAAATTTCCTGGCTAGTCTATCACCAAGCTCTTTACAAGATTAATAATTCAAGTAACCACACACACTATTTACCAACACGTTTCTATAATTTATATCAAATAGAAACTTGTATTTTTTAAATGCATATATTCAAAGTTAATTTAAAAAAAAAATTAATTACAACATTAGAATTAAATTCATCTATCAAATGTTGAGTGACAAAGATATAAATTCGGATATTTCAAGTGATGTTAAAATAAAAAATAAAACACAATGGATTGTCGGAATAGAATGTAAGTTTGAAATAATATTCATTAATTTTTTTTTAATTAAAATAAAAATATTTATCAACAGTATTTCTATTTGCCAACACATTGGGTTTAATGATAGGATGGACTGTCTCAGCATTACCAAATTTAATGTTACCATCATCACCAATAATAATAAATAAAAATGATGCATCATGGATAGCATCATCAAGTGATATCGGACGTACAATTGGTGCAATTATTGGTGCAATAATATCATCAATATATGGTACAAAAACATCATTAACATGGGTTGGTATTATTGAAGCATTTGGATTTTTAATTCAAGCAATTGCATACACAGTTGATATGATTATTGCATCAAGATTAATAACAGGTTTTGCATTAGGTATGTCTAATGTTATTGTACCACTTTACATTGGTGAAATATCAAATCCAAATTATCGTGGTACTCTAAGTGGTTTACGTAATGTTGGTATGAATTTTGGACAAATACTGGGCAACGTACTTGGTGATAAATTAAGTTTATCTGAATTTTCATTATTTGTTTGTATATTTATATTTATATTTTTATCATCATTCTATTGGCTACCAAAATCACCATATTATTTTATTAAAAAAAATAAAGATAAAAAAGCATTTAATGCTGTTAAATTTTATCGTCCAGATGTTAATTGTGAAAATGAATTAGAAACATTAAAAAGTTATGTTAATAATGATAAATCATTAACTTTTTATGATGTACTTTATGAATTAATTAAATCACAAAATATTATTAGTCTTATTAAAATTATAATTATTGTATTGCTATTACAATTTAGTGGACAATATACAATGAGTTATTATAGTGGTATTATTCTTAATGATTATAAAAATAAGACAATTATCATTGCAACAATGACAGCATTGAGTTTCATAGCAAGTATCATTGGAATGCTAACAAATGATAAATTTGAAAGAAAGTATTTACTTGGTGTGTCTAGTTTATTTGTCGCATTGTCATTGGTAACACTTGGTGTTTATTATGTTATTATTGATAAAAATATATTTAGTGATAATATATTGTCTTGTTTATTAGTTGGTTCATTAATAGTAAGAAAAATATTTTTAAGTTATGGTGTAAGTATTTGTCTTGGTACATATATGAGTGAAATATTTGCTCAAAATGTTAAATTTATTTCACTTTGTATTGTTAACATTGTCAGTGGTTTAACAGCATCAATATCAACTAAAATTTATCAACCATTGTATGATATTATTGATTATAATATTTATTTTTTATATGGTGCATTTATGATTGCACTTTCTATTTATGCATTTTTATTTTTACCAAAAACAAATGGTAAAAGTTTACAAGAAATACAAGAAATGTTAAAAAAATAAAAAACTATTGTTATTTTAATGTTGTTCAAATTTTATCAGTATTTTTTTAAATATAAATTGTTTTTTTAAATTTATTGTTATTTTATTTATTTAAAAAATTTTTTATTTTTATTATTAAATGTTTAATATATTTTTTATAATTTCAATAGTAAAAAATTAATTTCGAAAAAGGTAAAAATTATAATGGAAATATTACTTTGACTATATTTTAAATTTTCTATTTATTTAAATCATTGGAACATTAATTTTAATGGAAAAAAAAAATTGAATTTATAGCGAAATGAACCAGTCAAAGTGACAAAACGACGTTGAAGCTAGTCGACATCAAAGTCAACACCAACACAATAAATAATATTAAAAATATATATTTTTTACTTGTATTTAAAATTAATCATTAAAATATTGGATACGTATAAATTTGTGTGTGTGTCTTAATGACTTTGTTGTGTAAAAAAAAATAAAAATAGATGGACTTAGATCAGGAATCTTTAAATGATAAATCAACCGGATTGAAAATAGACAAAAAAGAAAATATAAAAACAATTTGATAAAAAATATTAACCTTTTGTCAGATGTTTTAATATTTGTTTCATTGCTGAAGGATTATCTGCAGGAACCTAAAAATAAATAAATATTTCCTCGTTGATAATTGAAAAATATTAAAAATTAAAAAGAAATATATTTTACCATGTGACCAGAGCGCATGACCCAGTAGACTTTAAAGTGATTAAATTCTTTAAAATATCCTTCAATGATATCATCAATAACAAGTGGATATCTTGTTGAATTTTTCCATTCATCATCATGTTTCCATTTTAAATTTTCAATCCATGCAAGTGTACCAGATGTTGGTACAACTATATCAAATTGTCCAGAATAAACAAACACATCAAGATTTGTATTATTTAATATTTCTTCAATGATATGAGTTACTGGTTTTAAATCATCAATCATTAAAAAATGTATTACACTTGATTGATGTTCACCCCATGTACTACTGATATTTAATGTTTTTTTAACATCATTCATTTTGTTAATCCACTGTGGACTTTTTTCATCATTTACATTTGATGAACTATTTTCATAAAGAGATCTTGGTTTTATAAAATTATATACATCAATATTTTTAGTTACTTTTCGAATAATCGCAAATGTAGATCGAAATTTTTGTTGAGCAATTAACCATTTTCCTTTCTCAATTGCATATTTCATTTCTAAAGCTTGTTTATTTATTTTTTCGTAGTCAGTATAATCAATTAAACCCTGATGTAAAAATAAAAATAACCAATTTATATTTATAATAATTAAATGAATAAATAGAAAAAAAAAAATAATTACTGTCTGTAAAAGAAATGGAGCCCAAGAAAGAGTTGAATCAATTGGTGATATCCATGGATTTCCCAGTGCAATGCCTTTTAAATTGCTCTCAATTTTTTTATTCTCTTGTTCCTATAAAAATAAAAAATAAAAAAAAATTATTTAACAATAAATTATTTTCAAATAATGAATATTTATATATTTACTTTGAACCAAAGAAGAGCAAACTCAGCAGCCATTTTACCACCATACGACTCGGCAGTAATATACGTTGATGTGTTTTTAAATTTTTGATATATATCCAAAAATCCACGTATACATTCAACAAGATCAACACCAATTTCATGATTACTTTCAGTAAAACCAAGGAAATTTGTTGTATAACTAAAACCAGTTCCAACTGGATTGTCAATAAATAAAACATTGTAATCATTTATCCAGGTGTGATTACGTGGTTTTCCATCCAAGTCAATTGGTCCAAGTTCATTGAAATTCCCATAACCACTTGATGATGAACCTGGTCCACCTTGTAGCCATATTAACAAAGGTTTATCATACACTGAATAATTATTATTCGATGATTCACATGGTGGATTGACAAAATAAAGCCACCAGAACATGTATGCATGTTCACGCACTTTTACATGACCCCAATCTTGTTCTCCAGGACCAAAACCTTGTTTACCCTCTGTTTCATCTGTCCAAAAATAATTAATTTATCAATACAAGAAAAATAGATATTACATAAGTCATGTATATTTTTTTTTTTCAAATAATTAATCATTTTTTAATTACCACTGACGAGTAGGCAAACAATAGCCACGATGATCCTGATAGATACAGACATGGCAAATGTCGTTTTAGCACTGATAAAAATACTTGGCAAAATTTATTATAAAATAAAAAAAATATTCAAGTCATTAGCCTCAATATAAATTGTGAAAAAAATAATATATTATTTAAAACTTGATGATAAATAAAAAATAAAGCCAACTAAATAATAGTATATAAAAAATAATATTTAACTAATAAAATTCAACGATAAATAATTATTTTTCTTTCAATTATATTTATTTATTTATTTTTTACAATTTAGTCAAGTGTTGAAGCATGGCTTTTGTTGCATATGGATTGTCTCTTGGAACCTGTTGATAAATAATTAATTTAATCTTAAAATATAATTGTAAAATGAAAAAAAAATAATTTAATGAATTTATTTACCATATGACCAGATCGATTGATCCAGTACATTTTAAAGTTTGAATATTCTTTGACGTAACCCTCGATGATATTGTCAACAACAACTGTTTTTCTTTCAGATGTTTCCCATTTTTTTTTACCATGCCATTTGAGTGCTTCAACCCAAGCAAGTGTTCCAGGTGTTGCAACAATTAAATCAAGCTGACCAGTGAATACAAAAATTTCAAGATTAGTTTCATTTAATAATCTTTCAACAATATGAACAGCTGGTTTCATAAAATCACCACTTAAAATACTAAATACTCTTGATGATTGTTCACCCCATGTAACATTAAGACCCAATGCTTCTTTAACATCACTATTCATTAATTTATCAAGAAGCTCATCTCGAATATCGAAATAATCATTTGGTTTTTTTTTTTCTAGAATATTGTAAAAGTCAATGTTATTGACTATTTCCATTATGACATTTTCAGTTCGACCCCATAAATTTGTTGCTTCTTGCCATCTTTCTTGTTCCACAGCTAATTTTGTTGCTTCAATTGATTTTTGTATTAAATCATAGCCTCTTATGTCAATCATACCCTGAATTTATCCAAAAAAAATTAATTAAAATTTCGTTTATTCATTTTAGCAAAAATAAAATATAAAATCATACCGTGTTGAGAAGAAATGGAGCCCATGAAATGACTGAATCAATTGGTGATATCCATGAATCTCCCAAAGCCACACCTTTTAAATTACTTTCAATTTTTTTTTCCTTTTGTTCCTAGGTAAAATACAAAAAAAAAAAAAATTAAAATCAATGATAACAGCTGAGATTATTTATTAATGATTTAAAAAAAAAAATAGATAAATCCTTATCGTACTTTGAACCAAAGAAGAGCAAATTCAGCAGCCATTTTACCACCGTATGATTCAGCAGTAATATATGTTGGAACATCAATAAATTCTGGTAATTTATAATAAAAATTACGTATACATTCAAGTAAATCTTCAGCAATTTCAAGATTTGTTTTAGCATAAGCTGAAAAAGATTCAGCATGACTAAAACCACTGCCAATTGGATTGTCAATGAATAAAACATTGTAGTCATTTATCCAGGTGTGATTACGTTGATTACCATCCAAATCAATTGGTCCAAGTTCCTCGAAATTTCCATAGCCAGTTGAGGATGCACCTGGACCACCTTGTAGCCATATTAATAATGGTTTTTCGTAAACAGAAAAATTACCATTCGTTGATGAATTGAGAGGATTTACATAGTGTAACCACCAAAACATTTGGGCATTTGGTCGGACTGTCACGTAGTCCCATTCTTGTTCATAATTACCATAGCCTTTTCTTGCATGTACTTGGCCTAAAAATAAAAAACTTCATATATTTTACAGTTAAAAAATTTATATATATGTAAATCCTTTGAATTTTATAATTGATTTGAAGAATAATTTATAAAGTAATACTTACCATGCGAAAGAAATATAATTAGTGATATTACTGTGAAGAAAAATTTAAACATGATGACAGAACAAAAAATAAATCAATAATGAAATAAATATCAGTACCAGTTTTTATCAGATATTAGGAAATAATTTAATATCTTATCATCATGTCTAGCTATCAAAAGCAATATCTCTATGTTAATAATGTAATCTCAATTATCTTTTATTTTAATTAGTACATTTTTTGGATTACATGATATTTAAGATTATACTTTTAATGAAATTTATTTTTATGATAATATAAATTTATTTTTCAAGTAAATACTAACAAATAAAAAAATTGTCAGTTATTTTGTTGAAGGGAAATTTTTGTTTGTATATTATCAACTCCCAGTATTTTTTTTTTCCATCAAGTGTAATTAAATAAAAAAGTAAAACAAACTCTTGAATAATTCTTGTTGAATAATTTTAAACCACTTGTTGGACCAAGGGATTATAAAATTAAAACGAGGCTGTAGAATTATTTAACGAGCACGATATATTAATGTAAAAAACTGACAAAAAATTAAATAAATAAATAAAACAAAAAAACGTTGAGTAAGGTGTGTATTTTTTTATATGTTTAAATTCGGTAGCTAAAACTATTTAACACTTGCTTTTTAATAAGTGTTGACACAAGATTTGTCATCATCGTTAATATCATGTTTACTAATCTTTTTTGTTTTTTAAATATTTAAAAAACAAGATTTATTTTTTAACATAAAGACTGAGTGTATTTTTATTATTGAAAATATTAAAACAACATAGATAATATTATATCTTCAATAATAAAAATAATATTTGATAACTATTTCATCATAAAATCGATGGATGCTCAATTACTCCCACCGAAAAAAAAAAAATATAATTTCACTTTTTCAGCCAACCCTCTTACCAAGATCCGGAAACTTTGCAAAGTTGTATAAAGAAGTATTAAAAAAAATAAAATTATAAAAATAAAAAAAAAAAAAGGATCGGTTGTGTAAGTACGTTGTCGGTTTGTTTGAGTGAGATGTGAAATCGACACGAGACAGAAAAAAATAAAAAAAAATTATCCAATCTGGTGGTCAGATACGTCCGATACACTGGGATTTTGTCCCGTGAAATCACATTCCCAAAACTAAAGAAAAAAATTTAAAAAATAAATGAAATAATTAAAAAATGCCAAAAAAAAAAAAAAAAATCTCTAGGTCAAGTTTACAGAGGAATTCCAATGTGATTGTGTCGTCGATATTGCCTACTCCTATTTCTTGAGAAAGTATTGTGAAAGGTACACACACACATATATTTGATGGAAAAAAAATAAAAAAATAATAAAATAATTTCTTTTATCCATCATTAAACTAAAAACAAAAAAAAAAAAAGCAAAATATCCTGCTAATTATTTGAAGATTATAATAAAAAAAAAATCATCTTTCATATTTATAATCTTGGTAAAAAAAAATGATGATGATTAGCTTGTTATCGGCGTGGTTAGCATGAAGTGATTATTTAAATGGATTTTTAAATAATGAGGGAAAAAATGAGCGAAATTGTAAAAATCATTTTTCGAAATTTAAGAACGACTGGAGCAGCGAGTCAATGAGATTCCATTAAACAATTCATTAAACAAAAAAAAAATTTTGAAAAATAAAATAAAATTAATGCTGATTAATTGGCAATTATTAATTAATATTTATATTAATTTTTTAATTCATGTTTTGGCTAAAAAAGTTTATACAAATTCTTTCTTGAAAATGAAAAAAAAAAATGAAATAATAAATTAATGTTTCTACCAATTAACTTGGATATATTTTAAAAAAATAATTAAATATTCAAGATACTTAAAATATAATAATTATATATAATTTAATTTAAATAAAAAAAAAAATACTATGGTTAATAAAAAAAATCAAGTAAGAAAGTACAAGGGGAAAGGACCATTATTTGTAAAATTATTATTTATATATTTATAATTTGTTTTTATCCAAAAATAAAAACGAAATTGATATAAAAAAAATAATTTCACTTGCAAAATATAATATTGGTGAATGGTAAAAATAAATTAAAAATAAATAAATGTCCAAGAAAATATTCTTAATAGAGAGTGGTCAAGCTGGCTCTTCGAAAAAATTAAAAAAAAATAAACATTTCGCGTCAATTAATTCATTTTGAAATTCCATTCTTCGAATTTTTACGCATCAATTATATATTTCATCTCAAAATTTCATAAGAGATCCTCAATATAAAATCCATACAAGGAAAAAATTATTAATAATAATAAAAAGAAAAAATAAAATAAAGGAAGGTCTTCTTATGCAGGAAAATAAATAAAAAGTAAATTAAAAAAAAAAAATTAAGACAGTATAAGAAAAAAAAAAAGAATGCAAAATTACGAGACAAGTGAAAGTGGTATATGGTCATCTTGAATCAAAGATCTTGAGTGAACAGTGGTTAACACACCGATAAATGAATTTTTTTTTTGAAATTTTATTTCTTACTTTTACAAATGATAGAGAAGTCAAAGTCAATTGCTCGAGGCATAGTTGATAATCCAGAAAATATAACAACAAAAAAGAAAATTTAATTCAAAGGTACAATGACCTATTCCTTCGTCAATTTAATTTATATATTTTTTTTTCTATGCTACAACTAAATAATCTGAAAGCCAACCTACAATCTTAAAAATCAAGATATATCTTATTTCAATTTTTTTATAAACACAATTGTTATTTTTTAAATTTAAATTATTTATTTTTTTAAAATTAGTTCCATTCATTTCAAATGAAAAAGAAATTTTTTTATTCTAAAAAAAATCAAGTATTTCGAAATTTCGATTGGTATTTTTTTTGTTTCGATTACTACGAGAGAATTTTTTTTTCGATCTAATTTTCTATTGAAATACATACATGAGTATTTTTATTAATTTTTTCATGAATATATATGTTTTTTTTTTTTTTTGTACTTGATTTATTTATTTTTTATTTTTGATAATTTTTTGTATATTTATCTAGACCGGCTGTTGTGTAATAAGGCGAGAGTTATTCTGTCCCGATAATGGCCCGCACATGACGTGAAAATAAATGCATTATGTTCAATGAGGAAATAAAAAAGTGTAATATATTGTATTATTATTTAAAAAAAAAAACTCTTTACCTAAAACAATTGGTGAAAAGAGAAAAAAAAAAAAAACCCGCACATTTTAAATTTTTAATGACTTAAAGCTTTATCATTTTAGTTTAAATTTTAATTTATTTAAAAAATTATCTCATTGTTTTTAAAAATATCTACTCAATTATTATTTTATGTAAAAAAAAGTAAAAAGTAAAAACGAAAGAAAATAAGTTACAAAAGTCATCGTTGAAATTTAAATAAATAAAATTTTTTGCTAATTCAATACATAAAAAAGAAATCGATAATATCGTTGTAAAGTATCAACAATTTATTGACAATATATTCGAATAATTTTGCAAAAGATAAAAATAAATAAAAATTAAAAAAATAAACTTTTAAATAAACAAAAAAGCTGTTTTTTAAAAATTTGAATATTTATAAAAAAATATCACATATGACACAAGTAGTTTGGACCGTAGAAAAAAAAAAAAACATAATAACTTTCTCCATTAGACCAACAATTGAAGATACATGAATTTTTTTAGCGGAAATGCTTAGATGTGCAAACATTAATAATAACCAACTAAAAAAATAACATATCCGTCCAGGAAAAAAAAAAATCAACAAAAATAAAATTCTATACAATTAAAAATTGTTAAAAAAATAATAAAAAAATATATTTTAATAAAATATTAATTAATATTGCAACATCGTAATAATCTTGATAATTTTAATAATAACTTCTTGAAGTTTGAAGAATTTTTTAAATAATAATTTCACGCTTTCAGTGTTTATTTGTATCCACGTGTTATGAGAGAATGTTCAATTAATGTATTATTATTTTTATTGTGAATAAGTTTGATTGGTTGAATTGTGATAATCCCTACTACAAAATTATGGAAAAAAAAATTAATGAGTGAATGTGTCCACTCATCATCCTATGGATGGTAATCTTTCACTGGGCAGGGCAAATAATTCCCAAGGAAACGAAATGAAAAAAAAATTACCATAGTAATATTTATCCATCTCTACAACTCTTTTTTTTTTTTTTTTTTTTTTTTGTATATACTATATATATTTTTCTCTAGGCACACCAACTTCCATGCATGTCAAAACGCCTCTTGTGTTTGTGTTTTTTTTTTTTTTTTTATTTTATTTTCATCCAAGAGTATAAAAACGACACAACTTGGAATTTTTTTACCAGAAGGGAGTTGTTTGTAAACGTGAACGTTTACTTATATTTGCACTTTTTTTTTTTTTTTTCTTCAATCAATTGAATATTGTTTTTAAATTTGGAAATAGAATTTAAATTTTAGAATGCGGCGTTTAATATTGGTCAGTGATATATTTATTTGTGTTTATTATAAAGTGTCTATTATTGAAAAAAAATAATTTACATGTGAATTTAATGTGATATATTTAAATTAAAAGAAAAAATAAATTAATTTATAATTTTGTGAAATATATTTGTGGTGTGTTTTCAGGTGGTATTGGAGTGTGTCCTGTTTTTGACATTGTCAGTTTCGAGTGAACCAGTTACAAAACGAGAGTAAGTTTTTTTCTTTAATATTTAAGTTATAAAATTGAAAGAAAATTATTTAAATATTTTTTAGAGCTCCATTGGATACTTACGGGGCTCCTCCACCACAACAAAATTTTGGTGGACCTTCTTCATCTTATGGGGCACCTGCACCAACTTACGGAGCACCAGCACCAACTTATAGTGCACCAGCACCTTCTTATGGACCACCAGCACCTTCTTATGGACCACCAGCACCTTCCTATGGTCCACCAGCACCTTCCTATGGTCCACCAGCTCAATCATATGGACCACCAGAACCTAGTGGTTATGATTATTCACCACCACAACCACAACAACCATCTGGTACATGGGAAAAAAAATTAAAATGGAAAATTGAATATAAACAAATATGGCAAGAAAAAAAAAATTTAGAATGGAAAAAAGAATGGAAAAAAGTTCAGGTAATAATTAAATATAGGTGAAAAAAAAAAAATTATTAAATAAATTTTAAATGTAATTATTTTTTAAAAAAAATTAGGTACCAGCATGGAAAGAAATACAAGTTCCAGCATGGAAAGAAACACAAGTTGAACAATGGAAAAAAGTACAAAAACCAAAAGTAATATGGACCGAAGAAAATGTTAAAGTTTGGGTACCATCAAAAAAACAAGTTTGGATACCACAAAAAGTTAAAATTTGGAAAGATGAATGGAAAAGTCATACAGTACCAGTTTGGAAAAAAACTAAGGTTAAAAATTAATTTATAAATAATTTGTTTAATTAATTTTTTTAATTTTTTAATTATTTTTTGTGGCAGGTGCCAGCATGGAAGAAAGTAACAAAGCCAGTATGGGAGAAAGTTTGGGTACCAAATGAACATCACGAGGAAGAACATCATCACGATGAACATCCTGGCTATCCATAAACAATAAATAATACAATTGTTAATTTAATTTTTATACTAAATTTTTTTCAACTTTAAATATTGTCAATATTTTTACCAAAAAAAAAAAACAAATTTCTAAATGAAATTACATTTTTTTTTTTTTACAAGTAATTTTTTGTTTATACAAACGAAAAAAAAAAAAAACAAAATAATAATTACCATGACTATGTAAATATTTTTCGTGACTAAAGTTACTTATTATTACTTTTTTATAAAAAAAAAAAAGAAAAAAACGTATATGATAATAAATATTTTTATTGTGATATAAAAACTTGTGTTCAGTATGTTGTTTTTTTGTTATAATTTTGTAAGAAAAAATTAATAGTTTGTGGTTAAACAATTTGTGGTATATTGAAAATTAATTTATATGTATATTTAAAACAATTTTAGAAATTATTTCTCTGGGAATTTTATTAAGTGGGGAATTTGATTTGCCGAGGTCGCGAAACTAACCCACGTTACTTTTTAAATGCGAATACTTTCACCGATGGGACTTTCCCACTCGGAAGTTAAATTTATTTACAAACACGTGGTCATCTACATCATCTGCCTAAAGGCAAATATTTATTTGCTTATCTTTTTAGCTTAATTTGCACAACTAAGTACCTTGTGTTTGTCAAATATTTTTAAAATTTTCGTAACTCGAATTTATAATTTTCTTTCTCTTTTACAAATAATAAAATTACTGTTTATAAAAAACAAAAAAGGCATTTCTATATTTTAATTTTATAAATAATCTTAATGAACATTTTAAAAAAATATTTTTAATATTTTTAGTTTAATTGATTCTTTTTTTGTAAATGACTTGCACAAAATGTAAAATAGACAAAAAAAAATCTAATTTAAAAGTCCATTGATAATTAATTTTTCAAAGTAACAAAATCATTAAGATTTAAGATGTATACAAAGAAATAAAGAGAAACTTCATCTCAAACTTCATTATATTTTTTATTATGTATACAAATAAAAATTTTATAAATTCAATAAGATGATATTAAAATAAAAACACAACAGCTCTGTTATGAAATCTTTATAATTTTTCACGTGGGCAATTATTTCCGGTTTATATAAAGGGTGGAACAAAATGTCAAAATATAAAGGTTTAATTTAAAAAAAAAATTATATTTAGCCTCAGGACTTCCTCAAGAACAAGGGGAAAGAGTGAAAGTTGTATTCAAGGCTGTGCGAATAACAACCTCGATCTTCCTCACTCAAATATCTTATCTTACGATATATCATTAAATTTTTTCATCTTTTTATTGCAAACATATATTCGTTACTTGAAAAAAAAAAAATACTTGACAATAAATTAACGTTATTTTCTTAATTTAAAAGAATTATGATATCAATTTTTCAATAAATAATTTTTTAAATTTGAAAAGCAATAATTTTCTTAATATTTTTTGATGTTTTTTTTTTTTTATAATAATTTATTTTTATATCAATAATTATTTTTTAAAATTTCTTTTTAATTCAAATACCTTATATTATATTTTTATTATTTTTACTAAAAATAAAATCAATGATGTTTTTTTTTAAATTTCTTTTTAATTCACAATTTTATGTCTATTATATTTTTTAATTCAATAAATTTATCATGTTTTTTTTTATTATCATTAGGTATATAATAAAAATATATATGTTTTTAATTTTTAAATATAAAAGAAAATATAAAAAAAAAAAAAAAAATGGGGAAAGTGGATCGAAAGCGAGAGTACTTGAAGTTATGCAGTCATGATTGAATGAAGAGTTCTAAGGCGTGTTCAGAATATCGAGCATCTAACGTAATAGAATAAATGAAAGAGAAGGAGAAATATAACAGTAGAGTAAATGAAATATAATGTATGCCGATTAAAGCACGGTAATTTAATATTATTTCAATTTATTTGATGATTCTTACACAATTCTTCCATGTAATCCATTCCCACTGAACTAAATAAAATATTTAAAAAAAAAAAATAAACTAACAATGATTAAATATATATATTTAAAATGATATAAATAAAAATTATATATTTTTGTTTATCGAAAAAAAAAATCTACAAGAAATTTCATGAATAATTCATGATTTAAAAAATAAAATAAATTATTAAGAATTTTTTATTTATTTTACATCAATGACAAGGCTTCATCGAAGCCATAAATATATTTCTATCTTTTCAATAAAAATTTTGCTATAAAAAATTATGTTTGAAAAAAAAAAAAAAAAAAATTCTTCTTTTAATTTCTAATATGTATATATTTTTATTATGTATTAATATTATTTTAATATTCAAGGATATATTTAAGCTAAAATTATTTAAAAATCTTATTTAAATATTCATTTCTTTTTTCATATTTCAATTATAAATACATAATATTTATAAGTTATTAATCATCATAAAGAAATTATTTATAAACATAAATACATGTCAATTTTTATTGTTAATAATATTTATGTATAAACTACTTGTGTAAATTGTTATTAAAAATTTTTTACTATGATTTTCTATGAAGCCCTTGACACTCAACTCTCCACTCCTATTTTATTTTTATTTCTTTTACTATTTCAACATGTTCAATGCCAAGATAAGTATCAAAAACAAATTTCAGATTACGCGAAATAACCACATGGGAGTAACTTGCTATACATGAAATTAATAATAATAATGATAATGATAATAATAAAAGTGTAAAGTGTCGCACAAACAGGTTGCAAACTACTTGTACTTGTGAGACGAAGATCTAACAAACTTTCACAGTTTTATGTATATGGACAATGTTATTTTATTTTATTTTTGTTTTTTATTTCTCCATATATTTTTATTATTCTAGTTTTTTTTTTTTTCCCATTTATTTAGAATTATTTATGTATTTTTTTTTATTCCATTGTTTAAATGCTTAAACACATTCACCAATGTCACTCAAAAAAAAAGTACTCAGCAACTGAGACAGATAGAAAAAAAAAAACTCAATATTTTAAAATGTAAAAAATTATTTGTAAAATATAACTCATTAATCAAAACAGTTTATATAATTTTCAACTATTTAAATTTTTATTTACGAAAATAATGATGAACTTTTCGATTATAAAAAATTTTTTTTCGTAATTTCTTTATAATTTTTCTACGGCTATTTGTTCAAAAGATCTTTCGAAAAATAGCAATGCACGATAGTAAAAAAAATAAAAGATAGATAAAACGTATAAAAAAAATTATTTAACTAATAAAACAGTGTTATAAATTTTTACAACCTTTGATTTTGCTAAATAAAAATGTTTATATTTAAAAAATTGATTTATTTTGCAAGAAATCAATATGTGTGTATTTATGTATTTCGCTTTCTTTTCCTCCATGATTGGATCAAAACAGTATAAGAATTGTTGCGTATTTAATTCCAGTAAAAATAGTATGTGCGACAATCGAATATCAATATTGGCATCGATTTCGCCAAACTTAAACAACGAGCGATACTTTGAATAACCATGATCACGATTTGAAATAATAGCAACAAAATAAATAAATATAATCATTAAAAAAACTACAACAACATGATTTTTAAAATAAATAAATAAAATGACAATTTATCTGTGGGTTCAAATTTTATCCTGGTGACTTTCTCAGCATTCCTTCGGGTAATAAACTCACGATAGACTATTTCCCCAAGGCCAACAAATCATTTATTGATTGACGATCATACACATGATCTAAATGAAATTAATTATAATTTTAAATAATAAATAAATTATTAATGTATAAATTATATTCTTGACTTTGCACCTGAACTTTCTACCTAATGATTTATCATTTTTTTTTTTTTTTTTTTTACATAATATAATTATACTTTTATATTTATTTCTGTTTCACCCAATTTTTTGAAAGATAAAAATGCTCCACTTAACAAAAATTTTTTTTAATAAAAAAACAAGTCAAGGGAAGAAAGTGAAACTTTTTTTTTTTGATTTTTCTGGTTATGTAATTTTAAGCAGACACTGTAATTATGATAATTTTTTGTTTTTTTTTTTTTATTTCTACGAGTCATCTTTTAAATTATTTACATTATTAATTTAATGGCTTGTTTGTAATGGATATCATCTACCGAGAATATAATACGTAAAATAATAATTTTATTATTTTCTTAAAATAAAAAAAAAAACAACCGATACAATTTAGCAAGTTGCGAAAGCATGTTGCCAGTGAGTTTGTTGTTCAGATTATCTCAGATGGGAATTCACTTTCATTCTGCCATAAAACACTGACAAATGCAAGTGTAGAGAGTTATATTTACAATTTAAGCGAATTTATCATCATTAAATTTTATGTCAAAAAATAAATATAATATATAATAATATATATAAATGAAAATTAATAATTTATGTATAGTTTATCTTGAAATTTGTTGTTTTTAACTTCCTCATCCTTTCATTTTTAATTTGTTCAAAAATTTAACTTAAAAAATTATATATTCACAAAAAACAAAAATTAATTAAATTCGAATGTTTACTTGATAAAAATTTAATTTAATTAAAATTATTTAAATAATAAATGTAATGTATATTTTTTTCTAGAAAAAAAATAATTTTAATTTATTTATTTTACATAAAACAATTAAAATTATGATAAATTAATTAAAATAAATTAAATAAATTGCAACTTTTTTTTGTTAAAATAAATTTTACAAATATTATTTTTGATCTTTTTATTGTATTTTTTTCATTAAGACTATTGAACCTGATAAATGTAGATCACGAGGATTAACCTTGCCTCGTAACCTTGCTTCGCATATACAGTCATCGTTCCAGAAGAGTGAATTTTTTTTTTTTTTTCAATTATTCATTCTCTAAATTTGATTCAGTCATAAAATCATCCCCACTTTATATCCCATTAAAACTACAATGATTATACCATTAACAAAAAAAAAAAAACCAATGAAAGGGAGTTAATAATAAAAATAAAATAAAATAAATAAATATATAAACACACGTGATGACTTTCACCAAACAAGTAGTTATCGATCGAAGGACGAAATAAATATTCTTCCTTTTTCCTTAAAGCTTCCTTTCTTCTTGTTATTGCTAATATTGCTTATATATATTTCAAGCTAACGTGGGTATAAAAAACTGTTGCATCGAAACCTTTCTTCTTGAAAATATTAACCGATAAAAAAACCACCTCCATCATGAAATTAAATAGCAACATATTGCCCTCACTCTTGTTATTTGAATTCATGGTATTTGTTGTAGTTATACTATATAAGTTTTGGAGAGAGAACTTTAACTGGATATAATAATTTATTGTGGGGGGATATGTCTGTCTTATGTTGGGGGCACTTATACGTACCTATATAACATCAACGTTCCGGTTATTTGATCAAGTTAACCGAGTTTTCCGAGTGAGAAGGGAACGTTTATTTTGCAACCCGGTCCCCTTACGGGCGGTATATGCAAAAATATGAGAATCCGCCTAAGATGTGCGGTGAGTTGTTTAAATATTTATATTCAATTTTTTTAACAACATAAAATTTACATAAGTGATATATATTATTTATCAATCAATTAATAATTGTTTCATTTTTTTTGTTTGTTTTTTCGTTTGGATATAGGTTGTACTTGTTGCACTGCTTCAAGTTGTACTTGTTACAAGCAAGGCATTAGAAAAAAATAGTCAATTGGCATTATTGCAACCACAAGTGCAAGGCCAAGATCAACAGTGAGTTATTTGTTTAAAAATAAAAATAACAAAATAATATTTAATTGATAATTTATTTAATTAATTTTTTTTTTTTGTATAGAACTCGTGGTATACAAAAAAGATATGCACCTGAAGAAGAACATCATGATGATCATCACGATGAGGGTTATTGGAAAAAAAAATTAATATGGAAACCAGGCTGGAAAAAAATTTGGAAATCAGCACAAAAACAAATTTGGAAACCAGCATGGAAAAAAGTATGGAAACCAATATGGGAACCAACAAAAAAAGCTGTATGGCGTGATATACAAGTACCAGCATGGAAAAAAATATGGAAACCAGTGTGGAAAGAAATATCAGTGCCAGTATGGAAAGAAATAAAAGTACCAGCATGGAAAAAAATATGGAAACCAGTATGGAAACCAATTAAAGTACCAGCATGGAAAGATATACAAATACCAGATTGGAAAAAAATACAAAAACCAATATGGATTGATATTAAAGTACCAGCATGGAAAGATATACAAGTACCAGCTTGGAAAAAAATATGGATACCAGAATGGATTAAAGTTGGTATACCAGGTGAAAAAAATCTTGGTACTGATGAACATGGTTGGCAATATACATCACATGATTTATGGAAAAAAAAGTTAGTATGGAAACCATCATGGAAAAAATATTGGAAACCAAGTAAAAAACAAATATGGTTACCAGATAAAAAATTAGAATGGAAAGAAGAATGGAAACAAATATGGAAACCAGGTAAAAAACAAATTTGGATTGATGATAAAAAATTAGAATGGAAAGAAGAATGGAAACAAATATGGAAAATTGAAAAAAAACAAGAATGGATACCAGATAAAAAATTAGAATGGAAAGAAGCATGGAAACAAATATGGAAAACTCAACAAAAACAAGAATGGATACCAGATAAAAAATTAGTATGGAAAGAAGATTGGAAAGAAACACAAGTACCAGCATGGAAAGAAATTTGGGTTCCAGGTTAGTTTTTTAATTAAATAAATTTTATTTTAATAATAAAATGTATTTTAAAGTGTCAATTAAGTTGCCATTTATAATTTTATATTCACATAAAATATTTATTTATAAATCAGTATTTTTTTATTACAAAATTTGATGGATTAATAAATTTTTTAATTATAAAAATATAATTAATATTTATCATTTGATTAGGCTGGAAAAAAATATGGAAACCAGTTTGGATATCAGAATGGTTCCCAGCAGAGGATCATCATCATCATCATCATCCTGAACCGGAACACGGATGGCAAGATCGTAAAGATGAGACAACTGATGATCAGAGACAACGACTTGCACGACAAAGTCAGCAACCACAGCAACAACAACAACAGCAAGAATTTAATTTACCACAGTCATTTATACAGGGTCAACCACAACAACAACAACAACAAGGTGTCAGTTCAATATCATCAATAACTGATGACCTAGTTCCACCATCATCTGATCAACAGTCAGCATGGAAATTTCCAACAAATAGTTAGACTGACTAATTATTTTTAATTTCTTTTTTCATTTAAATGAGCTTGTACAAAGACAAAAAAAAAAAAAAACCACTATTTTATTTTTTTTATTTTATCTCAATCAAGCGATGGAGAAATTACTACGTGTAATATAAAATGCTGTATATATACTCATTGAAATTTAAGTAGATAAAAAAAAAAAGAATAAAATTAACAAAAAATTACCAAACCTATTTCCCAAATTTTCCTCAAAACAACAATGTTTTTCGCAAAAAAAAAACAGCTTTTTTTTTGTACTGAATTATTTTTTTAATAATTTTACAACAATCAACAATATTGTTTTATTATTAATATTATTATTATTATTATTTACGTATTTGTTTAATTTTTTTGTTTATACGTTATTTGTTATGATAATTGTTGATTAATGCTTGTTGAAAATAAATATTTTTTGTTAAAAAATTTAAATATATTTTTCTATTTTATTATTACTTGTTTTTTTTTCTAATATAGATAATTTTTTTTTTTGTTTATATATTTGTAACACCTTATGAAAGAAAATGAAAAAAAAATAAAAAATAAAAAAAATATATAAAATGTTGGACAGAAATCGTTCATGAACTCAACGGGAGAGAAAGTGCACTTGGCTTCTGTTCACATAAATAAATCAGTCAGTACATATGCAACATACGCGTTTAAATTTAACTATGAGAGAAAGAATAATATATATATTTAAGTTGTTTTGGAGTGAAAGTAAAAACATGTTTATATTTATTTATACCGACCACCTATGTATAAATATTATATATATATATTTATGTTTATAAACTGTCAATTTAATTTTTAAAGATACAGAATCAACTTGTACATTTAACATATTTAATATTTGCAAAATAATATATTAAATTGTTGACAGCATTAATTGAGATATATACTTGAAATTTAAGATAAATTTTTAAACATTTTTAACAGTGAAAAAGAAATTAATCAAATATTAATATTTTATTTAAATATATTTTTTTTGTTATGTTTTATTTTTTTTTTAAATAATTACGAGACTTGTTTATTTAATGTTAATTATTATTATGATGAAAGAAGACACTGTTATTTTGTTAATGAGAATAGATTATATAGTGAGAGTGAAATTAAAAAACTGTGTCTTTATGCTCATATAATATTAACTGTATATTTAAAAATTAAAATTTTTATTTCCTGCTGGTGACAGATAGTTAACTTGAGGAAGTAAATTTTGCTTTTTGATAATATTTTAAATAATATAATTTATCTATATTCATAGCTTTTTAAATTATATTTAAAAGCAAAATTTATTATTCATTTTATTGATATATTGTTTATCAATTAATTTAATCAATATTTTCACAAAAATTACTCGAAAAAATTATGTAAAAGTAATTAAAAAAATTATTATAATTTTATAAACATAATTACTATTTTATATAAATATTTTACATTAATAAATTTAATTATAGTATTGATATGTTACAGGTAAAAAGAAAAATGAATCTTCTCAGGTGAAAGTGGTACTCTTATCTACATAAAAATAATTAATTGTCTATATTCATACACGCACTTGTTAATTTTATTAACAAGATGAAAAAAAAATGATATAAAAACAAATAAAATAGTAAATTTAAAAACACTATAGAGTGCATATTTAAATAGTAAGAGTGAAAATTAAAAACCACATTCATCATATAATACCGACGTTGAAATATTAATTAAAAAATAAAATTTATAATACGGAAATGAACTTGAATAAAAACAGACAGTGTCACTTTCCAGTTGGTTCACTTGTTATTATTATCATTTCGATTAAAAAAAAAAGAAAAACAAGTAGCATGTGTCTCAATGAAGTAAAAATACCGGTATTGATATTGAATCATTAAATGACATTCAGAGTTTAATAAAAATATAATCATCAAATGAAAAAAAAAATAATATTTTATATTTATTTCTTAAAATAAACCATAGTAATTTAAAATATAATACAATTGTAATACAATTTTGTACATTTAAATTGAAAATAAAAAATTAAACAAAATATCTTGAGATTATTTTCGTCGTTGGGTCGACTTAGGTCAGGCCTCGGACCATATCATGAAGATCATCAGAATCAAGTCTTTGTATAAATTGTTTGCAACTTTTGAAGATTATTTTTTTTTTCTTTTGCTTCTTCCTGTTTACTTGGTTTTTTATCTTGAAATAGATTTGTGTAAAAAATAAAATGATAAAGTAGATGGCAGAAAAAGTGTATATAAAAGATGCCACTGAAAAAAAAAATATCATAATCAAATTCAGTTGTTAGTTGTAACTTGTACATTGAAGAAAGAATTATAAAATAATATTTCTAAATATAATAATCAACTGATATGATACTCTTGTGTTTTCTTATTTTTATTGTAATGTGGATAATATGTTCACAAGATTGCATTAAACCAAGAAAATTTCCACCAGGTAATTTAATCCATTGACTTTCACCTATGTTGAATCAATTTGACTGACATTGTAAAGCTTCTTCTTGTAAATATATATTTTCTTTTTTCTTCTTCCTCAATACACACATTTTTTTTTTTTTTCCTTTTTTTTTGCATGACAATTTACTTGAAAGTTTTATAACCACACTCACATACTTTAATTAAAAAAATTGTCAATTTCGATTCACCTTTTCTAAATACTTTACATTCAATTTAAATGTATATTTTTTTTTTTTTATTTTTAGGACCAAAATGGTATCCATTAATTGGTGCATTTCCATTATTTAAAAAAATATATAAAAAAAAAAAATATACACATCTTGTATTTGAAGAATTATCAAAAATATATGGACCAATATTGGGAATGAAATTGGGACGTCAAAAATTAGTTGTTATATCTGGCAATGAATTAGTTAAAAAAGTATTAAATACTGATGAATTTAATGGTCGTCCAGATGGTTTTTTTTTTCGTGCAAGATCGTTTGGTAAAAAACTTGGTATATTATTTGGTGATGGTACCAATTGGTCAAGATTACGTTATTTAACTGTTAAAAATTTACGTTCATTTGGCTATGGACAAAATGAAATGTATAAAAATTTAAATATTGAAGGAAAAGAACTTGTTAATTATCTCAATGATTATACTAAAAAGCATAATAAAACATTTACGATTGATGAATTTTTTGGGCTACCAGTATTTAATACTATTTGGACAATAATGACTCGAACAAGATTTTCATATGATGATAAAAAACTTGATGATATTATGACAGTTATTCATGAAGCATTCAGGTTGTTTAAATATAAATAAATTAAAAATCAAATTAATCAAAATAATTGTAATATGAAATTTTATATTTCAACAGATCAAATGATGCACTTGGAGGTATTTTGTCACATTTACCATTTTTAAGATTTATCATACCTGAATTGTCAGGGTATAATAATCTCATGTCAACTCTTGATAAATTATGGAGATTTATTGATGATGAAATTGAGCATCAATTATGTTTATTAAAAATAAATAAAAAACCAGATAATTTAATTCAAGCATTTATCAATGAATCAGGAGAATCATGTGATAGTAAGTAAAAAAATTTTAATATTACTAGCCAAGTTTAAACAACACTTGAATAAATAAAAACTTGTTCTTTTTATAATAGAAAAGATAAAAAAGATTATTAATTATAAATAATATATTTATTATTTATTTTTTAGGACAAGAATTAATTATTTTATGCTTGGATTTATTTATGGCTGGTACAAAAACAACAGCTGATACAATAACAATAATTATTGCTGTTTTATTGCATTATCCAAAATGGCAAAAAATTATACAAGATGATTTAGATGATATTATTGGACGTGAAAATTTACCAACAATTGAGCATGCTAATCTTTTACCAAGAGTCGATGCTTTTATATCAGAGGTAAATTTATGTTTTTATTTATTTTTAACACATGTATTATTAGCACGAATAAAATGATCATCTTGCTAGATAATTTTATCTTGATGTTTATTTTACGTCTATGAGAATATTATTTTTATAAAATATTTTTATGAATAGGCAATTAGATTTGTGGATATGGCTCCACTTGGTCTACCCAGAAAAACAATGGAAGACGTTTCACTTGAAGGATACAACATTCCAAAGGTAATAATAAAAAAAAATGAAAAAAAAAATTTAAGAAAGCACACTTTTCATTGAGCATTATATTCACAAGAATTTAAATCTACTTTTTTTATTATTATCATTATTATTAAATTTTTAGGACACAATGGTTATTGTTAATTTTAAAAGTGCACATTTTGATGAATCTTGTTGGGACAAACCAAATGAATTTATGCCAGAAAGATTTTTAGATGAGAATGGAAATTTTCGTAGACGAACTGATTTTTTACCATTTAGTTCAGGTATTTTTATATTTTGATAAATGTAATTTGCATATTGTAAATTTAATATTTATTATAATTTTTTTTACAAAGGAAAGAGAAGATGTTTGGGTGAGACATTAGCAAGATCATCAATTTTTATATTTTTTACATGTATACTTCATAGTTTTAAAATTGATGTTCCAAATAATCAAGAATTACCAAGACTTGATGGTACTGATGGCTTTGTCGTTTCACCAAGGCCATATACAATTAATTTAATACCAAGAAATTAATATTAAATTAACAATACAATTGTAAAAAAAAATACTATAAATTTATAATTAAAAATTGTTTATTAAAAAATAATATAATAAATATATTCCATAGTCATTATTAACAGTGGAATTTTTATCACATGTTTACTAAGAACGAGAGACTAAAAGAACATCATAGGGTTTTGGTGAAATTGTTAAACCAGGAATTGGTTCAAGATCTGGTAAATTTTTATCAGAAACAGGTAGTAATTTATATTTTTTCATGATTCCAGTGAAGATAATAAATACTGATGATTTTGCAAGAATTTCACCAGGACAACGTCGATGTCCTAAATAAATAAAAAAATTAAAAAATGTTTAATTTAAATTAGTACAATTAAATATAAATAATATTATTTACCTCCTCCGAATAATATCAATTTTTTATCAGGAACATAAACATCATTTTTTATATATCTTTCTGGCTCAAATTTTTCAGGATTTGAAAAATTATCTGAGCTTGAATGAACACTATAAATATTAATAAGAACAAAAGAATCTTTTGGAATATTATAACCATCAATTATTGTATTATTTAATACTCTACGTGGTCCAATTATTGGTGTTACTAAACGTAATCTTTGTGATTCAGTTATAACTGCTTCAGTAAATGGTAATCTGTTAAAATAAATACCAAAAAGATTATTAATCAATATTAAATTTAAATAAATCTATCAACTTACAATTGACGATGTGATAATTGTGGAAGTTGATTATCACCAACAATTAAATCTAATTCATTTTGTAATTTTTCTTGGACATCTTGATGTGCAGTCATATATAGAAATAAAAAATCCAATGTGATTGTTGTCGTTTGAAGACCAGCAATAAATAAATCAATAAGAATCATTAACAATTGTTCCTCTAAATAAAAATAAACATTTTATTTAATTTTATTTATTCAATTAATTGATAAATTAAAATACTAGATCATGATAAAAATAAATACCTGTAAAACCAGCTTCAGGTCCTTGTCCTGTATACATTTCTTTTAAAAACATATCAATTAAATCCATTTCTTTACCTTCAACATAATTTTTTTTATGTTCATCAATTGATTCTAATAAAAATTCACGTAATTCATTATTTAATTTAACTAATATTTCATAGCCAGATTTTTTTGGTGCAAAATAACGAATCCATGGAAATATTGATAATATACCACCAGCCATATCAAATGCACTTGCACGTCGTACCATTAAATCCATAAAATAATTTAATCTATTTAAATAAAAAATACAATATTTAAAAAATTATTTAACTAATAAATAGCCGTTAATAAATTACCTGTTTGTGTCATTTATTCCTTTTCCAGTTGCAACACTCCAAAGAACATTAATAACAGCTGGTGCTATTAATGATTTCATTTGTATAATATCACCATTTTTAGATGATAATTTATCAAGAATAATTAATAATTCATTATTTATTTTATCAGTCATTTCAACACGACCAAAACCCAAATTTTTAAGACAACGAATTAACCATCCTCTCATTTCTTTCCATTCTTTACCATCATTCATTGTTATACCTTTTCTCAAACCCATGTTACGTATTTTAATAAATTCATTCCAAGGTCTACCATCAAAATTATCATCTTTAAGAATTTTACGTACACCATCATATCCAGAGACAACATAAAAATTTGATTTACCTAATTTTAAACTAAATATATTACTTTTATATTTATCAGCTAAATATAAAAATGCTTTATGTTGTCCACCAAATTTTTTACTTAAGCTTCTTAGTAATTTTAAATTTCCCAATATTGGCCATGGTATAGGACCTAAAAAATAATAAAAAATAATAAATTTTAAATCAAGCTAAATGGATAATAAAAAATTGCACAAATAGTTGCAACACACATTAACAATAACGTCATCAATTTAAAACATACGATAAAATAAATTTGAAAATATATGACCTTGATAATTGATCAAATGATACACGAATACTTTTAATATCTAATAAATTATTTCTATCATATTAAATTACATAATGAATGAGGTAATAATTTAAACTCAGTGAAAGTTTAAATAATAATGATAATAATAATAAAGAAAAAAATATTTAAAGTGATGTTTTGAAGTACAATTGTATGTATTGTTTTAAAGACAGTGTAATTTTGTACACTTGGCAAGTATTCAAGTATTAATGTCTATAATTATATTGCTAATTAAATTAATTAAATAATTTACTTACCTGGTGGTTTATTCAATGATTTATCAGACACAATGACAATATAAAATAGCCATATAATAATTACACACAATAAATAAATAATCATTATTAAAATATATAATCAAGTATTTAATTTTTTGTTTAATTAATATTGTTTGTGTAATTGTCACTCGATATTGTTGTAATAATTTAAATTAAGATAAAACGACACGAGGAAAGAACATCAAGTTTTAGTTGAGATAATATTTTTTCCACGTTTATAATGGGACTTGAGGTTAACGTGGTGACAAGTTCACTGGACTAACCACGAGTGTGACTATTCAATCAACTAGTCTGTCTTTACTCGTTAAAATACCCTCAACTTGTTTGTTTTTTTTTTATGTCGCTTCTTACAATTTCAGTTGATTATTTATTTTTTTTTTTCATTTAAATTTCTTGCATTAGTTATCCTTATTTTATCTTAAAACACTTGATGAATGAGTTTTTGTTTTTATTTATTTAGTTGTTAAATTTATTATTATAAAATTTAGTAAATATTCTACATCGTCAGTGTTTTATAAACAAAAAAAAAAATAAACACAATGATGTAAATTTTCCATTTAATTAAATGTTTTTTTAATTTAAAAAAAATATAAATAATTTGTTTAAAAATTGATCAGTTATTTAATATTAAATTCATGTTGTGAATTATCTTGTTATTTAATGGAACCACATTAATATTTAATGTAAAAATTATATTAAATTATGAAACTCATTCTTATTAATAATATAAATTTTATAATAATTTATAATAATGCAGGAAGAAAATAATTAATTGCATTGAAAGTTGAAAATATTAAACAAAAAAAAAAATGAGCAATAATAATAATAAATAATGTTTGATTTGAATAACCAGAGAAAGTAATAAATTTTTTTCTTTTATCCATCCATCATTATTATAAATAATAACTTGAAATAAATTTTTAGCAAGTCACCATAATGATAATTAATATTTTTATGTATTGTCAATGATTCGTTTGACACAGCTAGCACGAAAATTTTGCATTTGTACTGATTATAATGAGCAAAAATAATTGATCTTTATTTTTGTTATAAAATAAATGAATTGTTGTTGACTTACATATTGTTGTTCAAGATGTTGATAATGCTCTTCAAGAAAAAGACGTTGAAATCCATTGATAAAATCTCCAAAACAATCTGTAATTTTTACATCATTAATTGGTGTTATTCAACTTGATCAACAATAATTTTAACATGTTATGCATCTTTATACAAAATCACTTGACAATTTTATTTAATTCTTTTAGTATCTTGTCAGCCATTTTGTTTTGTTGTTATTTATTAATTATTAATTTAATTGCGTACTTAATTTATACTTACTGTAGATTATTTGATAACCGGTACATGTTGGATTCATGATCAATCATTGAATCAACAGGCAAAAAATCCAAAACACCAACACCGAGATTGCACCTGCTTCTTTTTAGATTTTATTGTAGCTGATTGAGTTGATGTTGTTGGACAATCCATCCGTTGTTAAATTCATTTTTTTCTAGAAAAATTGATAATTAATTAATTATAATAATTATTTAATTCATACTAAATTTAACTCAATCATCTTGACTTGATACAATTAATTTTTGTTTCAATAATAACAATAACACCAACATAAAAATGTAAAAATAAAATAATTAAAAAAAAAATTAATTTTTTTATAAAAAAAAAAAATAATAATTGATAATTAATAAATGAATAATTGTATTTTTAACAATAAAATAAATTAAAATATTACAAGTACATTACCTTTTTATTTTTCAGCACATACTATTTTTTGTTTTTTCTCTATTCTTTTTTTTTTTTTTTTTATTATTTTGACCAATAGTGCACTGATTTGCGTACTTGTAAAAAAAGGGGGAAGTAAGAATAATAAAATTTAAGGATAGAAGTTGGTCAACTTCAGTTACCGCGCGTCTCTTGCCCCGCAACAATCATCTCTAAATAGCATGTAAATAATTTACTCAAATCAGTTAATTTTCGTTTTTTTTTTACAATATTATATATCAAATTAAAGGTAATTAGTAGTAGATTGTAATGGTGTAATAATTAAACCCGAAAAATAATCGTAAATATGTTTTTTTTTGATCGAAAAAATCGGAGTAATCGGAGTAAACCGGAGCAATCGGTGCTCTTGTTTTTTAGTTTTTTTTTTTTCAATTTTCCAAGAATTCTGTGTGTTTGTCTGTGATTGGCTAATTCGTGGAATGGCGAATAAAAATATAGCGTCTATTGTGTTTTTTTTTTAAAATATTTTTTCTGTTTGCAAGTGAAGTTTATTATTGTGTCTAAGTGAATATCATTGTGCCCAAAGAAATAAGTGTCTTTTTTAAAATTATCATCATCATCAGGGGCTTGATCATCAGCTAAAAACATAGTCATCAATAAATCAGCCAAGAATACAGAAGGACGCAGTTCGAACGGCGGCTCAACAATGGTATCGTTAAAAAAATATATTTTTATTAATTTAAAATCAACAAAATAATCATCAATTAATAAACAATGTAATTCTCTTAATTTATTTTGAAAAATTATTAATTAATTATTTTTTATATTTTTTTTTTACGGTAATTGCGGCGTCTGTTTTAACTGCGCCATTTGTTTTTTAAAGCTGTCGATAACTGCGTCATTTATTTTACCGGTAATTAAATTATTATTGTTATTATTTATATTATTTTTTTTTTTGCTGCGTCGACGTAACAAGATGGCGGTCCAAGTTTAGTGCAGTTTACGTTTGTTGTTTTTCTCCAATTTGATAAATTACAATTTTATAAACAATAAATAAATATCTTAATTAATAAAAATGGGGTAAGTAATATTTTTATTTAATTAATATTAATGGATTTTTATTTTTCCTATAAATTATATTATTATTCTTTTTTTTTAAATAAACATCAATTTCAATGTTTGCAACAAAACGTCACAAAACGTTTTTCAATATCTACTTCTGAGTTGTTCATAAAACAAATAATGAAACTTATTCAAAATAATATTAAAGCTTTTATTTATAATTTATTATAACTATTAATAATAATAATGATAATTTGTCAAAAAAAAAAGAAAAATAAAAACATATTTTCAGATCATCGGATGTGGACTTTGAAGATGCAAAAGATCAAATAAACAGTATTGATACAGATTCAGATACAATGGATCAACGTAAGAAGAAAAAACGTAAGCACAAACATCATAAACATAAAAAGGATAAATTAGCAGTACGTGATGATGTTAAAATTGATCGTAAAAAACATAAAAAACATAAACGTCCAAAAAAAGAACGTTCAATTGAAAATGGTGAAGTTATTGATGATACTAATGAAGATACAAATAAATTAATTGAAAAAACACAAATGAAATTAATCCAACAACAACAACAAAATGGTAATAAAATAATAAATTCAATAATGGAAATACCATCAACTGAGAGTGATGATGATAAACTAGTTGATTTAGATTCTGATGAAGTTGATTGTACAATAATTGATGATGACATTGATCTTGAAGATTTAATGAAACAAAAAGAACGTTTACAAGCATGTCTTGTTGAATATACATCTGATTTATCAGACAAAGATGATCATAATAAAACAACAAAAACAAAAACATCAATAGCAACATCAACAACAAAAATAACAACAGCAATACCAGATGTAATACTTGTTGAAGATGACAGTAATGATGAGCTAACATTACATAAAAAACGTCGATTAAATTCTTCTTCAACAATTGATAATAATAATAAAAAATTAACATCAAGTAAAAATGAAAGACGTGTTGTTATTGACATGACACGTGATATTAAACGTGTTAAAGATGATGGTAAAGATAAACGTCGTGATTATGATAAAAAACGTGATGATAATAAATTAAAATCTTCAAAAGATGATTTTAAAAAAAATGATAAATTAGCTAATAAAAAAATGACTATTGATAGTAATAATAAAATAAGGGATGATGGTAATAATAAAAGAAAAATTGATGATGATTTATCAAGAAAAAAAGAACAACAACATCAATTAAATAAAAAAGATGATATAAGAAAACGTGATTATGATGATGAACGTAATAAACGTGATGATAGAAGACGTTCAAGATCACGTGATGATTGTAAAATACGTAATAGACGTGATAATATTGATAGTAATAATCGTGAACGTGATAGACGTAGTCGTGATGATAGAGATAGAAGAAATGACCAACATATACGTGATCATCGTGATAATCGTAATAATGATAATAAAATTAATCGTGATAGATCAAGAAGTCAAAGACGTTCACGTAGTCCAAATCGTTATAGAAATGAACGTGATAGAAATGATTTTAGATACAGAAGATCATCAAGATCACCATCAAGAAATCATCGTAATAATTATGATCGTCATAATAATATACGTGATAAAAATAATAAAAAAGAACGTAATGATAAATATAAAGATTCATTATCAGAAGGTTTAAAAATTGATAAATCAGATAGTTCAAGTGAAGAAGAAATTAAAGATATTGATATTGAAGAAGAAGAAGATGAAGAAATTATTATTGAACGTAGAAGAAAACAAAGAGAAGAATTATTAAAAAGACTTGGTCGTCCTGGTAATGATACTACTAATTTAAAAATTAATAATAATAGCAATAATAATAATAATAAATCATCACAAGTATCTAAATCAAATATATCACCAAAAAAAAATGATAATAATAATCATGATAAAGATGATGGTGAAGAAGAAGATGATGTTGTTGTTGTTAATAATAATAATAGTAGTAGTAATAATAATAAAAATAATAATAACAATAAAAGTAATAGTAACAGTAACAATAATAGTAATAATAAAAATGATAATGATGATGATGTTATTGTTGAAAGTCATACACCACCATTACCAATAAAAGATAAATCACCAATTGTTAAAAAACGTAAATCAAGATTTGATCAAGGACCAGTTGTTGATTGTCAAAATAATAATGATGATGTTGATGATAATAATAGCAGCAAATTATTAAATGATAATGATGATAAAAAAAAAGATGATAATTGTGTTAAAAAAACAAATGAATGGGATATGTTTGCTGAAGCTGATAATATTGGTGATTTTAATAGTCCAACTGTTGAAGGTAAACAACGTGGTGGTCCTGATAATCCAAGTTTAACTGATAATTGGGATGATGCTGAGGGTTATTATCGTGTACGTGTTGGTGAAACACTTGATTCAAGATATATTGTTTATGGTTTTACTGGACAAGGTGTATTTAGTAATGTTGTTAGAGCAAGAGATTCAGCAAGAGGTAATCTTGATGTTGCTGTTAAAATCATTAGAAATAATGAAGTTATGCATAGAACTGGATTAAAAGAATTAGAAGTATTGAGAAAATTAAATGATGCTGATCCAGAAGATCGTTTTCATTGTCTACGTTTATTTAGACATTTTTTTCATAAAAATCATTTATGTATGGTTTTTGAACCACTTGCTATGAATTTAAGAGAAGTATTAAAAAAATATGGTAAAGATGTTGGTTTACATGTTAAAGCTGTACGTTCATATACACAACAATTATTTCTTGCATTAAAATTATTAAAACGTGCAAATATATTACATGGTGATATTAAACCAGATAATATTCTAGTCAGTGATAGTAAACTTGTACTGAAACTTTGTGATTTTGGATCAGCATCACATGCACATGAAAATGAAGTTACACCTTATCTTGTATCAAGATTTTATCGTGCACCTGAAATCAGTGAGTATTATTTTTTATATTTATTCAAATTAAAAATATATATTTAATATAATAATGTTTCTTTCTTTTTTTTTCTTTAGTTCTTGGTATACATTATGACTTTGGCATTGATATGTGGTCAGTTGGCTGTACAATATTCGAATTATATACTGGAAAAATTATGTTTTCCGGTAAAACAAATAATCAAATGTTGAAATATTTTATGGATCTTAAAGGAAAAATGCCTAATAAACTCATAAGAAAAGGATCATTTAAAGAACAACATTTTGATAGTAATTGTAATTTTCTTTATCACGAAGTTGATAAAGTTACTGAACGGGTTAGTTGAAAATTTTTATTAACACATTTATTTATTGAATATAATTAAAATGATTTTTGTAATTAATTTTTTTGTAATTTTTCATAGGAAAAAGTTGTTGTCATGTCAACATTGTCACCATCACGAGATCTTGGTGTTGAATTGGGTGTCAATACATTGCCACAAGAACAAAATCGTAAAGTTGGACAACTCAAAGATTTACTTGAACGTACATTAATGTTGGATGCTGCTAAGAGAATAACTGTCAATCATGCACTGGCACATCCATTTATACAAGAAAAAATCTAGGTAACCCCGATTTACTGGGGACCTTATGTGCACGGAATTTATTTCACTGAAATAAATCAAGTAATCTTTAATTATTTTTTTTTTTCTTTTTTTGAATTAAATAATAGATATTTAATGTTTTTATTTTTATTTTTTTTTTTATTTTACGAGACTTAAATTGGGATAACATATAACTAACATAATTAAAAATAATAATCAAGAATCATTATTGAGCATCAATCGAGCTCTTCGGTCATTTTAAATTATTTTTTTTTCGTTTTTTTTTAAATCGTTTTTTCGTTTTTTCTTTCTTTTTTTTTTTATCAACATATCAATCATTATTTTAAATTAAAATGATCAAATCGTTGTTTATATTTTCACATGATAATCAATTATTATCGTCATTGAATTGTTTAATAATTTTTCTTACATAAAAAACAAACAAATAAATAAATAACAAACAAAAATAAAAAACGACAGTGTGGTTGTGATGAATTTTCAAGTAGCCATTTTCAAATGGAGCTAGACAAAAATAATAAAAGCTGAAATAAAAATTATAAAACACTTAAAATATCACGCGTACAAAACAATCTCTCAAAAAAAAAAAATAAAAAATAGTTGATACACAAACACACAGCATAACAAATCGAAAATTGCAAATAGTTAAAAAAAAGTAACAAAAAAGAAAATTTTTCAGATAAAAAAATATATATATATGAATTTAATTTTGTTGTACTTGAAAAGTAAATAGAACACACATGAAGATAATAAAACTAAAAATAAAAAAAAAATAAAAAAAAATTGTATAGTAAATAGGTTTGTAGTGAAAATAAAACGATAAATACTTGAAAATGAAAAAAAAAAAAATTGACAAAATGAAAAAAAAAAAAAATACATAAATTCAGTTATTTATGTAAATGAAAGATTTAATTATTTTTTTTTTTTTCAAAAATATCTTTCATTATTATTTAAGATGAAGAATGTTTAAAAAGAAAAAAAAATTATTTAATTAATTTACTTTTTTTTTTTTTTTCTTCGTCACAATGAGTGACTGAAATATGAGTAAGATTTTACGAAGCTGCTTATGTTTCAGATGAGACATCGAAAATGAGAGACATTGGTTAAAGTGCTTTGGTGGACGTGTAGCTTGAGCCATTTAGCTGTTCCCGCTGCAAGGTATTCATGGGAAAAGAACTGCCTTATAGGATAGTCATGTTCAATTCGTTTCATGATAAAAAAAAATAATCATAAAAATCATAACATATTTTAAATAACAATATAAGCTGGGTAGGGAAAATATATTGGGAGATATTTATTTGGGTATATTGTATCACATATATATTGACGAATTATTTTTATGATACAGCTGTTTATTTTTCCAATAAACTCAACATATTAAACATTTTTTAAAAGAAAAATTAAGTTAAATTAATAACAAAAAAAAAAATGCTTTTAAAAGATGTTTATTAAGTTGAGTTTATTTAATTTATATTTTATAAAATTAATAAATAAATTAGATTAAATAGCTTTAGATGAAAAAAAAAAATATTAATAATAAATTGAGATAAAATCAACAAGATAAAAACAAGGTGATGATAATAGTGATTTATTTCTAATTTACTGTTTGGTAATGTTTTTAACTTGTAGCCCTCCCTGTGAGGAGGGGAGGCAAGGAGATGACCATTTTATGGATTATCAACATACTGATCATCAATCATCAAACATCAACTGGTACTATTTAACAACGACATCAACATTTATCATCAACAACAGCTACAACCAGAACAACACAACTTTGGTTTGTTCATTGTGTATTTTTTAATATTTAAAAACACAATTTTCATTGCGAGTAAGTATTTTTTATTCATCAAACAGGTATGGTATTAATTTATTTTTATATTATTATTAAAGAGCTAATAATTAATATTTAATAGCATAATTATTTTAATTTTTTATTGAAAGTAATTTGAGAGCCATGTATATTTTTTTATAAATTAATTTTTTCAATTAAAGCTTTATAATATTTTTGGCACTCAAAATACTTGCAAATTTTTATAATTGAATGTGATTTAATTGTTGTTTTTTTAAAGATTTCAGATCGAGATTGTTGATTAAAAAATATAAAAATAATTTTCAAATACCAGGAAGACAAAATGATGGATGTATGAAAAATAATAATAAAAAAAAATTTTTTAAATTAATAAATATTATTGGATTATTGTTTTAATAAATTTAAATGAAATTTTTGTTTTTTGTATTTTATTATTTAACTTGGTTTTTATTTTAATAAGTACAATGGAAAAAAATAAGTCTCTTTTATTGACAAATTAAAAACCCTTTATGCATTATTTTATTAATTTTTTTTCAAGACATTTTAAAATGCATTTAAGCAAGTTTTGAATTATTAAGTTTTTTTTTTTCGTTAATATTTATTTAAAAATTCCCACAATATATATATTTAATTGATTTTATAATTTGTTTTTTTTTTTTTTTAAATTGACTTATAAGTACTTATAAATTGGTCGTATTTATTCAAGTATTTATATATATTTTTTTTAAGTCATTTAAAAATTGGCATTTTGTTCAGTCCCTTTCTGGATAATATTGAGATATCAATACTGATATTTCTTTAGCAAGTTCTATACTTGATGCACAAAGTACACGTCTACTTAAAAGATCAAGTTTACCACCAGCTGGATCAAGACAAACACCACCAGCTTCACGTACAATTAAATCACCAGCAGCAATATCCCAAATATGAATACCAAATTCAAAATTTGCATCAGCTCCACCCAATGCAACCATACACATATTTAATGCTGCTGATCCAAGTGCTCGCATTCTAAAAAAAATAAAAAACAATTCAATTTATATTTTACAAATAAATTTAAATATTTAAATAATTTAATTTTTTTTTCTATTTATTTTTACCCATGAACTTTTGATGTAAATATTTGAAAATTTTCAAATACAATTTTCATTTTTTCTGGATCTCTACTTGTTCCCATCTCTTGCATTAATAATGCCTTTTTTAATTCTATAAAAATTTAAATTATTATTATTATTTTTTTTATTGATTTATTTTTATTTATATACCTTTTTCGCCGGAAACTTTGATTGGTTTGCCATTCATAAATGCACCTTGACCTCGTCTTGCTGTAAATAATTGCTCAAGTACTGGATTATAGATAAATGCAATTTCAGTTATCTTTTCAATAAGTAGTGCAACTGATATGCATGTATGTGGTAATGCATGTACAAAATTCATTGTACCATCAATTGGATCAATTACCCATGTTGGTGAATTTGTTAATTGAACTTTTTCACCCGAGCTTGTTGTCTCTTCACCGATAAATCTAATTTAAAAAAATATTATTAAATTTATCTGCATTATTTTAATGATAAATATCAGTTTAAAAAAATTACCGATGATCTGGAAATTTTGCTGTTATTCCATCCATAAATAATTTTTCAACTTGCTGATCAGATTCAGTAACAAGATCAACCTCACAAGATTTAATCATTATATCTTTTGGTCGATTAATTCTGTCTCGAATGATCTATAAAAAATAATTTAAATTATAATCAATTATTAATTAATATTTTGTTTAATTAATAAAAACTATTTAATCATTTTTTTAGATTTATTTTTGGATTTTTAAAATGACCTTCAAAAGGGAATGAGTTAGATTAATCGATAATTGTTTGCGCATGATTTTTACTTGTAAAATAAATAAATAAAAAAATATATATAAAAATAATATGAAACCATTGAAATTGTAGGTTACGTAACAATAATATTTAAATATATATTTTAAATAATTTTTTTTTATATATTATAAATGAAATAAGTATTAATTTTTTTTACTCACATCGCCTGCCTGTTTGACAAGGTCAAAGGCGACGTCGTAGTATTCGTCAAGATTCATATCAATTTTTTTTCGATGTAATTTAATTTTGCAATGATAATTTTTTTCTTGATATGTTACTTGATTTTTTTTTAAATAATATTATATTAATTTTCTTGATGTGTGCTGGCCATCGGTCTTGCTGACGACTGGAGCAGTCAGCTGGTTCGTTTGGTTTTTTAGTACTCGTTTTTTGTACTCAACACTTTTATCTCTTTCTCTCTTTTTATCAATAATACATCTACACTAAACACACGAATACGAATAATGCTCCCTCTCGCGTTTTTAATTCATTCGAAGGTATCTATTTTTTTTTATTTAAAAAATAAAAAATGTCTTTGAAAAACAATAACAATCAAGGTCTCAATTTTATGTAATAATTTCCTGATAATGTTCAAGTTGCTGCTGTTATTATTTCTAGATTGATAAAATACTTGAATTCAAATATCATGATGATAATAAGATTTTTTTTTAATTAACAAATTATTAAAATATATGTTTTTATTAAAAATTAAACATTTCTTGCTTTCCTTTCATTTTAAAAATAGATTAAATAAAAAATTGAAATAATTTTTTAGCTGGATAATGAGGGGGTCATCTATTGATAAAGAAATTAAAAGAAAAAAATTTTTTTTTTACTTTTCAACAGAATTGATTGTTTATTATTGAAATATTTTTCACATTTCATTTACAATTTTATTATTAATATCTCAATAGATTCATTGCTTCGTTTTTAATTTTTTTTTTTTTTTTTGTATATATATTTATAATTTATCACACTTAGACATATTTTTTTTTAAATTTTTTTTAATTTTGTTCCTCTGGGAATGATATGTATGCAACGTCGTAACTCTTGGCTCGAGATTACGACAGGAAGATTTTTATTTATCTTCATTTTTTCATTGTATAATTTGTTATCTTAAGAATATTAATTTTTTTTTAAATATTGATTGCTGATTGACAACAGTCATATATATTTTATTAAAAAAAAAAAAAAAGTGCGTATTCTAATTGTGCAAGTGCATGGAAACATCATCATACTTTCATTTGTTCTAAATTTTTTAAATATTTTCTTTTGATAATATTTTGAAATATAATATATATATATATTTTTTAAATCAACGATATTTAATTTTTTTGAACGTCATTATCAACATTTTATTACTTTTTTTTTTAAAATTAAATTTCTAAAAATTCACTTGGCTTGTGAAATTATTAGCTTTTTTTACTTTCAATTTTTTTTAAATTATGTATTATGCTTTTATTTGAAATAGAGTCATTTCAATAAATTTTTTTATACTTCATAAAGCCATGATTATTATTTTAATATTCAATAAAAACAACAGATAAAAATAAATCTCTTCTACTTCTAATTTTTGTTTTATTTTTTATTTCCGTTTTAAATAGTTTTTTTTTTTTTTAAATTTTAAATGCTCATCGTCGTTCAGGTAGCTTTTGACGATTTTAAAATATATATATTTTTTTTTTATTCAAAGGCTTAGGCTTGTTGAGGTCGAAGCTGGAAAAGTAGATCGACAATAGTCTCATCAGCTAGTGTCGATGTATCGCCAACATTTTTATCACCTAATGCTATTTTTCTAAGTACTCGTCTCATTATTTTACCAGAACGAGTTTTTGGTAAACCTGGAGCATGTTGAATAATATCAGGTTGTGCAAAAGGTCCAATTCTTTCTCTCACTAAAATTAAAAAAACAAATAATCATTAATTTTTCATCAAATAAATTGCCAATTTATCAGTTTAAATATTTTTATAAATTATTACCTAATTTTTTAAGTTCATCTTGCATTTTTTTGTCAAATACATTTCCATCATTTGGTGTTACAAAACAATAAAGACATTGTCCTTTAACTGGATGTGGTTTACTCACAACAGCAGCTTCTGAACAGAATGGATGTTCAGCTAAAACACTTTCAACTTCAGCTGTTGACATTAAATGTCCAGAGACATTTAACATGTCATCAATTCTCCCAGTTACCCAAAGATAACCATCAGCATCTCGTCTAGCACCTTAAAAAAAAAAAACAAACAATTAATCACCCTTCATTTATTTATCAATAACCTTTAAAATAATAAAATCATCTTGAAAATAAATTAATAAATTCTCTGTCAAAAATTAAATTTAATTCAAAAAAATGCCAATTGAAAAAATTCGTGCACGTCAAATATTAGATTCACAAGGTGAACCAACAATTGAAGTTGATTTAATAACAGATATTGGTGTTTTACGTTCATCAGTATCATCAACATATATATCAGATACAAATCAAACTGAAACACAAGAATTACGTGATAATAATGAAAATTATTACAATGGTAAATCAGTATTAAAAGCAATTGATAATATAAATAAAATAATTGGTCCAGAATTAGTTAAAAGTCGTCTTGAAGTATGTCAACAACGTGAAATTGATATGTTAATGTTACGACTTGATAATGATAAAACAAAGCTTGGATCAAATGCAATATTATGTGTATCAATATCATGCTGTAAAGCTGGTGCAATAAAAAAATGTGTACCATTGTATAAATATATTGGACAACTTGCTGATAATAATAATTACATAATACCAGTACCAATATTTAGTATAATAAGCGGTGGTATATTATCAAATAATACATTGTCATTTAAAGATTTTATGATAATGCCAATTGGTGCTAAAACATTTAATGAGGCTATGGAAATGGGTTGTAAAATATATAAAATTGTTGAAAATACAATTGCTGAATTACAAGAAATAAAACCACCATTAGGTATAAGTTGTAATGGTAGTTTTATGCCAGATTTAGAAGATAATAATGAAGCAATTAGTATTATAAATGATGCTATTAAATCATCTGGTTATGATGATAAAATTAAAATATCAATTGACATATCAGCAAGTGATTTTACAAAAGATGGACAATATGATTTATCATTTAAAACAGATGATTCAGATCCAGATGATTATATTGATTCAGAAACATTAATTGAACAGTATAATGAATTGATAAGTGAATTTCCATCAATTGTATCAATTGAGGATCCATTTGACATGGAAGATTGGGACAGTTGGCCAACACTCATTGAACAATCATCAATACAAATTGTTGCTAATGAATTAACATCAATGAATTATGAAAGAATTGAAGAAACTATTGATAGACAAGCAGCTAATTCATTAACTATTAAATTATCACAAATTGGCACAATAACAGAAATAATTGATTGTTATAAATTAGCTAAAAAAAATGGTTTATCAATAATTGTTTGTGCTGGTTATGGTGAAACTGAGGATAATTTTTTATCTGATTTTGTTATTGGTTTATCTGCTGGACAATTTAAAGCTGGATCACCATGTAGAGGTGAAAGAATATTAAAATATAATCATATTATTAGAATTGAAGAAGAACTTGGTAAAAATTGTATTTATGCTGGTGAAATGTATAGAAATCCATCAAAATTATATGATAATATTGATGATGATAATAATGATGATGATAATGACAATAAAACAAAGATTAAAAAGAAAAAAAATAAAAAGAAAAAAAAATAATATTCTTACCATCACCAGTACAATAATAACCATGAAATCTATCAAAATAAGTTGTTTGAAAACGTTCATGATTATTATAAAGTGATCTCATCATACCAGGCCAAGGTTGACGAAAAACTAAATATCCTTCACCTTCACCTTCAATAAGTTTACCATCTTCATCTAATAATTCTGGCAAAACACCAAAGAATGGAAATGTCTGTGTTAAAAAAAAAAAAAAAACAAATAAATATTAATTTGTATTTATTAAAAATTGTTTTTTGTTTTTTAATATTAAATATACATACTGCTGATCCTGGTTTCATTGGTGTTGCACCAGGTAATGGTGTAATAACATGACCACCAGTTTCAGTTTGCCAAAATGTATCAGCAATACTACATTTACCATGACCAACTAAATTATAAAACCATAACCATGCTTCAGGATTTATTGGCTCACCAACAGAACCAAGTACCTTGAGACTACTTAAATCATGTTTTTTAACAAATTCATCACCAAATTTCATTAAACTTCTTATTGCTGTTGGTGCTGTATAAAATTGACTGACTTTGTATTTATCAATGACTGACCAGTATCTATCATTATCAGGATAAAATGGTGTTCCTTCAAACTATTAAAAGTAAATAGTTTATTGTTATTGAATTTATTAATTTTAATTATTAAATTAAATACTTACAAGTACAGATGTACCAGAATTAGCTAATGGACCATAAACAACATATGTATGTCCAGTTATCCATCCAATATCAGCAGTACACCAATAAACATCATTTTGTTTATAATCAAAGACATATTTAAATGTTGTTGCAGCATAAATTAAATAACCAGCTGTTGTATGAAGTACACCTTTTGGTTTACCAGTTGATCCACTTGAAAATTAAATAAATAATTAATTAATATATAATTCTATTTATAATAATTCATAATAAATACCTTGTGTATAATATAAATAATGGATCTTCAGCATTAACCCATACTGGATAACAACTTGTATCAGCATCTTCCATTTCTTCATGCCACCAATAATCACGTTCATCATTCCATGATATATTTAATTCACAATTTTTACCATTACTTGTACCATTAATACCATTTTGATTTTTATCTGTTGTTGATTTACCTTGTGGATTAGCAAGTCTTCGTAAATGTGATACAACAATACAAGTATCAATTTCATGATTATGTAATTTAGTTTTATCCATAGCATCATCACATATTTTTTTTAAATTAAGTTGTTTTTCACCACGCCATACACCATCAGCTGTTATTAATATTTTAGCTTTTGAATCTAGCATTCTTTCAGCTAATGAATCAGATGAATAACCAGCAAATACAACTGAATGTACAGCACCAATTCTTGTACATGCAAGCATTGCAACTGGAAGTTCTAATATCATTGGCATATAAATTGCAACACGATCACCTTTTTGAATTCCTTTTGATTTTAATACATTTGCAAATCTACATGTTTCTTCTAATAATTTACGATAAGTTAATCGAGAATAATCCTCAGGATCATTTCCTTCCCTGTTAACAAAATTTTAATATTATAATTTAAATATCAATCATCATTAATTGTTGTTTATTAGTAAAAAATTTATCAACTATGATTATTTGTTTTTTTTTATTAAAAAAAATGATTTTTTCTTTTTTAAATTCTTTGGAATGCATTTAGCAATATTTGAATAGTAACAGTTAACACATGCTATACAAATATACAATATTATGTACGTCACGTTTTCGTCATGATAATTATTATTCTTCATTTATTTGTAGGTGTGTGTATGTTGGTATATTCGTGTCAAAAGTCAAGTTCCCTGGGCCATTCATATTTACCAGACATGCTCATTCTGTTCCATCGATACTTTTGAATTTTTATATATCCATCACATTTTCATAATGATTGTTATTCGAGATTATCCATGCACGATAATATACATTTTTTTTTGCATGCTATTTTTTTTTTTTTACTTTATTTTAATTGTCTTTTTTAACATAATTTTTTTAAAAAATTTCTATCAAATTATTGTTTAATTATTTATTGAAATAAAAATTAATTTTTATTTATTTACTATCTATGTTTATTATGGTAATTATGTTTTCATTATGTAAATTTTTTTTTTTTTTATATTATTTTTATTACGATAAATGTTTTTTTTTTTTTTATTTAAATTTTTTATTGCAATATTCTGAATCAGCGATTAACTGGGATATCGTTATTGATTTAATTTATTTATTTTTTATCAGTTGGGATTTATTGCAATACAGCTGATAAGTACTGATTTAATCACGTGATTTTTTAAAGAAAAAATTATATTTGAACTTAATCATCCGATGGGAGAAAAAAAAAAAAAAGTAAATAAATAAAAAAATAACCGGAAGAACGTCTGGCTTGTCATGATAATATATTTTTTATTTATTTAAAATTTGGCTAAATTTTAATTTGTGTAGACTTGTATGTTGAGTTGGGTTTTTTTAAATTTTTTTACTACTAATAGGTGTATTTTACTAGTTCATTAGAAATCATTATCATTGCTAACAATAGAATTTATTAGTTTTTTTTTTGAAAAATTCATAACTTTTGTCTGTCAAGTTTCAAGAGGATATGGCCGTTTTATATTTCGGTGTCAAAGTACAATAGGGAAAAAAGAAAAAGGAAAAAGAGAGATTAGAATTAGATATATATTTTTTTTTTTTTCAAATATTAGAAAGAGAGTCCAGCTGTTGGTGTAGATCATGTCATGGAAAAATGACCAATCCCGTAACCACGCGTTAATTTTAAACGAATCAGAAAACTCTATTTTACTCAAACTATAATTATTATTATATTTTCACTGTTGTTTAGATTTATCAAAAAATAGATAAATAGAAAAAAAAAAATATTTTTAACTTACATTGTTATTTCTAAAAATACAACAAGTTTTTTATTATATATTTTTTTTTTTTTTTATCATCAACTTTGTGATAATATCTTGTCGATAGTTGAAATAGGGAAAAAAAAAAATAAATAAAAATTAAAAAATCATTATGAAGGATAAATATTTCATCAATATTCAATTGTATTGTTGAATGAAAATTTATAATAATTAACTCACCAATAAAATGCAATTTTATCACCGTTACCACATTTGACATTTTTATCCAACAAATTAAAACTTATATTTGTTGATGCACCTTCCATCCATTTGACAAAAATATCACCCTTTGTAATATCAAAATTATAAGAAAAAAATTTATCATTGCTTGATGGTGTTTCCCAATAAAATTGTTTTGCAATTTCACCCCAAAAAATTTCAGGATTTTTTATTGATCTAAAAATAAAAAAATAGAAATTAATTTTTATTAAAAAATAACAATTATTTTATCTACTTTGTTTATTCAAAAAAAAATTAAAAACATATTTTGAAAATAAGCTTATATATAAATAAAAAAATTAATTAATTAACATAATTAAAAAATAAAAAAATAAAAATATTCTCACTAGATTTCTTTAGAAGAAAATAATATAAAAAAAAAAAAAAAAAAAAAAAGATCGATATATTCTATTTTTGCGATGCTCGAATGGAACACTCAGTTAAAGTTCACATTGTACATTTTAATATTTCGTGCATAAAACGTGATTATAAATAATCTTTTTTTTTCCTTAAAAAGTAATTTGATATTTCACTGATAATAATAAAAAAAAAAAATATATTAATAAATGATAATCTTGAATTTTTAAACACTTAAAATGAAAAAAAAATTAAGATCAGCTGATTCACATGACAGTCTCAAAGATCAAACGTCAAAAAAAAAAAAAATAAATAAATAAATTTACATTTAAAAATTTACTTACTCTTCGTGCATTTTTTTATATTCATCAAAACTTTTACAATGAGCTGATTTTGCCAATTCAGCATTAGGATGATATATCCTGTCCGCCATATTGCAACCCTTAAATTTTTAACTTAAATAATTTAAATTAAAATAAAACCAATGTCTCTGCTCCTAAAAAATCACCAAAAAAAAAACAAAAATTATATTAATTAAATTATAAATTTAAAGAAATAATAATATTAAAAATTTTCAAGGTTTTTTTTTTTTAAATAAATAAATTTATAAATATTTGGGGCATGTATTAAAAGGACCTTGGTAAAATAAACAAATAGCTGATTACAATGTATATGTTGATGTTGATATGACTGTTCAGGTTATCAGGAAAAAAAAAATATATATTATTTTATTATTTACGAAAAATTGAGTAATGACTAATATTTATTGTATATTCAAAAGTGTTGTAAATAAATGAAAATTAATAATTAAATAAATTTGTGGGGTTTTTTGTTTTAGTATTCAAGGGTATTTATGATTATTTTTTACCTCAAAATTAATTTAACTATGGTTGATGAACGGCAAAACACGACTGACACGACAGAGAAAAGGAAAAATTTTAACCAACAGAGTCTTCAACGTTGTTGAGCCCAGAATCAAGTTTTAGGATAAAAGTGGGGGGGTTTATACGCCTTGTCGCGATCGATACACGTGGTTTTAAATTCATATATCCCCTCTTAAAATACATATATATATATCCCTTCCATTTAAATAATAATAATTAAAAAATAAATAATAAATCTTTAAAAATACATGACCATTCTCAATATCAAAATTTTTGTCTATTTTAAATACCCACAATACAATTTTATTTCTTCTAAATGAAAATTAATTAATTTATTATAAATAAATTATAAATATTATTTAAAAAATTATTATCATTATATACAGTGAAAAAAAAATTATTTAGTCTATCAATAAAATCATAAACAAATAATAGGAAAAATTTATAAAATAAAAAAAAAACATGAAAAACATAAATATCATTATTCAAGGTCTCAGATGATTAATAATTTAGTCTACTAAATGAATTAATTCATTTAAAATTCAATTGTTTAATTAAGAAAATAATAATAATAATGATTATTTATTCAAAAAATTATGTACACTGAATAATTCATTTTTTGTTATTTTTAAATTTTGCTTTTCACTGTATTTTTTTTTTTTTTTTTTAATAAAAAGAAAAACTTTGATATTGTTTATTATTATTTAATATAAAAATATATTTAAATGGCAATTGATTGTTGCTATTAATGTGTATAATGATATATTGAAGGTAAATTTAACCTTGGATAATATGTCTACACATTTTTTAAGATAAAAAAAAAAGTCAAACAATGAGAAAGGGAATTAATGTATTCTAAATTGTATTGGTAATAAATATAAATAAATATTTTTTTGTATTTTATATATTGATCTTTGAAGGTTTGGCAAAATGGGAACAGGTGTATATAGTAAATCATGTGAGAGGGTGGATTTGAAATCTCAAGGAGTGAAAGGATTTGACCTTTAATTAGAAAAAAATAAAAAATCTAAGTACTACTTGATTGTATCAAGGATTATAAAATATTTACATGACAAAAGAAAAATAAATAAGTCATTGATACAATCATGAAAATGAAAAAGTATTTAGGATTGTGATAATTTTAAAAAAATAATATTTTTGGCTATTATAATATTATTTTTATTATTATTTTTTGCTAATCTATGATGACTTTTGATAAAAAATAGTCTGGCTTTTGACGTCATTTGCCTATTTGTTAGTTATGAATTAATAAAATTGTAAACATTTTGCTTTAGTAATGTTCCAATTGGTTAATTTAATAACATGCTGATTTTAATCAGTGTGTGAACATGTGAAATTTTATTTTTCCTGCGTGCTCTTGTAATTAATGCATGCTAAGCTATTTATTTTTTATCAATGAGTTTTTTTATTTTAATAAATTAATTATAAAGATGGTAATACTTTTTAACTTGTATTGATATTGTTGGAAATTTTCGTTGGTCAATTATCAGTGATAAAAAAAAAATATTGCTAATTTCAATCTCTACTTTGTTGGCTGTTGTTAATGAATCTTTTTTTTTTTTCACTAAATAGTTATAAATAATTTAAAAAAAAAAAACAAGTTGAACTAGATTTAAAAATATTTTAAATCAATTAAAAAATTTTTACGTAATTAAAATACATTTCATATTTATAATTTTATTTTGATTTAAATTTTTAACTTTTTAAAATAATTTAATGATGATAAATTAAAAATTTTAATTCAAAAATTAATTTCAATTATATTAATTTATTTATTCAAAGCCCACATAAAAAGTTGTAAATATATTCATTGAAAATTATCATTTTACTTATCGAGTTTCTCATTAAAGTGATTTTTTTTTTTTTTCATTTGATTTTACATATGTACTTGACATGATTTTTCAAGAATTATTTAGGTATACGCACTAATAAATTATTTCAACAGTTAATTTAACTTGTATCGCGTACCATGATATTATTCACAAAGAAAAATCAATGACAATTAATATCCCCATGTGTATTTATAACCACATTTATACAATCATTTATTTTTCATAATATTTTCTTATCAAAAAATAAAAAAAAATTAATAAATAAATAAAATAACAAATTTTTAGATTATATCACAATTGTCTTGTATCATCTCTCAACTCCATCTCACGTTTTTCGATATTTTTAATTGATAAAATAAATACTCAATTTATCAGGATCAATATCAATATTGTCATCAGAAAATATTATTATTTTTTCTTATCAATATTTGTCATTCAAATGTACCTGAGATTTATATTATAAAAAAAATATAATAATACGCAATTAATCATTTTTTTTTTTCGCCTCTTTTTCGATTTATTTTAATTATTTCGATATATATATCAAAGCATATTTCGTTATATAGTTAAAAAAAAATATAAAGATGATAGTTTTATCAAATAATTAAAGCTAAAATTATCATTGTTTAAATAACTATGATAAAACTTTTTTGGTCATTTAATCAGCAATCGTTTTGACTTTTTTTTTTTTTAAATTAATGATAGAAATTCGCTTCTATAGAAATTATTAAACCAACATGGACTTGATGACTTTAATCTTAAGATACAGAATTAAGATAGGAATTGTAAAAATAAAAAAAGCGGTAGGGATATATAATGTGACAATGGTTGAGTGTTATTATAAATACTCGTTGTTTTATAAATTCATGACACAAGCTTGTCAATAGTTCAAGTAAGTATACAATATAATTAATTTACACATGAAAATTAAATAACAATAATTTATTAAATTTAAAAAAAATTTATTTAAGCTTATTTATTAAATAATAATAATAATATTTTGTATTTTAAAAATTATAAATAGTAAAATGATTAAATTTGGAGTATTGGCATTGCTTATTGCATTGGCATCAGGCCACAAAGAGAATTACAGAAATTACAAGGTCTTTAGAATATCACCAACAACATTTGAGCAAAATGCTTTGTTGCATAAATTATCAGAGTTATCTGATGGCGTAAGTAACCACAATGTTATTATCTAATTAAATTTTATGGCTAATAATTATTCAACTGTAAAAAAAAATCTAATTATTTTTTAGTATTCATTTTGGAATGGTCCAACAATTGTCAATACAACATCTGATTTAATGGTATCACCTGAAAAAATAAATGAATTTGAAAATTTAATGAAAATAAGTCAAACAAATTATTCAGTACATATTGATGATGTTGAAGAATTAATTGAAAATGAAAATCCATCAGTTAAATCAAAAAGTAAATTAACAAGTGATGGTTTTGATTGGAAAAGTTATCATACATTGGAAGAAATATATGCATGGTTATATTTATTAGCTGATAAATATCCAAATAATGTACAAGTTATTGTTGCTGGTAAAACATATGAGGGACGTAATATAACTGGTATTAAAATATCATTTAAAAATGGTAATCCAGGTATTTTTATTGAATCAAATATACATGCACGTGAATGGATAACATCAGCAACATCAACATATTTAATAAATGAATTATTAACAAGTCAAAATTCTGATATACGTGAACTTGCTGAAAAAAATGATTGGTATATTTTTCCAGTATTTAATCCAGATGGTTTTGTTTATACTCATACCAAGGTAAATTTACTTTTCAATTTTATTTTTATTTTTTATTTTAGTCATCATTAATATGCATAACAGTATTTCTTTTTTTGGTTAAATCAGTTTTTATTTATTTATTTTTTTTTAATCTAAATGTGTCACTAACTTCCGTGCATAAACTTGTTATTTAAAAGTTGATTGTATTTATGTGTATAATTGCAAAAGATAATTATATCTTTGTTTTATTCATTTTTCTTAGCAACGTTTGTGGCGTAAAACAAGAAAACCATATGGTCTTTTTTGTCGTGGTTCTGATCCAAATCGTAACTGGGGCTACAAGTGGATGGGTAATTTATTTTTTAAATTTATTTAATAATTATTTGATGTATTTTTTTTATATTTATTATTATTATATTACAGAGGGAGGTGCTAGTAGTATGCCATGTTCTGAAACATATGCTGGAACTGGTCCATTTTCAGATATCGAAACTTTGTCAATGTCAAAATATATCAAATCAATATCTGATAAATTTTATGCATATGTTTCATTTCACAGTTATTCACAACTTTTGTTATTTCCTTATGGACATACTGAAGATCATCTTGACAATTACGATCAATTGGTAAATAAATAAATATAAAATACATACAACTAGATGAATATTAATTAACGAAATTTTATTTTTCACTCAATTTTAGTTGGCTATTGGCAAAAAAACAATTAGTGCTCTTTCAACAAGATATGGTACTTCATACGTCACTGGAAATATTGCTGAAACAATTTGTAAATTGATGAAATTTAATATAAATTTTTTTTATTTAATTATTTTTTAATTTAAATTATGGTTTTTTTTTTTCTGAATAGATGTAGCAAGTGGAGGCTCTATGGACTGGGTTAAAGCAGAATTTAAAACACCAATTACTTATACATATGAACTTCGTGATAAAGGGAGATATGGATTTATTTTACCTGCAAATCAAATTATTCCCACTGGAGAAGAAACAGTAGACAGCCTTGTTGCTATGTTCAAAGAGGCAAAAGCATATGGAATCCCTGAACGACAATAATTCTTTTTTTTTTTATTATTATTAATTAAATTTTTAATTAAATATATATCCATTGTAATTATTTTTTGTTTTTATAATAAAAAGAATAAATTATTGCACTGATATTTTTTTAGTTGTTTTATTTTAACCAATAATTAAATATTTTTTTTCTTCTAAATCTATTTATTTATAATAATTATTTTTTTAAATGTTTTAAATTTTATTTTATCAAATAATATAATTTTTTTTTTATTTAAATATTTATCAACAATAATAATTAATTTTCTTGTGCAAGTACACGTGCAAGATTTCTTAAATTTTTTTTAGCAATTTTTCCGGATGGTGTGTAAAGCATTTTATCCAGTATTTTAACACCACCACTAAGACGCATATTAAGTGGTAATTTATCATCAACCAATTTAATAATTTCAGCTTCAGTGACCTTTAAAATTTTAATTAAATAAAAATATATTTTTTTAATAGTATATATTTTATATTAACAAACTTACTTTTGTACCAGGAAGCATTGTAATAAATGCCATTGGTTGTTCTCTATCAATACCATATGGTTTTGAGACAACAGCAACTTCAGCAACATTTGGATGTTTAAGAATACACTGTTCAATTGGTCCAGGTGCAATATCATCTAATCTGCATTTAATTAAATCTTTTATTCTATCAATAATAAACAAATCACCATCTTCATCAAAGTATCCCAAATCATCAGTATGATACCATCCTAAAATTCAATGATAAATTCATTATAAATCTGATTAGAGTCAGTTTTTTTTTCTGATAAATTATTTACCATCAGCATCAATGACTTCATCTGTTGCTTTTGGATTTTTATAATAACCAAGCATCATTTTTGATGTCTTAATACAAATTTCACCCTCTTCATTTATTCCCAATGTATCACCATTTTCTGGATTTATTACTTTCATTTGTATGTTTGGTAAAACTTTACCACATGAACATGGTTTTGATGATACTGGTGTTACAGTTACCATTGAACCAGCCTCTGTGCAGCCTTAAAAAAAAGAAACAAAATTTATTTATTTATTTATTTAATTTTTAAATTAAATAATTTTTCTTTCAATTAATACATACCATAACAATGTATCACCAATGCATTTGGACATATCTCAACTAAAAATTCTTCAATTTCACGTTTAGCAATAGCACCAGCTAAATAAATACGTTTTATCGATGAAAAATCAAAGTCTAAAACTTGTTTTGTTTTGTATAATCGATTAGCAACACCAGTTCCAATCATTGCCCAATTAATCTTTTAAAATATATATTGAAAAATTAGATTAAATCAAGGTAAAAAAAATGATAATAATTAACTAATATTAAAATTGATAAATAAAATACCTGATATTTTTCAATTAATTGACAAATTGTTAATTCACTTGGATTTGGATAAACAACATATTTTGAGCCAATTGAAATTGATGTTAATAAACATGTTATTGCTGATACCCAGCATAAACTTGAAAACCAAATTCCAGTTGAACAATCAGATATTTGATCATCATTTTTATTTATATTTTGATCAAGTGTATCACAACTTAGTAGTACACTTTTAGGTCTTCCAGTTGAACCTAAAATTCATCAAATTAATTAATTAATTGTCTATGATAATTAATTAGTTTAAAAGTAAATACCTGATGTATAAATTAGAAGAGCTGGATGAGTTGATTTATCAATGCTTGTACATTTAAAATGATCAATTTCATCATTATTATTTTGAGTATTTAATATATCTGTTAATGATTCAACACCATCAACATTTCCTAATGCAATTATTTTTATATTTCTATTTAATTTATTAATAACATTTTGAACTATTGATGATGATTGTTCATTGATAAATATTAATTTTGGTTCTGTTAATTCAATGAAATACTTTATAACATCTGAAAGCGTGGATTTTTTTTTTTAATAATTGTTTTGTTGTCAATGAATTTATTATGGCCGTAATGATTACCTTCGTCTAAGCATGTTTCCCACCATGGATTTGATACAGCACCAATGAATAAAGAGGCAATCAATGGTATTGCTGTGTCTAATTGATTATGTGTACATATACCAATTACATCGCCTGGTTGAACACCTTGTTTTCTCATCCACAATGCACATTTGATACTTCTATCTGTTAAATTTGCATATGAATCTTCATATCCTGTTATTCCATCAATCTATTTATTAAAAAAAATAAATCAAAATTTAATATACTTAATTAACAAATAAATAATTTATATCTTTATTTAAATTTATAAAATCTTACTTGTGCAATATTTTTTGAATAATGTTTCATTTGTTTAAATAATGATTCATTAACTTTATAATTATTTTTTGGAATTTCAATTTTAACGCCTTTCCAAATACCATTTTCATACTGTACCCCTGATTTATTCTGAAATAAATAAAATATATTTTACTTTAAATAATAAAATATTCAATAATTTATATTTGATAATTTAAATTTATAAAAACTTACTACAACTACTGATGACTCTTTTTTTACTACCATTTTTTTTTTAAATAAAAAAAAAAAATTATTTCAACTACTCAACTGATATTACTAAACTGAATGTGAATTATTTCGTTATAAAATTTTGTCATATATTCTGATAAATCCCACCATATTTATTATTAAAAAAAAAAATCAACAAAGCACTTGTAATTGTGATTTTATATCATGTGATAACTTACTAATCTTCAATAATCTTGCTCGTGGAAATATTTGATTTATCTAATTTATAAATATATATATATTTTTTTTTTAAATTCGAATTCTATAAAAAATTATTTCTTCTTGGAATGATAGACAAGTCAACAACATTGCAATTATTATTTTTCTTTTTTTATACATTAGATAAGATGTTATCTTTTGTCAGTCTATGATTCATTAATTTTTTTTCTAAGAATATTTTATTGTTGTTATCCTGCCTTGTTTCTTTGATAGAAAATAAATTTTTTTTTAATGCGTAATTTAGTGTCACGAGCATTTATAATGTTAATCGATATTTTGTTTATTATCACACAGATATTATCACATATTTAATTATTTTGCTATCAATTCGAAGGTTGAGATTATTGATGAAATAATAAATCATCAAAACGTGTCTTTCGAGTCATTTTTTTTTGAGGAAAGTTAAATTTATTAATTACTTAAAAATATACTTACTGACATTATCGCACTGATTTCTATCAAAGATAATTTATTTATGACTACTTTTTTTTTTTATGTACTATCATTGCTTACATCATTTTTTACTTTATTCGTTTTGGCCTTGTTCATTTTTCAATATCATATTTTATGCGAAATATTAATTTACTGTCATTAATTTTTTTAACTACATAGTCAATACATCTATATTTATGATATGACTTAGTAATCATTCTCTGATAAATATATATTTATTTTTTTAAAAGAAAAAAAAAAGATAAATATCCAAAATAATAGCTCGAATATTTTAATTACATTTTAAGATACACAGGGTTATTATTTACTTGAAAAATTTGAATAGCTTATTTTTATTTGTTTAAAATTTTTCATATATACATGCTTACTTTTAATAAATTTCTCTAACATCGTTGTAAAGTTGCTCACTTGTAAATAAGTACAAGAGAAAGTTGATATTATATACTCGTATATTATACATTTTATTTTATTTCTCACGTGAAATACATTTGAATAATAAAAAAAAATAAATGATATTTACAAAATTTAATACGATGTTCATATAATAATTGTTATTCTTTTTTTTTGTTTCAGTTGAGTCAAGTTGATGGAATCATTACTTATTTTAACTAACAATAAAGGTATTTACTGCAAAAATTTATTGATATATATTTTTATTAATTAATGAATAATCAATTATGATTTTTTTTTTTATTTTAGAATTTTTAATTGATAACTTTTCATGAAAACATTTGTTAAAAAAAAAATTACTTACGTTGATGATATCAAGTGCGTCCATGTTGCCTTTCAAAAATTGACTGTTTTCATCAATGGAATCTTGAATTTGGTGTCCCTTTAAATTCTTTTCAAATTTCCATTCACTTTTTTGAACTTGACCTTGTTTTTTTTTTTCGTTCTAATGCGTACTACTTAACAATATATCACATATATTAAATCATCAATCTTCTAATATATAATATTATTAGATTAACATAATAATAATTAAGAATACAAATCCTTGAAGGTAAAAAAATTAGACAAATGATACTTAAACTTATGATTATTTCCTAAATAGAATTTTTTTTTAATATAAAAATTTTATAAACTCATTTGATGGCATTGAAAAAAATTTTTTTTTAATACGTAGCCACATGTCTCCATGTAATTTGCCTTCTACATCTTGCTCAGTTATCTAAAAAAAAAAAAAAATAAAAAAACAAAATTAACTTTTTTTTTTATTGTTATTAAAAAATAAATGAATTTTATAATTAAAAAATTGTTTATTTATTTTTTTAAAATAACATTGTGTATTAATTTTTTTTTATACAAAAATATATTTAATTTTATAATTTATATTTTCAATTAAATTAAATTTTATCGTGGTAAAATTATAGGTCATCGTTGATAATGAATTTTAAAGAAAAGTCGATAATTTTATAATCATTATATTTTATAAATTTTTATTTCTTTTTGTTAATTTTTTAATTTTAAATAATCTAAGTATTGCTTGGAAATATTTTGTCAAAGATTGAGTCGGTCTTAGAAGGCAAATTAATGCTGATGTACAAGTCAGTATAAAAGCAAGCAATGCAATTTGTCTTCCAGCCGCAACTTTGACCCATTTTTTATCATAACCCAAGCATTGAGCAGATATTGCAAAAACAAAAGCAAAAATACCAACATACGTGTGAATAAATTTAAAAACAACTGGACGAATAATTTTTTTTAATTTAACAGTATAAAAAAGTGTTGTGCCTGATAAACATAAAAATATCATTGATGCAATTGATAAAAGACCGAGAATAGCGTGTAGTGATATCGTGTCATCTTTTTTGTCCTTGATCATTATTATGGCACCTGTTATGTTCATGATTGTGCCAGTTAGTTGAAGCATCCAGTGGAGATGAGATCGTGTTCTATAGTTGGGAATACTTTGAGACCAAACATTGTCCGGAGTTAAAACCATCAAAGCTTCAGACATCAATAAAACAGTCTGAAATATATAAATAATTTAAATAATTTTTATTCGAATGTTTCCTGATATTTTATCATCAACAATTATTTACAAATAGAAAAATTATAGATGTCAAAGAGTTTGTTACTCGTAAATTTTTATATCAACTTACTCCAATTGTAGATAATCTTGCATGACAACTTGTTGCTTCAAGGTCAAAACCAGCAATATATAAAATAAAACCAGTGATTAAAAGTGAGACACAATGACTGTATATATTTAAAAACGACATGATTACTATTCAAAAAAAATTTAATTTATGTTTCATCATGCTTAAGATGAGACTGAAGTCTTTATATTTTTTTTTTAAATTTATCTTTGCTTAACGACGACACAATAATTATCAAACATTAATAAATGTTAGGAAGATAGCCGGTCATTATCGTCACTGAGCAATTGTGTCAAACATTTTTTATTTATATTTTTTTATCGCTTTTAACACTACGTTTATTTTTAATAAAATATATTATCTGATTATAATTCAGTTATCATTAAAGAAAAAAAAAAGAAACAAATTTTTGTTATTTTATTTGAGAAAAATATTTATTCTTTATATTATTAATAAAAGTAAAAAAAAAAATTATTTATTAGCAATTAAATATAGTTCCGCTTTGATCATTTTTCCCCCAGGTGTGTACGGAATTTTATCTAAAAAATATACTCCACCACGAAGCCACATTTCTTCTGGTAATTCTTCTTCTACTAGCTCTATTATTTCTTGCTCGGTTATCTGGAATAAAATGAGAATTTTATTTTTTTATTTATTAAATGCTTTTTATTTATTTCTACTTACATCAGTACCAGGACACTTGGCAACAAAAGCAGTCACATGCCCAATGTCTTCATCATGATTCTTTTGTACAACACCAACATCAGCCACTGAATCGTGAGATCGAATAACACCTTCAATAATTGTTGCTGGTACATTATAATTTTTGTAATTTATAAGTAATGACAGTCTGTCAATAATCCAGATATATCCATCTTCATCATAATAACCAAGGTCTCCAGTGTGATACCATCCTGTAAAAAAATTGATTCTATAAAATTAACGAATGAAATTTGATGATTTATTTGCTAAACTGACCTTCTGAGTCGATAGCCTTTTCTGTTTTCTCTTGATTTTTCCAGTACTGGACCATCATATTCATTCCAATCACACACACTTCACCTTTTTTATTTGGACCAAGAATTTCTTTTGTTTTTAAATCAATAACTTTTAACATTGTTCCTTGAATAACTTTACCGGATGACCCTAGTTTATTAGGATTAATTTCTCCTCCAGTAACTGGAAAACATTCTGTAGATGCATAAACTGAATGTATTGATGCATTTGGAAATAATTTAATCATATAATTTTGTGCATGATTTGACATATAAGAACCACCAAAAAATATTTCTCTAACTGATGATAAATCATAGTTATGTATATTCCTATTTTTGTATAATATTCTATTTGCAAAACCAGCTCCCATTATGATTTTGGTTACTTTATATTTTTCCGCAATTTTTAATGATTCATCTGTATCAGTCGTGTTGTGAATAATTGCTGTTGATTTGGAAAATACTGAATTAATTGTCGACACAAAACCAGTTATCCAACATACAGATGTAAACCACATATTAACTTTTTTTTGTCCATCATCTGTATTGATCATTCTCAGGGATCCGTATGTATGCAATACACCTTTCGGTTCACCACTTGTCCCAGACGAGTAGACAATTGCAAGTGGCATTTCAGGATTTTCAATTTTTAAAGTTTTAAAATCATTAACGTCTTTGGAAGTTGCATCTTTTAAAATATTATCAAATGATTCGATACCTTCCATTTTTCCAAAAATAATAAGCTTTATTTTATCAGTAATATTTGGAATTGATTTTAAAATAATCTTGGCTGATTTTTCATCAATAAAAACAACTTTTGGTTCAGTCAGTTTAACAAAAAACTTGACAAGATCTGGTGATTTTATTTTAATTATTATTTGTGTTCAGGTAAATCTTAATGGCTTCTTATAAAATTAAATAATTACTCACCTTCGTTTAAAATTTGATTACACCATGCGTTAATTATTGTTCCTATGTAAAATGATGCAAATAAAGGAATACAAGAATCTAAATGATTATTTGAACAATAACCGATAGTGTCACCTGGTTGTATGCCTTGTTTTTTCAACCAAATTGCACATCTAATACTTTTATCAGCTATTGAACCAAATGTTTCTGTCTCTCCGGTGACTGCATCAATCTTAAAGCGGAACAACGAATCTATACTAATTTTTTAAAACTAATTTATACTAAAATTTTAAAGAGAAAAATCATATTACGCGTGCCACAAAATCTGGTGAATTTTTTAGGATCGGAAGTAATTTTTCGCTCCATCTAAAATAATCTTTTGGTAGTAATTTCCGTTGTTCATCTTTGCAAGGACGTAAATTCTATTTAGATAATTTATATAAATTTTTAGTAACTGATACTAGTAATTTATGTACTTGAAGTCGTTTTTATACTCACTTTGTCTGGTGTAATAATGTTTTCCATTTTTTTATCAATCAAAAAGTATTATTATTTTAAAAAATAATTAAAAATACAGGTGTATTTGCTAAAAGAATTAGATGAATAATACTTTATTAAGAAATGTTAACGTACTTATACCCAGCGTTCACTTGGCTCTAATGCAAAAATACCTGTCAGATAAAATAAATTAATGTTTTGTCAAGATTAAATAAGTCAATATTTTTTTTTATTAAAATAATTATCAATAACAATTCGTTGGTAATTATTCGACGTATATTATTGTTCGTATCAATGTCTGATAAAATTAACGATAATTTGATAAGAAATGTTTTTATTTATTTTTTAAATAAAAGGACAATTAAACAACTGATGATAATTATAATTATTTGTTCACAAGTAAACTTAGTTCTTTTTTGGAAACTTTGCCACAAGATGTATACGGCATTTTATCTAAAAAATAAACTCCACCTCGAAGCCACATTTTTTCTGGTAATTCCTTTTCTACTAGTTTTATTATTTCTTGCTCGGTTATCTGGAATAAAATGGAAATTTTATTTTTTTATTTAATGCTGTTAATATTTTTACTTACATCAGTACCAGGACACTTGGCAACAAAAGCAGTTACATGCCCAATGTCTTCATCATGATTCTTTTGTACAACACCAACATCAGCCACTGAACCATGAGATCGAATAACATCTTCAATAATTGTTGCTGGTATATTATGATTTTTGTAGTTGATCATTAATGACAGTCTATCAATAACCCATATATATCCATCTTCATCATAATAACCAAGATCTCCAGTGTGATACCAACCTGTACAAAATTTAATTTGTAATATTTAAATTTAATCTGTCTTTACAAATATTATTTTATCAATATTTGTTTAAGTAATTCACCTTCTGGATCTATAGCTTTTTTTGTAGCATCAGGATTTTTCCAGTAACCAGCCATGATAGTAGAGCCTTTAACACAGAGTTCACCTTCCTCATGTGCTCCAAGAACTCTCATTGTTTTCGGATCAATTACTTTTAACATGACGCCTGAAGATACTTTTCCAACTGCTGTTGATTTTTCAGGATGAATTATTCCTCGACTAATCAAACCAAACTCTGTACATGCATAAGCTGATACCAAAGAAGCATTTGGAAATAATTTTGTTAAAAAATTTTCTACTATTTTTGTTATAACAACACCTCCAAATATTCCCTGAACAACCGATGATAAATTATAATTTGACATATTTAACTTTGATTTGCACAATCTATTTGCTAGACCGGTACCCATTACGAACATTGTTATTTTAAATTTATCAAATAGTTTTAATGATTCAACCACATCTGAACAGTTGTGGATAATTGCAGTTGATTTGAATAATACTCCCTTGATTGTGCTCAGAAAAGCAGATATCCAAGTTAATGTTGAAAACCATGTATGAACATGTTTATGTTGATCATGAAAATTGGAATTATTGTTACTAAATATCGTTCCTAATGATCCATGTGTATGTAGCACACCTTTTACTTGACCAGTTGTACCTTTTGAAAAACATGACAGCTCTTAGCAATAATTTCATTAAAAATATTTATTATATTTACCTGATGTATACAAAATTGTTAGAGGCACATCAGGACTTTCAATTTTCATAGGTTTAAATTCATCAACTTCTTTTAAGTCCACATCTTTTAAAATATCTTCAAAAGACTCAATACCATCAATTTTTCCATAAACAACGAATTTTAATTTATCAGTGATATTTGGAATTGATTTTAGAATAATCTTTGCTGATTTTTCATCGACAAAAACTACTTTAGGTTTTGTTAATTCAACGAAATACTCGACTACATCTGAATTATTAAAAATGATAAAATTTTTTATTTTTATTTTTATATTTAAACATTGAAAAAAACAAATAGTCACCTTTACTTAAATCATCATCACTCCATGGATTAAAAATTGCTCCGACATATATAGATGCAAATAAAGGGATACAAGAGTCTAAATTATTATCTGAACAATATCCAACAATATCACCTTGATTGACGCCTTGTTTTTTCAACCAAATTGCACACCTTATACTTTTATCGGCCATTGACCCAAATGTTTCTTTTGTGCCTGTTACTGCATCAATCTTAAAATAATTTTCAAAGATATTTGTTAATTTTTCATTATGATTTCCACTTGAAATTTAAATAATCGTTACTTGTCCAACAAAGTCTGGTGAGTTTTTTAGATTCGGAAGTATTTTTTCGCTCCATCTAAAATAATCTTTTGGTAGTGAATTCCGTTGTTCATCGTTGCAAGGACGTAAATTCTATTTGGATAATTTATATAAATTTTCAGTAACTGATGCTAGTAATTTATATACTTGAGTGTTTTTTATACTCACTTTGTCTGGTGTAATAATGTTTTCCATTTTCTTATCAATTAAACAATATTATTAGAAATACAGGTGTACTTGCTAAAAGATTCGAATGAATAATACTTTATTAACAAATGTTAGAGTACTTATACCCAACGTTCACTTGGCTCTAATACAAATAATACCTGTCAGATAAAATAAATAAATGTTTTGTCAAGATTAAATAAGTCAATATTTTCTTTTATTTAAATAATAATCAATGATAATTCGTTGGTAATTATTTGACGTATATTATTGTTTATATCAATGTCTGATAAAATTAACGATAATTTAATAAGAAATGTCTTTATTTTTTTTTGTTTTTTAAAAGGATAATTAAAAAATAAAAGATGATAATTATAATTATTTTTTCACAAGTAAACACAATTCTTTTTTGGAAACTTTGCCACAAGATGTATACGGCATTTCATCTAGAAAATAAACTCCACCTCGAAGCCACATTTTTTCTGGTAATTCCTTTTCTACTAGTTTTATTATTTCTTGCTCGGTTATCTGGAATAAATGGGAATTTTATTTTTTTATTTATTAAATGCTGTTAATACTTGTACTTACATCAGTACCAGGACACTTGGCAACAAAGGCAGTTGCATGCCCAGTGTCTTCATCATGATTCTTTTGTACTACACCAACATCAGCTACTGAATCATGAGATTGAATAACACCTTCAATAATTGTTGCTGGTACATTATAATTTTTGTAATTGATAATTGATGACAGTTTATCAATTACCCATATATATCCATCTTTATCATAGTAACCAAGATCTCCAGTGTGATACCAACCTGTACAAAATTTAATTTGAAATATTTAAATTAAATTTGTATTAAAAAATATTATTTTAATATATTAATGATTTATACTTGTTCAAATAATTTACCTTCTGGATCTATAGCTTTTTTTGTGGCATCAGGATTTTTCCAGTAACCAGCCATGATAGTAGAGCCTTTAACACAGAGTTCACCTTCCTCGTGTGCCCCAAGAATTCTCTTTGTTTTCGGATCAATTACTTTTAACATGACGCCTAAATATACTTTTCCAACTGCCGTTGATTTTTCAGGATCAATTGATCCTCGACTAATTGAACCAAACTCTGTACATCCATAAGCTGATATCAAAGAAGCACTTGAAAATAATTTTGTTAAAAAATTTTCTACCATTCTTGTTATGACAACACCACTAAAAATTCCTTGAACAACCGATGATAAATTGTAATTTGATATATTCAATTTTGATTTGCACAATCTATTTGCTAGACCGGTACCCATCATGAACGTTGTTATCTTAAATTTATCAAATAGTTTTAATGATTCAACCACATCTGAACAATTGTGGATAATTGAAGTTGATATTTTTAATACTCCGTTGATTGTGCTCACAAAAGCAGATATCCAAGATAATGTTGAAAACCATGTATGAACATGCTTATTTTGATCCTGAGCATTAGAATTAAAGCTACTAAATATCTTTCCTAATGAACCATGTGTATGTAGCACACCTTTTGCTTGACCAGTTGTACCTTTCAAAAAACATGACAATTCTCAACAATAATTTCATTAAAAATATTTATTATATTTACCTGATGTATACAGGATTGTTAGAGGTACATCAGGGCTTTCAATTTTCATAGGTTTAAATTCATCAACTTCTTTTGAGTCCACATCTTTTAAAATATCTTTAAAGGACTCAATACCATCAATTTTTCCATAAACAACGAATTTTAATTTATCAGTGATATTTGGAACTGATTTTAGAATAATCTTTGCTGATTTTTCATTGACAAAAATTACTTTTGGTTTAGTTAGTTCAACGAAATACTCGACTACATCTGAATTATTAAAAATGATAAAATATTTTATTTCTATTTTTATATTTAAATATTGGAAAAACAAATTGATAGAGTCACCTTTATTTAAATCATCATCACTCCATGGATTAAAAATCGCTCCGACATATATAGATGCAAACAAAGGGACACAAGAGTCTAAATGATTATCTGAGCAATATCCAACAATATCACCTGGATTAACGCCTTGTTTTTTTAACCAAATTGCACACCTTATACTTTTATCGGCCATTGACCTAAATGTTTCTTTTGTCCCTGTTACTGCATCAATCTTAAAATAATTTTTAAAAATTTTAAAGGTATTTATTAATTTTTCAATATCGTTTCCACTTGAAATTTAAAAATCGTTACTTGTCCAACAAAGTCTGGTGAGTTTTTGAGATTTGGAAGTAAGTTTTCGCTCCATTTAAAATAATCTTTTGGTGGATCCCATTTTGGTCCTATCCATATTCCATTCTCGTACGTGGGTGATTTCTATAGTGATATTAATTTTATTAACCACGGAGAATATCACTTTTTTGTAAACATTGTATATTAGTGATATAACAAGTGTTTTTTTTTTTTTTTGTTACTCACTTGTTTTGTTATAAGAGTACCGTTCATTTTTAGATTACTGGATTTATATTTTATATTGCTTTCAAATGCTTTTAATTTAATTGTTACAAGTTTACTAAAAAGTTATTTATTTAATATGCCATCCACCTAGGTTATGTTTTTTATTGACAAGTTTTGACAGAAAATAGAAATCAGTGAGAGAAGTGCTTTGCCGCAGCTGTGTAGAGGGGTTTTTTATTGTATCTTTATATGTGTGGGTAGACAGGTCTAGAAAAAAAATAGAAATAGAAATTGGTTTTGTCTCTCAATAAAAAATATTAAACTATTTAAATTATTATAATCAATTTATTTATTAAACAATTAATAGACATTTTCACAGTACATTTTTTAGATACAGTTTATTTAAATTGAAATACAGCTCTCTTGAATTATTAATAACATTATTTTATGTTTATGATTTTCGAGCATAAGCCGATGCAATTTTTTTTAATTCAGTACGATTTATTTTGCCCGATGCAGTGTGTGGAATTGCATTTAAAAATTTAACACCTCCTCTCAATCTCATTTGATCTGGTAAATTATCCTGCACCAATTTTTTAACGTCCTCTTCAGATATCTATACAAAACAAAAATAAAAATATATCATTATTATTTTTTATTGCCAGTTGTTATTGATCATATTGACACTTACAATTGTATCTGGTATTTTTGCAACAAAAGCAAAAGGTCTTTCATCATCTTCAGCATCAGCCACAGCAACAACAGCAGCTTAAAAATAATTCCCATCAAATTACTCATATTAAAAATGAAATATTATTTTTTTAAATACCTTCAGTAACTCCAGGAATTGTTTGTATCAATTGTTCAACAATTGCTGGTGATACATGATGACCTCTCCATTTTATAAGTTCCTTTAATCTATCAATAATAAATATAAATCCATTTTCATCATAATAACACAAATCACCAGTATGCATCCATCCTTAAAAATTAAAATCAAATAAAAATCATTAAACAGCTTTATTTTAAATAAATAAAAATTATTTTTCTTTCAATATTTTATCTTACCATCAGTGTCAATTGCTTCTTTAGTCTTTTCTGGATTATTGTAATATTCAATCATCATGTGAGGTGATTTAAAACACGCCTCACCTGTTTCATTTGGCCCCAATATTTTTCCACTTTCTGGATCAATAATTTTCATTTGAAGATTTTTAGCTATTGTCCCAATTGAATCTAATTTTTCATCATTCGTTTGATGAACTACTATACCACCAAATTCTGTCATTCCTATATCATAAATATTTAATTCACTTTAACTTTTGTTTTTAATAATTATTTAATATTTTATTTATTATTTAAATTACCATATAGTTGTATAATTTGAGCTGATGGCAGTAATTTTTGAAGTGTTTTTTGTGATTCTTCTTTTAAAACAGCACCACCAATCCATATGTATTCAATTGATGACAAATCGTGTTTCGTTATTTCGCCTGAAGTTAGAAGACGATTTGTTGGACTTGTACCCATTAATATCCAGTTGATCTTGAAAAAAAAAGTAGTCAAATTCAATAACAATTACATTATAAAATGTTTCTTTTTTTTAAATTACAAACTTTATATTTTTCAACGAGTTGACACAATTGTTTAGGACTGTAATCATTTGCAACAATACGTTTATTAATATGTGCAATTGATAAAAATGGACATATAATTCCAGTGATCCAGCACAATGTTGAATAACACAGTGCAATACATTTATCATGATTTAAATGATCTGCCAATCTTATATTACCAAATAGAGATTTGTGTGAATGTAAAACACCTTAAATATTTTAAATATTATTTTATAAAAGTTTATGCTCTTTTTATTCTTTATAAAAAAAAAAAATAAATACCTTTTGGAAATCCAGTGGTACCAGAAGTATAGGTGATAAATGCTGGCTGATTATTATTTTTAAACTTGTTACATTTAAAGTTTTCAACTTGTTTACTGTCTTGTTTTTTAATTATTTCATTGAATGATAAAAGTGAAGCAGACGTGCAACCAAATACAATTATCTTGATATTAATATTTTCTTCTTTTGAAACTTCAAGGGCTATATTAACTGTATCTTCATTTGTAAACAAAACTTTTGGCTTTGTTAAATTAATAAAATGTCTTGCAATTTCTGAGTAAATTTTATGAAAAATATTAAATTATATTTAACAAATTTTTAATATATTTTATTTTATTTTCATATATACCTTTAGTTAATCCATGATCCCACCATGGGTTAAATATAACACCAGTATATAAAGATGCTAAACAAGGAATAATTGAATCTAAATGATTATTTGTACAAATTGCAATAACATCACCTGGTTTTAAATTTTCATTTTTCATCCACAAAGCACATCTTATGCTTCTATCTGCCATCTCTCCATACGGATCTTCTTTTCCACTTTCAACATCAACCTAGCATCAATTTATCATTAAAAAAAAAATACATATACTATTATCTATCTAAATAACACAAGCATAATTGAAAATCTTTTTTCACGTTAATTTACCTGACCAATAACGCTGGAATTTTTTTTCATATTTTCCAATAACATTTCACCAAAATTATTGTCTTTTGAATCCATGAATGAACATTCTTCACCCTTAATTATTCCATTTTCAATTTTAAAACTCGGAGTTTGCTAAAAATTTTAAATATTAATTACCATTGTATTATGTTTTGTTGATTAAATTTAATTTTATTTCTACATACTCTTGTAATACGCGTTTTTTGATTCATCTTGGTTGCACTTGTTTTACCAAACTATTACTGAAAAGATAATCCAAACAACCTGGCTACTTATATGTACTTGATGATTATATATATATACAAAAAAAAAAAAAAAATAAAAAAAATTACTGTCGTTTTTATATCCGCATTCCGTGTCAGTGAAAAAGGCTTTGAATTATTGACTGATTGTTGAACATGGACTTGCAATTCACTGTAGTTATTACATGGAGCGTGACAATTACATAGTTGAATAACTTTATTATTATTATTTTTGCAAGTCATGAAATGAGTGACGATGTTTATTCGTAATTGAAGAGATGCATCATGCAATATTGTACAAAGTAGCTCTTTTATATCATAAGTTATAATTCATAAATGAATCAACAGATAATTGTCAATAACACGACATGTAATCACACGCTAGAGTAAAAAAAAAAAAAAAGAAAATTATCTTTGTAGATAATGCAAAAAATAAAAAAGACACAAGTAGATAAATTTGAATTATTATTAATTTTATTTTTTTATTATTTATCATAGAGTTGTTGTTTTATTTTTATTTTTTTTTTCTTTTATCTTTTTAAATTTAAAAAATGCATAGGAATAAAAACAAGCTCTTAATTATTATGCTGAACAATTTGCAACAAATTTTTAAAGATATTTTATTAATACTATTATTGTTATTATATTAATTTTATTTATGATGTTTTTTTTTTTTTTTTTCGCATTATTTAAATTGTTAAGTAGTTAATTATTGATTGTTAATAATTATCACAGAAAGTTTATAAAACAATTACCGTGACAATTATTAGTATTTGTCTTGATTAATAATAATTAAGATATAATGAGAATTTTTAAAATTTATTTATTTTAATAAGGAAAATTTGATAATTGAATTTTTTTTTTTTTTCTTATTTTTATGTCAATATTGTTAGATGCAAAGTTTATAATTTTTAAAATTTATTTATTAGCAAGTTTTGGCGATAATAATAATAAGTATATTATAGTTTTTATGATTTAGTTAATTTAATTGTCAATTAGATTTTTTTGAAGAGATAAATTAAATAATTTTAATTGCTATTGAAGAATATTTTTTTTAATATTCTATTATATTGATAATTTGAATTTTTAAATTTATATTTTGAAGATAAATCGGAGAACATAAATTCAATATTATAAAATATTCTTTTCGATTAAATTTCTAGTAGATTTGACAGAGAAAAAAAAAATAAAGCTATCGAGCTTTAATTTGTAATTGAAATTTATTTAAAAATTTTTTAAATTTACTTAGTAATGAGCTTAGCCAGAATCCTACATTAAAATAATTTTTCAAATCATTTTAACAAATTTTTTTTTAATTTCCATTCTTCAAAATTTCTTATTGTATTGGCTTAACCATTTTCGCATTTCGATACATTGTCAATTTTATTTTTTTATAACATTTAAAATTAATTTAAAAATTAAACAAGGTAATTTATCTTTCCATTGGTACATAAAATATAATAATCAATTTGTAAATAATATCGTACAAAGATAAGAAGAGTAAATTAAAAAAAGAAAAAAAGAAAAGTAAAAAATAATAATGTGTTACTGTTTATATATACCTGTTGTCAATTAATCTCTGTCTGGCTCAAACATTAAATATTTTCAAACTACATAATATTCTCCCCTTTTTTTCATACGAAAAAAATTCAACAACAATATATTATTTATTTTTAATATTAAATTTTTCTTCCAAATAATTATTATTGCTCAATTTATATTTCAAAAATGGACGGTGAAGGCTAGAGTTAAAAATTACAATAATTTTCCCAACAAAAAGATTAAAAATTCATAATAAAAAATATCATTAAAAACATGCAAATAAATTATAATTAAACATAAATAAATTTAAATATTTTACAAACAATGTGCAGTGAATTTTAAGCTTGTTAATTTATTTCAAAAACCACACGTATTATTTCTCAAATATTAAACAAATAATAATAATAAAAATAGTTGTGAAGAAAAGTATGATTTATTAATACATAACAAGTAGTTAGAGCCGTCACGATCAGACAATATTTTTAGTATCGTGATGCGTTAGTTAAAGATTCTTCTTAGGTATACCATAAAAACTTTTTATGAGTTTTTCTAGTACCTTGTAAATTTTTTTTTAAAATTGCAAATGAAGCTACGTACGTACATACTCAGTCATCTCTCAACTTCATATAATTTTATTTATTTATTTAATTTCGTTTATTTCTAAAAGAATATAAAGAAATTGTACTTGGGATTTTCGGGGGCTTAGGAGATACTTGAAACGTGAATTCTTTGAAAATTAACTAACTTTTCCAATATCGAAAATTTTAACTAGGATTTGCTTCTGTGAAAGTTTAAAAACCATTCAGATATTATTTTTTAAAAAATAAAAATTAAAAGTATTCATAAAAAAATATTTTGTGCATCGATAGACAATTTTACTGAAAATTTTCTCTATTAATCGACAAAACTTTAAGATAAAAAAAAAAATACAAAATAATAATAACAATTTTGCGATAGTGAGGAATAAGAGAAAAGATATTTCAATCTCACGATTTCAATCAGTAAATCGATCGAGTGAAAAACTTATTTTCTCTTCGACATTGATGTTCATATTGAAATATTTTTTTGTTTTTTTTTTTTACAAGGTTTTTTTCCAGAGCTATCAATCATTGTTTTTTTTTCTGCTCATTTTTATTATTATTATTATTTATACGAAGGAATACATGTATTTTTTTTTCAATTATTAAGTATAAAAAAAAAAAAAAAAATTCGAATGTTATTCTTATAATAATTATAACATTATTTTAAATATTAATTAAATTGGCATTTTGTGCGCTGAAATTCGAGCATTGAATTTTACACGTTTAAAATTTTATTATTTATTTTTTAAACTATTTTTTTAATTAAATATTAAAGACACAATGAGAAATAGCAAATATCAACAAATTTAATTACAAATTATTTTATATTTATCGGTGCAAATCAAATGAAAATTTTATTTATTTATTTTTCTATTTCTTTTTGTTATTTACTTGTTTGTTGAGTGGATATTTTTATAAATTATTTTTTTTTATTATCGATAAACTTGCTGCTCATCGCAAAAACTTTTTTTTTAATAATTTTTTTTTAATAATTATTTTCAGTTTGGATTGCAGTGATAAAGTTTTATATATTTTTTTTTAAATTTTTTGTTGTTGATTTTTACGTTGAAACATTGTTGTATAAATAGCGTACAAATATCATTTTTTTTTTTTTTCAACTTTAGAATATTTTTCATCTATATCGATTTCGCACGCTGTTTGTTTTTAAAATTTTTTTTTTGTCATTCGAGAGAGACTTTTTGAGCTCTTGGGAAAAAACGTGCCATGGTCAGCCACAAAATATAAATAGAGTTGGTACTTGACATATAAAATAACTTGTAAATGAAATCTTCTTTTTATTTATTTTTTTTCTCACCATAAATTATTGGCAAACTTTCAGTTGATTTATATTTGTATTTTTATTTATCATTCGGTGATTTTAACCAACAGGAATTTCGGGTTTTTTAGGTGCCACCACCAAATTCCGAGACTCGTGTACATTGCAAATAAAAATAATTATATTAAACACTTTTTTAATTAAATAGTACTAGCAAAAACGTGAATTTATTGTGTCAAAATTTACGTTAAAAATCCTTGAAATTATCTGAATAAATTATCAGATAATTGAGGGGTTGTTTATTTTGTTTTTTAAGCTGTCGTGTTTAAGTATATTTTATTGCTTAGTAAACGAGGGTTAAGCACCTCCCAAGGATAATGCTTGGACGATTCTCGGATCGGCCTTGCTACCCTCCCGAAATTCCTCAAGGGTAAGTTTATCATCATGATTTTTATCCATTTGATCAAATATTTTATCAACTCTTTTTTGGGGTGTATTTTCATCCTCAGCGTGGGGTTGTTGACCCTTAAACAAAACAATAAAAATTTATTTTAAAAACAATACAAAAATAATTAATTATCAATATTTATTTTTAAAATAAAAAATTAATTCATAACAATTTTTATGATTCAAATATATATTGCCAAAAATAGATTTTTTTTTCTTGATTCATATCAATTTAAATTATTTTATTTTGATTAAAAATTTAAAGAAATTATATAGTCGTGGTAGAAAAATCTGTCTATGTTTAAAAATAAAAAAAAAAAATAATTTATTCTATATATAATTTTGGTTGAAATAATTTTAATAATTAAATGAAAATATTTATAGATTCATTGATTTGACTTGTACCGAGGTAAATTGAATTTTAAATTTATTAATTTTTAAATTTATATTTTATTTTTGAATTCAAGTAAATTTCGTTGTTCATTGAATATTCATCAGTATATAGGTATATTATATGTATAAATTGAAATTCTCATTCGTTCATTTTGGTATTTGAGCATCTCACAATTCATTATCGATAGTTCAACAATGCAGTAAGTCTTGAATTGAGGATTCATTGGTTTAATGAAATGAAAATATGAAAAAAAAAGGGAAAAGAGAATCGCCATAATAATAAAAAATAAATGTTTAATCATGTATGAAAATATCTCGGGATACTCACCACCATTTGATATATTGCATCGACGATATTGTACATTTCATCTCTTGTGATAAAACCATCGTTATCAACGTCATACAGACGAAACGCCCCTATAAATAAAAAATGAAAAAAAAGTAAATCATAAAATAACTTAATTTTATTATTCATAAAGATTTATCAATTATATATTTTCGATAAAATAAATATTATTTTTTGATAAAATACAAGACGTGAAAAAAATACAGTAATAAAATTCTTACAGTGTAATTTTTCGTCGAGATTTCCTCTCGACGTCACCGATAATGCTCTGATAAACTCCTCGAATTCAATAGTACCATCCTAAATAAACATTTGAAATTTTATTTATTTGTTATTCATTCGTAAATAATAGAAATAAAAGGATTCCAATACAAATATTCAAATATATTATTAAAGATTTGGTGAATTTTTCTCACGTTGTTTTCATCAAAAACCCTGAAGACAAGTGATGCGAATTTTGATGGATCACCTTGTGGAAAAAACTGTTTGTAAATCTTGATAAAACCCTGTTAATATAAAAAATTAAAATATCATATTAATTAATTAATTTAAAAGAAGCTTTTTAATTTTAATTTTACCTGTTCTGTTAAAAGACCGTCTGGACAGTCTTTCAAAAACCCTTTATGCCTTTGACGAAGAAAAAAAAAAAAAAGGAAAAACAATATCAAAATTAAAATAAATTTTTTTATTTGTTTTTAAGTATTTTTTTTTTTTATATTTGTAGATTACTTACCACTGTCGGATTTCCTTTTCAGTAACTGAAAATATAAAATAATAAAAATTGTGAATTTTATGATCATTTTTAAATCGTAAATTTTTCTCATGGGATTAAATGTAATAATGAACAAAAAAAATATATATATATTGTGATGAAAAATTGTTGAGATAATGGATTAATTTTTTTTATTTTTTGGAGATAAATTTTAGTGCAGAGTTTAAAATAATAAAAAGTACACATGAAAAAATTGAGTGTAATTGTTTTCCTTTTTTTTTAAGGATTGAGGCGAGTTTGTAAATTATCAAGAGGCCTTTGAATTACTGATGACTCGTTTTTTTTTATTGTAAAACTACTTTATTTTTTAATCATTTTAATATTTTGTATTTTTTATTTTCTTTTGTTCGGACTGTCCAATTGGGTCTTCAATTAAAAATATACGTTCGAATACGAGCTAGTGTATACTTTTATAAAATTCATTGAATCCAAGGAAAATGGAAATAAAAGAAAATTAAAAAAAAAAAAAAAATCGTCAAGCATAGTTATAACAGCATCAATTGATTTATTTGATTCAGCGTAGGTGTCCGATATGTGTATACTCGTTTAAAATTCCACTAGATATATATATTTTTTTTTTTTACCTTGTCTCGTTGAATTTTCCAGGCGAACTCTTGATAACCTACTTTCACAAAAGTCGATAGATTTTTTCTTTTTTTTTTTTTCTGTATATTTTTCTTCCTTTCATCATTCATTTTTTTTTTTTTATTTCATACTTGAAGTAGTGGAGATTTTTACTTTTCAATTTTCCGGATTTTAATCATGAAAATTATAAAATAAATTTTTTTTTTATCTGTTATTTAATATAAACGAGAGTTTGCTAATTTTTTAAAAAATATATTGTGTTATCAAAGTTATTCATAAGTTGACTAATTAATTTTTAATATGAAAACCAAACAAATTTTAATTTAATTTGATTTTTTTTTTTTCTGGGCTATAATTATTGTCAAACAATATTTTAGCAATTAATTTTGCAGCAAACAAATATTTTTAAAACTAAAAAAAAAACTTTGAAAATTATAAAGTTAATTTTTGTTATTATTTTGAAACTAAAATATTGTGGTTACAGTTATTTTACAAATTCGTAAATTTATTTTTTCATTTTTAATTAAGCGGCTTAAAAGTTTGACAATAATTCAAAAAATTCTGTATTATTTTAAAATGTTTTAATTAAGAGTAACATACTGTTTTAACACATAATGAATCTGCCCTAACATTTCATATTAATTATTAGCTTTTATTTTTTCTTCATGTAATCATTAACTTGATAAAAAAAAATATATATTGATTCTTTTTTTTCGAATTTAAAAATACATTTTTTTCAATACTATTTTATATTTTATTTTCGTTAAAACAGAATTAAAATTCATTATAAAATTTTTTCTTAATTATCAAGACATTAAAAATATCCGTGTTGACCTGATTTGTTTGATTTTTTTTTTATTGGAATTAAAAATCAAACAGGATGTAATTTGTGCTACTAAATTCTACCCACTAATGATTACCATTTTATTTTCATATTTTCTTACTAATAATAATATAATTATTTACCCTGGAAGATTATTAAATTATTTTATTTTTTAAATACCTGTTGAAGTGTCCAATTAAATTATTTTAATCTCCATTTTTTTTTCAAATGATTTATTAATAATTTCCAATCGTTATCAAGTAATTCAAGAGGGAAAAAAAAATTTATCAAATGCAAATTATATGCAAATATCAAGGGGATTATTCTCAGTAAAACTTATGATATTATTTTTTTTCTATATTGACTTTTGAATGGCTCGTAAACATATTGCCAAATTAGTTTAGAATTGTGTTTTTGTGTGGTACTAGAAATAAAATAAATTAAAACCAACATGTTGGAACTGTGCTGATTGCAAGTTGTAAAAAAATTTAACGACTCTTCTGTTGAGAATTGAACATGATCTTTGACCCCATTTATAATTCTCAACAAACTTATGACTTTTGCACCATTGATTCAATGAAATTATACACATTTCATTTAACATTTTATGATAATTATATAGATCATCATAATAATAAACAAAAAATAAAATTATAATTAATTTTTTTTTGTTTCAACATTAAAATTTATATGAAAAATTATAAGCTTTTAACTTAAAAATAAATTAATTAACCTTGAAAATTTTTCAAGATTAAATTATGATTATTATTCGAAAAATTTTATTGATTTATAATTTATTTTTGAAGTTTTAATTAAAGAAAAAAAGTTGAAAAAACTATTTTTATAATTTTAAAAGTCGTAAGTTTAAAATTTAATTTTAAATATATTTTTTTTTGATTGGAAAATTTGTATATATAGGTATTTTGAAATTTAGATCACGATGAAGGGTTAACGTATGATTTAGAAATTGAAAGGGACATAATTTTAGTCACAAAAGTTGGCTGATGTCTACTTATGAATTAATAGGATGGATGTTAAAATATAGCCTCTAGGGTTGCTTGTCATACTAGTCAAGCTATCTAAATGACGAATGGAGCACTGAAAGCTCATTCTCTATTTTTCATTTTAACACCCACTCTTGTTACTAACTTTAAAACTATCCTTACCACATCACAGTTGCACCTTTGTAAACTAAATGCAAATTATAATAACACCCTGGTCACGCGACATTACGATAAAAGTTTCCGAATCATATTAAATAACTTTTCAATTACATGATTAACAAACACAAGCTTTTATTATTTAAATAAAAATAAAAAAAAATGAATAATACATCAAATTATAATTTTGTCGGTATAACAAAAATCCAATTTTCCAGTTTTTTTAAATTTTATTTCTTCTCCAAAAATTTATCTTTAAAATTGAAAATTCACCTTTACGAAATTGAAAATTTTCTTTGCTGACAATTTTATTGTTAAACATGATGATATTTATTCAACGATTATTATTATTTTATTTTTTTATCCAACTTTTTTTTTTTCTCTCGAGGCAATATACACAATACAGAAAAAAATTTCAATAGCAACGGCATTTCTAGTTATGTATTCAAGTCAGAGTGAAACTGGTAAATTGGAACTACATAAATGACAGGTATATCGTTACTTTATTTCATGACTCGATACTTTTATGTAGAAAAAAAATTTACACCCGTGTTAAAGTATATATAATATAACAATGATAAAATAGTCTTAAAAAAAATTCTGTAAATTTAAAACTTTTTTTAGCATAACACACACGTGTGATAAAAATGTAAAATTTTAAATTTTTTTTCGATCATGTCGATTTACTAGCAATCGAAGAAATAATTTAAATTCAAAATTTTATATAATTTAATTTTAAATGAAAAACAAAATTCAATTTATATAAAGAAATTATTTATTTATATCATTTTGTGGGGTTTTAATTTTTAAAGGTATTAAAATGAATGTGTGTGGTGGGTTTTATTTATTTTTATTTTCTTTGTTTTATCCATTTTTTAATGCTCTAAAAAATATGTAATTTGAGTTTTTTATTTTCTTAAAAAGTAGAAAAAAAAATAATGGAAAAAAAAAAATTAAATAGAGGATCATTTGAACGACCCGGTAGTATCTTTTGAAGACATTCTGACGAGTAAAATATGAGTTTTTGAGCTACTCAGGTTTTAAAGTTAAATAGGATAAAAATGAAAAATATATTTTAAAAAATAAAATAACTATTTTCGCAAGCTCTCTTTTTTTTTTCTCATCAATTTATTTATCTAATTTTCTATCTGCAATTTTTTATGGTAATTTTAATTTATATATATTTTTTTTTCTTTTTCACTTTTACAATAAAATAAAAAAAATATTTTATCATTTAGATTATTATTGCTCGTGTTAAACTATTATTATTATTTTTTTTTATTGAATAGAAAATATAAAATAAAGTGCAATCAGACAGAAAAAAAATAAATGAATAAATAAAAACAATTTATGGTTGAAAAGCCGATTATGAAAACGGTTTTAAATTTTTATTTTTATTATATACTGGTGTAGGTTTTACAGGGTGTGGGAAGTGATGATTATTCCAAGTGATGAGTTTTATCATGTCATTGTAAATTTATATTCCGATTGTTTTTATTTGCTCAATGGAGTTTAAAATAAAAAAAACTCAATCAAAGTATATTAACAAAACTCGTGAATTTAATTTGAATAAATTAGTTTTTTTTTTATACAAAAATATATTACATAATTTTGTGAACAAAAAATTAACAAGGTGAAAAGAAAATCGAGTAAATTCTCATAAATGTTTTTAAATCGAAATTATTTTTTAATTGATCGATTCTTTTGTGATTTAATTTTTTTTAAATGTGATTCTGTATTTTAATACTAAAAATAGTATCAATTTTCATAAACTCAATTATGTATTTTGTCCAAGTTAAATACTGATTTAGTCGGAAAATTTTATTTTTCTTTATTCAAGTAAAATTTCCATCAAGCTTCTGAGTATAATTTCTCATATTGCAAACGACAAATTTAATAATTTTCATGATGAAATTTACGTGAAAACCTCAGTAAAATATCTCCACTAAATTGAATACAAAATTTCAACAAATTTAATTACAAAGATATATATTCAATTCATTAAAAAAAAAATTTTTATATATAATACATAAAAGAAAATGTGACGTGAATAGTTCCAAATTTAAAAATAATAATAATAATAATTATATATTATTAAGGATAATGATTGAAGGTACGCAGATTGAAATTTTTAGTAGAAAAAAAAAAGAAGTAAATGAAATTTCAACGAATGTTTTTGAATGTAGGGCACAAGTTGTCATGAAGTGGATCGAAAAATTAGGTCACAGCCTGAAGCTTCATCTTTTTCTTAGTGTATTCTTTTGTCAATTTTATTTATTTATTTTTTTTTACGTTTGTTTGTGGTATATTGATATTGTTAAGCACATTTCATGACTCTCGTGTTTTTGATTTCACCCAGGCATTTTATTTTATGATGCTTTTTACTTAGCCATACTTTGCACATCACAAAATACAAAGTTAAAAGTTATTCACTGTCTCCATTTATTTCCGCTTCTACCATTCGCTCAATTAATTTTCTCATTTACTCTGTATATAACAGTGTACCGCATTTTTCCTCTCTCTACTTTTTTTCCTTTTTTTTTTTTATCTAACACAATACAACATAAAGTTTGAAAATTACGGGACCAAGAAAAGCGTGCATCCGCATGTATACGTGAAGAAAATTGGCCAATATATTTTACCAGTAAAAATAATTTAAAAAAAATAAAAAAAAATATATATACTACTTGAAATAATAATAATAAAAATTGTAGATATTTTATCATAGCGTAAAAAATAAATTTTTATTTTTTTATTATTTAATTAAAATGTTAAATAAATATTAATTTTAAATGATTTATTTTATAATTAATACATCTTTGATCTTTGATGAGGTTAAAAATAATAAATTATATTAAATTTATTTGAGCTTTTTTTTTTTAGGGTTTTAAAAGTAGCCAATTTCATGAATTTCAATGTCAAAGTAAAAGAGAAAAATTTATTTATGTCGTGTGAATTTATTTTTTAAAAAATCGTTGCATTTTTACTTGTAAAATTTATAGGATTTTTTTTTTTTTCTTGTAATGCTTTTTGAAGTATTGTACCTTTAGAATTCAGTGGTTATTTTTTAATGTCACTGCAGTAAACAAAAAAAAAAAATATAAAATCCATAATAATGATTATTGTAAAACTCAATGATACTATTTTATTTTAATAATTAAAAAATAACTGATAAAAGTATTTTTTTTTTTTTTTGTTTTGACAATTCAATTTAATCTAAATGTCTGATTTAAATATTCATAAACTTTTTAATAAAATTTCATTATTTGATAAGAAAAAAGAAAAGAAATTTAGAACTTTTAATAATTCATTAACATCTTTATGAATTTGTTAAATTTTTTTTTATAAATTTTATTAAACTCGGTATTGATTTGATATTTCTTGGTTTTTTTTTTTTATTATTTTTTATTTCAATACAGTTGAAACTTATTGGAAAAAGAATTGACCTATGAACGTCATCAAGAGTACAATACTTTATATATTATTCTGTTGACGATACTGATGAAATCCAACGACCTATATCACATTCTTTCATTCATAAAAGCTCAAAAAAGTTTTATTTACATTTTTTTATTTATTCACATATTTTTTGCTCATTATTATTATTATTATCATTGGCTTTTTTGATTGATATTTTTTTTTTGGACACGTAAACTGCACCCTTGAGTTAAAAACAAAAAAAACCTTTAGCCAAAACAACTTGAATTTTCATTTCAAGCTTTTCTGGATTTTTTTATTTTGTGTTTATTATTGTGGCTACTTTTATTTGTATCTATCTTTTTTCTTTTTTACAATATTCTTCAGGGTTTTTAACCACACCCCGATTAAACTTCAAAAAAAAAAAAAGTAGATACTTTGAAAAAAATAATAGTGCACTTAAAAAGAAAGAAAAGTTTAAAAAAAACGAGTTAAAAGGTTTTTAGATTTTTTTTTTAAATGGTTTTTGAATTATTTAGGCAGTATAAATAATTCCTGAGCTTTATATAAAATTAAAACACTAAAATATTTATACAATGCCAGTGTAAATTTCATTCAAATGAATTTTTAAATTACATTTGTTTTATAAATTAAATAACAGTATATTTTCTAGCTTTTTAAAAAAAAAACAATTTAAATTCCAAACAAAATTCGACATAACAAAAATTTTTTATACGTTGAATACCATAACACTGATAAGATTTTTTATTTTAAAAAAATATTACATACTTTTTTTTTTTAACGATTATTACGTTTATAAAAAAAAAAATTCAAAAATTTTAAATAAAACATAAAAATTTATATCTCAGTTTTTTTTTTTAAATTAAAAATATTTCTTTTTTTTAAAACCCTTTAGTGGATTACAAAAAAAAAAAATGGAAAAACTTTCATATATTTTTAAGACTGATAAAATTTCATGAGCTTTTTACAAAAATTTTTTTTTTCGTTGAGTTAATATCCCATCAAGATAAATATGTTTAATAAAGGCTTTATCATAACTTTACTCCCTCATAAATTTTTTTAATTTCATATTTCAAAGGTTTTTTTATTCTTCCGTTTATTTGATCACTGAATTAACTGAAAATGTTGACGTTGTATGAAGGTTACTAGTTGTGTGTTTACTTTTCGATCAACACAAAATGGAATTATTCCATTTAAACGGTTATTTGATTGGTGAACAACTGAAATTGACATGGTCTCCAATTAGTCTAGAATAGGTACAGACTGATGTATATCCTGAATGAAACTGTTTTCAAATCGTTCAATATAGCATTGACAATTTATCCCTATACACATTTGCAAGACTAATCAAAAAAAAAAAACTAAAAAAGAATAATTAAAAATGCTTTTTACATGTGTCATTATATCAGTATTTCAATAAAGTCTAATCAAAATTTAAAACAACAATAATAATTACAAAAAATTCTACTTTTTTTAATCATCTTTGACATGGTTTATCAAATGAATTTTTTAATTTTTATTATAGTCAGTTGAATCAGAATAAAACAATAAAATAAATTAAAAAAAAAATAGTAAAAATTTAAATATTTATTTGGAATAGATTAATAAAAAATCAAATTTTATATTATAATTATTCTTAGAAGTGTCAAGTTCATTTAACCATATGGATTATAATTTTATTATAACAAAGTGCTATGATAAATCGATAACCATAAATTAGTATACTCATACTTTTAAATTAAAAAATACATTAATCAATGTTAATACGAAAGTCATCATTTAATTAAACTGCTAATTAAAAATAAAAAAAAAATGCAAATTAAATTTTTTCAATACCACAAGTTAACATATTTATTAATTAACAGAATATATTCAAAAAAAAACTTATCGTACACGTGAATATGATATCGAAACTTTTGTTTAATAAAAAAAAAGCAACTATTGAAATATTAAAAACAAATAAAAAATAAAAAAGTTTTTAAAAGCAAAAAAAAAAAAAAAATATTATTTATCAGAGGATAATTATAAAATCCATTTAAAAAGGAACAAAAATTATTAAACTTTAAGACATAGTTTAAATTATTTATTAATATGTATTTTTTTTTTTTTTTGTTTGTATTTAGGTCATACGTGTATTTGTAAAATAATATATAAATTGAAATATGTAAAGTTGATTGAAATAGATGAAAATGAACAGTTAAGCATTGATCGGTTGAGCCTAGTTTTGTTGTTGAAATAAATAAAGAAAAAATAATTTTAAAAACATCACATGTATATCTAACTGTGACGACAAAGTGAATGGATCTGAATAATACAATGAATGTATATATATCAACAAAGTCATGACGACAAACGGAAAATATATATACAATCTATTATTGTATTTTATATGCTGTTTAAAAAAAAATATATATATTTTTTTTCTTCATACAATTTTTATATAATCCATCAGAGATAAATTGAGTCGAGGCTAATTTTGTCTTGTATTTATATATATCTACTTTTTGTTCACAAGGGTAAAGTCATTTTATTATCATAAAAAATATATACATTGACACAAAACATCTTTGGGGATGAAAATATAATACATAAACAAGATATGACATTTTATAGTAAAAAAGAAAAAGCATTTTCATTTTTTTTTTTTTTTAACACTTGGTTATTTTAGTGAGTCAACTATACTACTGAAAATCATAATAATAAATACGCCTTCTTTATTTTATTTGTTTTTCCAACTCAATGACACAAAGAAAATTGATCTAGTTTTATTTTTTTTTTTTTTTATTATTTTTGCTGTTATTATGTCAATTTATTTTTGTTTTTATTATTTTTATTATGGCAGAAAAAGATAGAGATTACTAATTTTTTATAAGTAAAGATGATTTTTTTTTTACAGTTATTTATTCATTTTTGGAAAGGCTGGTTTGGTATTATTTTTGAGATTTTATCTCATTGTAAATCATGTGGAAAAAATGAATTCTTGTTCATATATATTTATGTAATTTTTTTTTACATTTTATTATGACATACTGTCTGAATGTGAACTGAAAATTCTCTGAGGGAGTATTCTTTCTTATTTTGAATCATCATTCTATGCAAACAATGTTTATGAAGGTGTACGTGTTGGATGTTATTTCCTGGCATGTATTTTCTATTATTTTGAATTATAAAGACATTCATAGAATACTTTTTTAAACAAATAAAATTATGTAGTTTATATTTTCTTTTTTTATTTTGAACAAAAGAAAAAAAAAATTATATTTATTTGTCATCAACTTGGTATATAATTTTTTATTCTAAACTTTATAAAAAATATTAAACTTTTAATTTGTATAAAAGTTTTTTCAAGCAATTTCAATAACACTGTTTGAAAGTTTTTTTTTTTTTTTCCTTTCCTGTGTACTTTTTTACATTAAAAATGAATGAAAATAAAATATTATTTTGGTATTTTAATATTTTATAAACTAATCAAAATTAAATATTAATAAATTTATAAATTTTTATGAAATTTATTGCAGTATATTTTCTAAATAATAATATAACAATAAATAAATAAAATGAATTGGATTGATGATAATTTACACTCACAATATGTGTCGGTAGTTAGTCGATCGATAGTATCTTGCTTGAGTTTGCTATTTTTCTTTCCCATTTTTATAAAATTCAGAAAATTAAACAGCTTCACTCACTTGAAATTTTTATTATATTTTTTTTTTTATATTTCAAACAATTATTTTTTCTTTAGAGCTTGCACATTTATTTAAACATAATTATTATAGAATTAATATTAAATCACCAAACACTTAAACTAAAATTGTCATATTTCATATAATTTTTTCGTTTTCGTTTTTCTCCTGTAAAAGTCAATATTTCTGCAATCAAGTATAAAAAAGAAGTTTAAATAAAGTATACAGACATTGAACTAAAAAAAATGAAACCAAAAAAAAAATATACATGTACATAAAAAATACTGTCTTCAAAGAGTTGGAAAAAATAGAAAGAAAAAAGAAAAACTTTATCGGAAAATTTTTGGAAAGTTTTTGTTTCACCTTATGTGCAATATACGTGCTTGTCTTTAATCTTCAAGTCAACTACTTCGATCAAGGTACTATGTACAACATAAAATAAGAGAAAAATAAAAATTATTATTATTATTTTTTTTTTAAGAGTTATTAGTAGTGTTATTATTTATATTCTATTGAGTGACTGCAAATTAATGAAACAAGGGTGTTATGAAAATTACAAAAAATACATTTAATTGAAGTGAATTTGTCATTCAGACTTGTAATTATCCAGAAAAAGCTTCAACTTAAAAGACAAGTACTTTTTTTTTTTTTTTTTTCTTTCACAAGTAATGGATAGCAAAAGTGCAGTGTTCATACAACCATTTTCACTCTCATCCTCTATTCGTGTCTATTATTTTTTTTTTATTTTCAACTCTATTTTTTCTTATTGCCTACTTGGTTCTTTTAAGAAACTACACCAAAAGAGATAAAAAGATAAAAATTCACCAACGAGCGTACATTTAAACTACCATCTTGGTCATTAGTACTAAGTTAAAGGAACAATTATTTAACTTTGAACTTGCTTAGATCGACAAAAATAAATAATGACTCGTATTTTGTAACTTGTATTTATCTATCTCTATAAAACTTATTTACCAACATCATGTTATTTACTAAAAGAAAAACTAGTGTGTTTAAAACTTTAAATTGCATTAAAATAAAGAATAAAATATCAAAAAAAATACTATCTTGTTGGTTAAAAAATATTTTAAAATATACTTGTCAATAAATTTTGTATTTTTTTTTTATTTTTAAGTTTCATACTTTGACATTTGGAGAATTTTTTTTTTATTTTATTCAAAAAATAGATGACGTATTTCATCTAGAACAAATTATAAAACTTAAAATTGGATATTTAAAATAAAAGTAACAGAAGCTGTTAACCCAGTTTTATAGAAAAATCAAAAAGTATAAAAAGGTTTTTTCGTTTTTTTTTTTGTGCATTATAAAAAAATATGTAAAGTTTTGTGGGAATAATTCAGATATTTAGAAAAAAGAGAACGTCAAGTATTTATCAAGTGAACAGTTAAAGATAAATTTTATTTTTTGGCAAACTGCATAAAATGTATATTGTATTTTTTGAATTTTAATAACGATAATGATTAGAGCACTTGTAGCAAATGTTAAGGGTGTGCTTGTCTCCCTCGGGGGTTGTTCTTTTCCCTCGTTTTCCACAACTTCATTTTCATATCAGTAAATACATGAATAAAATTGATAGCATGCGTTAAAAGCTCCTCTCATCATAAAAGAACACAAAATTATAAAAATTACATTTAACTTTCCATTAATTTTTCTACTTTTTTTATATTTTCATTTGTTTAATTTAAATAATTGTAACTTTTTTTTACAAATATCCATATAATATAATAAATTTTTTTTTCTTGATAATAAATATCTACAAACATTTTAGCAAATTTATAACTTAAATTGAGAGATAAATTATTACAACAAGTTGAATTATGATCACACATATGCTCGCTTGATAAAATTTATTTAAAATTTTTTTTATATTTTCAAAAAAAAAGCTTTCAACCCATAATACAAGCTCCAAGACAATTTTTCACATCTTTTTTCTTTTATCTTACTTTATCTAAAAATTACAATGTCGAAAAATTTCATTTCAAATTAAAATCAAACTAGCTCAAGTAGTACAAGTCAACCGTATGTCAGACATAAAGCATAAAAACGAGTATAATTACAAATAACAGTAAATAAATATAAAAAAATAATTAAATATAATTTTTTTAGAAATTTTAAATAATAAATAAATATTAATAAACACTTGCAATTATTGTGAGTCAATTTGATTAATAATTAAACACAATAACACACTATTTGACGTATTCATTGCGGCACCCGGCTCCAGACTGGCTCGTGTATTTTATTTCATCAGAGTAAGGAAACATTTTGCAATAAGAGTCCATTTTCTACGCAAGCGCTTTCAACTGTAAGGGAGCAACCACAATCCCATTTCAACAAGGGTTAATATATACATATATATATTTACATATAACTCTTGGTATTTTAATAATAATTGTGTTTCTATTAAATTTGGCATATTGCCTTAATTTAACACTCAAAACCAACTGTGCCAATTGCAATAAAAAAAAAAAAAAAAAACACTAACCATCTGGTATATTTTAATAAAAAAATATTTAATAAAAATAAAATTGCAAATAAAACAAACATAAAACTAATAGTTAAAAATAATAAAAATAAAAATATTTTTAACGACAATTTATTTCAATTTATTATTTTTATTATTATTATTTTAAAAAATTAATTAAATAAAATTAATTATTACAATAATTGATTATTTAAGTATTTTGAAATTAAATAATTATATTTTTAATTTTAAACCACTTGATGGTTATATTATAGACATTGATTGTAATCATGAGCACAAAAATAAATTATTTTAAATAAAAAATTAGATTGTTTATTTAATGATAATGTGATATGTTTGTTAAAACTAAATGATATATAGTTTGTATTATCTTCATTTGATAAAATTAATCGTTAATTAATAGAAGGGTTGGTTGAAATTTGTTGCATATATAGAGAGAGAGACATAAATGGCGATAGTTTTGAATATAGTGCCTGAAGGTATAGTCTTGTTCATCGTGTATCTTGTAGCTTTATATATCAACCTTTAAAGATACTTGCATGTATGTACGTTTATAGTATATGGAATATATATTATACCACACAACAAATAGTGACATATAGACATTGGGGTCGTTGGCAAAGTGCGATCGAAACATTCAACATAAAATTTTATTTATCTTGTTACGATTCAACTCGAATTCTAATATGTCTTTATAGTGATTACAAATTCTCAAAATAATTTTATATCTATTATTATTTTATTACAATTTCTATTTAATTTATATTTAATAATTCCAATTATTTAGTTATTCAATTTTTTTTTTAATTTATTTATTTATAATTTGATAACAGTCATGTCAAAAAAAAAATACTTAATTTTACTTCATCAATCATTTTTTGATTGACAACAAACAAATTAAATTTTTATTGTTTTTAAAAAATAAAATTTTTCATTTTATCAATCAAATTGTTATAGTGTTATTACATTATTTAAATTATTTTCATCAACTAAATAAGTGATAAGAAAGATTGTTTTATTTTTATAAAATTTATATTTTTCATGTCACGATTTTTTATTTGATTTCAGATTGGTAAAATATCAACGGGTTAATAAACTTTTGTGTAGTTTATTTGTCTGCATCTTGGGGTTGAACAAAGGTGCGTGTATTTTATTTTTATTTTTCCATAATATCTTAATTATTATTTATTTTTTAAACATGCAAGATTTTGCTGGGATATTTTTCAATCTTGATAAATTATTATTTTAATATTTTTTGCCTTGAACAAGGTACTCTCTTATATTATTATTTTTATTTTTATTAAAAATTATTTCATTTTCTTTATCAACAAATATAATTATTTTTTTAGATAAAAATATTTTTTTTTCAATATTAATTTACCGAGGATACAACATGCTTTTACTCCTAAACTTTTACAATAGATAATTATTTATGTTTTTCAACAATTCCATGAAAAATAATAATTATAGTCTTTATTGGAATTTTTTTTTTTTTTTTATTATCGTTTTTTGGTTCTATTTTTTTTTTTGTTATTTAATTTTTTTTTTTTTATTGATTTGCACTGAGTTTAGTAGTGGACAGAGGGAAAGTTTTATTTTTATAGCATAAGCAATATTTTTTATTTTATATTTTTTTGCCATCATATTTTTTATTACTCGTTTGAAGGGTAGACATACGGACACATGTGTGTTTATAAACGGAAAAAACATGAATAAATCTACAATACGTGACCTTTTCATTACTATGTACAATTTCGTAAATATATGTCATTTGAAATTCAATAATTTTTTTTTATTTTTCGATATCCATTATTGGAAAATTATATAGAATTTTTAATTAAAAAAAAAAAATTATAAACAAAAATTAATTACAAATATCGGCATTTAATGACAATTGCTTCTCAATTTAATATTTTACATTTGACAAAATGAGAGGATGGACAATAAAATAAAAAAAAATAATGTCCACATGAAATATTAAAGTCGGTTGAATTAAACGAGCAATGAATAAGGCAAAAAATAGTATAAAGTGCAGCCTCAAAGTCATATAGATTTTTATTTCATTCCTACAATGATACAAAAAAAATAAAATAATAAATAAAATAATTCTTGAAATGTTTTTAACCATTTTTTAATTGAAAATTTATATATATAAATTATTTTTTAAAATAGATAATCGACCTAAAGACCATTGTAAATTTTTGAACTCTAGTCTTTTACTATTTTAAACCGCAAAACATTACCATAAAAGGCTTAAATGCTTTTCCGGTAACCAAGAAACTTGGCTTAACTCTATGCACCCCATAATTTTACACAAGCATGCAAATCCAATTTAATTTTTTATCAAATGAGATTATTTTAATCACTTGAACACTTTGAACTCTCAAGTCTAATCATCATCATCATAATTAGTATCAATTATATATGAACAAAAAAAATAATAAAATAATATAATATCAAAATCAGGTAACTAAAAGCGCTGATAAAATAAAAAAATTAATTTTTTTTTTGTAATAAATTAATGATTTTATTTTTAAATTAATTTTATATATTTTTTTTCTATTAAAATGTCAGTGAGCTTGAGTGTATGTTAGGAGGATAGTTGTACACATAATAGACATTTAATTTATATATAAAAAAAAAAGCTGTAAAAAAAAAAAAGAAAAAAAAATTAAAAAATAAATGTCGTGGGATGACAGAGTAGGAGGCGTCCAGCAATTCTCGAGGGTTTTTCCCTGCAGATGCCAACAAAGTCACCTTGTTATCGACCCACCAACGCCTACCCACCCTGACTTTTATCAACCTATATTTTATCTGACCCCTTTCTCTTTGCTTTATTATTTTATACTTAAAAAATTATATTTAATTTTTTAAACAAAAAAAAAATAACAATTAAATTAAATGGTTATTTTAAAATATTTAGTTTTTACATTATATAAATGTTTTTGTATTATATGTAATTAATTAATTATAATTAAATTAATCGATAATTAAATTTATTTATATATTTAAAAAATATCTGTCAGTAATTTCACTAATTTTAGATTTAACTACATATTGAACCGTCAGTAAAATTATCACATAAATTAATTTTTTTTTTATTAAACATTTGTCTTTTTCTTCTTCAAAGTTTCATTATTCAACATAATTTGAATTTCTGATAAACTTTTTCCCTCTGTTTCTGGTACGAAAAAATATACTAAAATCCAAATGACAAATATATTTATAGTAAATATCCAAAATGGTACAAACATTCCATAGTTATCAGAAAGAACCTTAAAAAGAAAAATTAAAAATCAATTTATAAACTTAAAAAATCATGTATTAAATTAAAATAAATTAATTAAAAAATACCTGAAACATTTTAACAGTTGCAACATTTGATATTGAATAATAAATTGATGAAAATATACCAGCAATAACTTTAACTTCGAATGTAAATATTTCACCAAGATAAGCATAAGGTACTGAATTAAATGCAATGCCATAAATAATTGCAAATATAACAATACAAAAAGTTGGTAACCAATTAAACCAATAAACATTAATATTATTTTCCAATAATGTAAAAAATATTGATAACAAAAACATTGATAAACCAGCAATTGGTGTTGCTATTAATAATATTTTACGTTTACCAGCATATTTAACAATTGTAACACAAGCAGTACCACCAATGACAATTGATAATCCAGTTAATATTATACTAAAATTTGTGCCAATATCAAGACCAGCTTTATCAAATATTTTAACTTGATATGAAAATATTGATGCACCACCAGTTAAACCAAGCAATCCACACAAAATAAACATAATAAAAAATGAACGTTTTGTTGTATTTGTTTTAATGGAATTTTTAAATGACAATAGTAAACCATTATTTATTGTTTCATTTTCACATGTAACAATTTTTTTAATTTCATCCATTTCATCATCAATATTATCTTTGCCATAAGACCATTTAACGGCTTTAATTGCATTATCATTATAATTTTTACGTATTAAAAAAACTGGACTTTCTGGTAGCCAAATAAATGTCATGATAAATATCAATGGTGTTACAAGTGCAAACATTGACATTGTAAAACGACTGATAAATAATCCAATAGTCAACATCAACAATACACCAAAATTAATTGACAAAGCAAATAATGTTCCCAATTTACCACGTGTTTTTTCCATGCTTATTTCACCAATGTACATTGGTAATATTGAATATGATATACCACAACTTATACCAGCTAATAAACGTCCAATGTATATATGATAATTATTAGTTGCAATGCCAATTAATATCCAGCTCATTATTTTTGGTATACCAGCAATTAACAGTGATAATTTTCTGCCAATTGTGTCCATCATTAGTATTGGAGCAAGACCACCAATTCCAAGACCAATGTAAAATAAATTTATCACAAATGATTCATCATCTGTTGTTAAATTTATTGATGTTTCATTGTTTGATAATTTTGGCAAATTTGGAGTTGGCCAGCCTTCTTGTAATCCACAATCAATTATCAATAAATTACCTGTTTAAATAAAATTTAAATTAATTTATTATCTTTTTTTTTATTAGTATTTTTTTTAAATTGCAGTTTATTTATCTATTTGACAAATATAAAATTTATGGTTCTAAATGATAATTGTTTGTTGGTATTTTAAAAATAGGTTAATTAGTTTTTTTTTATGATCAGTTTGAAGGATAAGATATAAAAAATTTTTACGACATGTAAAATCATTTTATCAGTGATAAAATATTATGTTTGGCAAACAAAGACATTAGATAAATATTCATCATTATTGATTGTATGAAAAAAAATAATATAAGAAATAATTTTGTTTTGATAATTTATTTATTTAAAATACTTACAAACAATTCCGATAATTATTTGATGATAAATACCACGATCCATTTGGATAATCATTTTTTAAAAAATCGATAATATAATAATATTAATGATTAATTCACTAGCTTCATGCGACACTTTTTATTTTTAATATCATATATTTATAAATTTATTTAAATAGCCATTTAGTTTTTTATGAAAATATTCTTAGAAGTTGATATACAAACTGACTCACTGTAATTGTAAATAATATTGAAAGTGTTACATAAAATCCTTCACCGCATTTATATATGAAAAAACAAATATATTTACAAAGCAATTATGTATAAAAAATAATACATAATTCCATTCAAGTATTTAACATTATATAAAATAAACAAAACATTTATCAAAAAAAAAATAATGAATCAATATAAAATTTTTAATATGCAATCATTTAAATGAATTTTTTTTAAAATGATAAAAGAATTGTTTTCATTGAGAAAACTGACATAAGACTACAGCGTACATAATAAAGTAAAACATAAAAAATTCTAGAGAAAGTAAGAGTTGTATTTTATTCAATCAACAATTGTGATTGGTTTAAAATAATAACTGATAAAAAAGTGGGAGAATACTCTCGTTTTTACATTTAAAAAATTAAATAAAATAATAATAATATTATTAAACAAGTAGGAGCTAGTCATTGAAAAAAAAACAATTATTTTTTCTTTTTAAAGTATTAAATTATTATTCATATTTCTAGATTTTCCTGTTTGATATTAAATTTTTTTACTTGATAATTGAACCTCTTCATTTTTTATTTCTTTTTTTATTGTTGTTGTAAAGACAATTTAAAAAGAATAAATAAATATATAAATAAATTATAAAGTGATAATTAATTTGTAGAAAAACAAATTAACTTAAACATACATTTAAACATTTATTACTTGGTTAAAAAAAAGAGAAGGGAATTAAATGAAAAGCAAGACAAAGAAGTCGGTTAAATTTTCTCCAAGTATTTCATGAAACATTGAACCACAGTTTGAACATAAATGTTTAACTATAAATTTTATGGTCCATTCTGATGTGATGTTAAATACCAAGCCATCTGTGACTTTCCATGTTGTATACTCCAATCAAGCTTTCTAATCACCTCATGAAAATTTTCATTGATAAAATAAATAAATAAATAGTCCATCAAACAAGCCAAAAATTAATAAAAACAAAAACTAATTATCATTTAAATATTTGGCAGTTATGAAGCCATATTTATTAATATTAATTGTACAAATAAAAACATGTACTATATAATTACAATTGTATATATCACGCCTTGATAATAATCAAAAAAATTATTAATTAATTAATTAATCTTAAATATATATTTATATAATTCTTTTGTATTTTATTTTTCATGTATATAATATATTTATTTTGATTTATTTATTTATTTTTTGAGTTGATTAAACACTTGCTCTTGCAAGATGACCTGGTGTTGCAATAGTTGTTGGTGGTGGTGTTGTTGTTGTTGTTGTTGGTCTTGGTATTGTTGATCTTTTAATTGGTATTCTTCTACTGTCACTTGATGATTTACCCCATGGCCATTGTAATGTACGTATTAATGTATTACGAAAATCTTCCGAAAATAAACAATAAATGTAAAATGTTGTTGAATAATTAATGACCTCTAGTAGATTAGCAAGTGCACGAAATACCTGTAATTATAAAATACAATTTAATGATAATTTATATATCCATGTTGTTGAAGAATTTAATTTTATATTTAATTTTACAAATTAAAATTTAATTAACCTGGTATGGATATAGTACTAAATTACTATCAGCCAGTGTGACATTTAGTATTACCATTGGTGTTACACAAACAATAAATAGTATACTTGTACTACCAAGTAACATAACTAATCTACGTTCTTCAGCAAATGTTCTTGTATCTTCATCACCACCACTGACTGTTCTTGATAATGTCATTCTTCTTCTTCTTTCACATGATCTTCTGTAAACTATCATTATACGTAGATTAAATGCAGCTAATAATATTGTTGGTGCAACTTTGAAAACAACTTCAAGTACCACTTTATAAATCTAAAAAAAAAAAACAACAACAAAAAAACACATTTATCAATTAATTATTTATTTAAATTTTTATTTAATTATATTTTGAAATACTTGAAATATATGAATAATCTTACTTGATAAAATACTGAATGCATGAATGATAAATTATCACGTTTTTGGTAAATGAGTGAACCACCAGGTGTAACAAGGCATGTTGTTATTTCACCACGAAATGCACTTGGTAGATATACGAGAAAAGTTGCAAGTGGTATAAGTGATACTGTTAAATGTGGTGGTCCACACAATGGTCGTGTGTATTTTCCTGGTCTACATACACTAACATATCTCTCAATAGTTAGTGCAAGTAACATCATAACACCAACACCTATTTTTTTATTAAGACAAAAAAGACAAAAAACATTATATAAATACTCAAAATATTTTATATTATTATTTTTAATTAATTAATTAAACATTTTGCTTGTGTATGATTATATTGAATTTGTAGAGAGAACACTTGAATATACATCAAGAGCATACTTGATTATCCAAGAGTCATATACTCAATGATTATTTAATTAATTTAATTATTATTTAAAATAACATACCTAAACATGCATTTCCTAAAAATAATTCAAAATGAGCATGATAAAATGCTGGTGGCCAACTGTTCCATTGTCCTGTGTCTTTGTGAATTAGCACTCTTAATGCAAATGGAATGAAAAATATTATCGCTAATAGTGCTGCAGCTGAATATCCTGTAAAAAAATAAATACACAAATTATTTTTATCATTTTAAATATATGCTTATTTTTAAAAAAATTAAACCGACTAATGGCAAATAAATATTTTCTGTTGGTATACGTATTATATTATCGACTATAATAGTACTCTGCATTTTCAACAATCGATAGATATTTATTATAAAAATCTACCTTACCATTTTGTTTATTTAACAATTAATAATAAAAAATGTTGTTTAATTTTTAAAATTTTTAAACAAAAAAAAACTATTTTTATATTTAATTTAATGATTAATTAATTTGTTTATTTATTTATTTTTTTTCTTCGACAAAATAAACAGCTTGTTGAATTTAATTTTTCAACAGTTAAAGATTTTTCTTGTGTATACCATCAGCCAACATGATATTGAACTCGTAAAACTTTAGACGTCTGGCTAGATGGTTTTGTCCATTAGCTAGAATTGCACTCTCTCCCTTATTTCACCCTATTTTGACCCCCTCATATTTACACCTTTTCACTCCCTCCTTGTAGCAACATTTAAATTACGATCCTTCAGCACTTTTCTTCTTGCTTGCTTGCTTTCATATATAAATGTATATTATGAATATCTATGTATGTCTATGTGTCTGTGTGTTATTTTATTTTCAACCCTAAAGCTTTTTATCCCTTTTTTTTTTTTTACCCTTTCCTCTTCTTCTTTCTCTCTACTTTAACACTGTAATACTTTGGTTATCTTATCATATATATATACTTATGAAACATTGAAGATTATTTATTTTTTTTTTTTACTTTTTCTATCTCATTTATTCGACATTTTTCATTCTTTACTTAGGATACTTAAATTCTCTATTACCATGTGGACCAGTCAATTTTAAATTCATACCAGTTGATGGCAGACATTATTTCTCATAAGCCCCATGAGAATGTGTACCTGATATTGGATTACCGTTTTGCATTACCATACGATAATCGAGTACGACTATTATTTTTTTTTTTATCAGTTTTTTATTTTTTGATATTATATATATATATTTTTTTTTTCTTCTGTTTATTTCATTTTGTTTTATACATTATCCATCACTACTACACCATTGTAATTCGAATAGCTCTTAAAGCCCAGTTTCATTGCTTTTCCCTTACTCTAACATCAGCTTTATCACTTTGGTCTCAGACCCTTAAATCTGAGGGTTTAACGTCCACACCACGAGTCATTCTACTCACTTGGGTCATTATAGCGACACACGATACGTGTCTCAGCTTCAAATATAACCATTTTTTCTATTATTTTTATTATTTTTTATATCATGAATAATAAAAATAAAAATGAAAAAAAAATGTACAATAAAAATACCATTGAGAATAATAAAAACAAAAAAGAAATTAAAATATCTAACAAATAAAATATTAAGTATAATAAAATAAAAAATAAGTAAAAGAAAAATAAGTTTTTTTTTTAAAATAATAACATTATAAAAATTTACAAAGCGTCAACTATATATATAAAGTTAATAATTTCAACGTCGCGACTGTTTATTGGCTCAACGTCTCTTCAATTGCTTCATTCTACAAACTCGGCGCCATATTTTCTCGTTAATGTTTTTACCCTTTTTATTTATTTATATATTTTTTTTTATTTATTTTCTTCACCTCCCTCAATTTACCAAAAGTAAACCCCGTTGTATTTTTCAATTTTTTTTATTTCTATTTTCTCATAACTGCTACTAACTCACTCCCCAACATATTCTCATAACCCAAGGGCATTATTGCCAACGTGCCTCGCGATTCTTTAGTGTCCAGGGAATTACTACTGCCAGTCATCTTATATCCTAAAGATATTATAGTATAACATTGTATAGACGATGAAAAGGGTGAGGTCATTACTTGATGGGGTTATTTTATTTTTTTTTATATACTTATTATTAAAGAATGTAATCAATGCCTTGAAGGGTGAATATTATCTCATTTATTAGGGCTGTAGGACAAAGAAAAGTAAAGTTGATTAGTCACGGTTTAGGTAAAAAAAAAACCTGTTGATACAGGACAAATAAAATAAAATAAATATATACTATACAACAGTGTGAAGCATCCCTACGGGGTATTCAATGTTATTTGTTTCTATTTTCATTGTTATAATAATAGAAAAAAAAAGGAAATTAATGAAACCCTCAAGGGTAAAAATATCAATGTTAGTTAATTTTATTTATTCAATGTTTATATACTTTCATTTTATTTTTAGATAAACACGTGATTATTATATTTATCCAACATCATGTAATTTTTTAATAAAATAAATAATTCTTTAGCTTTTTTTTTTCGTTAATAATTGAATGTAAATAATTTAAAAAATGATTTTTTTTATTTAAAAAAAAAATTTTTTTGTAGATAAGTTAATTGATAGTAGATACGTTAATTGATAGTCAGACATGTCAATAATGATTTAATTAATTTATTGAATTTTGATAATTTGAATAATTTGGATAATGTTTTTCTCAATTTTTTCTTTTTTTTTTTTGAGACACAGTAGATAAGTCAATATATAGTCAGCCATGTCTGACAATTTGTCTATACTAAAAAAGCAGACTCTATTCTATTTAATAATTTTATTTGTGAAAAATTTAAGAATAAAAAATTATCATGATGTTAAATATTTCAGTGGTACAAGTCAAGCAGTGTCAGACCCAAATTTTTTATTTTTCATTAAACATGTATAATTGAAAAAAAAATTATTAAATGAAAAAAAATAATAAACTAAATTTGTTGTTTAATTTTTATAATTATATTTAATAATTTTACGAGAAAAAAAATTAAGAATTTTAAGCAATAAATTACATATTCCAGTGGTACAAGTCAAGCAGTGTCAGACCGTAAATTATATTTTTCAATTTTAATAATTAAACAATTTAAAAAAATGTTTTTTTCATGAATTTCATTGAAAAAATAATGGTCACTCGACAGTTGGACATGTATGTATATTTAAAAACATTTTTCAAATTATTGAATATTCAAATTCACTACATAATCCGACATGTTTAACTGTACACTAACTTTAAATAAAATAAAATGTTCAAATTATTATTTTCCAATACTATCCATTCATTTTACCTTATAAATGAAAACATACGATGAAAATATACGATCAGTGCACAAATAATAATTTCAAAACCATAATATATTTATCATCATTATTATATTATTGTCATATTATTCTTTAGTATTTTTTTTTTATCCGTTAATCATAAATTGCCAAAGCACTTAAACTTAAATTTTTCCGCAGTAAAGAAACTTTTACTTTTTTCAAGTCACTCAACCAAGCAATGGCTTAACTTGTATTTTTTTTTCCTCATTTTATATATATTATTATTATTTTTTATACACAATGTTGTATAAGTAGATAGGCGAAGTAAAAAACCTGTTGAAACTACATTTGCAAAAAAAAAAAAAAAGTCATAACGAACGGGTTTCAGGTCCCTTGAGCATCAGTCATAGAGGGTGTGAAAATGTTTTTGGGTGATAAAAAAAAGACTAATAATAGTATCAAAAAAAAAAAAATAAAATGTAAGAAGGAAAGTGTGTAATAACCTTCAGAGTAATAAACAATTTCACGGTAATACTGTGCCAGCTTGAAATGTATATATATATGTGAAAGAAAAGACAATGGAAAAATAAAATAAAAAAAAAGTAAAGCGGATTGAGACAAAAATGGTCATGAAGAGGTATTATAGAAAAAGACAAAAATAAAAAAAAATCGGTTGAGGTTATTATTGTGTACGACATATAGATATATAAAAACAAGAAACTGAGTGAAAAAAATCAGACACCATAATACAATATTATATATAACAATGTCAATGACAATGACAACGAAGATACTCTGGATTTTATTGTCTAGCTTTTGCTCGATATCTATATTTACCTCTTTTCAACCCTCTTGTTCATTTATCTCTTTCTTTTTTTGTCTTTCTCTCTTAACTTTTGTCCATCATTTGCTTTGGTCTTTCGCACGCGCGTCAGGCATCTGCGTTTGATGGTTTACCAGCTCTCGAGCTTGTACGAGACGATTGCTAACTGAGAGAGAAAAAAATAGAATAAAAAAAATAAGGGTTGAATGTAGAAGAAGGGATGCAGTAGGAGCCGATCGTGCAGAAGAGTAAAATGGGCAAAAGGCAAAGGTGAATAGGTCACAAGGGGGTGAAAATATATAAAAAAAAATAAAAGATGGAACAAAATTACGTTCAAGGAGGACATCTGCAACTGGCATGTTCACCCTCCTCCCTCATATATATATTTATTCTCTTTACCATCTTACTTCTTTGCCCACTTACCCGCCTTTTCTCTAACCCTCTCTCTCTCTCTCTCTCTGACTCTCTCTTTATCTTGTCTTTTAATCTTAAATTTGCTGGGACAGCAAAAAAATAATAACAAATAAAAAAAATATATAAAATAAAATTATATTTAAATAAAAAATAAAAAATTCCTTATTATTAATTTCTTTGTTATTCAAGTTTTGATATTTTTTTTTTTTTTTATTCAATTCAAAAGTTTTAAGTTCAAGTGAAATGATAATTTATATTTTAAAGTTACTTGAAATATACAAAAAAAACTTTATTGATATAATTTGATAATTTATTTTTATATTTCTACATTTTATTTTTATTTTTTTTGAATAAAAAAAAATGATACAATAAAGTATTGTTAAAAAAAAAAAAAAAAATAGTTAAACTTGCTTTTTATGGTAGCCCACTAGTTGATTACCAGACCCAATTTCATTGAACGAACCTGGATATCTATAGCTTAATTTCATTTATATATCGTAAATTTGTGTGAGCGAGAAAGATATAGCTTTTACGAAGAATTGAGTACTAACGAACCTTGTTCGACATTTTTTTTTATTTCTATATAAATTATTGTACAATAAAATTTATATATACTAGTCAATATTTATTTGAACAATATTTTTAATTGAATATATAAATGAATGAAAAATTTAAAGAAACAAATATGTAAATTAAATTTATTCAAGCATAAATATTTAAACAATATGGAAAAATAAATGTTATTATAAAAAAATTATTAAAATAACAATTAACAATTATGAAAATTGAAAAAAAAAAAATTATTTTTGTAAATATGAGATAAAGAAAAAATTGGGTGACACTATTATTTAAATTAAATCAAATTGAACTTTTTTATTTAGAAAAAAAAAATATATTTTTGTTTTTTACTTTTTGCTTGTTTTATATTTTATATACATATATATAATATTATTTTGCGGAGACACTCCCACTGAGTACATTTGCCTTGGGTCAGGTGTAGATCGTCCATGCGTTTGCATACAAAGTACATCGCACTTTTCCAAGTATCGTCTCAATGGCATTATCTAGCACGAACAGTATATATAGAATAACAGAGTGGTTGCTGGAAAAAGCACAGAGAAATAGTGCTACTATGTATATACTCTCAGTGACCCAAGAACAAGTAAAAAAATAAAATGAATAAAAAAGATTTCCATATTTTCTAACCAATAATAATTGTACGAAACCAAAGTAAATGGAGTTGATAAAAATAATTTTTTGAAAAAAAGTTTTTATTTAAAAATGAGTTAAAATGCCAATGGTAGTGATAAAAAATAATAATAGTAAAAAAAAAAAGGAGACAATTACTCTGAAGTGTATATAGTTACACACACCTGAACTTAAAAAATTTTTTTTTTAGAAAAAAAAAAAAAAAATTAGATTAAATTTGTAATTTATATCAAAGTAAAATAAAAAATAAAAAAATCCAATAAAAAGTTATTTGGGTGGAAGATTACCGACTGTGAATATAAATAATGAGTTCCCAGGGGCGTTTCAAACGAGATTCTCAGCATGTTTTACTGAAAAAAATTTTTTTTTTTATTTTTTTTAAATTACAGTGGAGAGAAAAGAGTAACCAAACACTGCGTTCTAATTTTTTTAAAAAACAAAATCGATAATTTTTATATTTATTTTGTTTATTTTTACATAGTATTTGTAATTTATTTTTTTTGGTGATAAAAATATCTCAGTTTTATACATAGAGGATAAAACGATTTAAAAATTTAGAAAAATAAATTTTTTGTATTTTTTTTTTTAAGGCATAAAATTTATGTGTCATTTGGCGATTTATTTTTATAATCAAAAGTTAAAATTGATTTTATGAATATGTAATATTAAAAATGAAATGTTTAATTTTTTATAATTTTCAATGTTAATTTGTCATTTGTCTAGACTGAGATATTTTTATTTATTTATGAAAAGTAAATTTTCTTTTAAATAAATTTTGATGTTTGATTAAATAATGTGCAAATAACAAATAAATATATCTTTCAAACATCGGTTTTTCTTTGCTTTATTTGTATTCTATTGATAAATTTATGTAAATTTTATTTTAAAAAATAATTTTGAAATAAAATTGGGGGTAAAATGAGGATAAGAAAATATACAATCGAGTTTTATCGTTTATACAAGTAGAAGCTACTTGCTTATAGTCTCTCTCTAATCCTCCGAATTATTTTATTTTTTTCTATTTCATTTGACAAGTTTTTTTTTTTCTTTTCTTGATCCTCTCTTATCCCAACTTTATTCTAAAAACGAGTTTTGATTTTTATACGGTTTTTTTTTTCATTTTAACATATTCATTTTATTATTCTCCTTATTTTAAAATTTTCTTTTTTTCTTTTTCTAAATATACAAATTTCTTTTGAAGCAATTTTTTCCATTTTTCATATAGTTTTTTTTTTTTTTGATCTCATCAAATCTTGACTTTATGAAATAAAATTTTTTTTTTCGTATGGTTTGTCTTTTAACATTGGCCAATAAGAAACTGTAAAATTCAAGTGGGATAGAGGGTGGTTTATTTAGTCTGTGGATTATTCTTGTGAACGTGCAACCACACTCTTTTTATTATATTTTTTTTTTTTTTATAGATGACTGAACACAGCGGGACTTTTACTACTGTCGCGATGAAACGTGAACGTGACAAAAATTCCACAAACGGATTATATGATTTTTATATGTTTTGTTTGCCACCTGCCATACAAAACGATTTGATTTTTTCCATTTCTCTTTTTTTAAAAAAATTTTTTGTTTCATTTTTCGTATATTATTTTTAAAAAATTCACGTCAAACCAATATTTCAATTTTCCATCGGTGACTTCGATAAAAGTTTGAACTAAAAAAAAATAAATAAATAAAAAATAATATAACAAGTCAATAGTAGTGACAAAAATAACAAGTATTCCATACAAAAACAACAAAATGAAAGAAAAAAAAAAAATACATAAAAAGAGACATGGTGTATTGAAAAGAATGGAAAATATTTTTATAAATTAAATGAAGAAAAAGAGAATATTTTTGTTATTGAAAGAATAGATAGGTTTTTTCGTAAATAAATAAATAAATAAATAAATAAAAAATTTTGTGAAGGATATATAGTGTTGCATACGAATTGATCTACTTGTCCCAAGAGAAACTCGACAGACCGTGAGATTCTGTCACAAAGAAAAAGCACAACTACCCTTCTTAAAGTTTCTTACACCCCTTTCTATCTGACTCATGTCTTACCTACTTTTTTTATATTTTTTTTACTTCCGTATCCTGTCATTTATCTCGGGTCATCTTTTTCCTGTCCACCCATAAAACCATTTCACTTATTATTATTTATTTCATTTTCATTTATTATATTGTTTTTTTTTATATAAAATTGAAAAGCAACAGCAACAATAACAACAACAATTGCTGTAAAATTATTATTATTAATATTTGTTATTTAATTATTTATAACTTGATGTATATTTTTTATATTTTATTTATTTATTTGAGAGTATATATGATGGGTGACGTGGTCAATGTACTTTGAACTCGATGAATATTGATGAAGAGTTACGGTAGCCATGTAATAGAGTAGTCATCCTGAAGCTAGTTATAGCCCTCAACTCAATCGCTATGTGGCAAACTTACTCAAAGCAATCAAACTTTATGTAATAATAATAAAAATATCAATAATAATAACAACAGTTATTAAAAGTAAATTTTATATCTACATAGAGCTCTAAGTACACTGTGATTTAATAACATATTTACTCTTTATTTTAATTTGTTTATACTTTTATGTAATAATAATAATTAAAAATTTGTTTATATTTACATTTGCTAATGTTAAATCAAATTATCGAAAAATAAATTTAAATTAAGATTTTTTTTGTTTTAATTTTATTTTATATAGTTTTTTTGTTATATTTGTTGGGATGTAGGTACAAGCGATGAAGCTCTGTAACTTCATGAATATTGATAAGGATACATGTGAAAGTGGCGTGACTTTGCACACGTGTCCTATGAACTTTCTGTTTACAAAAAGATGGTGCTTTTGTTTGTATTACCTCCGTTGAAACACACCAGAATAATATACAGAATAAAAAATTAAAAAATATATAAATAAATTATTTTTTAATATATATATTGTTTAAATAATTATTTTTAAATTTTTTAAATTTATTATGAATCTCTTAATAGTCTTAACATAAGTACATTTGTCAATAAATTATTATAATAAAAAAAAATTATTATTAAAAAAAAAATGAAAAATAATGTAAAAAAAATTTTTTTTTTTTTCAGTTTTCAAAGGACACGGTGTAGTAAATCTAGTGGTTGAATGCAAGAAACAATCAATAAATCACAAGCTCGAATGTTTCCTTGAAAGGTAATAAATCGTATATTTATAAGAAAAAAAAAAAAAAATAATGTTTTATTTTTTAAATAAGAAAAAATATAAAGTAGAAGATTTTAAAGGTGGGAGAGATAAGGGATAGTAAAAATAAAAAATAAAAAAAATTCAGGAAAGCAAAAAAAAAAATAAAAAATGAAAAATAAAGTTTGCAGAATCTATCGGAAGTTGAAAAAGAAACTTTGATTCTATTGATAGGGTATATAAAAAAGTTAGATGACTTTGCGTATTTGATATTTGAAATTTTATTTAATTGGCTGTGTTAAGGTACGCGGAAGATGTCAACCAAGGAACAACAACTCTCTGTTGTCTTGTTTTTTTTTTTTTATATCCCTTTTTTTTTTTTGCACTATCCATAATGTATTGTGTCTTATATTTGTAACACGGTCTTTCTGCTGAGGTAGTTCTCTCATCACTCTGCTCGTCGTCGAGACGCCACAAAGAACTTTTAACCTTTTCTCATCCTCATATTGTTGATATATCGTTGTAAGTCTGTACACGAGATCTGAGCTTTCGTTAATTCCTGTTACCACCGTTATGTGGCAACAAACGTGCAATATTTATTTTTTATTTTTTTTTACTATTTCTCACTCTCTCTCTCTCTTATCCTATCTTTAGTATTTCCTTAACTCACTCATGCTTCTTTGTACATGTATACATAAACAAACATTCTGACATCCTCATTCCTAACAAACACCCAAATGAAATTTTGCATTTGAGATCAACTTGTTCATATATAACTTGTCAAGTTTCATCTGAGTTTTAGTTTAATGTTTGTCTACTTTAAAGATTATATCTTTACTTTAGTTTCATTTTTTTTAATTTTATTTTAAATTGAGGTTTACTAATTTATAACTTTAATTATTCATTTCAAATTATAACGTCGTTACGCTTGAAAAATTATTTTTTTTTTAATTAAATAAATATTGAGTCAATATTTTATTTATATAATATTTCTAAATTTAATTTTTTCATTATTTTAATTATCCTAGAGTATTTTTTTTACAAAAAAAATATTCAAGCGATTTATTTAATTCTCACAATCAGTTTTTCTCGTTATCTAGATTATTCAAAAAAAAATTTTGTTAACTCTTTTAATTATACTAACGATAAAACTGATTAAAAAAAATAAAAAAAAAAGAATTTTTAGCGTTTTTACAGTGAAACGACTAATCAATGAGGATCAACCATGTTTGACTATCAAAAAAAAAAAAAAAATACAAAAAATATATTTATTTAGTCTCTCCCGAGTCAAGAGCATACAATACGAGATCAAAGTGGCAACTTGAATCGGCCCTTTAAAAATATATATACACAAAAATATTTTCAGATATTACACACCAATCGATTTAATCCGAATTCTATTTTATTTATTTTTTTACTATCAACCTATTTATGCACTGCAAATTTCATACACTTTCTTTCTTCGTTTTCATTTTTTTTTCTTTTATTATTATTCACCCCTATACACTAAAATATTTCACAACTATATACGACTTTTATTTCCGCTCTGTTTATTCCTACATCTTGGTTGATGTTTTTTTTTTTTTTTTTTTGCTCATATTTATGTTGTATTTTTTTATTTATTTGTCTATGTATAAAATTTTTTATTTTTTCATTTTGATCACTATCTTGAGAATGTAACCATCAGAAAAGTTGCTTGATATTCAACAGGAGAAATTGCTTGTCTCTTGCTTGTACTTGCTTTACGAAATATATATTGCTTATGTTTTTTTTTTTTTTTTCTCTTAATTTTTTTGCCTCCAATGTCTCATGCATTTCATGTATTTCAAATGCATCAACTTTCATCATACTCTTCATGCTTCAAAGTGTTTTTCATTTTATTTTTATTTTTTAAAAATAAATAAAAATAGCATGACTATAAATATTTATTGTTATTAAATTATTATTCATTTAATTAATTTATTTGGCTATTTTATTGTCTGTAGTTTTTTATAATATAGAATATAAATAAGCGACTGTATATGTATATACTTTTTTGTTGTATAAAATAAAGTTTATTACCAGATTTTACTCGAGGTAATCCACGTTAATTCAATGCTCATGGACCAAAGAATCTTTTGAGTATCAGTAACAAGCTTTGGTATATAAAGTTAAAGGAAGTAAAACCAAAAGGGTCAAAAGCTCAAGAAAAAGACAAAGTATATGTTAAATGAAAAATTTAAAAATAAAAAAGCTCATAGATAATGAAGAGAATGAAGAAAAAGTAGATGCACATACAATCTTCATCTATTTTTTTCCAACCCTTAACTTTGCTTTTCTTATATTTTTTTTTTATTTCTTATTTTCTCTTTTACTTTTCTTGTATGTTTTTTTTTTTTATCCCTCTTATTTTTTTTTTTTTTTCTTTTTCACGTCTCACATTAATTGGATCGGACGGAATTAAAGCTGGATTAAGTCGTGAAATTGCACGTTGACTTTATGTCTTACGCTGCAATTCACAGAAAAATTTTTAAGCTTTTTTTTTTAATTATTTTTATTTATTTGTTTATTTGTTTTCACTGTGCATGAAATAAAAAAATATATTATTTTTTTTGTATGTTGAAATGTGGAGAAAGAATATTGTGAAATATTACGAGTCAAAAAAAATATGAAAATGAAAATATATTCAAGCGTTCATGATGTTTCACAACAAAGTTAATTTTCAGCTTATATAATAATGAATAATGCGTATTATACTCGTAATAATGTAATTTAGTTTTTTTTTTTTATTTAAAATAAGCTGCATAAGTACCATATCGATTTACATGCATACTTTTATAAAATAATACTTGATAAAAATATTACATAAACATGGAATAACATTATTTTTATATTCTCTATATATAAATTTATTTTTTTTTTTTTTCTTTGTGAATTAAATTTATATAAAATACCAACACCAATGAATTTAAAAATATTAATCTATAGAAGAAAGCTCTTTTGTCAAATCGCGGTTGAAAAAAAAAATTGACTATTCATTTGATTATTTTTTTTTTTAATCTAAAAAATATATTGGATATTTTTTTTTTTCGTTATTAAATGGTTTTAACCAACATGACAACTATTTTGAAAATTATATTCCTTCATTTGACATTAAATTTCCTTCTAATTAAAATTTCAAATTTGTATTTTAATTATTTTTTTTTTGTTATCTTTTTAATTAACATAATATTATCATCAATATTTATTTTATTTCATGCAGATAATAATCTAAATTTTTTAATTATCTTTTGATTTGTTTATAAATTTTATTTTCTCATGGAATTTTTATCAAACGTAATTACTGATTGTTAAATATATTTTTTATAAATTTATTAATTAAAACTTACCCCTCATGTAAATGTATGCAGTACCTCGCATATTTCTTCTTGTTAATACGACAAGATTAAGAATATTTCCAATAATTCCAAGACAACATATTGTTGGTATAACAATACCATAACTTATTTGTCTCAGTGGTGGTATTCTTGGATCCTCATTATCACCAACAATTTGACAAATATGTATATCACTTGCATTAACGTCAATCATTTTGACACTTTTTTTTCAATAATATTATTATCACAAATATTAAACACAATAAATCAATAAATAATGTTAAAAAAAAAACAGAAAAAATAAAAAAAAAAAAATGTAAAACTGTCATAAATCAATTATTCTTTCATTTTTTAAAAACACTAAAAAATAAATTATTTAAAATATCCATTAATCATATGAGACATATTTCAAAAAATTGTTTATTATTATTTAATTTTTTTAACATTATTCAATTTATATTTTATTTTCATATATATCACACTATTATTTTTTTTTTTCTTTTTTTTTCTCTTCTTCATTCACGATTATATATTTTAAAAAAAAATTATTTTAACCCATGATAGTGTGATGCTTGAAAAAAATAATACTTTATAAAATATAATAATAATAAAATCTTAAAACGACACAGATCTTTCTTCGGTTTGTCCAATTTTTCATCAGTTACATTCATGGAGTTTCTATTGTTGAAAATCCAATTTTTCTTTTTCTTTTTATCATACTTTAACGTTGAGATAGTGAAAAAAATAGGGTAAAATGTAAAACTTGATTTCCCCTTTAAAAAGATTTATTGTTTTCTTTTACTAGTTCTGTTGGGGCGTTCATTTATATGTATGTTTTTTTTTTTCAACAACAAAAGTAGTGTGAATCTTCACTTGAAGATATGCAGACAACGTAAATTTTTTTTCTAAAATAAAATATATATACGTATTCACTTTTTTTTTTTTTTTTTTTATAGTTATTATTTAATTTTTTATTTTTTTTAAGAAAAAAATAAAGGGTAAAAATGAGTAGGATATGCACACGTTTCTCGTTTCGAGCGTGTCCGCTGTTCTGCCCATCCACTCAAGTAAACGTCTCACGTATATCGCATTTGACATTCGACGCCGGCTGCAGTTTTAATAGACAAGCCAACGGGAATTTCATCTAGCACTCTATACCAGGTGTTTTCTACATACTATACCATCATTATCGGTTTCTTCAATAGCATTGCCAAACTCAAATTAAACCAATTGAACAACGTAAAATCGTGGTATCATTGAAACCGTTGTATTGACAATAAAATCTCAGTTTATCTGTAAAATAAAAAATAAAATAACATTTATTATATTTATATTATTACTGAAATTCATTTAATTTTAAACAATTTTAATTATCAAATGTAATTATAAATGTTTAATGCATTTTTTTACACGTTTAATTGGAAAATATAATTTACGGTCTGACACTGCTTGACTTGTACCACTGGAATATGTAATTTATTGCTTAAAATTCTTAATTTTTTTTCTCGTAAAATTATTAAATATAATTATAAAAATTAAACAACAAATTTAGTTTATTATTTTTTTTTATTTAATAATTTTTTTTTCAATTATACATGTTTAATGAAAAATAAAAAATTTGGGTCTGACACTGCTTGACTTGTACCACTGAAATATTTAATATCATGATAATTTTTTATTCTTAAATTTTTCACAAATAAAATTATTAAATAGAATAGAGTCTGCTTTTTTAGTATAGACAAATTGTCAGACATGGCTGACTATATATTGACTTATCTACTGTGTCTCAAAAAAAAAAAAAAGAAAAAATTGAGAAAAACTTTTTTTTAAATTATTAAAATTTTTTTTTCTAATCACGTATGTTACTGAACAAATACTCTTCAATATTTTTTTTTACTTTAATTCTTATAAAAGCTTTAAATAAAGTTTTATATAATCAAAAGAAAAAAAAAAAAAAATAAACTTTTGAGTTTTCTACGAGTAACAATTATCGCGTAAAAGAAAAGTTTTTAAAATAAATTTTTTCTTTTTTCATGAATCAGATAAATAAATAAATATGTTTTAAATAATTAATAATTTATAACAAATAAATAAATTATAAATAAATAACAAAATTATTTTTTTAGTCATAAAAACAATGTAAAAATACTCTCAGCTTATTTAAAATATGTTAAAATATTTATTTTTATATTTTTTTTTAATTTAACTTTATAAAAAGTTTATAATTATTTCAATAGAATAGGTTATTTTTTTTTTCTTGTAATTTCAAAGTCAATTTGTTGAGTACAAAAAAAAATATAAAATTTAAATATAAAATAAGTTTTATAATATGAAAAAGATATTTTAGTAACTCAAGTTTTGATTTTATGGTTAACACGTGGAGAATAAGTACAAGAACTTTCGGAACTCGGTAATTTCCCAGTAGCACGCGTGTTTTGCGTGACAATTGATATCAACAAAGTGTTTTCTGTTCACGCGAACATAACAAAAATAACATGTGCAATAATATTCTTGATTATATATTTTATATTATTATATTTTAATACCATAGGTCAAAGTCTAATAACTAAACTAGACTGATTAATCTTTTTTCATATAAATTATATATTTATTTATAAAAATACATACATTTATTTATTATTCAGCTTTTTATTATTATTATTTTTTATCATCTAATTCGTTTTTAAATTTAGCATATGGTGGTTTTACATTTGACATTTTTTATTTATACATTTTTTTTTTTCTTTATTATACTTTCGAAATATAAAATACACGTGTTGCCCGCATTTTCAATAGTAACTCAACAGCAATTCTTAATACATCCACGCAAAATTCACAAGTTGTATTATGCATTTGAAATGTTTTTTTTTTTATTTGCCCCTCGACATGTAAATATCTTTGTATGAAAAAAAAAAAAAAAATACATGATTATTCCACTAGTGAAAATTATCATATAAAAAAATTCTTAAGAATTTTTGAAATAAATTTTTCATTTTTTTTTTTTCAAATAGAGATAAGAAAATCAATATTTTATTTATAAAAAAAATTTTTTATTCTACATTATTATTATTTTATATAGTTGTATAAAAATTATGAAAAATATTTTATATAAAAATGAAAAGAATAGATCTCCCCAAGCCAATCTTGGAGTCGCATCCCAGAAGTAGATTTATCGATTAAGAATCTACGAGTCACGAGAGAGATTTCACGTCGTCTCTCGAATATCAGAATCTTATCAATGACTCCCCAAACGTTAACGATTTATCTTGTACATAGTGCAGAAAAAAAATTTGAATAAATACAAAAAAAATAATAAATAAAAAATAGGTAATAATGAATAAGAAAAATATACATAAAAAAGTGTTTAATCTCATCGAGGTCAGAACATACTTAAAGCTTTAGTTGTTCTAATTTCTTAACACTTATTGTTCCAATTTTTTTTTATTTTTTATTATTTAAATCTGAAAAAAAATCTTCATCTATTTTTAGCTATCGTCACTACTAATTTTTTTTTTAATTTTAAATATCCACTTTACCTATATGACCCAGTAAATATTTTTGAACTAATTAACACAAAGACCCTTGACTCTTATGCAAGCTATAAAATTTGCCATCGAATATTGGCAATATCCATTTACAAAATAATATCTTATCTTAATTGTATTTATCAAATCAGATATTTTAATAAATTTCTTCTTTTTTTTTCATACACTTTACAAAAGATATTTTCAACAATACTCTTAACATTTTATTACTATTAAATAAAGTAAAAAAAAAATTAAATAAAAATAAAAATATATATAAAAATAAATTGAGTTTAATTTAAAAAAAATTCTATGAGGTTTTTTTTTTTTGTAATTTAAATTTTTATGAAATAAATAAATTATTAATAGGATAAAAGAAAAATGATGCAATATAAAATAGTAAAGAAAATAAAATTAAGGGTTAAAAATGAAAAAGAAAAATGTGATAAGAAAAAAAAAAATTTGATCTTTGATGCGAAGCTGTTTCTTGTCACCGAGAAACAGCTTTGCAAAAAGAAAACTCCAAGGATTAATGCTCTTTTTTATTTATTTTTATTTATTTATTTTTCGAATATTTATATTCCGTAAGTATTTTCGTGTAAAAGTAAGTGGAAATGAGAACAAGATGGATAATCACATTGCTTATACAACGACGAGCTGTTCAACGATGAGAATACAAATTAACTTCAATAGTCATTACCGTAAATAATAATGTTAAATTATTCTTAGATATCAAATTTAATAAAATTTTTTATATTTTAATTATTCATCAATTTATTATATTTATCAACTTAATTATAAATTATAATTTATTAAATCTTACTTTGCGATAAAAAAATTGCTTAATAAAAAAAAAAAATTAGTGTCACAATGAAATATGTATTTATTCATTTAATAAAAAATAGAAAAAATGTATTTTATTTATTTTTTGTAACTGTCAGCAGTTGTTAGTGTTATCAAGCGAAAAAAAAAAAAAAAAAAAAAAAAAGTAATAGTCGTTACAAAATAACGAGAAACTGTCACGATGATAGCCAACGAAATTGTAGAGAGAGAAAAATGAATGCCAATGTTTCTCGCCTCTCAACTAGATCAATGACTGGCTTTCGTTAATTAAACAAAATTTATTGACCATTGATTGTAACCAATAAACCTTGACCATATATATTATCAAAAACCACATAAACACAATTAAACATACTTAACCAATTAACAATAATTTTTAAAAAATCATTTTTAAATTATAAAAGAGGTTTTTTTTAATTTTTTTCATTAATCTAATTAACCCAGTTTTAAAAGTCATTTTCAACAGCCTGTCTTACTAATGTTTAACCAAATACTAACTATTAAATTTATTCAACTTTAACTCGTATGCATAAATTAGATGCAATTTTTTTATAAATATTTGTTGGTCTAATTTATAATAATAATAATAATTAGAAGTAATTTTTTTATAAATATTTATTTGTCTAATTTATAAATTAAATATATACTTGTTTTGGGAAAAATTAAAAATTCATTCTGGGAATAGAAGAATTCATGTCAATTAGCGAATGAAAATACCGAAAAGTTCTATAAATTTTTTTGTAATTTAATTTTCTATTATATATTTTCAAAGAAAAAATTATTTGGATTTAAAAAAAAAAATGTTCTGGGAATGAAAAAATAAATGTCAATCAAGTAAACTCGGAAAATACACTTTCAAACCGAATTTTTTCGAAGAAAATTAATTTATAATACTATATAATACTACAGAAATTTATAAAATTCGTGGTAAAATTTTAATAATTATTTCATTAGGATAATTAAATTTGTTTTCTCGGAAATTTAATTTAATATCAAGATAAAATTTATAAATTTATGATTATCTAGTTATATATATGACAAATTAAAACTTTAATATTTATTTATTAATATTTTTTAATTAAAAATAGTATTTTTATATTTTTTGTTAGTTTGGGATTTTAATCCAAAATTCAATGTTGTGGAAAAGTATCAAGTTTTGTTGATATCTATGACGCGACCTGGAAGTACACGAGGACAGTTATATCCTGAAAGATGAAAACTTTCTAAAAGCATCATCTTCAACAACTTTGTATATGTATATGTTTAAAAATTATATGAATATGATATGCCAACATTTACTCCCAACACAATCTTTCGTTAAAACTTTTTTTTATATTTTTGTTTTGCATCGCAATGGTTAACCACCTGCATTAAATACACATACATTATTTAATTTTTTTTTTTTTATTTTTTTTTTGTTCATAACATTAAAGTTTCTCTTTCACTGATTCTATCCAATTTTTCTTTTGTTTTTTTAATTTTCCATTTATTTTTGTTTTTATCTTTATACTTGTAATTTATTTATTTTTTTCATATATTGTTTCATTTTTTTTTTGTTGAAGAAATACATTTAAAGTTTTTATGCAGAAAAAGTATTTTTCTAGTCTTATCTGGTGATCTTTAAATGTCCAGTTACAGTATCCCAATGGGCCAAAAAAAAAACAAGCTATTCTTGAAAAAAGAGAGTAAATTGCTCGAAAAGAAAACACTGATTCTACAAACTTGCAATATTTTATCGGCAATAGATATATCTTGGCCATTGTGACCGCCCAATTTTCTACCAAAGTTATAATACTTATATTATTTTTCTACTTCTTGATATCCTCAAGCACGTGATTATTTACGAATAAGTGAGATATAAATATCATAAAAATAGAAAAAAAAACAAAAAACGAATAATAAATAATAACTCAATGCTGACTGATCATTTTTATATATCATTTATAAAATAATATGAAAAAATTACACTGGAATTTAATAAAATCATAAATTATTTGATACTTTTTTTAAAATAAAAAAAAATTATTATTTTTGTAATTTAATATGACTTTAAAATTCACCAATAAATTTTATTTTTTTTTAATTTTTCCTTTTAAATTGAATAATAATTTTTGGAAAAAAAAAAAAAAGAAAATTTGAATAAATTCAAAAAAAAAACAGAATAATAAATTAAAAATCATTTATATAGTGAATTTTTGCGTGCAATAAATTTTTGGGTTAATCGTTTTTTGATTTGATTCGATACATAGATATTAGCAATAAACCATAAATACACGCATGACCTTTTGTACCGAGTATATATGATGGAATAATAAATATATATATCAATTTCAGTTGTTACAAAATCAGGTCATGTTACCAATAATTTTCTAGCATACGCTGTTATCAACTAATCGATGTTTGTTACAAGCCTAATCGTTAACAACAAACGAGACAAGAATGAACGACAATAATCCTATCTTTTATTTTATTTTTTTTTTTCATTTTTGATCTCTAATGAAAATTTATTCTCTAAACTGACTCTATTTATTTTGTACAATTCCATAACCTATGACAACGAGATGAAAATCCAAGAGCTATATGTATATTTACCAACCATCACATTCAATTCAATTAATCATGTCAGTCATAACGTGAACGTTGTCTTTCCATAATTGACAATCTCATTTAAATTAATTGTCAAGTACACATGCATCTGTCAACTAATTTTCTAAACAATATCAAATTATTATTATTGTTTTTTAAATATATCTGAACAATAAAAGAGATTGCAATTTGAATTATATTTATTTATTTATTTATTTATTGATAAATAAATATGTTTATACCCGAAAAAAATAGAAAAAAATTAATTTAATTTTATAAATATTATTTAATTACTATTGTTAGTATTTTTAATAATATATTTTTATTAATAAATTCAATTTTTGATTAAAATTGAAATATATATATTTATTTATTTATTGAAAAATAAATTTAAAAAAAAAAAAAGAAAATATATATTGATACTTGAGAAAAGTAAAAATATTTTTCGATAAATTTATATATTTTTTTTTTCCTCAATATTTTTCAATTTTATAAATAAATAAATGATAATAATAATTGAAAAATCAAAAATATATTTCAATAAATTTTTAAATGTAATATATAGTTTTTTATTTTTTATTATATTTTTTATGTTGTAAAATATTTTTTTTGTTTTTAATAACCCTTAACCCTTTTTACTCTTGTTTGCATTAGACGGGTCCAGTTTGTGGTTGAGACTCTGGTATCTCCTACCCTTTACCCGTTACCCTTTTGGTTATCCGATAAGCCAATAAAGTCGCTGTAGAGTTTCTCGTTAACGCATTATCAATTTTTTTTTTTTTTTAAATTTTCTACGTAATTTTATTTATTTAATTTATTGTTATTTTCTATTATTATTCATTCTCGCTAAAATTTTTTTATTATTTTTTTCAACCCCCATTCATTCTATTATTATTTAAATTTTTAAAAAATTATATTTTTAATTTGTTTTTATCGTAACAAGTACCGCCCAAGCTATGCTTTATTATGCAACATCAATTTAATCAGTGTCGTGCAAACTTTGATGCTTTTTTATTTTTATATTTTGTTGTTTATAAAATATTTTTATAAAATTTATTTATTTTTTCATCATGTTGTTTCTTAAATTAAAAATTTTTTTGTTTCTTTATTTTTTTATTATCAAGAGTGTGAAGCTTTCTATCAGTTATTTGGCTGAAAAACTTTCACGTGATTTATAAGCTTTGTAGTATGAGAAAATTTTTTTTTTTATGCATCCAACGAATTATGCCAGTATATACAAGTTTGGGACAGTTTTAACCCACTTTCGCGACACTGTCTTTACAGTAGTAAAATCTTTTTATTATTATTTTCTATATTTATCAATTTATCTTTTTTTTTTGTCTGTTGAATTTTTCTACAACATAATAAAACATAAACATCTTATAATAGCATAATACAAAAGTATATAAATTTTTTTTATGAAAAAAAATTGATATTATGACTAAATGTTTATTAAAAAATATTTTAAATATCATAAAATACAAAAAACATATAAACAAATAATCAAATAATTTATAATTTTTTTTTCCAATTTTATTACAGAAATTTATCTAAATTTATATAAATTTTTTTTTTTAATTTACCTCTCGATAAAGTTGATAATCAATGTAGACACAATAGATAAACTAACTTTTTTAATTTAATAAAAGCAAGTAAAATTTTAAATAAAAAAAATTAAATAAAAGTCTCTTATAATTTTTTTTATTCTGTCTTTTTAACGAAACAAAAAAAAAAAAAAAAACAAAGAGTTTAGAGATTGCCAACAAAGAAGTAATTGTGAATACGTTGCAATTTTTTGAGTGTACTTTATTGTTATTATTTTGAGGGTAAAAGAATAATGAGAGTCTTGTGTGTGTATCGTGTCACGTCGCGACGTCGACTGGCAGCTTTTTCTCTGGTCTACTACAATTTTGCTTCTACTACTCGTTTGGATGTTAAAGGTTTTGCTATACACAGTTGAATTGAAAGAGGCAGATATCGTATGGGGGGAGTCGTACCCTCAGTTAAAATATATTATTTTCATGGCATGCGCAATAAAGCTGGAGGGAAAAGTTAATCATGTGGTCTATCATTTTAATATGAAAAAAAAATCATAATAATCATATTAAACTACTCTATTTTATTAGTTTTTAAAAAATTCATTTTTTGTCAATTTTATATTAGCTTTATTTGTATTTTCATTTATTTAATTGAAAAATTTATTTTATATTTTTTTTTTTTTTTATTAAATAAATAACGCTTTAATTTATTGATTTAATTAATTAATTTTTTTATTATTTGTATTATTTATTAGATGAATAAATTGACATGATAATTTTATTTAAAAATTAATGTTGAAAATTTTTATGGCTCTTTTATTTATAATGCTCTATAATGAAACTTTTAATTACAATAATACTTTATATATATGAAAATTATTATTTCCCATTTTCTTATGAGAAAATTCACATTAAGATCAAATCGATGATTTTATTTATATTCCTATAATAATATATAATGCAAGTTACACGTTCGAATGGCGACAATTTTTATTAAATCGTTAAGCTACTTTGTAACTTTAAAAAAATAATAAAATATTAAAAGCTTTTAGTTATTTTTATTATCTTTTTTGATTATTTAAAATTTTATTAAAATTATTATCAATAATATAGTGAGTTTTATATTATTTTATTCATATTTTATTGAAAATCATTAACGGAATATTACTTTAATTATGTTTGTTTCCATTTTCGAGAAATTTAGTATAATTATTTATTTATTATATAATATTGAAACTTTTGAAACGTAAATCTACTTAACAGTTGAATTATGATTTTATTTTTATACCAGATAAAACAATGATACGACAATTCCATCATTTTATTTTGTTGTAAGCTATCGATTGAATCATTCCATATTCCTGGTATACTTCATATTGAGAGTACAACAAATATCAATAGTTAATAAATATATGTAATATTTTTATTGAATATTTATACTAAATAACAGCTTCATTTCTTGGAAATTTATAAACGAATTTTATATTGATATTTCTGAGAAAATAGCATAGCAAAAACATTTCACTGATGTTTGATTGTATTGAAATAAAATTCCAGTAAATTAATATGTTATCTCTATTATAAAAAAATTATTTTACTATACAAATAAACAAATATTGACATTAGAGAAAAAAATATATTTATTAACATATTAAATTAATATTTACACTGTATACATGTATATGACATATTTATTTGTTAATAATTTATATTCAAATACAAGTGATTTAACTTCTTGGAAAATAATATCAGTTATCTTCGAGTGATGAAAAAGAAAAAATACTCAAGTATAATATCAAAAGTTTATATATTTTTATATTGAAATTTTATATTGAAAATATATTTTTTTTATTATTTTCATTTGTGATAATTTTATTGGTACATTTAATAACAAATGGACATAAATTTTGTCTCGTTATTTCACAGTATAAATGACAAAATTCTAAAAATTTAAATGCAAAAATTCTAAAAATTTAGATTACTAGAACACCATATATCATATTTTTATTAATTTTTTTTCAAACCACATAATTATAAATTGTTTCTGCAAATGAATTAAATAAATTACCAGATAAACAAATAAATAAATAACGACATTTTTTTTCCCTTTAAATTTAATTTTTATTTAAAAAATTATAAAAACAATTTCTTGTTTCTTTTTTTATAATTTTTTTTTGTTTTGCATATATGTGAATATACATATAACTGATTAACACGTAACACGCACATGACGATACATTAGTTTATAATACATATACCTGATGCGCTTATCAAAATCATAAGAAGTACAACACGCAATTTTAAACATTTAACTTAAACCACGTTTAATACTCTGGTTAAACGATAAGACCAACTCTCAAAACTTCATATGAAAAAGATTTTAAACTTTGATTCGTGATGTGGATTATAAAACTAAAGAAATAAAAACTTTAAATAACAAATATAATAATAAATAAATAAAAATAAAAATATATATGAATTATATATTTTTTACTTTCAATATTTTAACTTTAAAAGTTTATTATTAAAAGATTAAGGAAAAAAAAATTTATTATTAATAAAAATTCAATATTTAATTGTCAATTGATTTGTTTATAAATTTTTTTTGTATTTTTTTTTTTTATATTGTTGGTTTATTATTACTTTATTTATTTTATTTATATGAATTATGTGTTTATATGTTGATGAGATTAAATGATGAAGAAGCTTTAGGGTTGACTGGAACGTTTGCATAAATTATATTAAATGACGATAACCCTCGTGCCATCACGTCGAGCTTTTCTTATATATGTATGTATTTTTTTTTTAGGGTAGAATGTTGCATGTATATATTAATGTATGTTTGTATGTGTGTGACATTTATGGTATTTTCACCTCTTATTATTCTTCAATAACAATATCATTTTCAGCTAGTTGGCACACCCTTTGAATTAACAATCAAAAAACAGATGAAAAAAAAATTAAATATACCCTTAACTTTACTTATTAATACGAATATTCATTTCAATAAAATGAGCTTTTTAGAGCTTTTTCAATTCATTGAATACACTTCTTCATTCATGTCAAATGATTTTTTTTTTTATTTTCTAATAAATATTTACATTGAAATATAAAAAAAAAACAACTATTTTTTCAAGCTTTTAAAAAATTGTTATTCATTTTATAGGTGAAATTTTTTTATAATCACTTATTTCCGTTCTCATAAATTTTTTTTTTTATAATGATTGCAATATATACAAAGATTTTATATGAACTTCAGACATTAACTTATCTAATCGTAAAAAATTCGTTATTATTTTTTATAAATATTATTATTATTTTTTATAAATTCATCACGCGCTTAATTAATGTATCAAATATATATTTAAAATTTATTTTTTTTTTTTTTACTTTGATTTTATGATTATGACTATTATTAGAAATCAAGCCTGATTTTTTTTTTTCCAACACAGCTGATAATAGAGCAGTCAGAAATGACGAGGTCGTCACATTGTGACAACCAAATTGACCTTGTTGAAATAAAAAAATATATTTATTTTAAATAATTAAATGGCATTATTGTTATTACGATTTATAATATTTATTGTGATTATATTAAATTTAACAAGTAAGTATTATTAATTTAATTATTATATAATTATTATTTAATAAAAATAAATATTAATAATTATTCCATCTATATGATTGTTTACAGGTATTTTTTTATCTAAAATTTATTTAATTACCATTTAATTTATCATTGAAAAATTTAAGGTTTATTTTAATGGAGTTATTTATTTTGTAAGTCAATTTTTATTTATATTTATTATTATTAAATAATATTTATTACATGTTTTTCTTTTTTCTTTTTTTTTTTTTTGTACAATTTTTTTATTCAGATATTGCTGACAGTTATGTTTTGCCGAATGATAAAGATGCTAAAATGGATCATTCATTGGTTATGTCTCAGCCAAATTCATCAATAATTATATGGAACATCAACAATTCAATTGGATTAATAACAAGACAACATATTAAACAACCTGCTGAATGGATTTTAACAAAACTTCATTCATCAAAATCAAGCAAAACAATTGACATGACTGGACCAAAGTGTTCAATAACTAATTATCAAAATTTTAAACCAATATGGATTAAAAATAATGACACTGAAATCGACTTGTCATAATTGACAATGAAAATTTTATTCTTTTATTACTAAAACATACATTTTTTTAGTTGAAAAAATGTATAGTTTAATTGTTATTTAAATGAATTTTATATGAATTTTTTTTTTTTATTTTTTTTAATATATTAAATAATTTAAATTATTAAATTCTTAGTGGTGTTTTTTTTTTTTTTTTTTTATAAAACATTCTTTATTATTTTGAAAAAAAAAATATTTATGAATTTTAGCACACACACGTACGCAAAAGGTGTCAACATTTTTCAAATGTTAAAAAAAAATATTGAACTATTTTTTTTTATTTATTTTTCTTCTTTATATTTGATCGATGACCTGTCTTATTTTTTTCTTTCATATATTTATTTTATTTTTTATTTAATATACATTTTTTTTTTTTTTTATTATTTTTTCAAAAGAAAATAAGAATCTAATATTTTTTAGAATGCAAATTTTTTTTTTCTTTTTTCTTGTTTTTGTATTCTACTAGATATAAAAGAGAATAGACAGAATATATAATAACTCAGACGTTTATATGATTAAGTGTTTGGTTGTATGGCAAACGGCATGTGTAAGTACTTTTCTTCAGTGGTGAAATTTCATATCTCAAACCATTGTGCACGACATTTTCCAGTTAATTCTTTGATGCGTAATGCTATTCTCAAACATATGACTAAACATTTTGTTGTTGTACTATTGTCTTAAGCAGACTTTTCAAAAGTTTTTCTCATATATTTAAAATGAGCAAATAATTAGAATAATTATTCAAAAAATATACATTTTTATTTTTACTTTTAACATGAATAAATAATAAGAATTAGCTTTGAATAATTTATTCTAATTATTTAAATTTGTTTAATTACATTTTAACATTTACTTGCAATGGAATTAATCTATATTTTTTTTGGCTCTTTTTTTCAATGATTTATCACTAGAAATTCGGGGAAAATTCAAGTAATTTCTGGAGATAAAAAAAAGCGGTAAAATGAATGAGAAAAAAAAAAAAAAAAAGAAATTTTCCAATTCAAATTTACAGTGACATATTGTAGTTCTAAATCTATTTATCTATTTGACTATTTATCAACCGAAATCATTTTCTAGTCTTTAATTCAAACCATCAACAGATGTCGCTAGTGTATAAAAACTACCCGAAAATTCCCTTCTAATTCTGGAAACATTTTGTCACGTGATAAAAACGTACAAATAATTAAAATATTAAAATTAAATTGTTAATAAATATTTGACTAATGTTATGATAATATTTATGATAAAAATTGTTTGTAAATAATTTAATGAATAATATTTATAATTTTTTTAAATGAAAATATTGATGAAAATGATAATTTATAGAAAAATTAATCTGTTGGGGTTATTGGGATAGTTAATACGGCCCTGGTGTTGTCGAACGACTCTTTTCCCCCACTGCATATTACCAAAGTGAAGGTGACCAACGCCAAGTTTCTCCAAGTTTCTCTATCAAACGTACGAAAATCGGCCATTTTACTCTCTAGAGCATAGGGAGTTGGCCACGTTTACTAGCCTAGTATTTCATTTAATAAATATTTTCAAGATTAAAAAAAAAAAAAAAACTATTTAGTGATTTTATATGTGCTTATAATTTGGGAATTTCATAGTTATTCAATAGAGTGTTTTTTCCCTTGATTAAATATATTTATTTGAATTTACGAAATAATAAATTTTCAATGATAAAAATGGAAACAGAAATACAAGATATTATTATTGATGGTAGCACAATGATAGCTGGTGAAATATATACACCACAAAAATTAACACCAACTGGTAAAATAAGCCATGCTAAAACAAGAGTTTACACTCAACGTTATAGAAAAGAGTGGGAAGAAAGTCCCGAATTTAAAGGTAAGAAAACAATTGACACATATTTACAAAAAAAAAAAAAACATCAACACTTGATTACTTTTGAAATTTTAACCTTTGAAAATAATATCATAAGTTATCAATTGTTTGATTGATAGAAGCTGTAATTTTAATTGTTAATATATATTGTTAATTAATAAAATATTTATATATTTTAATTTTCAGGATGGTTAACATCAGTAGAAAATGAACCAACTCGTGCTCTATGTAAATATTGTGATAAAAATCTTCATGCTCATCGTTTATCATTATTAAAACATACATGCACATTGAAACATACACGTGCAACATTATTACATGCTGAAAATTTAAAGAAAAGAAAATTAAAAGCAAAAGCAAGAACAATTAAAACTGAAAATCCAATGATGTTAATTGAAGAAGTTGACTTGGGTACATTAAAAAGAAGTATGTCTGGTGATGAGGAAGAAGAAGAAGTAGCAGAAACAGATGAACTTGTTTTTGATGAAGAAAGATTAGATGATGAAGATGATGGTGACATGGATGTTGATGGTGGTATTGATATTCTTGATGATGATGACGAAGATGATGGTACACAAAATAATGATGATTCCCAAAATATTGATGACATGCAATTAGAAATACATGATGAAAATGATGAAAATTCTGATTCTTGTGTATTACGTGTTGAATCAGAAGATGATGATAATAATAATGATGATAATAATGATAAGATAATGATTGATAAATCAAAAATTAAAACAGAAATTATACATACTGATACATTGGCACAGGCAATGGCAGATGTACATGGTATTACTGATAATGATGAAGAAATAAGTGACAATATTCATGCTGTTATTGACCATGATATTGATGATAATACAACATTATTAAATGATGAAAATACAACAATTTTATCTGATCATAATGTTACCAATGAAACAACAGTATCAACATCATCACCAGTTAAATCAAGTGATGATAACAATTCTATTACAAATAAAACAAATCAAGATAATAAAAAATCAACAAATAATGATAAAAAAATTGATACAAAAGTAATTAAAAAAATATTAACAAAAACAAAAGGTGGTATGCAATTTCAACGATTTTCATTTAATGGAAAAACATATAATTTTCCATCTGGACAATTGGCACCAAATACACAATTGTTATTAGCAAATGCAATTAATAAAAATAATATAACATCAATAACATTACCAGCTTCATCAAAAACAGGTTGTTTACGTCCAATTGCACCAAAAGTTAATAAACCAATATTTGTCACAACACCAGTTAGTTCTTCGTCAAGTAAAATATTAACAAAACAAATTAATACTATTAAAAGAAATAATGATATTGGAAATACTATTGAATTTTTAACAACTCATGTTGTTGACACAAGCAAAGGTATTCCAGCAAATAGTATGCGTATTTGTTTGTACAAATTAACTGATGGACGTTGGAGTTTTGTCAATGAAAGGTAGCTTATTATTAGTATTTTATTTTTTGATTATATATTGCTTATTTATTTATTTATTTATTTTTTAATTTACAGTATAACAACAGCAAGTGGTAACTGCATAGATATTGGAAAAACAATAAAACCATCTGCTGGACGTTATAAACTACAATTTGATACTGAAAAATATTTTTCAGCTAAAAGAGTTGAAACATTGTATCCATTTGTTGAAATTGTAGTTGATGTTAAAAATCCAAATAGTAATTATCATTTAGAATTGTCTGTTAGTCCATTTGGATATTCAACTTGCAGAGGAAATAGCAGATAATTTAAACATATTTTGTTTATTTTTTGTCAGTTAAATTAATAGTGTTTATTATATGATAGATTAATTTTGAGAAATAAATTCTTTTGCTTTTTGTTTTTATTATTCTAACTGATTAGTAATTACATTTAATTATTAGTATAAAAATGCTATTGTAAATTAAAATAATTCTTTAAATATTTAAGTATTTTTGTAAAAATAAATAATTCATTGATAAATAAATACTTAAATTCTATTTTTTTGTTATCTTATTTAATCATATTTTATCATGTTGACCTGTGACTTGTGATATAAGCGTGGAAAAAACGAAATATCGTCAGTATAAAAATTTATTTCGAGTAAGATGAATCAACCACACCTATCGACTCATGTGTTGGATACATCAAGAGGTTCTCCTGTATCAAATTTACAAGTTAAACTTGAAAAATATACAGAAAATAAATGGACAAATATTGGAAATTGGTAAATACTATTTAAATTTAAAATTGGAGTTTATTTTTTTAATTTTATAATTAATTTATAGCAAAACAAGTGCAACTGGTCGTTGTGAAAATTTAATTAAAGAAGGAATTTTGTTAACACAAGGAAAATATAAATTAATTTATAATGTTGATGATTATTTTTTATCAACCAATACATCATCATTTTATTCAACAATTGAAATTATATTTGACATAAATAATCCAAATGAAAATTATCATATTCCACTACTTTTAAATCCATTTGGTTATACAACTTATCGTGGTACATGAAATTGAAAAATTAAAAATTGTATTGTATATTTTTTATGATATATTTGTGAATATATTAATATCAATAAAGCAACTTTGATTTAAATATATATGTTTTCTTTTGATATTTTTATATTTAACTTGGTGGTAGATATTTATTATCAACTTTCATCATTTTTGGAGGTAGATAAGTACTTGGACCATTTCCACTACCACCAGTTTTTTTTCCTCCTCCACCAGTGCCTCCAGTACCACCTCCACCTCCACCTCCACCACCATTATTATTTTTTCCTCCGTTAGAAGTTGATTTACCTCCTCCACCACTTCCTGAGGCACCACCTGCTTTTGGTCCACCTCCCCCACCTGGTTTTCCAATTGTAAAACTAGCTCGATTGCCATTTTCATCAGCAGTGTATCTAGAAAAATAAAAAATACAAATTAATATTTATTATTTAACGTTGATATATATCAGTTAATTTAGTTTCAAGTTTACTTGATTGAAACAGGAAGTCCTTCTGGACTATCATAACCAAGACTTCCTTTAACAACACGAACAAGATGTCCATCAATTTCTTTTAATTCTTCAGTTTCTTCTCTTGTAACACCATCCTCTTTTGGTTGTACTTGAGGAGTTGGATTATTTTGTTTTGGTGGTGGTGGTGGCTTTGGTGCTCCACCACTTCTTCCAACATCTGATCTTCTTCCAACATCAGCAGCACCATTTCCAACTAATGGTGCTGCTAATAATAATCCACCAGAACTCAATGCATCCAATGGTGCTCTTTGACCAACTGTTAATTTATCTCCATAACAAATATTCAACAAAAAAAATAAAACCTGTAAAAAAATTAAACATATATAGTTGAACTTTTAAATTACAAAAAATTGCATCCAAGATTATGATCATTGATTTAGTTGATAAGTAAAATAATTATACAACCCAATTGAATTTATAATTTATTGCAAAAATTTTTTTTTTCTCTTTCATTTATCATTGATGCAATAAAATAAAAATTAGGGTTTCTATTTATTCAAGATAAATTGCATCAATAGATAGAAACTTTCCCACAGTTTTTTTTTTTTTTTTTTATAAATACATTTTATTATAAATAATTTAATAATAATTTATTTATGTACCAATGAACTTGTTGCTATTTTACGATTATCCATGATAATTATTTGATCACTTAATAAAATTATTTAATAATATTTATGATATCATTGCAAATTGATGAAGATACAAATGCACAAGTGTAAATCTCGATTGGTTGTGACTTGGGAGTATGTGAGAATCTCGTGTTTATATAGGATTCACCTATGATTGTGCAAAAATAATGAAAAAAAAAAAATATAAAAATCAATTGAATTTTTTATTTACTATTCCCCTACTTGATGGCAACATAAAATCTGCCAACGAAAGGGTTTTCATAAAGACGTTCTCCTTTCTTAGGTCTCCAATGAGATCCGGATCATCTTAAAGACCTTTGTTTTTTATTATTTTTTTTTTTATATTCACCTTGTTATTGTTTAGCTATAAATAATTTGACTTTTAATTTTTTTTTATATTTTATATGGTTAAGCTTACTTAGTTGTACTTGACTGTCATTAAAAATATAAATTACACTTCCTCGATGATTTATATAGATTAAAAATTATTTTATTTTATGAAATTTAATAAATATCATCAAGGTTGGACAATTTAATCCCATGTAAGGAAATATTGCTTATTTTCGATTGAGATGACATCGATATTGTTTATTTCGATTTTAAAAAAATATAAAGATAAAATATAAATAATTATTTTTAATTGTTTATAAAAAGAAGAAATGTATTTCATATTTTTAGAAAGATATTTTGGAAAATAATTTAGAAAAATCTGTTGGAAATTATTTCGAAAAATCAATTCGAAATTATTTCGAAAAATCAATTAGAAATTATTTCGAAAAATTAATTCGAAATTATTTCGAAAAAGTATTTTAAAAATTTAAAAACAAGAAGAATAATATTTTTTTTCTTTTTTTTCATTGTATTTAAAAATGACAAAAATGTCATCGAATGATTATTATTTTGATAGAATAAGCATATATTCAGCTCATTCCAATCGGCAAAAGTAGCTTGTCCAAGTCATGAATTTATTGTCTCCACAGAGGATCGTCAAAAGGCCAAACCTGTCGTCACGAGTATAAAATATATATTTTTTTATTCATATACATTTTACAAAGATTGTTTATAAAACAAAAAAAAAAATAATAATAATATTATAGGGATAACTTTAACAATCAATATATTGCTTGATGGGTAAATAAAAATTGACACTTTGCTATTCATAATATGATCTCTTGAACTTATTAAATACATTTTACTTTTAACAACATTTGTTATTTTTATATATTTACTTTTAAATTAATGTCCTATATTGAATGAATTGTATATGAGAAATTGTATTGGTTGACATTTGGAAAAAAGTCTTGGAACCAAGGTTTATATTAAACCGAACCCACATTCTCATTTATTCAACAGTAGCTTCTATAGTAACCGCGGGAACGACCTCATCTTTCTCGCATAAATATAAAAAAATTTCATATAGATATTTCTTACAAAATAAATCAAAAATAAAAAAATAATATCTATATGAAAAATCAAATAATATTATTTATTAGTTTAAATGAAAGATAAAAAAAAATTAAACAGCAAATTTAATTTAATTAAACATTTTAACTTTCAAATTGTTTGAATAACTATTACGCAGTTAATTATTTACTCAAATGAATAATAATAAAATAATTGAACAAATAAAATATTAAATAAAATTCAATCAAATAAATGTACATTATATTATTTAAAAATTGGATTAAATAATGATAAATTATCAGCAAAAAATTGAATTATTATTATATTAATTTTTTATTTTTTTTTTAAATCAAAAGTATGATAGGATTTGATTTTTTTTTTTTCATTATGTACAATATTTATCATTTATTACAAATTTAATAATTGAAATATCTTAATTAAAAATTGTGGTCAAAGATTGATTTATTATTTTCATTAATTCATTTTTATTTTTTATTACTTGTGATGTTGTTGCTGTTGAATAGTGCATTGAAGAATAAAACAAGTCACGATTATTCTGCAGCAACAGAAGCAAGAAAGTATTTATGAATCACGATTATTTACGCAATCAATTAATGACCAGTGATAGTTTTAATGATTTCACCAACTTATACCAATAATATTGTTATTTAAACAAATTATATACTGAAAGTAATTAATTTATTTGATGAAATATACTCAATTCAATATTATTCATTATTTTTATACTTTTTTTTTTATATTCATTTATTTATTTATCTATTTTTAACAAGACATTTAATGTTTGTTTATTATCTGAAAGCTCGAGAGTCAATTTATTTTTTTTTTCGATGAAACAGACATCAATAGAATTTCATTTTTTTTTCATTTTTTATGTGCAAATATGATAGGGTTTTTATTGTGATTTAAATGAAAATATTAATAATTTTTGTTGGTAAAAATTCAATCACAATATGATTTATATTTAAATGAAAAATCGAACTTTTTTTAAATTTATTTATTCAACTATTTTTTGGTAATTTATTTATTGTTGTTTTTTATTTCTTAAAAATAGTAGTAAATAAAAAACCCAGTTTTATTGAGAAGAATAACTTTTTTTTTTTTTTCAATTTATTTTTAATGAATTAAAGCAAAAGCCACTGATATTTTTTCATTTTTTACATTTTTTTATAATTTTCGTTTGACACAACAAAAAAGTGGATTGATTTTTTTAATTTATATAATTTAATGTATTATTTATTAAAAATTTTTCATTAGTAATTTAAAATCTGTATATTTTGTTTATTAATTTTAATTTGGGAAATTTTTTTTAGGGTGTTTAATAGAAAATTTGAAAATTACATTTATTTACTTTTCTTTATATTTTTTTTCCTACTATTTCTGCTTTTTTTTTTTTGCAGTTCAATTATGGTATACACATACAGTCTTGCGATATTAAAAAAAAAAATTTTATCAAGCCAATTTGTTTAAATATTTATTGTAATTAATTTTTTATCTAAAAAATATCTTTTTTTTTTTCAATATTCAGCTTCAATTTGCCAATTGATCAACGAAAATTAAATTGATCATGATTTATAATTTATATTATTTTCATTATTAAATTTGACACTGGAAACAAGTAAACATTCAGGATAATCAGTTTTTTTTTTTTTTTATTATTATACTTATAAATATCATTATGGTACAATTTATATTTTTCTTAACTTTTATTTATCCTTAAATAATTTTTAAAAACAAATATCTTGTGTTAACATACATACACAGCTCTCCATAATAATCATCTTGTCCATCAATGATTTTCTTTAAATTCATATAAATAACTTATCACGATGTAGAGACTATCTAAAATGTTACAATAAAAAAATTACTAAACTCTCAAAATAATAAAAGAAAATAAAAATCTACGACAAGACATATTTCATTTAAAAAATATAAATTTAAAAATAAATAGTTTTTTAAAAAAAAATCATTTTGTGCACTGGCAGCAAGTTTATCATCGTCTCTATTTATTTCACATAATTATGGATATTAAAAACAATAATTATTGACTTGATGATATTTTTTCTTCAAATATATTATTTTTACTTTTCACCAGCACAATTATTTATCATTTTTTTTATATATATTTACAATTGCAATTATCATTTTTTAAAAATTTATTTCTCTAATAAATCCTGAATCTTTACTCGTGCCTTTTCAATTTTATTCATTTTTTTTTTTTACATATTCATTATGGAATTATTAATTTCACAAATATAATTTTTCATAATTTATTGAATTATTTTTTTTATAATTAATTTGTCTTGTTTTTTTTTTTTCATCAATTTATTACCAATCAATATTTAATTTTCGAAATTGTCTGTACTCTATTTTAATTTATCTTTTGCAAATTTAAACATTTTTTTTTCGACGATTAATATTAATGATAAATAACCACAATAGTAAAAGCATATATAGCTACCATTTTTTATCTACAATATATTTTAATATTATAATGTTTATATATATAATAATATATATTTATAATTTTTCTTTTTTTTAATTTTTGTATTCGTCATTATCTCTTTATTTTTTTTTTTTTTCTTCGTCATTAATTCATGCTTAATAATTGCGTAAATTTATATCAATTATTATATATCACTTAAAAAGGTCTTGGGACTTTCTTGGTGGTCCATAATTATTATTTTTCACAATCAAATTTTTTTTATTTCGTTTTTCTTATTTTACCCCAATTATTAATAATTTCTTTTTCAATTTACTTTAACCACGATTTTTTTTATTCAGTCAAATTGTGGTAAATGTATTTATGCACCTTTTTTTTTTTCTATTTTTAAACTGTAGATTATTTTTTTTATTTTTACAATGAATGCTTTTTTAAATTTTTTCTTTAGAGAGATATATTATTTTTAATAGGGTAAAATTGAATTTGATAATTTTTATTTTATTGTTTCAACATTTATGTTTGTTTATATAATTTTTTTTTTTTGTTTTTTTACTATTACTTCGGTTACTGAAGTACGCAACATTTGCACTTGGGTTTTTTCTTGAGTGTCACATGCTCGACCAGCGATGCATCACCTGGACCTTGTGACATTACTCTGCCAACTTCCACTGTTGCTGCATTCGTTGCAGGCCCAACCTAATTCAAAAAAAACATCATAAATTAGTCAACCAATTTTTAAAATATTCCAACAAGTGTTTATGAAGTGTTTAAAAATATTATCAAGCTCTGAAAAGCTCATTAATCAAAAATTCATACACCAAAATAAAATTAAAAAAAAAAGCTCAAAAAAAAAAAAACTCTAAAAACAATATTTTAAATTAAATTATAAATATCATTAGCTTTTATATTTTTTAAAAATAATAATCAAGCAACTAGTAAGCCAAATTACAGAAAAAAAAAAACATCACAAATTATATATATATTTTTTTTTCTCATTTCAAATGGCAATATATAAAATTAATTTTTTGCACCTTTTTATTCATCAATAATTATTGTTGATGTTATTATTTATAATAAATATATTAAATATAATTTTTAATTTTATTAAAACACAAAGTAAAATTAATGTATCTTGAATAATATTATTATTTGTTGTAAGATTTTATTTATTGAAATGTAACTTTTGTTTTTATTTTAATTTTCACCTTCTCATTAATAGGCTGCTTATTGACGTTAATATTTTGTGTACCATTTCCATTAGTAATACGTCCAGATGTATTGATTATTGTATTTTTACTTGTATCAATATCATCAACATTATTTTTATCATCACAACCAGGTAATGGTGGTGTATTTTGTCCAGGTGTTGGTGTTATTGGTTTACCACCTTTTATTAATTCAACAATTTCATCAGCTTCACGTGATAAATCACCATCTGGCCTGAATGGATTGTCCCATCCACTGTCCGTACTGAAACATTTTAAATTTAAATATAAAATATTATTTATATATTTTTTTAAATCATTATTGTTATCTACATATTTTAATCTTAATCTTGAATATATTTTTCGTTTTTAAATGCAACTAAAGTCATTGAAGGTAAACAAGTATTTACAAGTTGTGACATACATTGACACAATTGCAATTTATTTATTTAAATTTATCATGTACAGATTTTCTGTACTGATCATGGAAGTTATAGAAAAATAAAATTATCAAATTTTTTTGTATCAAGTTGTTCGTTTTATTTATTTGATGAGGAAGTACTTGAGTGGAACTGCGCTACCAGTTGAAATTTTTTTTTATTTTCATATTTTTCTTTTGTAACTGGTAGCTATCTTTGTGATAATGATGGTGATGATGTTGATGATGATTATGGGTGCGTCGATTTAACCGAGCGTGCGATAAGTTACGTGAGAATATCCAGGCTGATAGACAATTGTATTTTCAACGACCGTGACATTATGCTGCCATTGAATAAAATCTAATTGCAAACTTGATATATAAAGTAAGAATTATTATGATTATATTAAACTTGTTTTTATGTATATTCATGTGTCAGAGTTCATTTTGCATATGTCTTATTATTATATCAAAATTCTTTAGTGTGTTTAGAAATTTTTTTATTATTATTCAAGACACACAAACTTTTTGTAGGAGAAATTTAATTATTTTATTCGTTTTTTTTTTTTATTTGTAGATTAAAAATTGTGTTTGTTTATTGAAAAATAATTTTTGCAAACAGTTTGGATATTTAAAATAACAGGAAACAGGAAATTAATACCGGCGTCCAAATGAAGGGGATATTTTTTTTCTTATTTTTTTTTTGTTAATCGATTTTAAAAATTGAATGTCAAAAATTTTAATTAAAAAATTAAACAAGACACATTTTGTTATATAAACAATTGAATAAAATAAATTTTTTTAAAATCTATTTTCATTATTATGAATGGTTATTGTCTGAAAAAAAAATGACAAAAAAATAGAACGTGGAGAAGTAAATTTTTTGAACGTCAGCCAATTTGTCTGAGTGTTTTTGACGTTTTTTTTTGGTGATATTACAAAATTTAAATTTGACTTAAAAATTCACAGACAATGTACAAATGAAAGTGTATGTATTACCACACTGTTTATTTAACAATATAGCCTGTATTAAAATAAGCAAAATACTAAAAAGACAAAAAATTATTTTTTAAAAAAAAGCGAGTGGCTTTTATTTTCATTCCCTCATTTAAAAATAAAGCTTACATTTGTATCAAAAAAAAAAAAATAATAATCAGAAATGATGTTTAATTTTTAATAGATATTTTTCGTGATAATTTTATTTTTTTTTTGTTTGTATAAAGCCATCAGTCAACATGAACAAGAAGAATGAATTTAAACGAGTTCATAGACCGAATTGGAATGAGAATGCACTGGCATCCCTGGAATTACATTCGATAGTTTTGAATAGACAAAGAATATATAAACGTCACAGACATGGATTAAAAAATAGATAGTAAAAAGAAAAAAAAAAAAAAATGTTAGTGTGTATACATCTATGAGGGGTTGAAGACCCTCTGACAAATAGCAAGGGGTAGATGGCCTCCTTAAGTTTTGACGACGGCTTTCATGTCCCCACGAACATTAGGCCTCATAATAAAACCTCAGAAAAAAATATATCAGTCTACTTTATAGAGAAAAAAAAAATAAATAATCAAGATTACTTCCTGAATGAAGAAAAAGAAATAAATTTAAATTGATTTTTTTATACTTGTGACCTACTTTTAATATAAACATTTAAAAATTATATATTTATATAATTTTATAAATATTATTTATTATTGTTTTATTGAATATTGTTTTTTTTAATTTTTTTACCTTTCATCGTTATTTTCTTCGCCTTCTTTTGGCACTTTAATAACGTAATAAACGTGACCACCGTGATTTGTCGTCATATTTATTTCGATTTTATTATATTTTATTATTTTGAAAAATAAATTTTATTTATAATGTTTAGGTGCTTTTTTTTTCTAGAGAGAAATATTTATCCCAGTTTTATATAATTTTCAATGTTCATTTTGTATTTATGATGACAATAATATTTTCATTTGAAATATATTCACATCACGCTCTGTTTATAATCACTTTGTTTATCACAATATATATTGATAAAAAAATACACTATTGATTTATGTTATTACTATTATTAGGATTTTATATTTAGATGTTTGATTAAATTATTATTGTTGTAGGTTATATATTTTTAAATTCAAACTTAAATTCCAGTTGGTTTTCTTGTCGACAAACCAAGGCGTTTTTAGTTATTTCAGGCAGCCAATGTATTTTTGCGATGACACGTTGGTCAAAACCCACACATGTTAAAAGTTAATATTTCTTTTAACATTTTAAATTTTTTGATAAATAAACCACAAAAATATACACTAGAAAAATAAATAACTGTTCAATTTTTAGAGACCAAAAAATCGTATGTAATATTTAAAAATTTAAATAAAAAATTAACACTTCTTTGAGATGACAATATTAATTTTTTAAAATTTAATAAAAATTTAAATTGTGAATTGATTGATTGATCAATATTAATAAAACCTTGGATGATATATAATTGACGATGTATATATAATTTAAATAAATTTTGGATATTTTAATTTTCTTTCACAACAAGATTATTTTCAAATTTTTTATACATTAATAAACTATATTTATAAAATCAGTGACCTATTTATTCACCCTTCGGTATTTCCCATAGGCCGATAAAGCCACAAATATTACACAAAACTAATGAAAATATTTTTAAACTTATAAAAAAGAAAAAATGAATTTTTAATTATATAATATTAAAACAAATTTATATCAATTTTTATATACATATTTTTTTTCAATTTAAAAATTAATTTACATTTTTAAAAATAACATTAGTATATTGAAAAGTCAAACAGTGTATTTATTGTATTTTTTTTTTTTCGAGTAGGAGTGTGAAACAAGTAGTTTAGCACACTCAAGGGCCATAGAAAAAAATATATGAGGATGATATTAAGACCTGGGGGAGAACATGTTAATCGATGTTAAATGACGACACGCGCAAATCGCAATGGTATATAAAGAGCGCGGAAACAAGTGCGAATTATATCATTGTCATCAATTGTTTGCAAGAAAAAAAAAAAAAAAATACATAAATTTTTAACTTGATATAAAAGAAAATGATGTAATCATGATAATGTCAATAGTGTACATAGTAGTTTACATAATATTATTTGAATAATAATTTTTTTTTTTTGTTTGAACTTTTACCGGTGACATTTGGAGCATTTAATATATTGTCCACGTGATGCATGAAAGAATGGGGAAGTTTTATATGGGGCAGCAGGTTAACAGAGTGTATGATACAGTGTTACATGCGACTGCGCGATAAACGCATTTTTTTTACACCTGATTTATCAAAATGGATATAAAAAAATTAATATAATCTTATTAACAATTAAATTTATAAATCATATCTATTTTTTTTTTTTTTTCATTGAATTTTCATTAATTACTTTGGTGGGAATTATTATTGGTCAGGTCATGGTCTTGATTTTTTTTTCCTTTTGGCAATAGTTTATTTGGCACTATTAAAACAATGCGTACATTAAACTCAAATGAATTAAAATAATAATGATAATATTACACTTGAATTAAAATAATTACTAGAGGAAAAAAAAATATTTAAATCAAGATTGACACTAATGATATTTCCGCAATTAAAATGTAAATATTTTCAGGTAAAAAAAGTGAAAAAAAATTCATCCAATTTGAGGGATAAATTAATGTCATTATAATTATTGAAATAAAATTTTAATTATTATTTTTAATTTGAAGAAAAAATATATATATATTATTGATATTTTATTTTTTTGATTAAAAATATAATTTTAAGTACACTTGGCTTTTTTTTTTTCACTAAACTTTTAGCACTGACAGGTAACACTGTTAAAGTATATTTTAAAAGCACCATTTAATTAAAAAAAAAAAACCATATTGCAAAAAAAAATATTGACAAGATATTTTGATGAATTATATGTGATTTTATTTCCCTGGATATTTTGAAAAACGAGAGTGCAGAAACGAGTTTTAGTTGTGCTCGCCAATGCAGTCAACAGCGCGACTGGTGGCTGAATTGAAAGCACCTCTGCACATCCCACCCACGCTTTATCGATCCTCCATCCTCTTGTGTCTCTATTTGTGCAATATACAACATGTAAACCTAGGGGTCCAACTTCAACAACACCCTATTGTTTAACTAATCATATATTTTTATTTTTATTATATAAAAAATAATTAACACAAAAATAAAATAAGAAAAGCTCTACTTTTTATCATAAAGCTTTTTTATTTTTTATATATTGTAATTTTAAATTTAGATAAAATTCTGAGACTTAGGGGAGAACATCTTCCGGGACAATTTCGACCCACAAATAGACAGTCACATTCTGCGCCGGTCAACATCAAAACCAAATAGTCACATGGTCATACCATGACTTTGACAACGAATTTAATTTAAATTAAAACAAAAGCCCTTTTTAAATTAATTAAAAATAACTATCATTATTTTATATTACAAAGCAATTAGAAAAAATAAAAAATATAAGAAAAAGTTTTCATAAAAATTAGAGCACGTAATTATTTATAATACAAATTTAATAATGAATTTTTCAAAAATATTCATATCAATAAATATACAATTAAAATAATAATAATAAAATATATATCAAGTTAAAATTAATTATATACTAAGAAAAAAAAAGTTGTTTAAAAAAAAAAAATTATAAATGCTATTTTAGTACGATACTTTTTTACCCTATCAATATTCGCGTTTTAACTGCAAATTACATTGTGATTGGCTGATAAGAACTGGCATGCACTAGGTGCACTTGCTACTTTTAAATTTTATTTTTAATTCATAAAAATAAACAATATATATTTTTTAAATAAAAAAAAAAACATTTATAACAAAGAGAAATAAATGAATTAAAAAATAAAAATAAATAACAACCAGGAAGTTGATTGTAACAACTTTATGTAAAACGTATAAATAGATTTTTTTTTTTTTAATGAAAGGGTTGTTTTAAATATATACGTGTGAAAAAGCCTGATCGGTACATCCTGTTTATTATGATCTCGATCGCGAGAAATTTTTGAGATCATTAATTTAACTATTCCCGTCTTTGTTTATTAATGCTGCCGCGATAGACGATAATCACGATACGATACGATACGATACGAAAATACTTATAATAGACGATAAGTCCAGGAAAAAAAATGGGAATTTTTGAAACTGTCAAAAGAGGGTAGGGAGTGGATTTCAAGGGTTTTTAATTTTTTTGTCAATGATTTTAAGTGTTTTTAATTTTTTTGTCTATGGCAGAGTTGAGCTATCCTCGTTATTTTTTTTTTATTAAATTGTGTAGAACCCCAGCAAGTCTAGAAAAAAAAATGGGAATTTTTGAAACCGTCAAAAGAGGGTAGGGAGTGGATACAATGTTTATATTTTTATAAATAAATTATATCAGATATACTATTTAAAAAAGGAGATTTATTTTTATTTTTTTTACCTGATCTGGGTGTGATAGGCAGGTGATGTGTGCTCTGTATGAGTTGTTAAAAGCTCCGCAGGTCCAGTTGACATGTTATCTAGAAGGTGAACCCCGGGGGGTAAAATTGGATCAAGAAGTAGGACACCAGGTGTCACAGGATGGGGCTGTGGACCCAGGAATGCAACTCGTACTTTTTCTCTTCCTTCACTGAAATTATAAATTAATTAATTATACATTCATTTTATTTGAAATTTTTTTTTTATAAATTTATTATTCAAATTCACTTTTATTTTTATTCTATGTTAATTTATTTTCTTGAAAATTATAACAAGAATTGTGGTTCTCTAGGTCGCAATAGAAATAATCGATCTGGTCAGCTTGGCGCCAATTCAACCCCTATATTATACACTCTATATTCTTATCAGAAAAAATACAAAAAAAATAAAATAAAGAAAATGATAAATTTATCTCATTGTTTACTATATTTTTATTATATTTAAAAATCAATTATTATTAATTTTTTTAAATTATATATGTCAATAAAAATATTTAAAAATAAAAAAGATTAAGATTTGAATTTTTATATTTTATTATCAGGATGATACAGGTGTATTTTTCCACACCTGGTGAATGCAATTTAACAGACTCGCGTGACTAGTTATTTATGATTATTTTTATAAAATTAAAAAATATAAATAAAGTATAGAAAAAATTGTAATTTGATATACCATCCATGGGCAATTAAGACATTAAGATTCATTGAGTAAAATGTAATATTTTTATGAATTTAATTAAAATATTATTGCATTGAGTACATTGACTTTGAAAATATCAGTTATTTAAATCGTGCAATTGATCCTTGGAGAATCGAGTTATGTCGGACACTAATCCCACGCTTGATTGCTTTCAATGTAAATTTATTATCAGAGGCGTTTGATAATATAGTAATTTATTTTTAAAATAAATATGAATTTATATTTTTTTAAATTCCATAAATTAACAATAAAAATATGAAAATAATTAAGTTTATTATAATGAAACGCGAAAGAAAAAAAGGAATAGTTTTTTATTTTTTTAAAACAACCCACTCGAGTATAATTGAAGACATTCCCATAGTTTTTTGTTCAAGACAAGAAGGAAGTTTATAAAATAAAAAAAAATATGAGTCAACTTGCAACATTTTGTGTGGGTATATTTCTTGGTGATTCTCAATTGCGTCTGAAGATTTATCTCGAAGAAAATAATAAAAGTTTTAAATAAAAATATTATGCCATTTCTTGAGATATTATGAGAATCACTAATTTAAATTTGTCGAAATTAATACACTTTTTTGAATTAATAAAGACATAAATGTTTTTTTTTTAAATTCATTAAAATTGTATGCTGAAATTTAGACAGTCTGTGAAAGATTTATCACAGAATTAAATTGGTATTTTAGTCTTTAATATGTTGCTAATGACAATTTCTGGATTTGTCTCTTGATTGACCGGAAAATAATTGGAAATCAACCCACGATATTGAAATGAAATGAACTAATTATGTCACTCATATACATGTCAGTTTTATTTTTTTTTTTTTTAAATATCTCGCTATCTTGATAGAGTGAAAATTATGTTTCAATTAATATAATAAATAAAAATAATATTCGTAAATATTTACGTGTTATTTTTTCATCTTATGTTCGTGTGTTATTTTATTTATCGTAAAGTTATTCTAGATTTAATAGAGTTGAACTAAATCTCAACGTAATAAAATTCAAGCATGTATTGATAAAATAAAGGAGTTATTTCAAGTTGATATAAACAGAAAGATAAAAAAAAAAAAAAAGAAAACATTCAAGTGATAAATACTATGAATTCATTTATAATAATTATTTTTTTTTTTGTTTCTATATTAATGATGGCTTAAAAAATATTAAATTAAATAAAAGAAATTTTATTTAATTTAATAAAAGCTCATTGAGCTTTTTAACATTTAGAAATCACTGAGACATTCATCAATGCAAATTTATATTTTATCTTGAAACATTAAAATGTAAAAACTTTATTGACTTGCAAATATTAATTTCAACATTATAAATAAAAAAAAATAGTACAAAGGTGAAAGTAATTTTCCAAACAAACTTAATATATGAAAAAAAAAAAAATAAAAATTTTAGCCATTTTAGAAAAGTTATCCAATTAAATTGCAAAATATTTGACCTACATTTTTAAAATACATTTTTGGAAAATGAATTTTTTATTTTTTATATATCAAATGATTTTACAAGTATATAATAAATTTTTAAATTTAATTAATAATTAAAACTTGTGCTATTTATTTATAAAATTTATTGAATTTTTTAATTTTTCATATTATTATTTATTTATAATTCATTTTCTCATCATTTACTTTTCATTTAATCTGACGTCATTTTAACAAACACACACAAATTAAAACACCTCGTTAGACCTTGAGTCTGTGACATCATCCAGACACCAACAGATTGCCACACCAAGACATACAAATATTTAAATAACATGTGTATATTATAAATGCTTTAAAAGTCAGATACATATGAGTTTTTTTATTATTATTTTTTTGGTACGACGCAATGATGCTATTTTTGTATAATTATACACAACATTTTTCATTCTCAATTGCATTTTGTAAATAAATTTTTTTTATATTTTCTTTATTCAGCCATCAATATGCAATTTTATAATGATTAAAAATAAAATTACAACTGTCAATATTGACGTTTCGAACATTAACCAATTAAAATAAAAATCCATGAATTTAATTTAATTATTTTTAATTTAATTAACTGATTAATAAGTATTTTTTTATTGTTATTATTCATTGGAGTAAAAAAATATTATATTATATTTAAGTTTAAATTGTATTTTATGCTTTTTTTTGTATTTAAAAAAACTGTATCGTGCTAAATTACATTTTAAATTTACGATACAGTAATTAAACACATGTTTTTTAAATAAAAGTAATTAGCAAAGTAAAATTTTAAAAATAAAATGGATAATTAAAGAGGCATGTTTATGATTTAAATCATAAGGCATGTATATTTTTTTTTTAAATGAATTGTTTTATTATCGTATCGATTTTATCGGAGCAAAAAGATCGCAAGGTGGACGGGAGGATGCTAGTGAAACGTATGTGTCAAGATGGCGGGTAACCATAGCAACATCAGGGAAACCGGCGTAATTTAATTCTCTTTTTATATATAAAAAAAAAATGATATAAAAATTCTATATCAATATTAAACTATACATGAAACAAAAAATAAAACAAATTTTTATCTTGAACAACTACCAAAAAAAAAAAAATTACTGAGTAAACAATTAAGTAGATAAACACTGTGTTGCTCAGACATGATTTTATCATGAAATTAACTATTAAAATAATCATTAAAATAAATTAACTAAAAAGACAATTATTTAATTGGTAAAATTGGATCTAAGTAGTAGATCATTCGAGGAATTTATAACACTCATTTTTTTTTCCTTCAGTCTATTAAAAATAATAACAAAAATAAAAATGCAATTAACTTTTTGAGTTAAAAAATAATTCACCATGAAAATTAAAAATACCTCGAACAATTTAAAATAAAAAAAAATGACTTGATATAATTTTTTTATCATAAAGCTATTTTAAAGATTATATTCTAAAAATTTTATAATAATTTTTTTTTCTTTTTATCATTGTTACAGAAAGAAGAATGTCTCGACCGAAAAAAGGACAACAAAAAAAAATTAAGGTAAAATTCCATCCAGGTATATCTCTGCTTCAAAATAAACTGACTTGAAAATTGCCCAATAAACTTCAACATTTTGGAGTAAATTTAATAGTTAATATAAATAATATTACCTTTATTATTTTTCTTTGTTATTTAATCCAAATAATATATCCAGATAAATTTAAATAATATAACACACACTGTAGTAATTAATCACACCTTATCTTACAAAATTTCGAAAAAAAAAAAAAAAATTATTATTCACTGATTTAATAGTATATGCACAGTGTGATATCGGTTAATTTATTTTCACGTTATTTTCCCGCGATGTTACCAATATAAATCAACAGAATAGAGTCTACTTTTGTAACAAGTAGAAAAAAAAAAAAAAAAGATGCTGGATAAATTCCAATCAGGGTTGGTAGAGAGAGGGAGAATAAAATTCAAGGGGACAAGGGTTGGAAGACACATAAATAGAAAAATAAAATATAAAAAAATTTCGATTATAAATATACCAAATAAATAATCAATTAATTTATAAATAAAATATAAAAAATAATTGAATAATAATTATAGAAATTTGTTAATTAACTTAAACACAGTGGATAATTTCTTTTTTTTTTTTTTTGATAAAATTATATTTGCGGATGTATCAATGGGGTCTAAATAAGACTGTCAGGCCGAAACCGGGCTTGACTCGACTAAATGTCGAGACCCACAAGTTTTACGTTTGTACCCCCCTTCTCCCCATTTACCCCACCAACCCCCTTGATTGCCCACTGTGAGTATCCCTCTCTAACATTTATTCGTACAATCTACCACGCCTGTTGTTATATGAATGTGGTAGTATGACTTTTTTTATTTTATTATTATTATTATTAATCTCTCTCTCTCTCTCTCTCCTCTCTTATAATGCCGGTCGAATATAACCGACTACAACCGAATACAATACGCATGCGTATTTTTATTTATTTATATTATTTATTTAATAATTTAATTATTGAAAAAAAAAAAAAAAAATGCAATTTTATCTAGTTTTATGGAGTTGAAGTGTTTGCTATTTAATTTATTTTTTATTCCAGAAAAAATAGGTAAATAATAGCTTTATAGAAATAGAAATAGATATAAATTTGAAAATAATATTAAATTTTATTTTTTTTTCAGTGATACATCTTTCCATGTGACCTAGTTTTTTTTTTTTTTATTTTTATTTATTTATTATATTATTTTATAATATTCAAGGTTTTGTGATAAAATTTATTTTTGTAAAATCGCTTGTCGCGAGTAAGTGGGGTTTTTTATTTTATTTTTATCAAATCACGCACTAATGTGAATTCTTGAGTATTTATTTTTATACGTCAGATAAAAAAGTCAATTTAAAAAATTAATTTTTTATCAATCAGTCGATTATTGTCTATACTAAAATTTTTTTAAATTATTTCTATAGCACGTGTAGAGATTTGCATGAAAAAAACATTCATAATATGATTTCTAATTATAACCACAGCTCTTTAAAAAAAAAATCCAACCCTATTAGCGAAAAAAGCTCAAAAAATACCATATAAAAGTAAAATTATTAATCCAAAAAAAAATATAAATAAAAAAAATATAGAGTAAAGTCTTTAGCAACATTTATTATGTTGTTGACGTCACCCTGACACACCTAGTGCCGAAAATAACAATAGTCCCACCACACGCAACATATTAAATTAAAATAATCATAAAGATTCCAAAGTACAAAAAATATTTAATCGATTAGCCATAACGACAACCATAAATAGTTGTCAACAAAAATAGTCGAGTCACTCTTCTGCAAATACTTGTTATTTTTTATCAAGTATAAAAAACAATCAAAATACGTAAAGAAAATTGCAAACGTTCATAGTATAAGCCAGACGTTAGATGGATGAGATAATTATATATATATATTTTTTTTATTCAATCTCTGCAGTTTTATGATTCTACCGAGTCGTAAGTTGTGTTTTTCTGAGTATCAAAACGTCTGTTGGTTTGTTGCACCGACCCATTTTGAATAATTTTATACACTATATAGACACAAAAACGTGATGAACATATGTGCCAGATATTATATTATTCAGGCTTATATATAAGGCTACATATAAAATAATAATAGAAATAACCCAAAGATAAATAGCAAATAAAAAAAAATAAAAAATAATAAAAAGAGATGCTTGTAATGATTTTTAAGGGGAAAATAATACAAGACATTATTATACGCATTTGAAACACGAAGGCAACGAGTCATTAACGGGATCAAGAGTGATAATGAATTGACATGCTAAAAAGATGACTCTTGCAAGGTCTTTTCATATGTATATTCATTTTATTTTTTTATATACATGTGGGTGGTATATAGTTATCACATTCATTCATAACATTTAAACGTAATAAAAAAAATTAAAAAATTATTATTTATTATTGTTATTGTTATTATTTTGTCGTATAAGTAATGAGAGATTTTATTATTACGCTTTTTAAAATGTAATTTATATGAATTATTATTTTTTAAATTACTTGGATAAATTTTCTGTAAATTGCTCTTTTAAATAAGGTGAATTTGATTTTTTTTTTGTCAACTTACTCTGTGTCAGGAACTGGAATCATTGGTAATCGACCATTATGGTCAAGGAAGTGATTAATTTCCGGCTCTTCCTGTACCGGAGTTTCGTAAACTAGTGTCTCTACCATGGATCCTTTGCTCGAGCCAAATGAAACCCTGAAAAAAATTATTATTGCGAATATTATGAAAATATAAATATAGATGATAATAGACAAAAATAATAATAAGTTGTTTTAGAAATAATGATTAATAGCAGGTCGTAAAATAAATATAGTTTATTGCACAATTGTTGCTACAATGTAACATGTTTATTGCGACGAAAAAAAAAAGTAAAATAACATGCAGGTTGGTAAAACAATACCACACAAAAATACGATAGTTAAACCTCAATTTATATTATAAAATATTACTTGAAAAGTTATTAAAATTTAAAACCACAATGGTTATAAATAATTATAGAAATTTTATTGTAAAATTATATAATTTTAATTTAAAAAGTTGGCGGCTTTTTTTGTTCAAGTAACATTTTACCGACCGAGTTAAAAAGTTCTATGGAATACCACCAGAAAGAACTACTAACAATGAAAATTTTGAAATTTAAATAAATATAAATAAATAAATATTTATCGAATAAATTCAAGGATAATCATAATGAAATAATTAAAATGAAAAAATAAAATAATTTCAATCCATTCTAATTGACTCAAACAATATAAAAATATAAATAAAAAATAATAAAAAAATTTTTTCCTGTTTAAAAATAAATAAATAATAACATGGATTATTTTATCAAAAGCACTTTGCAAATAAAAGATAAATTTTATCTAATTTTCTATTGATAAAAAAAAAGCCATATCTTCACTCGGTATGATTAACTGATTAGGAAAATTTGCAGTTAAATTATACAGTCAATTGAGAATAATAAATAATAAAAATAAAAAAAAGTTAAAGATATGTTATTTGCTAAAGGCAAAGTGAATTTTCAAGGTGAAAAATACCAGACGTATAAGTTGGATGGTTTGGTTAGGGGTAGGTCGGGGTCGAGGCCGGCAAACTGCAATTCTATCGATCTCTCTGGGATTAACTTTTAAAAAAAAAATATAATATTAAAAATGTTCAAGTATTTTTTGATTTTTTAATAAATATAAATAAAAAGTATTGGGTAGGAAAAACCTGAGGCGATGATGGTATCTCTCAGGAGGGTCTGATTGCAGTCTGTACTTTGTTGGGTCAGTAGGCGAGTCAAATACTCATTTAAACGTTTTTTTTTTATTTTTCATTTATATACCCAAGACTATAAACACCAGAAAAATAAATAAAATATAATTAAATATTCAAGTTTAAATGTATATATATGTATTTTACATTATTTCATTTTTAACTTGTTCGCAAGTATAATGGGACTGAGAGAGAAGAAAGAGAGAGAAAGAGAGAGCTTACACAAGGTGCATGAATCTTCGATGGGATCAGTTGAATACTCCGTAATTGTAAGTAAATATATTTTTTTTTTTAAATTAATATCAAGAAAATAAAAATATATATATATTGAAATTGAAAAAAAAAAAAAAATTATTTCAATACAAAGATTAATAAGAGTGTATATGTAAAAAATATAAAAAAATTATTTTAATGAATATAGGATATAGATAATTAATTTAATCATTGATATAAATATATAGCAAAAAAAAAAAAAAATGAATTTCTTTCATGGAAATAAAACTGTACTTAGGAGGAAAAAAATTTTTTTAAATTCAAAAAAATAATATAAATACAAAGATGAATTAAAGATTGGAATTTTTATATTTAATTTCAATGAATATATATTATTGATAGCTAATTGAATCATTGATATAAATAAAATTTAAAATAAATAATAAAGGCTCTATATTTAACAGAATAATATTTTGAAAATTATTCTGCAGCTATAAATAGAAAATGTACCTGGGGTATGTGTCTGTACACCTACGATAAGCATTAAAAAGTAGACACGTTTTGTAGCTCAAAGGTATATACAAAAGAAATGAGAGAGAAAAATTTTTCAAATAGAAAAAATAATAAATAAGTAAAATGGATATTACGCCCAAGTAAAAGTATTTACGACAGCTCAAATACACCATGAAAATGATATAATTATAATTATCTGTGTGGGCGATACGTAAGAAAATATAATAATTCAGTTCAAAACCTTCAATGATTTATGTACTACAATTATTTTGATACATTGTTCCATTGTTTTCTCTCTCATAACTTTTTTTTTATTTTTTATAATTTCTATTGATGATCCAGTTCAACAATTCTAATGTAATAAAAAAATATAAATTACATTTATACATTTCTCAATGACGCAACAACAACGAGACAAACAATTTCAGTATTTTTTTTTTATTATTAAATAAAAAGTAAAAAAATATAAATATATATTTTCAAGGTTCTTTGAGGACAAACAAATAATTTTTTTTTATAAAAGTAAATGATGTAATTTAAGTGAAAAAAATAATAAAATTTAATTTAAAATAATAAAAAACATTTATTTGTATTCTTTATATAATTCTTGGATAAAAACGATGAAAAAATATATTTATATAAATAAAATTTAAATAAAAAATAAAAAGTTATAAAACAAAAAAAAGTGGGATACTATTTTAAAGTGCCTTGACAGTGAGGCATTCTTTTACGATGTTTCGTAGTGTGATTCACACTGGTATGTGAAATCAAAGTTGCGTAATTTTTATATTTTACAATACCTCATTATACTAGTTAAAACAAAAAAAAAAAACAATTCATTTACCAAAAAAAATTGTAATTTAAAAACCTAAAATTTATTTTTATCAATAAGCCATTAAAATTTTATTTACATTCAAGGACGTATCTAAAAAAAAACTAATCAAAATTTAATTTTAACTATAATGAAAAAAAAAAACAAAAATAAATAATCTATTTAAAAAAATATAAAAATAATTATTCAATCAGTTGAATAAGTTTTTTTTAAAAACGGTAAAATCATTTTTTTTTAAAACAAGATAAATGAGAAATTAATTTGTCATTAAAGATGTTAAAATTATCCAAAAAATAATAATATAAATAAATTTTTTTCCAACAAATTAATAATTAAAATTCTCTAGTAATTAAAAATTTATTAATAGAGCAATAAAACAGTCCTAAATTGTAATTAAAAAAAAATAGTAAAAGTAAAAATATTTACCTTTTGAGATTAGCATGTTTAGCACCATTAGCAATTTTAGATTTTCTATCACTACCACCACCAGTACTTGCTTCACTATTAATACTATGAAGACTATCATCCTTAGTAACTCTTGATGTATGTAAAGTTGATTTTCTTGGTGTTGCTGTTGTTATTATTGTCGTACCATTATGCTTTGGACTATGATTATTAATATCATTTTTTTTACAATTATTATCATGGCTATTATCAATATTTTTTAATGGTAATGTTGTCGTAATCATCATTGATGATGTACCAGAATTTTTATTAACTTCAATAGTACGTCTTGGTTGCATTATTGTTGTTGTATTTATTATTCCATTTCTTATTATTTGACCATTATTATTATTACGATTTTGTAAACGTGATAAACGATTGTATGCTTGATTATGAGTTTCACCTGGTGGAGGTTTGTCCCCCGTTGGTAGCATGTACGAAAGCATTTTTTAATTTATCTGAAAAAAAAAAAAAAAAACAAACAAATTACATCAGAGAAAAATAAATATATATATATAAAATTTTTTTTTTTTCAATTATTTGATAATGCACTTAATCGATTAAAATTTTAATCGATGTTATTTTTAAATATAATAATTATTTTTTGTTTATTTAAAAAAAAAAATACTTTATGAAAAATTGATCGATAACAATCATGGCTATTTTACAGTTAATATCCGGCATGATTTGATCCAATGAAAATTAAAAAAAAAAAAAAAAAACTTATTGTGCTCAATCATGCATAAAAAGCTTTGAAAAAAAAAAAAAAATTTAATTTTTTTTCTGTCGTCGTTCATCATTGTGAACAATATAAATTATATTTTCTATACAGGTCGATACACCTTGGCATTTAATTTATTTTTATATTTAACCATGATATTGTTAACAATTTATTTATGCAATACACAGTTTAAATAATAATTAAATTAAATTAGTTGTTTATAAATAAACCGTGACAAAATTGTTGACTCAAATCAATTAATAAAATAACAATAATAATACTCATAAATAAATAAAGCTATAAATCATATAAAAAAATAATTTTAAAATAAGTTTTTACTTGTAAATTATTTTTTTTTAATATAAATTTTATTACTATTACAAGTGCTATTTTTTAAATCTACTTGTTTGTTTATTTTTGTATTTTTTTCATACTGAATATATGTAAATAAATCTCATTGACGAAATATCAACTGCGTGTCATATTTCGTGGCGCAATTATCTTGTGGTACATATACTAGGTACTTTGTGTCACGTGATGACACTGTATATATATATTTAATAAATAAATAAATAATATTACATGATAGTATATGTATTTAAAAAACACTGTGATATAATGTAAATGATGTTAATGTATACCGGGAAAGTACTGAGAGCATTTGTGACTGCCAAAACGTTGACAAGTATCAACTAAAATATTCTGACACTGTGACGCAGAAATTTATATTCAAGCCAATTTTAACACACACGCGAATGTTTAAATATCATTTACATAGCTGCAATTTATTTACACATATATAGATAATATTTTAAGACACTATTAACAATTTTTATTTAATTTTTTCCTTATTGAAATTATGTAGAAATAAAAGTATAAAACAATCGAAATTAATTTCTAATTGTTATGCTTTTTCGAAATTAATTTCTACTTGTTGTATTTTTTCGAAATTAATTTCTACTTGTTGTATTTTTTTTGAAATTAATTTCTACTTGTTGTATTTTTTCGAAATTAATTTCTACTTGTTATATTTTTTTAAAATTAATTTGATTAACTGTTTAGTTTTTATTTTTCATTTTGGATTGTTTTGATAAAGTGATTTGGCGGTTAAAGCAATATTATTCATCCGATAAAGAAAAAAAAAAAAAAAATGGGAGAATAGCCAGATACACCAGAAGATGATGATTAATTTTTGCATTTATATTTAATATGACTTCTCTGTGTGTTCTAGATTTGGTTAAATTTTATTTAAAACATTTTGACCACATTGCCTAAATATTTTTAAATTTATTATTATACTTACGTATATTTTTTATACTCGTTTTGCATTCCAGTGAATTTTTATTGATCAGCATTACATGCATCTAGAAAACAAAAAAAAAAAAACAAAATTATTTATTTATAAATATTTTTAAATATATAATTATTATTTTGTATAGAGTATTTTCTTTTTTTTTTTTTTTGACATGAAAAGCCAGTTGTAAGGATTAAAAACATAGAGAGTTTGAACTCCAAGTCTGATAGGGTCAATGTTTTTTCAATGAGACGGTTTTTAAAAGATAAAAAAAGTAAAAAAACATTTTCCTTTTATGTAATTTTATGTAAAGGTAAAAAATACATGGAAAAGTCTAAATAAAAAGTCGGAAAGATTCAAGTAAATCTTCTTGAATAGCTACCTATTTTTTTTTATTTTTTTTTTATTATTATTTCACAAACAGGTGACATGTGTAAACACAGCTTCGTGAAAACTTTAAAAAAGAAAAAAAAAAGGGGTTGATTGACATTTTAGCTTAAATAAACAGCCATTTTTATAAAAAGAAAAATTTAGCTAAAGTAGTTCAAGAGTTTTTAAATAGTAACAATTTGTTTTTTAATTTAAATAAAAAAAACAATTTATAAAAATTATAATAAATTATAAATCATCAAATGAAAAATTATCAATAATATTACAGTATAAAAAAAAAAATTATTTTATTTGAAGTTGATGAATAAAACTGACATCAAAGCAATCTTCAAAGTGCGTCTGTACCGACACTCTGGCATCGTGATTATTCAAATGATGCAACGCATTGCACTTGAATGAAAATCCCCCCCCCCCCCCCCCGAGTATTTTAAATTGATAAATTTGCATTAAATGACCTGTACAATAAATTCACCCATACTTTTAAACAACTCAAATAAATCTTCCAATCAAAATAGTTTAAATAAAAAAATAACAAAAAAAAAAAATGTATTTTCAAGTTTTAAATGTTCACAATGATAAAACACATGGATAAATAAAAAAAAAAAAAAATTCTTAAATGAATAATAATAATATAAGACAAGTATGAAATATCTACTCGACATACATAAAGAAAAATACAATTATATACAAACAGATCTCTCAACTCACAACTTAATTCATCACAAGTAGAAATAGCAATGACGAATATCTTGTAATTTTTTTTTCTTTATTTTTTATTATTATTTATAATTATTATTATTATTTAAATAGTATGTGATGAATTATATTTAACCTAAATTTTAAAAAATTTTGCAAATATTGATCTAATAATATTTTTCAAGTATTATCATAATATTTACATTGCAATCGAAATCACGCAAGACAATTTATAAGATGATATAATTTGTGCAGAAATGTGTCTTTTTTTTATGTCTTTTTTATTTTTATTATACGTGATATTTAATTTTACACATGACTTGCATGTTAATGTGAAATAAAATATATAATTTGTTTATTAATTTGCCTAATCGTTTTTTCAATTTATATATTTACTTGTGTTAAATGAAAAATTATGACGTTAATATTGCTTAAAGTATTTTATAATTTGTTTGATTTATTTTATTTTGCATATTTTTATTTTTAAAAATTAACAGATTGTTATTTTATCACGTACTTTGTATAGACTTGAAGGTCATATGATGTAATTCGAATGAATAAAATGGTTTTAAAGTGGTAAAATTGTTGGTGAGTCATATATAAAATAAAAAAAATTATTCTAGCAGGTATTTATAGTTAAAATAAAAATACAAGAGTCGATTAAGTTGAGAGAGGATTATTGTACGTGATAAAAAATTATTGGATTAAATATTTGAAATGATAAAAAGAAAAAAATATTAATTTGAAAGGTTGAAAGTAATAATAAACAAAAAGTGATTGATAAAAATAAAAATAACAAATTGATAATAGGTGTATGTAATATTGATGATCGATAAAACTAATGAAGAATATTTTAAGAGGGCAAAAGATTAACATCCGGTTATGCGACTTCCGGCTCGTGACTTCCTGTTAACTTTTTACTGTCAAATTTACTATAGCGCATGTTTAAATACATAATAATATTTCTAATCAATGAAAATTATTTGCAATAGATATTATACTTAAAAATACAATATTATAATTTAATTTTTATCTTTTTTTTTTATTTTTTTAGTGGTTTAATTTGACAGTGATTGATGATTGAAAATAATGAGTAAAAAATATTTTTAATAAATTTTTTTTAAAAGGTCGAAAAAGGGTGGAGTTTTAAAATGATAAAAATAAATAAATAAATGAATAATATTAATGAAATATTATCGAAAAATGGTAATATAAAATTTGTAAAATATGTGCATTGTAAATTCAATTGTTTTTTATTTTTTTTTTAATTTATAAATGAGTTTTTTATATTTTAAATTTTATTCAATTTGTCAAATGGTATTTAAATGACTTTAAAATACTTGATTTTATTATAAATATTAAAATTGAAATTTACTCTTTATATTTATTTAAATGTCAATCGTTTGATAGTAATAGTTTTATGCGAAAAAAAAATTTATTTATAAAATAGTGACGTTGTGTATCGAATTTTATGAGAAAGGTTGTTTGTCTGAAATATGTGGGATGTCTCCAGACGACAATGAAGTTATTTAAAAATAAAAAAATAATATATTTTCATTTAATAACACGGAGTATATATGAATAAATAAATAAATAAATAATCATGACATTTAAAACTGAAAAATGACAATAATATTTTACAATAAAAATAAAGAAAATATCTAATTTCGAAAAAAGCTCAAAAGAAAATTTTTCTAGAGCTTTTTTACTCTTTATTTTTATTTCAAGATTATTTTTTTATTTAAAATAAGAGGATATACCTAAATATTGAAAATATAAAATTGAAATTGATACTTAAATTTTTATTTAAAAACGAGTAAAAAAAAAACATTTTATCATGGTAAATTTGTAAAACGTTTAAAAATTATTATAATCATTTTAAAGTAGTGAATAAATATGTACAACAAATGGGTATTTTCATCTTGTTATAAATAAAAAATAAAGGGATTGTGTTAACTTGCAATACTGGAGTGCAATGAGCCATTGCATTAAGAAACTTGACTTGGATAATTAGATATCGGATATCATCCAGTCTCGTCTGGATCCGCCTTACAACAAACTCGGATCATTACATTTTATTTGAAAATAAATTTAAAAAAAAATACCAACTAAATACGCCACGCACAATTTCAAACTATTATTAAAACCATTTTATTTTTTTTTTCCTCATTCTATATATAATCTATAAATAAATTTATATATGAAAAAAAAAAAAAAAAACGATTGAATTATATATTTACTGTTTGAAATAGACCATTAGAAAGTTCATAAAAATATTTGATATATATTTTTCTAATAACTTCCAGATTTATAAATATATATTTTCATAAATAAAATTACTTTAAAATGATAACAAGATATAAAAAAATTTATTCTAGTTAAAAGTAACACGACTAAATTTATACACTCAAAATATCCGGAATATAAATTTGTAATTAATTTATTTTTCACTCGCTAATTTATATTTTTCCTCGGGATATTTTCACGGGAAAATTTTTTTTTCCGGACTTTTTTATCAAGCACATTGACCCCAGGTTATTTAGTAATTTTTTTTTCCAAAAGAAACATAATTAAAATTTATTTTCTAATCAATTATTTTATAATTAATTATAAAAATTTATAAAATTTAAAATTTACTTGGAATTATTAGAAAATTAAGTCCATTAAGATTATTAATTTTTTTTGCTTAAAAAAAAAGACTTGAAAAGAATTTTCCGATATAGAAAAAAAAATAGAAAAATTCCATATTCATAATCATAAAAGTGCAAAGATATTGTACACCCGTTACTGTCTTCCGGGTGATAATACCGTGAGACAGCATTGTAACACGTTGCTAGACATTTTTATACATTTATTATTTTTTTTTTTTCACTTTGAACTTATACATACGTCCACTAGAATATTGTCACTATTTTTTTATTTTTTTTAATATCATTTTATTCTAAATAATCCTTTTAGAATTATTTTTTTTTCTTTTATTTTCATCTTTTTCATTTAATTTTCTTTTACACGTACTCAAATTTTTATATATTATATTATTTTCAAATTATAATCCGGATTTAAAACCATACAAGAAAAATAATTCCAACGTTTTATTTTTATTCATTTTTACATATCAAATAAATAAAATAAATAAAACGTGATTAATTTTCAAAATTTCGAATACATTATCAAATTATAAATAGAATTTTATTTTTTTTTTTTATAACTCAATATAAAATATCTTTTTTTCAACAGTAAATAAATATTTTTAAATAAAAAAACAATAATTTTTAATGATCAATTATTATTTCAAACGAAAATTCAAATATTTCTATTTAAAAAAAAAAAACAAATTAAATTTTAATTAATACATATTATTAAATCAAATAAATAAATGATAATTAAACACTTGACATTTTTCTAAGCATCCTTAAGACTAAGATAGCATTTTAAATATACCAAAGTTGATACTTTAACGATGAAAAGTATCAAAGTATATATTATAAATCACAAAAACAATTTAAAAGATAAGATAAAAAAAAATGAATTTTAAAATACGATAGGTGAAGTATTTAAAGGGGTTTGTTGCACTCAAAAATGATCTTGATGAGTTGGTCTCAATGAGGCATCATCATGACACGGTAAAAAAAATAAATATACAAATACATTTGATGTGATTGCCGACGGGGAATTGGGAGTACCGTTTTGTGGCATCACGTATGTTATATTACGATTGATATTTCTATATGTAGCGGTCTTCGTCCGGCCCTAGAAAAGTGAAAGATTTCTCAACTTGTCTTGGTCATTTTTTATTTATTTATTTTTTTTTTGATGCTCTAAATCATAGCTTCAAGCTCAATACATCTGATGGAAAATTATATACACAAGAAAAATTTACAAAATATCTGCTTATTAATTTTAGATATGCTCTATTTATTGCTATAATAGTAATTTAATTTTTTTTTTTTTTCTCTATTTAAATTTTCAATTACAATTATTAATAAAATTTAAAAAAAAAAAGAAAATATTCATTTTTGATTAAATGAAAAAAGTTTTATGAGAAATTTGATAGATAAAATTCAAGTATACTTGAAAAATTGCTTGAAAGTTAAATCGATTTTAAAAATGATCATTTAAATTTACGAGACACTTGTTGATATAAAAAATAATAATATATACCAGGTATTTCAAAATAAAAAACAATAATGTTGATTGTTTAACCACAATTACGATAATAATCTGAAAAATCTGTTGGTTTTTTTTTTTTTTCATTATAATTTTTTTTTTTTCGTTAAAACCCTTGGGGTTATTCTTCCGGAAGTTAAAACGCGTGCCATCGGAATTATGGGGGACGTTAAAGGTGTGGAAAAAAAAGAAACTTACACGCGAGAATAAACAGTGAAAATAAAAAATTAAAAAATTATTATAATACGCAGGCATTTGACAAAAAGAAAAAATTATAAAAAAAAATTTCTTTTAATGATAGCTGAGTTAATTTTGGAAAAGTCTGTAAAGTAAATTAATAATACAAGTTTTTGGAATGCGGAATTAACTGGTTTTATAAAAACACGTATATGTGCCAAATGAATATATAAAAAATTTGAAAATTAAAACGTGGGTGTATTAAAGTCAATTGACAGAATAAGACGGGTTAAATGTAACCGTATCAAAAAAAATAAATAACTTATTAATCTAATTAATTATTTTATCAATTTTTTTTTTTCAACTTTTATTCGCAATAAACTCTGTCATTTTAATTACTGACCTAATAATTTATTTATCTGATGATCAGTTAAATAAATTGGAACAAAATTAAATTTATAGATAAAAAAATTAAATTTATAAAACGTTATTTATTTAAATATTGATGTTATAAATTATCAATTTATTTTTGTATATTTTATTTGGGTATTTCTACTGGGTATAAGACGTGACATATATATTCGTAAATGTATATAACACACATGTATTTATTTAATACATTTTACTGTCGCTTTAGCGCCACAGTGGGTTAGGTCAGTTGACTAAATTAGAATCTATTTTTTTTATTTCAAGTATATATATTTTTTTTTTCATTATAAAATGTGTTTAATTTGACTTCTGAATCTTTACGTATTTCTAGAAAATATTTGAAACGTTATTAAAAATTTATATGTTTATAATTGTGAATTAATTGAATTTAAAATTTAATTATTTTGTCAATTTTCATACTGGCTGTTTTTTAAAAAAAATATATCCATATGTATTTTATCTTGTTATCTCCCATAGAGTGAAACCTCTTGACAATCCCCTCGGGTAAAAAGACAAAAGAAAATTGTGAGGGTAAAACCACAATTGCATTGAGACAATCGAAATACAATCAAAGACTCAATAAACAATAGAAAAAAATTTTTCTCCAAAGCCTATTGTATTTAATAACATTTTTTTAATGCTTCAAAACACTTGTTAAAATTGAATTAAATAAATATTTCAATTTACTGTATTAATTAATTATTTCAACCCTTAATTGACTCCAAAAAAAAATAACAAAAATATAATGAAATCAATAAAAATGTGATTCGAAATATTTTTTAAATATATTTAAAGGTATTATATAAGGGATGAAATAATGGTTTAAAAAAAATTTTTTTTTCTTTATTAAAAGGATGTCGGTTTGAGGTTTGACTGCTCAAAATTAGAGATGAATATTGGGGTAAAAATTTGAAAGAATAAAATAAAAAAAAGGCGCATCGTTGGCCCCTCAATAGCAGAATGGCGTTTGCAAAGCCTGAAATGCGTCGTCGAGATATTTTACTATATACATAAAATAGATAGGTACATACATAGTTATATATATAATGTATATAATGTATATAATGGAGGGTAAAATCGATAGAACACATGCGCAGTTAAATAAATGCTATAAAAGCAGCCTATAGTCCTGGCAAAATTGGACACGAGGCGCTTTTTTTTATTTGTTTTTTTGATTTTTTATTTCTTATATAAAATTGTGACCAATAAATTTACAAAAGCTTAGAAAAGTAAATCTAACTGACTCTTGTATTGTATAATTTTAATACTCGAATAAAATTTTACATAAAAAAAAATAATATCTAAGTAGACGTTCATAATTTTTTATGATTTTTTTAATATTTCTTTGTTATTTGTTCAAAAAAAAAAACAAAAAAAATTTACACCCCTTGTAGTTGTATTTTTCACCCTTGTAATAAAATGACCATGTCTCATGAACTTTGATATTCAACTATTATTACTTTCATCATGAAAATATATAGTCGTCAAATTTTTTACTGAAAATTGAATTGAAAATTATTCCAAGTTACTTTGTTGAGAATTCAGTGAATAATTTTTTTTTTTTTTATATTTTAAAACATCAAAGATAAAATAAGTGATTAAATAAATTACGTTAATAAAAAACATGTATAGTTTTTTTTTTTTTGTTTTATATAAAATAAAAGTAAAGTTTGTTTTTTGATGAAACAGCAATTTTTCCCATTTGGCTTTAGTCTTTGTCAATCTCCCAAGGGACATTAAAAGTTTGAATACAGTTGAGTTGCAGATATAGCGTATTAAAAGGGACGATGGATAGAATTATAGTGAGAAACAGAAAAGTGATAGAAGCTTGGTAAATCGAAAGCTCTCGATGATAAACCGAGGGTTCGAAAAGTTTACTGAAAATATCACGAAAATTGGATGTCACATTGTGTGATGAGGGATTCTCCATTTGTAGAATTTTCTCTTTATTGTTCAAAAATTTATATATTAACAGAAAAAATAAAACCCAACTTTCCAAGTGTCAAAATATTTACTCCTCCAGAAAATAATCATCAGAGAATTTTTTATTAAACTGTATAATGAAATTTTTCGAATCAAAAGAATTTTAGTTTTTCATTTGAACAAAAAAAAAAAAAACGATGATATGGTTTGTGTTTGTCTGGAGATGAGAATTATAATTCCACCCCAATTGATCTGACAGGGTTGATATGTGCATGTGTGTGTTGGTTATTGAGGGGGAAAGTTGAATCGACATGCAGAAAAAGGAACAACAAAAAAAAAAAAATAGCCACATGTTCAAATTTTGAGAACATTGTACTCATTCGTATCAACCCCATGATAAATATACAAATTTACAAATTCACTAATATAAATTTATATCAAAAAATTATGAATCATTCTATTGTGACTAATAACAAATTGAATATAAATAAATTTATAATTAAATTAAATTAAAAATCAATTGAAATATTTTTTAAAAAATATTTAAAAATCTTGAAATAAATTATATCAAAAGAAAATTAATTAAACTGTATAAAAAAAATGTCATCAAACATGGTGACACAAATTTCTGTCAAATTACAATACCATCACGAAAGTAATTATCAACACGCTATAAATTAAATTTCAAAAAATTATAATAATATGATAAAAATCATGCTTAAATCGCGTTAAAGGGTCAGCAAGTTAAAAAAAAAAAAAATAGAACCTAAATAAACAATAACAAAAAAAAAGCATGCAAAATAGTATTATAGTCAAGCTTAATTGACCTGGAATTTCATGACAAAGCTGTTTCTCACATCGATAAAATAAATAAATAATATAAAAAAAAAAGGGTCATTTATATAATTTTCTTTTAAATAATTAATTTCAATTTTCAAATGATTCATCAATAATTATTTTTAATATATTCCTTATCATTTGAATTTAAATTATAATTTTATGATCGATTGTTTTAAATTACAAAATGTCGATAAATAATTTTTTCATTAAAATAACAAGTACATTTATAACAATAGAAAAATAAATTTAAAAAAATCGGTCATAGAAATCATAATGTATAAAATGATGTATGGTAAATAAATAAGGCCATAAAACATTTTTATTTTTGATTCATCTAATTGAATTTTGACAAGAGATATATAGTGAGAAGTTATAAAATAATAATAATATATTTTTCTATGTAGTGTTATAAGAAACATGTTGTTTAATGAAGAATTGAGACCTGTGCATAGGTCTACATGATGATGTGGTGTGTGACCTATTCGATATCAATTTATTTTTTTTTGTTCGTATGTTGGCAGTGAAACTAAAGTGGCAGTGATTGACTGTAATATAATGCCTGTACTATTAAATAGGTCGTACATAGTAAAGAGAATAACCAACCGGAAGTTTAAGAAAAATAAAATATTCATCACGTTATTTTACATAAAAAAAAATTAAATGTATAAAAAAATTATATTTAGAACATCTTAGGTTATTTTTTTTGTTTTTTTTTTTTAGATTATTTGCCTTAATTTATATTCTACTTAAAAATTTTTTTTCACTTGGTTCATTACCTTTTAAAAATAAGAACAAAGATATTTTTGTTTATATTTTTTTTTTGTTTCGAATTTATATATGAGATTTTACAGTTGAAAAAATAATTATAATTTTTTCAATGTGGAGAAAGATGACTCTGTTTTTATGAAAAATAAATATATATTTTTTTTGTAAAGAAAATAATAATTATCATTAACTTTATGACAATAAAAAGATATTAATGTTTTTTTTTTTTTTTTAATTCATTTCTAATTATACAATGTAAGAAAAAAATTATTTTCTTAGAAATTGTAGTTAGCTAATTTATTAAAAGTTAATAATTATTTTTAAATATTTTTTTATTATTTGAGACAATAGAAAAATAAAATATTTAAAATGAGATTGAAAAGACATTAATTTCTTTGAAAATTAGGTTTTAGAAATTTTACTTTGACGTGTATAAAGGATGTTAGAAATTTTTGAAAAAAAATAAAATTGATAATAACGCATCAAGAGAAATTTAAAATTGTTGAAAAATAATTAATTTTATTGTGATACGATAAAATGACGGGTAATAAAATGTATTTCTTTACGCAGACTCGTTGGATTATATATTTATATATTTTTTTTTCTTTTGCAAAAGCTAAAAATATTAAATAACACGAGTGGAAAAAAAAAATAAAATACTGTCCTTGGCCGTTGATTTACAACTCTCAAGATAGATTGTGTCGATAGATAACAAACGACTTAATGCACCAATTAATTTATAAAATATATAATTAATTTGAAAATATCTTGAACAATTTAATTATTTACTCACTAAAAAACTGAGAAATTTATAAAAATAATTATTTAAATATTGTCATTTGTGTTTTTAATGATCGAAAAAAATTATTTCTACAAAGAAAAAAATTATTTCTCTATAGAAATAATATTCCCTGTTGAAAAATAAAGCTTTAGTTCTTTTTTAAAATATTCAAAATAATATTTTTGTTTCGTTTTAATGATCCTAGCAGTATGTCGAATGAAAATAAATAAATTAAAAACACCTGGACTCTGGTTTGTAAAAAAAAAAAATTAAAAAAATTGCGATTAATGTTGCACGAGTGCAAGTCACGTGTTTGACTTATCACTTCATCAACAGCAAACAGTATCCAAGGGCATATTCAAAAATCATTTTAAAAAAAATATAATTTAAAAAAAAAAAATACAATTAACAATAAAATTAATTAATTATTTTTACCTAAAATATTCAAAACGTTGAAGAGGTATTTATCAACTTCAATTTGATAATGTCAACACGTTGATAGTAAAAAAATCTATTATAAAACCTTTTAATATCACAAACGTAAACACAATTTAAATAAAAAATTTAAGTATTGTTTTTTTTTTCAATGAACCCTTCCAATTTAAAATAAAAAACGAAAATTAATTTCACCAAAAAAAAATATACTCCAAATAAATAAAATTTATATAGAAAAAAAAACAATCCCTGCCATTTTTAATATATTTTTTTTTATAAATTTAAAACCACTGTATAATATATATATAAGAAATTTAAATTTTTCTTTTACATATTATTAATATCACTGTTATATCCAGGGGTTGATATTTGAGGATTCTAGGTCGCTCGAAACAACCCCCTAATTTATAATCCAGCGTCCCCGGGTAATCCTCGTGTCCTCTTATCACAAAGTAATATTATTTCACAATATATATATATTTTAAAAAAATATATCAATTTAAAAATTATTAACAATAAAAAATAATTCACAAAACACTTGTTATTATTGCTTCATAATAATGAGTAAATAATAATTGTAATTATTATTTTTCATGTTATTTTTATTTTTTGTTTATTTTGTGTTTGAAGGGCTATTGAATTATTATTTTTTTTTTCAATTCAATTCAATTTCTTTTGAGTATAATGAGCAGGAGAATGAATGACACAATACCCGCACAGTACGAATGAAAAAGCAATACTGCGGTGCTTTGGGATAACGACAGTGAGGGTAAGCGCAGACGCGAGAACTGCGCGGACGACGAGGTATATACAAACACATTCACAAACCACCTTTATCCACCCACAAAAAAATGAAAATAAAATTTTCTTTTATACTGGGCAATGTTAAATTAAATAATTTTAAAAAAAATGAAGCGAAAGAATATTGTGTCTTAATTTTTAGAATCAATATGAATATATTAATTTCTCTTTGATTGGCAACAGTTGGAGTCGATTTTTTAATTAAACAATTATTTAATCGGCATATTAGGTAAACAATTAATTCATCTACTCCATTTTTCAATTACTTTTTTTTTTTCAAATTAAATTTCGATTTTTTTATCATTAAGCTAAGAGAATTTTATCGAAATTATTATACGAATTTCGACGTTACGTTTGGTTAATGTAGAGTTAAATGAAATAGAAAAATGATTAATTTTTTAACTTGATTTAGTCGAGGTAATAATTTATAACAAGACTTAGATAACGTTCAGATTATTATGATAATTGATTGTGCTAATTTGTGCTGTATTAATAAATTAAAATAAAAAAAAATTAACATAGATTAGTCATAGTAATATCTCAACGAGACTAATCAATCAACTGTACTTAAAAAAAACCAATACGAGAATTAAATAAATACCATCATAAATCGTGGCTAAAAATAAGGAATAAAAAATATAAAACAATATTGTTTTACAAATTTACTTTATTGTATCGTTTGTTAAAAACGAAATATAAAAAGGGCAAACCAAAAAAAAAAAAAAGAAAAAGAGATAGGTAAATAGATATAATATATTAGATGATAAATTTAACAAAATTTCAATCGATAACCACAATGATTACACAAATAAAAAAATGCACTCATTGGTCCATCAGCAGATCTTGTTTATAGCTGATAAAATAATTCAAAGACAAATTAATTGCCAGTTGATTATTGTTCATCTTTATCCTTGGCACCATGTTTTAAAATTCTGGTAAATTCCAGATAATCAAACATTGATCCTTTTATTGGAGCTTCACGATACATTTCATCAACATCATCATCAGTAAATCTTGATAAATTTAAAAATAAATTATCATTAATTTAAGCTCATCACAGCTGCTTTTAATATTAAAAAAATAATTAATTACCTGTCTCCCATTGTTGTTAAAAGTTCACGTAAACGTTCTTCATTAATATGACCATTATTTTCTTCATCAAAACATCCAAATGCATTTTTAATAACATCCTCTGGATCAGTACCTTGAAGACGTTCACCAAATAATGTTAAAAACATTGTAAAATTAATTGGACCTGGTGCTTCACTCATCATTCCTTCAAGATATTCATCAGTTGGATTTTTACCTTGATAAAATTATAATAATCATCAATTAATAATACTATAAACAAGATATTTTTTGGATAATAATATTGTAGGATTTTTTTTAAAATAATTACCCAATGATGCCAACATATCATGCAAATCTTCTTTATCAATAAAACCATCATGATTATGATCAATCATATTAAATGCTTCTTTAAATTCAGCAATTTGTGCTTGATCAAACATTGCAAATACATTTGATGTTGCACGTTGTGCACGTTTTTTTGTTGTTGCACGACGACCAGCTGTTTTTCTTGCTGACATTGTTGATCTAAATAATCAAATTTAATTATTTTTATATTTATTATTTCATGACAATAATAACAATTAACATGAATGTATTGTGTTTTATGATTTATGAGTAAAATATACTTGCTTGTTGAATTTAATTTTGATGTAAGGTCGTTAAACTTCAATGTTATTATTAGCAAAAAAATTTATATAAACAAAAAGAGCAAACACGAATGCTTCTTTTAAAAAAAAAAAATGACAAATGTCACAAAAGAAATGCAGACAATGAATATTTAATCACAATAAGCTGTATTTTAATTATTTTCTATTTTTTTAAATTTATTTTCTTCAAGTTTTGTTAATCATTAAATGTTAAAATTAAATATTACCAAAAATGGAATATTCAGTGTTATCAAGATAAACTTTCGAATTAGTCATACGGAATGTTTTTTTTTTTTTTTTATACAATAATATAATAATGATAATAGTAACAAAAAAAATAAGCTCCTTGTTTGGTTATTTTTTCAGGTTAAAAATTAGTAAAATTATGCAAAAAAAATTTAGAAAATAATGCTTTTTAACAACAATAATATGTTGTTGGCCTTGTTTTAATTTTTTTCAGGTAAATAAAATGTTTTTGGAGTGAGTCATGATTTTTTTTTATGGAATGTTATTAAGATATCAACAATGGCGGATGCGACATAGACTGTCAAATGTAAAAATTAATACTAAATATTTCGGGATTTTGCATAAAAAATTGATTAAATTATTGACAAATGTTGTGTTAATAAGTGTTGATGATTGTGTTTTATATGTACTCACTTTGTTGATGGTCTTGGAAGATGATAAAAATTGATAAATATTTGTAAATATTATAACAACACGTCTAAACTCGGGAATCACTCTCGCGTCACTGGCCTTTGTGTTCCAGTTTTTTTTTTTATCCAGTCGCCATTGCCGCGATTAAAACGCCACCTATACGCGGTAATTTTTGAATATAATTTATCGAAATATTCAGGTCATTGTCATTGATTATTATTTTTAATTTTATTTGTTATATAAAAATATAAATAAATTATTTAAATACATTAAACAAGTTTTAAAATTAAATTATCAATTTTTTTTTTAAATTTTTAAATTTGTTTTTATTTTAAAACATAAAATTTGTGATCTGGAAAGGTTGAAGGATCGTTCTAAATTCCGTAATTGGATGTTGACTCAAGACCATGAATCATCGCCTTTTATAGAAATTATCTGTTGGCAATTTTGCAATAAAATATTTCTCAAATGAAAAAATAAATCTACATTTGGAAGTAATATTAAATAAACAATATTTAAAAATAAAGATAAACATCAATTTTATTTCTTAATTAAATAGACTAAAACTAAATAAAACAAAAAAAAACCTAAATAAATTTATAAATTTCTATTAATATTATCAACTATATAAAACAAAGGAGGAAAAAAAAAAAAAACAATGAATCCAGATAAATTAATTTCTGGAGTTTTTTTTTTTTTTTTTGTATATACAAAAATCATACAAATTTTGACAATAAAATGTCAAAATTAATTAGCAGAAAATAAATATTAAATTATAAATTTTCTGCTTAAATTATTATTATAATTATTTATCTGCATCTTATCAAATGTAATATGTACAAATAATGAAAATTTATTGATTGAAAAAAATGTATATATTATTTATATATTGTTTCTTCTTTTTGTTGATTAAATTAATTTAATTTATCGAACAGAGACACCGTTAATGGTGATGCCATTTCTTGGTGGTGGTTCAACTTCATAGTGTCCTGATCGATTGTATGTTTTCCTTCCAGTTCCATATCTATAAATGATTTAAATTTGAATTAAAATGAATTGACAAATACATTTCTAATTAAATGTGTCAAATTAATTTACCCATAAGTGCTGTTGGTTCCACTGTATGGACTATCATAGAGTCCATCTTCTGGAACATTTTCATACATTCTATTTGTATTTGTGGTGCCATCATTAAGTGTTGCATAAGACATAACTGCTGCATTTTGATCTTCCTTTCTCTCTGCAGCTTGTACATTTTCTGTATTTTTAACTGGTGTTGCTTTTCTCCTAAAAAAAAAACAAGAATACATAAATTTTCCTCCATCTAAAAGCTCACTGATTATTTTAAAAATAAAATAATAAATCAATAATTATTTTTATTACTTACAATCTAAGATAAACAAGTCCAAGAATTATTAAAATTAATATTATTATTCCAGCTCCAATTCCAACACTTGTTCCAACTCCTTGTGCTTCTGCTACTTCATTAGAAATTACTGAAATAATAATAATTAATAATTAGCATACAAAAGTAGTCTAGTAAAATTTAATTATTGAATATACTTACATTCACATCTTGGTTCATCACCACTCCATGAACCAGTGTCTAAACATTTTCTTAAAAATGGTCCGACTCTTTCAAATTGTGGTAAACAATGATACTCAGCAGCTCCACCAAAGAGTGTTGATCCATTCACAACGATAACTCTTCCATTGTCTATTGATTCCGGTTGTTTACAATCAAGTGCTGTAATATCCATAAATTATTATGTCATAATTATTATTCAAACATTTAAAAAAATAATGCGTCTAGATTTATATCAATCAAATAACTTACCATAACAAAATGGCATAGATCCACTCCAGGAACCATTTTGCATACATACTCTTGTTTCATTACCTTCCATGTAATAACCACGTGGACAATTATAATGTGCAATACCACCAACACTATGTGTTGATACTTGTATTGTTAATGGTGTTATTTTATCTGGATCTTTACATCTTATTTCACGACATATTGGTATATCACTACTCCATGTACCATTTTCAAGACATAAACGTCTTGCAAAACCATCAATTTCATAATTACCATCACATTCATAAATTGCTGCTGCACCATAATATGTTGCATTTGATGTCAATGTAAAATGACCATGTTCAGTTTCATTTGGTTTACCACAATCAACAACTACAAATAAAAAAACATTTAAAATATATTTATATAAATTTCATATGAAAAAATAAAATTTATAACTTACAAATACATTGTGGTACTTCACCACTCCATTTTCCATTATCTTCACATGTTGATAATGGTTCACCAATAACTTTGTATCCTCTTTCACATCTGTACTTAACAAGTGCACCAATTTTATATGATGTTGCACCAGTATTTGAATTTTCAGCAGTACCAGTTCTAATTATTGTTCTTCCATACATTCTATCATTTCCAGTAACTGATAAAATACCATGTTCAGCAAGTATTGGCTCAGTACAACGTATTTCTTTTAAATAATAAATAAAATATTAATTAAATATAAATTATACAATAAATAATAATTAGCTTACCTTCACATTTTGGTGTTGCATCACTCCATTGACGATTGTCGAGACAATATCTTCTTGTTATACCATTTAAACGATAATTTTTAGTACAGCTATATGTTATTTCACTTCCTAGATGTGTTGTACCATTAACATACTCAATTGCACCATTTAAAATTGGCAATACCTTTCCACAATTAATATCTTTAACAAAATAAAATACACATACATTTGAATAGATTAAAAATGAATAATTTCTCCATTAACATAACACACTCAATATTTCATTCTTGTCTATGACATTATTATAAATGTTAAATGGAACGTGGAGGTCTTTTTATTATTATTATTACTTACATTCACATGTAGGTACTTCACCAGACCAATCGCCACTTTTTTCACATGTATGTTTTGCTTCACCATGCAATAAATAACCCACGTCACAATGATATTCAATTGAACTGTGAATATCTAAATCATATCCAACAACGTAACTTCCAGCTGGTACTTCTGGTTCCTCACATGTAATCACTATAAAACATTTTTTTTTAATAATAAAATCTTTTGTTTATTCATTTTTATTATTTAACTTACATTCACATGATGGTGTTGGAGAACTCCACTTTCCTTCTCTTGTACATTCATGTTTCGATTCACCAACAAGCCAATAATCATCACGACATGTGTATTTAATAATACTACCAATTGTTGTACTTCCATTTATTAATTCAACATTTCCATTTTCAATTTGTGCTGGTGAGCCACAATCAATAAATTTACATTGTGGTGCTTTGCCTGACCAGTCACCACCAATTTCACATGTTAATATCTAAAAATTAATTTATAAAAATTTATTTTATAAATCATTTAAAAAATAGTTTTATTTTTTTTATACTTACATTATCACCAAAGAGAATAAAACCACTTTGACAAGTATAAGTTGCTGTTGATCCAGCACGTTTTCCATCAATTGAAATAACACCACCAATAATCTCTGGAGGATCTGGACACCAGTCAACTGTTGAATAAAAAAAAATATATAATATAAATAAATCTTTTTATAAGAAATATAAGCTTTATGTATTTTTTTAACATACAAAGACATTGTGGTTGATGTCCACTCCAAATACCACCATCACCACATCTTCTTTGTGCATCACCAATTAATGTGTAATTATTTTTACATGAATATTCAGCAACAGCACCATATGTTGTACGTTTATCAGTAAGACTAATTATTCCATTATCAAATTCTTTTAAATAACCACAATCAACATATTTACATGTTGGTGGTTTACCACTCCAAAAACCATTTTCTTCACATACACGTGATTTTAAACCAACAAGCATGTAACCATCTGGACAAGTGTAATCAATTGTTGAACCAAGTGTTCTTTTATTACCAACAATTGTTGTGTTTTCTAATTTATCAGGACTTCCACATATTGATGGAGCTGTAAATAATATTATTAATCAGTATATTATAATTTTTTTTCAATCAAATAAACTTACTGCTTTGACATATCCATGGTAAATAATCCAAATTACAACCAACATCATTCCACAACCAGCTTCTTCCACCATCCAGTACAACACAATTTTGTTCACCATTGTAATTATTTGGCTGATCTTTTCCCCATGATGGTTTCAACACAACTTCACCTGTAAATTTAAATAAATAACATTATTACAAAATAATAACAATCAAAAACAACATTTCGAAATTGGTTTATGTCCGGTCAAATTGATGACCAACGTGACTATTTTACAAACGACACAAGTTGTTCTATTATTATATATTTATTTTTTTTTTTATATGGATACTTGAGCACCAAAGGTGCAACTTCCGTTGCATTACAATGAGCTTTTACTTTCACGTCTCATTTTAAATTGATATATAAAAATAATCGTTCTGTGTCATTGCTTTTTCATTTCATAATATAAATAAAAAAAAGTAAATGATTTTTTAAACGTTTTTTTTTTGTAAGATGATTCTATAAAGAATATGTTTGTTTTTTTGTTTATAAAATTGTGTAATGATTCGTTAGTTCTATTGAAAGTTGATTGAAAGAGTTCGATGAACTATTTGCATTTAAAATATTATATAATGTTTTATTTCTTGACCTCATTCTCACAATTGCTCCAGCTTTTATTCTTGAATATATTATTTATTCATCAATCTTGTTATTTAATAATAAAAAATTTACCATCAACCCATCTCCATGTTCTTGCTGTTATTGATGGTTCTTTTTGTGCACCAACCCATACTAATTGAGTTTTTAATTTATCCTTTCTTCTTTCTAAATTATTTAATATAAATGTCGATGATATTCCTTTAAAACCATGTGCTAAATCACCACCACGTGATTTACAATAATTTCTAGCATCTTGATATGATCCACCTTTTTTAACAACAAATTCATAACACGTTGAATTAAATGGTGCAATATCAGCATCAGCTGATGTACCAGCATGTGCACATCTGTCGATTGAAAATTCTGTAAATTAAAAATAGATTTTTTATTAAGTAACATGTGGTCAATGATGTTTAATATTTAGGTCATTTCTTTACCACAAACTTTTTATTTCTATACATACCGTCAGTTGCAAAAATTTCAACTTCACAAAGACTCAAGCTTCCTTCAACTCCAACAAGTTGAAGAAAAACATATTGACCAACTAGTGCTCTTGCACATGCAAATGTTTTAGTTATTCCTTCTTCTAAAATATTTAATAAATTAATTAATTTCAATGTTGATATTAAGAATGTTATGCTTATTATAAATTTAATTTAATTTACCAATTGTTCCGGGAAACCAGGCACATAATGGATTTCTTTGTAACTCAGCACTACTATTACCAACTCTTATTTCAATATCTTGAAGTGGCTGATGACCACAACAACCTCTTGTTGTAACTCTAACAACTTTAACTGAATATGATTTTAATAAATCAACTCTCCACCATGGACTTGGTTCACTTTGTGTTTCTGTACATCTTTTACCATCATGCTCTGTACTAACATCACCATCATTACCATGACCAGCATCACCACCTCTAACTGTTGTTGATTGATTTGCTGGCTTTCGAAATGCCACATTTGTACCTATTGTGTTTTTATAATTTATTATATATATTTTTTTATTATTTAAATACATTAACTGTTAATAATTTTTTTACTTACCACAGAATGGAAGTTCACCTTGCCATTTACCTCGGCTGTTACAAGTCAATGAAGATTGTCTTAAAATAAAAAAATAAGCTTATTAAATTAAAAATTATTTTAAAAACAATATGCTAGAAAAAAAAAAAAAAAAATGCATCAATGAGAATAGAATTCTTTAAGTTCATGTAAACTGTTGTAATTTTTTCTTTTTTCATATTCTCATTTATTGTTGTTAATTATTGTCGTGACAAAGAAATTTAAGACAAAGAAATTTCAAGGAAAAGTATAGAGCCATGTTAATATATATATTTTTCTTTTTGACTGCGTGACTTTTTATTAAAAAAATATAAAAATGAAATTTAAAATAATAAAAAAAAATAATTATTATTTTATGGTTTACTAAATTCAATGACAATGAATTTAATATCAACTATTATATCCCAGTGAAAGTGAGCTGATGAAATTTTTTTTATATTAATAAATTTTTTACATACCTATTGAATGTTTAAAAATGAATAATTTTATAAAAACTTTAAAGGTAAATTGAGTTCATCAACCGTGAATATTAATTTATGTTATAATAATAAATTAATTATAATAATTTTAATATGGCTGGCTTGTTAAGGGGTGTGTCGATAGATATTAATAGTAAAAACGTAAGAGAAAATATATTAAATACTTTTTAAATAACGATCAAATATATTAAGACAAAAAATAAAAATAATGACAATTTCAATGAACTGATTTTATGCTCCACTGATTTGTTGGTAATTGCATGTGCAAAGTGTGTGTATGTATTAAGTGATATAAGCAAGGCCAGTACAAGTACTTGTTAAATAGAATGGCCTTCTGTCAACTACAAAAGAAATATGTTAAAATGAAATAAAAAAAATTACATAAAATAGATAAAATGAAAATAACAACTTGAAAAGAAAATTAAGATAAATATAAATAAAATTTAAATTGTTTTAAAAAATATTTAATTCTTATCAGTTAAATAGGAAAAAATGCAATCGGCTGCATTATTAGTGACTGCTACCGTATTTATTTATTCAACAACAAACGTTTCGGTTGAAAATCCATATAGTCGATAATATTTGGGGGGTTTTATATATATTTATATATAATTTTCATAATTTTCTAGCTTTGCGTTTGTCGTTGAATAAATAAATTAAAAACAAGAAAAATATGCGTTCGTTTCATCCGCTATTATCCGCTATTTTTTTTATTCAAAATTTATATTCAACTTACCCAAAGAGTTCATAACCAGCATCACATGTATAGCTTGCTTGTGTACCAGATGACAATGAATTATCAGACAATGAAACTTTTGAGTTCATTGGCACTGCTGGATGGCCACATTTAATTTCTAAAAAAACAAACATAAAAATTAGAAAATTATATCTATAAAGAAAATAATTATTTTCTATTATGTTTAACATTTAAAAAAGCAATTAAATAACAGGTGAAGAAAATAGATATAAATTAATAAAAAAATAAATAAAGCTACCGTTCGTCGACCTGATCATTTGGCGACACGACTACGGAAAACACGATACAATTATCAAGAAGTATAGAGTGTTTTGTCGTGTCACTGTCTTGTCTGACTTGAATAAAATAAATAAAAAAAAAATCCAGGTAAAATAACAGATCTTTTATTTTTTAGTTGATTATTTTTCAAGTTAAAAAATATACACACAGACACAGCTGTTGTTATAGGTAAAAATTAAAATGAGAATATATTTTTTATGATTATTTTTCATTCCCATTTTTTTGTAGTACAAAATAATAACTATAAAAATTATAAATAAAATATTATGATACAATCCTACGTGAAATTCCATCGTTAATGCAATGTCAAACCTTTCGCCACAAGTTATATTCAACAATTATTATTATTTACTTTATTATTTGCAATGGTTGAATTTAATTATACCTCATCTGACAATAAACATACCCATGCTAAAAAAAAAATGAAAAAAAAAATTATTTAAACTGCCAAAACAATGGATTAAGGTCATTGACATTTGTATATATTTATGGGCAATAAAAAATTTAGGATAAGAATAATTTTTATTAACAAATATTAAACCTTGAAATAATTTATATTTTATTTCAAAAAAATAATTAAATAAGGGTCTTTAAATTGAAAAAAAAAATTCACATAATTATTGATAATTACGTATTGCAAAATTATTTTTATTGTTTGGTTTTAAATAAATAAAATTGTCAAGTTTATTTTATTTATTTATTTAACTCTATGAATATATATTTTTTATAAAAAAATAATATTTATATTGTTGAGGGAAAGTCAGGAAATCGACCAAGTTTGTATGATGTTTATTTATGATATAAAAAAATGCGGTCGTTGAGTAAAAAAAAAAAGTTTCTTCTTTTTATTCTTGATGAATTTATTTATTTGTTAGTGTAAAAGTTAAAATTATTTATATTTAAAATATAAAATTTATTTTTTTAAATGATAAATTGTCAAGGTGTTTATTGTAATTTTTAATGTTAATTTTTTTTGAGGTCACAATGCATAGATGCAATTATCGGATTATCATAAATTGATTTACATATTTGAAAACTCGATTAACTGTAAATATGTATATCAAATAATCTTGATATATATTATTCAAATAATTATATCAATTCCGGTTTCTCAATGAGAAAATAATCTATAAATAAAAACTAGAAAATATAACATTTAAATTTATTATAAAAATAAAAAAATAATCTAGAATAATTTGTATAAAAAATATTTTTTAATTATTTATATTTTAATGGAAATTTTACAATTATAATTTACATATACCCAAAATATTTTTACAAAAAAAATCAACTAAAAATTATAAAATTACAAGAATAGGTCACACGTGCGGCACGTTTGTGTTCCAAATTTCCATCTTCATTATTTCAAGCCTTTAATCATCACAAAGAAATAATTAACAAAAAAAAAAAATATACATATAAGATGCGAGACGAATATACAAAAGAAAAAGTATATAATTTTTTTAATTTTCTACCTTAAAAAAATGTGAAATTTTTCATTCAATTAATTGTAATCTAATTTTTTTCTAGAGCCTCCTGAATTCTCATATTTATAATTATAATTTAAAAAATTCCCAGAGCTAAAATGAGTATTTAAAAAAAAAATATTTAATTTTAATAATCATTTGATAAATGAATAAATATAATAGTTTAATTTTTTTTCTATCAGGCAATGTTATGTTTGATATAATTTATTATATTGATTTGTTGATAAGGAAATAAATTGATTGAATTTTAATGATATTTAGTGATGGTTGAACAGTTGAGAGGTCTGGGTCACTCGGTTACAAAACCTCACATGAACGCCAAAATAACGGTAAACATGAATACGTATGTCGTGTCTGGGAATACGTGGTCATGGATAACTTTTAATACCGGTTAAATATTTCAAAAAAATGTCGTATAACGTAGTTTTATTTTTTTTAACACGTACAACAATTTAACAAACATAAACATGTTTTAAAAAAAAAAACATTACACTAAAATATTATTAATGATTTACCCTTATTAACTTGTTGCCACTATAAACCCTCTTAAATTAATAAAAATTTAAATCAATGAAGCATAAATAAATTAAATAATAAACTATTTAATTTTTTTTTTTTTTAACACGAAAGTAAAATTCTGTATCATTTAATCAAAAAATAAAAAAAAAATTTTAAATGCGTGTTTTTAATTAATTAATAATATATATAAAAAAAAAATTTCTATAAAATTATTATAATTGTTTATATTAAAAATAAGATAATCTTTGAAAAAAAAAATTTATTTAATTAATTTTTTTACAAATATTAATATTGTACAATTATTTTCCTCATCACGCAGTATGTTATAGTATACTGAATTTCTCAATATAGCTATTGTCTAGTGGTTTGCAAAAATATGCACTACCCTATCTCTTGATTATATATATATTTTGTATTTTTTAATTTTCTGTGGAACAAGAATAAAAAAGCATGGACTCTCGATGATGATTACGAAAGAAACAAAGTGTCTGGTATAATCTATCGCACCACACGAGAAATATTGTTATGAAACCAACGGAATTTTTGCCACGTTATTAAAAGAATAATAATTCATCAAAAGAAACGGGATAATTTGTTGGAAAAATTTTTCTTATTTCTTATTTAAATAACCAAATGAAAATGAAAAAAAAAAAAGGTAAAAAAAATTTTTCTTTATTAAAAGTCTTGATTTCTAAACTTGTTTAATTATTTGTTTATTTATATTTTTTATTTATCATTTAAATTTTTTTTTATCTTGTAATAATGATAAATTTAAATTACATGTATTTTAAAAATTATGTAAAAATATTATTGAGAGCAAATATGAACATTTACAATTGTTGGGTGGGTGAAAGTAGACAGTAGTTTATAAACACATACTGTTTGACTTTCTGATGACAAAAAAATAAATAAAAAAAAAAAACCATCAACTAGGTAAAAAAAAAAATAAAGAGAGTCTTAAGAATAAAAAAATAAATTAAATTACCATGAAGTAAATTTATACAACTGTGGACAAAATGCAGAGTGCAGTAATTTAACAGTGGTTTGCTGAAGACTCACGACTGTAATTCAATAAATAAATAAGCAAATAATAATTATTATTAAATATTTATTTTGTTGAATTTATATTTCATTTGTTTATATAGAATTTAATATGATATAATATTAGGGGATATCAATTAACAAGTTAGTTTAACTCTCATGTGAAAATTTGTGTTTTTTTTGTCTAAATACATTTTATTTAAAATTAGTTTGTTTATATTATTCAAGTGTATCGACTCCACCCACAGTCTATTTATTTTACAAACTATTAATCAATATTAAAAATATGTTGTAAAAAAAAAAAAAACATACACTTGATGTTAACAACATGGAAAGTTTAAATGTTACATCTATCCCACACAAAATACTCAATTTTGCTGAATGAAAAGTGTTAAATCGTGTTTAACAACGCCCAACAAAATTTAATGAGCTTAATAATAGAAAAAAAATATACAAATAAATTCTATAAAATTAATCTAAAATATATAAATTTAATTATATTTTAAATAAACATTCATTAGCTATATGTTAATTAATATCTAAAATTTATTTCTTCTCATTAAACATTAACGAGTATCATGAACATATGCTTGAGGCGATAATATTTTTCGAAAAAATAGGAAATAGATCAGAGAGAAATTTAATTGGTTACTTGATGAGCCAAGAATAAATTGAGATCAGTTAAGTCCGGATGCAATTGATCGATCATGCTAATAAACTTTCATAACATTTTTATATTTAAACAAAAAAAAATATTACCAAATAAAAAACAAAAAAATACCGCAATTAATTTATTCTGTTTTGTTTTTATACAAAAAAAGCTATATTAATATTTTTTTTGTTTTTATTAAATACTCACAAATTTAATTCTAAAATTTCTCTTTATTCTAGTTAACCAAAGCATGTAATTATCAAGTTTTTTTAAAGGTTAATAATAATGATAATAATTTAACATGTATACAAGTTGTGTATGAATAATAAATTGATGAAAAATATATAGTTAAAATTAAAAAAAAAAGGTAAAATACTGTCAGGTGAAAATGGCTTTTAAAATAAAATATATTCTTTATATTTTTTTTATTATAAACTTTATGCTTTCCTGTTAATTTTCACACGATAAATATAATGTGTAAGAAAAATAAATTTAAACCACTTTACCATCTTTAATTGTAAAACAATATCTTTCATATATTTTTATTCTATTGTATATTATTTAAAAGTAAAAAAAAATATATATTTATTTGAAAAAAAAAAAAATAACCGGATAATGAGTTTTACAATCATCCGGATGTCGATGTATTTATTACGTAGAATTGAAACACCACGTGAAAGGGGTCAAACGCAATTGATCAATATCAACTTTCAAAGTAGCAGGTGGACCATTTCCGTTTTTGGTACCCCAAACATTTTTAAATTTGAAAATAATATAAATAAATAAAAAAAAACAACTCACATTTTCTTTCTTTACTATAACGGTTTATTTCTATCCTTAATTTTAATTTTTAATTTTCGTTTGAAGAATTTTTATAAATATTTAAAATACTTTTTCGGATGTGGTTTTTTTTTTTCTTTTTAAATTTATTTATTTAATATATTTACAAGAAAAACCAGTCGACCTCGGTAGAGACCTGGAACCATCATCGAGGACAACGATCTTGTAGGCGTTAACCCGAGCAAAAAAAAAAAGTCATTTTTAAATAATAATAATAAATATATTATCATTCGAAAAAAATGTAAAAATAATTTTCTTTGAAGAATGATCAGACCTTTGCAAAACTGAAGAATAATAAACCGTTGATAATCGTGTGTAATAAAAAAAATTGGAGGATTTGAAATTGCTATTTTTTCAAGCGTGAATACAATAAGATCATTTTTACTTATTCCAGTTTGCATCATTACCTTTTACATTTATTTCAAGCCGACAGAAATACAATTTTTTTTTTTTTCAACATTGGGAAATTATGACAAAATAATTATTAATTTATTAAATTACATTAAGGTAATTAATTAAAAAAAAAATTAACAAACCTTGAGTTGAAACTGGCAGGACCCCAAAAAGGGGCATTAAAATCCCAAGGGTAAAAAAAATCATTTTATCAATTCTTGCATTTATTTTAATTTTTTTTTTTCACATTAAAATATCACAAATTTAAATAACACAATTTATTAATTATTTAATTTTTTTTTTTAATGATTTATATAGTCTTTATAACACTGATAAGCTGGATTAAATTAACCTTTGATATTTGATTTTATAAATAGATTCATATGAATTAAATAAAAAAAAAACTAGATAACACATGAAGTATGAAAAATCAACTTTCACTTGTCCAATCTTTGGCTTTTATAATAATTTTTTTTTGTTATTCCAACTGTTGCATTAATAAAATTTTTTGTTTTTAAACAACACGAATTATAAAGCATTTAAATCACCAATTTTTTTTTTAATTTTATCACGACCTTGATATTTAGAATAAAACTATTATTATATTTATTTTTATTGTTTTTGTTTTAGGCAACGCAAAGACCTTTCTATTCCTTCGAACCACTTGTAATAAAAAAATTAAATAAATATAAAATAATATTATTAAATAAGGTCATTGAATCCACTTGAGTATTTCCATATTTTTTTAATATTTTTATATAAATTTTAACTGTTTATGGAAAAATAGAAAAAAAAAAAAAAAAAATTCATTCACAACAAAAAATTGATCACATTTTTTAATAATTTTTGTATAAATAATTGTAACTTTGTTGAGTGTTTGTTTATGAATTTTTTTATAATTTTTTATAATGTAATTTATAAAGGTGCTCCGTTCCCTTCACCAGCCGATCACGGAGTGTGCCCCTGGCGAAGACCTCGCCATGTTCAATTTCAACTTCATGTTGAATTCACTGTTGAATATGAAAGTTTAAAAGTTTATAATGGTGAGGGAATAATCGTCAGGGGGCGCCTTAATATTTTAAATAAATGCATATAATATTTAATTAACAAAAACGAAAAAAAAAAAAAAAAACAGACACAAGAATATTTCTAGTAAAAAATTTATTAAAAAATTTTCAGTTTGAAATGTAAAATCTTAACAATTCATATTCGGTCGACATGGTTGTCTGGATTCGACACTGAAAAATAAAAGTACATTATTTATCATACAAAAGAGTGTGAATACATACCGAGCACAATTCGAGCGGATAGTTAAACATGCAAACTCATGATTTTATTTTATTTAAATAAATAAAAAATTCATAAATAATAGTAATAAATGTATATGAAAATTTATTCTAGATCAATATATGATTTAATATAATTTTAATTGCTCAGAAAAATTTTCAAATGACTAGAAAAACATAAAGAGTATTCAAAAACAAATTAATAATATATATTTTTTTATTCAAATACATTACTTTAACATAAAAATGATACTCAGGTTTTTTATTTTTCATCTGATGAATATCAAATAGCACTAGCAGAAATAAAAAATAAAATATATTTACGGTAACTCTTGATGCTTCCTATCTGTGGTCATTATTTGTGGTCAATTTGAGGCTTCCAAGATGAATAAATATACAAGATGAATAAATAATATATAATAAATATTGAAAATAGAAAATAAAAAATTATAATATTTGTAACAAACAGTTAATGTACATGTTGAATTGTTTCCGGGTTAATAATACAATATCAAGTATAAATAAATAAATGAAAAAATATATAAATTGAGAAAAATAGATTTTGATAGAGCACGAGCCCGAAGTAAGTGTTGATCGAGCTTCACCATGTCTACCATTAACCCACTCATTTTACCGTTATAATTCTCAATAAAAAAATTTATATATATTTTTTATCTACTACTTAATAATACATTTATATTATCCAGAAAAAAAAAATAAAATGAATTATTAATTAATATATTTTTATACTATTTTTAAAAACAATAAATTATCATTTTTTTTTTTTGCTATTTTTTAAATTTTTTAAATATCATTCAATTCGTTTTTAAATAGAGCACATAATATCATTAATTTCAGATTGAAAATTAAAGCTTTTAAAGCTCAAAAAAAAATAACTAAATAATTTTAAAATAATTTTATTTTTTCATTTTAAATTTATACAATTATATAACTTATTTAAAATTTTTTTTTACACCATTATTTTTATCAATTGAGTGGCTTAATAAAACTCGATATATTATCATTATTTATCTTCCTTATCAACCGTCGAAATGAATTATTTCTAACGTAGAAATGATTATAAATTAAAATTGAAAAAAAAAAAAATAATAATTTAAAATCTTAAAATCACAGGAACTCCTAGACTCTTAGATAATAAAAATATATGTATTCACAAGAACAAACATAAAACATGAATATTTGTACATTAAAAATGATAAAGAATAATAATAATCTCGTAGTATTTTTAAAAAGAATAAAATCGAAATAATGTCTAATTACTAAATGCGGCTTTATGAGCCGCAAGCAATCGTCAGTGAACACATGTAGGTAAATTAACAGGGAAAAATACATTTAGTTCAGTTAGTGATGCTATCACTAAAAACATTGCATACATTATGAGACATGTTATACCAACTTTTTTATCTAATCTAAATTTGTTGACAACAAATGCTGTATATAATAATAGTAATGTTGAAAATAGTGATATTGAACTGTAAATAAGACCCTCAGAATTTATTTGTACATAACTTGTACCGGGTATTTTTGGTAAAAAAACTGATTTTATAAACCATGGTAAACCAAGACAAAGTAATACATCAAATACATTTGAACCAATTGAATTACTTATTCCCATTGTTCCATGACCTATTTAAAATAAAATAACAAAATTAAATTATTAACAACACAGTTAATTTAATTAATCAATTTTTTTACCTTGATTTGTTACAATAACACTTGACACAGCTTCTGGAACACTCATACCAGCTGCTAAAAATGTCAAACCCATGACAGAATCAGGAATTTTAAATGTATCACCTAGAAGAGACGAAAAAAATAAATCAAACGTTGAAATTGATTTTTAATCTATAAATTGTTTTTGTGGATAAATTATTTACCAATAATTGTTATGTCCCAGGCAACGATATAAGACATTGAGGCAATCCAAACAATGCACATAATAAATGTAACTGGATACCAAGTTTTTAGAGAATCTCTACGACAATCTGGTATTGTAACAAGTAGTACTAAATTAATTGGCCATGTTAAAATCCACCATACTTTTTCCCAAAATGTTTCTGGCATTGATATCATGTTGACAATATCCAATGATTCATCATCACTTATCTCAAGGCTGTCTGTTAATTTGCCTCCATTTACAACTAAATTCACCGAATAAATTTTAATTAATAATTGATAAATTAAATAATTTTTATTTTAACTTACAATTTGGTAAAAGAGGTTTTTCAAGATCAAGATTTTTATATTCTCTTCTTCTTTTTACAAGTGTACCCATTTTTCTGCTGATACGTTTATTAAAAAACATTGCTAAATTAACAAAATTAAATTAAATTAATGCATTTAATTAATAATATTTAAATAAATAAATTATTTACCAGCAATGTATAGAATATAAAAAATAACGAGAATTAATGCTTCCCACCATTCAATTCTACCATCACGTAGTGTTATGATTAGTAGAAAAACAGTAACAGCATATGCAATTGAATCTCTTGTTATTGGCCACCAATCAAGTTCTAAACACTAAAAAATTGCAACAAATAAAATGTAATTAGTAAAGTAAAATATTATGAATTTATAATTAAATAATAAGGTGATAATTTAACCTGGGTTGCAAATAATCCACAGCATGCTGGTACAGCAAGAATGTTAAATACAGCTGAACCAACAATTGTACCAACTCCTAAATCACCTTCAGTTATAAATGTACCAACGACATTGATAAATAATTCTGGACTTGATGTAGCTGCAGCCATAAATGTTGCACCAGCAACGTCCTTTGTCATGTCCAATTCTAAATTGAATTAAATTTTATATTAATAATTAATTTACAATTATTTATAAAATACATACTTTCACATATTTTTTGTATTGATGGAACAAAAAAATCATCACATATTATTGCAAGTAATAAAAATAAATACATTGCAATAATAATATGAAATATTATATAACCAGAACGTCTTTCATCTGGTGTTAATCCATCACCAGGAAATTCTTGAATTGATGGTTGTGTACAATTTTTACTTTGATTTACCTCCACACTATCAATTTGCATTAATTTTCTTCCTGTAAAATTTAAAAATTAATAAACAATAAATACTGATAGATAAATAAAGTATTTTTTTTTTTAATAATCAGTAAATAAAATGTACATCTCATGATCAGGTACTTAATAAAAATCAAGATATGAAAAATAATATGACGCAAAAGACTACTGGACTTTCAATGACACATGTCATCGATAAATAATAATAATTAATAAATATAATCAAGAGAAAAATATGATAAATATTGTTTTTAAAAATTAATTAATTCATTATCTTACCAAAATTATTCTGTTGAATTTTTTCATTTGGAATATTACTAAACAAACTGGCAATTGTTATGCAAATAAAATACATTGTTGGTATTGCAATAACGAGAAATATACGTAATCCAATCATGTGTTTGTGTCTTTTAGCCATTTTAAAACTTGTCAAATAATTTCGTTTTTTTAAATAATTATAAAAAATAAAATTGAGAAAAAAAAAATTGAATAAAATCAATGAAAATATATATGAAAAATGAAAAAAACAAGTTGAGAGTTTGATGGCTTGTTGGTCACTGATATAAGGTGAAAGATGTAGCTATCCAATAATACCACTAAATAATCAATTTTTATCTCTCATATTGATAAGATATGAATACGACTAAACTATCCCTTCAAACTCGTTGCAACTCACTTTTGTATTTTTAATAATAACAACAATTACAACGGCGCCAGTAAATTATTAATCATATTTTATATTATTTATTGATTAAGATATTATTTTGTTGATTATTTAAAATTATAATAAATTAATTAATTAATGATAATTATTTTAAAAAAAAAAAATTATTTTTTTTATTCGTGAAGATGGAACGATGCCAATGCATTTACAATTAATGCACCCGAATTAAATATAAAAAAAAATATAAATAATTAATCATTTTTTTATTATTGTTAAAATAAATTGATTTAATATAAATTTAATTTCGTTTTTCTTTACAAGGTTGAATTTTGATATGATTTTTTTTTTTTTTTTCATAAAATATAAACTGTACGGTCAACGCCTCCACCAATGACAGAGATCATTTTGGTCTATTATTTCATTCACTAGAATTTTTATTTTCATTGTTAACAAACTCGTTGAATTGCACTGCATAACCGAGTGACCCAAAGAAAATAAGTGTTAAATTGAAATAAATAAAATAAATAAAGTTTATATATATTTTTTTTTTTTCATTCATATCATTGTAATTTAATTTTTTTTTCATTGTTTTTAAGTGACAAATGGAATTAATACTCAATATTTAAATTATAATTTGAATAATAATAATAGTTTTGGGTTTATTCAAGTTAAAGATGGGATTTTTCCTTGAAAGACCGGTGGAAAATTTACGAGGTACGTTTATAAAACGTAATTAAAAATATAATAAAATAAAGTGTACGTGCTATTGTTTGGGATGGATAAAAAAAATTATCTTATCATTAAGTTGAATTTAATGCATTATCAACAAACATATATATAACCAGCTCATTTGAGAAATCAATTTAACCGATCAATTTTTATCATCAAGGGAAGAAGAAATGATTCAGAAATTTATTGTTAAATAATTATATATTATCCTCAATGATAATAACAACATTATTATTTAAAATTTGATTTTTCATTACTAAAAAACAATTTAAAATAATATTAAACAATTACTAAATAATTCATTAATTTTTTTTTCATTTTTAATCATTTTTTTTTCCCTCTCAATTGCTTATTTATATAATTTTTTTTTATCAAATTAAAATGAAATATAATCAACGTTACAGAAATAATAATAATCATACTCATCTTGACTTTCAGAAGAAAAAAAAAATAGATAAATACACATAAAAATCATATCAATTTTATCAGAAAAAAAAAAAATGATAGTGTTGTATTTCAAACTTTCTTTTTGATTAAATCACTTGGGTGTAATCATCATGGTCCAGAATTTGATTAATAGTTGAACCTGATCAACCCAAATGTACCCTTACACCCTCAACCCCATAAATTTACACTGAGTTAAAATTAAAATAACAAATAAATATAAAATAAAATTCATGAAAAAAATATTATTATAAAGATTTTATTATTTTTTTATTAGCTATGTTGAATTGACTTACTTGTCAACTGATGTACCATTTATATTGGGAGGGGCATATGCAATTCAACAAACTATGTCGTTCTTTAAAATAAATTTTAATGTAGTATGTGTGTGACAACGATATTGACAACATGGATATATCTGACCATGGAGGAGGTTTGTCAAATTATTTAAAAATGAATAAATTATTTTTATCATTAAAAAAAATCAAATGATCCATCAGTTATCATTTAATAATATTTTCATTTTTTATTTTTATTTTTATTGTTATTATTAATTTAAATAAATGTTGAAAAATATATTTTTTCATGTTGCAAAATTGAGCTATTATAGTTGAATGATTTATGACATCAAACGTGATGACGATTATTTTATGTTTTTTTGGGTTGCGATGATTGAAACAATCCAATTAATTAAATTGATAAATTACAGTGATATATAAACGTGTTCAAGTGTAATTACAATGTGTGATTTTTTATTTTGTTTTTTAAAAATTAAATATTAAATGTATAAATAATATTCAAATTATTCAAAATAATATTATGATAAAAATTTTATCACTCTGTTATATCATGTGAATTTAAATATTACTATTAATATATTAAAAAGTTTGACATATTTTGATAAGAAAAAAAAAATAATAAATTATATTTTCATAGGGAAGTTACATGGAAAAAAATTTTTTTTTATAAAATTTAATTGTAAAATGTTTATTGTTAATATAATATATCACGTACAATGTCGCGATCTCTTCCGTGACTTGTGGCGGTTTAGTTTAAAAAAGGTTTAAATTTATATATCAATTAATTGACTCAAAATGACGGACGTGTCAAAGAAAAAATCAAATTTGTCCTCGTAATAAATTCTTCATGATTAAGTCATATAAAATCCCAACGTAAAATTAATATAAAAAATGATTTTTTATTATTTTCGTAATTATTATAAATTTATTATTTTAAATATATAAATTTTTATGAATAATAAAAATTATATACATTTTTTAAATTTTGTATTGTATTTAAAAAATAAAAAAACATTGTCATTGATGAATATTTTGATGTCATTGCTTTAGCAGTCTTATTGTTGAATATTGTTGAATATTGCAATATTTAATTTTATACGACGTACATTAGATATGAATGACATTTACTCGTACAGTTTGAATGAGATCAATTTAAAGTTCTTGTCGTCTGGTTAATCTGTAGGAAGTCACATCACTACATCTTCAACATAGGTATAATCCTAACACTTGTACACCACCTTAATTCACAACTACCACTCTTATAATCTCGACAATGACAACTAAAAAAATAATAATCAAATAAATAAACGTAATATATAAAAGCCTAAAAAGCTTGAGCTTAAAATATATACAATATAGATTTTTTTTTTTTTTTTATTTTGAAGGGTCAACAGAAAATTCAAGATGAAAATTTAGATTATAATTTTTTAAACACGAGGAAAAAAAAAAATACTTTGACTATAAATCTCCTCGTTTCATTTGATATCTAGTATGTTATCATTTTTATTTATTTTTTTTTCTTTAGTAAAAGAAAAGAATGAAGGAAATGAATTATTCGTACATGCTTTGGGTACACCATCTAGGCAATGCGTCAACCCATTAACCATTAAATAATGTACTTAAAATTGAATTTAAAAAAAAATTATTTTTATTTTTATTAATTATAATAATTTATATTAATAAAGCTTCTTTTTTTTTTTTAGACAATTTTTCTTTTTCTTTATCATTTTCAAATTATTATTTCTATATAAATTATTATTTTATTTTTTTTTTATTAATTAAAATAAAATGTGTCAAGTTGTTTCTTTTGATTTGTTTTTTTTTTTTTTTTTATTTTCATCTTTTATATCGCGTGCTTATTTAATTAAATAATGCGAACGTTAAAGCTTCAAGAAATTGAAGTAATCGACAAGACACTAATGACTTGTTTCCTACTTGAAGCTTTTGGTTTATATCCGATTATATTTAATGGTTTTAATAATAAATAAATATTTAAAAATAATATAAAATTGATAATTAATATTTATAAATAATTTATTGAAAAATTAAAATATTATTTCTAATTAAAATTTAATATACTTGTTTACTTTTTAATTATTAATTTTTATTTATCAAACACCATGCATTTGCAAAATGTCATTTAAATCATTACATAAAAATTTAAAATACACACTTTGAGTTTCCGTTTGTAGGAGTGGAACATCCGCAGCCAATATTGAATAACAATTTTAAACTGAAAATAATAACAATGATAAATTTGACTAATGATTTAATGCTAATATCAACTAATCAATTGACCCAAATTTGTCAAATTGTATTTAAAATAATAATGAAAAAAGTTAATAAACTTCCCAATTTGATTAATCAACTGAATATTGATTATTGATGTTAAAAAAATCCAAAAAAAATTTATAATAAATTACTTAAAATATTTATAATCACATTAATTTAAGTGGTATTTTTTTTTTTTTTAAGTATCATTTATTATATTCTATTAATAATATTTCTTATATATTTTTTTTATTTATTATTTAATTTACAGGGGTTAATTGCACACCACCGGCAATCGAGGACTTTCCACCTGACCTGTTTGATGAAAAACAACGTCAAGCTGGTGCTGTCGTAATACACATTATTATATCACTCTATTTATTTATTGCTTTAGCTGTTGTTTGTGACAAATTTTTTGTACCTGCTGTAGAAAAAATATGTCATGGTATGTTTAAAAAAAAATATTAAATTTAAATTTAATAATTAATTTAATTAATAATAAATGTATTTTTATTTTAAAGCATTGTCAATGTCAAAAGATGTTGCTGGTGCAACATTTATGGCTGCTGCAACATCAGCACCTGAATTATTTGTCAATGCAATTGGCACATTTATAACTGAGGGTGATATTGGTGTTGGTACAATTGTTGGTTCAGCTGTATTTAATATACTTGCTGTGCCTGCTTGTTGTGGTATTGGAGCTGGAATGGTAATTAATTATTTAAAAATTATTTCCTCAAAAAAACTTCAAAGAAAAATTATACGATAGAAAAACTGCTAAAGCACGTCATTACTATCGCAAGTACATAACACAAAAAAAATCAAATAAATAAATTCATCAAGTAATTATAAATTAATTTGATAACCAAATGAAAATTTTAAGTGAATTCTTTAGACTGATTTCCCAAAAATCAATACAAGTATCATCAAGACAGTGCTATACATTTCGTCAACGTATATATATTTGTCTTTGATGTTGAAAGACAAAACCTCAAACAGGGTGTATACTATAGTTTTGAAGGATATAAGGTAAAAGGGGTAGATTTACCACCCGGAAGTATTTATCAAGGATTATACTCTTGTCTCTCATTCACATTTAGCTTTTCATACTTTTGTGGTTGATACTTATCACGTCATTTTCTATTTACCTTTGTTTATCAACTTTTATATATTTTCATATACTATGTACTAACAAGTGTTTGATAATGATACTTGTAAAATAGGGTGGATTTTTTAAAAAAATTTATTTTATACCTTAAACTTGAAAATTTTACCTTTATTTTTTTTTCACTCATGTAATTTTATACTCAACTATGTATTTTAACATATATTAATTATTATTTTCTTTGTTTTTTAGGAAAAAAAAATAAAAAGAAAATATAAAAAATAAATAATAAAGTTTTAAGAGTCTCTTGAAATTTTTTATTATATTAAATTATTAAAAAGTCTCAAGAGAATTCTATAAATTTTTATTTTTTTTTCTATTTATTTTTATTAAAAAATGTGAAGTTTAATTTGAAATAAATTATTTTTTATATTTAATTTTTAATTGTTAAATAACAATATTATTTATGCGTTGCAGTTGGTTCCATTGGACTGGTGGCCAGTTACCAGAGATTGCCTGGCTTATGGTGTAACAGTTGCAATATTAATTTGTATTATTCATGATGAGAGAGTTGAATGGTATGAAGCACTTACCCTGGTTCTTCTGTATATTGTCTATATTGCTGTTATGTACTGGGATAAATCATTTCAACGCTGTGCGCGATATAGCTGGAGAAGGAAAACATCATCTGATGATGTTCATAATGGTCCAGGTAAAAATAATAATTAAAATTAGTAAATTAATTAATAAATATAAAAAATTAATCCACGAACAAATAAATTAATAAATGAAGAGTTAAATTAAATTGTACAAAAATTTTTCTATAATTATTTAAGCTTGATCACTTGACCAGGTCACAATGAATTTTATCGATTAAAGCCTCCAGTATTGGTTTACTTTGAACTATATTTATACATATCTATTAAATAATTCAAGTATCATACACCAAGCTAAAAAATATCCAACAAAAAAAATTAAATAAAAAACTAACAATAATTGTCTTTTTTAGATTGTAAAGAATTATTAATAAATAAATTTTTTAAATAGGAGATGCAGTTGAAATTCACTTATCAAGATCAGATAAATTACAATCATCTGGTGAACGTGTTGAACAAATTTCAGCAGTTGATATATCATTGCAAAATGGTGGTACAAAAAATCAAGAAGACAATCATTCTGGTAAATTAAAAAAAAATACATAAATCATTTATACAATTAGGAGAGTAGAAAAAAAAAATAATTAAGATTTGTTTTATTTAAAGAGTACAAATATAAGCTGACAGTTTGGCCAGCACGTGGTGGATGGATTAGAAAAACAGCATGGATCTTGACATGGCCAATACATTTGATATTTATGTGTACAATACCTGATTGTGAAAAACCAAGATATAAAAAATGGTTTCCAGTAACATTTTTAATGTGTATTGTTTGGATTGGATCGTTAAGTTATGTTGTTGCATGGATGATAACAATTATTGGTAAATTATTATCAAAGTTTTTTTATTTTTTATATATTTTTAATTGTCAATAATATAGTTGTAGATATTTATTATATTTACTAAGATTATATTTTTTTTTTAATGTTTAATCTTATCATTATCATGATTGGAAAATTTTTCTACTGTTAATTTTATTTCAGGTGATACATTAAAGATACCAGATTCAGTTATGGGAATAACATTTTTAGCTGCTGGTACTAGTGTTCCAGAAGCAGTGTCAAGTGTTATTGTTGCTAAACAAGGTAAAAAAAAATAAAATAATTTAAACTACAACATAGAAATCTTGATTAAAAAATAAATAAAAAATATTTTTAACGAAAAAAAAAGAAGAGATTTTGAGGTAAACAATATTAAAACAATTTTTTTTTTAAATATTTTTTATTGATTGTTATAAAATAAAGTAAAGAAATGAAAAATTATTTATTTGTATCATAATTGAAATTAAATATTTATTGTTACAGGTCATGGATCGATGGGAATAAGTAATTCAATTGGTTCAAATACATTTGACATACTTTTATGTCTTGGTTTACCATGGCTTATTAAATCATCATTTTCACCAACTCAACCTGGACGTCATTATATAAGTATAAATTCAGCTGGTCTTGAATACAGTGCAATATCATTATTATCAACATTGATGCTACTTTATGTTGCATTTGCATCAAATAAATTTCAACTTGATCAAAGAGTTGGACGTGCATGTTTATGCATGTATGCTGTTTTTCTTATTCTTGCATCATTAATTGAACTAAATGTATTTTTCGATGTTAATTTACCAACTTGCAAACGAATTTAATTATTCATTAAAATTCAAAATTTAATACATAATCCATTTCCATTTAAATTCCACGAGTTTTTTTTTTTTTTTTTATTATTATTTTTTTCAATTTAAAAATAAAAATAAAAAAAATCATTTATATTATCTATATATAAAAAATTAAACAAAATTCCTGTAACTAATGGAAAAAAAAAAAAAAAAAAAAAAAATGATATCTATTGCATTTGATATTTTATTTCACAATTTATAACTTTTCTAGGAAATAATTTTAATTTAATTTTCTTTAGCTTTTTCTTATTTTTTCGAATTAAATTTTATAACTCATTTTGATATACGAAATTAATTGATCTATATATTCAATCTTGATAAGAAAAATAAAATTATATAATGTAATTTAAATATGATAAAAGAAAGAAAAAAAATTATGAATGAAAATGAGAAAGAAAAAAGAGAAAATAAAATAAGTAGATAGTTAAATTTATGACTTAAGATTGATAAAATGCAGTAATAAATTATTATAAAAGGATTAAGTGTATTTAGTGGTGATGATAAAGTGGATGTATACACTTGATTGAAGAAGAGTGTCATGTTGCTAGTTTTACTGTACGACTTTTCTTCATGCTCCAATTCGAATCGATCGTTGCTGAAGATGAACCTCGGCGAAACATATACATTTTTTCGTTTTATTTTTTTTTTTTTTTTGCTGGATGATGTACTCGTTGAAAATCAAAGTGAGGTGTCAGGATAATCCTCAAAAGCTTCATGTTCTATCAAGTAAACTAAAATACTAATGTCAAAAAAAAAATAAAATTGAAATATAACGTAAAAAAAAAACACGTCAAAACTTTTAAGTCTTTTTTTTTTATGAAAAAAAAAAACTTTTTAAAATTTATTTTTCATATATAATTTAACTTTTTTAATTTTTCAAATTAATTTTAAAACTATCTGACAAACAAGAGGTTTATATATTTTAATATTTAAATTTAAAAATATAATTTTAAATATTTAAATATTCAAAATTCAAAAATTGCTGGGAAATATTATTAAATAAAATTAAATAAAAGCTTTAATATTCAAAAAAAAATTCTACTAAATTTAGAATATGATTAATTGATAATTTATAAAATAGTTAATTGATTATTGTTCCGAAAATAATCAAGTAATTTGTGTGTCACATGAGACAGAGAGAAAAAAAAAAATAATTGGAAAAATATGTTTATGACTCCAGGCAGTCTGGCACGTTGCATAGATATATGGAAAGCTCTCTGCACTCACAATTGTGTACAACTTTAACAATTTTCAAGGATCAACGTCAAGGTTAGAGGACAACAATTTTTTTTATATTTATCTAGACATATTTGAATTATTTCAACATACATTTATCTCACTTTTTATATATATTTAATTTTTAATTTAAAAACAAATTAATATTAATTCATTATGACATCTCAATTATCTTTTTTCTTTTCAATAAAAATAGTTTCTTCAACTCTCGAAAATTCACAATACAATAGAAATAAAAATTCATAAAAAATTCTCACCTTTTTATTAATTCATTCATCATTTTCATGCACTTGACTTAATTCGGTCATGTAATCTTCAGTACTCTCTATCAACTTGACCCAATAATTAAAATACATTTTCATCACCTTATCTTTCACAAATAATAATAATAATAATAATAATAATACAACTGTTCTAGAATTTCAATTAAAAAAAAAAGTAATACTCCAAAAATTAATCAAACAAATCAAACGAAACAAATGATCTTGTTAAAATAATTAAACATGGATATTTTTAAATTAAAATTAAATATTTAATTAACAATAAATTTTTAAGAGCAATTAATAATTTATATTATTTATATAACTCTAATGACAGCTTTAAAATCATATAAATGAATAATTAAATTTCGAAATAATATATAATTTCGAAATAAAAAAAATTTCGAAACAATATAATTTCGAAATAATATAATTTTTCGAAATTTAAAAAAAAAAAACGAAAACAATATTATTTAATTATAAAAAACTAAAAATATTATTAAATTATATTTTTTAAAAAATAAAAAACGTGCAAGTTTGCTATATAGTTAGCTCGATTTTGATATATAACGTCAGCGTTTTGGATCTGCAATGCGGCGTTGCCGGTGAGCTCTGGATATCTACTTGTGTTGCGGATTCATATACACCACGTATACCTCAATGATGCACACGTTTATATATCTTCATCTATCTATCTTTCTCACAACCCTTATTTTACCTTCTTTCATTTCACCCCAACAATATATATAAAAAAAAATCCAGTCGTCGTAGCATGTAACCAACACATTTAAAAAAATAAAAAAACCCTTGTTTTTTTTTTGCTTCTCATTTAAAAAAAAAAAGTACAAAAAAGCTCATCATACATATATAAAAATTTACTGAAACATAAATGCATTTTATCAATGTGTTAAAATATACATAGTCAAACAAATTCAATATATATATAAATTGGTAAGTCGATCCATGCGCATTGGATGCGACATTGTCATGCGCCCTTGCAAAATACCACTACCTCTTAATACCTCCCTCTTTTACAATATATTTTTTTTCTCTCTTAAACTTTAATAATATCATATTTTTAATATTATTCTATCTCACTTGTGCTTGCACATTGAGTAAAAGCTCTACAATAATATCCCCTTCTTTTTTTAACAATTCGTGACAACTCCCGCGTAACTACCACCACTGTAAAAAATTAACCAACCCCCTGGTTTTGTACCTGACTCACTTGCAGTGTTGCCTACTGCGGGCAGGAAGTACAACACTTGCCCAATTTTTGAAAATATATATTATTAATGTTAATAATTTAATTTTTATTAATTAATTCATAATTTTTTTTTTGTTTTAAAAATTATTTGTGCATTTATCTAAAATTTTATTTCTTTATTGTGAGTGATTAATAATATTAAACAATTATTAATGATTTATTTGTTAATGGAAAATAGAAAATATTTTTACAAAATTTAATTATTATTTATTTAAGAAATTTTTTTTTGTTTTTTTTAAATTTTTAATTGTGTTTTTTTTGGTTCGTTGTAATTTATTTTTAAATACTTGACTTTTAAAATGTATATTACTACGCATGGTGGGTGACACTTGGGGGAGGTGTCCCTTGGAGTTTTTAAATTGACCGGGAAAATTATTTTTTTTAGTTTTTTTTTATAATTAAAATTTAAATAGTTTTTTCTTATTTTTTTTTTTCGTTTTGTTTTTTTTTTTATTTTTTCGTTAAACTTTGAAAAAAGGGTGGGTGTTTTTATTTTTTTACAAGTTTTTTGGAAGAGTTTAAGGTAATTGTTTTTTTGCAAGAATTTTTGGTGTTTTTTTTTTCTTTAATTTGTGTATCTGGCTACATATCTAGGCTCATATTGACCAGAAATATTTTTATTTTAATTATTATTTTAATTGTGATAAGTTTTGGGGGTGATTATTGATAGTGTTGTGAATGGAATAAAATTAGGTGCCTAAAAATGTATCAATAAACTAGTGCCTAATAATTCGTGCAATAACGAATAAATGTTTTATGAAAAAAAAATCAACAAAAATCAATGAGTATGTTTTTATCTTAACTATAAAATTTTTAAAACTATATTAAAATAATTTAATGTTTATATAAAGTTTTATCATTAAAACAAAAATATAATTTTGTTATCTCTGTGAATTGTTTTTTAGGTAATTAAAAAGGGTGAATAATTTTGAAATAAAAAAAAATATAAAAAAAGTGAAATAAAAAAATGTAACATCACAAAAGTTTATAAAAATTGTGAAAAATAAAGCACAGCTATAATAATAAAAACAGTTTTAAAATTTATAAATTGAATTAAAAATATATAGACATGTCTCAAATAATGCTTTGCAATCTTGCAAACACCTCAAATGCAGGAAATGATACAAATAATAACGTAAATACAAATAGCAGTATGGAGGACGACGACTCTTATACACTGCCCACAATTTATCGGTAAGCAAATAATTAAAAACAAAAATAATTATACAACTTAAATGAAAAGAAAGAAAAATAAAAAATTGGCAAACTTAAAAAATGGTCAAAGTTTGATCATGAATATAGGTCAAGGATAGACTCAATTTTCTAAACGGAAATTCAAGTACGCCCTCTGACAATTTTATCTATTTTATTTTTTTTATTTTATATATTTTATATATCAAAAACACTTGGACATGAAAATTTTCAATCTGCTTCAATTGTTTTTCTATTATTTTATTTATTTTGATATCTTTCTTTTTTATTATTTTTCATTTGTAAATTTTTTTTAAAATGATCAATATCAGATATCATCGATAAACTTGGCCCTCAAATAAAAAATCATAAAATATCTCAATGTTAAATAAATAAAAAAATTGATTATCTATCACCTTTATTGACATTGAAATTATTATTATTTAACATTCAATGAAAATTATTATTTACTTGATTTTTTTTTTTTACTCAAATGAATATCATTTTGTAAATAAAAGAAAATAATTTTCACATTAAATTTATAAATTACGTTATAAATTATTGGTAATTGTATTTTAGTTTAATAATAAACATTGACAATTGACATTTTATTGTCGAAAAAAATTATTTTAAAATACAAGCAACATCAAAAGCTTCAGTCTTTAGCTTGTTTTTCATTTAAAAACGTTTTTTTTTATGTAAAATTTGCCTTTTGGGTCATTCAAGCGCATGCCTCAGGTATTTTAGTAACTTCTTTTGTCAAAGTATTTGACCTACAATTAGAAAATAATAATAATCAAAGGATATAAAGAGAAATCAAAAGAAAAAAATAATATTTAAATTAATTTCGATGAGAGTAAAAAAGAAAAATGAATTATATTTTAATTTTTGAATATTGATAATTGAGTTTTTTATAATTTTCAAGAAATATTATATATCAAATTAATCCTGACGTTGATTGATATAGGGTTCGTGCTCCAATAGCAAGTTTAGATTGCATGGAAGAATTTAATGGTGGTGTATCTGCCAGTACAACACAGCAAAGTACTAAAGAACAATTATTATCAGCATGTTTGTCAGCACAGGGACAACGTTCACAACCATCACCTGGTATCAGATATCGTAATTTGGGAAAAAGTGGTCTTCGTGTATCCAACGTTGGACTGGGTAAGAATTAAACAAAAAAAAAACCATTGAAAAATTTATCTAAAAACAAATAAACAATATCAAATAAATTTCATTCTATAATGATATAATTATGAGATAATATTATTCAATTTTAAATGAGCTTTAATATTTACAAAAAATTATCATACATGCAAAATTTTAAGTTGAATAAATTGTTGATATAATAATAGTAATAAAAAATTAATAAAAATAAAAATTTCGAAAATTTTATATATTTGTTCTCTATAAATATTCAGAAATCATGACAATTCTCAGGTAGATAAAATATTCATTGGTATCTTGAAGGCATGTTATATCGATTGAATTGGATGAGATCACGATGGGAATGTCGACAATGTTCATGATAATTCAGGCCATGTTAACCTCACGATTTTATTTTTATTTCCTCCTCTTATCATTAACGAAAAATTTCTCTTTTTGTTTGTCGTAACAAATTAATTAATTATCTTTGATAAAAGTATTTAATCGAGTAATTAATTGTATTCATCATTGGACTATTAATAAACAAACAAAAACTTGATTTTTGTTTGTTAAATCTTTTAATTATTTTTATAAATTAATAATAATTATAAACAAATAAATAAATAATTTATTAGATTCTTAATTAATACAGTTTTTATTTTTCTAAATTTTTTTATCAATTTTATAAACTATTGTTTGATTAATAAATAAATAAATAAACAAAATAAGTTTTAGTATAAATTAAAATTATTGTACAAAGTTTAATATAGTTTTAAACAAATTTGATAATATTATAAAGCCATGAGAATGTGTCACATATTGTGACAGTTATTTTATATATCACACGTGCTGTATTATTGTCACTAAAATGGGACAATGACGATAGGATTTTCATTGTTAAATGTAATACAGTGTTAGTCAACTCAATGGAAGGAACTTATTATCATCTGACTACATTCTCCCGGTTGTGTTAAATTTTTCTTCTGTTTTTTTCTTTATTTTTTTTCATTATTTTCCATACATTTGTTGAAACTTCTGTTGTGATTATTCTTCATATGAATACACATCACATTTTCATTGTTAATAAATAAAAGATATATTTTTTTTTTTCTCTTTTCCTTTATACAACTGTTCATTTTATTTTAAATTTTTTTTTATACTTTTTTTTTTGTTTCAATTTTTATTTGTTTGTACACTTTTTATTTTACTATTGTTGTTTATTATTTATTCAATTATTTTTATTTCAACAGATGCTTCATATTTTTCAATATATTTTTATCATATTGTAAAATATATTTCTTCATTCTCATCAATTCACAAATACAATTTATAAATATTGAAATTGAAGCATTGAAAGTTCAATTAAATTTAAACTTTATGAACTCATAAAAAAGAAAAACTAAATTTAAAAATTAATCGACTGTAAATGTCAGTCTTTGTTGTATTTCTTTTAATAAATATTTTTTTTATTATTAAATATTGTTCATAAAACAGAAAAAAAAAAGTTATATTGAGCTGGAAATAATTATTGAAGTTTAAATTTTTGGCCTATATGTTAATTAGGGTAAAATTTAATTGATATATATTATTTGTTTGTATGAAACTATGCATGAATAATTAGGCTTTATTTGAATTATTATTGTCATTAAATTAATTATCTATTTCCTAATTTATATTGTCATTTTTGTTTATGAATAATTTATTTAAATTATTTCTTCAATTTATTTTAGTTTATTATTTTTTTTTGCTTTAAAAAAATAATTGTTTATTGATGATTTTTGATAGAATTATTACGACATTGTTTGACTCACTGGAGCTTTTTTTTTTTTGTGATAATGTTATAATTGAATAGCGAAGCAACAAGATAAAAAAAAAAATAAACAGCACCTTGATTTTTAAATCGAAATACCAATTGTCCAGTTGATTTTATTAAAAACGATAAATGACATTAACGATTGCTAATTCCACAGGCTAATTTTTTCTCGTTTTAATAAAGAAAAAAAATTAATAAACTCTTGCTTCTCTAAAAAAAGAAATATACCATCTGTTGAAATTAATTTATAAAAAATTTAATTTACTTTTTTTTTATGAATAAAAAATTTACGAGCAAGTTAAATTAAAATGAATATGTATTTGTAGATATTTTATTGGTAGTTTTGATTTGATTTGAGAAATATTGTATATAAAAGCAATGTAATATCTTGAATATTGCGTGACATTCTGCGACAAAAATAAATCAATATTGTGCACTTGGTTTAAAAAAAAAAAAAAATAAATAATAAAAAATTTACTATGCAACAACTCGCGCAACAATATTACGTTTAAGTGTAAAAAAAAAAACCAAATACTTAAATATTTCCATTTTTTAATTAAAAATATTACTACACATTTAAAATTATATCTAAAATTTAATAAAAATTATCAAAAGCATTTTTATAAATTTAAATAATAAAATTAACAATTTAAAAAATTTTTTTTTTATAATTTTCAAAAAAAAATTAATTATGTATTATTAAATTATGATGATTTGTTAATAGGTACATGGACAACATTTGGTGGTATCGGTGGATGTAATAACGAGGAAGCAGCCGAGGCTGTTGTGGCCTTGGCCTACGACAGTGGTATCAATGTGTTCGACCTCAGCGAGGCCCACAGTGGTCACCGTGCCGAAACAGAACTTGGACGAATCCTATTACGTCGTGGCTGGCGACGTTCCAGTTATATTGTTACAACCAAAATATACTGGAATACCAAGTAAATTAATTAACATTATTATTCAATAACAATATCTTAATAATATAATTTAATTTGCTATCCTAAAATATTTTAAATATCAAACAAAATAAACAAGAAATAAATTAACAAAAATAATTCTATGTAATAATTTTCTAAAAAATAATTATTTTATAAATATTATTAAAATATATAAATATTATTTAATATACTTTAAGGTCACTTGGTATTTTTTTTTTATATTTTTAATTGTTTTTTCTTATTTATTTTCAATTTTTGCAATCATTTTTTAAATTACCAATATTGATAAGATAATTTATCCATGTATCTTGATTTTTAAATTATTGCAAGTATTATTGTTTGATTTTATAATTAATATTTTCATTGAGGTATAGATTATAGTATATTTTTTATTTTAATCATTAGATCAGAAGGACGTGGACTGTCTAGAAAACATATTATTGAATCCGTTCAAACGTCATTAGCAAGACTTCAGTTGTCATATATTGACATTGTTATGATACACAAGGTCGATCCAATGTGCCCAATGGAAGGTAAACTATGTCATTGATAAACTATTAAATACAAATTCCAAAAAATTATAATAATTATATTATATGCATTGTATGTATTTGTTTTGTGTTAAATTATATTTTTTAAAATATTTTTCTTCGTTTAGAAATTGTACGTGCAATGAATTATGTTATTAGCAAAGGCTGGGTAATGTATTGGGGTACATCTAGATGGACACCAGTTGAAATAATGGAAGCATATACAAATTGCCGACAATTTAATTGTGTTACACCAATTGTCGAACAAGCTGAGTATCATTTATTCTATCGAGATAAACCAGAACTCTACATGCCTGAATTATACAATAAAATTGGTAATAAAATAATTACTCTAATTATGGAAAATATTTTTATTTTTATATATTTTTTTATTATCATTTAAAGGGGTTGGTCTTATGGCATGGTCAACAGTTACAATTGGAATGGTATCATCAAAATCAGAAGATTGTGGAATGTCTCTACTTTCACGTTCTTCCTACAAGGTAAAATTAAATAAAAATTATTAATTTAATTTATCCCGTGTGACACAAATTAATTTAAATAAAATACACAAAAAAAATTTTAAAACCCCCATGCACAATCGGAGCTTTTTTTTTTTTTTATTTCTGTGCTTTCAGAATAAATATTCATCGTTCAGTTGGACAGAAGATGAAACACAATCCCTCTACAAAGAGGTAAAATTTATTTAAAAAAAAAAAAAACAATTTTAACAATCACTTCATTGTTATATTTATTTTCCTATATTAAATTTTTTAATTTATCATTGATTTCTAAATTTTATTAAATCCCAACAAGTTAAACAATTTATATCTTTTTACTAGGGTCGTCGTGATGTTGCAACACAAGAAGTTAACTGGAAAGATAAAAATCCAGATGAAGAACCAAGAAAATATTCTGATAAATTTCGTGATGTTTGTGCATTAGCTGAAAGACTTGGTTGTTCATTTGGTCAATTAGCAATAGCATGGTCATTAAAAAATGAAAGTGTACAGTGTCTTCTTCTTGGTGCATCAACAATTGAACAATTATATGAAAGTCTTCAAAGCCTTCAAGTAAATTTACAATTTATATTTTTATTTATAAAATAAATTAAGCATTTGATTAATGATAATTTCTAATTTTTAGCTTATACCAAAACTTAATACAAATATGATGAATGAAATTGAGCGTATATTAGAAAATAAACCGTCCCGGCCACCAATGATATCAACGCTAGCGCTTAGATGACAATCGATGTGCCCCCATGGAAGTAATGGGGGCTCGATGGAGGATGGTGCTGGAAGTCCAAAAACTGATGTAGCACAAATAAATGAACCGGAATCGACCAAAGATTTGACCAATAAAGTACCATTTTGTGTTATACAGTGAGACATATTTTATTATGTCAATGTTATACCATCCAATATCGTTCAATTTAAAAATTTATCTAGTCATTTATTTTATTTATTTATAACAATAAAAAAAAAACTAAATCTACTACTCAATAATTATTATTAATGATACTATTATTTTTATTTTCTATGACAATACATTGACGTTTCTATATCGAAATGAAATTTAAAAAAAAGTATAATTAAATTCTAAATGAAAAAAAAAAACACACGAATGACGTCATGATAATTAATTAATTTATAAATAAATTTTGAAATAAAAAAAGAGATAATAAATAATTAATCTTTTAATTAAAAGTTTGAAAATGATATTAATTATTAAATCAAACTTTATTTTTATTTTTTTTTCTCTAAATAATCATTAAAAATAATACTATAACGAGTTCTTGTTTAAATTAAAATAATTATTTTTTTTTTATTTTTAAATTAAAGCTTTACTGTGGTTTTATAGAAAAATTAAATTATATTTGATTGTATTTATAAATTAAATTATAGATTATTTAACAAAAAATTTTTTTAGAAATTATGAGTAAAATTAAGTAATTGATTATTGATTCATACGATTTTGAATCTTTGATCATTTTTATTTTTGATAAATTCAATGGGATAGATGATAAAAAAAAAATAATAAAATAAGATTTTAGTGTATTTATTATTTTTGAATTTTACTTGATTTAATATAGTAATGGAATTTAGTAAGAGTTAGAAATTATTAAGAAAAATATTTGATGAGTATGAAGAATGAAGGAAATAAAAAATTAAAAAATAAATTAATTACGAAATAAATTAATTAAAAGGTGTGGACTTGAAATAAAAAATTTGTTCAAGAGTGCTTAATCGTCCAACGAGCACTAGTCCCTCCAATAAATATTTCTAATTTTATTCATTGCTCACGTTTATAGATCGCTGTAGAATAAACGATAATTAGTAAAAATAAAAAATAACCATACGATAAAAAAAAAAAAAACAAAAAATTTAAATAACTTTGTCAAATAGCAAGAATTAAAATAAAAAATAAAAGTACTTATATAATGCTATAAATAAATTCACCATGCGATTATCGAAAATTTAAATTATTTATCAGTGATAAAAAAATAAAATAAATGATAAATTTCTAGTCGATGATAATAGGGTAAAACGTTAATAACAAATTCAATAAATATAATAGGTAAAAAATAAATAATATAATTGAAAAATAAATAAAACCATTAAATCCTTAAATAAAAAAAATTATAAATATTATTTCAAAAATAATAACTCGTTTAAAAACATGAATAAATAAGGTAATAAATCGCGCAAATGACTGGCAATAAATTACAATCCAATGCCTGTTTGCTTGATAATAAAAAAAAAATAAAAGGAACAAAAAAATAAATAAAGATAATATTATGAAAAAATTTAAACTAAATAGATATTTAAAAAATATTAAAAAATATTTTCCACGTAAGAAAGAATACTAGGGCATAGGAGGATTTTCAATTTAATATAATAATAAAAATTATTTAAAAAATAAATTAATAATACGTTGAATCGCAAACTAACAATATATTTTTTATCGCAAAAAAAAAAATCTAATATTAAAATATAAAAATTGAATAAATAAATGAAAAAAAGACGAAAAAAAAAAAAAAAAGGTAGAAAAATTCTATAGACTGCCTTAAGATCATGATGAATAAGAAAAAATTTTAATGAAAAATATTAATAATTAATAATAAATTTAATAATTAAAATATTTAGAAAATGACGATTTACATTTCGTTAGAAATTTTTTTCAAAGAAAAATTATCTTTGGTCTTTCGCCAAGCTTTGCAGCCTTCTTAGATTTATACATGCATAAATCCCTCGGTAAATAAACCGATTTGATAAAAAAAAAAAAATACTAATAAAGATTAATAAATAAAAAAATAATAAAAAGTTATAAGCAAATGAAAAAATTTTTTAAACAGGGAAAATGATAATTTAAAAAATTTTTTTTTCCCAATTAAAAAATATATTTCAGCGTGTAGCAATCGGATCAAAGTATTTTATCAAAGTTTCCAATTGAATATGTTTCCTGTTAATTAAAAAAAAATGAAAAAAAAAATATATAAAAACACTTAGAATTGTTTAAGCAAAAATTTAATGAATTTAAAAATAAATATATGAAGAAGCGAATGAAATACCTGAGGGTCAGATCATGATCATCTAGAAACATATCGAAATTGTTCATAAAAATAAATAATTATTTGATTGATAATTTATCAATAAAATGTATAAAATTAAATTTAAAAAAATACAGATAAAAAAATAATATTGAATTTAAAAAATGAATAATTATTATTGAAAAATTCGTTATTCAATTTGTCTAAAATTCATGGCTTGATAATTTTTCTGTTGTAAATAAAATAAATCTATTATGAAATTCAAAAAAATAATGAAAAATATCAACACTAAATAATTAAAACTTTTTCTCTTAATTATTATTTATTTTAAAAATTTAATTATAAATTTAAAAAAAAATTCAAAATTAATGCATCGAATTAAATATATTTTTTCAGCACTAATTTTAATTTTGAAAATAAATTCATTAAAAAATAATAACGATGTTAACATTGAAAAAAAATTAATTATTGTTTTAAAAATATTTCATGACAATTGTTCAACATGTAAGTGCAAAAAAAAAAAAAAAAAAAAAAACTTTAATAATAATAATAATAAAACTTTACTATTTTCTAGTCCAATTAATAATCTAAAATAAATTTTCAATAATTTCACAACCTATTGTTAAAAATAATAAATAAAATTAAAAAATAAAAATGATTTATTTTTAATTACCATTTAATAAATAATAATTATCAACTGCCATTAATCACTTGATAAATATTTACGTAAAAATTTAAATAACCCAAATGAATCAAAACATGTCAATCAGTCAATAAAAAAAATAAAATCAATGACAACAACATCATTAAACACATATATATTTTTTTTTTTCTTCGAAACAAAATTGATAATTAATGGTTTTTTAAAATTAAATAACATCAATGCAATGCGTCATTATAATTTCACGGTAAACAAAGATAAATATTTAAACCAGGAGAAAATATTTGAACAAAAAAAAAAAAAAATAAAAAGCAAAATTAATATTAAAATATTAAAAATGAAATTGATGATTTATACAAAATGATGTGAAGAAAAAAAATGTGAAGAACAATTACTGTCATTTATCACAAATTGGTAAATTAACAGGAAAAAAAACATTTGATTCTAAAAGTATTGAAAATACTAAAAATATTGAATACATAATGAGACATGCAAAACCAACTTTCTTATTAAGTTGAAATTTATAATATGCTGTTATGCAAAAAAATCCAATAACACAAAGTATTATTGATAATACACTGTAAACAATAGCACCAGATTCAATGATAACATCTTGACCTGTCATAATTGCTTTAACACCCCATGGTAAACCAAGACACATCAATATATCCAGTGTGTTTGCACCAAGTGTATTGCTCATTGCCATATTACCATTACCTAATCGAAACAAAAATAAAAAGTAAACACATTTAAATAATAGCTCATTAATTGATAATATTAATTTAAAAACAATAACAAATTAACTTGAATAACAAAAAAATAAGAAAGAAATATAATAATAAAAAACAAATAAAAGAAAAAAAATTATTTATCAATATCATGTCTTGATTTGTTAAGTGGAACAATCAGGCTTAAATGTATTACTTTTATATATTGACACATGTTAAGGTCACATATATCATTGTTACAATTGATATCATTTATTTTTTAAAATTTCGATAAGTATTATAAAAGTATAATCTGTATAAATTGTTACATGAATTACCATCTGATTAATCCAAAAACCAAAAAGTTAATAATTCAAATAAATCATCATCATAAAGATTATATATTATTTTTTTTTTGTTAATCAAAGTGTGATTAATAATTATTGTTAAATTAATAGAAATAAAATTTATATTAACCTTGACGTGATAGTATTACTATTGATACAAGTTCAGGCATATTTCCACCAGCAGCTAGAAAAGTTATGCCCATTATTGAATCTGATATTCCTAGAGTATCACCAACAATTGTTGTCATCCAACTTGCTAAATATGATGATAATGCAATCCATGTTATACACATTATAAATGTTATTGGATACCAAAAACGTAATCTTTTATATCTTGTGTCTGGTATTGTTATAAAAAGTACGAATCTAATTGGCCATGTTAAAATGAATTTTAATATTTTTAATAAATCATTTGGTGGTAAATTAAATGGTGTTTCTAAAAATAATAAAATTCATGTTATATTTATTATATATATTGAGCTATGTTATTGGATATTTTTTTAAACAAACCTGGCTCAATAAAATCATCAATTTTTTCACTATTATTATTTCCATTTTGTGATAAAATACTACTATCAATTTTTTTTGATAATTGTAAACTTTTACGATATTCAATACTCAATTCACCATGAACAAATGGACGATATACACCACTTGGAATTGATTCTGGCTCTGATTGTGCTCCTGGTTGACGAAAAATTAAGGGAGTTTCCTCGTCTAGAGGTTTCAAAAAAACTAAGAATATTTCTTATCTAACTTAATCATAAAACAATGCTTTAATATTACCCAAATTTTTTCTTCAAGACGAAAAAAAAAAACATAAAAATAATATACACAATTTTTTCTAAACAAAACAATTAATAAACAAGCAATTTTAATATTTATAATTATCAATTAATTATTATTATATATACCTGCTTCAGTTACAACAGCTTTAGTTGTTTTTTTAAAAAAACCATGAATTTTTCCTGATGCTTTAACAACAGAATTATTTAAAAATAATAATGTAAAATATCCAGCAAATAGTGTCATCAATAGAACAGATCCAATCCAACTTATTCTCTCATCCCACATAACAATTACCAATGCAGTTACACTGACAATATAAATAATACAATCACGTGAAAGTATCCATGAATCTAATTGTATTGCCTAAATATATAAAAAAAAAAAAAATTAATTAAATATTTATATCAATAAATTAAACAATTTATTGATAAGTTTATCAATTTATTTATTTATTTTTTTATTCTCATTTTTGAATCATCAAAATGATTGATAAATTATTATTTTTTTTTTTCTTCTAAATCAACAGTTCCAGATAGATAAGATTTAATCTTTTAAATAAAATTTGGGATAATAATAATAATTAAATAAAATAAATGAAATTTACCTGTGATGCTGATAAAGCTCCAAATGCTGGTGTTGCAAATGTATTGAATACAGCACCACCAACAACAGTACCAACACCAAGATCTGATTTAGTAACAAATGTACCAACAACATTTACAAATAATTCTGGAAAACAACTAGCAGTTGCTAAAAATGTTGCACCAGCAACATCAGCACTTATTTGTAATTCTGAACAAATAACATCTAATGCTGGTAATAAATAATCATTGCATACATATGCTGTTAATAAAAAGCAATATAGACCAATAAATCCATGAAATAATAATACAAATGGATTTTTTAATTCATCATCATTAAATAAACCATTTGGAAATTCATCCATTGAATGTGGTGAACAATTTTTTTGTAATTTATCATCATCATCAACAATATTTGTATTATTATTAATTAATAATTTAATCTTTACATTGTCTTGTGTAAATTGTTCAGCTAAATAAATTTATCATTTATCAAAAATATTGTTAAATAAATTTTTATAATTTATTGTATTTTAAAACTCACCTTGATTTTTGACACAATTGACACTTTTAAAAGCTGATAAAACAACTAATGTCACAATAATAATATAATATAAATTTATAGTCATTTTTTAAATATTTATTTTAATAAAACAATTTATATATTATGATTTTTTACAAATTCATTTGACGATTTTAAATATTTAAAAAATAAAAATAAATAATTTTTTTTTCAATTTTCAATTACGAGGATTTATTGTAATTGATTATACTTGAGGAAGTTGTAACACTGAACTGTCTCATCGACAGCAACATTTGAGTATATGATAAAGTTAACTGATTAATATTTTATCCCTTCCACTTGATGATTAAAAATACCAGTCATATTTATCTATATTATTTTATTTCTTTTGTTTTATTTAACTGTAGTTCTCAAAAATGCGATAATGTTATAAACAAAGGTATATATTTATATATATTTTTTTTTTTTTTTGTTATCAATACTTATCAGTAATTTATTGAAAATATATTTATACTATTCTACTTGATGTTGCATATATTTTTTCCTTTTTTTTTTTGTTACTATTATTGACAATTATTATATTTTTTTTTCCTTTCTTTTTACAAAGTATGTCCTTGTGACAATATTTTAAAACAATTATAAATAATTTATAAAAGCAATCGAAAAAAAACTAGCACGTGATTGAAAAAAATTGATAAATAAAATTGTAAAAAATTTCGAAATAAAAATTAATTATTTTACAGTTTTTAAATAATTCGATATTTTGTAAAATTATAATATCCAGAAAAAAAAAAAATAATTGATAGATATTTACAAAATTGGAAGTTAAAAATTCTATTAATTAAATTTAAAAAAAAAAAAAAATTATTTAATTGTTTCTTTTTTAATTGATTTTGTTTTACCATATGCTGCATCCAAAAAAAGTCCAACAAAGACAATAACAGTACCAATCCATTGTCGCATAAATAAATTATTACCAAATAATAGTACAGATCCTAAAACAGTAAAGAATTTTCTAGTTGTTGTAATGATTGAGCATGGAAGTGGACCAAATTGTGCAACAGTTGAAAATATAAAAAATTGTCCAAATGCACCAGCCATTGAGAATGTCATGATATGCCAAAGTGATATTGGATGTCTTTGTATAAAGCCAATAAATTCCATAAATTCACCAGTGAATAAAATAACAGCACCACTAAATATTATTGACCAAAAATTCATATTCAACATCATTTAAACAGTACCTAAGAACAATCAACAATAGCAATACCTCACCAAGACCAAATTGTTCTGTTTGTTTTTCAGATGTTTTACCATCTTTAAACATAAATAATATTACTCCAAGAACAATTAAAAATACAAAAACATATTTTCTCATTGGGTAAGACTGTAAAAAAGAAATTTCGAATTATTTCAACTGTATTGCTTTGTAAAATTAATTTTATATTTACCTTTTTACCAAGTAAAACACCAAGTAACATTACTGGAATTGGTTTACCAGCTTTACCAACAACTTGAGTTGGATAACTAACAAATTTTAATGCCATTGTACTACAAACCATTGCAAGTAGATATGTCATTGCTGATGATGCATAATATATTGTTTTGGTATTATCATCTTTTTCTTTCATAATTGTCATTAATAGTAATTTCGAAAACGCATAATTAACTAAACATTGAAAAAATACTAATGCAAACATATAAGTAAATTTTTCATTTTTTTCACCATCTTTGTATTCACCACGAGTTATTTTTTCTTGTAATACTCCAAAATAAAAATAACACACAAATATACCAGCTGCATATATTATAAATTTTGTATTATTATTTATAATCGTCATTTTGATATTTAAATTAATTTTAGTTTTTGTTTACTTATTTTGACACGTATGCTGGATTGTTTTTATTATTTTTTAAAAGGTTATGATTTACACCGGGAGTTGATTATTGTTACTATTATTTCTACAAGCAGTCACCAATCACAGCTGTATGCGTGGCTTATTATTTTTATTCCACGTGTGAATTTTATTTACTTTTTATTACTGAATTTTGCTTTATCACCAGTCGATAAGACTGATGGCGCTAGAATAGAATTTAATTTATTTAATTGAAGTGAAAATTTAAAATGAAAAAGTTTTTCTATGTTTGAAAATAGTTGCTATAAAACGATGATGATTTTTCTTTTTAGTATAAAAAATAAAATTAGAATGATAGTGAATATAGTTTGCAGGTTTTTTGCTTATGTTAAAGTTTATTTGAATTTTTCCGCTCATGTAAATTAAAATGGTTCTATTGGAGACTTGAATATTAAATACTTGTCGTGAATCGTCGTCATCATCCAGCATAGGTATATGTCGCACATATTTTAGTCAAAACTATACTATGGTTTTTCTCCCAGACTCCCACTCGAAACCATAATGCGAAATGCCGAGATGCGAGTTAGCAACACTGGTCAGTGACCAGTGACCAGTGTTTGGCTGTTTGTGCTTATCTCAACTCTCTTTATAGTGGTTGAATAAATTTTTATTGCGTATCACTTGGCACGTAGAACAAAAAAAAAACCTCAAGCATTTGCTGATGACGCTTTGTGTTTATCAAAGTTAACGTGAGTAGTTGGTGTTATTTTATATTATTATTTAGTGATTTAGATACTGAGAAAAATTATTAAATAATTACAGATTTGATTGCAAATATGGTTAAACCCTTCTTTGGTGATAACTCACCACTTCTTGATGCAATACAAAAAATTCCTGGTAAAACACCGGGTGAGAAGTTGAAAACGCTGAACAATATTGCCAACAAGTTTATTGCTGAATCAGCAAATACTAATGATAAAATTCAAAGTACAATATGTTTTGCCTTTAGCCTTGAAGTTGCTAAAGTTCTTCATCAACCTGAAGAAATTGTTGCTGCATTAAAATCTGATGACATTGCACTCAATGATCGTGCACTCAAGGTCAAATGGTTTTTCAATGGTACCAATAAAAATATAACTAATTTTGATTATTTTTATAATAATATTTTTTCATACGTTTATAATGTATTATTAGCAAAACATTTATTGTTGAAAAATCATACAACTATTGCTGAAGAATTTTACATTAATTTAAAAAACAAATATGGTGATAATTCAGCAAGACGACTTTGTTTTGCGTGCAGTGAAAATTTTATTGAAAATACAATATTCAACTGGAAAAAAACACTAAATTTTGTTGATCTTGATATTATTTATCAACGTTATCCAAATGTTGCTATAAAATATATAAAAAAAAATACCGAACAATACCAAAAGTTTCTTCCAAAATTATTAAAAAAACATCCAATTGAATTTGTCAATATTATTGAAGAATATGAAGATGAAGAAGATTTAGAATTTAAATTGACTCACAAAAAATCAGAATTATTTTTAAAAAATTGTCGTCATGAATTTTTGGAGAATCCAAAGGATTTTGTTTCTATATTACCATTAAAATTTATAACGTCGAAATTAACAAAGACAGAATTTTATGAATTTTTTAAAGGATTATTTCCATCAGATGTGGATTTATTTGATTATGATGAATTAAATGAATACTTGGAATATTACGATGAGAAAGAAAAATTTAACTATTTGATGTCAACATTTCAAGATGTTTATGGGTTAAATTTTATAGAACATTGTCCAATAACTGTTAAAATAATGAAACTTTTGGATCCAGAAGAACGAGTTAAACAAGCTAGAATAAAATTGGAAGATGATGAACGTGTTCTTAAATCAAACAAATAATTTAGAAGAACAATGATGAATCAATTCCAATGCTAAAAAGAAAAAAATATCGGTTTAGATTTTAATTTACATGCGACGATAACGATGCTCTTCTAAGTGTTCTTGATTATATTTTTTTAAATAATAAAAATAGCAAATTTCCAACAATTCATAATATTTTAGATAGACTTTCTACATGTTTCGATATTAAAAATTTACCAACGGAACATTTGGTTATTCTTGATAAAATTGTACGTTTTTTAAATATAAAAAATTTACTTAAAAAACGTTCTTCAGTTGGTAAAGCTATACTTGGTAATTTAATTTATTCAAAATTAAAAAATCATGAAGATATTTATGAGTACATTGAAATGTATATTGGACTACAATACTCAGGTGATTATAAGTGGGAAATTTTAATTGACTATCCAGAATATAACAGAAAATGCTTAGTTGAAATTATTGAAAGAACATTAATGTTAAAAGATAAATTTCAAAATTATTTATCAAGTCTCATCAGCTCTTTGGTAAAAGCTATGGCAGATTTTAACGAAAGAAATTCAAAAGCCAAAAATCAATTGGAAAACTTTGATATTCAAGATTTTCCATTATTATTTGAGACTGTTGAAGATATTTTAAAAAATAATTACAAAGCTCGTAAAGATACTGATGATTCTATTGAAAAAATAAAAAAATATCTTAAAAAAATTAATGGAAATATTTATTTAGAATTAGAGTTATCTGAAAATGAATTTAATGATTCTTCAATTATCAAACAATTACAAAAATCACCTGATAAAATTATGCAAAATTGGGAAGCTTGTTTTGATAAATGTAAACAAAACATTAAAAAACATAATTTTGTTCGTCGATTTTTAAATTATGCAAGATGGCATCAAGACTTGCCAATATTATTTTCAATTAAATGTCTCAATGAGCTGAAAAATGAAGATGCTGATATGAAAAATAGTCTTCAAATGCTTGCTGTTTTGTACGAAGGTGCATCTTATGAAAAATTAATTACACCATTAATACCAGACACAATGAAACTTGATTTAGAAGATGAACGTACAAAAGATCAATATGAATTAAATACTGCAATAATATGGTCACTCAATATTGTCAATCCACCATTGTCATTAAATCCAATTGTTAAATACCTTGAAGAAGATTACAAAAATGTAATTGCTTACAGTTTAAATAATATTGCAAGAAGAATTCCAGTTGATAAAATAATGGAATTTTCAAAGACTCTATCTAATCAAATAGTATCAATAAAAAAACATGGTATTAAATTATTTTGTTTAGTTGGTAGCTCTGAACAAAAACAAATGATGTTGATTGATTTATGGAAAAATGAAAATCACATTTCTATTCGTCAAATAATATTTGAATGTAGTCTGAAGCTATTTATTGATACACCAAATTCCCAAAATTGGAATATAATTAAAACTTTAATAAGTGAAATAAAAAATGATGATTATTTTTGGAATGCTGATCCTGAGTTAAAAAATATTTCTGATGAATATTATATATTATATATAACAGAAATTCTAAATGCAATTAAAAGAATCGAAGAAGAAAATAATGATTTTCTAGTTTCAGTAAGTCCAAAGTACATTAGTGGCATACTTGATTGTAGTTTGTCACGACAACATTTATTCCCTGAAGAGCTACATGAAAATATTATTAAAAGTTATTGTGCTAATATTGCAAGATGTGAATTAATTTTGTGTCCTGACATTCGATCTTTTGTTGTTAATGGATATATTGGTAAAGCAAAAGATGAACAACTTGAATCACGTTTAAAATTTTTAACAAAAACTATTGTTGAAGTTGTTGATAAATACTGGGATGTTCCATGTGAAATGAATCCAAAGTTTATAACTGCGAACTTTATTGTTAGCAGATTGATTGATAATGTCAGTAACATGGCTTACAGCACAACAAAAGTTAAAACAGCGCAAACTTTACTCGATCATTTATTCACAAAATTAAAACCAATTCAACTGGGAATTCCTTATCTAAAATTAATCAATATTGTATTAGTTGATGATTTTAGTTCAGCTGAAAAAATTTCAAATAAACTTGTTGAGCTTATTCCATCATTAGTTGAAATATTCACCATCCAGTCAATGGCAGTTATTGTTTCAAAGTTTAAAAAATATTTATGGTCATGTTTTGAAGAACGTCTTTTTACTGATACTTATCTATGGAGTGAAAAAGATTCTTTTTGCTTGGAAATTGTTGAACACCTTGTTGCATATGATGATGAGCCAATAATTTTTTTTGCGACTACATTACTATTTAAAATACAAATAAAGGAAGATGAATTTTTAAAATATGTTGATATTATTGAAATATTAAAAAAATGTCAACATCCATCTGTTATTTTGGCTATATCTGATTACAATAAATCTTTTACTTACAACATATCTCCAAAAGAACTAGAAGAGCTAGAAGAAAATTCAATTTTCGAAGAGGAGGATGATTGCATTTGTGAAGAAATGGCCAATTATTAATCAGCATTTTTTATTTTATTTTTAATCACTTAATTATATATCTATTTTAACTATTTTTTTTTTTCAATTTACTTATTATTTTTTTTTTTATATTATATGCAAAACTACTTAATAAAATTAAGAATTAATAATGACCTGGGAAAATAATTGTTAAGATAACATGAAAATAAAAATAAAAAACATTTTTATACTTATTAAAAAATAAATTATTGTTATAATTATTTAATTTATTTACCTGGTTGTTTTACTAAATTTTTTTAAAGCTGATAGTCCAACTAAAAGAGTGTAAGTCATTTGTGATTTTATTTAAAAACGATAGTATATTTAATTATAATTTTAAAATTTGTTTTATATTCGTGTTAGTTTGAATTTTTCCGCCAATAAAAGAAAAAATGGTTCTGTTTTTCACGTGAGTATAGATAGTGATGATAATCATGAACTTCAGAGAGATTGTATACTGTGGCTTTAAACTGCTTATATCATATCAGCTTGAATATTTTATATTTTTTCATTTGTCGTCAACAGCCAACGTGTGTATTTCAGTCGGTCAGTGTCTGTGTGTGCTTATCTTAATGATCATTTAATATATTTTTTCCTTGTTATAAAAATATTTTTACTGCGTATTAGTACAAGTCTGGCAAATAACAGCCTCAAGTGTTTGGCTAAACAGTTATTGTGTTTATCAAAATTAACGTGAGTAATTGTTGTTATTTTATATAAATTAATTTTAATGATTTAGATACTAAAAAAATTATTGAACAATTACAGATTTAATAAATATTGCAAATATGGCTGTGTTTGATAATAACTCACCATATCTTGATGCAATACAAAAAATTCCTGGTAAAACACCGGGTGAGAAATTGAAAACACTGAACAATATTGCCAACAAGTTTATTGCTGTGTCAGCAAATACTACTGATAAAATTCAAAGTACACCAGAACTTTCAGATGTCCTTGTACCAATTGTTAGCCTTGAAGTTGCTAAAGTTCTTCATCAACCTGAAGAAATTGTTGCTGCATTAAAATCTGATGATATTGCACTCAATGATCGCGCACTCAAGGTCAAATGGTTTTTCAATGGTACCAATAAAAATATAACTAATTTTGATTATTTTTATAATAATATTTTTTCATACGTTTCTGTTAATACACGTGATAAAATTATTAAAAAATTAGCAAAACATTTATTGTTGAAAAATCATACAACTATTGCTGAAGAATTTTACATTAATTTAAAAAACAAATATGGTGATAATTCAGCAAGACGACTTTGTTTTGCGTGCAGTGAAAATTTTATTGAAAATACAATATTCAACTGGAAAAAAACACTAAATTTTGTTGATCTTGATATTATTTATCAACGTTATCCAAATGTTGCTATAAAATATATAAAAAAAAATACTGAACAATACCAAAAGTTTCTTCCTAAATTATTAAAAAAACATCCAAATGAATTTGTCAATTTGGCTAAAGAATACTCGGGAAATTTATACATTGAATTAACTCATAAAAAATCTGAATTATTTTTAAAAAATTGTCGTCATGAACTTTTAGAAAATCCAAAGATTTTTTTTTCTATATTACCATTGGAATTTATAACGTCGAAATTAACAAAGACAGAATTTTATAAAGTCTTTAAAGGATTATTTCCGTCGAATATAGATTCATTTGATTATGATGAATTTTATATATATATTAATTACTTGAAATATTACGATGAAAAAGAAAAATTCAATTATTTCATGTCAACATTTCAAGATCTTTATGGATTGAACTTTTTAGAAAAATGTCCAATGACTTTTGAAATAATAAAACTGTTGGATCCAGAAGAACGAATTAAACAAGCTAGAATAAAATTAGAAAATGATGAAAGTATTGGTAAATCAAAAATCGATATAGAAGAATTATGGATATGTTATTTACCAACAAACGAATCAATTCCTGTGCTGAAAGAAAAAATAACAAAAACATCAGATGCTGATGATCGTTGTGAATTTTTAAAAGCATTAATTTACACTTGCAGTATCAACAAAGACGACGATGCTCTTCTAAATGTTCTTGATTATATTTTTTCACATCATAAAAATGAAAAATTTCCAGCTATTCATAATATTTTGGATCAAATTTCTACAGATTTCGATATTAAAAATTTACCAAATGAACATTTGGTTATTCTTGATAAATTTATACGTTTTTTAAATATAAAAAATTTACTTAAAAAGCAGGCTTCAGTTAGTAAAACTATACTTGGTGATTTAATTTATTCTAAAATAAAAAATCAAGAAGATATTTATGATTATATTGGAATGTATATTGGACTACAATACCCTGGTTATTATCATTGGGAAATTTTAATTGACTATCCAGAATATAACAGAAAATGTTTAGTTGAAATTATTGAAAGAACATTAATTTTAAAAGATAAATTTCAAAATTATTTATCAAGTCTCATCAGCTCTTTATTAGAAGCTATGGCAGATTTTAACGAAAGTAATTCAAAAGCTAAAAAACAATTGGACAACTTAGATATTCAAAATTTTCCATTATTACTTGAGGCTGTTAAAGATATTTTGAAGAGTAATTATAAAGCTCGTGAAGATACTGATGATCCTATTAAAAAAATCAAAAAATATCTTAAAAAAATTAATGAAAATATTTATTTAGAATTGGAGTTATCTGAAAGTGAATTTAATGATTCTTCAATTATCAAACAATTACAAAAATCACCTGATAAAATTATACAAAATTGGGAAGCTTGTTTTGATAAATGTAAACAAAACATTAAAAAACATAATTTTGTTCGTCGATTTTTAAATTATGCAAGATGGCATCAAGACTTGCCAATATTATTTTCAATTAAATGTTTCAATGAGCTGAAAAATGAAGATGCTGATATGAAAATGCTTGCTGTTTTGTACGAAGGTGCATCTTATGAGAAATTAATTACACCATTAATACCAGACACAATGAAACTTGATTTAGAAGATGAACGTACAAAAGATCAGTATGAATTAAATACTGCAATAATATGGTCACTCTGTATTGTCAATCCACCATTGTCATTAAATCCAGTTGTTAAATACTTTGAAGAAGATTACAAAAATGTAATTGTTCACAGTTTAAATAATATTGCAAGAAGAATTCCAGTTGATAAAATAATGGAATTTTCAAAGACTCTATCTAATCAAATAGTATCAATAAAAAAACATGGTATTAAATTATTTTGTTTAGTTGGTAGCTTTGAACAAAAACAAATGATGTTGATTGATTTATGGAAAAATGAAAATCACATTTCTATTCGTCAAATAATATTCGAATGTTGTTCAAAGCTATTTATCGATACTCCAAATTTACAAAATTGGAATTTAATTAAAAATTGTATTGCTGAAATTAAAATTGAAGATTATTTTTGGAATAATATTCTTGATTATAAAAATATTTCTGATGAATATTTCACAACTAGTATAATGGAAGTCTTGAAAACAATTAAAAGAATCGAAGAAACAAATAGTGATTTTAAACTTTCAACAAGTCCAAAGTACATTGGTAAAATACTTCGGAACAATATGTCCCGATTAACGTTATTTACTGAAGAACTACATGAAAATATCATCAATAATTATTTCGCTGATGTTTCAAGATGTGAATTTATTCTGTCTGAAGACATTCAAATGTTTGTTATCAACGGATACATTGGTGAAGCTAATGATGAACAATTTGAATTCCGTATAAAATTTCTAACAAAATTGCTTTCAGAAATTGTCAATAATCACTGGGATATTTCATCTGATCTCAATCCAAATTTTTCACCTGCCAACTTCATGATTGGTAGATTAATTCATGGTGTCGGTAAGATGAGTCATAGCCCAAGAAAAATTGAAACAGCTCAAACTTTACTCGATGATTTATCAAAAATATTAAGACCTAAACAATTAGGAATTTGTTATCTTAATTTAACGTATATTATTTTAATTGACGATATCACTTTACCTGAAACAACTTCAAACAAACTTGTTCAGCTTATTCCATCATTAATCGAAATATATTCCAACGAGGCAATGCCAATGATCGTTTCAACCTTCAAAAAATATTTATGGTCTTGTTTCGATCGATATATTTTTAACAGCAATTATATTTATGGAGGTAAACATATTTTTTGTTTAGAAGTCATTGGACATCTTGCTTCATCCAATGATGAACTAATTATTCTCTTTGCAACTTTATTACTATTAGAAATAGAACTACACTGCATTGATGTTTCGAAATATTTAAAAATTATTCAAATACTAAAAAAAAGTAAACATCCAGCTGTTACATTAGCTTTATCTGATAGCAATTATTTTTCATATGAAATATTTATACAAAATCAACAAAAAATTATTACCTAAGTAAATTAATATTATTTTTTTTTTATGTAATACATTATTAATTCTAATTTTTGTTATTAAATTTATTATTTTTCAATATATAAATTATTAAATATTTCTATATTATTCTTTTCCTTGTATAAATTTATTTTTTATATCTCTAATTGAATCAGCTGTTGCAAAATAAAATGCTAATATAGCTACAAACATTATTACTAAATTTTTTAAATGCCTTAAAATTCGCCAATGACTGTCATCATCCCAATGAGTCATTGTTTCAATAAGTACTGGGATAAATAATCCCAAAATTGAACCACCAAAACCACCAACGAAATTAAGCAATAATAACACATCTGGAAAAACAATTGCCAAGAAAACTGGAAAACAAAAAATACATTTAATTTATAATTTAAATAATAATAATAATAATAAACTTACCATTTGATAAAACGAGAGAAATTCTTAAACCATAATTTGCTATAATTTTATTTTTACTAAATCGATCTTTGATCCAGATCCAAGATACACCAAGACTAATAAAAAATTGTAAACAAAATGAACAAAATACTGATAAAGCAATTAGTATTCTTACTGCTTGTGCCATTCTAAAAATAAATAAAAAAATAATTACTAATTATCATTAACTAATTGATTGATAATATAATAATTTAAAAAATAATATTTTAATAATTATTAAACTAACAAACTGTTCCAGTAGTCTGCATTCATTGGCATTTCCAGAGTGATAATTGGCTCAGTTGCTTTTGGATTATACAAATATCCCAAAATTCCAATAGTCATATAAATAAAAGTAAATAAAATTGTTCCTTGACTTAAAACACCAAGGGGACCAACAAAATTTTTAGGTGATTTCATTTTATTTTCAAGTGGCATCACAATACCAATTGATCCAACTGAAAATATAATTATACTAAATGTTTGTGAATATTTTGAGTACCAAGAAATATCATTAGTCTCATCAATGCCAATCCAATTAAAACCATCACGAACTATTTTATCACTGGTAATTAAATCTTTAGTAAGCCAGTAAAATATTGTTAGCAAACTTGTTAACATAAATATATTTGCAATAATTGAAACTGGTGCCAGGTATTTTAAATCTGGTATCCATGTTAAGAATAATAATGGCAAAAGAAGAATAATTATTATTACTCTGACATCTGCATGATCACCACCTTGATGATAATCTAATACGTCTTTTATATTTTTAGCTACAATTACAATGTATGCTGTGCAGGTACCAAAATGAGATACAAATAAACCAACGTCAACTACGTATCTGTAATTATTTTAAATTTCTATTAGTAATAATTTATTTATTTATTTATTTTTAGTTAGTTTATCTGAAAGCCAACTATTTAAATTATTTACCTGGCTGTTTTACCAAATTTTTTTAAAGCTGTTGGTCCAACTGATAGAGCTGTTTCAGCAACATCAGCATAACTCATTTGTGATTTTTTCGTTTTGTAATATAAAATATGTGCGGATTGTACCTGAAATTTTTTTAATATATATTTTAATAGTGTAAGTATTATCTTATTTTAAGTAAGTTGGTTTGTTGAAAGTTGGAAAGTCGCTTACCAGTGTGTGAGCACAATAACTACTCATAAATGATATGACAATTGTTGATAAAATACCAAGGCCAAGGCCACAACTTCTAAACGCACATGGTAATGATAAAATTCCAGTACCAATTATTGCTTTAAGTAGGTGAGCTAAGGTATCAATATTTCTATATTAAAAAAAAATAATTTGTTTATTTATATTTTTTTATTAAATTTATTTATAATAATATGTTACTTACGTTGTTGGATTTTTAATGTTCCTTTCTTTAAATGGATCATATTCATTTGATTGCTTATTTTCATAATCAATTGATGGATTAAAATTTTGATCACTAAAATAATTAAATTAAATTAAACAAAGTTCTTTTTTTTTTTTTTTTAAATTTATAATTCGAAAACTTACTTGTTGTTTCGATAATTTTCCAATTTTATAGTTTCGAAATTCATAGTAAAAAGGATCTTTTTCTATTTACTCAATATTAACTAGTAAAAAATATTTAACTATATTTTTTAACTGGTTAATATATTTGACACACTTAAAAAAAATACGAACATACTCGTTTTATTACACCTAACTGAGTGTCATATGAAAAAAAAAAATGAAAAACAAAATTATCATACGAAAAATAAATTATATAAAAATAATATTTTTCCTTGTCATGTTTATTTTTCCAGTTCTTGTGTAGTCTAATTTAAATTTTTTTTTATTTATTTTATTAATTTATCGATTGTTTGGATCATATACAAGTCAAATGAGTTTATAAACATAAATTATCAGATAAAAAAGAGATTAACAGACAATCATAAAGACTGATATGAAAATTAAAAACAATAAAATTATTGTTTAACGTTATTGGTACAACACTCCCAAGTAAATACTGCGAAATAAAAATATTTCTTTTTCCTTCTTGTTTTCTGCTTAAAAAAAATTAATTACAATAATTAAAAAAAAATATATTTTACCTTCATTTTTTTGTTACACGATATAATTAAGAACAAGGTAAACACATTTTCTATGAAAAATATACATTTTATTATTTTCATAATTACAAATTATTTATTTTTCATACTTAAAATAAATAAAATAATTTAATTTCTAATTTTTTTTTTCTTCATTTTACAAATGTAAAAAAAAAAAAAAAAATTCACAGAACAAGTACGTATATTAGTATTTTTTTTTTTTTTGAAATAAAATATAAAAAAAATATATTTAATTTTTATAATAACATAATTATAATATTCAAGGTGGATAAAAATTTCCTAAATGTATTTAATTAATTTCCTAAATTTTTTAACTAAAAAATTTAATTAATATTAAATAAATGTAGTCTAATGTCATTGAGTGAATCACTGGTGCCATAATAAAATGCAAGAGCTGCAATAATTGTGATAAATATATTTTTCATTGTTCTCAATATTCGCCATACTATTGTATCATCATTCCAATATGTTATTGTTTCAATAATGACTGGTACAAGAAGGCCTAATATTGATAAGCAACATGCACCAATGAGACCAATCAGTGGCAATATTTCAGGACATATTATTCCAAAAAAAACTATAGTAAAAATAGAAAGAAAAAAAAATATAATTAATTAAAATACAAGAGATAATAAATTTATAAAAAGAAAAAAAAAAAATTTTAATATCAACTTACCACTTGTGGTGACGAGAGAAATTCTTAAAATATAATTTGCTGATTTTGGATTACACGAAATATGTTTTCTAATCCATGACCAAGCAATATCAAGACATACAAAAAATTGCAAGCAGAAGCTAAAAAATACTGCTAATCCAACGAGAATTCTAACTGCTTGTGCTAAGCTAAAAATATAAAATTTAATATTATAAATTATTTAGGAGTTAATAGCTATTATTAACTTACATGCTTTCAAGACAATCACTAGTTTTCATTGGCATCTCAAGTGTAATCATTGGATACTCTGATATTGGATTGAATAAATATCCCAATAGTCCAATGATAATATACATGATAGTAACTAAAATCATTCCTTGGCTCAATACACCAAAAGGACCAATAAAATTTTTAGGAGATTTCATTTTATTTTCAAGCGGCATTACAATGCCAATTGCTTCAATTGCAAATATTGTTATACTAAATGTTTGTGAATATTTCGAATACCAAAAAATAGATAATGTTTGATTTTCTTTAATTCCAATCCATTGAAAGCTTTCTGAATTTTTATAATTATGATAAATTAAATTTTTAATTAACCAGTATGATATTATTAATAGGCTCATTAGCATAAATATATTTGCAATCATTGACACTGGTGCAAGTTTTTTTAAATCTGGTATTAGTGTCAATAGAACAAGTGGAATTAATAAACCAGCAATGAAATATCTTATATTAATAAAATCACCATCTTGATAATAATCAACAACTTGTTTAAAATTCGTTGCAACAATAACAGCAAATGCTATGCAGACTCCAAATTGTGTGACAAATAAACCAACATCAACAAATATTCTAAAATAAAAATATATTGTTATAAATAATATTATAATAATAATAGAAAATTATTATAATTACCTCAAAGGTTTGGCAAATATTTGAAATGGTTTTGGTCCAACTTTTAATGCTGTTTCTGCAACATCAGCATAACTCATTTGTGTTTTTATTGTTCGATAATACAATACATGAGCACATTTTACCTTAAATTAAAAATAAAATATAAATAAATAATATAATAAATAATTAATATTGTTAATTTAATTTTCATATTTAATAATTTATTATATGTTATTATTTATTTAATTATTATTGTTAGTGTTATTATTTTTTATTACCAAAATATAAGCACAATATGTGCAGATAAATGATATGACAATTGTTGATATAATTCCAAGTGCAAGACCAGAACTTCTAAATGCACATGGCATTGATAAAATTCCAGTACCAAGACATGCCTTTAATAAATGTGTCAATGTATCACCATCTCTTTATATAAACATCAAAAAACAAAAACAAATCAATTACTATTATCGAGGCAGTTTAAATTTTCATAACAATAATTTAAAAAAATTTAAAACACTTACGTCATTGGATTTTCAACTTTTCTCGCTGCAAATGGATCGAATTTTTTCTGAATATTAACTCCATTTTCAGCATCACGTGCTATTATCTGAGTTTCATTATTTCTGTAATATTAATTTTTTTTTTAATAATCATAATAATAATTCGTAAAAAATGTTATTTTTAATATCAATAAAATTGTGAAAAAGATTTCGAATTAATAATTTTAAAAATAAATGATTTAAAAAAAAAAAGGCCTAATCAAATTTATTTATAAATACAGTTGGTCTCAATTATCACTTGTTTAAATATAGCAATAATAAATATATGAATAAATTGATAATTATTATTTAACAAAAAAAAAAAAAAAAATAACATATTATTACTTACCTAAAAGTTGAATAATTATTCATTTCAACTTTATCCTTAACAATTGTAGCCACACTATCATTCATTATATTTTTCGTTGTCGAAATTCCTAATCTTATCTACGTCAGCAGAATATTTTTTAAAATTTTATTTCTTTTCTCCTATCACAAAACAACGAAGTAAGCTCTTCGAAAGCAACAAGACGAATGATACTTAATAGTCAAATAAAACTACAAACTTAAAAAATTAATAAAAAAAAAAAAAACAACATCTCAATGACCACTACCTTGATTCATCAATGTTTTATTTATATACAAAACAATAAATAATATATATAAAAAAATACTTTCACAAACATAATCATGTAAAATTATACAATAGAATTTTTGACTATTGATAAGCCAATAAAAAATAGGCTGATGTAATTTAACAATAAAATTACACGATAAAAAGCTTTCGACATCCGATGAAAAATATAAAAAAATTGCATCAGAAAAAAAAAAGAATAGAATAAAACTATTTATATATATTTAAAAAAAAAACAAATAAAAAAATTCATTTTGTCTTTGAAGCAATGCAGATCAATCTGGACTCAATTTAACTGTACAATAATCAAATTACACTTTGATAAATATATCAATGATAATAAATAAATATAAATTTATACATGAGCTTTGACAAAAATAAACTAATTTTTTAATTAGTATTAATTTAAAAATCAGTATCTAAATCACCAATACATCTACCGTCACAATTACATCCAAATATATTACATGGTCCAGTTGAGCATGTTTTATTATCACTTTTTTTACCATTAGCACAATAAATTGGTATCCAAGAATCAATACCTAATATACCAATATGAAAATATTTTTCTGTATTATTAATTGCTCGTTCATCACCTTTTTCGATTATTTCATTTTTCGAATATGTTGGACAACACAATGAGTATGTGTCCAGTATTAAATAAGATGTAATACAAAATAATATGATAAATAATTTTAAATAATTATTCTTTACGTTAATCATGATGATGATTTTATTTTTTATGTATATAATTTATTTAAGAAAGATGTAGCAATATTAAGATATATTTATTTCTAGTAAACAACTGTGTTATCAATTTAGCACACGGTCCAGAATCCCAATTGAGGAAATAAACACAAAAAAATATATTTAGTTCCTTAAAAAATAAAATTTTAAATTATGAAAATTATTTATAAAATAGTTGTATATAATTTTTTTAAAGTTTAATAGTTTTTATAGTTTTTAACTCACCAAAATAAGAGTGATACTTTACGAGGCAAATGTAATAAATTTGTGGTATTTTTTGCGTATTTATATCAATGAAAATTATCAGAATTGTGATGACCCAAATGGATGATACACACAGAGGGGTTATCACCTTGAAATATTTATTTTTTATTTTAATAATTTAATCATGTTTTCTTGATGTGCTATTACATCAGTTGTAAAAATCAAATTGATCTGATTTTTTTTATTAAATAAAATTGTGTCAGATATTTTTAGATATATCTATTTATTTTAATTATTTATTATCAATAGTTTATTATTAAATTTATCTAATGAAAAAAACAAAAATAAATTATTTTTATATGAAAAAAAAATCTTGTTTTCTTTTGTTTATTGTAAAAATTTTTATTTATAAAATAATGACATTTATTATCAGCAGTCTTTTATTTAATTTCCACAAGACTCGATTAAATGAAAATGATTATACTTGATGTAATAATGATTTTTAATAACGAAAATTAAAAATAAAATTACAAGAGGTAATAAATGATAAAATTCATTATAAATTTAAGCAAGTGCTCCAAAATAAAGTGCATTTAATGCAACAATAGCTATGACAATATTTTTAAGTGCTCGTAATACACGATGATTGTCATCTTCCCAGTATGTTATTGTTTCAATAATAACTGGTACAAGAAGACCCAATATTGAGAGGAAAAATGCACCAATTATTCCAAGAATTGCAATAACATTTGGAAAGAAAAATGCCAGCATTACTGTAAATAAAAATAAATAAAATATTAATTTAAATTTAAAGTAAACAATTGTCATATGATTACTTACCACTGGCAACAGCAAGGATTAGCTTTAAAATATAATTAGCTCTTTTAGGATTATCTGTAAAATTATTTTTAATAAGATTCCAAATAATTTCAAGACAAACAAATAAGCATAAACAGTAAGATGAAAATACTGATAAGCTTATTAAAATTCTTGCAGCTTGTGCCATACTAAAAAATAAACAAAAAAGTAATTAATTTTATTTATGAATGAACCATATGATTATTGATAAATATAAATTAAAAAAATACATACAAACTCGTCAAAAAAGTTCCATCCATAGGCATTTCGAGTGTTATAACATCAGTTGTTGCAATTGGATCTTTCAAGTAAGCCAAAATACCAGCAATCATATAAATAATTGTAACAAATATCATTCCTTTACTTAATATTCCAACTGGACCAAGGAAATTCTTTGGTGTTTTCATTTTATTTTCAAGTGGCATTACAACTCCAATAGCAGCCATTGCAAAAATAGTTATTGCAAATGTTTCTGAATACTTTGAATACCAAGACAATGACAATGATTTATTTTCATCAATTCCAATCCAATTAAAACCTTTTTGATGTATTAAATCTTTTCCAAATAACTCTGTTACAAGCCAAATGAAAATTATTGTTAAACCACCAAACATCAAACCATTTGCAATTGTTGATACTGGTGCAAGATATTTAAGATCTTGGATCAATGTTAGGAGTATTATTGGAATTAATAATACAACAATTATCCAACTTAATGGAATAAATTCATTGTTGTAATGTATTTCATGAAAATCAAGTATTTGTTTAAAATTTTTTGCAACAATTACTGTGCAGGCAACACAAGCACCATAATAAATACAAAATAAACCCAAATCAACAATTACTCTGTAAAAAATATAATAATTGTTATTAAAATTTAATTATTTATTTATTTATTTATCTATTTTTTATTACCTTAATAATTTAGCAAATTTTCTAAATGGTTTTGGTCCAACTGCTAAAGCTGCTTCAGCAATATCAGCGTAGCTCATTTGAGTTTTATGGCATTTATGATACAAAATATGTGCACATTTTACCTGTCACAAAAATTAATTGTTATTTTTTATTTTAAATTTTTATAATAAATTTGGATTATAGTGTTTTTATTTTACCAAGATGTAAGCACAGTATGTGCTGATAAATCCAATGAGAATTGTTGATATTATACCAAGTGCAAGACCAGAACTTCTGAAGGCACAACCCATTGACAAAATTCCAGTACCAAGTGATGCTTTTAATAAATGAGTTAATGTTTCTCCATCTCTATTAAATCATTTAAAAATTTTAATTTTAATATTAACCAAATATTATAATTATAAATTAATTTTGGTATAATTACGTTGTTGGATTTTCCACTTTTCTCTCAGTAAATGGATCAAATTTTTCCTTCTTGATAAATCCAACTTCTGCATCTTTTTTTTCCCTGAAAAACAAAAAATTAAATAATTATTATATTAAAATAAATAAAATCATAAAAATTAATATACATAGTAATTATTATAAATATCAAAATATTTATTATTTTTAAAAATATTCATGAATTAAATAAATTAATAATTCAAAACGAAATAAATTTTTTTTAAATTATAATTTATAATATATTTAAAAATATAAATTATTATACTAGCTTATTATTATTATTTTATTTAAAATAATTTATTAATAATTCAATAAAATTAACTCAAACAAATTGCAGTTTATATAAAAAATAAAAAATTTACATAAACAATTTATCAACAAAATAATATGAGATAAATAAAAATTTATTTATATTAAAAATAATTTACCTTGTTGAGTAATTATCTAACTCCATGGTATATTTTATTTATCAACACAATTTTTAATTTAATATTTTGTTATCTTCATATGAAAAAAAAATTAAACTAGCTGATGTAAACTGATGCAAACAGCTCCAAACTGCTCCAAACAACTCAACAGCAAATCCACAAGTCCTGATCCACTCGGCTAATTTTTTTCTACTGTGTTCTGCTGGAAATTTCTCTCTTCTTTCTTATTTTATTTAGGTTCTTCTTTTTCTTTTTTTCATTGTATAGGTATGTTTCCTGTGAGAATATAGGGATAGAATCTATTGTGCCATTATAATTTCTAAGAAATGTTTCCAATGCAAGGCTCCCCACTTGTCTCATCGAATTTATTATATATTTTATTTAAAATATTTATTCAAGTTAATTTGAATAGAGAAACGACCAAGTTGAATTATTTTTTTCTACTATTTTTAATGAATATTTTAGCGCACGAATATTAAAGTTGTTAACTATTAATTTTATAGTTATTTTTTATTATTAATGAATTAATAAATGACTATTATAATTGTATAAAACCGTTGGATAATATATAGGGTTACACAATTATAAGATTCCCCTTAATTTTTTTTTTTCTTGACTATTGTCGATGAAATTCAACGAGTGTATAAATCTAATTTTGGACTTGTAAGTTGTAACAGTTGTAACTGTGAAATACAAGCTGAGCGTTTCATCAGCTGAGGATATTATTTAATTCTCATTTTGGTATATAAAAGGAGAGATTAAAAAAAAAAAAATCAATTGAACACGTGTGAATATAAATTACATTGTCAACGTCTTGATATATATATTTTTTTTTAAGAATAAAATAGAGTTCAACTAGGATGAACTTTAATTTATGATGAGAATATTTTTTTCTTTTAATTTTTATTTAAATTTAATATATATTTTTACTGTTGTCTTAAAAATAAATCAATATTTAAATAAAAGAAATTTTAAAATGATAAAGGCATTTCTAAATTAAAGGCAAAATATACCTGGCTATATTATTTTTTTCTCCGAATCAATAAATAAATTTAAAAGTAAAAAATATTGAAAAAAAAATTAAAAAAAAAAAAAAGCATTCTTTGGATTCTACAAGTCGTCAATCGAGTTTATTTAAAATATAACCATTCTAACATGAATTGCCTGATTAAATAGTATGGCGAAAAGAAATTTTTAATATTTTTTTTTTTAGGATGAGCCATCGTTTCGAATCACGATAGAAATTCGTACAAGCGTATCGAAATTATCGTCTATTGGAGGCCCACTAATCGTGTTGAAATATAAAAAAGTATCAGTAGTTGAGTGTAAGATTAGAATAGTGAAAATAAATTGGAATAAAAGTCAAAAGAATTTATTAATTATTTTTTATTCTGTATTTTAAATTGTGGTAAAAAAAATTTGATTGATGATTTAATAAATAAATTAATCATGCTATAAGTTGTTCAATAATATCAAGATGAGCAAACTCTTTTTAAATTGTTTTTATATATATTTATAATTGAAATTTAATTTGTCCATTTGATGAATAAATTACTACTGAATTATTCAGTTGGATTTATTACTTTCATAAGATCATTGAAAGCACCACTTGTTCCAAAATAAAGTGCAGAAATTGCAACAATACCAATTACAATATTTTTACTAGTTCTTAATAAACGTCGACAAGTTGAATCACAGCTCCAAAATGTTATTGACTCAATAACAACTGGAATTAAAAGTCCCATTATTGACAAACAAAATGCTCCAATAAGACCCATTATTATATTAATATGTGGACAAATCATAGCCAGTATAACTAAAAAATAAATATCATAGTTAAAATACAATAAAACAATTTTTTCTTTTAGTAATAAAAAGATTAAAAATATTGAAACTTACCACTCATAAAAACAAGAACAATTCTTAAAATGTAATTAGCAATATTTTCATGTTTTGTAAAATATTTTTTTATCCAAGACCATGAAATATCAAGACATACAAAAAATTGTAAACTATAAGTACAAAAAACTGCTGAAGCAACAAGTATTCTAACTCCTTGTGAAATTCTAAAATAAAAATTGAATTGCTCATTAATTATGAAATATGTATAGAAAAAAAATTAGTTTTAATTTAACTTACAAACGTAGAAGTAAAAATTCACTATCAATTGGCATCTCAAGCATGACCATGTCTTTTTTATTTGCTGGATCATGTAAATATCCAAAAACTCCAACAATCATATACATGATTGTGACGAATGTCATGCCTTTATTTAATACACCAAATGGACCAATGAAATTTTGTGGTGTCATCATTTTATTTTCAAGTGGCATAACAACACCAATAGCACCTAATGCAAATATTGTTATTGCAAATGTCGTTGGATATTTTGAGTACCATGATACATCAGGTTCAGCTACACCAAATAATCTAAATTTATCTGAATTTTTAGCTTCATTAAATTTCATATTGTATATTATCCATGATAATATTGTGCAAAGACTTATAAACATAAATACATTTGCAGTCATTGATACTGGTGTTAATTTTTTTAAATTTGGTATTAATGTTAATAAAATAAAAGGAACCAATAATAAACCAAGAATTAATAATGGTCTTTCATTTGGATTATCTGGTATGCCTTGATAATAATTAACAACTGGCTGAATACTTGTTGCAACAATAACAGTATAGCCAATACATGCTCCAAAATATGTGACAAATAAACCAACATCAACAAATATTCTAAAATAAAAATATATTGTTATAAATAATATTATAATAATAATAGAAAATTATTACAATTACCTCAAAGGTTTGGCAAATATTTGAAATGGTTTTGGTCCAACTTTTAATGCTGTTTCTGCAACATCAGCATAACTCATTTGTGTTTTTATTGTTCGATAATACAATACATGAGCACATTTTACCTTAAATTAAAAATAAAATATAAATAAATAATATAATAAATAATTAATATTGTTAATTTAATTTTCATATTTAATAATTTATTATATGTTATTATTTATTTAATTATTATTGTTAGTGTTATTATTTTTTATTACCAAAATATAAGCACAATATGTGCAGATAAATGATATGACAATTGTTGATATAATTCCAAGTGCAAGACCAGAACTTCTAAATGCACATGGCATTGCCAAAATACCAGTACCAAGTGAAGCCTTCAATAGATGAGCAAGTGTATCTCTGTCTCTGTATAAACAAATAAATAAATAAAATTTTAATTCAAGAAATATAAATTATTTAATTTAAAAAACACTTACGTTGTTGGATCTTCAATTTTTCTTTCAACAAATGGATTAAAATTATTTTCTGCTCCATTTTCAGTATCTTTTGTTGATCTACCACTGAAATATTTTCTTATATTATAATTCATAGTTAATTATTAATTAAAATTAACTTAATATTTATTTAAAATAATTATTACTTTTAATTTTATTAAGGAGGTTATAAAAAAACGACAACACTGTAGGTTAAATTACACAACCATTCTTGGTTGATGTGTTGGTAAATTAAAACCATGTGGATCCATGGATGAGCAGCGCCAGCTAAACGTTGCCGTATCTATTTTTTGTGTGTCGTGTTTTTAATTACCTATTACTCGTTAACTGATCGATCGAAATTGTAAATTTTTTAACAATATTTTCATTCGAAATAAAATAATCGAAATCCCCATAGAAATTTTTTCTAAATTTAATAATTAATTAATAAAAATTGTCTCAATTGACATGAAATATATAATGGTATTTTAAATTATTCTTTTCATTGTTTTAATTGATTAATCGTTGACTGATCAATCAATTATTTGAAACAAAAAACAAAATGATTTTAATTGGCATTGAATTAATAATTAAAAATTGACCTCATCGAAATTATAAAAAGACATCCTGAGTTTGTCTATAAAAATATAGAAAAAAAAAAAAAGACTAATAAAAAATAAAAATAGCTTTAATGATATAAACCCACATGATATAAATTTAGACCTAATGATAATTAGAAAACACAAAAGACTTATTATTATTAATTAAAAATAAAATATAAAATATAAATTAGACAAATGATCTTACGTGGCTCCTGATCCATTCTGGTTTCTTCCACTCATGTTATCGACTAATTAAAATTATTTCACACGACAGTTATTTATTGTTCTTCACTCGTTAAACAACTACCACAAGTGGTCTGGTCAGCACTGATTGAAAAAAATAAGAAAGCCAAAACAAAAAATAATAAATTGATCATCAAGTCTTTCAAAAATATGCCACGTAGTTAAATAACTAAAATAAATTTTTTATTTATTTTTTTTTTTTGTCGTTTGAAATATGAATCTTATCAGTTTGAATAAAAATATATATATAAAATCAGATTTGTATAAATAAATTTTTTTAAAGAGAAATCAAACACAAATTTAAATATTTAGATGAAAAAAAAAATTGATGAATAAATTAAAATATCATTAGAATATTTATTTTTTTAATTATTCTAAACCTGTTGACAAAATTTCAATTTTAAATTTATATAATAATATTTTTTTTTTTGCTTTGAAAAAATAGATAAGGATTTATCAACAGTTGAGATTTTCATTATCATAGTAGAATATTGTTGGTGCTTCAACATGTTCACTAGCAGGTAGCAGCACAAAGCAAAAATTTTTCGAAAAATTAAATGAATTATTTACAGTATAATTAAACTAGAAAATTTATAATTAAAAATCAATTTTGATGTATTTATCAAAAGCTAATTTAAAAAAAATTTCAATTGTTAAAAATTGGTATTTGATTGTTAAATAATAAAACATTTGTTTATCATTTGAATCATAAAATTTAGTATTTAAAAAATGTAAATAATCAAATAATTAAACAGTGTCTTTTGCACATCTAAATCCAACATTTCCAGATGAAGTATCAGGTGTATTTTGACTTCTGGCTGCACATCTATATCTGTAGCAATAACTTTTATGACAAAGATAAGAGCCACCTTTTTTAACTTTATCAGATCCAGAAGAAGGTCCCATCTGAATAATAAAAAAAATTTTAAACGTAAAAATACAATAAATAAATGAATATAAAAAAAAAAATAATCACAAGAAAAAAATCAAAATAGAAATAATACTTTAAAACAAAAGAAATATAAAAAATATTAAAAAAAAAAAATTAATCACGTATTAAAAAAAAAAAAAATTCTAGAAATAATAATTAATAAAAAATATAAATTTTATATTTTTAAATTGACTCACTGGATTTATTTTTAATTCATCAGTATGTTTTGTTTCCCACCAATCAGATGTCCATTCCCAAACATTACCAATAATATTATAAACTCCAAAATTATTTGGTAAAAATTTATCAACTGGTGATGTACCCTTGTATCCATCTCTAGCTGTATTATTTGTTGGAAATTTACCATGCCATATATTTGCATTATGTTTTTTTTCCGGTGTTAATATTTTGTCACCCCAAGGAAATAATTTATCTGATAAACCACCTCTACATGTTGCTTCCCATTCAGCTTCAGTTGGTAATCTCATATTTCGCCAATTACAATATGCATTTGCATCATTCCATGATACATGAACAACTGGATGATTCATTCTTTCTATTAGAAAAAAAATCAATAAAAAAAATTTATAAACATTTATATTTTTTAATTGATTAAATTTTGTATTTTAAATTAACCTTTTATGTTGGAATCAATACCCTCAGGATGTTGCCAATCAGCACCATCAACTGGTAACCACCATGGTGCTTGTGCAACAGCTTGATCAATTTTTGATTTTGTTTCATCACTTATTAATCCATCAAATACAAATGAATTACCAAATTTTTCAGCCTCTGTTATATAGCCAGTTTTATCAATAAATTTTTTAAACATTTCATTACTAACTTCATATTTATCAATATAAAAAGAATTTAATTTTACACTTCTTTTTGGTCCTTCACCATCACCAATAAATATTGGCTTATCAGTTCCCATTGAATAAATACCTTTTGGAATTTTAACTGTATCTATTTTTTCATTGTTTTTCAACAATATATTATTATCGAAATTTTTTTCACTCTCTAAATTGGAGCATGTTTCATCACCGCATTTATCAATACTATTGTCATTATTTTTAATGCTTTTTAAATCACCAGAACAACCTTGAATATTTTTATTTTCATTGGCCTTGGCTGTTGTACAAAAATCATTATTTTTTATTTTTTTATCACGATTTTTACTGCATGAACAGTCATTAGTTGTTTCTGATAAATTTATTAGAAATAAAATTGTGATAAGGAATTTTATATCAATAATATTATTTTGAAAATTCATTTTTATTTTTTTTATATAAAAAGTTTTTTATCTTTTAGATATAATAAAATATTTTTTATTTGAAAAAAATAAAAATATTAATAAACAGTTTATCAGTTCATAAAATTTTTAATCATCCATAAATTATTTTTTAATAGTATTTTTTATTCCCTGTAAATGGAAAAATAAAAAAAAAATATAAAAGTTTTTTAAAAAAAATTTATACATGTTTAAAAATTAAAAATATATATTTAAATTTATTTAAATAATGAATATACCAGCAAATGAAAATTTAAATGTTTTGTTTTTTTTTATTTTCTTTTTTTTAGAATAAAAAAAAAAAAAACATAAATAAATGTCAAATTTTCATTAAACGATTGACAAATTATATAGGGAATTTATCTGTCATTAAATGATGAATTAGATAATGGTATCAATGAATCCGTCTTATGACGTTGAACAATTTAAAAGTGCATATGAAAATATAAGACTATTTGCCGACAATACATGGTCAAATAATCGTAAAAATAATTATTGTAAATTGAATCAAATATTGTGGATTCAGGTATGTTTAAAATACATAAAAAAATAATAATAAAAAAGGTTAAATTAATTAATTGAGATGAATTTTTAATATAGAGTTTTAAAATAAATAAATACTTTGATGATAATGATGATGATGATGAAAAATCAATAAAATATGTTAGTGACATAATACCAAATTCAAAATTATCAATTTACGGTAATTATAAATACAATTTATTTCGTGAAAGTTATTATAAAAAACCTACGAAAGATGAAAACAATAAAATTAATAAAATTATTAAAAATAATGATAAGCCATCAAATGAACCATGGTTGTATAATGAAGTTGAAGAATTATTCAACAAATTAACATCTAAAAATTTAAATATATCGTTAGTTATTAGCAACAACGAATCAACAGATGAAGAATTTAAAAAATATCATCAATTTCCATATGTTATTAGAAATAAATTAGAAGAAAATTTACAATTAAAAATAAATCAAGAATCAATTCGTTCAATGTGGATTATAAAAAAAAAAACATCAACAGAAACAATGAGATTAGTTAATTGTTTTCGTTGTAAAAAATCACATCAAGTACCACAAAATTGTAAAAAAAAAGGTTCAAGATGTAGATATGAAGAAGTATGTAATATTCATCATACTGTTATTATATCAAAAAATCGTTATAAAGGAAAAGATAGCAAATCAAGTAATAATAATAATTTTAATAATAGTTATAATAATAAATTAAAATTGCCAATACTTAGTCCAGAAGTACCAGAATTTTTTCCAAAAACAAGTATTTATACTGAGCAATTTTATGAATCAGTACCATTACAGTATTTTCCATCATTAACTGATAAAATTTATCAAAGAATTCCAATTCAAAATGTAGCTACTGTCTTTCAGGTATAATAAAAATAATAATTTTAATTTATTTTTTTTTTTAAATAAAAAGTCTTATAATAGACACTTAAATATTTGTGTGTATAAAGTAGTATATTATTACACTTCTTATCGTGCCCAAAGTTTCTCTTTTCACATTTCAACTGGCAGAAAAAAAATTGAAAAAGTTTAAATTGAATTTTAAAAATGTGGGCTTATTTAAAAATTTAAAAAACATTATGTATTTTTTTTTTCTGAATCTTTCAGTGTGATAAGGGTTAATTAGACATTTCTGTCATCATTAATAAATGAGTACCGAATAATCGATTGAAACTTGATTGCATCTTGGGTCAAAATTAATTAATGATGCCCAGTGTGCTAGAAACGCCCTGACACAATATACAATTTTAAAACTTTAAATATTTATGAATTCGTCTTTTTTTTACTTTGATAATATTGTGTGAATTATTTATTTTTTTAGCATCCTGGAATTCCTTTGTTAGCTACACCAATAATAACACCAATTATCAGATCATCACCTCAACAATGGATTCCTGGTTTAACAACGCCATTGCAAATTCAAATGCCAATTTGTGCTATGACGAATCAGCAGCAACAACAACAACAACAAACATTTACATCAATACAGTCATCAATATGTTCAATTCCAATGATACATCGTCCAATACAAATTCAAGAAAAAATCATTCAACCAAATCAATTGAGTCAACATGAAACAACTCAAATACCAGTTTATCAACGACCACAAGATCAATATAATGATCAGCAATATAAAAAATCATGTGGTGTTGATTTTAATAATTTAATATTATTAACAAAAAATACAATGAAAATACGTAATTATCAATCAAAAGGATTAAATTATGATAAAAATATTGTAAATGATTTGACAAAAAAAATTATAAATTTTGATGAATATGTAAATAATTTAGAAAATTGTGATAGCAAGTTGGAAAATAATAATGATAATAATTCAACTAATAATAACAAGACTGAATTATAAATATAATTTATTAATAAATTAAAGCATAAGTTAATTTAAAAATGTTTAACTTTTATATAACAAAGTTTCAAAAAATTGCAATTAAAAAAGCTGTATATTTTATATAAAAGAAAAATGAATAAAATCATAAACAGCTAGCTCATAATTATATAATCAGAAATAACATTGCTGAGTATAATAAAAAAAAAAAAAAAAAATTATAATTTATAAAACAAGATAAAAAATGTTGTTTGAATTAATTAAATAGTAAAGTAGAAATGAAAAACCGGATGGAAATACGTAAATAATAATAATAAAAATATAAAAATGATATAAAAAAAAAAAAAATGAGCAACAAGATATATGATTATATTATTATTATTTTTTATGAGTTGAAGTTATGGATATGGTTGAGTTGGCAACATCGCAAGCCACAACTGATTAACGTTATGTTACAAGGCAAAGTGCTTACCGTGAAACTGGTTGCTAAGCAACCGACCCAAGTCTTGTGGGGTCAACCGGTATTATAATACCCGGGTACAACCAACCAACCAACCAAAACCTCTGAAGTCTTATGATGTTATATAGCTTGTTCAATTTAATACATAAAACAATTTAAAGCCATTCTTGGAAGAAGGTTTTTTTAAAAGAAGACAAGCGATAAAATCACACAACAAAAGAATGAGAAAACAGGTATAAAAAAAAATAAAAACGATTGTAAATCAAGATAAGGAATAATATTAAAGAGAGGAAGAACAAATAAAAAAGTGAAAGGAAGAACTTTGTGAGAGATATATACGTAAATGAAAATTCTTGTGCCTTTGGCTGTTCGAAATATACATTATACATAACATAGGTTTAAATATAGAATGGTTCAGACTTTGTATATTCAATTTACAAGGCACTAATTTAATTTTTATTATTATTTTTAAGTGCTACAAACTGCGCATAACTTAGCAATAATAAATACATTAATTTCAATAATAATATTAGTATTAATATGTTTTTTTATTACTATCATAATATTGCTCGTCTTATGGCAATAATTTTTTATTTCTTTACTCTAATCGATAACAACGGTACTTTTAGTCGTTATCGCAGGTCAATCATTTCTATTCTCTAAGCAAAATAGCATATAGCCTTTTCAAGCTAACGTGTTATGTAAAAAAATAACCAAGATATTATGTCTCGAGTTTTGTTTTAACGAACATAAATAAAAAAGATTATTATATATTTAAAATAAAAAAAAATCAACAGATATAAATTTATATATTGATAATAAAAATTGAAGATAGAAAACCAATAAAAAAAAATTAACGACCCATAGATAAGAAAATTCCGATAAATTTAAAAATATAATAACGTAACTTTAGCGATAAGAAAAATAAAACTATATAGATAATCATAAATCATTGGTTTAAAAAAAAAAAAAAAGAACAAAATCGTAACTCAGGGATTTCAGGGTTGGGCCTAATCGTTTTGCGCTGTTGCCAAGTTTTATATCTGTATGCGCATGACGTAATACGCTTAAAATGAAAATAAATTTGTTGTAATTTTTTTTTTTATCTCTGAGAGAGGATAATAATAAAACCGGTTGCTATGCTGGCTTGCATTTTTTTTATATTACACTCCATAACGTAAAGTCATCATTTATAATTAAAAAAAAAAAAAGAAAAATTATAGAGAGAGTATGTTATTATACCCCAGAGCCCAGATAATTTATATTTAGCAGAAATTAATTCGCAGCAATTCAACTTGGTGAGAATAATGAGTTATGTAAATTTTTAGAATCCTATTTAAAAAAATAATAGTTGTATATATGAATAAATTAATTTAAAATAAAATTATTCATGAATTTATGAATAATATAAATAAAAATCACCATAAACCAGTCTACACAAAAAAAGAATAATCCTTGAAGTTGGGTTTTCATATATATGTTAAAAAATTCTAACAAAGAAATTCCGAATGAAAAATATACAAAAAAAGCTTCAACTCATAAGTATGTATGTATATATATATTTGAAGTGGAACCAGTGAAAATCATGAGGGGAAAAAAAATATAAAAAAGAAAAAGATCATAAAGAGGGGAGAGTATAATAAAAGGTAGGGTGATGCCTGCAGGCAGAATAACTAGAAATAGCACTATAAAATATTTAACAACTGCAAATGAAAGCTCTTTTCCCACCATACAAAGTTTTTCTGTCTCACTTTGTTTTATAAAATTGGAGTAAGAAAGATAGATACTAAAATATGTATATATGTGCATTATATACAGTTGTATTTCTGGAAGTCAAACCCAGCTTGCAAACAACAGCAACACCGCAGTCATATTATTGGTTAATCTCCCACTTCTTTAATTGTCGTTTAAATACTGTTTTTAAAAGTTGAGAGTTCTGAACAACATTCTCTCTTTGTCTCATCACGTTTGTGGAAAAACCGTTGAGAGGTATTTCATATATAATTTTATTTATTTTTTATGGAGGTTGATTTAGAATTTTTTTTTTTTTCAATTTTTATTACAATTTCATAAAGCCTTATAAAGCTCAAATAAAATTACCGGTTTGAATTGTGAAAATAAAATGAAATCGTTTATACATTTGGAAGTTATTGGGAACGGAAGAGAAAGCTAAGCCGTAGCAGAGAAACTTTGATTAATGTCCTGCAGCACAGCAATGAATCCTTAATCTCTCCCAGAAGTTTCTCCCCTGCCACCACCCCCACTGACACTTTACTAATGTTCACGAAAATCCTGCCATAAATTTTCTATATTCTTTTTTGATGTTTTTTTCAACTCATATATTTTTTACAATAGTTGGAAGCCTGCCGAAAGCCCAGGGTTGGATCAATAGGTCCTCTGCAAAAGTGCTGAATATTTGAACTTCGGTAGAACTCGAGTTATTTCGCTAGTTTACGCGTCAAGCTCACAACTATAAAATCCAACTGTATAATAATAATTTTCCTACATAAAATAAAGTAAAATAAATATACTATATTTCTATAGATTTAGAAATGTTTATTTTACATTTTCCGACCGCATTTGAAATTTTCCTACCAATCAAAAGTTATGACTCACTGACTCATAACTTAAACTCAAATATAAATTTACATAATCAATACAAAAGCTTAAATGTAAATTAAGGTAAGGTCATAACTCATTAAAGAAAAAAAAAAATATGCAAATTCACAAGACATCCGTTATTAAAATAAAACAATAACAAAGATTTTATCATGTTTAAATGTAAATACGATAAAATCAGGAATGTTGAGTCGTGGAAAATGCAACATATGACTCATCAAGTTTCTGATTCAATTATATAATAGTTACAATAAAAAAAAAATAAAAAAATAGAAACTGAATGCCAGTTGGCAGAAATATCAATTGATTCTACCTTCCATTATTTTGAACTTTAAAAATAATAATAATATAAATCAACATTGACTATTGTTAAGTTGAAAAAAAAAAGAGTTTTATATTGAAATAACTGGTGGGGTTTTAAAGAAGGTCAATCTAAAAAGCGCATGCGTTAAAAAAAAAATGTTCAAAGCATTATCATTGGTTCCCCACTACGCTGAATTATAATCTGACTTTGGCTATTTAATTTGTGTCATGACATCTTTGTCTATACCTCCCACTTTTCATGAATTTTCCCAGCATTGCCATTTCGTTGATGTCACGAGTGTGTTTTGAAGGGTTTTATGTTTCTACCACTTATGTACAAGTTTAATTTATGTACGTTATATGCACGTGCTATAGCTTTATGATAATAATAATAACACTGTGCAATTGTGTTAAAATTTGCAGCGGTATATAGAAAACAACACATAGAAAAGAGAAAATTAGCTTAAAGCCATATAGCTATAAGTAAAGAACCAGCTGTTCACAGTACACAGTAGATATGTATAAAAGTATGTGTATATGAAGATTATATTACGATAGCTCTTTTCTTTTTAATTTTTTTTTTTTTTTTTATTTTCGAAATTTAGTATAGTAGGGGGAAGTACAGAAGAGTGGGAATGCCTGAAGTCAAACACACTTGGTTCCCCTCATCCGTTGTCCTATAGCTGTGTACAATAACATACCTGGCTATACAAACTAAACAGCGTCCTTTAGAGAGAGGAAAATATCAAGCCAGTTCAATCATCATATTCAAAAACCCCGTTGAGATTTTAACAAATAAATTACTTTTATTAAAACAAAAAATATTTTTAAAAAAATTTCTCGGAAATAATTTGAATTTTTATTATCTTGTTACGTTGGTTTTATGTTTTTTTAATTTTTTTTTTCGGAAGTTGTTCTTTGGAATTATTAGTATTTTTATTAGATGATACATGTGTTTATATATATATATTTAATTATTAAATTTACATATGAAAACAACGCGCGAAACTTCATCTGTCAGACGGCCATGTTGGATAACTGACAGGGTCGCAATATATAACTCAACAATTGCAAAATAAAAAATTGGTACGGAATAAAATAAGTTTAAAAAAAAAAACAAAATTATAACAACGATAATTTGTTGTTTATTAAAAAGTTAATATTATTTTTTTTTATATTGTTTAAATAAACAGTAAAAAAATAGGCTAATAAATGGGAATATTTTTTTTTTTAAATGTGACAGTGATTTTAAATTGATTCTATTTATTTGGTGATGGATTGTTTATTTTTATTATTTTTTTTTTTTTTTTGACAGTGCAAACATGTGATTGGTTTTATCAGATATATCAATATTAATTTAACTTTTTTTTTTCTAATGTTATTTACTTTGGAGTAAATTAATATGCTGTTGAATTTTTTTGATAATTTATTTTTTTTCAATTAAATAAACAGTTTATTAATTCAATTTTTTTGGGTGCCAATTAAAAAATAGAGAGATTGAGTGAGAGATTGATATATTAAAATATATAATTAACAAAAAAAAAAAAATTGGCTTTCAAAAAATAATAATAATTTAAAATAAATAAAAGAAAAAAAATTTTGAAAAATAAAAATTAACAATATGAAAGTGAGTATTAATAAATTGATTATCATAAAAAAAATTTATTAATATTTGGGATTTGTTTGTCTGGATATAACTGGTATATTTGATGATTAATATTTTAAATATTATTTAATAAACAAATTTTTTATTTCTATTTTTTAAGATTGGAAATGAACAGTCCATTGGAACACGATTTCGAGGGTTTTAAATTTCCAGAAAATATCAATGAAGAAGCTCAAAAAACTACACTAAAAATTCTTGGTATGTAACTTAATATTATTTAAATATATTTAATTAAATTTTAACTAAATTCTAATTGTTATTTCAATGAATAATAATAAAAACATGTCAATTATTGTCATGATAATTGAGCACTTTTTTTTGCAAAAAATAATATTAAAAATAAGTAATTAAATTAATTATTAACTCACATATCATTTGACATCTCAATTATTGTCATAATTACTATGCTTGATGTATTGACACAATTAATAACAATTCAATAAACACTTATCAATAACATTGTCACAACCTAACCTCGTATAACTAAATGAGACAAAAAAATAAAAAATTTGTGTGTCAGCCCACATACACACACTAAATTATTTGCTACCGCCAATTTATCAACAACACATACATAAAAAAAAAATGTCAACCATTAAATAACAACAAAATAGAAAATTGTGTTGTTAAAAAAAAAATACCACCTGCTGCAATTATATATGTTTACAGTGAGATAACAATAATAACAATGGAGAAAAATATTTTGCAATAGTGAAAATATTATGAAATAATAATTCAAGTGTTGTATATTATTAACAAAATGAAATTTTTCTCTATTGATTGGACAGCCAAGTTTCAGTGAAATTATTTGCCATTTATATTATTAGTCCCATGAATTAATTAATTTATTAATAATAAATTAAACTCCATAAATTTAAAAACAAGGAAAAAATTAATTTTAAAAAGTGGCTATTTTTGAGTAAATAAAAAAAAAAAAAAACTAGTTTAATAAATTATTTATTTATTTTGGTTACATGGGAGAATTAATGGTCAGTGATGAATAATTAAAAAATTTAATTTATCAATGTAGATATATTCACTAAAAAAGAGAAATATAAAAATTGAGGTTAAGATGAAAATAAATTTCGGCATGTTTAATATTTACCCAAGTGTCTGATGATAAAAATAATAAAAAAAAAAATCTCTTTGTAGATAAGTTTAGAATAAACATGAGATTAAACCACGTGGTACTTGTAAAAAGCTAATTGAACATATTAATTTATATCTTAACAATTATATAATAATGAGTAATTTTTTTTTTTAATTAATATTTTGATTATTGTTGAATTTATTGTTACAGAAAATCAATTGGATATTGTTAAATCATTGGAAAACGTACCAGAAGAATTACCACAGTGTGAAATTTGTAGTCAAAAATTTTTATCTAAAAAAGAATTACGTTCACATATTACAATTCATCTTGGTCAACCACGTATTATATTAAAAAGGTGTAATTCACAACAAGAAAAACGTAAAAAAGATAAAGATAAAAAACATAGTAAAAAATTAATAAAAAAAGGTGGGCTAAAATTAACATTAAAAAAACAAAATCACAGTAATTTTGCTGTTATTAATTGTGATTACGAATTAAGTGGTGATAATTTAATTGTAAGTAAAAAAGAAATAAATCAAGAAGAAGAAGAAGTTGAAAAAATTGAAAAACAAGAAGACAAAGTAAATTTAATTCAACAACCAGAAGAAGAATTAAAAGAAGAATTAGAAGAAGAAAAAAAAACAGTAAACGATTATAATCAACAACAAATAGATACAATTGTTGATAAAATTTTAACAGTGGCAGAAGAAAATAAAATAATCAATGAAAATAATGACAATAACAATGAAATTGAAAAAACAAATGAAGAAAATGAAAATGTGATGGTTAATATAAGTGAATCCTCGGAAAAAAAAATTGATAATATTATATACGAGGATGATGATAACAATACAATTGATGAAATTGATAAAACAAATTTCGATACAAATGAAGGTGATTCAGGTGTAGGTAGCGATATGGCAAATCATTCTGAAAAAGATGAACAAAATGTTGATGATACACAAAATTCAGATACATATGATAATCATGATGACGACAAAAGTCATGATGATATAATTGATAATCCAGAAGAAAAAGAAAAAGAAGTAGAAGTTGAAGAAGAAGTAGAAGAAGGAGAAGAAGAAGAAGAAACAGATAATCTTGAGGCAACATGTCGTGAAACAATTGAAAATTTAAAAAAATTAGGACAACAAAGAAGTTCAAGAATAACAATATTAAATGATACAATATTAACATCACGTGATGATAAAAATGATAATGAAAATAATACAATAACACAAAATAAAACATCATCAGTTGATTCATTAATAAATTCTACTGAATTATCAATTTTACCATTAACAAAAAGCCAAAAAAATAATATAAATTCAACAGATAATAATCATCCAAATGATAAAAATAAAAATAAAGAAGTAAATCAACGTGATTCTTCATTTAATTGGGATCGTTTAACTGAAGAATTAACAAATAAAAATACATTAATTAATCAAAAAAATATAGATAATAATGATAAATTAAATGACACAATTGTCGATAGTAATCATGAAGATACTAGTAATTTATTAAAAAATTTTTTACTTGATCAAGAAAAGAAAAATCAAAATGATAGTGATAATAATTGTTTACCAGTTGAAACAGAATATGTATCATTAGAAAAACTTGCTGAAACAGTTAATACATGTCGTGTTTGTAATGAAAAATTTATTGACATAACAGAACTAGATGAGCATAAATCAAAATCAGGACATTATCAATGTAATATACCAAATTGTTCAAATAAAATATTTTCATCATTAATTGAATTGAATATGCATAAAAATCACCAGCATAGTTCACCATTATCACAACAATTATCAAGTTCATCACCACATATTAGTGAAGGTTCACCAAATATAATACCATCAAATTCACCACATTTACATCATAATAATAATAGTAATTCATCATCACGTGATATGATAAGTGATACAATAAATTCACAAATACCACGTGTATCACCACGTAATCATCAACAACAATTATCACCATCATCACATAGTATAATACCACCGGTTATGCTTGAACAATTACCAGCACCAGTACAACAATTAGCACAACAAGTACAAAGAATGCCATTACCACCATTACCACAACATCAAATGCATCCATCATTACCACCAGGTATGAATACATTAATACCAGGTAATTATTTTGTATCTGGACATCGTGGACCACCACCATCAATGATTCACCGTGGTCCAAGTCAACAATTACCAATGAATTATCCATCACAATATTCACATTTGTATGGACAATATCCACCAGGTTATCCACCATATCCTGGACCACCACCAATGCATCCACAATTACAACAACAACAGCAACAGCAGCAACAACAACAACAAATGCCAAGACTACGTTATCAACAACAAATGATGCAACGAATGCCACATCAACAACAACAACAAAGAATACCTCAACAACAGCAGCAGCAACAACAACAGCAACAACAGCAGCAACAACAACAACAACAACAACAGCAACAGCAACAACAACAAGCTCAAACAAGACAGAGACATTTAAAAAGACAATATCAACAAGGACAACAACAACAACAAAATAAACAAAGACGAATGGATGTTTTACTTCCTGATAGAAATGAAGATGCAGATTGTCATGTTATTGTTCAACAAAAAAGAAATGATGGTTTACCAGTTATTCAAAATGTTTCTGGAGCATCACCTAATCAACAATCAACTGCATCAACTTCATCAAGAAATGATTCGACAATTCATTTGACTGATTCAATTACATTGAGTGTCAGACAACCTGGTTCATCACAAGCTCAATCACAAAATTCAACAACACCTGGAGCTAAAAAAACTGATGCAAAAGCTGTTGCAAATGTACTTGCTGCTCGAGGAATAACAGTAACACCAGCAGCAAATAATAAAAATAAAACAAATGAACAACAAAAACAACCAAATTTAACAAATGTTGCAACAACATTAAATTTAAATTCTGCAATTTCAATAATACCAACAAGTAAACAAAAACAACAGCAATCACAACAACAAAATGAACAATTTGCTGTACCTCAAAATAAACAAAGTAAGGGACCAGCAGCAGCGTCATCAGATGTTGAAAGACCTCCAAGACCACCAACAGTAGATCTTACACAAGATGCACCTGCTGCTCCAAATTCAACATCAGTCAGGCGAGGTAGACCCTCAAGGTAAAATAAATAATATTGACAAGATTTATATTAAATTTTTATAAATAATAAAAATTATATAATTGTTTTTTTTTTTTATTGATTATTTTTTAGGACAACATTAACGTGTCAAATTTGTGATAAGGCATTTTCTAATCAAGAGCTTTTAATACAACACATGGCTACACATCGTGCACCTAGTAAACTACTTCATAAGTAAGTTTTAAAAATAAATAAATAATTATCGAAACATTTTTTTTATTTAAAAATATTTAGCTTGAAAAAAGAATCATATTTTTTTTTTTGTTAAACTATTTTTTTTCCCATATGAGAACTTTTAGTGATTTATTTTATTTTATTTTATTTTTTTCATATTAAAAGGGATTTAATGCTCTTGGGCATCGTAAAATAACTTGAGGTTTTACGATCCATAAATTTGATGTGTAAAAGTGCTTTTTTAAAATTTTTTTAATAAAAATTCCCAGAAATTACAAATATTTGCAGACAATTTTAAAAAAACAAGGGCAAACTAAAGACAAAAAAAAAAAAATTTATATTTAAAATTTCAACGCGCCAAGGGTCTTTGACATTAAAACATAATAAAATTTTTATTTTCATTTGAAAGTACTATTGTTAATGATTCTAGAAATTATTCATAATGATCATTGTGAAAAAAGAAAATAAAAAAATAATGTATTTTTCAGTCCAGTGCTTTTACAAACTCGTTAAATTTTGTTATGAAAATTAATTATTTAAAACTTCATGAAAGCTAAATATTTTTAATCCAAAAATCTATGATTATTTAAGATTTTATCAGGACTATTAATTAAATTAATAATAATTTTTTTTACAGATGTAATTTGTGTACAGCTCAATATCCAACAGCACATGCATTGTCAATGCATAAACGTACCTATCATAAAGAACCACAAGATCAAAATTCAAATAATAATTCTGGTGAATTAGCAATACCAATTGTTGATTTGAAATCACAACAAGTATTGAATAGATTATCAAATTTAGGTATACAAAGTTATATACCATTATCACATTTAAATTCACAAACTGGTGGTTATTTTGGTTTGCCAATAATAACAATTGATGGTACTAGAAATATAAGTAATCTTGGTGCATTAGGTGCATCATCTTTATTAAGTTTAGGCCCATTAAAACATCTACCAAATGGATAAATTATATTCAAATAAAATATCTAGTTTTTAATGTAAAAAAAAAAAACAATTATAATTTATTTTTGTTATTTTATTTTTCTATTCATCTTGAATGAATAATTTTTTTTTTTTTATATATTAATTTGTTGTTAAATCAGTATAAACAATAACAAAAAAAAAAATAGATTTATTAAAACGTTTGTGAACGAGATTTAAAATAATATATATTTATTATTTGCTAAAATTATTTTTAATATTTGACAATATTAAAAGAATCTCAACGAATTCGAAGACCATTAGGAATTTACAATTAATTTAGAAGTATTTTTTTTCATATGGCTGTCTATAAATGTTTTTACTGTTGAATAGTTTTTTTTTCTTTTGTTTTGTTTTTTTATAAAGAATATAAGTATACGTTTAAATAACTTAAATATAATTTCAGTTAAGAATTATACGATTATATTAATGTAAATAATAGACAAAAAAAAAATTGTCTAATCTTTCATACTGTGTCTTTAATTTTATAAGAAAAAAAAAAATTGCAAACGTATTTAAAGTACTTGACAATTATTATTATATATTATTTTTATTTAGTTTATTAAATTTAAATATATTTGATATTTGAGTGAAAAAAAAAATAAATGATATTGTTGTAAATAATTGTAAATTAGAAGAGAAAAAAAAAAAAAAATTAAAACAATATATTTAAAGTTTAAATAAATATATGAGAAATAAAAATAAAAATTTTTTAATGTTGATGGTATTATTTAAAAATTGATAATGTTGTTAATTTCATTTTTAGTTTTGATGACAAAATAAAATAACAAAAATTATAATCAATAGAATTATCAATAAATTAAAATAAAATCCTACCTTTTTAGCGGATGTTCATCTTCCATCGCTGATGATCATGATGATTCTTTCTCTGATCAATGCCATGTAGTGGTTCATGATGATTTTATCTGATCAGCAACAGGTTCAATTCAGTTCAATTGTTCAATCTTGTTATTCTTGTTCAATGATCACACACAAGCACTACTCACAAAACACCAGAATTTTACTTATCGACTTGCGTATTATAGCAAAAAAAAAAATAAACAATTAAAAAAAGAGTCCACAAATCAATTCTACACAAAAAAAAATATATCACTTGAATAATTTTATTAAATTAAATGAATTAAGCAACAATAAAAAAACAATTGTTAAAGTGAAAGAGACAGAGTGTTGTGTACAGTTGCATAAAAAAAACAATATTATTATTCTAAACGTCAACCAATGTAAACATAACCTTAATAAATGAATTTTATGTTTATTTATAAAAGCCAAATATAAATTAAATATACTATAAATAATTAATAATGAATGTAAATATGTTTCAAACATTTAAAAGTACATTACAAACAGTTCAAGAAGGAATATCAGCTGGGTAATAAAATAAAATATAAATAAATATTGAAAATAAAAAATTATAAAATGAAATTGTTGATGTTTATTTTGTTATTTATTATGTTTTTTAGATTGAAAACTTTAACAACAACAGATAGTCCAAGAATAAAAAAATCATCAACAAATTTGGAATGTGTTAATTATGGTGCTGGTGCTGATTTGCTACATCATTTTCAACAACAATGGAATGAACTTCATGATTTGTCTGAAGAAAATTCAAAAAAATCACGTGAAGTTGATATATTAATTGGTGGTGTTTATGAAAAACTTGACAGACAATGGCACAGTATAATATTATTAAACAGTGCATTAGCAACAATTCCACAAATTAATAATGACATTAAAAATTTAATGGATCAACTAGGTATCAAAATGAAAAATGACTTTTATTATTATTTTGTAAATGGTATTTTATATTTTAAATTTTTTTAGGAACACTTGAAGAAGCATTTGAAGAAGTTGAAGCATCACTTTATAATTTGGAAAATTTAAATGAAACCCTGGAGCTTCAAAATCATCAACTTGATCACAGATTTCAACTTGCACTTTATAAAGAAAAAAAATTATCAAATCTTGATACAATACGAGGTAATTTAATTTTCTAAAAAATATTATTTCTATTATACAATATAATTAATATTTGTTTTTATTATTAGCTAAATTAGCTGATGAACATTCAAAAAGAGTAGTCGAGCATGAATTAAAAAACCAAAAAATATTAAAAGAACGTCAACAAACATTTGAAAAAGTATTTCGAGATGATATAGAAACTTATAAAGCAACTGGTGAAATTCCAAGTAAGTCATTCATTAAATATTAATAATTACTTAACAATTAAATTCGAAAAATTTATATTTTGTTAGAAACTGTGTCACCACACAAGGGACCAACACTAGAAGAAATTGATCTCGAGGATGATTCAACAGATTTTGATGATTTTCTAAAAAGTTAAAATCGAAATACAATTTTTTTTTCAAGTAAATAGTTTTTTTTATAAACCAAAAATGAATATATTGATCTCCATATTGATCATAAAGATTTATACGTAAAGTTTACACACTGTTACTGTGATTTTATTAAAAAAAAAAAAAATTCTAAAGTTTAATTAAAAAAAAAGAAAACACCATTAGAAATTAGCGAAAATAATTAATTTCGTTTCTTTAAATTACTTGATTATCTAATTGAAAAAAAAAATGTATTTTAATTAAAAATTTATTCGCGACACTGGCGCCATATAATATCTTCCAGTGGGAGATTCAAGAAAAATATATATAAACGAGGAAAGATAGAAAAAAAAAATTTATTGCGGTTTTTTCTTATCGTTTTACCATTCATGTGTATTTCTTTAATCAGTGGCATTACTGTTTATACTGATGATGCCTGTAAATAAAAAAAAAAAACATGTCAAAATATCATGAGATTTTAAAGAATTATCCAAAAAATATATTACTTTATAAATTAATATTAAATATTAATTAAATTTCGTATAAAAACAAAATAGAAATTATATTAATTGTTGAAAAATGTGTTTGTGAATTTATTGAGTAGGTTAAACAAATATTTTTTTAGCTTATTTGAATAATTTAATGGGTTTTTTTTTTTCACGCTGACATATTGTTAAAATAATTATTAAAAATTTAATTAATTATATTTTTTTTTAAATTAATAATGCAAAATGAACTTTGGAATTTTATTTTTAATATTAATTTACGCAGTTGAAGCAAGTTTCGATGATTGTTACGTATGTTTATTATTATTATTATTAATTTTTATTTATATATTGTGTTTTTTTTCTTTTTTTTTTATATAATTACAATGTATAGTTTTAATGGAAATTTTTTTTGTTTAAGTATTCATATAAACATGAGTGTTACAAAGAAAAAAGTGTCAACAATAGTAGTTTAGTATGCAGTCCTGATAACATATCTATTGTCAATATGGAATTGACAGATAATGGTAATAATTATTGTTGAAATAACAAAATAATATTATTTATATTTTATTATCTTTATGCAGTATTTTAAATAAACATGAATTTTTTATTTTAGGTTTATTGAGAGCAAGTTTAGGTCTAGTAAATTTAAATTGTCTTTATAAAGTTGCATTGTTGGTTGATACATCAATTAAAAATAAACAAGAATGTAAAAATTTAATTTTTAATGATGATAATAATTATGAAGATAAAATTCATACAAATGATCGTAAAATTTGTGTTGAAAAATCCAGTGATATTGATGATAATTGTCAGGTAAAAATTTAATTATTTTTTATTATTTTTTTCATGATTTTTTTAATAATCTTTATTTTATTACAGATGAAAAATTTAATAATTGAATATCAGTATATTTTTACTGGTTGTTATTCATTGAGATTTACAATTGATGGTAAAAATTATATAACAAGTGTTAATGAATTTTTTAATACTAATTATACAATGACTAATATTAAAGAGCCTCAAATTCGATGTTCGTTTGATAATCGTGATAATTTAAAGGACAGGTATGAATTTAAAAAAATAAAAACTAATTATAAATTTATTATACTAATGATATAATTTCAGTAATTACGTAACATTTAATTTGGAAATATCCATGGTATCAATTTCTCCAAGTATGACTCTACAATTGCGTAGTTTGTCATCAGATTATGAAACTGAAATAGATGCATGTAATCAGTATAGTAAAAAATTACAATACGATTGGGAAATAAGCTTGGTAATTTAATAACAAATAACATAATTATTTTGTTTATTATTTATTAGATTTTTTAAAATAACAAAACATTCAATAAATTTGCAAATTAATTTTATCTTTTATTAATTTAAAACAAATTTATATTAAAATTCAATTTGATATTTCAGGACAAACATAATCAAGATGTAAATAATTGTCATTTTATGATGGTAAGAGTTAATTTATTTTACAATAATAATTATTAAAAATTGATTGATAAAAAAAGAAAAAAAAATTAATAATTTTACAGATTCAAAATAATAGTGTAACAAATAAAATTTATGCCATTGATATTGAGTGTAATTTTTTACTTCCAGTATCATTTAATAATAGTTATTGTTTTTTACTTTTATTAAATGATGAACGTTGTGATATAAATACTATTTGGAATCCACCACCAATTAATTTACCTCCATGTGCCTGGATGTCACGTGAGTTCTAAATTAAACTGTAAATACTAAAATTAATAATAAATAAATTAATTATTCTTTTAAATAAATTCAACAGATTGTGATAGAATAATAAAACCAAAATCTAAAATTATTTATGATGGTTTATTACAAGATAATATACATACATCAACAAATTCAATAATATTAATTCCAATAACAGTTAGTATAATAATATTAATAATTATTATTTGTGCTGTAACATATACAATAAATCGTTGTCGTTTATTAAATGAACAAGAATATCTTAATGCAAATTTACGTGAATTAAAAATTAAAAATAATATTGATTGTAATATTGATACTGATGATGAGTGTAGAAGAATTTGTAATACATCATTGGATAATCGTACAAAATCAATTGTATTATTATACGCAAGAGGAACACCATCATTCATGTCATTTATGACTGAATTTCGTGATATTTTAAATAAACACTGTGACTGTCATGTATGATATATTTTCTTATTAATTTATATATCATATTTAATTTGTAATTAATATTTCTATTTTTTCTTGCAGGTGTATGATTGGTATGCTGCTAGTGAATGGAATTCAGTTGCTAAAGTTGGAGCATGTGATTGGGCTGTTAATTTAATTAAGAAAAATCATCGAGCTGTTTGGATTGATACACCAGCTGCTCGACTACTTATGAATGAATGTTTTACCAGCCAAATTCAATTAAATAATGATGCTATTAGTGATTTTCGTGATATGGCTTTTCCTGCTGTTTTAGAATGTGCTAAAAGAAATTTTATTGATTCGAAATTTCAATATAATCAACATTTTATTGTTAGGTAATTTTTTATTTATTTTTTTTTAAACAAATTTGTTTTTTATGCTCATTAACAATAGCAGTCAATTGTACAAATTGAAATAATATTTTTCTTATATATTATTAACCATCTTTGTTTTTTTTTTCTAATGAAATTATTTCATTTATTTTGTTAATTATTTGAATTTTATTATTTGCAGATTGGAAGGTGTCAAAGGACACTCAAGTGAAGATCCATTTTCTGATTTATCACCACATACTCGATACCTCATTCCATATCATTTAAAACAAATTTGCTCATATTTATCATCAGGTAAAACAAACAATTGTGGTAATGCATTAATGACTGCTGAAGTACAATTACGTGAGCGTTTAATACAAATTAAAAATGATATTTAACATCAACAGTATAATTATTATATGCTTGACATATAGTTTTTAATATTTTTAAAAATTATTTAAGCTTGAAATAATTAGCTTTAATAATGACTCATTATTAATGAGTGTTAATAGTATAATTAATTTTTTAAATTTAAAATTATTTTAAATTTTATCATTTCAATTGAAGTTTAATAAAAAATTTTATATAATTTTATTAATTTCATTGAAAGATTTTCTTTTTTTTTTTTGTTCGAAAATTTAAACAAGTGGTTTTCTACCTGTTGTTCTTTTCATTCTACTCAAAATGTTATACTTGCCAGATGCTTGACCGAATTTTTGATAAAGAGCATACAAAATTACAGCCAAGAGTAGTGTAAGTAAAATAATAATTATAATTATTATAATGTATGTAATTATAGGAGTCTTAATGACAATTGAGACTGTTGTTTTATCATCATAAATTCCATCAGATGCTTTAATAATCAAATTATAAGAATCAACAGAGATACGATCAAGTGCTTGATCAATGGAAATAAGACCAGTTGAATCATCAATTTTAAATGTCTTATACTCATTACCACTGATAATACTGTAAGTAATTTTACTGCTTGAATATTTATGATTAGCCTTGACAGTTAATAGACTATATCCAATATTTTCATTTTTATAAATTGTTACATGATACACAGGTTTTTCAAACGTTAGTGCATTATCATGATTTTTGGTGAAGGCGTTATAGTCTCGTTGTTTTTCATTTTTGTTTTCAGACATATCGGGGTTAACAAATGAACTTTTAGGATTTTTTGCTGTATCATCTTCATCGTCTATGAAAATATTGTAATATTGTTTTACTTCATTTGGTTTACCATCATTTGTAATTGCACTTGGTGAATTATCATATGCAATGACAAGAAGTGAGAAATTTGTTTGTTGCTCTCTGTCAAATGAAGGCAAGATTTTAACTTCACCAGTTTTTTTGTCAATTGAAAAGTTTGCTTCATTATTGCCAAGTGTGTATTCTATTTCATTATTTTGTGGACTTTTATCAGCATCAGTTGCATGTACTGTCATTACAACACTACCAACTGATTGATTTTTAAATATTTTTACATCATCAACATCTTTGAAAACAGGTACATTGTTATTAATATCTTCAATGGTTATTGAAATTGTTGTGTTGTCATGGAATTTGCCATCAAAGGCATCAACAGTTAAAATGAATGTTTTTAAAATATTATCATCTGTTATATTTTTATTCAGACAAATATCACCTGTTGTTTCATCAATTTTAAATAGCTCATCATCTGTCCTGGATATAACTGTGTATTTTACTTGACTTGTTTCATCTTGATCAAATGCCTTAATGGCAAATGGACAACTTTTAACAGTTGTGTTTTCAAGGAATTTAAAATTATATGATGAATTTTCAAACTTTGGTGAATTATAATTTCCATCGTCTATCAAAATATTGTAATATTGTTTTACTTCATTTGCCTTTCCATCAACTGTAATTGCACTTGGTGAATCATCAGATGCAATAACCAGAAGTGAGAAATTTGTTTGTGTCTCTTTGTCCAATTGAACCAAGGTTTTAATTTCACCAGTTGTCTCATTGATTGAGAACTTTGTTTCGTTGTTACCAAATCTGTATTTTATTTTATTACTTTTATCAGCATCAGTTGCATGTACTTTCATCACGACACTACCAACAGACTGATTTTTAAATATTTTAACTTCATCAACATCTTTGAAAACAGGTATATTGTTGTTAATATCTTCAATGGTTATTGAAATTGTTGTGTTGTCATGATATTTTCCATCAGATGCCTCAACAGTTAAATTGAATGTTTTTAAAATATTATCATCTGTTAAATTTTTATTTAAACAAATAGCACCTGTTGATTCATTAATTCTAAATAGATCATCATCTGCCCTGGATATAATTGTGTATTTAATTTGGCGATTTTTATCTTTATCAAATGCTTCAACGGTAAATGGACAACTTCCAATAGTTGCGTTTTCAAGAATGACAAATTTATTAAGTGAATTCTCGAATTTTGGTGCATTATAATTTTCATCATCTATCACAATATTGTAATATTGTTTTACTTCATTGGGTTCACCATTATTTGTAATTGCACTTGATGAATTATCAGATGCAATAACCAGAAGTGAGAAATTTGTTTGTGTCTCTTTGTCCAATTGAACCAATGTTCTAATTTCACCAGTTGTCTCATTGATTGAGAACTTTGTTTCGTTGTTACCAAATCTGTATTTTATTTTATTACTTTTATCAGCATCAGTTGCATGTACTTTCATCACGACACTACCAACAGACTGATTTTTAAATATCTTTACATCATCTACAATTTCAAGAATTGGTATATTGTTATTAATATCTTCAATGGTTATTGATATTGTTGTGTTGTCATGGAATTTACCATCAAATGCATCAACAGTCAAATTGAATACATTTAAAATATTATCATCTGTTAAATTTTTAGTGAGACAAATATCACCTGTTGATTCATTGATTCTAAATAGATTATCATCTGTCCTGGATATAATGGTATAGTTAATTTTACTATCTTTATCTTTATCAGAGGCTTTAATGGCAAATGCACAACTTCCAACAGTTGTGTTTTCAAGGAATTTAAAATTATAAGATGAACTTTCAAAGGTTGGTGAATTATAATTTTCATCATCTATCACGATATTGTAATATTGTTTTACTTCATTGGGTTCACCATTATCGGTAATTGCACTTGGTGAATCATCAGATGCAATGACAAGAAGCGAGAAATTTGTCTGTGTCTCTTTGTCCAATTTAACCAATGTTCTAATTTCACCAGTTGTTTCGTTGATTGAGAATTTTGTTTCATTATTGCCGAATCTGTATTTTATTTTATTACTTTTGTCAGCATCAGTTGCATGCACTTTCATCACGACACTACCAACAGACTGATTTTTAAATATTTTTACATCTTCCATAATTTCAAGAATTGGTATATTGTTATTAATATCTTCAATGGTTATTGAAATTCTTGTGTTGTCATTAAATTTACCATCAGATCCATCAACAGTTAAATTGAATGTTTTTAAAATATTATCATCTGTTAAATTTTTATTTAAACAAATAGCACCTGTTGATTCATTGATTCTAAATAGATCATCATCTGTCCTAGATATAATTGTGTATTTGATTTGACTATTTTTATCTTTATCAGTTGCTTGAATAGTAATTGAACAGTTTCCAACAGCTGTGCCTTCAAGAACGGCATATTGATTTAATGAATTCTCGAATTTTGGTGAATTATAATTTTCATCATCTATCACGATATTGTAATATTTTTTTACTTCATTGGGTTCACCATTATTTGTAATTGCACTTGGTGAATCATCAGATGCAATGACAAGAAGCGAGAAATTTGTCTGTGTCTCTTTGTCCAATTTAACCAATGTTCTAATTTCACCAGTTGTCTCGTTGATTGAGAATTTCGTTTCATTATTGCCGAATCTGTATTTTATTTTATTACTTTTGTCAGCATCAGTTGCATGCACTTTCATAACCACACTACCAACAGACTGATTTTTAAATATTTTTACATCTTCTATAATTTCAAGAATTGGTATATTGTTATTAATATCTTCAATGGTTATTGAAATTGTTGTGTTGTCATTAAATTTACCATCAGATGCATCAACAGTTAAATTAAATGTTTTTAAAATATTATCATCTGTTAAATTTTTAGTGAGACAAATATCACCTGTTGTTTCATCAATTTTAAATAGCTCATCATCCGTCCTGGATATAACTGTGTATTTTACTTGACTCGTTTCATCTTGATCAAATGCCTTAATGGCAAATGGACAACTTTTAACAGTTGTGTTTTCAAGGAATTTAAAATTATATGATGAATTTTCAAATTTTGGTGAATTATAATTTTCATCATCTATCAAAATATTGTAATATTTTTTCACTTCATTTATCTTTCCATCAAGTGTAATTGCACTTGGTGAATCATCAGATGCAATAACAAGAAGTGAGAAATTTGTTTGTGTCTCTTTGTCCAATTGAAGCAAGGTTTTAATTTCACCAGTTGTCTCATTGATTGAGAACTTTGTTTCGTTGTTACCAAATCTGTATTTTATCTTATTAGTCTTATCAGCATCAGTTGCATGCACTGTCATTACAACACTACCAACTGATTGATTTTTAAATATTTTTACATCATCAACATCTTTGAAAACAGGTATATTGTTATTAATATCTTCAATGGTTATTGAAATTGTTGTGTTGTCATGGTATTTACCATCAAATGCATCAACAGTCAAATTAAATACTTTTAAAATATTATCATCTGTTATATTTTTATTCAGACAAATAGCTCCTGTTGTTTCATCAACTTTAAATAGCTCATCATCTGTCCTGGATATAACTGTGTATTTAATTTTACTATTTTCATCTTTATCAGATGCCATAATGGCAAATGGACAGCTTCCAACAGTTGTGTTTTCAAGGAATTTAAAATTATATGATGATATTTCAAACTTTGGTGGATTATCATTTTCATCAACAATGTTAATTATATAACTGGTAGTAATTGCTAGTCCATTTGTAAAGGAACCAGTTGGCGAATTATCTGATGCCACAATTTCAAGAACATAATATTTTTTTTCTTCATAATCGAAACTTTTCAATGCCGTGACATTACCAGTTTTTTCATTAATTTTAAAAATCTCACGATTATTTCTAAGAGTATACGTTATTTGATTAAATTCTTTTGATATATCCTTATCAATTGCATCTACTTTCATAACGTGAGCTCCAATTGCATTATTTTCCTGAATTACTATATCTTCTTGTTGACTGTGGTTTGGCCATTCATCATTTACATCAATGACATTTATTATCAATTTGGTTGTCATTTGTTTTATCCTTGTGTCATTCTTTTTTTCTTGAACATTTGCAGTGAGATTTAAATAATATACTGTCTTCTTTTCATAATCAAACTTTTGATGAAAAATAATACTATTATTATTTAAAATTGCAAAAGTTGAAGTGTCATTGACAGTGTACCAATATTTACTATACTTGGTATTGATTTTTACAATACAATTGCCAGCAGTTGTATTTTCAAAAACGTAAAATTCGTATACAGGCTTCTTGAATTTCTGCCTTTTTAGTTCAATCGCATTTTCTGAAATTATTTTAATTACATTTATTAATTAATATTTTTGTGAAAAATTAATTTAAAATAAGTAAACAAAATTAATTAATAATGTGACTTACTTGAGATACAATTTTCTACCATACTGCCAATTGAATTTTCTTTCTTAATTTCATTATTCACACCTGAAACATTTATTATTATTTTAAATTTATTTTTCAAAGTTGAGAAAGAGATAAAATTATTATTTTAAATATTTACTTCTTAAAAAAAACAGTAAAATTATCAATAACTTACTTTTTTCAGACAAATCTGTTGTAACATCTTCAATGGTTATCGAAATTGTTGTGTTGTCATGGAATTTACCATCAAATGCATCAGCAGCCAAATTAAATGTATTTAAATCAATATCATATGTTAGATTTTTATTAAGACAAATAGCTCCTGTTGTTTCATCAATTTTAAATAGCTCATCATCTGTCCTGGATATAATTGTGTATTTAACTTTACTAGTAACATCTTTATCAAATGCTTTAATGGCAAATGGACAACTTCCAATAGTTGCATTATCAAGAAGTTTAAAATTATATGATGAATTTTCAAACTTTGGTGGATTATCATTCTCATCAACAATATTAATTTCGTAGCTGACATTTTTTGATAGTCCATTTTTAAAGGAAGGTGTTGGTGAGTTATCTGATGCCTCAATGATAAGATAATAATATGATTTTTTCTCATAATCAAATGTTGTTAATGCTGTGACATCACCAGTTTTATTATCAATTTTAAAAAATTCATAATTAGTTCTAAGAGTGTACGTTATTTGATTAAATTCATTTGATACATCTTTATCAGTTGCATTTACTTTCATAACGTGAGCTCCAATTGCATTATTTTCCTGAATTACTATATCTTCTTGTTGACTGTGGTCTGGCCATTCATCATTTACATCAATGATATTTATTATCAGTTTGGTTGTCATTTGTTTTATTTTTTTTTCGTCCTCTTTGTCTTGAACATTTGCAGTGAGATTTAAATAATATACTGTCTTATTTTCATAATCAATTTGCTGATTTAAATAAATACTATTATTATTTAAAATTGCAAAAGTTGAATTTTCATTGACAGTGAACCAATATTTTTTATAATTGGCATTGATTTTTACAATGCAACTGCCAGTAATTGTATTTTCCAAAACGTAAAATTCGTATACAGGCTTACTGAATTTCTGCTTTTTCATTTCAATCGAATTTTCTGCAATGTTTTTAATTACATTTATTAATTAAAATTGTTGTAAAATATTAATTAAAAATAAGTAAAAAAATTAAATAATAATATGACTCACTTGAGATACATTTTTCTACCATACTGCTAGTTGAATTTTTTTCTGTAATTTTATTATTCTCATCTGAAACATTTATTGTTATTGAAATTTTAATTTAATAATATAAAAATAATTAATTATTCTTTTTAAAGTTGAGACAGAAAAAAAATTGTTAATTTAAATATTTTTATGTTAAAAAAAAAACTTACTTTTTTCAAAAATATCGATTGTATTATCTTGATTGTCTGAGAATAATTGATCATCCACCTCGATAACGTTTACTATTAATTTGGTTGATACTTTATTTATTGGGCCATCCTTTTTTTTTTGCGCATTCAAAGAAATATTCAAATAATATGTTTTGGTTTTTTTATAATCAAGCTTTTGAGAAATAGCAATACAATTATTTAAAGTTGAAAAATTTAACGTGTCATTCAGGGTGTAATCACGTTTATAATAATTGCCAATATCTTCGTTAATTTTTAAAATACATTTGCCAATAGTTGCGTTTTCAAAAACAGAAGTTTCATATTTTTCTTTTGTGAATCTTATCACTTCCAAATTAGTTTTATATTTATTTTTATCAAAAGTTGGCAGTGTAAAATCAATTTTATATTTTTCTTTATTAAATTCTGGCAAATCTGGCAAAGTAATATTTTTTATAAAATTTATCAATTCAAATTTCAGTAAAAAATAAAAATTAATTAAAAGTAAGTAAAAAAATTAATAATATAATTTACCTGGGTTAATGGACTTAATTTTCGTTGCCATTCCATGTTCAATTAAAATCGCCAAACCCAAAAAAATTAATAATGAATAATTCTTCATTATTAATTTTTTTTTACAATAAATTGTCTTTGAAATAATTTTTTTGTCTTCCACGTTATGAGACAGAATATATACTGACAGAGTACAACTTGAACAGTAGACTTAAACTGACCGTCGAAAAATAATATTTTTCATTTATTGATAACGCACCATCGCTCAAAGTGGCCTTATAAGGCTCGGCAGCCGATTGTTGTTCAGTTTGATTTTACTAATATACCCTCAGGTCACTAAAAAACATATTTTTTTTTTATTTTCCACAAATATTTTCGTCTTTTTGTTTTGTTATCAGTTGTTTGCTGACGTGGATATTTTGACTGTTTATTGCGTTTAATTTTAGTAAAATATTTTTAGGTCAACCAAAAAATATTTTTTTTCTTTATCTATATTAGGTGGATTTTTTTTTTTCATTTTTTTTTTTTCGTTATCAGCGGTTGAAACTGAACATGAATCATGTATGACTTCACATTTTCCATCTATTTTTATACTATTCAAATATTCTTTCAAAAATTCATCAATGTTTTTTCTAATCAGCGTTTTTTTTTTTTTTATATTTTATCTTCTCAAAATTATTATCATTGTTAAAAAAACTTGAAAATAAAAAAAAAACAATACATAGTGGATTTTTCGTTTACTAAATAGACTCAGAGAATTTTTTTTTTTTTTTTTAATCAAATTTTATTGTGCCACACACACAAGAATATTTTTATAAACTTGCCAACAGTTTATTTTCTAAAAGATACTTAATTATAAACGTTTCAATTGGCCAGTTAATTGTTGTAAATCATATATATAAAAAAAAGAGTATTTTCAAATAAAATACAAGTAAGTTGAACAAAACTACATTATTATTAAATTTATTTAAACAAAATATGCAGCAAGTAGAATTTAAATTATTTTTATTTATTGTTTACATGAATTACACAACATTACGCAATACAATACTTGATTGACGTTTAAAAAAATTATAAACTTTTCTGTAATTGTTATCGGAAAAAAATTTCAATACAATTTAAAACAAAAAATTTCTTTATACAAAAATAAGTAATATAATTTTTAAATTAATTTAAAACAATTATTATTTGAGACAATATTTTTTTTTACATCATATTACTCAATATTTGAAATCAAAAATAATTATTTATTATTATCAAATTTATTTAAACAAATTAGAATAGAATTTACAAGTAAAATTTTTATTTTTTAATTTTGTATAAATTACACAATACAATAATGAATTGAGACTTGTAAAAATGTTATTTTTATAATTTTTAATTTGTTAAAGTTTAAGCTGCACCATGTTTAATCAACAAATCAATGCTGCTCGTCATCCTCCACCACCTTACGATGATCGAACCAATGTAAATTCTCCTCAGGGAACAAGTAAGTTTGAATAAATATTTATTTAATATTATTCTATTGATTTTTACAATAAATATCAATTTATATTATCAAACTTTTTGTAACATTAATGCATGATATTAATTTATATTTTTTTTCCTAATTGTAATTTTACAGATGATTCCGTGTATGTCATCCCTGTTTTTGAAGTTCGTCAATTAACTCCAGAACAAAAAAGAAGACAAAAAATTTTTTATATTATTTATGCAATTTTTGTTATTGCATTCTTTGTATTTCTTTTTTGTAAATATCCATAATTAAATAAATCCCTTATTACTCAATTTATAAAAAAAAAAATATAAATAAACAAATTGTTTTTGAGATTGATAATAAATTGTTTTTGTTTTTGTTTTAATTTAATTCAACATGATCATTATTTTATCAATTAAATTTTATTTATAGCCATTTAAAAAAATAATAATAAAATTTTTTAATAATTTGAATCTCATTGTCATTATTATTATTTAGAGAGAGATAATTTTTTCTCTCTCTTTCTGATAAATATAACTCTTCCTTATCAACAACAAATATCTATCCTAAAAACATTTCTCTTTCTAAAAACATTTCCCTAAAAACAGATGATGATAATAATAACAGTAATTTGCCATGTGCAACTCACATTTCCTTGAGGTTATCAAACAAATTAATAATCAAGACAAATAAAATTTATATTGTCATTTATACTGTGAAATTAGTTAAAAAAATATAAACAAATTGACTAAAACATTGTGGTGTGTTAAATATTTTTATTAATTTCATGTTAAAAAAAAATAAATAATCATGAAGAATAAACCAGAAAGACATAAGGAGTCAAACACCTTCAGGGTAAATAAAATGTTAAATTAATAAACAAATAATATCTAAGCATTTAATATAGTTTAAATAATTAAAATTTAATTTTTTTTTTAGACAAGAAAATATGTTGATATACTAAACGATATTGATGTTAAAGTATTTCGACGTGTAGCTCATAAAAATGAACTTCCTGATGAAAATGCACGTGAATCAAATTTTTATCTATCATTAATGAAATGGAATCTTGATAATTTAACAGAAGGCTTTGCAAGTTTTAAACGTGAGCTACCAGAAGTTCAAACACTTGAGTTGGTTCTTTTGCATGAACAAAAAATAGTAACATTATTAAAAGATTATTTGAAGAAAAAGGATATATCATTTGTTGAGCCAATACTTGATTTGACCCTGTCACTTGCCAAGGATTTATCAGTTGATTTTTATAAACATTTTATAAACAAATATGACTATGAAAAAATTGTATCATCTGATGAAGAATCATCTCCATCATTGTTCAAGCTTATTATTGACTTACTTACAATTCCAGACATTCAAATTGTCGAGTGTACATTTAAAACACTTGCTTACTTGTTCAAATCACTTTGGGTAGTATTGATAAGTAACATTAAAGAAGCAATATACTCATTATTGCCATTATTTTCAAGTAAAAATAAATACTTTAATGAATTTGCTGCTGAAACATTTTCATTTGTTGCAAGAAAAGTTAAAGATGTTAAAGGATTTTTATTTCACATATTTAATGCACTTGAAATAAATCCATCAAGTACAAAGGGTTATGGAAAATTATTATTTCAAGTTATTGCTGGAACAACTGGAAGATTCCATTCAAATGCTGAAAATTTTTTGGATCATTATATTGATGCTTTGAATGCTGATAATGAACGTGGACAATTAGTTTACAATGTCATTGAACAAGTTTTCATTTGTATCACTGAATCTATTGATGCTAGTAACAGTGATGTATTGTGGAAAATTTTATCTAAAAATATGGACAAATATTCAACTGAAGATACACCAGCTAATCAAAAAATAATTATTAAAATATTAAAATTAACTTGTTTATTAGTTAATTTTAAAAATGGTGTTATGCTACGTGATTTAATTAATAATAATTCAAAAGCAGATAATTTAAAGCTAAAAATAACAAATATTTTATCAACTTTTGAAGATAATAATGATGTTTTAACTGGAGCAATTGATTTAGCTGTATTAATGTTACTTGCAAGTAATATTGAATTAACTCAACAAACATCAAGTGATCTTGTTTCAAAATTATTAATGATACAAGATAAAAATGTATCATATTATGCAATTGAAAAATTAATTAATCATTCATCATTTGAAACTTTAATTCTTCCAAGAACACTTATTAGAATTCAACGACAAATGGAAGATTTTGATGATAATGAATTACGTCTTTTTGCTAAAATTGTAACATCAAGAAGTCCACATTGTCTTAAAGGTTCATCACTAAATACTTGGAGAAAAATTAAAATTAATTTACCAAAAAGAATATTAACATGTTTGAAAGACAAATTAATTAATTGGCAAGATGGTAATAATATTTCTGAATCATCATTAAAAATTATTATTATACTGCCACATTTAATGGCTAATGAAAATATCATTGAAACATTAAAAAATGTTACAAAATCAATTTATGAAAAATTAAATAATCAAGATTGTTGTACATTAACATCAGCTGAAATTGAAAATAATTGTTATGGATTTTTATTGGCAATTGAATCATTGATACATATTTTAGATGCAAAAAATTTTCATGAATTTATCAGAGATTTAAATTTACTTGATTTTTTTAAAAAACATTTAAATGTACCATTTATTTTGGATTCAATGGATTTAATTTTAACATATATGTCAAATTCTAAAATTAAATCTGAATATATTAATATTCAAACATTTGAAGTAATCAATGAATTTTTAGAAATTAAATTAACATCACCATACAGAAAAGTTAGATTAACTGTTTGTCATATTTACAGTTTATTTAGTACACTTGATGATTTATTTGCTGATAATAATGATGACAATAATAATGTACTTAAACGTTTATTTATTGCTGAAAATATTGATGTATTAGTTCAAACATACAGAGAACGTTTGATTCACATTCAGGCACTTGCATTTGAAACTAAATTAATTAAAAATTTTAATCCAAAATATTTAAGTATTCCACTTAGATTTTTACTTGGTAATTTTTATGTAAACTTTTCATTATTATGGAATCCAGTATCGAAAATAGTTTCATCATATGCAGATGAAAATTTCGATCAGTTTTGGACAATTTTCTTGGAAGAATTAAAAAAAGAAGTTGATAGTAATCATTTGACAATTGATACAATTAGTGATGGATTTTTTTCGTCATTTAATTGTGATGTTCTTACTGATTTTGTTGAAAAATTAACAATAACTGATAAACCAGATCATCAAAATTATAAAGTTTTACTCTGGACAAGTATGCATGAATTTTCTGAATATGCTGAGATGAAAAATCGTGATGTTACACCAATTTTCATTGATTATGTTGAGGATAATTTTTTAAAATCAAATATAGAAAATGCAAAATCTTGTAGTTTAATTAGAAAAGAAAAATTCAATGAAACAATTGATGAAGACGATGATGATGATGATGATGATGATGATGTTGATGATGATAAAGAAGAAGAAGAAGAAGAAAATAAAGAAAAAATAACAAAAAAAAATAAAAATAAAACTGACAATGAAATTGATGAAAATAAAAATGAAGAAAATTCAGAAGATGAAGAAAATCAAGATAAAAAATCCAAAAAATTATATAAAAAAAAACCAGCACCACGTAAATTTGTTAAAAGTTCAAAGTTAAAATTATTACTTGCACAATTACAAGTATTATCAAAAATTAAAAATCCAAGAAGTCTTTACCGTGAGCAAGAAATAAATAAAATATATTTAGAATTATTAATATCAAAAAGTGGTGATTTACAAAAAGCAGCATTAGATTGTCTTGTAACATATAAATATACGTGGTTATTACCATACAAAAATAATTTATATGGTTTAATTGATGAAAAAAATTTACGTAATGAATTGACACGTTTTCAAGTAACAAATGAAGAAAATTCATTGGGTACTATTTTACCAAATGATCGTGAATATTTAATGCCAATTGTAATGAGAATAATTTATGCTAAAATGATATCACGTGGTACTGGTAGAAGTGCCAGTGGTTTTGGTGGTCCAGAACGTCGTAAAGCATTATTACGTTTTCTCATGGGTTGTAAAGAAGAAGAAATGATGTTATTTATAAATATGGCATTTAAAATATTCGAAACATATGGTATTTCTTTATCATCAAATGAAGAAATACCTGATTTAAATAAATTAACAATTGAATTAATGGCTAATATTGATTTAAACAATGTCATACCACCAAGACGTTTAACAAGTGCTGTTAATTTATTGTCAATTATTATTAAAGAATTTGGTGCTAAAATGTCAAATTATTTATTACCAAAATTATTAGCAATATTAATATCAATAATGTCACAAATTAAAATAATTCTTGATAAATCAGATATAATATTACCTGGTTATATTAAAATAATAAAAGAATTAAAAAATAATTGTATTAATATTATTGCTAAATTTTTTAAACAATTTAACAATTACAATTGGTCAAATTCTGAATTAGATGCATTATTTAATGTTGGAGTATTTCCATATATTGAAAAACTTCCAAATGATGGTATTTACAGTCCAACATCATTATTAAAATTATTATCACAATGGGCACATAATGCAAGATTTTTTTGTCTTCTTGTTAAACATGAAGATAATAATACAGATAAATATCCATTGAAATATATTATTGAACTTTTAATGAAGAAAAAAATTATAAATATTAATAATAATAAAATAACAAGGCCAATTAATTCACAAGTTATAAATGAAATTTTAAAAATGATTGGAGAAATGTTAAAACAACAAGATTATGGTGTTATTGCTGATAATGAAATGGAAGTTGATGACATACCTGAAATAATACCATTAAATCCAAATAATATATTGTCTAATTCACATGATAAAATTCCAAGTGTTGATTTAAATTATGGTACTAAAATTTTATTACCACATATACCAGATATATTAAAATTCATGGAAGAGAAATTTGAACGAACAAAAAATGGTATTAATACAATTGAATCATTTATTCTTGAAAGAATATCTGAAATACCATTAGATCCAGAAGTATCAAATAATCTTGTTGCATTGTTATTACCAACAATAATAAAACGTGCATCACGTGGTGAATCTGAAGAAATTATTGATCAATCATTAACAACAATATTACATTTAATAAAAGATGTTAAAGAACCACAAATACATATACGTGCAATATTACCACTTTTATCAATTATAACATCATCAGTTGCAAGAAAAACATTGTTTAAATTATTATCATCAATTGCTGAAAAAATACCAGAATCATCTTTATTATCACGAGATATATTTCAACAAAATGTCAATATATTAACTGAATTAAATGCATATGATAAAAGATGGGTTGAACAGGCTGATATTGAAAAACGTTTAAGTGCATTTGAAATGATAAATAAAATAATAAATTCTGATAATGAAAAACAACTTGCATTATTGACACTTGAATTTGGTGTTAGTATTATTCATTCATGTTTTTATTTTCTTAAAAATGAAAAAGATCAAGCATTATTAGATAGATCAGAAGATTGTCTTAAAAAAATTGGACCATTATTTGGTCATTTATATAAAGATAATAAAATTGATAGATCATATTTAATGAATCAAACAATATTGGTATTAATTAAAAATAATATAACAAGTAAAGGAAAAGATAATGAAAGTTTACGTTTTGGTTCATTAACATTATTACGTTCAATGTCAATTGAATGTCCAGATATACATCCAGTATTTCGTGATTTAAATTTATTAACAGACAAAGTTGATAATGAAGTTGATTTTTTTGAAAATATAAAACATTTACAATTTCACAGAATATCACGTGCACTTGATAAATTTAGTTTAATAGCTAAAACTAAAATGACTAAACCAAATACTAAGACAATTGTTGAATTTATATATCCAATAGCATCATATTATCTTTGCAATCCATCATTTGAATCTAAAAATAGTATTATTGATTCATCAATAAATGCCGTTGGTGCATGTTGTCGTTTATTATCATGGAATCGTTATTTAATAATACTTGAACATCATTTAAATAAATTAAAATCATCAAATGAATTTCAACGACAATTAACAAGAATTGTCATTACAATATTAGATGCATTTCATTATGATTTATCAAAGCTAGATACTGTTGATGATAATATTTGTAAATATGTTCCTGAATTTAAGAAAAAATCAAAAATAAAAATTGATGATATTGCTGATGATGACGATGGTGATGTTGATGTTGATGATGAAGATAAAAATATTAACGAAGATGAAAAATTACATAAAGATTTAGAAAAAATATCTGATGCTGAAGAAGAAATAATAAATGATGATAATAAAATTATAAATAATGATTTAGTTTTATCAAATAGTATTGCTAAACAATTAATATCTGATATTAAAAATAAATTATTACCACAATTACATAATGTAATATTATCAAGAACAGATCATGAAAAAAGTCATAAAGTAAATCGTCGTTCAACTGGTTCTGATAAAGAAGAACAAGAATTAATGCGTGTACCAATATCACTTGCAATGGTAAAATTATTACAAAAATTACCAGGTAATATATTAGATAATAAAAATTATAATCATTTACCAAGAATATTTATGAAATTATGTACATTTTTAAAATCAAGATTAGAATCAGTACGTCGTGAAACACGTAAAATATTAGAACAAATAATGTTATCACTTGGTCCAGATTATCTTCATCATTTATTAGGTGTTATGAATTCAATATTAACAAAAGGTTTTGAAGTACATGTACTTGCATATACAATGCATGCTGTATTAACATGTTTAAAAGATAAATATAAAGAAAATCATATTAATGATAATTTAATAAGTATATTAGATGTATGTAAAGTTGATATATTTGGTATAACTGGTGAAGAAAAAGACGTTATTGGTGTTGTTAAAAGAACATCTGAAGCTAAAACAACAAAAAGTTATGATATATATAATATACTTGGACAATATATTAGTGCTTCATGTCTTATTGATTTAATAAAACCACTTGTTGTTAAATTAAATACATCAAGATCATCAAAAATAATAAATAAAGTTAATGAATGTTTAAGACATGCTCTATTAGGTCTTGCTGATAATACATTTATACAAACAGATCAAATGCTTCAATTTTTAAATGGTATTATGTCAGAAAGTATACCAAATTTATTTGAATCTAAAAAAATTAATAATGACAGTAAGCATGATAAATTAAAAAAAATTGAAAAACCAGATTCACGTTTAATTCAACCAGCACCAAAAAATAGAATGGGTGCTAAATTAATGTCAGGAACATCATCAAATACAAATGATCATATTATACAAGAATTTTCATTAAAATTATTTCATATTTTATTAAAACGTGATAAAATTAAAACAATTAAATTTAAACCATACTTGGAGCCATTTGTAGAAATATTAGTAAATTTTTTAAAATCAAAACACACTAAAATATCATCATTGTCATTACAATGTTTAAGTTGGATACTTAAATTTGATCTTCATAAATTGACTAAACATATAAAAGATATAGTTGGGGAAATATTTGATATATTAGATAAATATGGTACAGGTGGCAAAGGTGAAATACTTGAACTAACTATGGCTGCATTTAAAACAATGGCTGTTATTGTACGTGATGTTAAATATTTTAATTTATCAGGTGATCAAATAGAAAAGTTATTATTATCTGCTAAAACAGATCTTGATAACGAAGAACGTCAAGTAATAGCATTTAATTTAATACGTTCAATGTTAAATCGTAAAATAATAATAACAAAATTATTTAAAACAGTTATGTATAAAATATCAGAATTAAGTATTACATCACAATCTGAAAATATTAGATTACAATCAAGAGTTGCATATTATACATATTTAAATAATTATCAACATAATGCAAAGAAATTTGAAATATTCATAGTTTTTTATTTACAACAATTGGGATATGATACAATTGATGGTAGAAAAAGTGCATTGACAATGATACAAAGTATTGTCAGTGGTTTTACAACTGAAAAACTTAATGATATAATCATTGGATTGATATTTGTGAAGGTTGGTGCTAGACTTGTTGATGATGATGAACCATCACTTCGTGAAATGTCAGCAGATATAATAGCAGCTTTATTATCTAAAATTGATGATAAAAATAAGGATCTATTATTTGAAATGGTATTGGCGTGGTTTAGTGATAAAAACGAGCTACGAAATTGTATATTAGCAGCACAATTATGTGGTATATTTGTTGTTATTGAAGGAGATAAATTTGAGAAAAGATATAATAAATGTTTACCAGTAATATTACAACAATTTTATAATAACGATGATGATGGTCCTGGTAAATTGGTCAGAGCCAAACCAGTAAAAAAAAAATTAGAAATTCAACATACTGAAGATATTGACAGATTAAAAGATCATCATATAATTCACATGTTAATATTAACTTGTAAAATATCTATGAAAGAAGAATGTACAAAATTTTTAACTGATGAAAAATGGAATAGCTATGTTAAATTATTAGCTGAAGTTATTGGTGATGAATTATTGAGACATCAACATAATACTGTTAGATATTATGCTGTTCAACAAATGAGATATATTCTTAGCTCATTGGATATTGAAAATATATCAAATATAATAAATAATAAAGATAATACGAATGCTGATGATGATGATGATGATGATGGTGAATTTAAATGGGATGTATATAAAAATCCATTAAAGGTATTTAAAAAATTGACACTTGATCTTATTGATCAAATTCATCCTGACATGATCATACAAGAAACTGCTGATGAAGTTATTAAATGTGTATTTATTATTTCGAAAATTATTAAATCAACAAGTTGGAGCAGTGCTGAAGAAACAAATAAAATTGAAAATAATGGTTTATCATTGTTTTGGATATTAAAAAGATTACGAAAAGCTGCAAACTTTGAAGTAACTCAAAATTCAAAATCAATTGTTGTTGTAAGTATTTTATTAATTTATTTATACTTAATTAATAATTAATTTTATTATTCAAATGTTTTATTAATCTGGTTAAATTTAATGTTATATTATTAATAAATTGTAATTATTTTTATTTACAGCGTAAAGCATTATTCAGTTGGATTAAAAGCATTGTTATTAATATTCCACTTGATCCATATTTGAGACCAATACTTTTTCCAATAATGTCACCACTTGTTAGAGAAATTGATACAACTGATGAAAAAAATGCTCCATTGAGACAAGAAGCAAAGGTAATTGCTGAAAAAATTAAATCAAGAATGGAAGTTAGACAAAGAAATGAAAATACAAATGGAAATATTGAAGATAATAATAATGATGGTGACTATGCTAGATTGTTACATAAAGTACAGCAAAAAATAATGGTCAAGAGGGGCCAAAGATCAATTGCTAAAAAACAACAGGTAATTATTATTTATTCATTTTTTTTTTTTTTTTAATGAAAATTGTTTTATAATTATTAGGAATTTTTTAATTGATGTTTTTATTTTTTTTATCTGTTTACAGTACGTTACAGATCCGGAAATTGCAGCTAAACGTAAAATTGCCAGACAAGCTAAGAAAAAAGAATCAAAGAAAAGAAAAAAAACAGAAATGTATGGTAAATCACCAAGGTCAAAAAAACGACGAATGGAAGATTGAATTAATTATTGTTAATTTCATAATTATGAATATGTATATTTTTTTTTTTTCAAATTTGAATAATTCAATATGTATTAAATATTTCAATTAATTCATTTAAATATTATATTAGTTGATTTATTTTAAAATTAATAACTATTATTAGTTAAAGTGTATTTTTAATATTATATACTGGAATTATTAAGTTTTATTTTAAATATTTGTAGTTTTTTATAGCTTTTTTTTTGACATTCTCCATGTACCCAAAAGTTCTGGACAAGGATCAACGTTTGTTTGGATATCATGGATTTTTTTTAAGAGATCATAATTAATACGATCAGAAATAACAGAGTCATTCCTAAAAAAAAAAAAATATAAAACGATTATTGGCAATATAAATAGACAAAAGTTAAAATTTTTTTAAGGACAAGATTTGACTTACTTGTAGTCTGGATGTGTCATGACAAATTTTCTAAGCCAAGATGCTGTTGTGATAATTTCACCAGAAGCTTTTCTCTGAATAAATTCAAGATATTTTTTCAATTTACAATATGTCTCAGTGTCAATATCAATATTGCCAAGGTAAGAATAAATTAGAGGCATAAGACCAATAAAAACTCCTTCCTGTAATGTTAATTTTATCAATTAAAAAATACATTTAAACGTTCGAATAAATTAATGATTGACCAACCTTCCCATTAATAATTTCATTGACAGTGAATTCCGCATATTCATCAACAATATCATTACCCTCCTCTTCTCTCATTATATTTTTTCTAAACCAGAATTTCTCTACTCTAATTGAATCACGTTTAGCAGCTCTGGTCATATTATCATCAAGTTTACTAATTGGTATTAATAAATTTAAATTATAAGCCAGTATAACTCTCGACAACAAAATAATAAAACATGATATTGCTGCATTTTCAAAGTCAGTTATTTGTAATTCACATGGCCGAAATTCAACCCTCCATCCAATTGATGATGATGAATTTCCTGGTGGTGGTTTAAATCTCATTGTTTGCCAATTTGTTGACTGAATATTCTATTTAAAAAAATTAACCATTAATCCAACAATAATTTTATATTTATATTTTAGGTTTACCTCAAAATGATCAGTGGCAATTTCATCATTTAAATTTAATTTTTCAGAAAATAAAAACAAAGGATCTCTGATGAATAAATATGCAATATGTTTTGCAAGTAAACAATCAATTCCATTTTTTAATAATTGATTAAATATATTATCATCATAAGTTAATGGTATATCATTATATTTATCAGCTTGTTCACTTAAATATGAACTTATTGAATTATAACGTGTTTTATTAATTAAAAACTTGTTTTCCTTGAGTGGTGTTATACCACGTTCTTCTTTAGTTCTACAATCTGCAATATCATTTAATATATTCCATCGTGTATCAACATTTGACATGTAACCACGATAAAATGGACTTGCTGCTGTTAGTGACAACTGTTGAATAGTTTTTCGTTAATTTATTTTTACTTTTTATTTTGAAAATGAATACATACCATTATTCCGCACATTGGTGCTAGTTGATCATATATAAATTTAGCTTCTTTCAAGTCGTAAGCTTGCATTGTTTGTTGAAGACAACAACAGCTAAAACCAAAACCAATTGAATCCATGTAAATATGATTTTCTTTGGTCAATTTTTCACTTGTTCCATCATCACCATAGATTGATAAATTTTCTTTAAATGGTCTTGCAACATTTACGTCCCTGTAAACTAATAGCAGGATTTTTTTTTAAAATAATTTAAATAGCCAGTTTGTTTAGATATAAGGATGAAAAAAACTTACTTGGAATATTCGAAATAACTTTTTCACCTCGACGATCAACGAAATTTCTAGCGACTGTTTGATAACGTGTGTTATTTGCAATTGTTTCGTCAGATAGAAACAAACTTTTTGTTATTCCAACATTTGGTGTTGGATATGTTGGTGGTTCAGTAAAATTAGGGCAACCAAGTCTAATAAAAATATTTAATTTCTATTATTTTCAATGGCTTAAAATAAAAAAAATTTAATTTATATTTTTTTTTTACCTTGGAAAATTAGTTAGGGTCATTACAACTTCACCAGGTTCAAGTAATTTCATTATTTCTTGTCTTCGATTATTCATATTTATTTCTATTTTATTTAAACCATCAAAAAAGCCATCATAAGGTTTACCTGGTGTTCCTTCAATCATGAAAGATGCATATTCAGGTCGCCAGAGTGATTCAACACCTCTTTAATATCAAAAAAATAATGAATAATAATTTTCAAATAACAAAAAACAATTTTCTTTTACTTACGTTGGATCATTTTCTTCTTTTTCATTTAATACTTTCAACAATTCATCACCTTTTAAACAAAGCTTTGCAGTTTTATCTTTATCATTAAATTTTACAATTAAAAATTCAACCTTTGTAGATAAATAAAATAAAAATATATATAATTAATAAATTTCGATTAATAAAATCTTGAAAATTTATTTTTAAAATAAGCAAGAATATATTTTATTCATTTATTTTTAATTAACAATTGAATGTTAAATTAACAAATTAATAATATAAAATTAATAATATATTGTAAATAAAACATACCTCATCACCCCACTTGAATGGATCACCTTGTCTATCTTTATATTTATTAAAAATATTAATAAATTGTATTATTCCATGTTTACGTACATAATCAGCATAATGCTTCGTCTCTTCCCAGCTAAGAGCACTTCCATCAGTCAATAATCCCATTTTTAATTTTTTATTAAATAAAACAACCTGATGATGATCATCCAATGACTTTAGTCAATTAAATGTCGACAAAGAATAATCAAACTAAAGCAATACTTTAATTCCCTCACCATCATTTTTATTCAACAAAACTTGTTGTGTTAATTTAAAAAAAAAAAATATAATAATATACGATATATCAAACGATTTGAATTTATAAAAAATAAAACCGACAGATTTGTATCCACTGTGGTGTACAATTATATTTAATTCTTATTTTCCACTTCAACATGCAAAAAATTATTCACTAGGAAAATTTAAACATATATTTTTTTTAAATCTTCAACTATGTTATTATGATTTTCATAGTTTTAAATAAATTATAATCTTCAACGTATTTACTTCAAATATTTAATACAACAATTACTGTAATTTTTTTTTTCATATATTACGTAACTAAATATCAACAAGATTTTTTTTTTCTTTGATTTTTTAAATTTTTTTCTTCAAATAAATATAACGACAGTATGTACATTGCATGATGAGCAATTGGAACAAACTATTATTATTATTATTATTTTCATCAAAATCTTATTATAGAGGTCTTATAATGTAGATAGTTATTATATTTAGATATCGTAGTATAGTAGTTGAGTTGATAACTACTCTGATGAAAAGACAGTAGTAAGAGTAATAGAAATAAAAAAAAACGAGTTACATTGTAGAAGCTAAAATAATTATTAAAATCAATAAAAACATTTTTATTTTCTCTCATTATAAATCATTAATAGTATTTATAAATATTTTTTATAGTCATTAAAAAATAATATTGTCATAAGTAAAAATATTATTAATTAATTTTTTTATCTATATTTCGATAAACTAATATTGATCTTTAAAAAATTTTTCGATTCGAAATATAATTAATTCAGTGTAAATTCTACAGTAGTAATTTTTAAAATTATTTTTTTTTTAATTTTCCATCATTAATTTTTCATCTTAATTAATTTTCTTTTGATTTTTTTTATTTATTTATTAATTACATAATTTTACTAATTTTTTTAGTATTAAATTTTTTTTTTTTATTCATTTAATTATATTATTTATAATAATTAAATGTTTAAATAATAAAATATTAATTTATTTTATTTTTAATTTTATATTTATGTTGTTATTATTATTATTTTTTATATAAAATTATTAGAAAGTTGAGTAGAGTATAATTTATTTTATTGATTAATTTTTTTCTATCTTTTTTTTTGTATTCATTTTGAACCCTGTGAGTACTTTGTCAGAGGGTTAACCCTAACATCGTACCAAGAGAATATAACAAGAAAAGATGTTGTATTTTGTGGAAAATAGTGCCTCAGTTATTCTGTTCTCCTGTTACTTTGGCCGGGTACTTTGGTTGGCAAGTGAACGGGTTAAGTCAAGTTGTGATCTAAACGAAGATACGACATATATTTTTAAACTGAGATTGCTCATGCCTTTATCAAGCAAATTAAAATATTTATATTATTTTTTTTTTTAGAACATATTAAATAAGATGTATTTTTTCTATTTTATTTTATATTTTTTTTGTTTTAATTTTGGCTCCTTTGATTGAACAGGTATACAATTTCTAGATTGAAAAATTCGAGGCTTATAAAAATCAGGAATTATGTAAGGTTGCATATAGATATTTCTGCGGTTTCTGTTCTTCTCATACATACTGTACAGTTTTGTTTCAAAATAAGGCATATTTTATATACATTTTTTTAATGATAAAAAAAAAAATAATTTACGGTACGTTATTGGTATAGCTTGGTTGTTCTACTCTGCTGATACAAGCCATGTTTCATTGCAATCCAAGACTAAGAATAGAGAATTTTAAAAAAAAATTATCTTATACTAGAGGTGGAGTGGAAAAAAAGATCAAAGACTAAAACACAACTGCAGGTAATTATGTTTTTTTTTTTATAATTATTAATTAATTATTTATTAGGAATATTTTATAATTGTAAATGTTTTTTAAATGTAAATAACACAATATGGAATAGATGTTTTTATTATATACTATTAATGTTAATTATCATATGTTAGTTATTTTATTTCTAACTACTACTATTATTATGAAGAATTAGTTAGAAATATATATTTATATTTTAATTTTACCTCAAGATGAACAGTGGCAATTTCATCATTTAAATTTAATTTTTCAGAGAATAAAAACAAAGGATCTCTGATGAATAAATATGCAATATGTTTTGCAATTAAACAATCAATTCCATTTTTTAATAATTGATTAAATGTATTATCATCATAAGTTAATGGTATATCATTATATTTATCAGCTTGTTCACTCAAATATGAATTTATTGAATTATAACGTGTTTTATTAATTAAAAACTTGTTTTCCTTGAGTGATGTTATACCACGTTTTTTCTTAGTTCTACAATTTGCAATATTTATTTAAAATATTCCATCGTGTATCAACATTTGACATGTAACCACGATAAAATGGACCTGCTGTTAGTGAATAATTATTTGTTTTAATTTATAAACATTTTACTAGTTTTTGAAATTTCTATATTATTTTATCAGTGATATCATTTATTTCTATCATAAATAAAAAATAGAAATAATTATTTCTGTACAAACCCGCATGCGGTTTAGACATAGGAAAGCCGTACAGTGGGTCAGGAGCATAGAACATGCAAGAAAGTATATATCATGCACGTTTCTTTAAGCACATCTTTTTTAAAGAGATAAATAATTTATTGGATATCGTAGAATAAGCCTAAGCCTTCATTTAGGTTTTGACCTAGTTCAGATGATGTTGCATTTAATTTTTGAATTAATTTGATGGGTGATAATCCGCGACTGCTCATTGTAAGTTACCCATCATTAAGTACACTAGAGAATGTACACATGACCACCGTCATAAGTTCGGTAGAACTATCAGGTGTCGCAAGGTACTAAATTATATAGTACCTCGAGCATGGATGGTATGTGAAGATGACTTGAGACAAGCCAACTTCACGTAACTCTACAAATCATTGCAGACGAACCACACCCTGGACTTTGAGATACTGACTGCTCGTTTTGCACGAGAATTTATATATTTATCTGGCAATATTCGCTCATGAAAAACATGCGAGTACTAGTGGTGAAACTAGCAACTGAATAATTTTTTTATCTAACTCTTTATGGAAATAGGAATTGAAGAAACGAGAAAAAATTTCCAATATAAATTAACAACTATCGAAATTGATAAGTAAAAAAAATATACGTTTTATATGTAGAAAAATTTTAAATCATATTTTATTATGAAAAAAAAAAAATAGCTGATAAATAATTATTAACTCAATTTAATTATCACTATAATACTTTAATTTTTTTATTTATTAAAATTAAAAAAAAATAATAATAGTATATGATTTAAAAAGAAAAAAATTTATCATAGGTAAATAAAAAATAGAAATAATTATTTCTGAACAAATCCGTATGCGGTTTAGACATAGGAAACCTGTACAGTGTATCAGGAGCATAGAACATGCAAGAAAGCCATGAAGTTTTGACCCAGTCTACAGTATAGATAGTGCGTTAATTTTTTAATTAATTTGTCAGGTGGTGATCCACGGCTGCTCAGAGTAAAGTTATCCATCATTAAGTACACTTGTAAATGTACACATGACCACTAAACTACCACTACTATTTTCCCTTGTTTCCCTACTTCCCCTAATTTCCCTGTTTCCCTGTTTTTCCTGGCGTGTTCACGAGGGTTCAAATTCAACTACCTCGAGCATGGATGGTATGTACGTGAAAAAGCCCATTGCACGTACGGTATAACTTTACAAATCATTGCAGATGAATCACACCCGGGGGCCTGTCCCAAAAATTTAGCATTTTATATAAAAATTTATGTATTTAGTTGACGATATTCGCTTGTGAAAAACATGCGAGTACTAGTGGCGAAACTAGCAACCGACTAATTTCTTTATAACTCTTTATGGAAATAGAAATTGTAGAAACGAAAAAAAATTTACAATATAAATTAACAATTATCGAAATTAATAAATAAAAAAAATATACGTTATACTTATGTAGAAAAATTTTTAATCATATTTTGCTATGAAAAAAAAATAGCTGATAAATAATTATTAACACAATTTAATTATCATTATCATATTTTAATTTTTCATTTATTTAAAATCGAAAAAAGAAATAATACGATTTAAAAAAAAAGAAAAATGTTTTTTTCAATATGTACAATATTTATTTATCATTTAATTTATTAAAAAATTTTTATTATTTTTATGGCACGGTACAAGTAATATTACTCTTGATAAAAAAGAATTTTTTTTTTTTTAAACAAGTCATTAATTTTTTTTTAGTAATATTTTAGTACCTATATAGACACCATAAATACAACTTAATATTTAATTTAATTCATTTTATTTATATTTAAATTAATCATAAATAGATAAAAAAAAAAAAATGATAAAGAAATAATTAAAAAAGCTCGATTTACAGGTAAAAAAAAAAAATTTAAAATTATGTCGAGTTTAATTATTAAAACTCTCTTATTTTTTCTAACAATTATTGTTTGTTTTTTTTTTGCATATCTTAAAAAGCTATCCTCGTCATGACTTTAATTAATTTCAATTTACATTGTCATTTAATTATTTTTATTATCTAACAATATTGTTCTTAATTTAATTCAGTTATTTTTATTTTTTTTTTATCCAAATAAGTCATATATTTTAACACAATTAAACTGCATTTAAAATTAATAATTAATTTCATAATTAAAAAAGAAAAACTAATGAAATAAGATAATTTTTTTAACCACTTTTGAGATTAAAAAAAAAAAATAATAGTTTGACTTTATAAAATGACTCTAATGGAATTATAATTATACAAAATAAATTTTTATTTTTGTATATTAATTTAGTGTTTTTGATTATTTAATTATTTTTACTGTTTTTTATAATTTTTAGTCATTATCTTCTCTTGGTTCTTCATCATCTTGTCCATAATCATCATAAGATTCAATTTGTTCATCTTCTTCTTTATGAATCGGACACTTTAAACATCGTGATTCATTAATACCATAATTAAGACATGTTTGACCAACACATTCACAACAACCATCATGAAACCATCTGTAACTTGATGCACCCATGCTTTGACATGCACTATGACATTTACTATATGACGTACACTGTGCCATAAATGCAACTGTACAATTAAGTGTCACTGTATTTTTTTGATAATGATTTAAAACTGGTTTTTTAAGTATTTCCTCACCAGCATTAACAGGAACATTTTCAATTGTTTCTAAGTATATTAAAAAATTAAAAGAAATAAATTTTATTAAAATTATTCAAGTAATTTAACATGATACAATTGATGATGATAATAGAAAAAAAACTTACGCATATCATACTGTTGCTCTTTTTCGAGATTTGGTTGAAATTGTGATACATCAAGATCAAATGGAAATGTAAATGTAAGCCATCTTTCTAATGAATCAGGTTCAGAAGTCAATGCTTGAAATAAACCAGGCATTGGTACACTAAATTCAGATACTGATGATTGTTTACTCAATGGATTATCTGTTTTATTTGGCCTTGGGCACATGTCTAAAAAATAAATTACAATTGATAGAGTATTATTTTTTTATTTAAATAATAAATTGTATATTTATTTATTTAACTCACCAACACAAGAACAACATTCACTATAAAAATGTTGAAGACAAGCAAAACATTCTTTGCAACATTTACATTCTGCCTTTTGATCACAGTTGCAACTTTGAGTGAGCATACATTTACTCACAACACTAGCACATATTGCTTCATTACAAGCATATGTTAAACTTGTTGTTGTTAAAAGTAATAATATTGTTGTGATTCCAATCAGCAATAAAACACGATGCCACGTCATTTTGTTCTGGAAAAAATAAAAATAAATATATTTTAATAAAATAGATAACAGTCTCTATACATTTAATCAATATTTAGATATTTTATTTAAAAATTTAATTGTTTTTTTATAAAGCAATAAAATTATTATAATAATTATTTTTTATATTTTATTTATCGAGGTCAAGTGCAATTTACCAGAATTTACAGTCAATTTAATTTACAATACAAAGCGTCAATGACACTTGAAAAATAAAGAAAAAAAAATTAATTTTATCGTATTTCATTATTATAAAAATAATAATTGATAAATATTATATAAATTTTTAAAAATAATAATTATTATAAAATGAATATTTTATATTTTCAGGAAATAAAATATAATTTATTTAAATGAAAATATATGTTGAATATTTTAAAAAATATATATAATGTTGTCATTTAAATAAATTAATTTTTTTTTTTTTTTATTATTATTTGTTACTTTCTATTTTACAATTTTATCCATGATCTATTTTAATCATTTTAAATATATACGACGTAGTTTAATTAAGTGCACACAAATAAATTTAATTTAAAAAAAAAAAAAATAAATAATAATATTTTTCGCTTTATTATTATCAGAGAAAAAAAAATAAAAATATTTTGTATATAGCCACGTGATGAGACAACTTTATGACTAACTAAATACTCGAAAATGAAACGAAAAAAAAAATTTTAACGATAATTTTGGAGTACCAGAAAAGATTAACAATTAAAAAAAAAAAAAATGAAATAATTACAGTGTAAATGTTGAATTGTAATTTTATAAATATCACGACACAAATAATATTATTTCACTTGAAAAAAATCACTGATAAATTAAATAATAATTAAAGGAATGAGCTACCTTTTAATAATAATATAGCAATTATTTATTAAATGACAATTTTAATTATAAAAAAAATATATATTATTATATTTGAGTATTAGAAAAATAAAAAAATCATATTTTTCGCTCGTTAAAAGTTTGACTAAATGGTATTAGACAAGAACCAAGACTGGCCCAACTGACTTGTGTTAACTTGTGCTAACTTGGCTAACTTGTCTGAGACATTGGAAAGCATTTAAAAGAAATACCTTTATTGTCTTTCTTTTCTTTTTCTCAACCTTTGTCAAAACTATTCTTCTATTTTACAAATATAATAGAAATATTTTCAGCCTTTTCAATATTTTGTATATATGTTAGTTGAGATTATGCTGGTGGGGTGTCTCAGATAATTACTGTAACAACAACCAAACCGTGAAAATTTATACCTGAAAATATTGAGGTTTTCTTTTTTTTTTTTTGTTTTTCAAGTTCTCGAAATTCAATAACCAAATAAATTATTATTTTTTTTTTCTTAGAATATAAAATTATTTAAAATAAAAAAAAAAAAAACTATTTAATTTATTATAAATAATAATTACAATATTAAAAATTAATTTAATTGAATTATAAAAATTTCTATATGATTTTATTTTTGAAAATTTAAATTTTTTATTTATTTTTCATAATTAAAATTGTGTTGAAATAATAATAACTATATTAAGTTTAATATGATAAAAAAAATAATTTAATGTTGTAATACGATGCTTATGGAGAATAAACGAAAAAAAAAAAAAAAAAATCATGCAAGGTGAGTTAATTCACATAAATTTTGACCCCAGGGCAAAATGAAATAACTTGATACATCAAAGTGAATATTAAAATGAACACATACACAAACAACATACATAGAATAACACAGCATCATACAATCTCCATGTATTAAATAAAAAAAATTATTTAAAAATAAAGAAAAACAATTTACTCGATTACGATCATAACAGGTAACTGCATTGGACTTTGCATTAATTAAATTTAACTAAAATATACGCTACAAAAAATCGAATTTTTTTCGAAAAGAAATATAGATAATTTAATAAAAAAATTATTGTTAATAAATTTTACCCACCTTTTAATGTTTAAATAATATGATAAAAATTAATACTATCCAGAGTTTTGTGTTGATCACGCAAATAATAATCAATCCAAGTGTAACCTACGCCGAAGAAACTATTTTAAGATCTTGCAACCGGTTAGCGCTGTGACTCGAACGGCCACGAGACATATTTTTCCTCTACTTGTATTTATTATAAATTATTTATAATTTTTTAATTAATAATTTTTCTATACACTTCACTGTATATCAAAGAAAAAATTTAAATTAATTAACTATATTAGTTCACTGTACAATTCACTAAAAGAAAAATTCGAAATTTTCGAAAAACTACTTGTTGATTTTTTTAAATATAAAAAAGAGATATTTTTTTTTAAATTAATATTATTGTTTGCTATTTTTGTTATTGTTTTTAAAAGTGAATGAATTTTTTATTTGGTATTATTAAAACAGGTGTTGCATATGTTGTTTATATTTTTTTTGTTTCGATTTAATTAAAAAAAAATATTGTTGAATAACAACACTTGTGTTGGACTTGATGTTGAAACTGAAGAAGAGATCGTGGACCAACTGATGGAAGTGAATGGTTCAAGCCCCACCGTGCTGAAGTTTAAAAGTAGCAGAGTGGTGGAGAGACTTAATGTCATCTACAAGACAAAGAAATAAAATTTAAAAAATCAGCAAATAAAGTGAAAAAGATACATCTTCACTAAAATAAAGATAAAAGAAAAAAAAAAAAAAAATACATAATTATAAACTGCGAAAGACTGGTTTTGAATTTTTTTTTTTTTATTTAATTTTATTCTACGTTCCAGAGGTAATTTTTTTTTTCTTTTATTTTTACCTGATGCTATATATTTTTTGCTTTTTTATTTATCTCTTTAGTTATTTTCTTGAAGAGTTACCAAATGAACAACAACAGCTTGTCGAATTCATTCTCAATGGTTGTTGGATTTATCATCTCTATCATCTATTTAAAAAATAATTTATCATTCATTAATCAAGTTATATTTAATAAAATTTAATTGAAAAAATATATATATTAATTTCAATTCTTGGTAAAATTATCAAACATTAAAATCCAAGTTTTAAAAAATTTATAAATTCATGAGTAACATGTGCTTGAGTAAACTATTCATTTACCTCCTACTTTAATCAGCTTAATTTCAATTTTAACAATAAAACGTTTACTCTTCTTCATTCGTCAAACACACTCAACTCTTGATAATATCATTTTTTTTTTTTATTAATTATTATTATTATTTTTCACATGATACGTGGATTTTTTTTTCCTTTTTTTTTAATTAAAAAACAAGATTACGATGGGAAGAGAAGACGATGAAAAAAAATAAATTTATTATTTTTTAAAATAATAATAATAGTCATAAAAACCACCCAGAATTATTTAATGATTTGGAAGAATGAAGACGTTCCCAGGCGATTATTATTTTATTTTTCTCTTTTTTTTTTCTGTAGCTCGTTATGATGATTCATCGTCAATTTTTGTATACAAATGTTGATAGAATTTTGATGCTAGTATCAATTAGCACGTGCTAAAATGTCATTCAATTAAACATAAGTTAAATGAGACAAAAAAAAACGATCTAATTTAATTTTGTGTATAAATAAATGAATTATTTCAATGAGCAATTGCAAATAGTAAAAAGAGAAATATTTAGGTGGGAAGTGTATTTACTTAGACACACTTGTTAGCAAAAAATATATAGAGAAATCAATTAGTCATTTGATGGATAGAAAAAAGAATATATATATTTTGATTTAGTTATGGATATAAAGATATAATGGCTAAATAATGGACAAAGATGGAGCCAAGTAGCCACGCCTCAAACATCGTCAACTTTTCAACTGGTCTTTTGGCGGTATCGAAATATTTTTTTTTTTACTTTTTTTTTTTTTTTCTTTATTACTATATTTCTAAGAGAGGACCCCCCTAGTTGTGTCTTTCTCGAGAGTTGAATTTGGCATACACCACAAGAGATTTTGGTGATACTGTAAAATTCCATGTGGATGACGATGTTGTCCCTGAATGAATAAAAAGAAAAGATGCAGTATATGAAGATGAAAAAAAGACAAATATATAAGTGTATATAAAATTGGAGAAATGCTGGAGACGATGGCTGCTAAGAGGAGATCATTAAGGGGGTCCACTCTCGTATACCTGTGTCTAACAATCTCTTTTGTCTGGACTTTTTTTACAAGAGCCAAAAGAACTCAACAAGTGTCTTTCTTATCTCATTGACCCATCTTTTTATATATTTTTTTTTTGTTCATTTTTTTTGTTACTGTGTATCCAGTAAACATTTCTTTTTTTATTTTATTTTATTATTTTCACATTTATTTACCTGTCGTTAATTAAATTACTATTTAGCATTTGTTATTTTGTTTTTAAATTGTCTATGATTATTTTTTTTTATATAGTGTGACAGTTTAAAAATATAGTTTAATAATTTATCTAAAAATTATGACAATAGCTTTAAGGATATTTTTCATGATTGTATTTTAAATTTTATCTAATTGATTTGTGTTTTTTTGGCTGTATAAAATTGGCTGTTATGATCTAGGCATTGAGGTTGGAGTTATCATCAATCATTTTTAAATATTTTCTTTAAATTATTAATAAAAATGATAAATGAAATGATTTAGTAAAATTTATCATCAATAATAATTATATATTATTAAAAAAATACTGGCATTATTTATTCGACTTTTAAACTTACTTGGTATGTCAATTGGATCATGCTGAAGACTGGAATTTAATTTGGTACCTGTTGATTAAAAAAAACATTCATTAGAAAAATAAAAAACGTATTGTTAATTTAATACTGTTAATAATAATTATCACCAAATTATTAATAATATTTACCTGATTTTATTTAAGGTATTATTTGAAATATAATTTCAACAAAATAATAATTTTGTTATTGTTTTATTTACACTATTGTTATTTTAAAAAACAAGTAATAATAAAGTACAACACCTACAGTTAAATTATATAAATTTTAGGTAAATAGTTATTGTTAACAAACTCATAAAAATAAACAAACATAAAAAAGTAAATAATAAAATACACGTGGATTTAGTTCAGCACATTGTTTGTATTGACAAAAAAGGAGGGCAAAATGTCCTTGACTCAGGTATAAAGGATTGTGTCCACCAGATTTTAGAAACAAACATTCATTGCTGCCAACATGAAACACAAAGCCTTATTTACATTAATTATTTTCATCAATTTTCATTGTTTATTGATTTTAATTTTTATTTAACAATTATAAATAATTTAAACAAACAGATATTGATAAATTAATTAAATAAATAACATAATTAATTAAAAGATAAATGCAATATTAAAGTACTTTTTAATTTTTTTTTTTGTCGTTTTTCATGTAAACCAATATTAAACTTGATCACTCTTTTTTATTTTTTTTTTTCTCTCTCTCTGTCACTCTCGAAACATCACCCATGTTCTTTCGCATTTGTTATTTTTCCATTAAGAATTTGACACATCACATTTTTTATTATAATAATAAATATCATTAAAAAAAAACAAGATAAAGAGGAAATTAAGTGACGTATTAAAAACACTCGTGGAATAAATTTTCTACTCAGAATAAAACAAACAATAAACTTCAATACTAATTGTTTAATTTTAAATTATAATTGTTATAAAAGTTATTTGTTAATTATTATATATATGTGTTGATTAAAAAAATTAATTGTAAGTGATATAATATTGTTATCATTTAATCTAAATATAAACATAATTTATTAACTCATTTTTAAATCAATGATGTGGCTTTAAAATGCTTACGAAACATCTAGAGCCTTTGACCAATATTTAAAATGTTTTTATTGAAAATAAGATTTTATGATAATAAAATATGGATTAAATAATATATTGATAATAATTTTTAAATTTACAGATTATTTGTTGTTATTAAAAATGAAGCTAGTATGGATAATTGGAGTTGTTTTTTTGATAATGCAAGGTTGCTTTGCACCACCAGTTACCAAAACAAAAGCTGATGAGGAAAAAGCTGATCATGAAAATGATGATGACAATAATATAGAAACTGAGGTTGGTTTTAATTTTAATTTATTAATTAAATATATGGTGATTTGTTTTTAATTTTTGTTAATTTATCTTCAAGTTTGATTTACCCTATCAACGTTATCTCAATGAAGTTGTCCAGGCACTTGAAACTGATCCAGAATTTCGTAAAAAACTTGAAGTTGCTCCAAAAGAAGATTTTTCTGTATGTAAAATTTATTAATATATGTTAATTTAGTTATTGAAAATTATATATTTCATTGTGATTATTTTTAGACTGGTAAAATTGCCCATGAATTGGAATTTGTTCATCACAATGTAAGAAATAAATTAAATGAGATTAAAAGAATTGAATTAACAAGATTATTACATCTTGAAAATGAACTTCAAAGAAAATTAGATTCATCAAATCCAGATTTTAAGGATCATGTTGATCATACAAATCATGATAATTTTGATGTTGAAGATTTGAAAAAACTCATTCACAAGGCAACAGCTGATTTAGAAGAAGTTGATAAAAAACGTCGTGAGGAATTTAAAAAATACGAAATGGAAAAAAAATTTGAAGAACAATTAAAAGTACAAGGTAATAATTGTTGTAGAAAAATATAATAAATTGTTTAACTAATGTTAATTAATTTTTTTTAATGTAGAAATGGATGAAGAACAGAAAAAAAAATATGCTGAAGAGCTTGAACATTTAAAACAAGAACAAAAAACACACAAGCCTGTAAGTAAAATATAAAAATAAAGAAAAAAAAATGTTAATTAAAAGAAATGAAATATTAATAATATTTTTATTTTAAAGATTCATCATCCAGGTAGTCAAAAACAATTGGAAGAAGTTTGGGAAAATCAAGATCACATGGGTGATCAAGAATTTAATCCAAGTGCATTTTTTCAAATTCATGATCTTGATGGAAATCGTCACTGGGATGAAAATGAAGTTAAAATATTATTTTTAAAAGAATTAGATAAAATGTATGCTGGTTCTAAAGTTGATGTTAATGAACGTGCTGAAGAAATGGAAAGAATGAGAGAAATTGTATTCAAAGAAGCTGATACAAATAGAGATGGTTTCATCAGGTAATTATTGTTATTATTTTATTTAAATATATTTGAGCATTTCAAGAGTGATGATATAATTTTTGGTTTATCTAGTTATTCTGAATTTTTGGAAAATACTAAAAGAGATGTGTCAAAACAAGATCCAGAATGGCAGCCTATTAATAATCAAGAAGTTTATACATCTGAGGAGTATGAAGCATTTCAGAGACAAAGAGAAGCACAAATTGAAAAAATGAAAGCTGATGGATTGGTAATGAATTGTTGCATTTAAATTTTAAACAATATAAATATAATTATATAATTAATTTACTAACCTTTCTTTGTATTTTATTTCGTATTATCAGCTACCAGCTCAACCACATTTTGGACATGATGGACAAGTAAGAAAAATATAAATAATACAATTAAACTTTTATTGAAAACAATATAAATAATAACAGAAAATTTAATTTATCTTTTCGCTTTTTTTGAATGGTTATTTTAGTTGATTGAAAATCAGTATCCATACCAGGGTCAGGTGCCAATTAATGGCCAACAATATCACGGTCAACCACCTCAGTATCAAGGGCATCCAAATGATATACAATATCAGCAACAACATCCACCACAATATCAAGGACAACATCCACCGCAATATCAACAACAACATCCACCTCAATATCAGCAACAACATCCACCACAGCATCAAGGACAACAGTATCAACAAATGCCTGTTCAACATCAGCAAGTACCTGTTCAACATCAACAAGTCCCTGTTCAACATCAACAAGTACCTGTTCAACATCAGCAAGTACCTGTTCAACATCAACAAGTACCTGTTCAACATCAACAAGTACCTGTTCAACATCAGCAAGTTCCTCAGCATCAACAAATTCCAGTCCAACAACATCCAAATCAAGTACCCCAACATGTAGAACAAAATAATATTAATACAAACCAACAAATTCCTCAACAAGTGGCAGCTCAAAATATTCCACAACAACAAATACCTGTTCAAAATAATCAAGTACCATTAAATACCCAAAATATCAATAATAATTTACCTCCTCAACAGCAACAACAACAAAATCAACAGCCTTCTCAATCACAACAACATTTATCAGATGATAAATCAAAAATTACTTCCAATGAAATTAAACATTAAAATATAAGATAATCACTGCTTATTTTACCATGGACATTCTAAATAGGACACAAAAATTAAACGACTCTTTAAATTTATAAATTTTACAATAGCCCAGGCAAATTGGGATAATATGATCAATAAAAAAATTCTCAACATAACATAAGATGATCTGGTTTATTATTTTATTGATGAATTTTTTTTAAAAAAGTTATCAATAATATAAAAGAAAGAAAAAAAAAACAGTGGGTTATTTTATCATCTTGATAATAATTAATTAACATTTTGATTTTTTAAATTTTAATAAATTATTCATACAGTTCAAGGATGATTAAAATAAATAAAATTAAAAAAATAATTGATTTTATTTTTTTTAAAAAAAAAAGGAAAAAAATTCAATTAATTGTTATTAATTACTAGTTATTATTATTATTATTATTTCATTTTTTTTTATTTTTAAATTTACAAATTTTGGGAGCGTTTTCTATTCAATTTTTTTTTTTTCTTTTATATTGATTAAGGTCACAAGGATTGATTAATTGACAAAATTTCAAATTTTTTATATTTTATTTTTTTCTTTTTTTAATTATTATTGCATATTGTTTATGTTAGTTATATTACTTAGGTATACGTGCCAAGTAGCAACTTAAATTTATGATTGCGTGATTTTTCTGTTTTTGTTTTTATTAATTAACTTTTTGTTTTTTAAATTATTATTATTAATATTCTTTTGTTTTATGATTTTCTCATTCGATTTACGAATTAAGGTAGGTAGGTAATGTACGCTTAATTATTTATGTATTTATAAGTATAGCATTATTTCGGTAGAACGTCATTCTTAAAAACTAAGAATTATTTATTTTTATTAATATTTTTTTCATTGTTATAATTTTTTTGTTTTCTTGGATATAATAAATTAAAAACAGCACAGTTTATTAAAAATTAAATTTTTTTTTTTCATATTATTCTGTTGAATATTTATTTCAGCTTATTGTTTCACAATGTTTCTCAACTCGATAACGAAAAAGACAAAAATAAATAAAATATTTAATAAAAACAAAAATAAAAAACAAAAAGAAAATTACAATAAATAAAATTTTCCAGTCTAGAGATTCAACTAAAAATAAAGAAAACATTTTAATAAAAAATATTTCATTTTTCAATTGTGTGACAAATAAATATTTTAAAATATTTTGTTCGCTATTTTTTTTTTTTTATTTATCAAGATATATATTTATTGAAAAGAAAAGAAAAAAGAAAAAAAAAAAACAAATAATAAATTTACAATTTTTTATATAACTGCAAGGAGCCTTATCACGATCGCAGTCTCAAGAAATTTTGACTCTAATTATCGCATTATTAAAATTAATAAAAATTTTAATTTATTTCTATTTGATTGCACGTCATTATGATCGTGATAAAAATGCTCCGGGCATTTTAATAAATAATTATTCCATAATTATAGGTCATCCTTAAAAAATCGAACTACTATCTACAAGAAGACAGAAAGAAATTTAAAAAAAAAAACAAAAAAAGTTTATAAAATATTCCATCTTCACTTGATTGATTTTAATAATTAATTATTTATAATATTTGCAATATTAAGTTCGATTTTTCAAGCTTTTAATTTAAACAAAAAAAAACCAATAATAATAATAATAATAATAATAGTAATAATAATATTTTTTGTTTTAAATTATGATAAACAAGTGACTTTTGACTTGGGTCTATTATTACTAATAATTAATAAGTTATTACTATTTTTAATATTAAATAATATAAATACAATAGCTTAGAAGTGAAATAATAATACAATTGCTTGAACCTGCTGTGCGATACTTGTGTGTTCAATTATCATTTTTATTTTTTATTATTTTTTATTAATCATTTTTATATTATTTACAATGATGCCACAATTGCTCAATCACGTTTTATCATTTATCCATTTTATTTATTTATTTTGCGCGATATTATTATAATGGTTTTTTTTTTTTTTTGTTTTCAATTTCTATTGGGAATTGTTTTTATTTTTCTTATTTTTCTCTTATGATTATTTTATTTTGCGGATTTATTTATTTATTTAAAAACAAAACTTTTTTTTTTCTTTATCTCGTGCTATTATAAATGACTTTAATTTGAAATTATTATTTAAAATTCTATTTTTAAATTTTCCATTATATTTTTGTTCTGTTTTTTTTTTTTATTTTTTTTCGTTTTTTATTTTGAAGAAACTAGGATGCTCAATCTAATATAATTCTAATTTATTTAATATTATTTTTTTTTTCAGGAAATAAAATGAAGCGAGATTTATTTATTTTTTAAACAATTTTTAACTTTTTTTTTTTTTCCATTTGATTTATTTTATATTCAGTATATGTATGATTTATTTTTTCATCTGGATTTTATTTACCATTGTTTTATTATTATTATTATTATTTTTTGTGCATTATTTTCATTATTTATTTATCTATTTTTTTTATGTATATATATATATTTTATAATTGTGCCTTTCAGCGTTTTTTCTTCGCGTCTTTCTGAGGAATTGGAGGGTGAAAATAATAACAAACAAAAAATAAAATTAATAAAAAATTAAAATTAACAAAAAAAATATAAATTAAAACTCGTTGTGAGTCGAGTACAAGGCTATTTATCGTGGCATTAAGTAATTATTATATTAATTAATTAACTTTGATGTCTCATTCAAATTTTTTTCTATATTAATTATAAATTTTGTTGTTTTTTTTTTCATTTTTAATTTATACAATCGAATTGGCGTTCTCCAAAAAAATTGCTTTCTCAAGCTGTCGTATGTTTTTTTTTTTTTTTTAATTAAATATTTTTATGAATCCAGTATTTACAATTTTAATTTTTTTTTAAATTTATTTAATCGCGTCCTACCACTGAGATTTATTTGTTTTCAATTGGCATTAAAACGAAATATCAACATTTTCAGTATATCTGTTCTGTTTTGTAATTTTTTTTTTAAATTTAATTTTTGTCTAGTAAATGCACTCAGCAGTCACCAAAGTACTCGATATACATATATGATTTTTTTTCTTTTTTTTTTATATAATAATATATATCCTATACATAATCATTTTTATGTCACTATATCAATACGTACTAGATACTTTTTTGTTCACTTACAATTTAGGTATGTAATATAGGTTTTTTTTTTTATATTTAATTTTTATTTAATTAATTTATGTTCACAGTTATTTATATCAAAATGTGGAAAGGAAGGTTGTTTCTTAATTTTCATCCGAGCTCACTCATTTTTTTGTTTTTATTTTCTTTTAATAATTTTTTTTTTATATATTTGCTTTTAATTATTTATATTTCAAGATGTTTTTTGTGTGTTTTTTTTTCTTTTCAATATTTTTAATTTCAATTTAGCTTGTTATTATTATTACTCTTTTATAATAAATAAATAAATAACATAAATTGAGTTAAACTTCCTACAGACATGCCATTCAGGGTATTACCGGTAGTGGATCGATCCAAAACGGAATTTAATTATTGTTTTTTTAATTTTTTTACTTCATTTTTATTCAGTGTGCGAAAAGGCATGACGGGCAAACGCGCAAATTGGACACTTTTATAGTGTTTCTGACGTTTGCACGACAGGCGACTTTTCTCATCATTTAAATATATATATATATTTTTTTTTTTTTCATAATACACTTTTAAGCAACACACTCATTCCATACATACTTAATTTTATTTTTTCTTTCATCGACATATTGCAGTTTGGTTATTAATTTATTTCGTGAGGTTTTTTTTATTTTTTCTATATTATTTATTTCGAAAATTTCAAATGACTTTGTTTTTTGGTTTTTTCACTTAAAAACTGGTCACGATCTACGGGACTCTTAAACATTTTTTTTTTTTTTTTTGGAAGGCACTTACTACTTTTTTTAATTTTTTTTTTTTATACAATAGTTAATTTAATTTTTTTTTTCACAATCGCACGTATATTTTTTTTATTTTTAGTCTCAAACTTGCTGTCTTTTGCGCATTAAACTCGCTCGCTCGGTCTCTTTGTCATAATTTTGAATAAAACATGATTTTATTTCTATTTTCAAAAATTTATTTGCTGGACTTTTATCATTTTTTTTAGTTAATATTTTATTTTTGAACACATTTTTAGCCTAAATTGTAGAAACATTTTATTTATTTATTTTTCAAGTACGTATACATTTTTTTTTTCTAATAATAGTAAGGATATTTTTTGAAATTTATTTTACCGCTTTTAGTTGTAAGATATCCTTCTATTTTATTTTTTTGCACAAAAATTTTTGTATCAAGAATATTATTTTATTTTATTTTTTTAAATTATTAATTATCATCGTGCTAATTGGAATGAATTCCACTTGTCTAAAATCTCACTTTATTCTTTTCTTAAATTTTTCTATCTTTCATGATTTAATTAGCTTTAAATTAGTCTGGCTTGATTATTAATAATTTAAAAAATTAATTATTAATTTATATTATTATTTAAAAAATTTTGAAAAAATAAAAATATCACGAATATTATTTTTATTCATTGTAGAAAAATTTATATTTAATAATCAAATTATTTTTTTGTAAATTATATACAATTTCAATCAAATGCCAAGCTAAGTTATTGTTAATTAGTCAAGATTTTCTTCTTCTTTTTTTATTTTTTATATATAAAAATGAAATAAAAAATGACCGAGACGGGCGAGAACTTTCATTTCAATTCCTAGACACAAATGAAATAAGCCAAAACAATGTTCTCATTGAGATTTGTTTTCTCTTACGAAGGCCACTTCGAATTGTATTTTTTTTTTGTTTAAATTTTTTTTACATTTAGTAGAAATTTCAAAGGGAATTTTTATATTTATTTTCATATTAATTTTCATTGGGATTCGAGTGATCGAGAATCCCAGGGTCCCATAATTTATTCTGGCCGAAATATAACAACAAACGGCGATTATTAAAATTTTGAAAAATAGCACAATCTCTCAAATAAATTAATTAAAAAAATAAAAAAATAAAACAACCCATTAAAACATCATTCATTCAATTTTTTTGTTTTTTTTTTCGTTTTTATTTTTTATTTTTTTTATCACAAAAATAATAATTATAATTAAAAAAATAATAATAAACTCACCAGAAATTCATCAAAGATCCAGTCTACAAGAATTTAATTTTTAATATTTATATTTTTTTTTTTTTCCACTTTCTTTTATTTTATTATTATTATTTTTTAAATTTCATTATTATTTTTTTTTTTAATTTTAAATCCTAAATAGTTTAATTTTTATACTTGGCATACCCCAAATATGGCAGGAAGGCAATACGCTTTAATAATTAGACACTTTTTTTTTTTTTTTTTTTACAAATTTGCCAAATTGATGCACCACATTTGATACTGTTTCTTTTTTTTTCTAAATTTACTTTTATTTTTTCCTATTATTAATTTTACAAAAAACAAAACAAAAAAAAAAAAATTCTATATTCATTTTCCAAGTCTTTGACTCCCTTTCGAATGTCGAAATTTTTTTTTTAATTTGCTGTTTTTTTCTTCGTATAATTTTTAGACAAGACAGTGAGAAATTTTGTACATTTTCACGCCTATACGATTTAAGTAACGCACAAAACAATCCACGCATTTATAAACTAAAAAAAAAAAATATTTATTGTTTCAAATATTTGTTTATTAATTATTAATTCAAATTAATTTATTTTCATTTTTATAAATACGTGGACGTTTGTGATTGACTAGAAATTGTCGCGTTATTTTACTTTATGTATTACAATTTTTTTTGTATTTTTTATTGAGATTATTCAGATATATTCTCATTGTATGTAAATTACTTTTTCAATCAAATTTTTTTTCATCAAATTGTTCGCTATAACATGCAACCGATTTTCACTATTATACATTTGGCATTAACATAAATGTAATCCGTATGTGTACATATAAATTACTTGGATATTTTTATGTTTATTTAAACTGTTTTATTTTGTTAAATAATTATAATATTATATTTTCATAATTTATTTAAATCAATGTTTTTTTTTTATCAACTGATTTTCTACTCATTAAAAATTGTTTTAAAAATTATTATTTTTAAGGGCAAGGGAAGGTATTTTGGCGCACATACCAGTCCGACAATCGACTAATTTTTATTATACATTTCTAAGACTTTATTTTAAATAAAATCATTAATTTTGTTCATGATTTATATTTATTCTTTTTTGTCAATTAAATTTAATCTTTGTTTGACAATTTTTTAAATCTAAGTAAAAAGTAATCGAAATAAGACAAATATTTATCATTTTATTTTTACAAAATTCGCACTCGCTTCATTTATTAATGTTCCTTAAATTTTTTTTTTTAATATTATTATTATTATTTTGATTTTTTTGATTTTTTACGCTTTTTTTGTTTTTAAATTTTTTTTTATCAAAAAATCTTGAGGCTATTTATTCATTGACAATTAATTTCCTAAATTTTACTAAAAATTTCTAAATACAAATGTTGATTAAAATTTGATAATTTTACATTCCCAATAGCCTCTAAATAATATATATATTAAAATAAATAAAATAATAAAAATAAATAAAGACTTATTGCTCACTTCTTGAATCACTTAGTGGTTCAATTTTAACTGGTACTTTATCTTTATCAATATTTTTATGATGTGATGTTTTAACAACTAAATCAGCAATTTCATCTTGAAATAAATTATCTGGTCTTGAACTAATATAATTACGTTGTGTTTTATATGACATACCAATACCAATATCAACACTATTTGGTATATGTGCTGGATCCATTAATGGTGCCAATGGACTTGCCAATGGGCTACCTTCCATTGGACTTTCTGGTGGACCAACTGAACCAGGACTTTGTAATCCCAATATTAATGGTGAATTACGATTATTACTATTTGTATTATTATTATTATTGCTTGTACCACTATTATTATTTAAATGATGTTGATTAACTTGTATTGCTGCTTGGAAGTTTGCTGATAAATTTGTTGCAATCATATCATGTTGATGAGTTTGTGCTGCTGCAACCATACTACACATTTGATGTCGTAAACCTTGAAAAAAAAAACAAACGAAATATTAATTTAAATAATATATAGATTTATTTTATTGGTAAATTAAATAGTATATAAAATTTAATAAATATATATTGTTTTAATATAATTTTGTATTACCTTGTGCAACCGCAGCAACCGCAGCCGCAGCAGCACCAGGACTAACCGCAGAATCAGGTCGATTGCAAGCATAATTTCCAAGTGTTGGATATATTGGTGTTGTTTCTTCTTTGACAATTGTTCCATCACGAAATACAACAGCACGTATAACACCTCTAATATGTTCATCTGGCCATACACCTAATAGTATTCTTTGTGGTCTTCCTCGTCCTTTTGGTCTCAGGTCTGATTTATATATATTCAAAAAACAAAAAAAAAAAATAAAATAAATAATCAAATAAAATATAAAATCAATTCTATTACTTTTATTTATCTCCGGATATACTTAATAAATTATTGAACAATGAAGAAAAAAAAAAACCATAAACAATATTTATACATAATAATAAAGCCAATTATTATTTTGATACTGGAGATTAAAAAAAAATAATAAATATATATTTAATAATAGCTTGATATTAATTCCAGTAATTTTTTTTTTTTTTTCCAGTGACATTACACGACGACTTTTGTTTAACAATAACAATAAAATATAGCTTGTATAAACATAATATGAACATGAAAATATTGTAGCTAAATATACGAGTTGACATAATGCTGAGGTTGTTCTAAATTTTAATATAATGTGTGTGTTCATAGGATAAATAAAAGTTAAAAGAAAAAAAAAAAAAAAACGTAATAATAAAAAGAAAATTAAATAGAAAAAAAAAAAAAAAAACTATACCAGGCCTTGCTGGGTAATTATGAATTTTATGAGCGTAACTAAATTCAATATTACGTTTATTTGGTGTCATGATTATCATTTTGTATAATGGACATACTGAGCATGTGGCGATATCATTATTATTATTATTATTATTATTATTATTATTATTATTATTTTTTAATTATCAAAACTATAAAAATTTTCATTATACATTTTTCTTTTAATGTTTGCTTTTAATTTTCATTATTTTTTTCTTATTTTTTAATTTAAATTAATTTTTATTTTTTATATATGGTTTTGTGTTTGTTTAGAACAAATGTTTTATATTTTTTTTTTTTTATTTTTATTATTGTTTTTGAGCTTGCATTCTTCATAGTAATTTGTACGAGGTTATTATTAATTATTGACGCAATTATTGCAACTCGTGCGCTTGAAATAGATTTGTTTTTTTTTTTTTTTTTTGTTTTAATTTTCTAACTAAAACTCACCGGCTCCTCCGTCTGCACTTGGTCCGAGCATGTTGTGTACTCGATTTGCGTAGAGTACAAATGTTGGATATGGAATATCATATTTTCTGAAATTAAAAAAATTATATAAATTAATAAAAAATTGTATAAGTAAATGAAAAAAAAATATAGAAAATGATGTATTTATTAATTATAATTAGGCAAAGTTTAAATTAGTTTTATTTTGTTTTTTTTTTTTACCTTGCTGCTTGACTCAGTGATAATCCTTCTTTTAGTACACTAAATATTGCCTCAGCCATTGTTTCAGGTCTCCATGATTTTAATGGTCCACGTTCACGAAAACGAAGATTATGAACAAGACCAGAATTTGTATTCCAACATTTTTGCCACAATGATTGAAGCTGATACTGGTAACTTTCTGCTGAAACATCCCCCGCGCGGGATAAAGAAAAACGCGGAGAAAATTTGTATAAATTAAATTGTTCAATAATCATTCATTAATTAATAATATTAAATAATAATTAAATAAAACTTCTCATTAACAATTTCAAATAATAAACTCATTTGTTTTTTGTTTTTTCCATTGTATTGTTTGTTTTTTTTTTTTTTTCACAATATAACATTGGGATGTGAACAATAATTGGATACAATATATATATTTCTTTTTTTTCAAGTTTTTCTATACCTTGTGACGCGTTCAGGCTGTAAAAAAATGTTTTTTTTTTTTGTCTTTTTTACATACAAGTCTTGATGTATTTAATTGCAATAAATTGAAAGAACAAAAAAATATAAATATAATTGGGTCAATTGAGGGCAACGTATTGTATTCTTCAAGTCATATACAATTATTACAAAAAATAATAATAATTCATAACAATTTTTTTTCATCTAATTTGATGTTTTTTTTATGCAACTCTATATATATTAATCATTATCCTTTTTTTTTTTTTTCTACTGTCAACAATGAAAAAACAAAAAAAGGATAAAAACGTCGAATGATTTTTCACAATATTTTAACAAAATGTCTTACATGATAATTTAAAAAAATTATAAACTAACATTATGATGAAAAATTAAATACTAATAATGACAGTCATAATAATATTAATAATTATAAATACTTATTGAGAAAAAAAAAAATAATAATATGAAAAAAAAATTTATAATATTAAAAGATAAATAGTGAAAAAAAAAAAAATGATAAATAAAAATGGTAATTAAATAATGTGAAACGTCATATGAGGAAGTGATGTAAGTTGTCCAGGAAAAATAAAAAAAAAAATTAAATTAAATTTACTTGAAGCACCCGCACTTGGACATTAAATGACCTCAATTCACAACGATTATTTAATAGTTTAGTTATTGGTTCTAATTAAGTCTACCTCCAATTTAATAATTAATACAATTAATTGGAAATCACATATATGCTTCGTTCGTGGTCTATCTTTGGAACGAATAAATATACCGGAATTATTATGACCGGCTAGACCATTTATTAACTCGTCATTTTATTTTTTCATTTATTATTATTTTTTTTTTTTTTTGTTTTTAATTTTTCAATTTTTTTATATATCATCATTTATCATATAATTTTTTCATTTTTTTTTTTTATCTATTTCATCATTTGTTTATAATATTTGTCTTATATAATTAATTTTTTATTTTGATAATTTATTTGTTAGAAAAAATAATTTTTTTTTTATTTCGTCGTTTTTTTTTTTTTATAAAAAGGTTTTTTTTTGTATTGTCTTTTTTATTTTGATTATTATTGGTCCCTTATGTTATTAAAATTATTAATACATCAACGATTTATAAATATTACTGTGTTTTTATTGAAAAAAAATAAAATAATATTTGAGCAAATTTTCCTCGAGTATTTACGTATATAACAATTGTTTTTTAAATTTATCTTTTTTTAAAATAATTACTTGGTTCATGATGGATTTTTTTTTAAATGTCAATTTTATATTTAAATTTTTTATGTAAATTATAAAAATTTTATGAAACTTTTTATCATAACACAAGTGATTTTTTATTTTTAATAAAAAATCAATTTACATTATTCATTTGATTGGTTTTTTAAAATAAATTCTATATTTGATATAATGAAATGAGATTTATTAATATCTTGGTAATTTTAGTGTGATTAAATAAAAAATCATTTAAGAAATTATTTAAGATTTTAAATTTGATTGAAGGTAAAAAATAAATGCTTGATTTTTTACTTACTAATGATAATAATTTTCAAGAATTTCAGATAATTATTAATAAATAAAAAATATTGATTTGTAATTAATGATTATTTAGATGATAAAATTACCAATTGAAAATTAATTAATCAATTAATTTAAATAGCTTAATTTTATTATTTATCTAACAAATTTTGATGAAATAATTTAAATTTATTTTCAATAGGATATGATTAATTAATTTATGTAAAAATATAAATATATTTATGTTATATTTAATATCGGAAGACAAGTATTAAAGGCAAATTAATTAATAAATTATTCATTGTCATTTTCATCGTTAAAATAAAGTGATACAATTGAGTGTTTTTTACAAAATGCCCACCACCATCTAAATCCAGATAATCCATTAAATATAAAACCAGGATCTCTTTCACGTCGTAATTTTTCAACGAAATTTAATATTGCATTTAATGATTTTTTAGTTCTTCTATTATATGGACTAACAGTTATATCACAACAAAATTCTAATACAGCATTTTCTTCATGAATATTTAAAGCAGCCTCTTCAAGTACCATCATCCTTTTTGATTTTCCAAGTATGTTGTCATATAGTGTACCTTTTGGTATTCTATATTTTGTTGATGCTTGTGTAAAACGCATTTTTTGTGTAACAACAGCTTCAATTGCCTCTTGAAGATCATGACGTGACCATGTTGGTGCTTTCACTTTCAGGACACTCGATAATTCAGCTAAAATATATGGGACTTTTTTTTTTTGTTTTTTTTTTCTTTCTGTGATTAAAAAAAAAATTTTTTTTTTTTTTTTTGTTTAAACAAATAAAGCTCAATTTAATTTTAATAAATAAAATAAAAATATACAAGAACAAAATAAGCATCATTCAATCAATCAAACAATTTTTTTTTTAAATTTTAATTTCAATTTAAAAAAAAAAAAATATAAAATTATTTTGAGCTTTATTTATTGCTGGATAAACCTTTCCTAAAAATTGTTTATTTAATTATTCCATAGTTAATGTATTGATTGTATTTAAATAACTTTTTTTTTTTTTTTTCAAATTGAAGATATAATTTTTAAAATAGTAAAAATATTTATATTTGTATTTGGAGATGAATGAAATGAATGAGAGATAGGTAGATGAATGAAAAATAAAAATAAAAAAAGATAAATAGAGTTGGCTAGTATCAGCATCAACCCTTTTGACACTGACACGGTAATTAACACCGTTTATATCTCACGAATTAAATGCCTCACAGCAGTTTATACAATATTTCAAACCAACTGATGTATACAAGTTCATCTCTCTGGATTTAAACATCATAATAAATTTGTTTTACCACTAAATACTTGAATTTAAAATAAAATACATATATAATTTAAATACCATACTAACAACATTCAACAACTAAAATAAAAAAAACATTTAAAACTGTAGTTGAAAGTGGAAAATAAAAAAAAGTAAAAATATTATTTAAACTAAAAAATATTCAACATAAATAAATAGTAAAATAAAAAAATTTACGAGCTTTGTTTTGAGTATAGTTTGAGTCGTTTTTAAAATTATATTTTGTGAGAAATAATATAAATAAAAAAAAATAATATAAACTTTTGTAAATTGAGGATGAAAAACCACCTGTTGACCCACTAGAAATACCGAGTTACTTTTTATTTTTTGTTTTTTGTCAAGCTCAATTGATACTATCTCCAAGTGAACTTTCATACAACATGCTATTTTTTTATTATCTCATTAATTGATTTCTATATTAATTAATTTATTTACAATTCAATATTTATATATTAAAATTACTTGTACTAGCCTTCTCTGTTTTATTTTATTTTTATTTCAAACATCTCACCCATCTACACTCATAAAAAAATTGTTTAATAATAAAAAAATAAATATAAAGAAATGATTGTTTTTTGAAAAAAATATAGGATATTTTTTGTTTGTTTATTTTAGTTGATTAACGATGTATATTTAATGATGAAAAAATATCTGTTGAAATTAATCGTTCATTGATATTTTCGTTATATTTAATCGTAAATGAAATAAAAAAAAAAAAAATAAATCATTAATCATTTTTATCATCAAAAATATTCATATTCAACATGTAAAATGATAAGTAAATTTTATATTTTTTTATAAATCTGAAATATGGTTATTAATGTTTTTTTTTTTATTAAAATTTATTAGTTAAAATTTTTTTAAAGACTCACCTGATATATTGGAGGTGGAGGCACCGAGCCAAGCGTGGGAAGACTCCAACAACTTGGCCTGAAACAAATGAAAAAAAAAAATATTGTTAGAAAATTTTTATGATTAAAAAGTAAAGCAACAGTTCTTTAATAATTTAAAAAAAAAAAAAAAATTATATATGGATATTTAAAGTTCAAGTGGGCTAGTACAGTTCAAGTGTTGAATTTTATTTTTTTTCTTCTCTTTGGCACTCTCAAGACGAGGAGTTATTAATAATTACTCAGAGTAAAATTATTAGCTATGAAAGTATTAAGTAAGCAACAATAAAATTTAAAAAAAAAAAAATGATAATGTAACTTTGGTAATATATGGATATGATCCTTGGAATTTAAAGAGGTTGAAAAAATAAAATAAAAAATTCATTGAGCTTTTTAAAATTTGATAAATAATGAGAAAAGACATACGCAAAGTTTACTCATTTTGAAAGTTTATTTCCCTGTATAATTTTCATTTTTATTTATTTTTATTTATTTTTTCCAGATGCTTCTCTTTGACTTTCTAAAATGAATTTTTTAAATTTCTTAGTTTTTTTATTTATTGTTTTAAAAATTGTTTTTTTTTTATTCGTTCAACTAAGTAATTACTTATTTTTTTTTTCATTTATTTTGTTTTATAGACATCAGTAGGAAATTTTTTTTAGATCAATAAATAGTTTTTTTTTTTTTTTCTATGAGGAAATGTTTTTATATTCTGATTGAAGAGGGGAAATCATTGCCAATGACAGAGTAGGCGAAAAAAAAAGAAAGCAATGGAACAATCATTCTGGCCATCAAGTAATTTTCATTGTCCAGAATGGATATAAAAAAAAATTGGAGAAAAAAAAAAATGCATAATGCACACGCATTAAACCAACAAAACACAACGAATTATTGACGAGTCGACAATTGTCAAAGTACCCGATACTTAAAAAAAATTTCTTTTCTTTCTTTTGCCCAACAATGAAAGAAAAAAATGAAGAAATTATGGAAAAAGTGAAATAAAAATAAAAAAAAAGTAATACAAATTGAAGGGGAAAGTTGCTACTATATATAAAACACCTGAATTTTTCATTATCCTCAAAATAACACGCATACATTTCATATTTTCTACTATGATTTTTTTTTATATATAAAATTTCTTTTTGAAAAGAAAATCATACCGTCATTTTAGCAATTTTACTTGAATAATTCTTCAATTTTATTATTTTTATTATTCACAAAAGAAAAATAAAAGAATATTTAATTTTTTATTTATTAAATTGAAAAAATAAATAGAAAATTTTTTATTTACATTACTTATATTGTTGTTGATATATTTTATTATTTTAAAAATAGCTAAATAGAGATGATTTTTGAAAATTTACGGATCAGAAGCGTCGACTAATTTAGTAAATATTTGTCAGCAATAAGAGGGATGAGGAGAGAAGAGAGAGTAGAAATTTCAGTAAACATTGAAATGCTTCAAGGGCAAAAATTACGTTCACGGGTTTGAGAATGTTGAAGACAAGTGAGAGAGGTGAAAGAGGGAGGAAATTAAAGGGGATGAATTTATATAAATATAGTTTAAAAGTGAGGAAAAGAGTCATACACCCCGCATCGTTCACTTGGCAATGTACCCGAGGGACAAATTTCTAATCGGATTACCATGGATTAGTAAAGTTCGTTTGTTCTAATGAAATTTGTCTAAATTAACGTCCAGACTACATGTACCATGGCGAAAGACTTTTCCTGGTTCTTTTTAAAATCAATTAACATTCTGTTAAAAAAATTAAAAAAATAAAAATTATAATAATTAAAAGTTGCATGAAAAAAAAAAAAATCTGTGATAATTTTTCTTCTCTTTTTAAATGAATATATATAGATTTTTAAAGATTACTATTATTATTTTATTCATGTTGATTAATTAAAGGGTTGAAAGGTGATAAATAACATAAACTATCACAAGTTGTGTTATCAGTGGGGTGTGGCGATCGTCACTTCCGTTTGATTAGACAAATAAATTTGATTTTATAATATATTTTTCATTATCAGAGAAAAATGTTGAGTGTGTAGTTATTATCGTTATAACAGAAAATAAATAATATTAAATATGGATTGAGTGTCATTCTGTTAGAAGAGATTTTTCTATTTAACATTTTAGTATAGTGTAGATATTTATTTTTTAATTAATTTATCGGAACTGTCGCTCCTGGGGTCTCATCAAATCTGCGAGAACATTCAATTACGAAATCCATCATTAAGTACAATGAAGTACACATGACCGCCATAGGTAGATGTCGTTTCTACCTACAACGTCGCAAGGTAAACTAAAAAAATTTAGCACCTTGAAGGCATGGATGGTACGACGGAATTATACCGCCTTTGTTCATTGAGCCGACCCGTTCAAAACTCAAATTCCAAAGACTGGATACCGTACTGACGAATGGTTTTACGTGGGTTTATATATTTTCAGTTGGCAACAAACACATGAGAAAAACATGCGAATACTAGCGGTTAAATTATCAACTAAATTCCCCGCGACAATCTGGTTTATTTCGTTGTGATTTTTTTTTAGAAACAATTATAATTTTTATATTTAATAACATGTAACTAGTAAGTAGTAGTAAAAAAAATTAAATGAAATTTTTAATAGAAATTTAAATAGGATAAAATTATGACATAAATATGTAACTATAATAAAAATAGAGTTAAAAAGAAAAATATCTTAGTTTAAATTTATAATTAATTAATTAATATTGAAATATTTTTATAGATCAAAATTTATTTGTATCAAAGATGATTTGTTTTTTCATTAATTTAGGGTGGGGTCTTTTCACAATTGCGCAATTGATTTTGCCATCCCAAAGTACCAAGGTACAAATACCACCAATATTTTAGCTGGACATGTTGTCACAATGCAACAACATTTGTCAAATTTGGCCTCGTCGAAGCCAAATTTGACGGTCAGACAGCCAAGCAATCGGAGTTCAAGGTACCCGACGGGCCCTTGATGGCATGGACGGTATGACGCTTCATCATTTTAAATGAGCTGCCCCTTGAAGATTTGGCATATTACCAAATCTTCAAACTCAGATATAGGATTCCAGTGGATTCACTCGATGAAGCGCATCGACCAATTACTTTACTCAAGGTCTTATATTTTTAGTTGACAACAAGTGCTTATGAAAAACATGCGAATACTAGTGGTAAAATTCGTAACTGATTACCGCGCGATTATTTGATTATCCACCATCATTAAAACAAAAAAAAAAACTTGCAAGATAAATTTAAAAAGTATAGAATTATTTAAAACAAAAATAAAAAAAAAAAACATTAAAATATGTAAAAATATCTCATTTTCAATGTTTATAAATCAACTATAAAATAATTTACGATGAAAAAAAATTAAAATAGTCTTTTCTATATTATAAATACATATTTTTTTTTTTTTTTTATAAACACATATTTCACTTGAAGACAAACTACATATACCACTTGTAATAATAAACATTAAAATATATATTTATATTTAAAAAAAAAAAACAAAATAGTATCATTAACATCAACATAAATTCAAAGACATCTCGCTGATAATAACAAATATTTATTTATCATATATTATTTCAAACAAATACTAAAATTAAAAAAGAAAAAACAAAATTTCCATTTTCAATAATTAAATTTATTAAAATTATGTAAAAATAAAATTGAATATTAATTTTTCAAATGCAATATTATTTAAATTTAAATGAAATAATAATATAAATAATTATGTAAAATCAATACTGATAATATTGGTTTGAGTATTTTATTAATATATTCAAATACAGATGATGTAAAATAAACCAAGAGATATTTACTTCATGTTTGGCATGTATATAGTCCTTTCGTACGCAAATGGCATAGATGCAGGCAATTGCATATATGAGAAATGCATCAGACATCCATACAAATAAATATATATACATTGTGTGTGTGCTTGAATATGTAATTGTGGAAATAGTGCAAGTTGGTGGTGATATGTCGCGTGCACGCACGATCTACTTCATTCGTGTTTGCTGATAATACAAGTGTGTTGGTTAGAATGTTATATATATTATATATAAATGCTGAGAATATACTGGATTTCGGCGTTGGTACATTTACTGAAAATCCTAGTAGATCGCCAAGAGAGTTATCCAATGGGAGGACAAGTGAGAGATACACTGATAAATTGACAAATAAATACAGTCCGACAAATACATAAAATAATTATTTGTATACAGACTTTGATGGATTATAAATTATATAAATAAATCAAATTAATTCAAGTATTTGCACAGTATATACTCATAAATGAATAGCTAAGATAAAAAATTCAAAAAAATATAATCAATTAATATTTAATTATAATTTAAACAAACAAGTTCGTTTTTTTTTAAATTCGATTGTTTAATTATTAAAGAGCTTTAATTAAAAAATCTAAATACATGTGTTAATAAACTATTCATCGTATTATATTTGATAGAAAAAAAAATATATAAAATAATTGAAGAAAAAATGGCACAAGCAAGTTGATGAAATGATGAGAAACGGACGAACTGGTAATAAAGTTGAATTTACATTTCGATATATAGTTATAAACATCCGGCATTTATTTAAACACATTATTTTTTTTTTTCATTCAGTTTAATAAAATAATGTCTGTTTATATAAAATATATAATAATAATGATAATAGATTGATTAAGATGTAATTTATATTGAAAATTTTTTTGAATATTTGAAAATAAATTGAATGAATAAAGGTATATATAGTGAATCTTGTGAATGAAAATTCAATTGAAAATAGATAAATGAAATAGAAAGAGATTAAAAATTAATGAAAATTTTTGTAAAATTTAATTATCAATAATTATTGGAATTATAATTACATATCATTCAGTTAATTTTGCAGTAAGAAAATATTCTATTTTCCGATATAAATGAAGTTTATTTTGTAATTTAATTTAATTACAAATATTATTTATTTATTGATTTATCTTAAAAACAATAATACATAATGAAAAAATATAAAATAATCAATTTTTTTAATTGAATAAATTTATTTATAGGAAAATATAAAAAAAGAAAAATTAATTGTATTTTTTTTTATTGACAAGAGGAAGTAATGAAAGAAAAAAAAAAAGTATTAAGAAAATTGATTAATATAATTTTCGAAAATTAATTCGATCCGTCGACTTTGCCCACAGAATTATTCTAATCCAATCTACATTGAAGCTAGCACGAATTACTATCTCACTAATTTTTTTATTTTTCATTAATTTCAATTGTCATTTAAATAAAAATAATTAAACATAAACCAAGAAACAACACATAAATCATAAGAAAATAATAAATTTATAATTTAATTTATCATGTAAAATAAATTAATAGAAAAATAATTAAATAAATAAAATAAGAAACAACATAAATCATTAAAACGAAATAATTTAAATCAAGATGTAAAATTGTCCAGTGACATTTACCAATGTACCGATAAAATAAAAATAAAATATTGGAAATACGTCAACTTGAATTTATATACATATAAAAATTCATGAAAATTTCTTAAATTAAACATACGATTGTCAAGAATGACGATGTCAAAAAAAGTAATAATATTGCAAAAAATTTTTAAAGAAAATAATCATGATGATAAAAATAATAACAAAACCAGGTCAAATTAATGACAATCCTGAATGTCAAATATATTTTTGGCTTATTATTTTTAATTTTTTTATTAATATAAAAATAATAATATTAACTTGCAAATTAAATCAATAACTAAAAATATATTTTGTTATAAATTATTGTATGTATACTTGTTAATTTTATATTTATAATATCAATATTTTTTTTGCTAAAGGAGAAAGGGGTGACTTTTTCCATCAATCGATTTTTGAATAATTAATGTCACACCGAAGACAATTTTCAATGTTAGATAGCATGCAGCAATAAATGTATATATTTTTTCAGAAGCAATATACATTTATTTTAAATATTAACGTGCATATATTCGCTAAGCAAAAATAATACTAAGAAGGAAAAAAAATCATGTAAAATATTTATAAAAATAAAATTATCAGCAAAAATGTATAGTATACTGTTTTATATATAATCGATTGAAAATTGATGTCGTCAATAATCGATTAACCTGATTAAAATGAAATATATTAAATAAATAATAAAAAAATATAACTAAACAAAATTTAAAAATTAATAAAAGCGTAAATATTACTTCAACAATAGTCAATAATTTATATCAATTTTTAATTTATTATTAATCATTTTTTTTTTTTTTTTTTTTTGTGGATAATGTATTTTATATACATATCTGTTTTATTTTATTTTTTTGGTATCTCACTTTATATTTTTACTATACTCTTTCTTTACACAAAAATATTTATATTATACACGATTGACGTAGACTTTATTTAATATTCCAGGCCAACTGAGTTATAGTTTTTTTTTTTTTCTTATAACATCAGGTCACAACTGGCCTTTTCACCTTTTTATTTTATTTTTTTAATATTTATCTTCTTTGTCTTCTCAAACCGATCGAAGTACAATATTATAATAATCATTTTTTTAAATTATAATTTGGATTGTTTATAATGCAATGAGAAAAATGAAATTTATTATTAATTAGATAATCAATTTTTTTTTTTATTGATGAAATATGATATTTGAATTGTGCTTAAATATTTTATTGGATTTAAATTTACGATGTTAATATTTAATCGTGATAAATTTGGTTTGATAATTGATCTACTTGACCAAACATTAATTTTTTAAATTAAACATGTAGCATATTTAATCCAAATGATAACTTTATTACAATTAAAATTTTCATTTTAATAAATTCATTAATTTATGGTTGAGGTATAAAATTTTTTACTAAATACAATTGAACGTTAAATGAATAAAATAACAAATGTAATTTATAAAAAATCACGTATAAATAAGAAAAAATAAAAATATTTATCTTTAAATAATTTCATCAGCTGTTAAAAATTTAATATGCATTGAAATTTGATGTTTATATATATTGCAATTTTATTATAATAATTTTCTTTGTATAAATTTATATTTATTATTATTTTTTTTTTTTAATCACTGTATATACAGTGGCTTCTTACATAAATTTATAAAAATTTACATTTTAATAGAGTCCTTGATCAGATTCTATATTCTGCTTTCAAGCAATCCATGCATTGGTAAAATTTATCACATAACAATATAAAATTAATCCAAGTGTCCTAGTTTAATTTTTAAAAAGTCAAATAAATTATATAAATTTAAATTAAATTATAACATGAATTATTTTGAAATGTCAATGATATTTTTGCATTGGAAAAATTAAAAAAGAATTAATATTACATAATTGCAGCAAGTATTTAAATTTTCTTTTAGTTTTTTTTTTCAAATTTATTTTGAGATTTATTGATGATTGCAGTATTTGAATGTCATGCAATATCGATTCATCAACAGGATAAATACACTATAATTCAATAAACGAATACACACATTTGTGAATAAATATGTTGATAGAATGTGCAGGGGTTGTTTCTTTGAACACTGAAGAGATTTACTCAATCGCAAAATTTAGACAGAATTATCTATCTCTCTTTGCATATGTGTTTGTGTGTATGCTAATATTTATATACCTCTAAAAAATAATTAATTCAATATACAAAATCTCTCCAACGATTTGCCAAAAAAAAAAAAAAATTTAATAAATTTAAAAATAAAAAACAATTAATTTAAAAACTTTTTTCCCTACCCAAACAAATTAATTAAAATATGATAAAAAAAAAAATCTGCCTTTTTTAAAATTAAAAATTCATAATATAAAATATAATATAAAATTTAATTAAAATATATGAAGCAATAAATTTCAATTTTAACTTATTAAAAAATATACTTATATATTTTAAAAATATTTTTATTTTAAATTTTTTAGTATTTTAATAAAATATCATATGACGACAATGATGACGACAATGAAATTTTTTTTTAAATAAATAATCCATTGTGATTAATAAATTATAAAAAAATGTAATATTTGATATTTAAAAAAAAAAAAAAGTAGGTTATTATATTTATATATTTATTTGGCATTTGTTAAAAATTCAAAGTTTTTTAAAAAAATATAATTTTATTTTTAGTTTTCTCGGCCAAAGTTACCCTTCCATTTTATAATGTATATTTACAAAAGGCGCCTGAAAGTAAGGGGTGGCTGGATGAGGAGGTAAAGTAGGGTGGGTCAAATGGGGGTTGAATTTTGTTGGGGATGATAGCAAGAGTCAGATGAATGGCAAGACGACGACGAATATTTCATGAGATGTATTAATATTATAGTATCTCATCTCATGGATGTATCGAGCTAACATAATGCAAGTCAACTATATAGATAGTTTCTTATTAAACTCGCAAAAATTGTATGGCAACATATTCAAGTAAAATACACATTTTCAAGATTCACTATAATATTTATAAAAAGAAAAAAAAACATTTTTTATATATATTCTCAACCACAAGGGGGATGGATGTAGATGAAATTTTTTTATTTTTTTTTTTTCATTAATATTATTTATTTTTATATCTTCGTACTTTTGGCCTCATTTGTTAATAATAATTTTATAAATAAATTAATAAACTTAAACAAACCTCGGACGATAATCTAAATTTAATTTTTTATTTCAAGTTTTTTTTTTTTTTTGTTCAAAGTTTAATATAAATTAATATAAAAAAAATTTGTTGAACAAGTTTTTTGATTGGATGTGGTTATAACTAGGTTAAATAGAATATTTTAAAATATATAATTTATCTTGTATTAAAAATGGAAAACTCTCAACATTATTTATGATTAATTTCATTTTATATATATATCAAATTTCAATATAAAAATTTTTCATTTGAATTATTATAATAATTTTTTTATTTTTTCATCTTTTTGTCAGTATATTTTTCATGGATAATGTGTTTTTTTTTTTATTTATTATTTGATTTTTTATTTTCAATGACATGATGAAAATAAAATATTGAGAAAATAAATAAATAAAAAAATGACCATGCAAAATGGTCGAGAAGCAAAAGAAATCAAGCAAGAGTAGAGGAGGAATGAGGGTTGTGAAAAAAATATAAAAAAAAGAGAGGAAAAGAGGGTGAGTGAACGAAATGCTAATATTAAAAGTAATATTTCTGGGAGCCGTCGGCACAACTGGGGACCCAACGGCCTCTATATTTATTTTTTAATATAAATTAAACAATTTATTTTCCTCGAGGCTGAAAGAACAGCGAGTGAGGTAGTATGGCAATATGGGGATGAAGAGACTGAGGGGCTCAACTGAAATAGAGAAATAATGCCAGAGTGCAATATCGAATGAAATATCGTCCAACTACCTCACCACCCACTTAACCACCCATACTATTTTTTTTTTTTTTTTTATTATTATTATTTTTTCACCAAAAAAAATTAACTGTATGCACTGGACATTTTAAAATTATTCTCAAAGCCTCAGGTTATTTTTTTCTGATAATCAAAAAAAAAAAATCTTTAAAAAAATTAAAAGAAAATATATGTACAATCATTTTTCTATTGATAATTAAATTTTTTTTTTTTCCATTTAAATTTAATTTTTTTGTTCATATAATTTAGAGATTGTTTTTTTTGGCTTTTAATTTTTTTTACAATGGATTTTTTTAGGGGTTGAAAATGGTCAGGGGATACGATCGTTTGACAAGGCATCCCAATCAAAAGTTTTTCTACTATTTGAGTATCCGGTCATGCCTCTTGTGTTTCAAAACAAAAATTTTTTTCTATTATTATCTTTATTGTTATTATTTTCATTCTATTTTTATTATTATCATTATGATTTTTCTATATTTTACGTTTTTTTTTTACTCTCTCATTTTTGTCCTTGGACAAAAACGTTGGCCTCGGAATATATGCTTTCTATATTTTATTGGATTTCGTTTGAATACCAATTTGTCTCGTTTGCGGGGCCTTTGATTTGCCTAGCCAAAGGGGGTGGTTGAAAATTCTATATATTTTTTTATTTTTTAAATTTTGTCCCAGGGGTAGTAAAAAAATCAGAAAAGAAATTGCCATGAAACAAAACGAGTGTGGAAAAGGATGGAAAAATATTGATAAAGAAATAAAAAAAAAAAAAAACGAGAGAAAAGAAATTAATTTATATCGCACCTTTAATAAAATAAAAAAGTTCTAACGAAATATTTTTGTATCAATTTATTTTAATAATGACTCAAAGAGGAAATAAAAAAAAAAATTAATAATGTAAATTGATTAATAAAAAAGAAAAAAAAATTAATAAACATCAATAAAAAAAATTACGATTTTAAAAATTGTTGTTAATTTTATTTGCTATATTTACGTGTTATCTTGACCTCTTTAAAAAATTTTTTTATATAGTTCTCTGAGTTGCCATTTACTCGGGACATTAACTTGAAAAACTCGAGGGTTTATTGAACTCATAATAAAAAATAAAAAACAAGTTTCAATAAATCGTTTTTTCCCTTGAATACTTTTGGTCCAAAATCAAGTCAATAAACCCTCGATACATTGCGTTAATATCCTAGATCGTTGTACTCGATGCCACTCACAAAACAACAAGTGGAGAAATAATAAAAAAAAAAAATAAATCTACTATATAAAGCTATTGAAAAATATATATATTCAAAAGTACGCGTGTAAACAATTCATATTATAAAAAAAAAAAAAAAGAAAAAACAGTGTAAAGGTAGTTTTTTATACTTTGCAATTGAAAAAAATGTTTTTACTTCAATGTAAAAGAAAGTTGGTTAATAAAGAAAAAAAATAAATAATAAAATAACTTTATATATAACCGTATAAAAAAAAAAAATGACAAAAATTGATTTTAATCTATTTTATTATTACAAAACATTTTATTTCTAGAAAATAATTATTAATAATTAATTATAAAGAAAAATTTTATTCAATATTTTCATATATAGCCACAACTAAATTTTTCACGACAAATTTATGAATTTACATAAAATTTTATTATTAACTGTTTTTCAAATAAAAAAAAAAAAAAAAAGTACAAAATAATAAATAAAATAACACAATGGATCAAAGTGATTTGCATACACCGACTTTGGTATTTTTTATGTTATTATTTTTATATATATTCGCGATCGAAGATAGGATTAATTATTGGCCTCAGTCGTGGGTCTAATCGTTCTCTTCCTCTTCAGCTAAAAATATAAAATAAAAAAAAAAAAAAAAAATGTTTTTTTTTGCAAGAAATCTGCGTACTCACAGACCGGAAATCCGTTGACTCAAAAAAAGAAAAAAAAACAATTACAAAAAAGAACAAAATGAATTAATAAATAATAAAAAAAAAAAAAAAATATTTATAATAAAATTTTTTGATTATGATAATGAGTGAGAATATGAAAATTATAAAATTTTTTTATTGAATGATTTTACGGATATTGATATTGTCATTTGATTTGGGATATCACGGATTCTCTTATCCCGTTAAAATCCGAGATAACTTCCGGTTTGAGGGTTGTTAATGCGGGTAGAAAATCACACAAGAGGATACAGCAACTCCTTTCATTAAAGCCACTATTCAACACTATTACAAACTTATATATATATAATATTACCACACATATATTATACACATTTATATTGAGATACCTTGGGTACTGCTAATGGCATTGTGGCAATTAAATTGCCGGCGTCTCTATTCTCGGCTATTAATGGTATTGTCACATGTTGTCTCAAAAGTCAAAATAAAATACTCACATTTATTACTCGCATTAATATTTTGTAAAACAACATATAAATTTAATATTTATTAATAATAAATAAATTAATTGACAAATTTATAATAAAAAAATATTTATTTAATTTTTTATTATTTATATTTTCATTTGTAATTATTTAAAAGAATTTTTTTTCTTTCATTTTACTTTTTTTTTTTAAAAAAAAGAAAAAATGTAATAAATTAAAAAAAAGGATATATTTACATAATGTATTCAAATAAAAAAAAAAAAAATATTACAAAAGAATATAAGAAAATAAAAAAAAAAATAATATTCATATTATTATTTCTTATAAAAAATAAAATAAATAAATGCAAAATTTTTATTTCCATAAATATAATCAAATATCAAAAAATGATATCATAAATTTTATTTTTAAATATACGTATGCCACAATTTAACCCTATATATATATTGTTATTATTTATTTTTTCGCGCATATTGTTTTAGTCTTCCGGCTAAAAAATATATATAAACGAATTCCGCCCACCCGCCACTGTGCCTTATCCATCCCCAAGATCATGACGCCTCGCAGCTTGAATAAAATACACACACACATACAAACAATATATAAACTAAATATATAAATTTTATTATGTGTATTCTTAAATATATATAAAATATATATCAAAAAAAAAAAATTCTTTTACTTCCCCGCAATTCGCAATATAATTTTTTAAATATTTTTTTTTTTTCCCCACAAACATCAAAACTTTTCTCTGTGTATCTTCAACTAACACAAAATATTATTTAAGTGTTTCCTGGGATATAAATATACACTCTTGTTGTCTTGATATATACAAATGATAATTAAAGTCCCAAGACTATATATCTGACCGTTACCATCTGCCTTCGACCATTTCCTCTTTTATATATATATTTCAAATAAATATACTTAATCATTTTAAATTCTCACATTTGATATATATCGAAAAAATCATATTGAAAAGAAAAAAAAAGTAATTATAAAATCACACAGTGTATATTTAAATAAAAGAAAAAAAATATATATATTTTTTTAAATTTTTAATATAATTTATAATTATAATGTAAAAAAAAAAAAAAAAAAATGAATTAAATTTATGAATATATTTATAGAGTGATATAGTATTAGGTTAAAATTCAAAGTAGCCTAGATCGATTTTGGTCAGCATCGCAAAAGCCTATGAGAGCAAGAGAAAGAGAGATAATTTTATGGGCAAAGAGCAAGTGAGATAGACACAGGAATGGATCGGTGAATTTCTCGAATAATTAAGTTAGACTTTGGCTAGTGGTAGAGGACCTCGAAAAGGGTGGTTCAATATATACATATATATAATAAAAGGGGGGTTGTATCGAGGAGCTAAAGCAGGAGGTAAAGTAGGAGGTTGGTCGCTTACCAACCAACACGCGGACATACATTATGTACATAAATTTTCTGCTACATATTCTCTCGATGTATATAATATATATATATATCTAAATATACACAAAGATGTGCGAGCTGTACATGTACATATATAAAGACATTTTATACACGTGTATATAAATACATGTATAGATATAGAGAAAATAAAGCAGCCCCTTTGCAAGCTGCTGTCCGTCCTTTTGTATATATAACTGTCTCTGTTTCTCTTTACCCCTTTCCGCCAAATAAACCCTCACTCTCTTCATCTATACCACCCACCTACGAGAAACGGGTGGTACACTCGGTGGCATTGGATATATACTTAATGAAGCGTAAATAATTGAGTAATGTGCTCCGGGCCGTTCGATCGACGTTCCTATTGGTCAGAATTAATCTATTCCAGCGCATTAGTGTGGGGATCTAGTTGAATTTTATATATTTTATTTATTAATATATTAAATATAAATTTATTCAATTATGTCGTTTTTTTTTTTTTTATTTAAATATTTATATATGTTATACAATGTTTAATTAATTTATTCATGGACAACCTCGTTTGGGAATATATGCTTTTTTTTTTTCTTTTTTATTCTTTTCATTTTTAATGTAATATATAAAATTTAATTTTTTTTTTTTGGATATGTTGGTTTTTTAGTTTTGGAAATTTTATTTTTGTTATAGGGCTTTTCATGTTTACTGGAAGAGTTCATGGGCAAAGTCAATGATTGGTTAATCATCAGGATTACGCAGATAAACAACAAACGTATAAAAGACATCATTTTAACTCAAAGGAATATAAATTTGTATTTACATATACATTTTGATTGATTAATCATGGATTTTTTATTTTTTTAAAATATCAGATAATCAATAAACTGAATTTTTAAAATAATTTAATTATTAAAAATTTAATTTATTTATAATTAAATAAATAAGTTCAATTTATAAAAATTTGTTATTTTTTTTTTTATATTCTAGAAACTTTTTTTATTACTAATATACATCATATAATTTTTTTTTGTTTTTTTTTTTTTATTGTATTTTGAAGAGTATGTTAAAAGAAAAAAAAAAATGGAATAAATAAATAATTTGTAGAGAAAAAGTATGGTCATGTATGTGAAAAAGAAATTTTTTCTTTTTTTTTTTCAAGTGCAGTTTTTTAGGGGATAGCATGTGAAAGATGATTATGATGATGATGATGGGGATGAAAATAGGGACAAACAATGTTATATATATATAAAATATACATGTATAAATTTATGTATGTAAAGAGCATATAGAAAAGGGGAATGAATATTATATATACGAGGCCAGACAATATCTAAGTGGCATTCTCAGACACTCCCTGGCACATTGATCGCACAAGATGTCCTAGTATATATATTTTCTCTCGGCTACTACCCCAACTTTTATTAAATATATACTTGATGTTTCATACACACTTACATCTAGACAACTAACTAAACAACCCCCTCATCCACCCCATTTTTTTATATACATTTAAATAAACCCTTTAAATTTATATCAATTTCATTAATAAAATCAATTTTTTTTTTCATTGTATTTTTTAAATTTAATTTAACAGTGAATTACGTTCAATTTAAATTTTTATATTTAATAAAAATTAATTAAATTTTAATATTAATAATATTTGCTTTAATTGATGTATTTTATTTTTTTTACATTTTATTGATAAATTAAAAAAAACACTGTACGTGTCATTGTTGATTTTTTAAATTTTTATTTGTGTCTTTTGCTTGATTTCTCTGTCTTTTTTTTTTTTTTGTTCATATAGTTTTTATTTTATTTTTTTTTTATTCTATTTTTTACTCATCCTCTACTCTTCTTGCTCAAAAGAAAGTTAGCACGCTCGAGATATAGAGAAGGCATGGGCGCATCGTCCTCCTGGAGCACTTTCTTTGATGCCGACTACCCACTTGGGGAACGCCAGGGTGGATACTGAGTTTGGGGCAGGTCGTACATCAAAGGGCGAAATACTTGAAGCTCCGTGAGATTTTCTACCCCTCTTTTCACCTTCCATCAAGTTACCCCGCATTTTATTTTTTTTAACCCTGTTTCTTCTTCTTCTTCGCTTTTTTTTAGTCACACTTTTTTTTTATGATCATTTTTTTTTTCTACCCCTTTTTTATCTCTCGCTCGCACAAAGTATTTTTTTTTTTTTGCTTTGCCGATGACCTCCGTTGTATTGTCCACACTCGACCGAAATTGTACATGCTTTTTTTTTTATTTTTTGCATACTGCGGAAAAGGCCTCTCAGCTTCAACTACCACACGTTCATTCTCTTCTATTCTTTGTCACTCTGATGACTGTCGCGGAATTTTTCAAACGATTTTACACAGTCAATTAATGGCTTGTTTAATTTTTTTTTTTTTTTTAATATATAATCTAAGATTTCTTTGTAGGCTCTAAGAAACTTGACAAATACTTTTTTTTTCTTTTGCTTGTACTTGATTTTTTATTTTCAAATATAAAGGACAATTATTTCGTGTTTTAATTATTTTTTCTTTTGATTTTTTTTTAAATTTAAATTAATATATTGATTTGCAATATAGTAATTTGAAAACAATTTTTTCGTTGAATTATTTTGTTATTTTTTCTTTCAACAAATTGCCCGGGGTAGTGACCGATACGAGACGAGTAAAATAAATATTTTCTCATCTCTTGTTGTTTTTTTGAATAATAAAAAATAAAAAAATACAAATAACCTCAATATTATATTTATATTCAATAATGACAATTTGACTTTATTTGTGTAAAATTACAAAAACCACTGATGAAAATTGTGGAGAGTATAAATAAATAAATATTAATAAATTCACATTGCCAACCCCTTTAATAACAAATATACACAAACCACAAAAAGCGTTAAAAAAAGAAAAATATTAAATTTTATTTCAATTAATATTTAAATAAATATTGAGTGAATATGTTTTTATTGATGAAAAAAAAATAAATTACTAGCAAAAAATAAAAAAAACAATTGAAAAAAAAAATTAAATTTCTTGAATGAGAAAAATAACTGAGAAAAAAAAAATTCAACTGATCAGGAAAGGGATGAAATATAAATGGACATGAGTAAAGTGGCTTGGGTCATGTTTTCAGCTTGGAGGAACTCCCAAAAGTGCATGACACTCAAAAATACATGTGGACATTGGCAAAGCATCAATTTTCATTCAAAAAGTACTCAGAAAAGAAAAAAAAAAATCTCAACATCCAGAAAAAAAATTTTTTTAATATTTTTTTTTCATTATAATTTCTATCAATTTATTTTTATATCAAAAAAACAAAAATCTATTATTTGACATGGTGGACAGTTAGTTAGCCATCAACAATACAAAAAAATAAAAAAAAGTATTCAAAAAAATAGAAAGAAAAAATTTTTTATAACAAAACAAAAATAATAAAATTAAAAAAATATAAAAAAAAAAAAAAAACGGATTTAATAAATTGGAATTGCATTGAACAGCGAGCGGAAGAGATTAATTTTTAAATATCGGATTTTAAAAACGTTAAAAAAATATTCATATATATATAATATAGACAGATCAATCCTCGGGTGTATTCAGTCCAAAAAGCTTTACATTAAAATTTCAAACAATTTCTTTTTTCATTAAAAAAATAAAAAAATAAATTGAACAATAATAATATTATTTAAATATTCTGTGCTTTTTAAATAAATAAAATTTAAAAAGATAATTAAAATTTTAACGAATTTTATAAATATTTTTTTAAAACTTTTAAAAATAAAATTCAAATTTTTTAAATAATTGATAAAATAAATTGTCAATTTATTATAAATAAATTAAAAATAATAATTGATATTGAATAATTTTTTTAATATGAAAAGTTGAATGAAAATGAGTTTATTGAATTTCGGGGTTAAATCAAAATCACGCAAATGTTGAAATGTGAATGTGGTTTATTTGTGGTGTTGTCGTGGATCCTGTGGGCCACACATCATTCACTGGATATAAATTATCCTGTCATGATGGTGACGAGTGTTCTTCCTGATGTTTTCCCCTCGACTATTCAACCGTGAACAAGTTTTTTTTTTTTTTTTAAATCTATCAAAATAGAACGACCAATAAAACAATATAAAAATATCAAAAAATCAGTTGTAAAAAAAATCAAAATCAATAAATATTAATAAATAAAATTCAGCGTTATAAATGTAATATTTAAAATAAAAAAATTTAATAAAATTTATATTAAAATGTACATTAAACACATCACAATGTAGCCCTGCGGTTAATCAGTTTGATGGCGATTAAAATCAATAATATCCATTGCACAGTTTGTGTCAAAATTCACACTTTCAATTTGCCTCGAAGGCATCTGACCCATACTCCACAATTATTCACATTCATATAATGTATATATATATTATTTTTTTTTTAATAAAAAAAATAATAAAGTATAATAAAATAAAAACAAAAAACAGCATACACATGATAAATGTGAATAAATGTTTTAACGCCACAGCGAAAAGAATAATTGCCGCATCATTGCCATCAGCGATTAATGTAATAAAAAAAAGAAAAAAAAAAAAAACAAAATAATAATAGCAATAATAATTAAAAATGAGGAAGGTGCTATAAAAGCATTTTTAATGAGACAAAAATAAATTGAAAAAATTTTAAATCCTATTTTATAAAAGAAAATAAAGCAAAAAAAAAAAACAATTAACATAATGAGCAGATTGATTAAGACAAATAAGAAATAAAAATTATGTTTTTACTTGAATTAAGCTTTTTTTATTGTTCATTCTGATCAATTTAATTGCAAAATCAAGCGATAATTCGTGACAAACGAAGTGAAAAAACCATCGACAAGTGGCTCGCAAATATACCGCTTGTAATTTTATTTTTCCGATAGATAAAAAATACAAAAAAAATACCAGTTAAAAAACAAAAAAAAATACAAATAATAAAAATAAATAAACAATACATATAGCATGAAAATAAAAAATGAAAAAAAAAAAAACCATAAAAATAAATACAAAAAATTGGAAAAAAGTCCAATCAACGTGGTAGCAGCGATTTTCGATATCGAATAAATTCAAAAAGAAACGTAACAATTTGCTGGTTGAAAAAAAAATAAATAAATAAACAAATAAATGAAAAAAAAAAAAAAATATTATGAGGGTAGTATGAGGATCCAGTCGACACACCATAGGTGTTGTGTGTATCGTATAAAAAGTAAGAGGGATGGCAGGAGGGAAGGTGGGAGGAAGGGAGGGTGTGAAACAGGGGGTTAAAATAACGGTCAGTATTTTGTAGTAATATTTCACCGTAGCAGTTGGTATTAATTCGTAATATGTTACTGTACAAACTATACAAAAGCACCAGTATAGAATACACCACCTCCCTTTAACCCTCTTTTCCCTTCTATTTTGGCATTTTGTATACCTCTAATATATGGTCCGGTATTATTGCAATGCAATGGACAGAATACTGTCAAAATTTATCGGTTCTCGTTTTTCATCTACCTACTCATATCCCTCTCCCTTTACATCACCCCCCTCAACACCCAAACCACCCACCCCACGATCAGTAAAATGAGCACGACAATTAAAGTGTGAAAATTAGCAGCATAAAAATAATTTTAAAAAAATAATAATAAATAATGGATTTAATAATATAATTCATATTCATTTGTGATAATTAAACAAATATGTTAATATTAAATTAATGTTAAATTTTTTTTATTAGAAAATATTACTTTTATTATGAAAAAAAAAAAAATAAAAAGGAAAATTCTTTTTTATTAAAATATATTTTTTTCATAAATTTTATCTCTCGTGTTGTATATTTTATTATGAGAAACAAAAAAAAATATAAAAATATATTTTTCAATTATTCTTTATTTATTTTAGTATCTCGTGAATTTTTTTTTTTTTTTATTTGTTTATTGTTGCTGTTATTTATATTTTATTTATTTATTGTTTTTTTATTTTTAAGACTGAAGAGACACGCCTTCTTGGCAATCTCGAGCTAAATTGCCAATCAACTGGGGTATTATATTCGTCTTAGTTTACTCAGGGGGTAAATAAAATGAAAGAAAATATATATAAATATATATTTATATTAAAAATTAATTCAAGAAATTGTGATTCATGTGTTTTGAACTAATTCTCTGTAAAAGTGTTGTATTAAAACATCGAAAAAGTAGAAAAAAAAAAAAAAAGGAAATATTAAAGAACGTGATGTGAAAATTTTTCACGTAATTTTTACCTGTCAAATAAACTTAGTAAATCTTAAAATCATATTAAATTCTATCTAACAATGTTCAATTATCTTGACCAAGTCAATAAATTAAAAAATATTAAAATTACCTGTCAAAAATATATACGAATATCCATTAAATTCAAGACATAATAATTATTTTTTAATTTAAGGGAATAAGGTCAATCTATAGTCAGCCAAAAATAAACTTATAATAGTCAATTGGTCAATTGAAGAAAAAAATAATAAATTAGCAATATAAAGGGTTCATTTGAACAAGAAAAAAAAAAAGAAAAAAAAAGAGGATGAAAACGGACTGAGCTCTAAATTACAGTCAATATTAAGATTTTTGAGATTGTATAAATAAAATTTTATGCAAAACGATTCAGCTTGTTATATATAAAATCACGTGAGGTTATTTAACATCATACAACTTGTATAAAAAATACAGTCAAAAGAATGATTAGGGTATAGTCAAAATGAGGAAAGAAATAAAGTAATAAAATTGTAAATATAGTAGGTTAAGTTTAAATTGGATATAAGGGTTGAGGGTAAAATCATGTCCGTTTCACAATAACGAACAAAAAAATATATATTTCTATATATAACGAAAAAATAAAAATAATATTTCACGTGTTGGATTAATTCAGGCCAACATTTATACAAATAAATTACAATGTTATGATAAGTACAATTTTATTTTTTCTTTTATATTTGTAAAATAAAAACACGTGTAGATAAAAATAAAAAATACTTAATCAAACGTGTGTCAAAGATAATAATAAAAAAATAATAATAAAAAATAATTTAAATTTGAAATCTATTATTGAAAAGTATTTATCGATAAGTATAATAAATTTATTCAGTGAAAAACCCACCCCTATAACCCTCATATGGGTGATAAGTAACGAGACAAAACTCACCCTCATTTACATATTCATTGTTATATTCAATATTGAATACAATAGTAAATATCTAGATACATAGACAAGACAAAGTTTTCATCGTTAAATGACTCGACTTGTTGGTCCTCGTATCAGCCCTTTTCGTGGCCTGTTGAAGAATACAAAATTTCTCTACATATATTTACAATATATGTATGCATTGATGGAAAATAAGTGAGGGTCGGAGTGGAAAAGCTTATTCAAGTCTATCGATAGAATATAATAGAAAACCATGTGTTATACATTATACAGCATGTTTAAATCGACAGAAAAATATGACAAAAACAAATGATAATACAAAAAGAAAAAAAATATGTACATATATACATGTAAATATTCGTAGAAACAAAGAATACAAGTACAGTGAAAAGGAGCTAACGAATGTCTGATTGTAAAGAGTAAAAAAAAAAAAGAATAAACAGAGAGGAAAAAAGAAAAAAAAAATCATCGAAAATAAAAAAAATAATGTGTCTTGATAAAAAAAAAAAAAGCTTTTTCTACTTGCAACTTGTAACTGCAAGCTCAGTAAAGAAAAAAAAAGCTTTTTTTATTTTTTTGATGATAAATTGTTAATGAGACTGATCTGTTATTGTTTGTTTCGTGTATCGAATGTTTTTTTTTTTTTTTTTAAATGTTGAAAAAGAAGAAGAAGAAAAAAAGGGTTATTTATTTTTTTTTTTTTGTGCTTTTTGATATATGAAATGATAAAAGATGATATGCAAGGGTTGATGATGATATAAAATAGGTGGATTGTATTGTCATGTTATATATTTGTGAGGGGGGTCCAATGTTCAGTAGCCACACGGTGATGTCATTGTGTCCTTGGGGATAATAATATCTGTGGGTAATAGCCGGGAGTCAGGAAGTACCTCGAGATCCGCCGGGGCGACTGAACGGCAAGGAACTTCCGGGGATGGAACGACCTTATATATACTCATTCTCTTATACCACATGCATTTTTTTTTTTCAACTTTTTAAATATTATTATTATTATTTTTTATGTACTTGGCCTTTTTAGTTGGATTCCTCTACATCGACTATGCATTTTTTTCTTTTTTTTTTGTTATTATTTTTGTTTCGCTGCAATTGCCTCCCCTAATAACGATTTTTGTTTTTTTTTTTTTTTTTTTCATGTTTTTTAGTGAGCCTTGAAACTTACCTGTAACAAAAAATAAATACAATTTTTATTAGACAATGAATTATTTGATTTTTAATTGTGAATAGGTTTTTATCGTTTACAATGGTTTTTTTATAAATAAAAAAAAAGAATAATACTAGAGGATTAAAAAAAAATACATTCTCTCGAAAATAAAAAAAAATTGCCAATGCTTGTCGAATGATTTACAATGTATTTGTTATTTTTATGTTTTTTTATTTTCTGCTTCATGTAGACAGAAAATATATACACATTCATGAAATATGTAAAAATAAAAAAAATTGTACGTAATAAAGAATTGAAAAAAAAAAAAAAAAAAACTTACAAATAGAGACGACAAGTTGTGGCACGCACCAATACACTGTGCATTTTTTTTTTTTTATACATTTTGAAATTGTTGTTTATATAAAAATAGAAATAAATTTTATTAACAAGTATTTACAATTTTTTTTTGAAAAAAAGGATGAAATTGATAATAAAAATATGTACATCAACTGATATATGTAATGAAAAATAAAAAAAAAAAAAAAAAAAGTTGGATAAAAATTAGATATAGCAAAGTGACCGAATGTGAAAATTGTTTTACCACACGTGAACGATTGACCCAACAAAATACACACGCAAAAGGTTGTTAAATACCCTGCTTTTCCACTCGCTTTTCCATTTAGCCTCATTCCAAAAATTTTCCCAACAACACATTTATATATATACAACATGTGTGTATAGTTTTCATCGTGTTATAAACACCCTCGTATACGTGGTGGACAAGCAAATGAGCGTATGGCCACCAACAGTTTATCCACACCTCTCTTTATTCCTCATTCCAAATTCCACAATCTCCACTCTCTCATTGACCACCCCCGAGGGGGTCAACATTTTACCATATACACAAGTGACTGGTACTTCGACACCCGATACCCAAAATTATGTTCAATTCAAACGGATTTTGTGGCAACAGATTATACTTTTTTTAAATAAACACTTTTATTATATAACAAAAATAAATTATTATTTTAATATTTTAAATGTTTTTTAAATTTAGAAAAAAAATTAAACAATATAAATTTAAATTATTTATTGGCACGTGCCAAATGAAACGATAAAGAACTGGTATATTTTGGTATAGCCCTTCCGTTTGTGAGGTAAAGTGGCCACACAGTCTGTTCGTACTTCATTCGCATGTTTCAATGAATTTAACGTCGTGCTTGTTTGAAAATATTGCCCAGAGGAATAAAAGAATGAGTGTTAAAAAACCACGAGCAATGATTGTGGTTAAATCGAGCGAGAAAAACCATCCCCTAATTTGTTTTTTTTTTTTATTTTTTGTTAACCATTATAACCACTGTACTCACTGACTTCCGGTTGTGTTAATGAGTATATCCGGAAAGCTTGTTTTTGTACTTTTTTAAAAATTTTAGTTGAAAAATTATTTTAAATATTTTATATATTATTTATGAATAATTCTTTAACTTTTGAAATAAAAAAAATATATACGTTAATTTAAATTTCCGCGGTTTTTTAAAATATATTTTTTAAAATGTGTCAGAATATAATTTTTTTAAAATGAAAAATTATATTTTATTTATTTATTAAACTTTACCCTTTTTTTTTATCTTTACCCTTTGTTATTTGTTTGTTAATTTTTTTTCTATTTTTTATTTTTAATATGGTGTTTTTTTTTTTTTATATTTTATTTCTTTACTTTAGAGGGAAGCAAACTGTTCAACAAGGCGTAAACGTTGACGCGACACGTGTAACCGTCGCGTTAATCGTCCGATAAAAATCACACAACACGCCAGAAAACTAAGCGTCATAAAATTAAAAATATAACGCTAATACACAGTGGAATGTAAACGTGACTTGTTACATTTATGCATACACATCGTTGATCATTTATCGATTTTAAAATAAAGCAGAAAAAAATATAAATATAAACACACAATTTAAAAGAAAATAAATACATAAAAAAAAAAAGGTTAAAATAAAAAACAAGGGGGTATATAAAAAATGAAGAACATAAAATATTACCGGTTATTTGCACAGCCTTATTTGACGTTTATGGAGAAAAAAAAAAGAGGGTGATTCGTCTTATCTTAAAAGGGGGTTAAAATATATAAAAAAATAAGGAAAAAAAATAATATTAATAGATAAAAATAGAAATAAAAAAATAAAAAAAAACAGACGTTTAGACTTGTGTTAAAAGCTCGTGCAATAAGGGGGTGGTTTTAACGAGAAATAAGAATGCCATTCGACATCCTTTTCTTCCACCTCCTCTTTGCAAACTGCCCCTTTATAATTTTTTTTTTTTTTACCCTTGCTATTTTCACATTTCTTCCGGACAACGTGACATAAACTTTATGGTATTTATGAATATTTATATTAATCTAAATTTTATGCCATTCTACGTGAGAAATAAAGCGAAAAAAAAAAAAAAATAAATTAAATACATACATATATATGAAAAAAAAAAAAAATATATTGTCGCGATGAAAGCCAGCGACAGCTGCCACTTTTGATTATTTTAAAAGCCACTTAATTTTATAATTTATTAACTAAAATAATTTATGAAAAAAAAAAAAAAAAATAATAATTATATACATAATATATAAGAAAATAATTTTATGAAAATGATAAAATCTTTCATCATAATAAATAGTAATTATGTTTTTTAATTTTTAATTATGAAAAATGAATAAATTAAATGAATTTTTTTAGTTAAATTAATGTTTATACTAAAGGCTTTATTAAAGCTGTCAATATGTATTATGAAAATGATGAAAAATATATTATATATTAATTTTGATTGTCAGTGAATATATATGTGTATATGGATTTAATTTATATACAAGAAACACAAGCTCCAATGGGTTGTTAATATTGAGTGGTTATAGACTATAAGGCAAACGACATGCTTATACGCATGTATTTGTATATAACTATACGAAAATTGTAATAGTGAAATAGTCTGGAGTAGAGAGATGGGTGGTTGCACTAGAGGGTGGCTTTTGGATGAGAGGATGAGACAGATAAATTGCTGATTTTGATGGAGTAAGAGAGGAGAAAAGCCAAGTTGTTAATGCTCGGTTAGTATATGCAACTTGTCGGCCATCTTGAATATTAGCCAACCAGAACAATAGTATACACAATTGTCTAGGCAAATTGTATATTTAATTAAACAAAGACTATTAATATATACATATATTTTAATTTTAATTTTATACAATTTATTTTAATTTATAAAAATTTATATTTTAATTATAAATTTAATATTATTTTATTTGTTTTATTAAATATTTTTTAAATTAAAGTTAAATTTTTTTTTTGCTCTTATTAAAACAATTGTATATAGTTTTTTTTCTTGTTTAATTATTAATACAATTTATCATTAATTAATACATCCGTTTTAAAAATTAAATAAATGTACTTGAAGCTTTCGACAGTTATCAAAAAATATTAAATTTAAATCTCAAATTTTCTTGATAAATAATTAATTAATAGAGATCAATTAAAATTTTTAATATTTTTTTTTTTTCATTGAATATAATAAAGTTTATATTTATTAAAATATATTTTTTTTTTTTTTTTAGAAATGATAATTATAAAATATAATATGGCATTTAATTTAAGATACTTTTGTTATAGTCTGTACATTGTATTTGAGCTTACGAATATATTAGGGTGGTTTTGCTCCCCTTCGAAACTCAAACACACGCGAATTAACAATATTACTCCTACCAATTCTCGGTTTTCCGTTTATATATATATGTATTAAATATATATACGTGATCTAACAATGCACAAGAGTAACTAGATATATATACTAAAGATGGTTTGCATGTGTATGTATATGTATATTTATAGACAAAGCGAAAATGCGTGATGAAAAGAGAGAGAGAGAGATACAAGAAATGAGTAAATATATATGTGGGGGTGGCAGAGACATAAACGTGCAGCAGTCTCGCGGGTAAAAGGGGGATGAAATATTATAATACGTCACTTGGCAACTGTGTATATGAAGTACCATCGAGCACAGCAGCCGTATAGTCAAGTTTGAAAGCCGCTAATTCTCGAGGTCGGTGAGGGTAGAAGAAGAAAATACATATATATACATCATACACAAAAAAACTTAAAATTATTTGGTGTTAAAATTTTAGTAATATATTGTGGTTATATGTATACTTCTAGCCAAGAAACTTTAAACTTAAATATATATAAAACTTCATTACGCAAATGTAAATTAATTTATTTTTTTTTCTTTATATATTGTAATAAATCAAAATTAAGAAAATAATATTTTTGAGTTGTAAAAATGTTAATTAAATAATAGAAAAAAATTTTTTAATTGAATTAAGATTGAAAATAAAAGAGAACATGTATTTTAAAATTAATATAAAAAAATAAAAATAGTAAATTGATTGTTTTGAGAGATGATATACTGGAAAATAAAAAAAAAAATAAAATAAAAATTTACTGTCAGATGGAAATGTATAGAAGAGAGTTTGGGTCAATAATGATTTTCAATTTCCATTGGGACTTGAAGTGAGTGAGTAAAAGAGACCAGGAGAAAGAGAAAAAAAAAAGCCAAAGATAGATACGCGTGCCAGAATAGAAATGGAATTTATGAATCTGGATTCGCATGCGTGAGTATTTCATGCTGTGGATAAAACATTGAGGGTTGAAAAAAGGGTTACAAAGATATCGAGGGGTGTTGAAGGGGTTGGTCAGCAATGAGATATACATGTATGAGTTTATTACAAACACAAATTCATATATATGTTTATAAATGTATGCTGCAACTGATATCGAAGAGAAAAAAAAATTAAAAAGGAGAAAAAAAAAAAAAGGAAATCAAAACTAGACAGTGTGTTGCACTTGTGATTGCCTGGTCAATGTATGTCTCTTTCTTTCTCTGTGTGTATGTCTATGTTGATAAAGGGAGATGAAATGAATAAAGAGAGAAATTATGTATACAATGTGTGTATATACGAGTGAGATGAAAAATTCAAAAGGTGGATTGGTGGGTATTACAGTGGCAGTGATGCAATGCAAATCAAGTGAATTGCAATACATGCTATATATATATTATATTTACAATCGACCAATGGAAGCCATTATCTTGATATACTAGTCAGAGTATCACCCATCCACCCATTCCTCATACCCAACATCTAACCAATAACTTGCACAAACCTTCCAAGCTTAACGTATAATTAAAACTCTTTAGTTAACATTGTTGAAGAATATTTCTTTTTCTTGTTTAAATGAAAAAATATAGTTTGAGAGGTTAATGAACTTAATATTAAAGTCAAGAAATAAGTGGTTAAATAGAAAAAAAAATATATATTAAATAAGGGAGAATTTCAAGTAGCTCTTGTCCATTATTTTAATTTTTAAATATGTATTTTATTTTTTTTTTTTCAGCTTGATTTGTCTTTGTTTCGATGAGAAGATATGTGCAGAGAAAAAAATTTGACTATTTTTTTTTTTTTTTTCAAGTTTGATTCTATGGAAAGAGAAAAAGTACTTGTCCTGTAAGATATAGTAAAATATAGGATGGGTAAAAAGTGGAAAATAAGAATAAAAAAAAAATATATATATTTGAAAGGCGATGGGATAGGTAGGCACCGCTTAATAGTTGCAAATTACAACCCCATCCTCTTTTTCTATCTTTCACAATTTTATTCCTTTAGTTTTTAGTTTTTATTTTATTTTTTTCTTTCTTACACCTATCAACCATCTATTTATACATGTCTCTCTTTCTCTTGAATATTTTTTACTTAACAATATTTTTTATTCAACGAAAAAAAAAAAAAAACTTTATATTTTTATTTTCATTTTTATCCAACACCCCACTATATTCTCCAAAGTATTTCCACTAAGAAAAACACCCATTAGCAAGAGTTTTCGTTTTTTCACACCGAAAACTTTTGCCTGCACACTTTGCCTACAATATTATCTTGCTTCTCTCTGTATCACCCTTCCACCCTCTCTCTTTTCTAACTAGTAAATTTTAAAATTTTCCTCTTCTCTCTCATTGCCATTTCTAAATGATCATGGATATTTTTTTACTAACTGAGATATTTTATAAAAGGGTAGAAAAATTAATAATAAAAATTATAAATATGATTTTTTTTTTTGTTTAAAAAAAACTTTGCATACATTTTTTAAATATTTATTTAACATTTTTAAAATTTTTATTTATATTCAAGATGGTGTTTTTTTTTTAAATAAATGAATCCAAGTTTTAAAAATTTTCAAAAAGTGATGAATATCGTGGGAATAAGTAGGCAGCTATTGGCAAGATTGAGACCACATATATGTGTTACTTTTTTTTTTTATAAAACAAGACAGTTTATGATTTTGTTGGTTTAAAAAATAAAATTCAAAAAAAGAAATAAATAAAAAATTAACAAGATAATAAATGTGAGGGAAAGACAGTGCTGGGAAATTGTGGATATGTATAAGTCTTTGCTTTCTTGGCAGTCAAGACCTTTTGCTTATGTAAGTTAAACAACACGCTAATGATTCGCAAAACGATATGAAATATTGCAATGCATCACGAAACATATACTATTTTCATCGTGCTCATGAATCATCCACACAATATTAATATATAAATATTTAAATAAATAATATTTTACCCTGATATCTCTTGGTGGTTATATTAATGACGAAAATGATGAACATTTGTAGGACATTATTAATAAATAATTATCCAAAAATTTAAAATAATTATGTTTTCTAAATTAGAATATAATTTACTAAATTAATTTTTTAAAAATGAAAACATTACGAAGTAAATATTTTAATTTATAAAAAAAAAAAAATTCAATTAATTTTTGCTAGTTTTAATTATCTTTCGAATAATTGCCAAATAGTTATTAAAAAAATAAATTAAAAATAAATAAGACTTAAATAATAATTAATAATTTAGAATTTTAATAAAAAAAAAATTAAATTATATAAAAAATTTTAACTGATAAATTTATTTTATCCAAGCAAATATATTTGCAAGTATATTTGAAATTTTTTTATTTTCATATTTACAAAATGCATTAGACAGGGTTAAGAGACATACAAAAATATAATAATATATCTATACAAAAACAGCTAAAGAAAGAGGGTTAAAAACAAAAAAAAAATCATCATATAAATGGCAATAGCTAGTGAGACAAACGACAAAAAAAAAGAGGAAAAAAAATGTATAGGGCGTCGATGACAGCTTAAAAAGTCTACATGCAAAATATTAAAAGTATACGTCAGGCTGATATTTTTTTTCTACTCTACTGTTTTATATATAAAAACCAACAAGAGATGTATTCTTCCTCTTTTGTCTATGTCTTATGGCTTACATATAATTCCAAACATTTTTTGTTTACTAAAAAGATAAAAATATACCTCAAAAATCATTTCACTTTGTTTTAGCATATAACAAGAATTTTTTAATATTTTCATCATACGTTACCCCCCGTAACAACAAACAATATAAATAAAAAAAAAAAAAAAAAAACAAAACAATATATAATAAAAATAAAAAGAGGGATAAAGAATAATATTGAGTAATTCTCGGAGCAACGATTAAGCACAAAACATCCAAATAATTAAAAATTTCGTTGCATTTTTTTCTCCTTTTTTTTCTAGAGGGTAATAAATTTTTTTTTACATAAAATGCTGATCAATGACGTCATTGAAAATACAGCACAGTAAAGTTAAATATTAAAAGCTAAAAAAAAAAAATTTAAATAAATTTTCCATATACTTGTAATATTTAAAAATATGAATTATAATTTTTTTTATTATATTATGTAGCATGTGTAGGATGGGTGGTACTATTGGAGTCTTTTTAAAAAACATATATATTTTACTACAAAGAGTAATTTTATATATATATTTTTTTTTTTTCGAGAGGAGGTTGAAAAAAGGGGTAGTATTTTACTGTTTTGTTTTGTTGTAAATTATAAGGCATTAAGGTCCAAGCCGGATGTGTAACACCATGACTCTACATGCGTATATGTGTATTAATGTATAAACATCGTATAAGGGATGATTACATAAACTAATGGTGAGATATTACCCAACTAAAATTACTTGGACAATGTATATTTTGTGCAATGTGTGTTTCTAATCTTTCGACAAGGTTTACTACTTTTCGTCCAACAAACAACCACATGTCCAACCCACCCTCCTCCTCTCCCCCCAAAAAAATAATATAATTTTGTTTTTTTTTTTCTTTAAAATATATATGAATCTAATGCAAATATTAAAAAGACTCACCCTTATTTTATATTTTTTAATTTTTGTCCATGTGTTGTATTTATCCCTCTAATTAAGATCAGCAGACAACTTGAATATATATATATTTTTTTTATTTTAATAATGGTTCATGTATGATTATAAATAATAATTTGAATAAAGGGTGTAACTCGATTGGGTGGTATTGAGGGTGCGCCAATGAAGGGTTGTTAAGTCCACGTAAACTCGGGTTTCATGCAGATGATAAATAAAAATATATTATGTCTAAAATAAAAAAAAATAATTCAAATGAAATATATGTATATATGAGAGGGAGAAATTGGGGGGAGGGATTTGGTCAATTTTATAATTTTAGCATCTCTTGGTTATCGATATTTGCCACACCCAATGAGGTAGCTCAAGTCACCATAAATATATTAGTATTATTATTAAATTTTTCTCGTGTATTTTTAATTTATTTATATATTTTTTTTGTTTTGTTAATTATTAGTATTGTTTTTTATTATTGTTTAAAGAAAAGGTGTGGCATATATTTAACACGCACATGATGGCAATCAATTTTTTTTGTCCATTAGTACTGATTTTAATCTAATTTCAATAATAGAAAATTGTTTTTTTTTTTTTTTTTTTATTTGCAAAAATATATTGTAAATCCTTGAAAAGTATATATGTAAATTTTCAAGTATGATTTTTTTTTTTTATGGTAGAAAAAGGCTAATGAAGTCAAACGATTAGTTGCAATTGTTCGATGGCAAATGAGGGATGTACGATTGAGGGATGTGGTAGAAAAAAAATAAAGAAAAAAAAATGATGATAATGTGGAGGAATAAGGGATGAAGGACAAAAGAATATAAAAAAAAAAAAAATGATACAGAGAAGAAAAGAGTTTGGTGGTTGTGCATGGGAGGTGAAGCGAGACACAAGTGTGTTATCTGTCGCGGTGGGACCTCCAAGGGTGGTTTTTGATGAGGGGTCGATTTAACTTCAAACGGTTTTTTTCACTGAATGAATACTACAAGTCTCTCATGATGTCGATTATAGAGAATTTTTTTTTAGTAATAAAAATAGTCAAATAAAACCTGAGAGATTGTCTTTTTATTTTTTTTTAAAATTTTTTTCTTATCTGAAATTTGATTTTACTTTTATTTAGGTTAATGATTATTAGGTTTTTCTGATGTTCATTAATTTAAGGGTTTGTATTGTATAATTAACTGGTATAAATAAATTGATATATGAAATAATAAAATTATAATGAAAATAAAAATAAATAAATATAAAATAAGTTATCGTGACCACTGATGTATTATTTGATTGTCGTGGTCTCGCAAGGTCTCGTGATAAGACTCGATAATTTTTGCCAAATATCAATTATGCAAAATTTTTCTTTTATTATTTTATTTCAATATTTTCATATTGTTTTTTTTTATTTTTATGTTTTTTTGCTTTCTAATTTTTCTTTTTGTAAATAAATCAAATGCTTGATAGCCCCACCTTTTTGCTACATATATTTTTTATTTTTGATGTATGAGTTATAAAGGGTTGCCAATTGTAATTAATGCCAGTGGATCAAATTAATAGACTCAACACGCAAATTTAAGTAAAGGGGTGAACTGTGTCTAATTTTTTTTTTTTTTACTTTATATGTATATTTTTTATTTTTTCTTAGCTTTTTTATTTTTTTTATATATTCTCACCCAGTATTTTAAAATCAGCACGCGACATAGGTGATGAAAATTCAAAACACGCGAGATAATATTTGAAAGAAAAAAGAAACAGAAAAAAAAAAAAAAAAATTAGGTGTAAAAAACATTGTTTTTATAGTCATTTAGTAATTTTAAAAATTAATTTTTTATTTAAAATACAAGAAAAAAAAAAATAATAATAATAAACTATAAACTTTTAATTTACGATGTAATAAAATGTTTTTTTTTTTAATTTTTTTCAATTTCTTAAGTTTAAAATTTATTAATAATAATATCTCAATGAAACACATTTACTTAAATAGTTAAATTATAATTTGTTTTTATCAAGAAAATATGTCACAAAAGTTTTATCATAAATTTTATTTTATTACAATTATAATATTTTATATTTTTTGAAATTTTGATAAAGTTTTTTTCAAGTTTTTACTAGAGAAAACTTACCTACCCCACTACAGTGTTTTATTCTATATGATGTTAACGATCCCGGAATTAACACTCAAAGGTATACACATGCAGAGGGGTTAGTGCGTGAAATGATCAAATATTCTCGCATACATATACATGTATACAAAGTGAGAGAGCTTTTATTAAATAAGGGACTGTGAGAGTGACGTGTGTATAAAAGTATACCCGTACACTTGGTCATGAATTACTCAGTTTAATTTAGCTGAAAGGGAAGAGAAGAGAAAAGAGAAAGTAAGGTCAACCACCTTATTTTCACCTATCATCATTATCATCATTAAATAAATAAATAAATAAAAATTAACTTCCTAAAGTCAAAAACCTAAAATCATTTTTTCATACAAAAAAAAAATCATTAAAAATATTATTTATATAATTTTTTTTTTTTTTTTGATAAATAAATAAAAATGATATTAAACTTTGAAAAAAAAAAATTTATATTAACTAAATATAATTTATACTGTGTTATTTATATTTTTTATGAAAAAGTTTATTCTCTCACTGTATATGGCAATATGAAAATAAATGTGAATAACCATTTTTCCTCCCTCTTTATCAATGCAAAAAATAAATAAAAAGAAAAGTTAATAAAAATAAAGGGTAAAAATATATATTGACTAGTTATTCTCTATTTGTATTTTTTTATTTTTTTATCTATCTCATTTTAGTGTACACTCTCTCTCATACAGACAATGTCCATATTTTTTTATTTATTTTAAATACTTCTTCGACGTTTTAATCCTTTCACCATCATACACAAGAGGGTTGCAATACATACTGATACAAGAGGGGAATGCATTTACCCATGTACATATATTCATTCGTAATACAGTTGGGGTTCAACTACAAAATGCATTAAATTATACACAGGACGTCTCGCATATTCAAAATTATATCAGTGACGTTGAAATTTATTTTTCTAAATTATAATTACTTATTACTCTTCTTTTTTTAATTAAAATTTATTTTATAATAATAATAATAATGATCGATGAGGAGGAGAAAAAAAAAAATAAAATAACAAATTTCAAACAAAAGAATAATTAAAAAATATAAAATGAAGAAAAAGTTTTGAGTTAATTTTATGAAATAAGTTTCCATCTAATTATTCGATTCATTAATAAACTTGATATTCATATCAAAAATGATGAGAAATTAACAAACACATAGAGTTTTATTAATGCGACGATAAATTTGATTTTAGCAAAAGGGGGCGTTAATTTATATACAACATTTATATTTATATATATATATTTTTTCATTGTTTTTATTTTTGTATATATATTACGTGCATAACATGAAAACCATAGTTCCTGATCGCGTGATTTTAGCTACCCTTCACACGATGCATACATGATCCATCCCCTTTTTTCGCGGTGTATATATACATACATATAAAAAACATTAATAAACACAATGCCGTGCAATATTCAAGTCATCCAAAAGCTGAGACGCATGTTAACCTCGTTGATGCATGTACAGCTTGAAAGTTAATATTAAAATTTATAAACTAATAAATTAAATAATAATAATAAAAATATCAAGATGAAATTTATATCCTATTATAAAAAGAATAATTGTCATCCATAATAATTATTGTGAGAAAGAAATAGATAGAATTATGTAAGTGTAGTATATTATTTAAAAAAAAAAAAAAATAATAAAAAAAAAGTGTCCGGTGTTTGAGGCAAATATTTCCTGGAGTAGACTAAGTGCGTAGTTCACATGTTCTATTCTAGATTATATTTGCCCCAACATCAGAAAACACGGTGATAAAATAAATTCGAAATAAACGAGTCCCGTCTGGAGAAAAATCAAATCGTTAGGATTTGAACGGGAGACCACAAGCACTGTAGGCAAGGCTCATCACGACTTAACCATCTGCGCACTGGATAATTTAAGAGCAATAATCAAACTTCATAACTGATATCAATAACACATATCAATAATTTTTTTTTTTAATTATAAATAATAACCAATAGAAAAAATAAAATATTTTTAATATAAATTGATTTTTAAAATTAATATTTTCAGTACTACTAAAACAAAAAAAAAATAATAATAATTTAAATTAAATATTATTTTTTTTTATCAGCTGAATAAATCAAAGATATTAATTTTTTTTTTTATTTGAATTTTCAAAAGAATTTTTATAAGCAGATAAAGATTCAGAAAAAAAAAAAAACAATTAATGGTATTTTCATCAACAAAATCAATTGTTAATTTCGTCTAGTGTAAATAAAATTAAACGACAAAATTCATAATGCATTTCAAGTATTTTATTTTTAAATTTTTGTTAATATTTTTTTACGTTATTAAAAAATAATAATAAAAATAATAAAATAAACAAATTAATCAATTGATAAATAAATAAATCTATACAATTATATATCGATATAAACATTGAACAATAAATTGTTGTTACATAGACAAAGGTTAAATTGATCAAACTCAAGTACCAATTTTCAGTCTTTGTTCTTGTGTGTTCACTTTGAATTAACTAAATGTTGGAATCGAGTACTTTTGTTGGCACTTTGGTGTGGTCTTTGATTCGTGGTATAGAGTACAATGTTAACGTTCAACATTGTCAATATTAAAGAGAAAGAGAGAAATGAACAAAGAGAATGTTACCTTGGTCAACCTAGCATGTAAAAAGCTATATATATTTCCCTGTTGGCCTTTAGTATAGAATCTAGATCTCCATTACGGTAGTCATGACTACCACAATTGATTTCAATGTGTATAGATGGCTAAAGAGAAGGAAATACGCGATTTGTATTGTATAAGGGTAGTAGAGAATTGAACGCATCAATATATACACTTATATTTATATGTACACACACACATACATGAACCAAGTAACAATCATCTCTGTTGGATTGTCACATACAAGTGTGTAGGCGAGTAGCGACACCCTAACCCCATCGGTGTGTTGTCTCATACCGCTGTCTCGTCATTGCCATCGTATACTTTGGGGTGGAAAACTAAAAGGGGTCTATATATGGTGTTGCAATGTCGGTTTTACACAACCAGTTTCTATCTCAATCCCTTTTATCCAATATAATTCAAGCTAAATATCCACTGGCCAACCAACCAACCCTCTCATCTCGTTTCTTCTTCTTCTTTTTCTTTTTATTTTTCTCTATATATTTATTTATCGATTAAAGATACACTCGGTTCATTTAAATCTCAAGCACCTTTTAAACTTTTGACTAATTCTTCATTTTAAATCTGTCAAAGTTGAGTTGAAATAAAAAAAAAATAATAATAAATTACTGATGGGGAGTTTTATATCTCTTTTTACAGGTTTTTTTTTTTTTTTGAATTGTTGAGATGCGTGATTGAGGGTAAAAGTGTAATGTGATTTTATACATAGCAAGTTGGAAATTAACAAAAAAAAAAAAAAAAGGTGTTGCACGCAAACTTTGTGGTTTGTTGAGGTATGCAAGCTTGGGTATCTACTTTTCGTGTGTCTTTTATTAAACTCACAACAAGTATATAAAGAAAAAAAAAAAGTTAATTATAAAAATAGACAAAATTTAATAGATAAAAAGAGAAATCAAAATATCATTCATTAATGATTTTCTATAAATAAATATTTTTAATATTGTATCAATGATAATAATAAATAAAAAAATTCGATAATCAAGGGGAGAATGTTAAAAAAAAAAAAAGGGTGATAAAATAGGGACCCAATGCGAAGGTGAAAAAAAAAAAGCTATGCCGTATATTCAGACAGGAGTCAGGCGGTGGTGGCATTTTGTAAATTAAATTTTAAATATTAAAAAAAGCTGGACCTCGTGTGTGTATGCTTTTTCTGATGCAGCATTGCACCCCCAAACATTTACAAAAAATATATATGAAAAAAAATAAATAAATTCACATATATAAAGACACGCATGTATACCACTACCAATCATCGTTGAATGTTCAAAAAATATAAAAAATAAAATAAATAAATAAAACCAGGGGGTGATATGCAGAGATGGAAAGAGGGTGGTTACAAGCTGCACCCTCCGGCAGTCATCTCACTTACTCATTCGTCAATAATAATTTTATTCGCGGGTGAAAAATTGGAAATTTTTATTTATTTATTTTTTTTTTTGTCTCCATCAACCTTTCTATTTCATATATAATAATCTTTTTTTTTTTTTTTTTTGTTTTCACACAGGGGGCAATCGCGTACAAACGAATTCAAGGTATATAAAGGTGTGTACCCCTAGATTCTATACATGTAAAAAAAAAAATAAAAAAAATAAAAATTTTTATATATTTTTATCCCCGTGGCATTGGAGTGCTTTTGATCGGCACCCCCACGCTTTTTTTTTTTTCTCAATTTTTAGCTTCATAAAATGAAATATAAAAATTGCAATAAAATGGCTGATACACTTGCATGTATAATCGATAAAAAAAAGAAAAAATTGATTCATATTTAAAAATCTACCGAGTAAAAACGTGACTTTCGTTATTGAAAAATAATATTTATATTAATAATTGTATTGAACAAGAGAAAAGGAAAACAAAAGTTTGTATATATATATTTTCTTTGTACTCTTTTTGGTACTTTACTTTTTGCCAGAATAATATAATATAATATATATTTTATATATATATTCTGTTTGAGGAATATATACGGTCTACGACCAGACTGATAAATGATTCATGCATGGCCCCTCCTCGCCCATTTCCCGGGGGCGCGCCTGGAGTAAAATTCTACCCAACGAAACTGGGAAATATTAATATCTTTATACATGTATACATACTATAATAAAAAAACAAAAAAAAAAATATATATATTATATATCCAAAACGAAAAAAGATGATACAAGCTTATATATTCACTGCTTTATATTTTACGATGTCTAGAATATTTATTTATTTATTTTTTCTAACTAATATATATTTCATGACGAAAAAAAAAATAAATTTGATGGATATTAGATGTTAAATATATATTGAAAAATTAATATATAATAGTCAAGTTGATATTTAATTGAATTAAAAAATTAATGTAAATAAATAAATCTGATAAATTGGTTTAGTAAAAATAAAAAAAAAAAAATTATATTATATATCGAAAATGGTTGGATATGAATCGAATAAAATATCTATATTTTAAGATTTCCCAGTGGACAAAAAAAAGAGAGAATAATTTTTTTTTCTCTGCACATGTGTTTTATATATATATAAATATAAAATGTATATGGTGCAATGTGAATTGTTCAAAAGTATACAGAGAGGGATGTTAGGCAACAGGGGCACCCGTCGTTTAATATTACAATCACAAAAACCATTTCGAGTCCTCTTTAAATATTAACATGAAAAAGAATTGCATCGTTCTTTATTGAAAGCATTTGGCGTCGTCTCGTATTTTTCTCTTGTTAAAAAAAATAAATATAAAAAATATATATTTAATTTTAATAAACATACTTATACATCATTTTAATTTTTTATAATATTTGAAAATAAATATAGAAAATAGTATTTGATGAAATAAAAATTCAAGGAAGTAATTGACAGTTTGCTATAGAAATATTACCGGAAGTAAAAAAAAAAGATTCATTCAACTCTATTGACTATGATGATAATGATGATAATAATAATAATAATTGGCATTAGTTTATATTTGTGACAGAAATAAATTCAAAAGATGTAACAAATTCAATCGATCAGTGTGTATCGACAGATATCATTAAATCAATTTTTAATAGCTCGTCAGCTGAGAAGCACGTTATGGTCACCAGGTATATATCCAACTCAACCCCCTTATTTTTACTTACTCATCCTTTATTTTCTTCATTCAATTCCCTCACCTCCTTCCTCTAGATGTAAATCTATAATGTATCACTAGTATATATAGGAGAATGAGAAACTCGACTGAGAAATAATTCAATTTTGCAGACCATTTTAATGTTATCGATTGCAATGTGATAAAAAAAAATAAAATATATAAAAATAAAATTTAAAGAGAGGCCAAATAAAAGAGAGTATAAGGGGATGAAAAAAAAGGGGTTGGTGGTAGATACATAGATTGCAAATGTAGCCAAAATAAAAATACATATATAAAAAAAATAAATAAATAAATATAAGAGCAAAAATGAAGATAAAAAAAAAAAAAATACTGCTGATGGAAAATATTTTTATTTAACCAAGTAAATTTTTTTTTTTTTCTTCCAAGTCAATAAACAATTTTGTTTATATAATAAATTAAGTATTTACATTATAAAATAAGCAATATTTTATGAAAGAAAAAAAAAAAAAATTTATTTCATTGATTTTAGATGAAATTTACGTCATCTTTATCAAAATCAGAGAGATAAAGTTATATAGAATAATATATACAGTTAAAATTTATACAAAAACAGAGTGAGATATATTTATTTATTAATACATGATGAAGAAGGTTAAAGAAGAATGAGACGATATAGAACAAGCATGGCGTTCGTTGGCATAACTCAGAATTGCCCGACCACAAGGCTAGAATTGACAGCATAGTACTAACATTGTATGCGTTCCCCGTTATGTATTTATGTAAATGCATTCAACCTCTTCTAGCCCCTTTTCCTCCCACCTATCTAGTTCATATCTATATCCCCCTAAAATTTACCAACCACCGTCTCCTTTAGCAAGCTTTACCTCAGCACTGTGTGTTTCACTTTTGCAAATTTTCCATTCAATTCCACACCATCCATCTATATATAATTTTGAATTTTGATGGCGCCACCAGCGGAGACGCCAGATATTAATAAGCCCGCGATTGTATTGTTATATATACAAACAAGTAATATAATCAAGCAAACAAGCACACACAAGTAAGCGCCCTCTAGTCAAATTCATAAATGCATTCAAAATTTATTCTCTCCCTCTCTTATTCCCCGAAGGTGCATCGATAAATTCCTACGAGAAGGCGGAAGAACCAAAAAGGAGGGTAAATTCAGAGAAGAGAAGGGTGAGAGGATGGACATCTCTAATATATATATTATGTACAAATGAGCATACATGTGTATATGTATTTTGTTGAGTTACATATAGTGAAGATAAATCGGTTCCTGTATCGAGAGAGTATAGAGATGTTATATGCGTATTTTGTATATGGATGAGTTAAGGGAGGTTAAAGAGAGAAAGAGATGATGGTTTTAGAGTGAATACACAATGTTGTACAACACACAGAGATATATATGAAGAAAATATTGTATTGATATTGGTATTTGGATGTATATATGAACGCACATAAACAAGAGAAACAAGAGCAACAACAACAACAACAGCAATAACAACAAGAGAAATATAGGCATGATGTTAGGGATGGCAGGGTAGACCAAGCTACAGTATAGTACACCGATCACATTAATCAGAGGTTATTGCGTGCATTCCTAATCATCTGAAGGCCCCTAACTATTCCCAGATTCTGATTGGTGCATTACTCGGTATTTCCGGTATGATTCTACATTCCAATTGGACCATGAACCTGTTTTACTATTAGCTCTATCGCAATATATAACAACCCTTTAGTATTGCACTTGGATTTTTTTTATTTTTCATTTCTTAAATATATATATGAATTTATCGAAAATTGTTTTACTTGTATATATGTTGAATAGAGAAATAGAAAGGGGGTTGACTTGTTGTTGGCTTTTGTACTAGAGTGAATTGTCCATTTTCTCTCTCTTTGGACATTTATTAACAAGTACGAAGGAAGATAATATGTATTTGACTGTGACACAGTGAATCTATCAGTTAGCAATGTCTATCGTTGTTCAATGTTGCCGGCTCATCATGGCAAGTTCAAATTTAAATCTAATTTGGTTAAGGATGATTCCGGTGTTTCTGGTCTTTGGTCTTCTCAATGTCTGTTACCAAACCACTTCCGTTGTTGTGGTTTATGTTGAGATATATTTTGAAATTAATATTGCGTTCACATTGATTTATTGTAATTGCTCTAAATTATTAATACAACTAGCTAAGCTGATAATAGATTTTGAATTTATTTGTATTAATTTTATTTGAAATATTTTAATGTGAAATTTATATCTATATGATGCGGATAATTATTTTTCCTATAATTATTAATTCATCATCAATTGAAATATTACGGAAAATAGCAAATTTGTAATATCCTACAATATTGAAAATATATACAACCGGATCTATATATACATACTGAGCTAGCATCATTCAAATTTTTTATCTTTTTTTAACTTTTATACAATCTATTTTTCTCACTCGCATATTTTCCTCTTCGTCATTTATTCCAAATTTAAAATTTTCCCTTTCCATAATGTTTATCCTTAATTTCACACTGAAAGTATAACGCGCAATATTACGAAGAGTAATTTTCCATATTTTCAAATTTCCTATTTGTAAATAAGCAATCAGCAGGTTTTAGAGAGTTTACTGAGGGTTGGGAAGGGGAAGGGTCGATTGTGAAAGTGTTGGACGTAAATTTAGCTTTTCCATTTGAATTGAACAATTTGGACTGTTGGTAGGTGAGACTATTAATCATTTCAATTAATTCACAATTCAATTGTTTTTCAATGAGTGCTGAGAAAAATATTTTTTTTTATAAAATCAACAAATAACCGGATGTATATTTATATTGTTTTATTAATTTTTTTCCATCAATCAAACTTTATATATATAAATTCTAAAAATATTTTTCTATTTTTAATTCATTGATGACATGTGGCTCTGTATTATTATTATTTTTTTACAAAAATTTATAAACAATTTATTTTTTATCTTTAGGTCAACGGAAGTTGGTTGATTGCTTCAGCGGAAATGCTTTTGACGAGGTGCAAAATTGTTAAATTTAAATAAAGAAATAGATAATTCAAAAATAGATATTAATAATTTAAATATATTTTTTAAATTTTATATAAATGTGTAATTTATTATTTTTTAAATATGAACAATTTGTGGTTATATTATCGTTAATTTATCGACTCTCGAGAATAATACGCTAAAGGCCAGAACCTCAAGGGACTTGATTTCAACTCTCATCCTACTCTTTATGTAACTTTATTTAACAAGGTTAGCAGTGCGAATTACTATACGAGCTAAAAGTCTGATTGAGAAAGCTCACTACAATGAAAAATAAAAATAAATAAATAGAAAAAGAAACGAGAGAACAGTAAAAATAAATAGAAATAAAAAATTTAAAAAAAAAATCAGAATGAAATCAGAAACACAACGATGCAAAAATGAGATAATATAATATTAGTTTTTTAATGCGGTGCCGGTAAAACGTTTATGGTAGTATAACAATAAAAAAAAAAACAATAATAATAATAATGCAAATGATAATAATAATAAAAAAAAAAGAAAAGTTTTGAAGGAAAATTAGCAGAAAAAAATACAAATTGTAATAATGGAGGAAACGGAAAATCAAACGACGGTAATTCAATGCTTCTTGTTATATTTAAATTTGTTTTTTTTTTATTTATTAAAATTATCATTAGTTAATAACAATAAAAAACAATAGTAATAATAAAAAAAAACTTATCGATAAACAGCCATTTTAAAATCGCCATTTTGTCTGATAAAATTTGATAGTTCCGGTTAAAATAAAAATGAAAAAAAATAGGGAGAGAAATGTTAAGTCAGTGTAAGTCAGTCGAAAGTTGAAGGAGGGTGATAAAATGGAAAATAAGTCATAGCCTAAAGGGCTTTTGGTTATGACGACGATGGATTTCACACCAATTTCTCATCACCATCCTTGTCATTGGCGCAAAATTGACAAATCACACAAGTCCCCACCCTCATTAACCCCCCAAAAATACTCATCCTCAAATTATTCTCATGACACGCAACTTATCATCAAAGTCAGCGAATAAAAAATACAAAAAAATATACACAAAGTTTTTTTTTCTTCATTTTCATTAAAACGAATTTTAATTTTAACACTTTAAAATTTCAATCGATGTTTGTCATTGAGAAGCGAAAAAAGGGCCTCTTGAAAAACAACCCCAAAGGTTACACTCAAAATAGGTGTAAAAAGTAAAAATAAAAAGGTAAAATATATCGAAAATTTCTTAGGTGAAAAACAATTCAACTTTCGAACAAAAAAAAAAACCAAAAAAAAAAGAAAGCGTTACATGAACGTATATGAATATTTTTCATTTTTATTTCAAAGAGATTATACGAGGGTGAGAAGTAAAAAAAAAAAAAAAATATAGTCTTCATATGCATGATAAGTAACTACTTTGAATATATGTATATAGACATTGCACATATATGGATATACATTGCGCGTCGTTAGGAATGAATATGCAGGGATTCATGTGTAAGGGGTGAGTTTAAAAATCGAGTTGAAAAAAAAATAAAAATAAAAAAAAATATAAGAAGTAAAAAGAAGAAGAGGAACAGTTGTGTAGTTAAGGATGAAGTGAAAAAGAGGTTGTATGGCAAAAGATACTGGTAAAGTTTAAAAATAGTAAGAGAGTGCCCAAGTGAGAAAAAAAGAATAAAAAAAATATATGAAATACAAAAAATATATATAAAAAAAAAAAAGAGAAAAGAGTAGACGAAGGGGGGCTAGGCCACTTTCCAGCGATTTTCATAATAGCAACTCGTGTCTACTACTCAGCACTCAATAATGCATGCCAGACTCGTACGCAACCTCCTCATTTCACCCCTTGCAACCCCCCCTGCAACTCCAGACTTTTCTTTTCCATGTTAAATATTTTTTTTACTTTTTCTTTCCGTATTTACTTATTTTTTTTTTTGCTAAATCACACTGGTAAATTTTATACACCCTAATCATGTATTTAATGTAGTTGTTTTTTTTTTTTTTTTTTTTATATAACAATCATTTGAAATGTATGTTTATTATGAAAAAAAATTTAGATAAACAATTTTATTTATTATTTATTTTTTTTATTTGGTGAAAAAATGATTTTATATTGCAGGATTTAAATAAGAGGGTGGTTTTAAGATTGAAATTGTAATAGGACCGCCATCTTGATTTAGTACACCCTCCACCCTCTTGTATTTTAAAGGTCAATTAACTTTTGAGGGGTTGTGATGCTGTGAAGAATCGCGATGGCGTCGTATACACCAAGGAAGTGATGGAAATCGAGTCACAAAAGTACTTCAACACAATAATAAATAATAAAACGATAAAAAAAAAAAAAAAATTCTATCTCAAATCATAAATTTCTCATCAAGCAAAAATTCATTAATTAATTTGAAAAAAAAGTTTAAAAAAAATCCAATAACAAGTATACAGCCATGAGAAAAAAAAAAGAAAAATAAATTTGAAAAATTGCATATAACAAAAAATCATTGTGAAGTTTAAGTATGAATTTATTAAAAAAACATAACACTCAATTTATTTAAAAATTCAAATTATTTTTCATCTGTAGAGATGCATTTAAAAAATGAAAAAAAAAAATTCACGTGTGAATATAAACACTCTTGTTAAGAGCCTGCATATAAGGGATATATAAAATTTTTTTTATGAATTTTAGTGAATTATATTAATATGTATATATTTAAAAAATAAAAAAGAATATGGATATTATGATAAAGTATAAATAAAATAATCATGAATGCAATGGTAATACGAAAATGCAATTAAATAGAAAATATGCGAATCTGCAGTTGTTGGCAGTGTCTAAGGAGAAAATACAGTCTTGTTGAAGTAATAATAAAGGGTGATATTGAGGGGTGAAAGTTTAAATGCGGATACAAGTGAGACACATATGCATATTTACCGGTGACATGCATCGTTAGCATAACAAAGACGCCAATGATATGGACGATTCCACCTTTTAATATACCAACTGCATATATAACTCGACGCACTTGCATATAACCTCCAATCATCCCTCAATCTTTTCCCATTAGTCTCAAACTAAATACCAAATCGCGAAGAGAAAAAAAAAAATTATACACTCGAGTCGAAGTAAAAAAAATGAGAAAAAAAAATTCTCGCTTCTTGCAGGGAGAAATATTAAAAAATAAAAATAAAAAATCTTATTACAATTTATAATTTCAGTTGATTAGCATCGATTTATTTCCCTCGGTCTAGGAAAAACGAGAAATAATATAAAAAAAAAAAAAAAAGGGTAGAAAAAAAAATTATAAGAAAAAAAAAAAAAACCTCGTCGCTCTAGTTAAATGAACTTTTGATGACAGCAATGGATGCAATAAAAAAATTGAAATGATAAATTTCAACTTTGGAATTTTATGTCGTGTGTATAATGATAAAATAAAAAATAGAAAAAAAAATTAAATCAACATATAAAATGGAATTTTTTTTAAATGAAAAAAAAAATTCATTTTCAATGTATCAGTAAGTTGAAATAAATTGACGATATAATGATAAATATCAAAATAAAAAAAAAAGCTCAAGAAAGGAAAATAAAAATAGTTAAATGCTTTTTTTATTGTTTGTTTTTTAAATGTTGCACGCACATGAAAGGCTCATTAATGGTGTCTCAATTACACAAGGACTGTTTGGTCTCTATTTCCCGGAGATTCCATGCAAATTTACCGGCTAATAGTCCCACGTTGGAAGGCCATTTATACACTCTTTATTATCATTTTTTATTTTAAAATTATTATCATTCTTTTCTTTACATATTATATTTTTTTAAGTTACTTATTTGCAATTCTTGCCAGGGTGTTGGCTAATGAAGAAAAAGAAGAAGAAAAAATAAAAAATTCTGGGGACACACAACTGGGGTGTGGTCTACGAATAATAATAATAATAAAAAAATAAATAAAAAGAAGATTAAAAAATCATAATAATAAAAAATTAGTATCTCATTTTTGAATATTTATGAGAGGAAAAATTTTGTATGTATTGAATAGCCTATGACCAAGTCAATATCGTCGACAATTTACTCTATTTTTTTTGCCTTTTTTACCCCCGCCTTATCTACTATTTTCTGCTTATTATTATTTCAGCAATTTTTTTTATATTTTTGTACGAAAATAAAACCCTTTTATAGGTGTTCTATAAGAGTATATATATATGAATAAATATATAACCGGATATATATGAAAAGGATGATTTTAAAAAATTCATATCGCGTGAGTATAAACGACATTTTAAAATGATTCAATTGTTTGCTAAAAAATAAATATATATTTTTTGACTTTTATATGTAATATAAAAATAAATAATATTAATGAAATTAAATACTAACAATTTTTTAGCTGAAATTTATATTTCTTTTTTTTTTTATAGAATGAAAATAAAAAATTATTTTTGTAAATTATATAATTAAAAGCGGATATATTAAATTAAGGATATATCAATCTGCAAAAATAATTAATTTTTAATTATTTTTATTTTTATTTAAATCAAAAAAATAAATTTCATTGATATATTTAATTTTAGAATAAAGCTGATGTAAAAAATAAAAATTATTATTTATACAAATTGAAGGAATTATTTTTAAAATTCAATTCTGTAGATAAGATATTTATTTAAGATTAAAATATATATTAAAAAACACTTTTGATTAATTAATTTAAAAATACCGGATTCAATAAAATTTGATAAATTAAATTATTAAATTTTAAAAATAGAATAGTAATGTATTTTCGTTATAATTTTTATAATTTTTAAAAGCTCGTGATGTTTGAATAAATATAAAGCGATTGATATATATTTAAATAAAAGTGTTAAAGATAGAGCAAGGACATATATATAAATGAACAAATATATTATATTCATATATAAAAAAAATATATAACACACGGGAAAAGGCCAATTTATTTATAATATCAATGTGATAACTGTATATATAAAATTGTTATTATAATTTAAATTGCAACAATTCAAAAGACATTAAATTATCCATCAAGTTTATTGAAATTAAAAATAAAAAATAATATATTAATTCATTATGCAAACGTAAATTTACATTGCCCCTTATTTAAAAAATTCCATCTATATATTATTTATATATTAATAATATATAAATATAATATTTTTATTATTTGTAAATTAATTTTAATTATAATATATAGTTGAATTGATAGTTATGATCGACATTTTGGTTAACGTCAAGTAATGATCAGAATTGTCGAACCAAAAACCCCGGACGTTCATATCTATTTATATTAATTATCGGCGATTAGCAATACCAATTAATCGTATTATCGTTGAGTTGCGTCATGGTTAAAAGGGAGAGATATGAAAGATAAAAAGAGATGAGTATATATAACGAGTGAAAAGGAAAATAAAGTGAGGCAAAAGTGGGGTAAAGAGGGTTTAGATATTCAACGAGAATTCATCCTCACTCATCTACATCTACTCCTCTCAGCATCATGAGTAATTTACTATTATTGGTCAAATTATGCCACGCACGAATGCATATTTATGCAGCTTATTATAATTCATGATAAAACAATGCTGAGAATGACTATTGAACATTTAACATTTCGTGATATTGATGATTTATTGAATCAATCATTTTCTAAATATTTCAATTCAATTAATATCCAACTTTTATTTAAATAATAAACCACAAATTAAAATAACAACAATTTAATATCTTCCATGTACTTGGCTAAATCATTAAGAATAATAAATAATAATTTTTTAATAATTTGAGGTCTTATATATATTTACGCACAATTAATTTTTTAATAATCGAAGGTAAAAATTTAACTCGTACAAATCAACTAATAAATTTATCGTATTATTTTTTTTTTTTATTATTTCAGTTCATATTTTTACGAAGGCTTACTTCATCATCATTAATTATTAATGTTTACCCTTAATTAATTGACTAATTGCTATTCCAATTGCCAAGAAATTAAAAAATAATAATAAAAAAAAAAAAAAAGAAATACTACACTTGAATTTTTTTCCATCATTATTTTTTCTTCCTAATCAGTGTTTTTCAATTTAAAAAAAAAAAAAGAAAATATACATCGTCTTCGATAATTTTCTCTTCAAATTAAGAATCAATAATAATTAAAAAAAAAAAAAAAAGAAAAAAATTGAGTGCACTTTAAATTACAAATAAATAATAATTGTTGTTTTTTTTTTTTTTTTGTGAATTTAAGTCGATTTAACTTGACTTTTGAGAGGGTATGTTGAGGATATGTGTATATATATATTTTGGTATTGTCATTGAGCTACATTGGAGGTCGTAAATTGAGAGAATAAAGAGAGACAAAATTTTAGTTAGTCGTTAGATAGTAAAAGGGGTATAATAGTGGGCAAGAACGCACTTGGACAATGTATCAATCCATGTCCGTTCCTATTTGCCGGTAATTAATCACAAGCACCGGCTTGCTTAGTGGATTAGTGGCTTTCACATATACACAATATACATATACATATAAATTTATATAGACAATTACAATGGAAGATGTCATTTGCAATGCAAAAGACAAACACAATTTATATAAATAGAATTAAAAATAAATTAAGTCCCCATTATATATTTAAATTTAAATAAATTATAAAAACATATTTTTTTTTTTTTGCATTTTCAATAATTATTTTAATGATTTAAATAACATTCAAATATATAACGAGTTATTTAAATAATTATAACTTTAATATTTGGTTCATTAGAAAGTCGAATAACAAACTTTCACATATAAAATTTATACTGTAATATTATTTTTGTTTTTTTTTTTTTAAAATAAATCAATACTAAATATTTATTATTTAATTTGCGTAAAAAAATATTATTTTATGTTATTATTAATATTGTTTTTTAATTTATAGTTTTGGTTTTTTTTATTTATTTCTGGTTTTTAATATTTATTTTCATTTTTCAGCATGAGAAATGAACGAATTGACGATAATGACAGGGAGACGAGGCGCATAAGAGCTCAGGTGTAAGACAGGAAAAAAAAAAAATAAAAAATATTAAAAATATGTTAAAAAAAAAAAATGGGTGGTCTTTGAGACGATTGGCAGGAATATGATTATAGCAATTAGATGGATCAGTAGTGCCAGTAAACTTTGTCAGTGAACGTGTCAATGTGTTTCAGAAAATTTCCCCAAGGGAATTATTCTCCTCTCAGGAAGATTCTAAATTACATATATATTTTTTATAAATTATTTTTTAATTTTTACTTTTTTTAAAAGTCTCGTTCAGTAAAAGTTGTCATACAATTTTTTTCTCTCGTCAATATACATATATTTTTTTCAATATTATAAAAAACGAAAAAAAAAAATTCATTTTTTTTATTTATTTGTTAATTCCAAGTGATGGGGAGACGTGTGTACAGAGTGACGTCAATTTTTTTTCAATTTTTTTTTTTATCTTTCAGCCACGATAATCGAGAATAAAAAAAGAGTAAAAAAAAATATAATAAATAAATAAAATATGTATATATAAATGAAAAAAACAATAGTTGAAAAAAATTGAAAGAAAAAAAAAAAAAAAATTATGTATTGTAAGCTTGAACAAGTGACAAAAGACGAAGTGGCTCTTTCATTGGCTGTGTGTTGCATAAAGCGTGAAATAAAAATAAAAAAAACCACCCCTTCAAACATCTACCCCCACAAGTATTTCATCTCTATTTTCATTCTCATATATTTTATTTTCATATATTTCCTTTTTTTTTTTTTACTCTTGGGTATTATTTCAAATGTGCAAAAATCCTCGGAGGTTCGCACACTTTCTCCTGTCTTTCGTTATACTCATCCAGAGAACCGTAATATAGGTACTCTTCTTTCTCACTATGTTTCTTTTTTTTATTTTTATATTTAGTGTTATTTTTTTTTTTTTATTTCTTTTTGGTTATTCGCCTCTGGCACACACTTCGATCCTCTTGACAACCTCACAAGCCAAATATTTTTATTTTTATCATTTATTTTATTTTTTTTTTTTAGTTTTTTGGCTAGTAAATGATACGCTCGATGCAAATTCGCGGCTAAGCGCAACCCTCAATCCTCTTTTTACCCACCCCCTACCCCCATTAGCCCAACTACCCTTCGGCCCTCAGTTAAGCGGGACAAACTGTTGAATACCGGTTGACTATACAACAAACTCAAAAAAGACTTTTATCAAGTTTTATATATACATCAACTTTTTAACAATTACTTTATCAATTTTTTTTTATTTTTTCAACATATTCAATTTGAAATAAATAAATATGCTATTTAATTAATTACTTGACTTATTAATTAATTTAATTTAAATTATAAAAAATTAAAGAAATGTATTTTTATTGATTTTAAATTTTTAGCTTGTATGTTTATTTTGTTGGCGAGCTTTTTTTTTTTAATGAAACATTGATGTGTTGAGTATAGAAAAAAGATTGTAAAAGATAAAAATTTTGATATGTGATGTGTTGATAGGAAAATGTTTTATTTTTTTTTCTATAACTGTACTAAACTCATGTAGATTTTTTTTTCGTAACTGTCATGCAGACAAACATATATATTTATATTTTATTTTTTTTTTTTTGAGTATATAAACGCACATTGATGCAATAAATATATAGACAAAACTCATGAAATGGATATATATCTCTGATATTTATGAGCAATATTTCCGATTCAGTTGGTGCTATCGAAACCCCTTACCAGTTCAACATGTCCGCAATAAAAAAAGCTGGATAAAATTATATCCACATCTCGTCCATTGGATTATTTTTGTTTATTTTTTTCATAGTTACTGTTGAAACTCGTCAAAAGTTATGAGGCAGTGTTGTAGGATAAAATTCAGAAATGTCTAAAAACCATCGATAGAATATACGCATATGAAAAAAAAAAATGGAGAATACTTTTTGGAGGGAAGAGATTATTACAGTATATAAAATAAAAAAAAAAAATTATTATTTTTGATTTTCTATTGATTATTAGCCCAACGATTGAGAAACTTTTACATGATAAAATTTAAATATAAATTTTCATTGTAAATTGAATTTACTTTATGAAGAAATCAATTTTTTAATTGATTATTAATAAAATTATTAACTCGTTGATATAAAAACGATAATTTAAAAAAAAAAAAACAAATTTTATTAATCTCAATAAATGATATTTTACTGTTGTAAAAAATTTTAATTATTAATAAAAAAAAAAAAACAAACAAATTGAAAAATAAATTATTCTTGATTGTAAAAAAAATAAAAAAAAAATATAAAATTTAATAAATATAAATTGTTTATTTATTTTTTCATTTATTGAGGGTAAAATAAAGTGATATAAAAAAATGATAATTTAAATATAAATTTAAAACATTGAATAAATTTTTTGTACATATATATACTTGTATGAAATTTTTTAACAATATTCAGAGAAAATAAAAATATACATGTAGACGTATATTCATCCCTTCAACAGCAAGCCCATCAAACGCAAAAATTTCAATTTGTTCAAAATTTTATATGCTTTTTTTTTTCGTATGCATAGATATATAGTAATTTTTTTTTTTCACAACGATGTAGTCTTGAAGTCACAGGAGGCAAGAGTCATAGAATTGCAATGTATTACAAAACTTTTTCCTCACTTTTTTTCTATATCTACCACCCTCTTTATTTTTCTTATTTTTTTTATTATATTTTATTTCACATATACATACAAATTTTTTTTCCTCATCTTCCTCCCAAAAGTACTCTACCTCTAGCCTCACCCCCCATTCAAACTACACTATATATTATCAAAAACTTTTCCACTCTGAAAAATTCTTAAATTATGGATTTTGGTCTCTGCCCGGAAAGACAACACTGGGCACAACTAACCTATGTCCATTTCATGTATAATATGTTTTTTTTTTAACAACCATTTGTAGCTATTCAAACTAATAAAAAAAATACAAAAAAAAACAAAAAAAACAAATGTTTAAAATAAAAGACAAATAAAATAAATTACAGTAAAACAAAGTTTTTAAATAAAAAAAAAAATCATATATAAATGATGGAAAAATTAATAGATTATTGTAAATTATACTAGAGCTTTTTTTTTGTTCTATGGATTATTTGTTTTTCGGTATATCATTAAATTTGTTAATGTGAAAAAATATATATCATAGTTTAAATAAAATATAATAGAAATTTTTTTAAATTTGTTAAATAAATAGAAAAAATTATTATGCCAGAGGTTAAATATATTACTAACATTGAAGCTATTAACATAAAGCAGAATATAAAAAAATAAATATTGTGATAAAAAATAAAATATGAGTAAAACGATGAATTTTTTCATTTGAATGTTACTTTTTCTTTAGAAATAAATAGACTACATATTCAAAAAAATATATATTATTTCAAGGGATGCTACATGTATATTTGTGGACATTTTTTTGCAACCTTGCACCCCTCTCATAGCAAAAGCATTTATAAAACTCATTCGCCCAAAACTAACTCTAATAATCGTTGAAACTAATGTCCTTCACATTTACCAGTTTTTATTATTATTATTATTTTTATTATTATTATATATATATTTTCTTTTTTCATCTTTTCTCGTCTTTTTATTATTATTATTACTATCATATTACTTTCACTATAAATTTTTTCACGTAAGAAAATGCCAACAATTTAATTGGTCTATATCACATAAAAATTTATTTTTATTATACTTTATTATTTTTCATTTTATTTATTTTATTATCTTTATATAAAGAAAATAATTCAAGGTACTGAAAATTGAGTTAATTTTAAAATTTTATAATAAATTAATTTTTACGTTTATATGTTTTATTATATGAAATAAAAAAATTTCAATTTTAATTTTATATTGAAAAACTGAGAAATAAAATAGCTGATTATTTTGACAAATACAAAGTTACAGTGTCGTGATTTGAAAATTCAAAAATCATTGTACCCAAAAGATTGAATGAAATTAAAAATTTATAAACATTTAAAATACAAAAAGATATAAAACTTTTTGCATCTTTTTGTAAAAAAAAAAAACTTGAATTCTCGTAATCAAAAAAAGTAATCATTATAAATATTATAATTAATTAAAAAATACGAAAAATTTAACAATAATAATAAAAATATTTATATACTTGGATACTATTATAAGAAAAAGCAAAAATTAAAAATATGTGATAGAATTAAAACAAAAAAAATTAAAAAAAAAAATTGGAATAAACAGTGCGAATAAAAGAGAAGAAAAATATATATATATTTTTTTGGTTGATGAGTATATGTGTGTGTATACAGAAGAAGGAAAACTGGTCGTGTAGACGATGACGTAAACCGTAACGATAACGATTATGGACGTAGTTACCCCAGGAACGTTCTTTCTCAACGATTACGCCCCAGCAAAATTATTACTTGCAATAACATTCCACCTTCTATTATGGTTATTATCATTATTATTATTATTATTATATCTTTTATAATATATATATGCAACAACAATGATAATAATAATAATAAATATATATATGAAAAATTAGTTATATATATTTAAGTATTTTTATTTGACTGTTTATAATAGGAGGGCCTTCATCTTTTATTTTTCACCCCCAAAAATTCTAAACTTTGACAACCCTTGTTAACAATCTGATGGCAATGCCTTAAGGGCTTTTATTAAACATGATCCTTGTACAAACAAAAAAATATATTTTTTTTTCTATCAAACAAATAATATTAATAATAAAATAATTTTAATGTTTATGAGAAAAATAAATTTACACAGAGTATTATTTAAAAAAAAATAGTGAATGGATAAAAATAAAAAAATAAATTTATTGAAGGAAGATTGATGATGAAAATATATTTATATAAAGTTAGTGTATGATTAGAGAATTAGTAAATGAGGATTTATCGAAGGGAGAAATTGTGAATTAAAAAAAACATAAAGGGGGATAAAAAAAAAATAAATGAAATAAAATTTTAAAAATATATATGTTAGAATGAGAATTAAAAAATTTATTTGGGGGATAGGTACCCCCCCATCAGTTGTTTTGGTCTTGGATAGCAATAGGTAATTATACACAAGATTAGAGGTATAATAACTATGGACGTTTGGTATGTCCATGAGGAGAGACATGGAGGGAGAGCTCAACCGCACAAACCGGATGTAAAACAATATGATATTTTATATATATAATCATACACAATTATATTAATAATTTCATATCTCAAAAACATTAATTTTTATTATTATTATAGTTTTTTTTTAAATATTATTTTATTGTATTTTATTTGTATAAAAATATATATATTATTTTTGTTAGATTAAAATATGGTTTTTTATTATTTTTAAATAAAACCGGATGCCTGTATATTTAAAAAAAAAATTTTAAATTATAATTTATGATTGAAATATAATGAGTAACGTATATTTATAATATATTAAAAAAAAAAAAACATTGACAATAAACGATAAATATTGATTATTTATAATTATTGTATATTTTTTTTTTTTTGTTTAATGATAGAGTGCAATGTTCGGATATCATTGGCCAGCAGATATTGGTATTATTTAAAAAATAAAAAAATAATTATTATAATAAATAGTCAGTCAATGATTTGATGTTAAAAAAATGAAAAATCAACTGTATTTTAAATAATACGATGTGTATATTCATATCAGAGTTGAGTTAATTCACAGCAGCCTAAAAGTGAAACACGTAAAATAAACCAAAACTACCCCTCATGTACAATTGCTCAAACACACCCTCACAATTCTCATCCCTACTTTTTCTCAATGTCCACCCCTTTATCTCACACACATACAATAATATTTTTTTTTATCCTCTTTGACCACATGAATTTACAAATATAAATCCACTTGCATCAGCCAGTTTTGTTGTAAGATAATAACCACGTTTTCAACACACTTACTATTATGTAAAGCACGTGGCAAATGTTTGATAAAACAAACAATAAAATTAAACAATATTTTATATCAATTGTTTATTTTTATTAAAAAAATATTATATTTTTTTAAAATAATAATAATTAATGATAAGAAAAATATCAAATAAATTTTTGTATAAACAAGTTAAAAATTAATACAAAAAAAATATTGGGGTTATAGGTGAAAGAGTATTGTTACAATAAATCAAAAGTATCGACGTATCGAATAGAATTGCAAATGAGAAGATTCGCAATTTTTAAAGTAAAAAAAAAAATTGTTAAAAATATATATATACGAAAGTTTACTCGTGACTTGATTTTCCATTTTTTTTTTTTTTTCTTTTTTATATTGGGTTATTTCTTCGAAGGAGAAAAAAAAAGATGAAAAGGAAAAAAAAATATATATAGAAGAGTGTACAGAGAGGGTGGGTATGTACACTAGCTCAGACAAAAAATATATATGAAAATAAATATATATATATACAAAATGGTTGTACGAGACAAGAAAGAACTTTAAATGAATAATGTATCGTATATTTAATTTTATATATATATATTTAGTACACACGCAGGACCATGATATTACTTGCGTCATTCCATCTCATTCTTTTACATTTTTAGCCTCCCTTACTGGCAATTTTTTTATATCATTTTTTTCCTCCCCTCTCAATAAATGAGGTAGCATATTTTTATTTCGCAAAAGAGGTCGTTTCCAATCAACTTCCCAAGATGTATATTTTATGATAAAGCATATAATAAAAAAAAAAATATATATATATCATAAAATTATAACGAAACAGTATAGTTAATAAATAAATTACATATATATAATATAATTTATGAATATACGAAAAAAAAAAAAAAATTCCCCTAAAAATTTCATAAAAAAATAAGTATTTCCTTTTTTGATTAAAAATTTAATAAATAAAAAAAATTATACGTTAATATAAGTTAAAAGTTAATTTATTAAATAAATAAATAACGTAATAAAATTTATAAATAAAAATAAGAATTTATTTTTTGATTAAAAATTAAATAGCCAATATAATTATTTAATAAAAAAAAAAAACAAAAAAAAAAATAGATATGTAAATAAATAAAAAATTAATTAATAATTAATGAATTTCTTGGAAAAATATTAATAATAAAAATACAATGTTTATAATTTATACAAATTAATAGAAAAAAAAGAGAAAAATGATGGAAAAAAAAAAAGATGCTATAAAGAATAATAAATAAAGAAGAAAAAAAAAAATTAATTATATACTTAATATGATTGCAGGGGGTAAATGAAGTTTATATGAAAAAGTGAGTACAATATCGATTCACGGTCATGGTTACACTTTGTTACTACACGCTTGTCAGTATAGTATTTTACAATGTGAGTGACAAGAAAAAGTTAAAAATTACTCAATAGCCTGGGGAGGAATTGTCGACATGTATCTATCAAGTCTCGTGATATTTTATTATCAGCTATTTGCAAAAAAAAAAATATATAAATTATTAGCCAAATAGATAAAATGCAATAAATTTAAAAAAAGACAAATATTATATTTTTTTTATTATTCAGACAATAAATTGTCACGGCTTATTAATAATAATCCACAATATTTTTCTTATGTATACTCTGATATCACGTGAACCGCGACATTTTCTTGCGCAACAAAAATATATTCACAATAAAAATAATAATGAATAAAAAAAAAATTATATACATATAAAGAGAATAAAATAATATAATTCAATGCTGACGTGCAAGATTCTCATATTAATTTATTATTATAATTATTATTGTTTTTTTATTCTTGTTAAATTATAGCAATTTGTTAATGTCAGATTGAAACACTGTCTTTCAAGATGTGTATCATAATTAAGATGCAACATAATTTAGACATTTTTAAATACATCAAAATGCATTTATTTTGCGGAAATGAGTATTTAAAAATATATATCTATTGTTATTATTTTTATCATACTTAATTTATTTGAATATTTTTTTTATATAAAATTTTTCTATTTGACTTTTTTTTTTTATTTATTTATTAATATTTCTTTTGTGTTATCTAATACACAATCGGATGAGAACCACGTTGTTTTATTCTATACAAATGTCGACCCATGCGTAATATATATATTTTTATACTTTACCGCACCGTCGCCCAACACGTTTTATATGTACATAATATAATGACATAACAATATAAATATAAAATGAAAAAAAAATTTCTTTTTATCTTATTTTTGTTAATAATACTTGGATAATTTTTTTTGTTAATTTTTTTACCTTAAAGGTTTTGTTGGCTTGTCACCCTTATGTTGCATAAATGTATATATAACGCATACACCAGACAACGCACTAAGGCATTAACAAATTCCTCATAATCTTATCATTTACAATAAATATTGATATGAAAGTTTGTGCGACACTTATCTCAATCGTTTTGTTGCATGTACAAGATGATTATACATGTCTTGTTATAACAAATATGACCCAATCTTTATTTTTTTTTTATTATTTATTATTTATTTATTTTATTATTACACAATGTGTAATTATTTATGCACCATAGAATAATAAAATATATAGATAAATAAAATAATTATGATTTTATGAATTTTTTTTAAATTAAAAAAATTCATAAACTGGAATAATATATATAATAAATACTTATCAAAAACTAACAAACCCACACTTTATTAAGTTGCATTATTATTATCTAAAAAAAAAAAAAAAAATATTGCCCCAGACAATAATTAACTCAAGTACGTTTTTATGTGTTGATAGGTAAAGTAGTAATAACGTGTTCCAATTGTTACATTGTTATTATAATAATTACGAAAAGTAAATGAGGATAAAAAAAAATATAAAATAAGTATATATATCAGTAAGTATACAATTAAAAAAATGATAATAAAAAATTATAAAAATAAAAATAATCAATAGTGAAACAAATAAATTACAAAGTAAAAAAATAAATAAATAATTAAATAAAATACTTGAAAAAAAAATATACCTATATATAAAATAATTAATTTTTTTTAATTATATATTTATCAAAGAGAATTGATGGAATTAAAATTATTTATTTTAACAGTAAATAATGAAAAAAAAGGGTATTTTGAGGGGGATGTAATAAAGGGTAAATAGGGGAGGTAAAAAAGTAAATAAATAAAATACTACTGGTTGAGCGTCACTGCATTAATAATATAGCTGTAATGGCATCGGGCATATAAATAAAAAAATATATATACAATTTATATATTTATATTGTATAATAACTTCCAAGGCCTTTGCAAACGTTTATTATTTACCGCGTAATGTAACGGCTAACCAGTACTCTCCTGCTACACAGTAAACGCACTGGGGGCATTATTAAAAATAATATTGCGACGTTGACTTTATTTTGGACGATAAAAAAATTAAATTAAATTAAATATAAAAATAAAATTTAATAGTTAATCATATGTTTATAAGGGTTGTTTTTATATTACGTAAATTTTTTATAAATAAATATTTTTTATATTGATTTTTTGTTGAAAAAAAAGAAATTTTTTTTTAAAATTATTTTTGAGCATTTACGAGAAATAGATTAAATTATATATTATATAAAAAATTTATTATTTTAAAAATGTATTTTTAAGTTTAACGTGAATTATAATAAATTTATGATTTTTTTTTATTTATTTTTTTGAAAATATATTATGTAGGGGTAAGGTCAATGTACTGAGAAAGGGTATCAAGTTATAAATACGAATTATTTATTTGATTTCGTTCCATTTTATTTGAGGGTTGAAAAAAAATTTCTTAAGCTTAGCCAATCATCTACAAACTAAACTTACTTTTTATCGTTTGTTTTGCAATAATTTTATGTGGATATTTGGCTTTCATTCAACATTTAACTTGTCTCATCATTCATGCAGTTGTAGAGTGCATTTAAGTAACGATATTAAAAAACATTATATTGTCGAGAAAAAAATACAAAAAGAAAACATCATTGCTTGTATTTAATTACACTGTCTGCTGTTGATATCTCAATTTGTAATTTCTACATGAAAAATTTAAAATAAATTTTCAAAAATAAAAAAAAAGCTAAATAAAATATGCATTATTTTTTTTTTTTTATTTTTAGAATTAAAAAAAAGTTGTGAATGACAAAAAAATGACAGTGTTATTATATATTCATAAAAAAAAAAATATATATATGAATTTAACAGAGAAAAATAATTTGGAAAACTATATATCTACTAGTTTTTTGATTAAATTTTCGTACTGTCAATCGATGAGACAGAAAAAAAAAAAATAAATACAGAATAAAATATCCGTCAATCAAAAAAATAAAAAAATAATTTTTTTTTTAATTATTAATCTATTTTTATTGTTCCTCCCCTAATAATTTTTAAATTTTTAAAATTTCATATATAAAAAAACTAAAAAAAAGTTATATTTAAAAAATGAAAAATAATTAAATTTCAAACTAGTAATAAAATCAAGCAAATAAAATAATATATAAAAAAGTTTTATTAATAATTCTAATCAAAGAAAATAAAAAATTTTCTTTTCAATCAACCTTGTCAACTTTTTTTAATATATATTTAATTTATCGTCACAACTTATTTTAATTTAAAAAAAAAAAAAAGCTACAAATTAATAATTTTTTTCTTTTTTATATTATTTTAATTTTTTATTACTTTTCAAACTGATTATTTTATAATATCGCATATACACGCAAACCGAATAAGTTATTTAAATAAATTTTATGTTAAATAAATTGTCGTATCGTGTCAACTAACGATATCTTCGTAATTTAACAAAATATATAATAAAACAAACAATTATAAAATAAAAAATAATTAATAGAAAAAAAAAAAAATACTCAACAAGTAATCAACAATATAATAAAATGCAAAAAAGTCATTTTTACCAAAGTCAAAAGCTAAATAACAATAAAATTAATTCCATTTTTTCCCTTCCTATATTTATATATTAAATAATGCCGATAATATATATTATATGCAACAGCCACATGTGCATCTAAACATAATACCCGACGATGCATGACGTAATCGTCGGTAAAGCCCGTAATGTCATTTTGTTATCTTCTAATAATAAATACATAAAAAAATTTTATTGCGACTGAGAAACATAGTGGGGATTAACATATAAAAAGCGCGAAAGAGAGAGAGGGGTAATCGTCATTGACAAGGAAAGATAGGGTTAAACAATAAAAATAATAAAAAAATAAAAAAAAAAAAATATTACGCACATATATATATGTATACACACTAACGTCTAATGTGTGTATTAAAATTTTGTAGCTGTTGAAAAATTACCGGATGTCATATGTGCACTGTACATGTGTGTGTAAAAAAATATTATTAAAAATTTTAATATAAAATAAAATAACAATGAGTGGACAAAATAGGTAACGTAGCTGAAAAAAAAAAATATATATATATAATATTACGAGAAATAAGAAGAGAGAGAGGGGGATAAATATAAAAAAATAATAAAATTATTATATATGTATATATACAATAATAAAACGCAAATAACGTTGCGCAATGTGAACGATTGGAATGCCCCCAAGGGGCATTAATAAAATATGAATTTTAAAAAGTTATTAAAAGTAGTAAAGTAGAATTCAATGTTTATTCATATAAATGTATGTGCTCAGTGGGTTGGGCAATTTAAGTCACTTAAATGTATTAAAAATAATAAAAATCATTATTATTATTTTAATATATTATAATTATTTTTATTTGTCATTTTAAATGTTAAATTTATAAAAAACAAAAAGGTGTTAGTTATATTTTTTTCGTTTGGGGTTTTAGAGGGTAGCTGGTATTCTTTAGATGGCTTTATCTTTTTTTTATATATTAATATGCTAGTGATGCTACTGCCAATCCCTCTTTTTCACCTTGTTCTTATAAAAAAAAAAAAAAAATAATATAAGAGATGGATAGATAACCCCAAGAGTTTTGCCTTTACGATTATGATAAATTTTAATATCCCACGTCTCGCGAAATATATCTTTAATACCCACTCAACTTTATATCTTTTATTTTATTTTATAACCATCTATGGTATTTTATTGTTGTTATTATTATTTACTTAATATATTAAAAAGAAAAAAATAATAATAATATCGATATTAAAATAAATAATTCTTGATGATAATTAATTTTTTTGTTTTTTTTGAATTTGTTAATTATTATGTTATTTTTAGCAAATGGAAATTTATGGGATCATTTTTTGCAGATGATGGTAATGTGATTGCAATAAATGATAAATTTAGCTAATGAGTTTATTATTCAGTAATAAAATATTTACTCACAGATCATTAGTCGAGAGGATGTTGAATTTTTTTTTTTACTTCTTTCAATTCTCAAACGTTTTTTTTTTTTTTTCTTAATCAATAATATTTATAACGATGATGATTTTGCATTGACACTTACCTGAAACATAAAAAAAACAAGAAAAAAATCATTAGAATGATGTAATTTATATATAATGAGTATTAATATATTATTATTTTTTTTTTTTTTGAAATCAAGTTGAAGGAGTTACGTTGATATTTAAATTTGAAAAAAAAATAATATATAAATATTATTTCTGACGTTAAATTAAGTGCATACTTGGGACGAACACACACACGCAGCAATTGTCTCAATTGTCGAAGGTCAAAAGCCACGTGTAGATTGAAAATAATAATAATAAATTGCACATGCATTCATAAAAATAAATTCTATAATTATTTATTAATTTCAATATCAAGATCAATCGAAAACCTCGTTATTTCTTGAATCTATTTGCAGTCAATCAAGGCTTGAATAAAATAAAAAAAAAAAATGCAACTCTTTGAATTATCACTCGAGAAATAATATGTGATATTAAAAATAATATTTTATCTCTGAATCAAAAATATATATGTATAAATTATGAATGAATAAATAAGCCTCTTTCTGAAATTACAAATATTTTCACCGTTCATTTGAAAATCAAGCATGTGTTTTTTTTTTTTTTTTTATTCAATGACTTTTGCAAAAAAAAAATAAATAAAAAATTTAAACATGCTTGTGTGTATATATTTTTTAAAAAATCACCAACCCCATATATAAACACAAATCTACCTGCAGGTGGGCAAAATATACACACAACTCATAAAAAAAAAAAAAAAAAATTGTTTATATATTTGAATATGCCCTTTTCCATTCACACTTTTAATATTTTTATTTTTTTTCTTTTTATTTTTCAATTCCAACCCTCTTTATATATAATTTTTCTTTTTTCTATATATTATTTATTTATTTTTTTTCATTTAAAATTTTTTTAAAATTCCCCTTATTCGCATATTTTTCACTATCAGTTATATATATTCTTTAATGACTAAATAAAAAGCTCATAGGAAAAAAAAGCTATCTATATTTTTTATTAATAGTCATATAGGGGTTGATGATTTGAAGTTACGGAAAATTTTTGCTGATATAATGAAAGACGATGGAGTGCATTTGGGGTTTGACTTGAAGTATAGAAGGGATATAAAATACAAGAGAGAGAGAGAGAGGAAGTTGAATGAAACAACCCTATGAAGTACTTATTGCAAGCTTAACAGGATTACTCGGTGAAAGTCAAGGATATATCCGATCTAAGAGTAGAACACTGCTTATCAAGGGGCCAGCAATACATTTTAAATAAAAAAATATTAAATATAAAATTTTAAAAATACATTACAGCCTAGTGTGTATATATTTTTTTTTCTAATGATATCAGGAAATGTACATTAACATGATAATATGTACGTGTGGGTAATTGATAAATATGCAGTAAGAATGATAGTTATTTATTTTAGTGTATGTGTGTACTGTGTGTACTGTGTGTAATGACAATGTATGAACAAATGGCATGATTGTACAAGTCCAATGCAAATATCACTTGGTCGTTAATGCGAGGTAATCAATTTTCTGCTATCTTTGTTTCTCTCATTTTCTACCCCTTTATGGCCTTACCTCCCTTTTAAATATCCTCCTTCTCCTCTTTCACCCCTTTATCATCCTACTTCTCTCTCAATGTCACCCACCCTGTCTTTTTCCTCAGTTTTTACCCTTACGTCCAATCAAGAAATTATCGATCCATTCCCTCTAGCAAGCTATACACACATTTTTATAATAATTTCTTTTTTTTTATATTATTTTTCCATTGTTTTATTATTTTTTTTTTTTTATATTAAAAAAAGCAAATGGTAAAAATTATAAAAAAAAAAAATATAATAAATTATAAGAGAAAATTTTACTAGATAAAAGTAAGATGAAATAAAAAAAAAAAATATATATTTTAATTAAAAATGGAAATTTAAATTAAAATAAATTTTTATTTTTTTAATGAAAAAAAATTTTAATAATTGGATTATAAAATTGTAGCAATTTTATATTCCGAAAAATATCATAAATTCAATGATATTTAATTTATATTTAAAGGGAAATTTTGAATATTAAACTTTTTTTTTTTTTTTGGATAATAAATTTTAACAATGTAAACATACGCACAAATTTATACATGTTGATTCTACAACTGGTTTAATATTATATTTAATAATACATATAGAACATAAATATATAAATATAAATTTATTTTAACATATAAAACCAACTGTAGTATTCATTGTGTCTCCAACATGCATACAAATATAGCCTCTGCCATCAAAATCTCTGCGTTGCATCTCATTATATATGAAGCTTTACGATTATGTTTACGATTATTGCATATGATTTAAATTTTCTAGCGCCCTCTATTAAATATTACTATCAAAATCATATATTAAAACTTTTTAAATATTTATTATTATATTATAATTTATTTAAATAATAGCCAAATGAATATTCAATTTTTTTTTAAATTAAATTGCATTTTAAATATTTTTACATATAATAAAAATTAATTAAATTATTATTTGAATTAAGAGTTTTAATAAAATTTGTAAAAGAAAAAAAAAAGTTTACCAATTGAAAGTTATAGGAATTATTTTATATTTTTTTTCATGTCGATTTTATATATCAAGGAAAAAATAGAGTATTAATATGGAGGATTACTGAGAGAATGAGGTGGATGAGTGGGTGGTAAGGGATGATTGAAGTGGTAGGGATAAAACCATTACGGATGATTATACTTGGGCTTTAAATTAACATGAAAATTTAATACTCGTATTTGAGTAATGGCAATATGAATGAAAGATAATGAATTATATTGAGAATGAGACATTTAATCGACAATGAATATTATCAAAGAAATCGCATAATTTTTATCTAAATTCATACTAACATATTCAATTATTTTATTATTCAATTTTTTGTCATTAACGATTTTAAAAATTTTATTTCTATACAAATTTATGACTAATAATTTCAGTCAATGTTTTTGTTTTCTTTTTAAAAAAACTAAAAAAATGATAAATAGATTTTTTCATTTTCTGGCTCAGTAACAAGTAGATAAAAATAGGGTAGAAAAAAATTTGAAAAAAATAATTAAAAAAAAAAAAATGATGAGTGCATATATGAAAAAATATTTTTCATCATTTCCGGTATATATTTCAATGACTTTTGGAATCAATAATGCCCGGAGTCATTTGTCAGTCATCGAGGTCTTGTTTGCATTTCTTTTTATATACCCTTTCTATTTTTTAAAGTAGAAAAAAATGTTCACCACGAAGTGCTGCATAATAAAAAAAAAGTAAAAAAAAAATGAAAAAAAAAGTGCATGAACACGTTTGTTTTAAATTTTTTTTTTTAACAGAAATTTTTTTTGTATATTCAACCCCCTAAACATTGCCCGGACAACCCCCTTATATGTACAACAATGACAAACTGTGAAACAATGCTGGGCACCACCAGAAAAATTTCATAAAACCTCGGAAAAATAAAAAAAAAAAAAAATACATATAACAGTAATGATAATAGTTTTGGAAAAAAAAAAAAAATGTGGTAGCGGACAACAAGAGTGAGAGAGATGAATAAAAATAAAAAATTAAAAAGCAAAAAATCTGAAGGTTGGACGACAAGGGATGAAGGGCACGTGTGAGGTAAAAAAAAATGTGAAAGCTTTAACTCGCGAATACGACGCGAGCTTTCGTTGAGGACAATACGCGACGATGAATGCCTATTTTATTTATCTGTAACAGGCGTTTCATAAAGCAAAAAAAAAATATATATTTCGGACCATGTAGACATCTATGGTTTGTTGAAAATAAAAAAATTTTTTTCCATATTTTTCATTTTTCCCATTCACATTTTGTGTTTATTTATTTATTTTTTTTTTAGCCAATGAATTTTTTGTTCACTCTCTTTTTGAATTTAAAAAATTTTTTTTTGTTATTTTCAAAGGTGGTGTATATGTAGTTTGACAAGCTGGTACATTTAGCTATTCTATTATGTAAATAAAAAAAAATAAAAAATAGTGTTTGACATCTTGCCAATTTGGGTAATTGATTTGAAAATAAAATTTTAATTTTTTTAATATTTCTTATGTTAAAGTAATTTAGTTTTCTTTGAGTATTTTTTTGACTGAAAGGTAAAATTTATATACATGTAGTTGGTGAAGTATTGCTATACTAGAAAGTGAGAATATAAAAAATGAAAAAAAATATATAAAAAAGTCTACAACCCGTCGTGTTAGAGAGGTGTGTGCCAAAAACTATAACCTGTTGCATACGGCCACGCGAATCCCGAAAAACGCCCCTGGCCTCTTTTTCCTCATTCCACTGGTTCAATCCTCTCGACATGAATTCACTATGTCTATATATATATATCCGTATAAAACCTAACCACCCAATCTACCAAACCATCCAAACCACCAACATTGAGCGTGTCATGCTGCGATTCTCATGTATCGTTTGGAAAATTGAGAAATCAGAAATAAAAAAAAAAAAACTTTTTAAAATACGAGAAAAAAATTTGCGACAAAGGAAAAAAGCCATCTACACTTGTATAACAATAATGAATAAATAAAAATTAATTAAAAAAATTTACTAAATAAAAATAAAAATTTATTAATTATAATAAATTTAAAAAGAAAAAAAAAAAGAAATATTACAAAACACTTGTATAAAATGAATAAAAAATTTTTGATTAATAAAAATGAATAAAATATTTTTAATAAAGTAATAAAGCTTGAAATTTATTAATTATAAATTTCTTTTTAATAATTAAAAAAAATTAATAAATAATAATTGATAAAATTAAATTAAAAAAAAAAATATCTTGGAATTGTTTAATTTGAATATTAAAGAATTTTAATATGAAATCAATTGTGAATACTTGCTGGATAATTTGCGATAATAATGGATTAAAATACGTCATTTGTGAGGGTATATATATAAAATGAGCTTTCCAATGGAATCCAATTTGCCATAGCTTTATTTTATCCCTCCCCTCAATATCAATTGATATTACCAAATGAAATTCAAACATTCTCAACATTTCTCTATCTGTCAACCCACTTTCCGTTTTTTTTTTTCCATTTATATATGTATATTTTACTCTTACAACTACCAACATATGTATTTTTATAAAATCATTGTTTTCATATGACAATACAACGGGATGAGAGCCACACAATGATTTTGTATATATGAATGAATGACGAGTGAGTAAAAAAGACGAAAATATATAGAGGAAAAAAAAAAAATGATCCTGACGAGAGCTTTTTTTTTTTCCATTTGTTTGGTTTGTTTTTTGTTTGTTTTTTATTATAATTTTTTTTTCTAGTAGGTGGGGGGAAGGGGGGGGGGGTCTGAGTAGTGTCCCTTAAAAAAAAAAAATGATAATAAAAATTTAAAAAAAAATCAGCATAGAAAAATGATGACTGTCAATGTAACCAGAGCTTTTTTTTTTTCTGTATTTATCATTTTGATGTTGGATTATTTTTTTGTTTTAGTCTGTATTTTCTACACTCATTTTGTTTCATTTGTCCCTTTGTATGACAAACTATCGATGAAAAATGATGACATATTTTTTTCCAGCTTTTTACCTGCGGCATATTGCCCAAGGCTTCTTACTTACGCACCTACATCGCCCTATTTTTTATTATTCATTTTTTTTTTTTATTCAACTTAATGACTGTATATCCTGGTGTTTTTTTTTATTATTTTTAATTTCTTTTTTAAACAACTATGATGACTCTTTTTTTGTCATCCTGAAGAATGAAAAAATGTAAAAAAAATCATCATCAGAATATTAAAAATAAAATAAATACAATAAATTGAAGAAAAAAAAAAAAAAAATTTATTAGCTATTATTATAGGAGAAGGAGAACCAATTTACTTGATCTATAAATTTTAAATGTCAAGTATATTATTTTTTATCATCGCAAATAATATATTAAAATAAAAAATAAATATATTTAAAAAAAAAAATAAATTAACCTTCAAAATAAATAAATAATTATAATATTAATATTTAAAAAAAAAAAGAAATGCTACTGCAGGATTAAATACTTGTTTTGTAATATACATATTTTTTCGGTATACTTTGTTTCATTAAATATGGTGAGAAGGATCGTTAAAAATTTGTTTTTGTATGAGAATGATAGTTTGTCGCTGTTGGGTCAAAGAAAGACGATGACTACAACCATTTGAATGATATATGGAGCACGTTGAACCCAATCAAGTAGCAGTCGTAAATTTACATCAGTGCCAAACAACAAGACGAACGTATACCCCATCTCAAACAACAACATCAAAAAAAAAAAAAGACTAAATAAAATAAATAATATAAATTATATTTAAAATAAAAAAAAATTCATTTTTAAAAAATTTTTATTTCGCATCAAAATTTTTAATACTCGTAATTTATTGAATAAAATTAATCAACTAAATGAGTCACTCAATAAATATTTAAATATTTCATTTATAAAATATCATCATTTTTTTTGTTAATTATTAATTTATTTTTTTATAAAAAAAAAATATATATATATTTATTTTCATTAGTTTGTTTTTAAAATTTATTACTTTTTTAATTTAATAAACCAGTCAATTTATAAATAATATTATTTTTTTTTATTAATATATAAATTGGTAGAGATACGCGCGCGAGTATTGAAAAACATATTGAAATGTTGCCGAATTGTATTGCAAGTTTGTGCGAATATATATATATAAAATACAATACTATTGAAGCAGATGCGTCCGATGATATATTAACGCCAACAGTGCACCCGATATGCTACCGAATAAATTATTGTATTATTGTTTTATCAGAGTTGTGCAACAAATATATATACACATTCGGGTATACCATGAAAATATTAAATGTATAATAATCCACAAAATATATACACTATATCTTTTACCCTTGCCAATTAAAATATATAAAATAAAAAATAAATTAACTAAAGTTTAATAGAAAAGAAAGAGAAAAAAAAATACATGTGACTTTGTTAATACACACACACACATAGTTAATTAAATTAATTTATATTTTATTTATTATTTTTTTTTTACTCCAGTTTTTAATGTTCTGTTAAATTATTTTCTATTTTTGGCACTGACGTATATTTATTAATTCTGCGAATTTATTTATCTGAAGTAGGCGGATATACGCATTATTATTTTAACGTTTCTGTCGATCATCTATGTTTAACATTGATATTTATTTAAATATATATAAATATGTAGAGTTGAACAAAAATAAATATATTGCCAGATGCCATATATAATTGATTAAATAGTTTAATCGCTGGTAACCTTGTCATTTATCAATCGTATTTTATAAATCAACTATATGAAAAAAAATTTATATAAATTTATAAATAATAATCATTTATAAATAACGTCAATGCTTGATAGAAAAATTATTTAAAAAAACGTTATATATGTTTTATATTTATAAAAAAAATAATATGTCTTTTTTTTTTTTTTTACTATTTATTTTTTAAATTATTATTTTCAAGCAACGCATAAAGAATTTTTTATCATAATTTTACTGGCAAAAATGAGGTAAAAAAAGAAATAAATAAAAAAAAAAAAAAAACAACTTGCTGATAGTAATAAAATATTAAAGAGAGAAAGAATATGAAAAAAAAAATTCTCTCGTTAAAGTGGCCATTTGTTACGATGCTAAGAATATATTTTAATAATTTTGGAATATATTATGAGTTTATCATTCCTTCCCTTGATTCTTCCCCCACTGCTCTTGTTTTTTTTTTTTTTTTCACGATTTGAAAGATTTTTCCACGTGGCGACCTCGATGCATGATCAATGTTAATTTGTACGAAAAAATAGAAAAATCATTAAAATTGTTATAAAAAATTTGTTGGTTATTAATATTTAATATTTATTATTTTTTTTTTTGTTATAAAAAATATTAGATATTCATCGAATATTTTTAATGATATGCATTTTACGTAATGTTGAATATTTCTTGTATTATGCAGATTGCACTTTGTAATATGATAAAAATTTCTTGACAAAAAAAAAATGATAAATTTTTTATATTTCCTTTTTTTTTTTTTTTTCATTTTGATTTATGAATTTTTTATAAAAACTTGTTAATTTTATTTTTTTCATCTCTCTCACACATTTTTATCCTCTTTCAACAGTGTTATAATGACTTTTAAAATAAACCAAGTAAAAAAAATGGATAAAAAAAATTTGTGATTTTTCAGCGAAATTAAAATATAAATAATAAATATATATATTATAATAAAAAAAAAAAAGTCAAAAGAAAATAAAAAGTATAGAAAGAAAGTTTTACTGTAACGGTTATAAAGCGACGAGTTAACATTAATATATTCTGTCGAAAAACTTTTTTTTTTTTATATATAATATTCCCGCGGCCATTGTCTGGAATATGCCGAGAAGAGAATATACACAGGGAATGAGGCAGCTTTTACTAAAAAATTAATAAAAATGAATGAAAAAAAAAAAATAAAAATTTAGAAATGAGGGGTAACAATAAAACCAGTGTTCCCTATTTACGACAAACGATTTTTCAATGTGTCAAATAACTCCAAAAAAATATATTTAAAAAAATCATATAAATTATATTCAAAAAAAAAAAAAAAAATTGCAAGGGTAAAAGAAAGGCAAAGTTTAAGGATTAATTTCTCGAAATTTATATCCATGAAAGAAAATTAAAATTAAAGTTTCTCCACCAACTTTTCTCGTTTCTTTTTCTCATTTAAAAAAATTTGCTTTTTTTATTTTAATTTACTTTTTTTTTTACCTTTTTCTTAGCGTTGGTTTGACATCCCCTCGGTTTGTTCCAATTTCATCCCCCTCACAATTCAACTTAAGTATAATTTTTTTTACTTAAATTTTTCATTCTCATCATGTTTTATTTGTACAAAAGATGGACAAAGACACACGGTAGAATGTACTTTAAATATGCCATGTGATTTTTAAAGAATATAATATTTAAAAAATTATGAAAAATATAATATATAAAGATGGAAATAAATTTTAAGTAAACTGCACTGTGTAATATGCACTTGCAGTGCGCATGGAGATCTCAGTGAGAGGGATGAAAGTCGAAAAGATACAAGAAATTTTTTTTTAAAATAATACTAAAAATCACGAGAGATAAAAAGAGACAAAAAAAACAGCGAACAGTATTCTGGTTAAAGTAATTACGCGTCGCGCCGGCTGCCGCGGACTTTAAATTATAGAAATTATAAAATACGCCATGGAAACGCGCCTCTTTTATTCATTTGATATTAAAAACATAAAAAAAAAAACTTAATTTTATTATTATTATTAATATTTTTATATTTACTTTACTCTTTTTTTCATTTCTCTCTAATGAATATTTTATTTTACATTTTATATATATATTAAAAAAAAAAAAAAAAAATTTTAATAATCATTTTAATATTATATTTATCCTCAATTTTATATCATCAAAAAAATAAAACCAAACCATAAATAAATATATTTTTTTATTCTGAATTAAAAAAACCTGATTTTAAATTCTCAATTTTTTTTTTTTTTTCATTTTTCAACCCCTTTAAAAAAAAAAAAACATTAACAATAAAAGTATCAAAAACATTTTTTACTGGTAATATATTTTATTACTATTTTTATCTTTTTCTTTTTCATCTCAAGCAAACTAAATGAAATAAAAAAAAAAAAAGTAATAATATATTATATATATATAATAAAATAAAAAATAACGCCCTATGCACTATCACCAAAGCGCCACGACGACGCAACAATTTCAACATTGTCCCCCTTTAATTCTCCCAATCTCGCTCTTCATCATCTTCATCCCCCTATTTCCCCCTTTGATCTCTTCCACCCGTCCATCCCCCTTGGTATGGTCATATACCGTGAACCGCTCAACCCCCGCCTCACAGTGAGAGAGCAAACTTTATTATATCTATCTATCTTTTTTTAATCTCGCTTATTCATAACAACCATCTCACTTGTGTCCATTTGCCACTGGTGGGTTACTACTCGTGAGTTCCTCCTCACAGCATCACATCATATCTATATATTTAAATTTATATTATATATAAATATATATATCTGTCTCTCTATGTTCATAACGCATGTACCTGATATACAAATGTATGTGTATATTTTATATGTATTTTATTATAAATATACATGTGAACAAACATATATACTATGCAGAGAAAAGGAAAGAGACTGCGAGGCTGATGGGGGTCTCTCCTTTTAACTCCAATATAACAAGGACAACAATATAATTTCTATCTAAATTATAATATACAAATAATAACAGTCAGAACGGACAGACCGACGCCAGTGTACAGTCACTTCCATAAATAATTCAAAATTTATATATTATTATTTTAATTATTAATCAATAAATAAATATCAATTAATATTATCATATATATTTAATAAAAAAATATATTTATAATAATTAAAATTTATAATTATCACTATTGCATATTTATTTTTGCGTTATGTAAGGCAGCTTTTTTTTTAGCAAGATTTATGCTTTTTTTTTTTTTTGATGAAACAAGGAAAAATTTTGCAGTAAAATTTTTTACGTGTACGAAAGAAATTTAATGGTGATATGTATTTTTTTTTTTTAAGCCACCCTTGAACGATCATATATGTATTTATATATTTTTTTAGTAATTTTATTTTGTTCATGTTTAAAAAGATATTCACGCGTTATCTCGTGTGGTTAACATCTGGTGCACATGTCACAACGTGAAATAAAAATTATATAAATATTAGAAGATTGTAAATAAAATAAATAAATGTGGATGTTTATAATTTTAAAAATAATTCTTTTTTTTTAAATGGTTAAATAAATAAATATTCTAGTTTAATAAAAAATTGTCTAGTAGTTTTTTTTGCTTTTTTTATGATAGCCTTGATTTGTATTTTATATTTTTTTTTTTTTCATGTAACACGTGATGTAATTGAGGGTGCGAATAACGAATGAATGAAGGGGTAAAAGTGAAAAAAAAAATTTAAAAAATAGGGAAGATTTTTTACATATATTCAACTGTTGAAAAAGGTGTTATATATTTTATATGACTCGAGGATTGCGTTTCCTCGAACAAACAAATATATATTTATTTATATACGAGAAAACACCTTGCTTAATCCTCAGTATAGTACACTCATTCATTTCTCTACCTTTTTTTTTAAATTTTATATTATTATTATTACCCTTTTATTATTTTTTTTTATATGTATTTTAGTGTTGCCTTAACTACATGATTTTTTACGGTATTTTCCAACACGAAATACGCGAGAACCAATGAAAGAATACTAATAAAAAAAATATATTATCAATAAATATAAAAAATATATAATATAATATTCAAGAAGATTAAAATCAAGACACCATTAATCTTTTATTAATTTATATTCTTTAATTTAATTAAATTTTTTTCTACAGGAAATTTTTGAATATTTATTTATTCATCAATTCATGCGAGGATTTTATATTTTTTTTTAATTTAATCATTTCTAAAGATTTTTTTTTTCAATGTTTCTTATCTTTTGAACACTTGTTGTTATTTTTTTTTTTTTAAATTTATTATTAATATTACAATCGTGTGTATAACTTGCATAATTAATTTTTATTATTTTTTTTTTGAATTGAATATTATTGAATCGAAATTTTGGGGGTGACATGTGTTGATAAAAAAAAAAAAAAAGGGTGCAAGAGACATTATAGGGGCAAATGAAAAATGAGAGATGGCATGGTTTTTCAAACTTGGCTGATAATTATTGTTTTTACTGACAGCAAGTGACAAGCTACAATTAAAAACTATTTATTTATTCAGCTTTAGTTTTTTATCTTTTTTTTTTACTATGTAATTTTTGTTTGTTACTATGAAAAATATTTTTTACCTTTTTTTTAAGCTTGTAAAATTAAAAAATGCAAAACAATAAAAGCGTTAAAAAAAAAAAATGAAATAAAAATAATAATAGAAATTTGAAAATTGATAGAATTCTTTTGGATTATATTTTGACAGGCGAAAAGCTTTTTTTGTAAAATAGAAAACTAATAAAATAAAAAAAGACTTTTTTTTTTTTTTGGAATGAATAGAAGAATAATAAAAAAAATTTATTTGAAACAATGAGCTTTGCGAATTGAACGCTAGAATGAATGTAATCGAGTAGGAAATTTTTCATAAGTATCGAATGAATTTTTGTTTTTCGAATCAAAAAAAAAAAAAAGAAAAAAAAAAATTATTGGGTCACTGGCAATGGGATTTCTAAACTGGTGAAATACAAAAAAGCTCTATTGTTTTTAATATATATAATTTTTTGTTAAACTTATTAACTATTAAATTTTATTTTAACCCAATTGGCCTATTTATCTTTGAATGAAAACTATTTACTGCATTACATGATGCATGCAACGACATATAAATCATTAAAGTTTCATCTTTACATATACATAACAATAAAAAAAATAAAGAATTTTCCAACTCAATAATAAATTAATCAATAATTCCCAACAAAAAAAAAATACACATATAAAAAAATAAAATAATCCAGCTACTAAAATAAAAAAAAAAATTGACTGAAACAATATCCCACTAATTGCAAAGAGAAAAAATAAAATAAAAAAAAATTAATTATAAAAATTTTTATCTTAATGAACTGCCTAATAAAAATAAAAAAAAAAATAAAATAATAAAATAAATTAAAATTTAAAAATACATGAATAAATATTCTGAAAATAAAAAAAATAAAATAAAAAAAATCAATATGTTAATATAAAAAATAAATACCTACATTAATTACCTCCAAAAAAAAAAAAAAAAAAATTAATAAACGTTGAGAACATTGAATAAACAAAGATAAAAAATATATATATATATATTTTGATAAAGAAATTAATAAATATAAAATTAATATTGTATAATAATTGGAATAAAAAAAAAAAAAAAGAAAAAATTAATAAAATATATATTTACGATGAGAATGAATGTGGGTGGTCGAGGGGTTACCGAAGGAAATGAATGAACAAAAGTCAACTTTGCGGGTGAAGGAAGTGACTTAAAAAAGAGGAAAAAAATAGTGGCAGGGATGACGAAAAGACGAAAAAAAAGTTAAATAAATAAATAATATAAAAAAAAAAAAAAAAGAGAGGGTAACAAGGTGACAGTGGTCAGGGGTATAGTGGAGTGTCACAAGAGGTTTAGAATAAATAAAGCGATAAAATATAATATTACATCGTATTGCAACTGCCACGTTGCATTCCAGGGTGCAATGGCCTCGCAAATACTTAGTGTGGCTCACGAGACTGAGCTCTTTTACAAGTGTTAGTATACATATAAATAAATACTATATGAAAAAAAAAAACATAATAGTAATAATAACAATATAAATAAATAAATAAATAAAATATATATTGTGTATGTATTCAGAGAGAGGGGGAGAGCCAGGGAGAGACAGGGAGAGACAGAGAAAGACCTAATGTCGTTCACATAAATTCAAGTCACTAGGGTAATAAAAAATAATATATATATATTTATATTATTATTATTTTTTATTATCATTATAAACACTTGTATATATTGATAGATTCAAGAAATTTTTTTTTTTTTTTTTTTTCTACTGTGTATTTAATGTATTAATATTTAAGAAATAATAATTAATATTTTGTACAATATGATTTATTTTTTTTTTCAGGCTTTGTTTGATTATTAATTAAATTTTTTAATTATTATTATTTTTAATATCCTTGAGAGAATCTAAATGAAATCTATAATGAAGTAAAAATTCAATTTCCGGATATACGTCTTTTTATCCATAAAATACGCATAGATTTAAATCGGATAATTTTATACATCCGTGATTCATAATTTTGTCGCTTTTGGTATAATATAAATAATATATTTTATATATATATAGGTATACAATTTTTTATTATCTGAAATGGGGAATGGTTGAAAAAAAAATTCAATAGCTGAAATGCTAATTTTATGGAATAACTAATTTTGGATTTTAAATAAAATATGCATTGCTCGGCTTTTCAAAATATGTTTTTTGCATTCTCTACCTCTCTACTTTTTTTATTTATTTATTTTTGATAATATATATATTCTTTCATCTTCTTCTTTATCTTGGTTTTTTTTTTTCTGTCATTTTTATTATTTAATATTTAATTTTTTTTTAAACACTGATTATTATTTATCTCGATTTATCCTTGAAAAGCAATTTAAATGCTTATGGATATTATAATGAAAAAATAAATATAATAATATATTATAAAAATATGAAAAAAAAAATTAAATAAAATAAATATACAATAAATATAATAATAAAAATAAATAATTATAAATAATCGTTGGTAATATAATAAAAAAAAAAAAATAAAGAAAAAGAGAAAAAAAAAAAAAAAAGTTAATTTATATTTATTTATACAATTAATTTTTGCATTGCATTATTTTTTATTATTAGTTATTTATTTTATTTTTTTTTTTCATGGTTGTCAATTGAGTTTTATTGCAATGAATGTAATAAAGAGAGAGAGAGAGAAAGAGAAATAAATAAAAAAGAGATTTTTGGAGTGGAAATTTATGCGTGTGTGTATCTTGTGTACTCGTCATGCAATGTATATAAACATTGTATAAATATTGTCAGCGTATGTGTACATACATATATATAGGTATTATGAGAATGTGTATTATTAAAAGTGCGAGACGAGAAACTAAACTAAACAGGAGACTTGTCCAAGTGTATATCGCACGAGCGTGTGCCGCGTCGCGTGACTTCTAACCGCCTCTTTTCCTCCTCTTTGCATCACCGGAGACACTCTCTTCCTCTTTGCTTTCCCTCTTTACCCCACCTCTTACAATTACACGAAACACGCGACTAGATATCCATACATTAAAGACAAAAATATAAATCTCAACAATTCAACCCTCAACTTGATTTTTAATTTTTAATACACTAAAAAATCCTAAAAATTAATATCTCTATACAGGTAAATGTTTTTTAAATCATTTTTTTTTTCTGCCAATAAAAATATTATTAAAATTAAATTTACAGAAATTTTTCAATTGCACATGTTCATTAACTCAATTTCATCAAGAGTCCTTAAAGCAAAAAAAATTATAATTCGTTAAATTTATATATTTTTCATCATACAGGTAATATTTTTTTTTTATTAATTTCTATAATGAAAAAATAAATATATAAATATAAAAATTACTAATGAACATGAAGCACACTTGAGGGCTTATTAAAAGGTATATATGAAAAAAATAAAAAAAAACGATGCATGTGGAATTGTCAATGAAAATAAAATAAATATAAACCAAGTTATTTAAATATTATTTATATATATGTTGACATGTATAAACAGTCAAAGTAAAGAGAGAAAAAAAAAGGAAATTTATTAGTTAAAAATAAAAGTGTAATTTAAATATATATATAAAATAAAAAAAATAATTTTTCAGTATATATAAAAATAATGATATACAAATATTATATAAAATATCGATGCAGTTGAAATTATGTTAAAAAATGTTGAAATATGAAAAAAAAATATAAAAACGATATTAAATATGAAAAATAATATATAGAAAAAAGGAAATATAAATATAATAATGATGGATAAAAAAACTAAAAAAGAAATGGAAAATAAAATTCGAGAAAAAGTGGGTGAGTTGGTGGTTCAACATTAAAATATATGTATTTATAATATAATAAATAAAAAAAAATATAATATTTATATGTTCATTACGAATGCATATATGTTCACGTTAGATTGTACGTTAGTGCTTTGTAATAAAATATTGTAATGGTGGCCTACTTTCATCGGGTGCAGCGCGTATAGTCCGTCGCGGTATAATATCTCCCGCGGCATTCTTTACCTTCTACGTTATTTATTCTGCGACGTGGCACAATGGCGTCGTCTTTCGTTGTCGTCGACGACACCGACGACGACCAACTTTGCCCCCTTATTATTTATATTATATAATATATTTTTTTATTTTTATTTAATATAATCAAATAAGTTTACGTAGTGTTAATTGCAACAAAGTCTATATCGGTTTGCGATATTGTACAAATGAATCACATTGTGTTCAAAACTATTAATGTGTACTTGTAATCTATGATGCCTGTTGTGACAGCTGTTTATTTAGTTGTAAATTGAGATTATCAATATAGGAATATGCATTTATTTATTTATTTCATTTGTTAATATAATCAATTTGAAAAATAATAAATTTTAATTCAAATTATAGTTTACAAGATCAATGTATGTGATATATAAAATACGTGGAGAGTTGCAATCATTGCCACTGATACACTCGGCCTCACGTTCATGTCAAATATTAATAAATATTGCAAACTTTAATTAACAATATCTCTGATTCTAGAAAGTTCAAGTTTAATTTTTTTCCAAAGTTTTCAAATTATATCAATTTTGACATATTATTATCAAATTTGTAAACCGTTTTTGTTAGAACTAAAAATATAAAAATATCCTATACTAATGTTAAGCCACGTAAAATTCACCTGTTTAGACTCAATCATCTCTAATACTAGATTGTTCATGATTACATTAGGATCATTAGATGCATTTCAAGATTTATATATCAATTATTTACTAATCGATGTACTTTAATGCAAGCAAACAATAATTTGATGCAAGACAAACAGTATATATGTGACAAGTGCTGCAGATGAAAATTAGTCTAGACTATAAAAGATTAAACAATCAAATTCAAAATTTGCATTATATTAAAATTAAATATTCAAATATTATGTGCAAAAAAAATTAGAGTCTTTTTCCATAGCTACTATTCTTATTTCAACCCTTTTACTTTGCAACTTGATTTTTAGATTTTTTTTTCAAACATAATTTATTCAATATAATTATTAAAAAATATATGTATATTTTTTAATTCCAAGACACGTTTTTTATTTCCTTTTAATAAAAAGATTTTAAATAATCATTTGTTTTGACCTTGAGACATGAATTTTGACCTACTCTTTATTATTACTCTACAAATAAAAAAAAATTAAAAAAAAATAATAAAATATAAATCCCAGTATCTTTAATTTTATTATATTTTTTATTTGTATTTAATTTTTTATTATTATTATTATTTTTATAATATATCTCAACTGACCTTGATATTAAATCCCACCTCGTCATAACACTTAGTACAAGGTAAAGTCACTCGAGGATTTATAAAATATATAATAAAAAATATGAAAAAAAAAAAAAAATTTAATTATTATTTTTTTTTTTTTTTGTTTTTTTCATAATTTTATTGTATTTTTTGTTTAATTTTCATATGTTTGGATTATAAATCTTATTTTTCTTGTATTTAGTATTTGGTATATGTGTATTTCGTTTATATTATACCTTCACGGGGCAATTCGTATCCATCAAGCATCTGCCAGTGTGTTGGTTTGGCCCTCCTCCTCACTCCCCCTCGACAATATCCATCTCAACTCACGTTGTATAAATAAAAATTTATTTAAAGAATATATATATATTTTTTTTTTAAATAAATGTATATGATTTTTACTGTCATGTTAGTATATATCCTTTTTTTTTTTTGCATATGTGTAACGATGCATAAATAAATTCAAATATATTTACATGAAAAAAGTAAAAAAAAAATATATATTTTATTTTATTTTTTTTTTAAATAAATAAATATTATATTTAATCATGCCAAGATGTATATCAAAGTATATACTCAAATATTTTTCAAATGCACTCGCGCGCAATATGTAAAATAAGAAAAAAAAAATATCTTTAAAAAATATATAAAATTATTTTTAAATATGTTATTGTATATTTTAAATAATTGTATATGTATATTTTATAAAACTCAATAATGCATTATATATATAATCATAAAACGATGGCGCGTCGGTTTTATAGTTTATGTTATAAATTATTATTATCGTATTTCATGCGAAACTCTAAAACTGGTAGGGAGAAAAATGAAAAAAAAAAAAAAAATATTCAAGATTTATTAAAAGACTAAGCATTAATACCCCTACACGTATAAACTATATATATAAAAATATAAAATATTAAATATATTAATATATAAACGCATGCGCTGCGTAAAAGTTCTGGCATTATAAAAAATTTTTTATATTGTTCTTAAACTCGTTATTATTGTTTCCTTTTCCCCCTAATGCTTTTTTTTTTTCAAATATAGAATTTTTTATTATTATTAGTTTTATATATATTTTTATTATTTTATATATTTTTTTTTTTTTTGCAAAGCTCATATATTTTTCTACCCCCTTTTTTTATTTTTTTATCTCCCTCGTTTTATTCTTGTTCGATTTTTTTTTCATATATATTTGTCTTCCTCGCTTGTGTGTACCCCCCGTCGCCCAAGTTGTAAAACACGAATGTACTTTTATATCATCCGCAGTCTCGTTGTATCTCAAAATGAAATACGAAGCATAAAAATTTATCACTCTTGTGTCTATAGATTTATATAGATATATACATTATTTCACCCTATCTACTCCCCTTTTATTTTTGTTTATTATTTAAAAAACCCTTTTTCCATTTTTTTTTTTGTTTTGTCATCAACTTGTATTATCAACTAACCCTTTAATTTTGTTAAAAATATTATAATAATAATTATGTAGTTTGATATAATTTAATTTTAAATTTAATAAAATAATAATAATGGAAAAAAAAATAATGTAAAACCGGTTGCTTACTCATTTACTTGTTCGCGCTACCTGTGTATATTATATAAAATATACTATCAATTTTTTTTACCAGCAAATTTATCTTGATATTCAATCGAAATATATATATACAATATGTATATATTTTTTTTTTTTCAATGAAGCTTTATTTGAAAGGGCTTGAAACGAGCTGTCTAATGATATTGAACTTTTTTTTTTTAATCAATTTTTTTATCCATGAATATCGTGGGATGATGGGTTTTTTTATTTTTTATTTTTTAATTAATCGCAACTATGAATGTCTGAGCACGTGGATCAAATGTTGGGAAATAATAATTCAGCATATATGACATTGTCTTTTTTACTTTCTTTTTTTTTTTTGAATAAATAAAGGGATGATACAGGACACTGAGCAAAGTAAACGTTGCAATGGGTTAATGAAAAATAGAAAAAAAAATATATAAAAAATAACACAGTGGCAGATGGGACGATGATGATGATGATGATGATGGGTTCATGATAGAAGCAAAAAAAAAATTGATAAAGAAACGACAAAATGAAAAAGAGTTTAAAAAATAAAACAACTTGATTGAAGGATCGTTTTGAAAAAGTGAGACAGTAAACATTCGATGCCAAAAGAAATAAAAAAATGAATTAAAAATTCAAGTAAGAGTATAAAAAATATTTAAAATATATATATATAATAAAATAAAGATGAAAAAAAAAAAAAAAAAAGGGAAGGAGCGCGCGTATATGTACATTAAAATATTATTCTCAAATGAAATACCGGGTGGAGCCCGCCGGCATAGCAGCATATTTTTAGACCTTATATAAATACACGAATCATAATGAACGCGACTGAGCAAAGCCTCCTCTATCCCACACACACACATATAAAAAAAAAAAATTATTTCATGACTTTGTCATTATTACTCATTCGAAAATCAAAATGTAAATAATATAAAAAATTAGAAAAAATAAAAAATAACATAAAACACAAGCATTCAAAAGTTCAAAGCCGACAAGAGGCAAAAAAAAAAATCCTAGCAAATAAAAAAAATAATATAATAATATATAAATTAATAAAAAAAAAAAAAAAAAAAAATACCAGATAAATATTCATAGAAACATGTGAATAGATAAAAAAGTAAATAAAAAAAAAAAAACATTCAATTGTAATAAAAATAATAAATTTATTTGAAATAAACATTAAGAAACTAAAAAATTTTAATTTTCTTAGTCATATATGTATATAGAAAATTTAATAGCTGTGGTCTTGGATTATTTTACAAGCGATTGTACTATTGTTATTGCATGTATTTAACCCCCACTATTAATAATAATTTTTACCTCTTTTCTTGCATCCCCCGCTTGTCAAAGTCCACAACAACCCACTCTTAATACACACGTGGAATTATATGCATATATATAATATAAAAGTAAAAAATACTTGTTTATAAATGTAATATGTATACGTTAGTTTATACTGAAAAATTTTAATCGTTAAATTATGTCGCATTTAATCGTATATACTTGATTTACGAGGTATATGAGTTGATTTCTAAATTGTTGTGCCTACAAATATATATAACCATACGATATTAATTAATCATTGCGTAAATCATTAATATTTTTTTAAATTTAAAATTAATCAAATAAATAAATTTGTAAATTGAATTATAATTATTTTAATATATTTCTGTATTTTTTATTTTATTTTTATTGACCAGGAAATATTTTATACTATTGTTAATTATATAATAGAGGTGTATTTTTATTTTTTGTGTATGGTTGGTTTAACAATTTAATAATAATTGTCAAGCTGATTAATTATCTTTGACGTTCAATGAATTTCGATGATTTTCATTAAAATAGTCTCGCCACTTTTTAAATAATATGTATATGGGAATTTATTTATTTAAAAAAATACAAATGCAAATATAGAAAAAAAAGTGACAAATAATGACGTATTACAATAACCAAGAATTGTTAATTAATTTGATTTATTGATTTTTTTTTTTAAATACGTCTGGATACACTGTCAATCATGGAAAAAAAGAAAAAAAAATAAATATATAAATAAAATAAATATAAACAGCTTAAATAAATATATGATTTAAATTTTCATCGTATTGTTTAATTCAAAAATAAACTGGACTCGTCAATCGTCGTCTGACGGATTCGACTGGCTATCAACAAATGCCCGACAGTATGACCCAGAAAAAAATTTATAATTTCTTTTTTTTTTTTTTTTAAATATATAAATGTTGATAAAATAAACAAATAAATATTTTAATAAATTTTAATAATTTTTTTATAATATTTAATAAACCACCAGACAAGTTACAAAACAACTTGCAATGTTTATTATATAAATAAATGAAAAAAAAAAAAAATTATAAATAAAATTCAAAGTAAATAAATTAATAATTTAAATATATTCACGACAAAAAAAAAATAAAAAAAAATTAAATATATACATTAAAATGTCGCGATGATGAAATGAAAAAATAAATAAATAAAAAAAAAAAAATTGTTTACACGTGTAATTGTAACCCAGATTTACTCAAATAAGCGACATCCTATCTGATCATTTTGACGATTGACATAACACACAAGAACAAAGCTTAACCCTAGCAACTCAACGTCTTTTTTAAATATTGCAAATTAAAAGAATAAAAAAAATTATAATAAAATATCTAAATAATGCGAATATATAACATATGTTTTTTTTAATCAATTTTTTTTATTCATTTTATTATTATTCAACTATGCACTATGTATATAAATATATGATATGAATAATATGTAGATGCATTTGTCGTTCAAAACTAACATATACACCTCATGTATAGATATATTATATATATATATATACAACGATGAACGGAATATAAAGTAAGTAATAATAAGTCGCGAAGTAAATTCGACCCACTTAACGCTACTTAACGCTTATGTTGAATACGTTATATTTTGCACGATATTATATCACGTACTATGTTCATGTATAGATGTATATCTATATATTATAAATAATTTTTTTTAATATTTTTATTCAGCAGATTAAATTATGTAACAACCCCAAGAACTTCCTACTTTAGTATGTCTTCCGTTCATGGACCCCAAGAAACAAATCTCATTCAAGGAAAATAAAAGAAAAATTATCAAAAAAATTAGCAATAATAATAACAATGTAATAATCATTATATTGATTATTTAATTATTGTTGGTAAAATTATTTACCAATATATATGAAATCAGAAACAATATTAAATTATAAAACTTTTTTTTCTTTTTATATGAAAGAGTACAAATAAATAAATTATAATATATGGATACAAATTTATATGATTAATCAATTCATTGAATAATCCGGAAACATGGATACGATTCAATGGATAAATTCAATTTGGGAATCATAAAGTTGGCTTGATGGGGTCATCATACAGATGTATCGAAAATGCGTGCAATCGACTGGCACGAGTGTATCATTTCAACCATGTTTATTAATTTTCATTGTCAACAATAAATAATAATAATAATATAAATAAATATATAAATTTATAATGCAAATAGATGATAAATTTAAAAATTCATATGGACAAAAAATTTGAATGAGTTTGTTGATTTGAAGAGAGTCAGTGAAATAAGTGGAAGTGGTAAAAGACATGTGCAGACAGCTTTATTTTAAATTGGTGGGGGTAAAGGGCTGACAAGTGATTTAGTCTTGCTGTTACTACTTATTTTAGTGACTATTTAAATGTCAAATTTATAATAAAAAAAAATATATATATTATCTATAATAAATATGCAACTTAAATACATACAAAAAAAAAATTAGCTTTAAATTTTAAATTTTAAATTTTTACTATTATTTAAATAAATAAATGATTGTTATTAAAAATTTAATGTAATTATTTTTCAACACAGGATTATTTATAGTTCTTGGAATAATAATATATTTTGCTATTCAATTCGGTTGGAGACTAACAACCTTACGCTTTGGTGTCTAACACCAGTCTCTCTGATTCAAAGACAAATTTTACTGTTCACTTCCATCACCACCACCACTACCACCACCACCACCACCATCACTACCATCACGGTCATCATCCTAACACGTCATTATGATGGCTCATGTGGCAGTAACATTTAAATTTTTTTTTATAAAACATTTACCACCGTTACGTATAATTAAAATTAAGATTAAAAAAAAATAATAATAATTTAAATATCAAATTTATAAATTAATTTAATTTATAAAAAAAAATTAACATTATTAATAATAAATAAATTAATAATTCAATTGATTAATTATTAGTTAAAAAATAATTTAAAAATGACAACCACTATGTATTTATTATCAAAAAATAGTAAGGGTAAGACAATAAGGGTAAAGGGCTGACTATTCGTTGCCTTTACTACTTGAATTTGCCAAATTTTAAAAATATAAAAAAAATAATAGTTTAAAAATGAATAATAATTGATAATAAATTTAACATATTGTCAAATGATAAAATAAATATGTTTTATTTTAAAATTTATATATTTTTTCTTCCCTCCCTTTTGTGTTGAATGTTCATCTACATGTAAAACCAAAAATATAATAAACCGTATGTGTGCTTGATGATTCATCCGAGCGATTAAACCACACTTGTAAAATTCCTGTGGACACGCGAGCTGTATATTACAGTATATATAAATATATTAAATATACTATGCCCGGAAAATATTGAATAAGTGAGAGTGAGATAGTAATTTATATTATATATATAAAATTGAAATGGGGGAAAATATGTTTAATAGCACTCTGGACACCTACGAAAGGTAAATATGTCGAATTAATGGCAACGCAGTTGGGATACAAGAGAATTACAACAACAAATTTACGCTGGTTCATGAAATTTATATTATTTTTTATTTAATTTATTTTATAAATTTTATTTCATGTTTATTATGTCACCTGAATATTTTTTTTTTTTATTTATTTTAATTTATATCATCTCTGAATTTTCCACTACATCGCATTTTATATAATTTTTTTTATTTTCCCTATTTATTTTTTATATTTTTTTATTTTTCATCGTATTCATGCGTTTTATGTAAATATTTTGTTCAAAGTAAATATTAATTAAATAATATGATAATGGTATCTTTTCTACGTTTTATTTTTTAATTTTTTTATTTTTCATGATGATGGGTGAGACTAAAAGGGAAATATCAATATTTATTTAACTTTTATTCTTGTCAAGTTATATTACTTGTTGTATTGTTTAAAAAAATAAAAATTATACTCAGGTATAATGCTTGAATTATATATTTATTAGTATACTTATAAATATAAATAATTTTTTTTTTTCTTTTAAACTGTGAATGATATAACTTTTCAACATTAATTACGCAATTTTTTTTTTTTCAAAAGATAATAATGCGATTGAAAATAACGAGTTTTTTATATTTCAATTATAATTATGTATGAATATATGAGTTTAATTTTTTTTTTTTAAATAATTCAAGAATATACAAACAAAAGTTTTTAAATACAAAAGCTGATAATATAAAAAAAAAAAAATAAAAGTGAGATAAATTTAAAATGTATTTACAAATAAAAAAATATAAAAATTTCATTGTTATATTTTTATTATCATTCTTTTTTTTTATTATTCAACGGTAATTTTAAATAAATAAGTAGATGAAAAATTTAATTTTTATTTCTCTCTTTGAAATGATATATACACGAGTATATTTTAAAGGGGTAAATCAAAAATTTTCATAAAATATATATGTAGAATAATTTGTCATGTAATTTATTTGAATTTTCTTGGCATATATTTATTATTTGTATGAAAAGAGGGCTGCCAGCAACGAGAAAAAAAAAAAAAAATTATAAAATAAATTTTAAGGGGTTGCTTTTAGCAAAACTACATGTACAGATGACCCCCCACTATGGTTAAACAAAAAATCCCTCCTATAGAATTCACGTACACGCAAGAGGCCCCAGTCAGTGTACTGGATTATTAATGAACACCGGATAATTAAGTCGTTAATATTTAAGAAGCACCACCGCGGCGGACTAACCGTCGACCAATCCCAGTACCAACGACAAAGCATAGTACTTTACTCTTCACTTTAACCCCCTTTCTCCTCAACTCCATCTCTTATCAACCCTCCAAAAAACAAAAAAAAAAAGAATAAATAAATAAATACAGAAATATTTATTGTTACTTTTTTAATTTCCTTTTTTTTTTTTTTTTTGCTCATGTAATCCACCATTGTATTAAATATAAAAAAAAATTAAATTCATATAAGAATTAAAAAATGGGGTTGAAAAAAAATTCTACGTAACTGCAATTTGTATGAATAATTTACAAAGTTAATTATTATTGATAATTAATTGCAAATGTATAATAGAAAAAAAAATAAATAAATAATAATAAAAAACTTGTTTCAATATTTTATATACATAGAATAAAAAATAGAAAAATAAAAAAAGAGTTGATGATAATGATGATGATAATAATAAAGATGAGAAAAAAAAATATCTTCAGAATAAAATATAAGTCACATGTATGGCGTGAATTGTTAAATAAACACGTCATTTGCTCGGAATAAATTTAAACTAATTGTTCTCAACGCGATATCTATTGGTTTTTCTCTTCGTTAAAGACAAACATAATAATAACAATAATAATATTATTATTTAAAAAAAAATAAGTAATAATATTTTCAAGATAAAATATGAGATAATTTTCAGCAGACGATTGATGTGTGTTATATTATATCAATAACAAATAACAAATGAGGACGCACCTTGGAGAAATAACAAAAATATATATTCATATAATTAATATTTTTTGTCATTATGAATTTTAATAATAATAATTATCGTTGTTATTATAAGACAACATTGAATGAACAATTGAATAATAATATATATAAAAAAACAATAAAAAATTGAATATATTACGTCACCATGACAAAGGTAGAGAGATAATAATAAAAAAAATAAATAAATAAGCTTAATGAAGATTTATTTTCATTCTAAATTACCTGCAAAATTAAAAAAAAAAATTTTGAAATGTTGGCGTCAGGGAGTTTTTAACAGACTACTAAGCAAATGAGTGCATCTCAGTGTGCATTCTTCAAAGAAGACAGGTGCCTCTGAAGTGGATCACTTGGCCCTCAAAATACCGACAAAGATATCAACGAAAAAGACTTTTATATATTAAAAAAAATAATGTTAATTATTATATAATATCTTTCGTAATTATTTATTATCTTAAAGACTCGCTAAATATTGCGATTGCATTGTAAATTTTAATAAAGTAAAAAAAAAAGAAATTGTCTCGTTTAATATTTACTTTATAGAAGAAAAAAAAAAAATATATGAGAATACCTGACATATTCATACACATACACAGACAATTTTAGAATTATTTTTTTATAAAAAAAATATAATAAAAAATGTGGGTGTGTATGTGTGTATGAGCCAGCGTCAATTATATTCAGAGAATAAGTTAACGGTGTCCCTTAGAAAAATTTGAATAGCCTATTCAGACATACACATTCAAGACTTATGACTGTTTAATAATAAAAAATCAACTTTAAACTGGACATTTCATTTAAATTAAATATCAATATACAATACAGCTTTTATGACTCATTTTATCAGTGTTAATTTATTAATAGAATAAATAATTTTAATTATTGTAAATTAATGTTTTTCTATAAAATAAAAATGCAAAAAATATATATATATTTACAAAGTAGAACGTGGGGTTGAATATTTGAAGGGTGTAAAACTTCAAAAGACCACGTGGATACAGATGGTATATGTTGTTTAAATAATTCAGTGTCAACTTTGTCATAATCCCTCCCGCGAATAAAATCCTCTCGCACTTGTCTTTCTCATTCACATTTATATTTATGTATCTACATTTTTTTTTTTTTTTTTTATATTTTTACTATATTCACTCTAACTTTTTTTACAATACCGTTTGTATATTTGTTTCTTTTGTAACATCCATCTCTACTACCTTTCTTTATTTTTTTTTATTTTTATTTTCACCCTTCATTTATTTTGAGCTTTTTTTTTCATCTGATTTTAACCTTGTCTTTCTCAGACAACTCTCAACAGCTCACCAAAGTCTAAAGTAACCAAATCGATCGATGGAATAAAAAAAAAAATGTAAAGACACACACTAGGCAGAAAATAAAACACTAAAATATTAAAGCTCAAGACTAAAAACCCACCCCTAACGTAGAATTAAAAAAATAATATTTAAATGTACAAAAAAAAAAATTGTCAATTTTTTTTTTAAAAACAATTTGTCATTTTAAATTTATAAATTAATTTCCAAGAAAAATTAAAAACAAAAATTTACGAATACTCGAACCAATTAAGTGATGAATAATCAATATGCAAAAAAAAAAGAATAAAAAAAAAAAGCCATACTGGCAAAATTAAATTAAATTTATCAACAAAATTAATTTTGACAATATAATTAATAAATATATGTGAATAGTAAATTACAAATTGAAATTAATTACAAAACAAGAGCAATATATATTCACTTTTTAAAAAACAAAACTAAAACAATGAAAACAATGAACAATAATAAAAAAAATATCATGAAATTACGTTGGTTAAAGATGAGATATATGTTTTAACATTTTTATTTATTTTTTTTATAACAAGTTTTAATGCAATTATCAACGACTCTTGGCGCCTCCATATAAACAACAACTATATAACACTATTTTCCTTTCTATTCAAACACACAAGAAGCAAAACAAAATTTTACCTTCATCATTATTATTATTATTAATATTATAATATATATATTATTTTATTTTTATTATCCATCCCTTAGGCGCCCGTCGACGTTTCACACCATTCTCCTTTTATCATTTTTCTCTAACCATTCGTCGTCGTCTCCGTCGTCGTCGTAGTCGTCGTCTGCAAGGACCTACTTTACGTTATAACCATCCTTTACTCCTTCAATTCTATATATTTTTATTTCAACCCTTTTATTTTAACCTCCCTATTTCTCATCCCTGTATCATCCTCCTCTTTCTTCTCCCTTTCTCATTCCTCTTAAACAATTTTGATTTAACTTTGTCTTTATCTGTTGTATTCGTTGACTTTATCCTCTTTCGCTCATCAGCACCTCTAAGCATTTTGCCACCCACTTACTAATTTTAAACCCCTACAACGTTCCCCCCTTTTTTTTTATACTTTCTTCGATACTCTTTTTTCCTGTCATTGTGCATTATTTTTATTTTATCGTCAGCAATCTCAGTTAATCTAATTCTTTATAATATTTAATATTTTTTTTTTTTGTTTTTAACTTTATTTTATATATTCATCATCATCATCATCTTGCTGACGTCAGTTTTCGTCAATACATTATAAAATATATTTTTTTAAAAAACATACTATTGAAAAAAAAATATATATATAAATAATAAATTTTATGTATGTAATTATACTTTGTAATTTATTATTGTTTTATGAATATTTTATATATTTTTTTGTTAATACTGTAGACGGATAAAATTTATTGGAAAAATTTTTCTTTTCTCTATATTATGATATATATATATTTTGTTTATTTCAGTTTGAAAAAATAAATAAATATAAGGAAAAATATGTGTGTGTGTGTGTGCTCAGTGCAGTCAGTAGACTATTGGCTGCGATTTATTTTTTCGCGAATTCATTTTACGAAAGTTTATATGTATTATGTGTGTATAGTTATTTTTTCATATTATTTTTTCGTCTGTATGATAAAAAAAAAAAAAAAAATAGATAGATAAGAGGGAGAATGGAGAGAAAAAAATATATATACATAGTGAATAACATTTTATCGATCCTGAGATTAATTTGTAGTCCAGACAATGGGCCGCCATCTCTTTACCGTCTCCATTTTGATACGCTGGACTTAATGTAACGTCGTTTCATCTTCTTGTACGTTTACCCCACTTTATAGCTCGTCTTCATCGTGCACTGACTCCTTTTCATCGTTTTGTCCATTTTATTTTTAAAAACGCGCCGCTCCTTTAAGTACTTTACTCCCTTAATTTCCTCACTCTCTTTCTTATCCCATATTTCACCCCTTATTTTTAAATTTATATATTTAAAATATATAGTTAACGAATATATATATCGCGCGCTCATCAGTACCCTATCTGTCTTAGTTATAATGATTTTTTTTTCTCCCCAAAAAAACACCATCACAAAATCCAGCAAAAAAATATACATATATTTATACAAATTATATTTTAAATTTTTAGAATCAAGCTTTTTTTTTTGCATAAAAAAAATAAATAAAAAAGCTTCTTTTTAATTGAATATACTGGATAAAAAATTTAAATACAATTTACCTATATATCTAGTATTTTATTTAAATACAAAATTGATAGAAAAAAAAATCATATATATATGCAAAAAATTTAGATGAATTTATTTTTTTTTTTTTTTCAACCCCAGGGTATATATCCACACGTCATTTTTGCATTCGTCCGATTGGCGAATTAACATGGCAATTCGCCTAGTTCATTATGCCCTCACACACATATAGAAAAAAATGAAAAAAAAAATAAAAAAAAAAAAAAACCAACACACCTATCCAATTCACAACAAAATTTTGTAGCTATGAGATTTCAATTTAAAACAATAAAAAAAATAATTTAAAAAAAAAAAACAAAAACAAAAAAGATAATAATAATAATCATAATAAAAAAAAAGAAATTTGCAACGATCGCAGCTCGGTGACTCAGGGATTTTATTGGCATGAAAAAAAAGTGTAGAGGGGATGATGGGAATAAAAAAAAAAAAAAAAATAGAGGGGTGTAGAGTAGAAATCATAATCGAATATTCTCGAATTTAATTTCTATCGGTGCATTCGGTATATATGTATATGTGTATAACTATATAAAATATATAAATTCGACTTTCATATCATCCTGGCGTTTTTGTGACAGTCACCGAATCTAATTTGTACGAACGCTATACGCTCGATGGGATATCGAGCCCTCTCCCTCTTTAACAACAGAATATATAAAAAATATTTAAAAAAAAAAAAATTTACCATCCCTTGTTCTCACTCTATCCACATGAATTCAATGGCCTACAAATGGCCTGAGCTTTGAAAGATAACCAAACTGTGATTTTTAATTTTTTTTTTCAAAAAAAAAAACTAACAATTCAATTATTTATTTAAAAAATATATACGTAAATTAAAAATCAATATAAATTATTTTATTTTTTTATTGACAGAAAAATAAAATATAATTTCAATTATCAATAAAATTCTAATAAATATATATTGGCTTTTAAAAATTATTGAATTTTATTATTTTATTAATATTTTCTTTTTTTTTTAATATATATTGAGGTAAAAATATTTTTATATTAAATTATTCCATCAATTATTGATGAATACAAAAGTGATGAAAAAAAATAATAAAAGAATATTGTAAAAAAAAAAAAAAAAGAGCAATAGACAAAATATCGAAGGATCGAAAAAAAAAAAAAAAAATGAAATGAAAAAGTTTTAAAACTATATAGAGAATATTGTGTACGGATATCCGCGCAACCGACAGATAACTACAAATGCTATATAAATCTTGTTCCGGTGTTGTAACGGTGAGTAAAGTCCAATCTGTAGAATGGCCCAGGTCATTCGTCCATCAAGCCAAAAGCGTTTTAAATCTCAGTATTATTTCAATCACAAAAAAAGCCAAATATATAATTTTTCATCTATTCAACTATGTATGTCTTTATGTTATGTCTAAAAACATAACTACAAGCTATAAATTTATATTAATTATCTCTAAAAAAATTTCCCATTTCAAAATGCACGTCTAAAATCACTGGACATAAATAAAACTAGATAAATTTAGATAAAATAGATTAATATTAAATAATTAATTTCTAAATTTATATCTGTCATGTTAGCTGTATAAAAAGACATCTAAAGTAAAAAAAAACATAAAGAAGAATAAGAAGAAAAAAAAAAGTAGAAAGAGGAAGGTATATATGTATATCTTCACCGATTTTGTCGCGTGCCACAAACACTCGCGTGGTCAAGTGGATACTGACCTCGGATATCTCATTCTCTTTGCGTGAGTCTAAAATACCGAGACGATATTTATTTTATTTAAAATAACACAATAATACATAAATTAATTATTCATCTAAAAAAAATTACATCTAAATATTTCTGTACTTTTAAAAATATATAAATTAAAACAAAGAGAATGAAAATATTAATTATTTAGACTATATTTTACTTTGGCCCTATCTCAATTTTGTCTGTGTGTCTGTAAATAAATCATGTAAGAGTGTGCATGTATCTTTTATATATGAAAACCTATCAAAAGTTCTTTTGACTGCCCGTTTAGTGAATATTTCACGAGGTCTATTCCATCGGCTATCTTTTTCTTTTTTTTTCTTTTTCTATAAAGCCTAAAATATAAAAATCTACTAACCCTCATCCCCCTCACATGATGACCGGGCTTTCTCACAGCCAACTTCCGTCATGTTTGAATCTTTTATTGGACGCACGCGCGCACTTAAATTTGTGTATGTGATTGTGTGAATATATATGTACATGAATCGACATGGCCACTGGCAAAATAATTAAGGGTCGTAGGCTAGCACCCAAAAATAACCAACCCCAACAAGTTGATTTTTTTTTTCTCAATATATGAAATTGTATCGATTTATTATACATCAATTATAGAAAAAAAAAAAATAAAAAAATTGATTTAATAATTTAATAATATTATATACAATTGATTTTTTTTTTTAATTTGTCTTTTTGATATTATTTTTATTATTTAATTTGAAATGTTAAATTGAGTTTTAAAATAAAAGATTTTTTATTTTTTATTTTTATTTCTACAGTGTAAGCTGAGGAAGATTACATATGTAAATATTCAAATGCAATTAAATCCTGTAAATTAGCACGTCAAGAAGGCCCCGAAAAGATAACGGAGAAATTTTATTTAAACATGTTTATAAAGAAAGACGTGTTTTATTTAAGGAAAAAAAATTATTAAAAAATAACAAAAAAGTAGGTCAAGAATCACAAATATATTTTTGTGTTATAAAATAATAATAAAATAACAAAATGTTTAAATAATACACCTAATATTTCGTTATTTTAAGTGTAATATTATTTGCTATTATATTTGTATTAGGCAATGGAGAAAAAAATTAAATAAATATATATATAAAATGATATATTATTTAATTATAAAAAAATTTTTTAAGAAAAAAATAAAATTAGAGTGGATTTTAAGTTGATAAAATTACTATGTCGTTGGTGTTCTGAGTAAAAGCAATTTTAAAAATATTTAAAACACATAGAATTATAAATTTTTAGTCTATAGTTTTTTGTGTGTTAGTAAATCGGCACCGAATTATGCGAGATAAAACAAAGAACAAGATCCAATCATCATTTTGTCATAAAATATATATCCAAAAAAAAAAACATAAAGATTTAAAAAAATATACCGAAAAATTGTCACGAAGGTAGCAATTTTTTTTTTCTTTCGACTAGCATTATTTGCCTCAGGTCATTTTCTAAATACACGAATTATCTTTTAAAATTTCTTATAAAAAATTTCGAAGCATCGTAAAAAAATTAAATATCCTAAAATTAAAGAATGAAAAAAAAAACAAAAAAATTATCTAAATTTAGATACCAAATAGTAGTAAAAATAATTTTAAAAATTTTGCATTTTTTACATATACACTACTATTAATAAATTAAATAATAATAAATTTTAAAAATACAGTACAAAAAATAAAATAAAAAAAAAAATATAATTTAAACTGAATGAAGGAAATCCTGTGGTATATATCAGGATGCATAGCTTATTCAGTTACGATATGCGATTTAGTGTTTTTGAGACTACCTGTTTTATAGAATACATTTTTTTTACAACCCCTATGTTGTTGTCCTTATGCAACACAATAATGAATAAATATATATCAACTCATGTGTTGTACTCTCACCTACTACGTTGTCTCTCATTTATTTATACATAATTTTTATATTTTTTATTTCTACAAAAAGAGCCCCTTTTACTTTTTTTATTTTGCTAAATTCCCGGGCAACTGAACAGAGACAAAACTGAAACACAGGTAGAGAGATCCCTTCAATCGTCACAACCAAGCCCAGATACATTGCCAGGCGTTATTGCCAAAAAGGATAATACGAGAGAAGATTAAATTTTTTTCTTTTTTTTTATCCACGCATATTCTTTCATTTCCTTCATTCGTTCATTTCGTTTTTATACCATACATATGTATTATATAAAAAATATAAAATAATAAATAAATACGTCTGTATTCGATGTCGCCTCAACGTATGCAGATCAACCGTCAGTTTACCCTCATTCCCACAAAAGAAAAAAAAAATATACATAAAACAAAAATAAAAAACTCTTGTTGATCTTTTATTTTTCTTCCCCATCAATTTATTCATCCACCCTCCCGCAATGATCGATTGTTTTTAATTTAATTTTCAATATATATATATCAGTCAAAATTACTTTGTAAAAGTCTTGTTACTAACACAAAAATTTAAAAATTTATTATATTAATTGTTGAAGAAAAAAATATGCCAGGTGGTGCATGAGGTCAATTAAGTATTTTAATAATACCAAACTTGGTAACGAGTGTAGAAAATTACCAACTTAAAAATTCTCATTACATTTTCTTCTTGAAAAAAAAAAATAAATAAAGAAAATCCACAAGAATTGAATGAACAAAGAAATATAATAAAAATGTCTTACTCAAAGGAAAAAAAAAAAATTTCTTGCTAGTATTAAATAAAAGGAAAAACTTAATAATTTTCTTTTTTTTTTTTTCACATACTAAAGTTTAAATCTTGGTGATGAAAAATTCATCAAGAATATCGAGATTTCAAAGAAAAAAAAAAAGCTCAAATAAAATTATGAAATTTCGAATAATAATTAATCCATATGTTGATTGAAAAAAAAATTTTTTAAATCAATATTATATTGACGTAACACACACACGCACTTAATATGATATTTAACGTAAACTCACTTCAACTTGTTATATGAATGTACAAGATAAATAAATTTAAAAATCTTCAAATGAAAAAAAAATAATTTAAATAAATGACTCACCCTTTCCTCCTCGCGAATCATCTCAGCAATGCCAGGCTTGATTTCCAAATCATCAAGACTTGCTAGCTGTGCAGCAGATAATGCTTGATGATGATGATGTTGTTGTTGTATTTGATGCACTTGATGTTGTGCTCTTTGAGCTTGTTCTTGTTGCTGTTGTTGTTGTTGATGTGCTTGTTGTTGTGCTTGTTGCTGTGCTTGTTGATGTTGTTGTTGTTGTTGTTGCTGTTGTTGCTGTTGTTGTTGTACAACACTCAATTGTGATACATGCTGACCAAGATGATTCATTGACGCAAGTCCACCAGATGACACGTGACTACCACTGCCACCCACGTGGTGTCCAATTGAATGTGAATTTTGACTTGATGGTGTCATTGATTGTGGTGATGGTTGTAATGACATTGATACTGGTATTTCTTGTAAATTAATTTGTGGTGTAACAGATATACTTGGTGGATTTGATGGTGATAATGATGATCTTGGTGTTGATGATTGTCCAAGACATGTTACATCATTAATATTAATCATATTATCTTGTTCATCAATCATACTATTATTTGTTATTATTGAATTATGATCAGGACTTGGTGGCATACTTGGTGTTGATGTTAAACTTGGTACATTTGATGATGGTTCATCAGATACTCTACGACGTTTTTTTCTATTTTGTGCACCACTTAATTGTTGCTGTGGTGTTATTGATCGTTGTGGTTGTTGTAATGCTGGACGTGATGTTAATTCATGTTCACTATTAACATCAGCTAAACCACGTATTTTTAAACATTCAGCAACTTTAAGAAGTGGTCCAATTTGTTCTTGTGATACATTTATTTCACCTTTATACATAAATTCAACAGCAGCTTTTAATTCAGGCCATTTAATATCTTTCATTATGACAATTGGATGATGACATGGATTGTCAAAAAATAATGTCTGAAAATATGGACTACATGCTGATAATACCATTTTATGAGCTTTTACTGAATGACCGTCGCATGCTAATGTTACATCAACAAAACTTTCACTTTGTAACAATTGATCAAATACATTTGTTAAATTTGTTTGATAATTATTCCATCGTAAACAAAATTGTTGGGGTGAACCCGCACCACTTTGATCCGTCATTTTGATATCTTCTTTGCTATTATCTTCCTCCAGATTGATAATTTTTTTATTTCAATTTATTAAATTAAAAAAAACAACAACAACAATTATCTTCTATTCACTTTTTTCTTTTTTTTTTTTTCAAATTTGTCTTTATCGTTGATAAATTATGATTTTTTTTTCTATCAGTCAACTTTATTTTTCATCACGTGATTATCACTTTTCAAGAGTCAATCTGTAAACACAAAAATTCACAGTAATGTTTTAATATTATCGCAATTAAATAATATAATAATTTCATAATTGACAAGTATATTTGTCATTTGAAATAATTTTCATTTATATATATACAGTCTTCACGTAATATTATAATCTATTTTATTACAAAGTCAAAAAGGCCAATCAAATGACACGTGACATTTCTGACTCACAGCACATGACACAACAACACTTAAAATTCATTTTCATTATCAATATAATGTTTATTCGCACACTTGTCTCTCAATTTAAAATTAAAAATTGAAAAAAAAAAAAAAAAAACTTGCAATGTTTTAAAAATATAACAATAAAATAAAATAATAATAAATTGAATTAAATAAATAATAAATAACAAGAGTTCACTGATAAAATCACCTTGAGTTTATTTTAAACTGTCATGAATCTATTGTTTTATTTTATTAACCAAGTTGTTTTTTTTTTAAATAGTTTTTTTTAACGTTCTGTTTTTACTTATATTGTAATAGGATATTAAAGTTGGCATCGCGATAACCGGTATCTATATGGCCCGTTAAGGATCATAAAATAAAAAAAACTTAAGGAGCCACAAATGATTATTTTATTTTAATTACTTTGTTTTATTATAAGCAATATATTTTTTTTTATTTGAAAAAAAAAAACAAAAAAAAAACCGTTGTTTTATATATAATACATATATTTTTTAATTTAATTTATGATAAACATTAATTTAATTTAAAAAATGGAATGGAAACAAAAAAAAAAAAATAATTAAGAACGCGATAATATATATATATTATTATAATTATTATTATATAAACAAGCAGTAGGATCTGCACCGCGTGACGAACGCGTCGCGACTGAAAGTTTATAAAGCGCGCGTGGTTATCCGCGATATCGTCGCATGGTGGCAGCATTGAACGAAGTGGGGTAAAAGGGGATTTATTATTTTCCATATATAATATATATATTGGAGTGGGATTGTAGAATGAAAGCGTGAAAGAAACTGTATACGCGCGCGCATACGTTAATATTTTCAAGTTACATGTGTATGATAAGGATAGTTGATAGGGACAACAACTGGACTTGCAAGCGACGGACCGTTTGTTCCTATATACTGTTTTCCTATTATATTATATACCCCTTCTGTATCTTTCCCCACTACAAAAATTACCGTGGTCAAAGCTCCGCCTCTCTTGAGAATACACAACGCCCACTGGACGCCTATCAAAAACCACGCCGTCAAGAAATTGATGCATTTTATCAACAATATATGCAGCTAAATATTTTTTTAATTATCATCATTTTCATATGCAGTCATCTGATTTTACCACCTCAAAATTTATCCACGCACTTTTTTTTCGTAGCTAAGAGCTCCTATAGATAATTGTTTCGATTATTATCATTTTGTTCGAAAGGAAAAGTTTTCTATCGAAAAAAAATATGAATTTTTTCGAAAAACTCTTTTGCAAATTGAAATTTCGTTTGAAAATTTATCATTTTCTTGGACTGTAAACATCAATTTGTTATTTGACAAATCATACATATACTATTTACGGTCGAACACGGTTCAAATTTAATATGTAACGAAAAAAAAAAAAAACAACAATATTCTTTTGAAAATAAATTGTGATTTTCTTTTGTAAAAGAAAAAGACGTTATTATTCATTCAAGTCATAAAAGGCCCTGTAATATGGAAAAACTAAAATATTGGCGAAACATTATTCAACTGGGCATGCCCTCGACGATAACAAAATTACATTTTGGTTGTAGTCTACGAAGATAGCAACGATAATTAAATTTAAGCTACAAAGAGAGGCAAATGTTGTGATAGAATCTCTCACAATATCGGGAGAGTCCAGCGTTCAAACCAGTGACTTTATATATACATATATTGTCATCATCAAATAAACTGTATACCTTATATAGATTCAATTTTTTTTTCTATCTATATTTTTTAAAAACTTGTGTCATCATCTTTTGCATTTTACAATTCCTCATGGACATTATTAACATTTTCTTGTTTCGCCCTTTATAATATTGTATATATATAAACTTGTTCGTAACCCTTTTTAGTACCAAAAACTTGCCATTAAATTGAAGAGAAATTCGTATACTGTAATGGAAAATTTCTCTACACACTGATTCAATATAGGAGAAAATTTGATAGATAGACAAGATCAAACGATATTTAATACATCAACCATAACATAATTTCATTGTAAACACAACAATCTAAATATATTGCTTATTATCATTTTGTAAAATTCATTTATTTAAATAAAAAAAAATAATAATAATGCCATAAAAATATTTGAAAAACATTGAACGTTGAGCTTTTTTTTTAATGTTCTTTTTATAGCCACAGCCACGGTACAGTGTACAGCAATGCAGCTTTTCTTTTTATCATGTATAAAAGATGTTAGAGCGTCCATCAATGGTGTCGATATATTGAAATTAAATATCTCGTATTGACAATGACAAAGAATCTACAGTGTATTTTAAAATCCATCTGTGATGGAAAAAATAAATAAAAATAATGCGCAACGTATATTATTTTATTTAATTTCATTTTTTAAATGTGTTGTAATATTGAAATATATATACACTGCAGACGAAAGGGCAGTTTTAGATTCAGAACTATAACACTCGCACATATTTTTCATATCTCGTTCGCATTGTCGCTGATGGTTTTTTTTTTATTTCTCACTATTTTTTTTTTTTTCGCTCTTTTCATTCGCAATCCACCCCCTTTAAATGGGTCGGTAAGAGCACAAACGGGTGGGTCATAAATTTTACAATGTAATATTGTTTAACTGCAAACAGTATACTAACGCCCCTTGATATATACAGAAAAAGAAAATTGTAAATGTCATGTACGCCTGTGGCTTTCGCTCGCGTAGACGCAAATATATATAAATATTTTTAAAATATTTATTTATTAATAAATAAAATTATTATTATTTTTTCAAGTTTTTTTTATTATTCGATGGTTGAGAGAGGCGATTGCGTAAGGCATCCAACGAAAATAAATACCCAAAAAGCTACTTTATGAGAGGTTAAAATTTTGGGGATTAACTTGGATATTGTTTGGATTTTTTATTTTTATTTTTGTCAAGTATTTTAGCTTGCATCGAAAGGTTGTATGAAAAAATATGATTTTGAAAGAAAATAAAAACCACATTGTAAAAGAATATATATGAAATAATACAGTAGAAATTGTATAAAATTGCCGACAATACAAAACACTAAAGTACCAAAAAATCCAGGCTGGATTTTTGTTTTTTAATAGAGAAAAAATAGAATTGTTTTGTACAAAAAATGTACACATTTTGTTGTAAACTTATACTGCACCAAATAAATATTCAGACGAATCATTTCATGAGTATTTAATTTGTCAACAAATAAAGAACACAAAAAATATCATCCAAATGAAATTAAAAAAGTAGCAGACAAATTTGTATAAAAAATTTGTATTTTAAGCAGATATTATTAGCGAGACAGTGATGAATTTGAATCAAATAATCATCGACATAAAAACATTCTATTTTCATGTAATTTGATAAATCTACTTGATACGTGAAAGTTCATATACACACCTGTTCAATAATTCACAAATAATTATGTTCATTCTGGCTCACAATTAAAAATTGTTTCAATGATCATAAACATTATTTTTTTTAAACAATTAAAAATCACAGCTAGACAAATGACAAAATATTATTCTCGTCATAATTAAATAAATAATTTATAGAAAAAATAAAAACAGATAAAGGAATAAAATAAGAAAATCCCAATTTAGAAAATGGAAAAAACTAAAAATATAATATGTGTGTATAAATTTACTAAAATAAATTTTCATAACTCGGAAAATGTTTTACATAAATTATCAAATAATTGGTGTAAAAAGAAATGATAAATTATTAAAAGAAAATAAAAATCTATTTTTAAATTGAATAATTATAATTTTACAAGTCTAGACTGATGCAAATATAATAATTTGCAGGAAAATTTAAGAACAATACATATGAATAAAACACCAACAATATTCCACAATATAACTGTAAAATTTATAAACAAATTTTCGAAATAATATCACCGAACAAACATGAATATAACATTCGTATTTTGAAAAATTAAATAACATTCATTTACAAATATAGAAATTCATAAACAATATTAATATAGGTTATAACAATAATGAATTGCTCTCAACTATTTTAAATGGATCTACAAAAAAAAAAAAAATAATAAAAAATGACAAATGACTCGTAAATTTAAATTACTTTAGTTAATTATCAAATAACAAATAAATTATTAATAATATCTTTGTTGTTAAACATTAGAATATATAACATTATTATTATTAATTCAAGTATATGATGATGATGCATTTTGAGGGTAAAATTGAAAGGTTTTAGTGCATTCATAGAAAACACATACATATACTGCACATATGGTCTATGAATGTATTGAATTTTCTAGTCAATATATGTATAAACACAAAAAGCGAGATGGCTAGATTAAAACAAGAGAAAATTGGTGAGAGAGTAATTTTGAAGCTGTAGGCCATATTGAACAATGATATTGGGTATTTGATTTGTAACCGACGACAATACGTATACCAGCTTTCGCGGTGCAGTTCGACTACAACAAAATCTTGTCTCACTCTATATGTACCACTGGGTTAACTCTCTTGTATATGTATATATTGAGTATAATATGACTGTGGCTGAGTACAGAGTCACTATATATAGAAAACACAAGAGCCATAGGGAATACATATAACCAAGCAAGCAAGAGAAACAAGTGATTACTGTATAAAGAGTAAAAGAGAAAAGAGAAATTGATATATAGAAAGGCAATCTTGGATTGGTGTATATATGTATATATTGAATGACAAGGAGTCCCCAACGATCATATATACAGACTAAAGCAGCTAATGCAACGTGGAAATTGAGACAATCTTGTGAAAACCACCCTCATCCTTCTAAAACTCAAGTCTCTTGGCTCCTTATCACCACCTTTTTTTTTCATTTTCTCTCTCTCATCATCATCCTCTACAACACTATACACCACTGTGCAGCACTTGTTCTTTTTTACTTTCTAACCCTCTCTAAAACCTTCTGCTTATGTATACAATACACTTGTATGTAACCCTGATATATCACTATACTCAACAACCACCAACTTACACTCAATAATCTACAATACATTTTACAAAAGTCTCGACAATTTTCATATATACATAACACCAACAATTTTCTCTCCCTTTTTCAATCCTTTTGTCATAAAACTCGCACAAGACATCAACCTTCCCCATTGTATGAATTTTATACACACCTATCCAACAAACTTTTTACCATATATATTCATTGCGTATGTACATGTGTGTCTCATAAAATTATATACCTACAATTTGTTTGTGTACTCTTTTGACCTGTCAATATAACACAACTTAAAAAATTATGATTGACTTGTATATCCGATACTTAAAAAATTGACAAATTTTTGGCTTAAAAAATTAAAAGTTAATAGCGTCAAGTATACTATATACATGGTTTTAAATTCCTGGGGGTATGAAAAAGGATAAAGAGTGTCTGTGTGTATATAGAGATATATATTGGAGAAGTGATGGTTAGACAGAGTGTGCGGTGGGTCATTCTGTGTGATACTTGATATAGGTGGTCGTGATTGATATTTAGGCGCACCACTTAACACTTAAGAGGATTAACGTCCGAGTGGTAGCATGAGTGTATATATATGAGAGAGACAAGGATTTTGCGAGAGCAAGTGTATATATAGAGTAGAAGAAGAGGTGTATGGATATATATAAATATACATAGTAAAAAGAGAAGGAGTAGTGCAGATAGTGAAGAAGAGTTTGAGGGTTGGTACATGCCACACGAATGAGAATAGACAAGGAGACATAGAACATGTGGGAAAACGTGTCAAATATACTCGTCAATGTAGGGCTACAGGTTTAGAAAATACTCTCAATGTTCCCAGTGTATATGGTAAAGATGATAATGATGATGATGATGATGATGATAATGTTGGTGGTGGTGGTGGCGATGAAAGAGAGACACAGATACTCTGAGCAAGAGGATAAATTTAGTGTTGGTTTATGTGTATATATGTTGTATATAAATGTGAGGGTTTGATGCAATGGACATTTATTGGGATGAGAAATTCACTCTTGACACTAGTCAGAAACAACCCCCTTCGTTGTTAAGCACACCGCACACGATGAACACCAAGAGTTGCCTATATCTATAATACCCGGACCTTAACCAACTTGAATATATATATATCCGAAAGATCACGCTACAACGCCCCGTTTCGATTACAGTTAGTGTACAGTCTACTGATCTAAAATCCCTTACAACTATGGTCCATCTATATATAGATTTACTTTTCAATATTAACCTGTCAATATATTTTAATTACAATTTTTATCAGTAAATAGTTTTTATGTGTGCTAATTGATATCGAACTTGAAAAAACTTTTAGATAATTATTTAAGACATCCTCTTTGTAAGTATTTAAATTAAAAAATATATATTTTTACATATGAGTGATGTTTATTTTATGAATTTTGTGTAGGCGTTTTGAGTTAATTTATAATAACCAACTGAGACAAATTTAATTCGCATCAGTTAATGTATATGATGAAATGGTTTCGTCATTTTGTTGCAGTAGACAGTTTATACACTACACTAGGTCATAACTATTTTAAATTTTAATATAATATATTTATAATATATATTACACTGAGTCATATTTAATATTTGTATTATTTTTTTTAATTATTTGTCGTAATAATTTTGCAAGTGTATATACACATTGAGATATTCAAGGATATATGAAAATATTTATTTTCTTTTCTGTTTGAATATTTAAATATATACTTTTCAAGTGGAAAAGAAATTGAATAAATAATCAAGAAAAAAAAAAAAAACATATATAGTCACTGGTCGACGAACTGAAATATATATAATCAATAAAAATGTGACAAAGTTATAATGTACTAAAAATAAATTCTCTTTATAATAAATTGCGTATTCTCTTTTTTTTTTCTTTTATTATATAGCTAAAATTACTGTGTATTATTTTGTATTTTATAATACTCACCGATAAAGTTACATGCCGTCGGCTATCATCATTGACATACCACCCTATGAAAAACCACTGTGAATTTCCGAGTTAGAAAATAACATCAAAGTAACTTTTTACAACTGCCAAGCTTTGTAAGAAATCTAAAACAAATAAAAATAAAACAAATATATATTAACTGTTCTATTTATTTTCATTATTAATATTTTTTTTTTCTTAAATTAAATTTGAATCGAAAAAGTGTTTAATTGTGTTTCCTGTTGAGTCATATATTAAATTTTGTGAAAAAAAAAAAATTATTATTTTAATCATACGATTAATAAAACAAGGGATGAGATTTAAAAATTTTTTTTCACAAATTTAATATTTTATTTATAAATCTTTGAATGTTTAAAAGAAAATATAAATTTTTTTTTTTTTCATTAAATTTCAATTATTAATTAAAATGAATAATGTAAAGAGAAAAAAAATTGTACAGATGTATATATTAATATTTTTATAATAAAACAACAGCTGGCCAATGAAAAATTTTCATTTAAAATTCTTACTTATCTTTATTTAGCATTTAAATTAATTATTATTTTTTTTTTGTATATAGGTTAAGTTTTATATTTGAGCAATACCCCCCAAAGGAACATGAAGAATATTTTCTTGCTAGTAAAGAAAGTGTAGAATGAATTTCACAAGCACGGTTAGCGTTGAATAAACCTTGCCAATAATGAGTTTGCTTGGATAAATTCCCCCGATGCTGTATGAAGGTCGCTTTATGATAAACCGAGGGTTGCAATTCACAACCCCTTTCTATTTTCAATTCTCTTTAGCTTATCTCTGTATATAGCCGAGTAACAGACAAGTATATGAATATAAGAAAGGCAATAAAATCTAATGAAATAACATCCAATTCAAGATGAAATATTGTGAAAATATTATTACAAACTTATTAACAAATTGTAACTTTTAAATTCAACTTTAAACGTTTTATTTAAAATAATAAAATACATATTATTTTTTTTTTTTTCTTTATTGATATATTTTAAATAATATTCAATTATAAAATTTTATTAAAAACAATCCGTCATTATTATTTTTTAATTTAAGTTTTAATAAATTTTTTTAAGAGTTGTTGCGAAGAACTTTTTCGTTATATTTTATGTCGATGAAATATAATAAAAAAAAAAAATATGATAAGCAAATGAATGTCATAATGAATGAGAATTTGAAAATAATAGATAAATAAAATAACATAGAAAATGTCTGGACGATATCAGTGTAACAATCCTATCTCAACGTGTAAATCTCGTGGCTCGTAACGAAGCGGCAAATCGAAACTAAACGGGGCGGGGAACCCTTCTTGTTGTTATGAATGAAAGATTGAAAAATAACGTTACGCCAATATGCTCCCTGACTCAAAACTTCCGGTTTATATATTTTTTATTTTTTTCTTACTGAATAACAGGTATTTTTATACAAATTTAACCTAATTTATTTTCATTAATAAAAAGTATATATCTAAAATAAAAAAAAAAATGATAAAATATAGAAAGAAAATTAAAGCTTTTTTTAAAAAATAAGAAAAAATACAAATTTCAATTTAAATAATATCTTAATTAAAATTTATATCAAGTTATCATTCTTTAAATTGCTAATATCGTGTTATTCATAACTGTCTATCCGTAAATTTCCGCTCGAGTGTTTTTATTTTATTGAATTATTCATAAGCTGAATAAAATGAAAAATGAAAGAAAAAAAAAATTTTATATATAAAAGAAGTAAAAAAAAAAAAAAAAGCTAAAAACAATATAATAAAAAAATTATTAAAAATAATCAAATAAAATGTGTAGAAAAATAAAAAGAAAAAAAAAAGAAAAAAAGACAGGAAACGACACGCGAATAAGCCACGCCAATAAAAAAAAATATTTTCTCTAATTATTTACGAGTCAAAGAATTCGTTTACTCATTAAAGTACCGCGGCTATGTATTTATATTTATTTATATTTATATAGAGAAAAGAAAAAAAAAATAAAAATAGAAAAAATAAAGACGAGCCGATTGGAGTTTTTATAGGTTTTTATATATACGGTTATATATCTCACGTGATAAACACAATATTCTGATATGTATGTGGTGAAAATGCACTGACAGGAAACGAGATGATACGAATCTTATACTATCTTCAAAGTTGAATGGTATATTATGCTATATTACATGCAGGAAATAATACTAAACGAATAAATACAAATTCAGCACACATTTAAACTTTGAATACATAAAAAATTAATAAAATAAATAAAAAAAATTCAAGTAAATATTATTAAAAGGTTTTTTCATTTTTTTATAAATAAATATTCAAAGTTGATAATGTGAAAAAATGTGCCAATTAACATTACGCATGCGTTTAACATATATAAAAATAAATAAATATTATTGCACACAGTATATATATATTTACAAAACACGTGAGAATCAGAAAATAGTTACGTATTGTGTTTAAATAAAACACTGTGCTTGACATTAAATATAATTTCAATATTTTAATTCTTAAAAAAAAAAAAATACAATTCATATATTGCGCAAAAGAATAATAGAAAAATAAAATAAAATAAAAACAATAGGCATAAATACATTATAAAATAAATTTTATTCAAAAATATACGTAACATACTTTATCGTATTTATTATTAACAGGAAAACCCAAGACAATAATCTTGTTTTTCAATTTAAAATAATTTTTTTTTTTTTTTTTTTTAAATAGAAATAATCAATTGAAAAAATATAATTATATTTACATAATTAAAAATTTATGAAATTGATTAGTTTTATTCTATGAATATTGAATAAAATAAATTAAAAAATTATTCAACAAATAAAAGAAAAATTAATTTAGTTTAAAAAAAAAATGAGATTAATATAATTCCTAATAATTTTTTAAATATTTTTAAATGAAAAAAAAATTGACCAATGAATTTAATAATTGTAAAAATGACAAAATACGTATAATATATATAAGCAAAGTCCATGCTAGAGATCAATACACATAATAGACCATATCCAAAGCATCAGTGACTGCAAGCCATGCTCATTTACTTCATTGTATTCAATAGAAATAAAGGGGGTGCTAGTAAAAGAGAGAGCAGAATATATACAAAAATGCATACACATTTTGAACACACACACATATTGTATTGTAAAGAGGTGCCTCGAGGCAAGACCTGAATATAATATATAAATAGTATGCGTTGCCTTGTCTGGTGTATATATACAGCCACAGATTCATTTCTCCCTTCAATCACCTAACCACCCCACCTCACCCCCCTAATCTTGCATCCTCTTCTATATCACCCCTTTATTTTCTACCAACACTGCACCCTTAACCCCCAACCAACCAACCAACCAACCAACCCAAACACCACCCACTAAAAACCACCTACAATAAAACCCCCCTTTATGATTCTGGCACACCCTTATCTTTACTTGTATATTTGTGTACTTGTTTAATACACATACACAAATATATATAATAAATATATTTACACACACATGAACATGTGTAGGTTGCATCAGGAGGATCACGATCGTCAAAGTTATATATTTATTCCAACGAATATTAACTAAACTGCATACTGTATGAACATCAATTTATCCTGTTACAATATATGCATTTATAATTTATGTTATTATAACAATTTTCTATAAATATATTAATGATGTTTAAATTTTGACACTGATTCATTAATTCATTTTAAAAATATATATTTTAGAAAATTTATAAATAATTTATTCATCTTAAATTGTCATTATGATGATGATAAAAAAATTAATTTTAATTTATTAAAATTTTATGCTTTAAATTGTGTTTAATGAAGATTGATATTAAAATTATTAATTTTATTTTAATAAGATAATGACTTTTTTTTTTTTTTTTTTTTTAATTTACGAATAATAATTGTAAGTTTTTTGTAGGTTTTCAGATTTTTAAAATAAATTTATATTTATAGATAATTTTAATTATTGGAAATTAAAATTATAGGGATATTTAAAAAAAGGTTTTTCGTTATTATTAAATGCAGTTTTGATAAAATTTATAATTTATGTATCATGTGAATTTTTAAAATACATATCTTGTGAATAATTTGATGATTAAAATTTTATTAAAAAAATTCAACATGACGTACTACTACTACTACTACTGTGCAAGTATGACGTGGATAATAATTTTTTTTTTAGACTTGAAATATTTTGAACGAGTTATTATTAAATAATAAAATAAAAAAAATTTAATATAGATGATATTTTATGTGAACATGACACATTTTAATATATTTAAATATTAATATTAATCAAAAATTATATAATACTCAAATCGATCCAATAAGATATGTCAGAAAATTTACTTAAATAAAAAATGACGATAGAGTCTAGACAGAGTTAAAATTTTGTAGCTTATAAATTCATTAAAACTCATTTCAATTATTATTAATAATTAAATACAAGACTTATATATATTATATATAAATAATTTAAATTTGACAAACAGACTTTCCATTAGAATATTAAAAGTAAAAATTAAAAAAAAAAAATAAAATAAACATAGACTAAAAATAAAAACAAAACAAAATGTCATTAAACATTTTAAATAAAACAAAAATATCAATGACAATTGACAAATGAATTTTAAATTAACATTAATCAATAATAATATTCAAGAATTTATTAATCAGTAGAAAATCAAAAATAATTTCAAATGAAATATCAAAATTTTAACCACAATTATGCTGTAATTAACAATTTGAAAATATATTTATAAATACAAATCCATCACAACCATAATTATGTCGGTGGTTTGATGAAGTAACGAGATGCACAGGTGGTTGAAGTTTTTTTTATTTTTTATTTTTTATTATTTATTTTTAGTGGTTGATATCATACACGTCCTTTCAAAATTTACCACCAAACACATCAACACCCTAACAATTTAATATTCCAATACACGAAAATCCTCAAAATTTTTTTATCATCATTGTATAATAATAAAAAAATTAAAATAACAATTATAACAGTGGCATGAAAATTCCATATATAAAATCAATTGGAAATATTTAAAGGGGGATTGTTTTGACCATAGCCAACAATTTATCTATATACATGCATATGGTTAGCAAAATTCAGAAAGAGAAATGTAGTGGCGATGATAATGATGATGATGATAGATAGAAAAGGGTGAAAGAGAAAGAGAATGGCTTGTAGAGAATTTGAGTAAATTGGAGATGGGTTTTTGTACAGACAGAGACAAAGTCAAGGTAGGAGATGATATTGAGTGAGAAGAAGAGAACGAGGAGAATGTTTAGGAAGCTGATAAAATTATATTTAAAATGAGCTAAACAGAGAAATATTGATAACATGATGAACAGAGCATGAAATCAGTTGGTTGGTAATCGTAAACCAGTACTGGAGTAAAGGCCAATGTCCATGAACGTCAAATCAAAATGCAAAATTCTGGCAAATCATTTGAAATATTTCATAATGGGCGCGAAATATCATTATCATGTAGAGTGAGTATGTAGACATGATATAAACCAACTAAAATTCAAAGGGGATGATATATCACGTGTTTGAAATATTATACACGAGTATATAAAATTTTATATATTTTAAATTATCTAAATATCATAGCATTTATTAGTCAACAAATGCGTGTCACGAATCAATTCAACCAAATAAACTAAACTACATTTATGTAGGAAAAAAAAAAAAATGATTGCATGTGACAGGGATAAATTTTCGTGATTGAATTATCTTGTTTATAATGAGATTTTAATTAATGGAGAATTGTATATAAAATTTAAAAGACTCACTATAAAGTTATTTGTATTATAAAAAAAAAACATTTTTTTTTTGTATACAAAATGAAGCATGATCATTTTGAATTTATCCCAATATATATGATAATTTGATTTGTACACGTGAAAATTGACATTTCACAATCAATTTTATAGACAATTTCAATTATTAAAAAAAAAAATATAATAATTAATTGAAAATAAAGGTATTTATTATTCGAAAAGAAAAAAAAAAATTATTAAATATTTGAGAGTAAAATTAAATTTAATTTTAAATCCTAATGTCATATATATTTAGCTGGAGGCGTTAATAATATCTAGTGGTTAGATTTAGCGTGACTATATTTGTGGTAAGGGTTTGGGCTTGTAACAATACCATGCACATTGACTTTATATCAAAACCAATATAATATACATAATCAACAATATATATCTCTGATATAAACTAGTGAAAATCCTTGATAAATCAATGGACCATACTAAACATTCAAAATATCTCCTACCAATGAAATTTAAACTTTAATTATCATCATTGTTTCCTCTAAAATCATTAAATATAACAAATAAAAATTATCATCAAATATCAAATATACAAAATTAAAGCCAGCATTGATAAATTAAAAAAAGAAAAAAATTCAAAATTTTGCTATTAATTAAAGCACGAATTCATCAATGTATATTTCATGTTACTAAATAAACCCTCTAGGTTATACACATTTCTCAAAGACATTGTCGATTTGGTCCAGTGTATTTTCATATACAAACATATCCCATGCATATTTCAAGATTTTGGCTATACATATACAAGAGGTTAAGAGTAGAAAATCACTAGAATTTACCCTACAACAATGAAATACATATATACCACTACCACCACCACCACCATCATCATCAACATCATCATCATCATCATCAGCAACAACAGCAGCAGCAGTAGCATATATATACACAAAAGTAAATACTCTGAGATTCAGATGTAACAACACAGCAGTTATATAGCCACGACAAGAACAAGAATAGAATGCAGATTCTACATAGGCTCTGACGAATAAGAGAGAATTCACATTCTACCATGTGTATGCTTGTGTGTACGTTTAAATTAATATACATATATAGAATATACTAAACAAATGTTTATTTGTATTGGTGAATATATATCAGAGAATTGTTTAAATGCATACATGTGTGTATGTGTGCAATAAACTTGAGTTGGTAAACAGTAGTATAATACAGAAATTTGAAATACTCTCGAGCCAATATATGTATAGATTTAGAATATAATATATATATAGATATAGACTGATATTCACTGGCGATGGCCTCTGCCTCCGGCAAGAGATATCGTTAGCATGCCTAGCTAATCACGGACTCGATAATAATACCGTGATTGATAGGACGAATTTCCAAAACCCCCCCTCCCTCTTTTATATCATATATATTTACTTCTCCTTTTGCAACATCTATCTATTGTATATATAATTCAACCACTTGATATTATATTCAACTAAATTATTCCGCATTTTTTATATTTTTTTTTTTTAAATCAATTTATTCAGCTGTTATTTTTAATTTGTTGCGAATTGTTATTTTTTTTTTTTGCTGGTCAAATGAGCGTAAGGGAAAATGCGTAAAGGGAAATTTTATGTTTGTTTTATCATTGTGTTTTTTATGTCAGTACATGACTTCCGATAAGTATTTTTTTTTTAATTTTTAATTTTATTTTTATGATTGATGTTAATTATAATGAATTTAAAATACACACATACATACAATCAACTATTTATAGGTATTTATTTTTATATTAAAATTTAGATTGAATATATATGTTTGTATATTTAGATATATATATTCATGAATGTATGGATTTTGAATAGATCATATACAGGATATGGTACAGAAATGGGGCAAGAGCTATGCCGGCTATGATACCATTAGCATCGGTGATTAATGTATGCGGCGGATTCTATGGCAGTGAGCGCACATAGAATCAGTGTGTTTGCATTATCTCTTTCTCTCTCTCTCATTCTCTCTTTTATAAACTACATAAAATATATATACAACAAACACCGAGCTCTCTTATTATGTATCTGTCTGTTTTACCTTGTGATTGACTGATATATTCGCGGTGTGTTAAAATTAAAAGAAAAATTAAAAAATCATACATTTAAGATGGACAAAAATCATTCTAATATAAAAAGGACAAACATCATCGGTCTTCCGGACATTTGATTGGTCATTGTTTTTTTCTCACTTACTCTCATACGAATTTCTTTCTGTTTGCTTTTTTCTATTATTTTTTTATTTATTTCGTTAGCAACGAAAAAACAAAAAAAAAAAGAGCGAGTAAACAAAATTTTTTTTTTATTTTTTACATTTTTTTTAAAAATTGGCGTATTAAGCTAGCACAACTTTTTTGATAATCATAGGATCTTGATGCAATTGGGCTTAAAATTTCGTGCGAATTATGTGTTTTTCATGTTTGAAGAAATAAATTTAAAAGAAAATTTTTTTTTTATTTTTTACATTTTTTTTAAAAATTCACATATTAAGCTAGCACAACTTTTTTAATAATTATCAGATCTTGATGCAATTGGGCTTAAAATTTTGTGCGAATTATGTGTTTTTTATGTGTGAAGAAATAAATTTGAAAGAAAATTTTTTTTTTATTTTTTACATTTTTTTAAAAAATTGGCGTATTAAGCTAGCACAACTTTTTTAATAATTATTAGATCTTGATGCAATTGGGCTTAAAATTTTGTGCGAATTATGTGTTTTTTATGTGTAAAGAAATAATTCAAAAACAAAATTTTTTAAAATATTTTTTACATTTTTTTTTTAAATTCACATATTAAGCTAGCACAACTTTTTTAATAATCATCAGATATCGATGCAATTGGGCTTAAAATTTTGTGCGAATTATGTGTTTTTCATGTGTGAAGAAATAAATTTGAAAGAAAATTTTTTTTTTATTTTTTACATTTTTTTTTTAAATTGGCGTATTAAGCTAAAATTGACTTATTGAGCTAGCACAACTTTTTTAATAATCATTAGATCTTGATGCAATTGGGCTCAAAATTTTGTGCGAATTATGTGTTTTTTTTGTGTGGAAGAATAAATGTGAAAAAAAATTTTTTTTTATTTTTTAACATTTTTTTTTAAAATTCACATATTAAGCTAGCATAACTTTCTCAATAATCATCGGATCGTGAATCGGAAGTGAATGCACTTGGGCTTAAAATTTTGTGCGAATTATGTGTTTTTTATGTGTGAAGGAATAAATTTGAAAGAAAATTTTTTTTTTATTTTTTACATTTTTTTAAAAAATTCAAATATTAAGCTAGCACAACTTTTTCAATAATCATCGGATCTCGATGCAATTGGGCTCAAAATTTTGTGCGAATTATGTGTTTTTTATGTGTGGAAGAATAAATGTGAAAAAAAATTTTTTTTTATTTTTTACATTTTTTTAAAAAATTCACATATTAAGCTAGCACAACTTTCTCAATAATCATCGGATCTGAATGCACTTGGGCTTAAAATTTTGTGCGAATTATGTGTTTATTATTTGGGAAGGAATAAATTTGAAAGAAAATTTTTTTTTTATTTTTTACATTTTTTTTTAAATGTAAAATTGGCGTAGCGCGCCAATGTGCTCGTATATTTAAATTTTAAAATTTATTTTTAATCATTTTTTAGCAATAAATTATGCTTGCTCACGACAGGAATTTTTGAAAGTATAAAAACTTCAAAAAAGATTTTAATCGAAAGATGAAAATTCAGCGAAAAGCTCATGAAATTATTCGAAGCAAATCAAGTAATTTCATTTCTAGATCAGAAATAATATATATTATGTATTTTAATTTTAATTATAAATATAATATGAAATACTAATCATCATACTGTCAAATTTTCTGTATTAAAATATAGACTTATTTGAATAGTGGCCTGTCCAATGATCCAATCCACAGTCACATACAAACAAAACCCTATCACTTGTTCAATATATAAATAGAAGCAGCAATGATCGAATTGTATCTCAACACGAGTGACCAATATGCAGTTTATAAATTATAACTTGAGTACATATACATAACATGCACTCATACAAAATCAAATTTTCAAAATTAAATTTTAATAAAACCAATGACATTATTATTATTATAAAAAAAACTTTCAAATTGTTTTTTTTTTATTTTTTCTTAGCTATACAGTTAATCAATACAAAATTGAAAATTAATTATTGTAATTTCTTAACTTGTTTACAAATAAAAAAAAAAGAAATTCAATTAATAATTTTCAATAATGGATTTTGATGGAATTTATATTTAAATGGATATCGATGTCAATAATGTTAATCTGTGGTGTAATTGATAATACAAAATTAAAGAAATTTCATTGATTAATAACAAAAAAAAATAATAAAATTTTACATCTATACTTAAATTTATATCTACATATATTTTCTTATTAACCTGTTTATAAACAGACATTTATAATTTTCATTTAAATCTGTTTTCAAAGTATCTACACAGCAAAATGAATAATATATATAACAAAAATAGTGAGTGTATAGAAGGTAAGTCGAATTGAGGACATAAAAAAAAAAGGCAAGCCAAGTTAAAGGAAAAAAAAGAGACTAAAAATGGAAACAACAATTTGTTGAAGAAGACAAACTTTGACTTAATACAATTTCAATAAATATTTCATGAGATTTATTTTAGCTGGGACATTATCAATACTGTCAAATTATTTTTAAATTGATAATAAAATAGTCAAACAACTGATCATGAAAAATATAATTTTAAATTTACTTGTCTCCAATAATTTGGACACTTGAAAATCAGCAAAACTTTGTCAATTTAATTATTTATTTTTGACTTTATAAATATATAAAGTACTTAATTATTACATCAAATATAATATCCAAAAAAAAAAATAATAATTAACTTTATACAGTGTAAAAATGAATAAAAATTGTAAAAAAAAATTATCAAGAATGACGAATGAAATTATTATATATATATTATTGTGGGTTTATATTACCTTTCTGTTAATTAAGTAGTATTAAAAATAATAATGAAAATAAAATATATATATGTATTTTATTATATTATATTGTCTGCGCTACGATCCATAAAAATGTCGGTAGTACTGAGTGACGGCAGGAAACGGCCGAGATGGACAAGGCCAATTGTTTATATTACCACGCTTGGTACCTTAACAATGACGGTTGTTCAAGAGGGAGATGCAAAAACTAATGCCCGCGACGCTCGTCGTCTCTATTATTCTTATTTAAAAAAAAATATATATAAATATATATATAATGCATATAAAACACATGTATCTCTACACTCTTTCCTGGAATTTCGAGCATATCGTTTTGATATGTAAATTCCGACATTTATTAGTTTATTATTATTTTTTTTTTATTATCTGTTTAACAACCATCTTTTTTTATTTATTTTTTTCATTCACGCTTGCATGAATATTACTACAGTGGCTTTTATAATAAGTTGAATTATTAAAATATGTTTGCATTAAATTTGATGATACAGTTTAGAAATTTTAAAACATTAGATAATTCTTATATTAAAAAGGATCAATTAATAATTTCAAAGCTGAATGAATTATTTGTTTTTGTGAAATTTTAAAATTAACATTTTCTCAACTTTACAGTATTTAAAAATTCATCATATTTAAGTATTAAGATATTTGATAACTTAAATATTCCATAAATTGATTTGATTTAAAATTTAAAAATTTCATTGACAAAAAAAATAAAAAAAAAAACACCGAGACAATTTGCAAAATTTAATAATATAAATAGTGATTTAAAGAGTTTACTTTTTGTTTGAGATATAATTTAAAAAATTTTTATTCAACAAGATAATAAATAAGATAAATAAATAAATAGAAAAAAAATATAAACAACAACAGCCATTTGATAAAAAAAAAAAATATTTTCATCATAGTTGAAAATTTTCAGAATATAATATATATAATATAATATACATTGGAGAGAGAGCTGCTATACAAAGCAACGTTGGCCATTATGTATTTATTAACTTTACAAATTTATAGGCACCTTCTGGGCGCCGTAACTATATACACTGGCCACCCACTGGCAACCCCCAAAACCCCATCTACCTCATTCCCCTTTTCGCCATCATCTTCATTCGTATTTTTTTAAACATTTTTTCTCCCTCTTTCGTCCCTATTTTTCGCGGATTGTACTGTTAAAAAAGGAGAGACTAGAGAGTACAGAGGGCACGGATGAGATCGGTAAAAGCGACGCCCCAAGTATAACTCTATTCGTCTACAAACCAACACCAACACCATTTACTACTACCACCAAAACACATACACTACAACGCCTAGTATTAAAATGAATTATTTAATATTAAACTTGGTAATTTTTAACCGTATTATATCAGAAATTATTTAGAACGTATTCCGAGTGTGCTCTTCTACCTCATACTTTCATAGCTTCAATTCTATCTTGTTTCTTTTTTTTTTTTTTTTTGATAAATATATATATGTATAAAGTTGTAGAGATATTTTAAAACTCGCTACTTCCTGATAGTGTGCAAACTCTGAACACAAAAGAAGTGTTAAAAAATTCATTTTACTCCAACACATATATATATTGTTTTTAATTTTTTTTTTTTTTCTATTTTTCATTATTTTTTTTATTTCTACATTATGAATTTATAATATATCTGCAGAGTGATGTAAATCATCCAATTTTAATTATTAATTTGTGCAATTAAGATAGTGCATAAATTTGAAAAAATAAAATGTTTTTTTTTTTTTGTTAATAAATAATATAGTTTTATGAAAATTTCTCAAATGAAAATTCATTTTTTATAATTAATTTTACTAATTAATTAATATATTTAAAAAATAATAATTTTATTCGTTAATTAACTATTAATAATTTTGATAATAATTAGTTTTAGTTGAATAATAAAAATAAATTATATACGTAGTTTAAAATCAATATTAATTAATATTGTAAATGATATTGAAACTCTAAACTAAACAAACATATACACACCCGTGTTGCATGAAAGCATGCCAGTTTATTTAGAGATACATATCAGTGTGTTTACAATGTGGTATGATTAGTAAAATAAAATTGCAACAGCAAAAAAAAATCAGAGAAAAAATGAAGAATATAGTTCAGTTGCAAATAATATATATTAAATATTATTTGCTATTGTTTTGTGGTATTAATTATCACGTGGTACAACAACAAATATACATATTATAATGAGGGTAAATATATCATTAATATTTTACTTATTTGATTTATTGGAAAAAAAAAAAAAAGGAAATATTAATTTTATTAAAATCAATAAATGTATTTTTGCAAATTGCAATATCAATTTTTTTTAATTTTTCATCAGTTGTTAAAATAGAACGTGATTGATAAATATTTTAAAAACAAAACTATAAATCAATCAACAATTCTCATTTGTCAATATGTATATTTTTTTAATAATTTTTTTTTTTCATTTATTTTTACCTTGATATATTTGTTTATTTATTATTTTTTTTAAATTGATGCGCGCTTTGTTTCTTTTTATTTTATTTTTTAAGTAAAAGAGCAAAGGTTTCAATTGGTTTGCCAAGTGCATGACCAATTTCAATTTTGTAAAGGCTAGGATTGGCAGTCATTAGTCGATTAGATTTTCGTGGCCACGTATATCGATCACGTTTACATCATGAATCTTCGTGACGTCCCTCGCTTTTCGACTGTCAACCCAGTGTGATCGATAACTCGTTTCGCACGTCAAGCGTTATAACCCCCTTAACCCCCAAAAATTTCATCCCCCTCTTCAACTTGACATCAAATTCATGTTCAATTATTATTTAAATATAAATTTTCTGTTATTGGAAATTAATAAATATAATTTTTAAATGAAAAATAATATTTATTTGTTAATTTTATCAAATAAAAAAGCTCAAAAGCCACAAAAATTATTTTTCATTTATTCAATCATTTATTTAGTTAAAAAAAAAAAAATTATTATATATTATTATAGTAATTTTTTAAAAATATATATAAGCAATTTTAATTTCTTTATTTTATCTTTGTTTATTTAATGACCACTTAATAAAATTATGTTGATGAATAATTATAAAATAAGCACTTGTGTATTGACTATTGACCCAGACTCAAGAGGGTCACGGCTTGATTCAACTTAACAAATGCAATTTAATTTTGTATTATTTTTTTTTTTTTTGTTTTTTAATATTTGTATCTTATTAAAACGTAAATTAAAAATTTAAAATAATTTTAAAAAATCATTGAAATATTATCAATAGATTGAAGAAAAATAAAAGAAAAATAAAATATACGATTTAATAGGAAATTGCTCAGCAAATTCATATAATGGAAATTATTATTTTTTATTTTTTAATAATCAATCGGCCTCTCTCACCAGGTTGTGACCTTTTTTTTTTCATAAATTCTGTACATGATTTAAATATCGTACAATATTTAGATTTTTAAATGGCTTATTTATTAATACAAAATAAAATCTAGATATTTTTATGAATTTCTTTTTGTCTAAGAATTAAATGAAGCAAGTTACCCTGTGATTTTACATTGTATTTCCGCCCTCTTTTTGCATGTCATCCTTTCATTTACAATTCACAAAATTGAGCATAACTAAAATCCTTATATTCTTACTTTGAAATATTGCTGAATAATAATTTAAATTATTGTTAATATTTATTTACTTGAAAATTTAAAATAATACTTTGAATAATATATTATTTTTCCTTATATTTTTCTTATTTAATTTTTGTGTTTATTTGAAATTTTATTTCTCATCTTGTACAATTCTATAATATTAAAGTAAATATCCTTCACTCGACGTCTATTAAGAGTGATGCCAATGCATTTGTAGCGTCGCAAAGGCAATAATACGGTACAGAGACCCCAATGGCTTATGTAAATTTCAAGGCAGGACGATATAAAAATTTATGCTTGTCCAACTTATTTTTTATTTAATAAAATATTCATTTATTTATAAAAGAAAATTCAAATAATGACAAGAGTAAAGTATATTAAATAACCAAAAAAAAAAAAAAAAATGTATTGAGAATAAATAATTAAATTAACAGTAGACAAATTAAAAACTATATAAAAATTTTCTACATAAAATGAGTAAAGTTATACGAGTATAGAAAAAAAGCAAGTTAATATAGCAGCAAGCAAAATAAACATATATATATTCATACGCACATGAACATGAAAAACAATTAAAAAAAGAAAAAACAACAAAGTTAATATAAAAAAATAAAAGTTATAATAAAAGAAAGACAAGAAGGTGGACCACACACACAACGAGTGAACGTGACCAAGTCCAACTTGATATTGTAATGCAAAAGGTCTTTTTTTTAATTTGCTCTCATGAAGAGAGAAAGAGAAAGAAGTAAAAAAAAAAGGAGAAAAAGAATATACAGTTTGCAATATACACAAACAAATATCAAATCACGAGAAACTTTAATAAATTTTATCTCGAGCACCATTCATAAAAAAAAATAATTTAATTAATAAAAACACATCAATTAATATATTTTATAATAATTATAAAATGACAAAATATATTATTTTATAAAATATCAATGAATATATATGAAAAATAATTATCAAAAAATAAAATTTACAATTGATATGAAATTTTATTGTCGATGTTAATTTTATTATTCAATAATACGAGTTTGGATAGATGCAGTGAGGGATACATCAGTATCAAACAATGTTGGAACTGTACATATATATACAAGGGTATAAAAGAATCACGTATTATTATAATGGCCAGTTGCTAAATGGTTTTTTCAATTCGTCTCAGTCAGTGAGGTTTGTATATATAAAAAATAAAATATTATAAATATATCTTTATATGAGTGTGTGTATGTATAAAAGAGAAAGAAATAAAAAGAAAGTGCTTGATTGGCATAGGTATATATATATACAGAGCTCATATATATATATATTAATTTACCTTATACCACGACAACAACAAAAACAACAACAACAACCACGACGACGACGACGAAGACGAAGACGACGAAACACTTGAAAAGGGGTTGATGGATATTATACAATCATACCAACCGCTAATATTTCATTATAACCGACATAATGAGAATAATAAGAAGGAATTTATCCATGGTAGTGCATCTCTCACAAAATGAACATACACATATAACAATATACATTTATAAATATTCATTTTTTTTAATATATAGTCTTTTCAAATTTATAAGACCCCACATGCAACTTGCAAAAGAAAAAATAAATAAATAAAAAAGAATTGTATACATTATCATCAGTTGAATTCAAATTTATATTTTTCATAATTGAATTTTTAATAATTTTTTTTTTTCATTTCAAATAAAATTTATATATTATATAGCTTTTTTTTTTTTTTTTTTTTTTTTTTTTTTTTATAAATAATATAATTTATATATATATTTAAAATGTTTTTTTTTTTTTCTTGATTTTTTTAAAAAATATATATTTTAATGTATAATTATGGATAAAAAAAAAATAAATATATATTACTGTATTGCAAAATGTATTAATCATAAATTCAAAATGGTTGATTTTAAGGTTGATATTATAAAGAGAGGTGCGGCGATATATAGTAACAGTTTAAATGAGTGGGGGAATAAATATTTTCATTAGCATAAAATATACTCTTGTATGGTCAGTATTGAAATTTTATTTTATTTTAAATAAAATAATTTTCAAGATATTAATTTATATTTATTTTTATTAAATCTGTCTCTATCGCACTTGTAAATTTTTTTAATATATAAGAACAACGTTGTCTGAAAACGACGTGATCTCCACGGCAACGTATCCCTCTCAGCCTATCATTATAGAGAAGGAATCATTGGATGATCTTAATCATGCAAACCGCACAGTTTGCCCACGCCTCCACCAATCAAAAACCATTCTTTTCATATAAACGTTTATTTAAAAAAAAATAAATTAATTAAAAAATAAAATACACTACATCTTATTTTAACCAAAAAAAAGAAAAAAAAAAAAATATTTAAATTAACACAATAATCAACTATTTTTTCTTTGAATGATAAATTAATTTTTAAATAAAAATAAATTTAATTTAATAATTTATAAATAATTATTATTCAAGCTTAAATAAATAATTCAGTAAATAAAAAAAAAAAAGAAATATGTTTTTCATTTAAACTCATCTCAATCTCATCGATTAATCCACTCGATAAATTTTTCCCAACAAGTTCAAAAGATAAGAACAAAATAATAAGAGAAAAAAAAAGAAGAAGATATTTCAAACCTTTAAAAAATACAAGTAAAGGGAAAAAAAGCTTGATGGCTGTTGAAAGAAGAAAGTAAAAAAAAAAAAAAGAAGATTGAGTGAGAATCAAGAAAATACAGAGAGTTTGCCAACACATATATATATAATAAAAGTATATAAAACGAAGCACAGTAGCATGATGCCACGACTACGTGAAGCTCAACCACCCACCACCACATCCGACAACCAGTGTCGAGGGGTTAAAAGGGGTTGAGAATGAAGGGAAAAGTGAGGCTCCACTCGCGCGAGCAACTGGCACGTTTCATCCCCTGGAAAACTCATGAAAACCACCACTTGTTGCTTTTAAATTTATATATATAACAAACCCTCTATAGCACTTTCGATTATCACAAACTATTGTATATTTACATATCTATATAAAAATATATTTTTCGTAACATTGCAACGGAAATGCATTATGCACCACCCTCAACCACCCACCAACTTCCCCGCCACATATTATTTCACATCTGTGTATATACATTTATTAAAACATTTGGCTTTGAATATTATTCAACAGAAAAAAAAATTTTTCATCTTTTTTTTTTTCAACTGTTGCATATTATTATTATCTATATTCACAAAAAAAACAAAAAATTATTTATCATATAATTTTACGTGTATAATTTTAATCGCCATTCGATGAACACAAAATATATGTGAAATGAATTGGCTCATTTACATCAATGCCTTGCAATTTTCGCAGTAATTTTTTTTTTTTTTATTATTATTTTTAGCCCATTTACGATGCATATAACTTAAAAAAATATTATGACAGTGTAAAAAAAAAAATTATTAACTTTATTTTTATTGTAGAGAAGCATATGAAAAAAAAATTTTTTTTTAAAGAAACATAATATTATAGTTAAAAAAAATATATATATACTAATATTTTTTTATTATTCATCTTTGGTGAATTTTTTTTTTATTTGCCACACCCAATACTTACTACTGGCTAGACGTAAAAAATATATACGAAATCGTGTATTTAGTATTTAAACAAAAAAAAAAATAGATATATATATATAAATTTTGTATTCCGGGGGATTTTTTTCGTCGATGGCAGTGATCAAGGGGGCAAGGTAATGTCAGTGCCTTGAGGGTATGAATTCATCTTTATTGGTACATTTTTTTTTTTTTCCTCTGTCCTTTTTTGTAATGCTATTTTTTATTTTTTTTTTGTATAATATAAACTCTGTGTTTTAACAGATTTTTTTTTTTATTAACTGCATATATTTTTAACATCATGGCATGCAATGGAATTGAAGGCTTATGGGGACTATCATGCTACCGTGTACCCGAAATGCTGAATATCGAAAATAACCCTTTTTTTTGCGCACGCGGTATTTCCTATGATATACTTGAATCGATATAATCAATGGTGTCTCACCTGCGGTCATAAGAAGCCACAACTCAAGGTAAAATATATAAAAGTTATTTAAAAAAAAAATTCAAAGGAAAAATATGTTGGCTCTTAATATAATGTTCAATTTGTTATTTATATTTCAACATTAAAAATATGAGCAGACTAATAAACATCTTTAAAATGAAGAAAAAAATAATATATAAATTAAGTTTGATCAATATATATATCAAAATATAATTTCATAATAAATATATATTAAAATTATACTAAATATTACTTGTATATATATAAAACATTAAAGTTCAAAAGGTTACTTGAAATATAAATGTAAAATAAAAAAAATATTTCTTTTTTTATTATATGGCGCATGTAGGCCCACTTAGTACATGATTTATTATCTTGAAATATTGTTTAAATGATAGAAAACGCACCTTATCATTACCCTCTCTCATTATGTTACAACCTCTTTATGTTTACTCTGTTTTTTTTTTTTTTATTTTATTTTTTTACGTTTTTATTTGTCTTAATTTTATTTTTGTATAATACTTGACAAATATTTTTTTGAAATATAGAACACGTTATCACGAAAAATACCAACGAAATATTTGTCAAGTTTATTTTAAAAATAACTACTAAAATTAATTATTTATATAAACATGAATTTTAAACTTTAAATAATAATAATTTTGTTATCTATTTTTTTTTTTTTGTTTAAAAATTAAAATATTTCTTTGATAAAAATTATTATCTATGTAGAAAAAAATATGTCAGAGAAAAAAAATAAATAAATAATTAATTTTATTTAAAAAATTGTAATTAAAATAAATGATAATTTCTACAAATGTATAATAATGAAATTTTAAATTATAAAATAAATATCTATATTAATAAATAAATAAAAAAAAAAAAAATGAATATAAATATATATAAAAGTATATCCACAGTACACTGAATGGTATTCAACTAATTTCAGGCTCGAAGCGTTCCATTAAAGATTCAGCATGTAATTGCAAGAGATATTGTGTGGTAGTTTATTTATGTATATATGTGACGCGAAGGAGGGCGCACGTCTGATGTCTGCTTGTCTCATCGTGTAACATCATCGGGATTCACGATTGCAAGTGCGAGAGAGAATTTTATTTTTTTTTAAACATCTTTCTTCTCTGATACGTGAGGCAATCACCACCGGAAAATCTACCCTCAACTTAATACACATACACCTTTCTCATTTAATATCAAAAAAAAAATTTTTAAAAAACCATATGTAGATCATTTAGTAATGCCTCAATCAAACACGCCCATTGGTTGTGTCAATTTAAAAAAATTGACTGCAATTAATTCTTGTTATTTGTTAATCCTAATTTTTTCATTAATTTTCAAAACTTGAGTAATTTTTTTAATCTAATTTTTATTAATCATTTGGTGCATCAAACACAAGTGAAAATTAAAAATCACAATTTACAATTGACTTTCATTATTCACAAGATAGGAATGCAAGTACAGTTAACGATACAAAAGACTTCACCTCACAATGAAACATGTTTCTTTTACATTATTGTTTATTATTTTATTTTTTAAGCCATTCATTTTGTTGATAATACTTTTAACTCATTGTCACCAAGACATGTGAATATATATATTTATTTATTATTTTCTTTATTTTTTATATTTAAAAATTTATGTATTTTTATTAACATCTATATAGACATTGTGACAATCAATAATGTCGTCACGATTCATGAGGACATGTTTTAACTCGGGTGTCCCCTTATGTTAATGAGCTTTTAATATTCTCAGTACGATATTACGAACATTATAAAAAAAAAAAAAAAAAAAAATGACTTTGTCACATATCAACTAATGCACACCCGTTAAAAATAAAAATATATTTTTTTTATAAAAAACAATAATTTTTCCCCACCCTAATAAATTTTCATATTTTTATAATTTATTATATGTATATCATATAAATCATTTATCACGCCTTGAAATTATTATAAATCATCATAATATAGATGGCTAAAAAACAAAAATAAATAAATATATTTTAATAATAAAATTATAGATTTAATTTTTAATTTATTAATATTTATTTATTTTTTATTTTTTTTTTAGAATAAAATATATTTTTAAAAAAGAGTTTAGGATAGATTGCGAGGTATTTCGATATCATTAATAATAATTATACAATTATATACACATGGGTACATGTTGGTGGTGGTTGTTGTTGGTGGTGGTGGTTGTTGGTGATGGTATCCGGGCGTATAGTTTAGTGCCATATTATTATCCCGCTTCTCGACGCTCACCAACCGGAGCATATCAAACCCGTCTATAGATATATGTTATTACTTATAATATTTCATCTTTGGAATTGGCGGTTGTGCTTTTGTTTATGCCATGGGAAAATCATAAAAGGGTGAAGAGTGGAAGAGGAGAGTATCTTTATCGTATCATATATATATTTTATTCATTTTTTTTCTTATCCCTAAGGCTTGTATTTTCCACCCTTCTCAACTATTTTTTTTCCTGTCTAATAATTAAATTTAAATTTTTCCAACTCAATAATGAAAATATATTTCAAAAAGTATCAACAATAAAAACGTAATATTTTTTAATAATATTCATATTAAAAAGTATTTATAATTTGCTGATGAAAAAAGGCATTTTATTATTCTGCAAATATTTATTATTTATTTGTTTACTAGTTTAGTATTTATAACCTATTGTTTATCATGAATTTTATAAAATAATAAAATATAAATTGTGAATTTTAAATATTTATGATTGTGAATTTAAAATTTATATGTAATCTTGGTGATTGATAGACAGACGCATATATATTCATTCAACTACTATCCCTGATTGAAACATCAAGTATATACTGTTTAATAGATATATATATAAACAACAGTATGTTTTAACATGCGTGTAATATTAGAAGGTAAACTGGACAGTTGTAACCTATCAACGCCCTATAGACTTATTTCCTTCACCATCCCTCATCGACTTTTCAACGCTTGTATAACATTTTTTTTCCTATTTCTTTTTTTTTTTTTACTTTATGTTAATCTACTTTTATTATCAGCTTTACTATCATTATATTTTTATCATGCTATTGTTGCAAATGTATATATAAATACATCAAAACGTTAAATTAATGTAAAAATACCTCGAATATATTTTTTATTAATTTTTTTTCTTTTTGCGTAATGTCACAATATTGAAGTTGTATAAAAAAACTAAATAGACATGTTTGACACATTGTGTTTATATATTTTTAGCATGTCTAGAAATTAATTTGACTGAATAAAATTAGGTCAGTTTATCCAACTAATGGGAAATATAAAGTCACATACAAATAACTGACGTAAATTAAATTCATACGTTTGATATATAAGAATAAATATAAAAAAAAAAAAAACATATATAATAAAAAAAAGAAAAAAAATAAATGTTGATACTGATATACATGATTTACTGTTTTGTTTGTATGCCGGTTTATATTGCACCCACCAACTATGAAAGTAATAAAAATTCAATGCTTTAAAAAATGCAATACAATCGTGTAATATAAAGTTTATATTTTTTTTTTATTTTCATAATATTCACAATATATATATATTTTCCATACTTCCATAAAGTGTATTAAAAAATAAAATATATCCAGATATATATTAAACTATAAAAACAATATAAATAATAAAAGTAAAAATAAAAAAAAAAATATAATATCAAAAAAAAAAAAGACAAGAAATTGAAAAAATAAAAAAAAAAAACAAAATGAACAATAAAATACTTGATAATAAAAAAAATAAATAATTTTTTTGTTTTGTTTTTATTTGAAATGATGGAAGGATAAAATTTATACTACTGAGGTAGTTTGTATTTTTTATGAAATTGGAAAAACATATTCGACGTTCGAGTACTTCGTTATACCGCATCGCCAACAATAATATTCGCGCCCGAATTGTTTTGAGAACGGGCATTCCACCTGTTATTTCAAGCTGGGGGGGTAACAAGCAATGGGTATAGAGAATTACGAAAAGGGGAAGAGAAAATGTAAAGGTTAGCGGGTGGAAAAGTGCGCGACTACGAAAAAAGGGTGGTGTTTTTTATCATCATCTAGGGGATGAGGCAATATTGTTGCGTATATATATTTGCTTATTGTTGCCAACACACACATGTATAATATATATAAATTTACAAAAAAAAAAATAATATAAATATCAAGTGATCAATAAATTTTTCTCCTAGATCATTATTGTAAAAAAAAAATTAAATAGTAAAATAAACTCAGACTTGTTTTAAATATGATACAACTTTTGACCCATCACTACTACAAAAACATATTAATAATGTAAAAAAATAAATAAAAAAAAATTTATTTAATAATGTATTTCATCATCCCTTAAAAAATTCTATAAAATATACACAAAAAAGCTTCACAAAAAATCAGTGGCAAATATTTTTCAAAGCAGCTTTTATTATATATATAAAATATAATAATAAAATATTATAATAAAAATAAAAACTTTGTTTCACATATGCGCGCAAGTTTTAGTCAAAACAAAAAAAAAAAAATTGAAAACGTTGCATAATAAAATTTAGTATTGTTTGGCCAAGTCATGCGACTCCCTATAGTTTCAATACTTGCGACGATATATATATGCATTTAAATTTTATTATACATTTGTGAATTTTTATTCTGTGGGGGGGTTGAATATACACATATATAAAATAGTTATATATATAAAAAATAAAAAATATATCCAGTGTATATGTATTTTATTTTTTCAGTCTCATAAATTGCGAATGATTTCACTAAATTTCCATTCTGATGGGGAAGTTTTTATTGTATTTTTTGAAAAAAAAAAAACAAAAAAAAAAAAAGTTTTTTTTATTCGACGGAATATAGGCTTGAGAGGAGGAAGAGGAAGAGGGTTGAAATCATATATAATGAGACAGCGGGAAGGGAGGTTTGATGAATGATAATACGTGGCTTCTTCCACATGCATAAATACATTTAAACTTTTAGCATTCACATATGTATATTTTATATTTTTTTTTTTATTAATTTTTTTATTTTTTACGTATCTATATTCAAGTGTTTTTAAACTCGAGACTTGATGTGTATAAAAAAATTATTTTTTTTTTGCTTATTAGTATTATTATTGTTGTTTTTTTTATTGGCGGTTGGGTAATTTGGAGATTTTGAATTGGAGATATCTTGAATTTGATATATTTAAAATTTTTATCGAATAAAATAAAGTTGGAATTGATGAGATATGAAGGTGAAGACTGGTAGCAAATTTAAACAGTAGCATTTTCAACTTGAGGGCATTATATAAACCCAAAATTACCAGAATTACCAGAGTCATTTTTTTTGGCCTTGAGGGTATTTTTTTTTTCTTTTTTGCACAATTCGATATACAAAAAAAAAAATTCTCTCAATATTTTTTGGGTAATTTAAAATTTAAAGAATTTAAAAATATACTTTTATATTTATTTCGAAAAATAATCAGTAAATTTTTATTGAATAGCTTTTTTAATTGAATTTAAAATAATAATTTATTTCGAAACACAATGCATTACTTTTTTTTTAATTTAATAAAAAATAAAAAAAGTATTAAATGAATAATTCAATAAATATTTTATAAATTTAATTTATTTTTCAACTTTTTTAATAGATGAATATATATTTTTATTCATATTCTATGGGTCGATTGAAAATTGCAGGCAATTGTTCGTATCCTGAATGTAAAATAAAAAAATTTAAAAAAAAAGACACTTGATCATGGAATATAATATATCTATGAATCTCGTGCGAATAAATATGATGACGTAATTTTCCTTGAGGCAAGTTTATTCGAGAATGTAGATTTCGTAAATTTACAAGTCACTTTTTTTTTTTTTGTTAATAAAAAAAGGGTCATAAATTAACGAGACATCTTCATCGTACTAAAATATCCCTACTAGCAACATTAATTTAATTCCAACTTGAAAAATTTAATAAAAATAATTTTTTTCCAAATAGAAAGAATGAATAATTTTTTCTGCTTTTTTTTATCTTAAACAATAAATTTATAAATGAAAAAAAATCCTAATCAATAATTACCTAGTATTTTAACATTTCTCCCAAGTAAAAAACATGTTTTTACAATTTTTTCCCTCTTAAAATATATATATACAAACTACCACAATATTTTTTACCTCTTTTATATTTTTTTAAACCACAAAGACCGTAATATTTGCATATTTATAAGGCAAATATAATCGCAGACTCGCGATTTTAGCTGTTTCACTCCTTTTTCTCCGCCTTCTTTGTACATTTACCAATGAATACCAGAAGGAGGAATAATATAATAAAATATAAAAAATTTAAATTTACAAAAAATACAATCTTCAAATATAAAAACAAAAAAAAAAATCATATAATAATGTATACATATTAAAGTAACATATACACATGCAAAAAAAAAAAGAAAAAAAAAATTTATATACTTAAAATACAAACATAACATAATAAAAAAATTGAGGGTGGAGAGAAATAATAAAAAAAAAAAAAAAATGAAAATATAAAAAAAACGTGGTGCAAGATGGCGGAAAGATTTTATTCAGACATGCGATCCCGATTTCTCATAACGTATCATCACCCAAGTAGCTACTATGAGAAACAATTTATTATACATCATCGTGAAACCCTGTGGATCGATCAACGGGTCGATCGTAGCATGAGAAATATGCTACTGTTTGGCCATCAATTTAATTTTTAAATGATTTTTTTTTTTCCTTTAAATTTTACATATTTTTTATTGTATTTTTTTGTTATACTTTTTGAAACCCCCCAACCCCCAACCCACACCAATTTTTATGAATTTTCATTTCTTTCATATTTTTTCATCTTCATGAATTTATAAAAAATAATTTGTTGGGTAAACTATGATTGGTGTTTAAATATTGAATATGAAAAAGAAAAAAAAAAAAATCCGTAAAAACCGAGGGGAAATTGTGTGAGTGTATTTTTTTTTTTTAAATAAAAAAAAATTGGTTTAAAAAAAAAAAAATTTCTTTCAACAATGTGAAAGGATTTGAGATAGAGTATAATATGTATAATAATGGTGTAAATCGAAGTATCAAGAGGCCAATGCATCAATGCTAAAATTGGTAGTTGAAATGCATATATAGCTAGTATCACGAATAAGCTACTGTGTTTTATATCTATATATAAAATACAACAAGAGTCACGATTGCCTCGTTACAGCTTTCAAAAAAAAAATCGCATCGATAAAAAATTAAAATTATAAAAAATAAAATAAATTGGGGGTGGAGAGGAGATGAGGAGGTAAATTTACCGAGGCAAGTTTTACATGAATATAACACTAACAAAATCATCAAGAAAGTTAGAGAGTATTATTTTTAAAATCATTGGTCTTGAGATATAAACAATCATTTAAACATTTTTCATATTATCCGATGGGCATGGATATTTATTATAATTTTTTTCTATTTTTTTTTTTTCTCGATCATACTGCTTAACATTAACGGTTTTTTTTTTTTTTTGTATAATGCGTAATTCATATTGAGCATGGGAATAACTTGAGAATTTTAATATTTTAAAAAACATAATTTATAGAAATTTTATTTTTATCTCAAGCAAAATTATTAAATATATTCAATAATTTAGCTTGAAAATATAATTAGGGAAAATTCAATAATTATTTGCTAATAATTTATCAAAAAAAATGTCATTTAATTTAAAAATAAAACGAAAAACTAAAATATCATGTTTAAAAATAATTTAATTAAATTTAAAAAATGTCATATATTATTTTTTCATAAGCAAAAAAAAAATTCTACAATTCAATCAGTATTTTATCTGAAGGATAAAATCTCAATATTTAATAGAAAAATACTAATTAAAAAATTAAATAATTTATATGACATTTTTAAAATGATGTACATTATTTATTTGAAAAAAACATTTCTGTTGTTTAAAATAGAATAAAACCAAAAACAAAAAAAAAAGTATAATGCACATATTTTTGTAAACAAAAATAAGCATGTTAGTGCGAGAATATTAGATTTTCGTTGATGAAAATATATTGTACAAGTTCGATTGTGATATCATGGACATACAAAACATAAACATTAAAATAGTCTACAAATGTAATGCATCACTGTATGCCAGATGAACGAATAAATTTCATAAACAGAAATGAGAGCGTGATGTTTAATACATTGAATATAAATAAACAGATAAAATAGTGAATTGTATGGATTGTATTTTAGATTGCAAGTGAGGGTTGATTAAGGCAAAATGGTCAACGAAAAATAAAAATAGAAAAGCGAGACAAAATAGAGTGATAGAAGAAGAGCAACAAAAAATAAAAAAATAAAAACTTTTTAAATTTGAGAAAATAATAAATAATATAAAAAGAGGGGAATTATAATTTGGTACCACGTGGTGAGATAATTGGCACGTAATGGATTAGAGAGTCGTGTTCTGTATACTGGTACACGAAGAGTACATGTATATTGTTTCGTCGAGGGTTGGTCATGTATGTTTCGAAATATCTACGTATATATATAGTCATTCAATCGCCAACATTCGTTGATACATAATATCGGAAATGAAATTTTGATTGACAAGAGAATCTCGTCATCGGTGTACAGAGAAATCTCACCTGCAATTTACAACATCAATTATCAATAAAATTTAAAAAAATAAAAAAAAAAACTATCGACTATACGTTATTTAACCATGTTAAGTCAATTAATTTTCTTTTTTTATTTTTTTTCAACAATTTTTAATGCAAATATTGAATGTCTAATTTTCTCGTTATTTTAGGGAAGTTTAATTATAATTTTGTTTTTCATTTTTTTTTTATCATCTCGTTAATTTTTAATTTAAAAATAATAAAATTATTGCTATTTTTTGCTAAATAGGTTTTTCTTTTATTATAAATTATTATTTTTTTTTTTTTTTTAGTAAGAAGAAGAGTCACGATTGAGTTAAATCGTGCATAAATATATTCAACTTTTGATGTATCACGCTTATCACGATTTTTATATTTAAAATATTTTATTATATTTTTAAAAATAAATATATTATATAATAGTAATAGTCAAAGTTGAATTTTATAAAAGATATTTTTTTGTTATTTTTTATTACAACTGTTAATAGGTTTGTAAAATTGTTCACAGTTGGAAACATTATTTCTTTTTAACCACCCATCATGACAAAATACTTGAACAATTGAATTGAGGCTAGAAAAGGGAGGTCTGTTACTGAGTTAAGAACGTGATTACAATATCCATCACAATCTAATAAACTCGTAAAATACATATTAAAAAAATTTAAAAAAAAAATCATAATAATTCAACGAAGGGTTCGTAGTGAAAAGTGTACTCATCACTTTGCATCTGTCATTTTCAAGTTGTTGAAATAAATGAACATGATAAATCATATTAAATAATTCATTCAATAAAAAATTTATCTATATTTAATTTTTTTTTTTATTAAATTTAGAGAATCCACACATGTGTTGAGGTTTTTCCGTTATTATTAATTTTTTTTTCTTCTTTTTAAACAACAATATAGGTTAAATTAAAAATGAAGCAAACGGACCCCTCTTGCAAAATTTAATCAGGCATAATAAAAACTCTTTCACCAGGAAAATCCAGTGAAACGTATTTTTTTTCTTTTTTTTTAAACGACAATATCCAAAAACATTTACACAGTTTACATGATAATTGGGTCAACGTTTAAAAAAAAAAAATAATGAAAAAATTAAAAGAAAAATAGAAGGTGACTAATCGGTTGTAAAAAATTGAAATAAATTATCTCTTTGACAACTTTATTTGTCATTATTAATGTTTTTTTTTTTTTTTTTTTTAACTTAAGGTTTTGCGGGGTGTACTGATGCATGTCATGTATCCTCACTTGAACTCAATTGCAATGGTTGAACAAACATGCAAAAATAATGATCTCAAAAAATAAATATATCTTTAAATTAATAAAAACAAATAATTACCCAATTAAATAAAATATTTGTAAATTAAAATAAATATAATTAATTATAATTTTTCCGGTGGTTAATAAATACATATATTTGACTTGATATTTTTTTGTCAATGAGGTTTATAGTGGTATTTTAAATTTATCGGATGGTTAGTTTTGTTAACTCCCTACCAAAAAGTCTAATCGCTTGTAAACCAATGAACTTTGGGGACAAATAAGCCCTCAAGGTACACCCCTTTAAACCACACGTGAAAATAAACATGTTTTAACCCAGAAATACATTCATTCATGTTGAAAGAAAAAATCATTTATAAAATTTTTTGACCTAAATACCAATATCTTTTGTAAAAAAAAAAAATAATTATCTCGATAAAAAAAATAATAAAATTTTTAATTTAAAAATGTATAAATTGGTATTTATAAATGAAAAATAATAAATGATTAAATTGTATGTATCAATTGGTGAAAATTTGTCGGGTTGTATGTAAAATGAACTAACGTATATATAAATATTAATATATAATATAGCACTGATTGCACTGAATTTTATAAACAAATAACAAACGTTGTATGAAATTTAGCCAATAGCAATGAAGCCAATAATACTTGGACAACGATAGGACACATTTGGTGACATGCTGACGATTGTCGATATGACAAGGGGTGTATTGAGAGAGGTAGATAGATAAATAGAGTGAAAGAGAGAGAGAGAAAAAGAGAGAGGTTGAAGGCTATATTCAAAAGGGATAAAGAGAATGGTACGCGAGAAAATTGGTAAAATAGGGGATATTCAAATGAGCTGGGATTTTGCACCTGGGGGGTGTTGTTTCGATCATCAACTAAAAGAGCAAGAGGAAAATTAGAGGAAAATATACTAGAGTGATTTTGCACACTATGAACATTAAATATACAAGCTAATTATTGTCAATTCTCATATAAATTAAATTGTCACAATTTTACAAGTGTTGAAATTTTGTAATTTAATTTTTTTCTTTTTATTTTTTTAAGGAAAAAAAAAGAGGTAATATTGTGTTAAATATTTAAGGGTTTTTTTTATTTATTTATTTTTTTTGTCTACAGCATATTTGCTACCGGGTTCATTTGAGTTTGCGGAAATAATGTTATATTATAAATATATAATTTAAATGATCAATAAAAATACCAGCAAATATTTATTTGAGAAAAAAAATTATTGAAATTTAATAAATAAAATTTGGGTATAAAAAATATAATAAAATTTAGCAAAATTATTTAATTAAAATTTCCTGGCTAAAAGTAACAATTTGTATTTCTTTTAGTTATTTTTATTTTAAACTTAAATTAGGGAAAAAATTTATTAGAAAATTTTTTATTATTTATATTTTTGTGTTAAAAAAAATTGCTCCAATTTAGACGTTTAAATTGAGAATATAAATAAGGAAAAAATATATATCGTGGGGTAATGAGTTTTTTAGTTAGTGTTAAAAAAAATAAAAAAATAGCGAAAATAATATAAAAAAAAAAAAATGATAAATAATGTTAAAAGTTGTGCTGTAAAAGGATCGATATATAAAATACACAGAAAAAGCGAGAATGGTGCTAGTAAACATACGACGATAAGACGCCAAGAGTTCTTGGCATTGTAAATCGTGCCTGATATTAAATATAAAATTTAAAAAAAAACAATAAATTCATAAATAAAATGAAATAAAAAAAAAGAAAAAAATATAATCAACAAAATAAACAAAAATTATTGTGTAAGAAAAAAATTTTTTTTAAACGTATCAAACAATCGATTATTATTTCACATTGTAATTTTACCTTTAATAAACATCCGTGATAATCGATACAACATTTCATTGTTAATGACATTTAATAAACATTTAAATAATAAAATTCCTCAAGTTGATAAATTAATAACAATAAATAAAATAATAACTTGATTAAATTGAAGAAAATAATTTTTATATTTTACCATTTTCCATTGCCATTTGCCAGCGATAAATAAATGAAATATACAAAAACTTTTAAATGTAAAAATAAAAAAAAATGAATAAATAATTAATAAAGACAAGTATGTATGTCTTGAATATACATGAGTATTAGAAAGTTTTTTTTTAATGAAGAAAGAAAGGGGTGTGAGGTTCATACGGGGTCGAAAAAAAAACTGCGAATCGATTGTGCCAACATTAACAATAAAGAGATGAACAAAAAAAAATATATATAAAAAAATTGTGAGAATGTATAGGTAAAATGTAGACAATATATTTATATATATGTATGGAATAAAAAAAAATTAGAAAAATAGTAATTTACTTAGTAAAACATAAAGTCGCGATGGTTGGCGAAGGAAGGCAAACACATTAAACATTTATAGTAAGCATAATAACCCGCGGCATACGTAATTCGGACGGCACCCTTTTTTTTTTTTTTCTACTTTTTTATTTCGCTGATGTTGATGAATAATATATACACACATACAAAAAAACCTACCGAACCCATCTATATTATTTTTCATTATTTAAAGATGTTAAAAAAAAATTATCATTAAATTGTAACTCGAAGAATAATTGTTGTTTAAATATTGGAGTAATAATTTTTTTAAATTTTACAAGTGTCAGGGAAATATGACATCCAAAAAAAAAAATAGCGAATCTCCCACGACAAAAAGTCAGGGGGAATTAAATAATTTTCAAATATTTAATTCTAAAATTTTAGATAAATATTAGAATAATAAATAGAAAAATTGTTTATCTATTTCAACGTTAGAAACATTTAATTTTATGTTTTTAATTTTAAAATTATTATTTTCTTTATCTTTGCTTTTTATGACTATTAATTTATTTCCAACTCTAAAGATTATTAAACGAAAAGAATTTAAAAAATAAATATATGAATGAAAAAAAAAAAAAAATTGTTATTTTAAGTTTAACACCTTGGGCTCGTCATTTTCAGCATAAATTATCGTCCAAGTTTATAGTCGTTGCGATAAAGTAAGAGATAAATAAAACTAAGGTATAAAAAAAATGATTTTTTTAAAAGTAAAAGAAAAATTAAAAAAAAAAGTCTTATAAAATATATTCAAAATTTTAAACAAGTCAGTTTTTTAAAAAATATTGTTAAGCTAACTTTTGTGTGTTGAAAAAAAAAAATTACAAGTCATATATTATTTGAAAACTAACGAAAGTTATAAATTTACAATCTCAACATATTGGCTTGGACATAAAAAGTTGAAAATTAAGGATAGTAAAACACCAAAGTGACAAATAACCACTTTATTTTTATTTTACTATTTTCTCGTCTAAAACCTATACCAATTTTCAATAACCACAGAAAAGAAATACCTAAATCTTGTGTGAAATTGATGAAAACACTTTGCCAAAAGAAATAAAAAAAAATTAAAATATTAATAGAAATTTTTACACATCTAAATCAATTTAAATTAAAAGAAAATCTCTAACTTAGTAAAAATCCCAATTGCCAACTTTGTTGAGACTTTCATATAAGACAAAATTATATATTAAAAATAATAAAAATATATATTTGTCATTTTAAATATATTAAATACAAGCTCTAATAAATTTTTTTATTGCTAAATATTGCTATATGACATGCCATCTACAACAAGATCCAACAAGCTCAAAATTGGAGCCAAAAAATATTTGCAATATCTACTCTTTTGTTTATTAATTAAAAAAAAATAAATAAATAAAAAAACAAATAAAATAATAATATTAATAGCTTTAAATTGTTAAAATTATTATTGTTTTGTTCAAGTGGGCGTTTGATGGGTTTGATAGATCACGTCACGATCATCAACACACAACCACTTGTGGAATGTTCAAAACTAACCAAAAATATATTTCTCAAAATATTTATAAACAATAATAATTAATTGTACTAATAATATTTAAAATTACCAATAATTATTATTGCTATTGCTTTGTTGATTTATTGTGTATTTTAATTGTTACTTTATCATGTATATTGTTGTTAATAATATTGCTTGTCAACGCCATGTCAACTTTGTTATTTTATCAAAAAAAAATATATAAAAATTTAAAAACTCACCAGTATTTTGTTCCTGGAGTCTTTCTTATGTATCCCTGCACTTGGTCACTTTTTTTATTTAATTATTAATATGTTAAACAATTAATTAATTAAAAAAGAACGTCACAAATTTATTTTTCCTTTTCGGCCTTTCAATGTTTATGACATTTATCAGGTTTATAGAATTCTAGTCTACCAACAAGATTGTGAACACGGCCGATCATACGTAGTGGTTCATCACCAGCTGTAGACAAAATAAAAAATCAACTTTAGGATAACATTAATTAATAATTAACAGCTAATTAATTTATAACTTTTGGCTTGAATAATTTGCACAAAAAAGAAAAAAACGGCGGCCATTTTGATTGTCGTCCTAAAAACAATTGCACACGAAAAAAAAAAAAAAAGATTAGGTAAATTATAAAAATTTCTTTGTACAATGATATTTAAATAATTACAGGCAATTAACATGATTAAATATAATAAATAATTAACGAATATAATTGACAAGCAATGATTAATTTAATAAAAATATTTATAACCATTATTTTTGTCATGAAAATTGAAAAAAAAGAGCACGTATTTTTTCATCAGTTGATTGTCGTTAAAATATTTAAGTGTTAATAAAAATTTTTATACCTTTTAGTAGCCCGTTGGTTTTTCTATCCAATTGTCATACATTCAATAATTAAAAATTGTTTTATTAATTAATTATTGAATTTTTTTCGGAGCTAAAACTGAGTTTGGTCAGACCAACTCAACGGCTTTTCACCTTTCTCCAGGCGTCGACGATCATTGGCTGTTACTTGAAAAAATAAAAACCAATCAAAACAAAGCACAGTGTGAACTGGTGGCAAAAATATGAATTATAATTTTCTACTGTTGATAAACAGAAAAATATCGGTAAAGAAGATAATGTCTCTAGGATAAAACTAAACTAGTAAATAAATTTTTAATTAGTTTAATTTTAATTAAAATTAATTAACAAAAAATTAATAAATAAATACCATTTTGCCAATTGACTTTTTTTCCATGAGTGACAATATTTTTTATGTCATATTGATGATCATTTTTGATGAAGGTTATGAAACAACACAACAGCTGACACAGCCATTACAACCTGTGTTGACATTTGACTGCATTTGACAGGTTGACATTTGTTGTTTTGATACTGTCTTGAATCTGCAAGCAAATAATAAAAACAATTAATAAAACAAATAAACAATTAAATAATAATGGATAATTATCACTCCAGTAATTTTTTCATCATCATTTGGGTAATTAATTTTTTTTATAATTATTAATTAATTTATACTTGAACAATAAACTGTTAATATAATATTAAAAATTTAATCAACAATTAATAAATGTTATCAAGTAAATTCAAGTTTGATATTTGCATTGAGCAATTTTATGACGTATTTTATGTTTATAATAGGGGCTCGACCAAGAGATAACAAATAATCTCAAGATGTTTATGTTGCATATAAAATAATGAAGCAAGAAAAAAATATCTAGCGAGGAAAAATACATAAATAATGACAAACAATCATTAAAACAAACTTCACAAGAAACATTTGAATATAAGCATTAATTTATTGTTAAATAATTTTACAATAATATTGGTAAGTTATTTGTTAACTCCTTTTTATACTTGATAAAAAAAAATAATAATATATCTCTGCTGGGGATAAAATATAAAATAGATAACAATAATTTATATCAAAAATAAATCCCCTGCAGTGTGTGATATTTATTTTCATATTGCGAAATTTGTAATTATCACAAGTGACCTTAATTGACTCATTTTTAATTATTAATATAAAATAATAATTATTATTAATAATTTTTAAAAATGTACATAAAGTATTTGCTCACCTACATTTATTAAATTTAATTTAAAAAATTATTATTAATTAATTATGCATACATGAAAGTAGACAAGTAAATTAAACTGGTTCAATATCTCGTTTTAATATTTAATTATTATTATAGGTATATGAGAAAATTAATAAAAACATTAGGTAATATCACTCAACTGAATTATTAATAAACTAATTATTAATTCAAATATTTAATTATTAAATTATTAATTTAAATATTTAACATTAATTAACTAAAAACTTTTTGATATTTATTTTTTATCTGTAATCGATAATTAATTAAACAATGATGTTTAAATTGTAATTTTTAATAATCATTAAAAGTTTATTATTTATCTTTTATAATTCGTATGAGAAAAATTCTTTTTTTTTATATCTAATATCAAACAGTTTTCTTATCTGTTAATTAAAATGACCTCTTATCATGCAATAATTTTATATAATTTTTTTTTTTAATGAGTAATTATAAATAAATTAATAATTTGTACGAAAAATCGATTTAAAAAGTATAAAGTTTGAGAAAAAAAAATTATTTTTAGTCAAAAGAAAATTTTAATTTAATTGTCGTTTTAAAAAAGGAAAAAAAAAATGGTTTATCATTTCGAAATTAAAATAGAATTTTTGTCGTAAACAAAGTGTTGTTTACCGAGTTTGTTATTCATTATATAAAATAAAAAAATATATTAGATAATTTGTTGAGTATAATTGACCTGAATTAAAAAATTATATCATAAATTTATCAGATAAATATTAATTTGATTTAAGCAAAACCACAAAATAATTGAAATGATAAAATTAATCAAATTCAATTTTATAATTTTAATGACAATGATTATTATGCATACACACATGTCAATATGACATTGAGAAAAGAAAAAAAAAAAAAAGAAATGATAAAAGAGCGAGCCTCCTGTCTCAATTATTTTACATGTTATCAATTTCAAATAAAATAAGTTGAATTATCAGGTTCAGACTCTAGACACAAACTGTACTATGGACTCTAATTTTTATTTATTTATTTTATTTTATCAAATTAATGAAATTCATTCATCAACACTCTTTTATACTAAGATAAAATAATTTAAAATTGACCTCGAAATGTCATTAAAACAATTTCAATTATTTTCTATTTGATAATTAATTTTACCTATTTATTATTCAACTAAAAATACTAATAATTTATAATATTTATTTACAGTTAAAGATGAATATTATGTTCTCAATAAAACCAATATTTTTGGAGTAAAAAAAAAAGCTCATCGTTTCCTGATAAAAACAGAAAAAAAAAATTATTGATCAACAAAAATGATGAGTAAATTTAATGGAGCAATGATGAGTCCAGTTCGAAAGATCATGGACCCTGGATGAGACTCTCCATATAGTCTACATGAAATCAAAACAAATAATAAAATAATAAAGAAAAAAAAAAAGTAAATAAACTAAAACATAAACAAATAACATTGAATGTGAAATAATGCGTTCAAGTCCATCGATTGTATCCAGCTATAATTTTTCCATCAAGTACTTTGCCCCACTCAATTTTTCATCATCAATAAAAACAAAATTAACATTGAAATGACAGAAAAATTAAACAATTTTATTCAGTTTCGATAATGAATCACTGTCGACAACACCAGCAGCCAATTATAATGAAAAAAAAAAATCAAATACATGCAAAAAATCTCGCAAATCACCAATACAAACTTGATAAATCTGATAAAATTTTTATCACCACCTGTTACTTTATGTTTGTCAAATAAAAGCGTCATCATTAAAATCTTGTTAAATACAAAACAAAATAATAAATAACCGCGTAATAAAAATAATAATTAAAAGATAATAATTACGTTCATTTTTTAAAGATATAAATAACTGAAAATAAACAAATACATGTATGAAAAAATAATTTTAATGTCAAATTGATTATTTAAAAAAAAAATAATTAAGCAGGGGAAGCAATAAGTACGTCAATGTGACATGCGAAAGCCCAATCTCAAGTTTAAATGTATTTGTAAAAATAGAGAATTTAAATGTAATGAACAAAGAGGGAAAGAAGAGTCTTTAACGGGTTTCATATAAAACCAAGATGTTTATTGCAATGTCAGCACATTTATTGACTGATTCTACTGTGGGGACAACGTTGAAAAAAAATAAATAAAAGTAAATTTTGACTGATTAAAGCTTTAAATTTATTTAACAAGGAAAATTATTTATAGAGTAAAGTAAAAGTCAATTAAAAAAGCAAAAGAAAGGATATTAAAAATAGAAAAAAACATAAGATCCAAGGTGATCAAGAGTTTAGTAAAATTTGTCGAGTTGTTTCATCAGCCAAATACACTCATCGTAGACTGTATTAAATACCTAGAAAATTTTTATTTTTATTTATTATCCCACTTGATATCACCGGAAGTTAAATTGACCAATGAAAAGTTTATAAATCTGGGGGCACGATTTAAATCTGTATCAAAGTGGAGGAAAGAAAAAAATAAAAAAAGGAATTAAATCAAACGAAATAGCCCCAACGACCCTCGGACTCTGGCCTTTTTGGTTTCATTAGACATATAAAAAGGGGAGTTTTGTGTGCCAAGATGCCAACAATTGGATGGATCATTGCCAGACAATCATCGACTATCTGTGCTAACAGGTGTACTAATAATATTCATTCAAAAGTTACCAGACAATTTTCAAGTATTTCTAAAAAATTTAACAACAAAGTCAAATGTTCTTCTGGAGTATTAAGAATATCAGCTAATTATTCAATTTTTTCATTACGTATTACTGATAATACTAAAAAAATTTACAATATGCCTTATTGTTCTGATAATTTTTATACACAGTGAGTATTTTTTTTTTTTTTTTAAATTATATATACTTTTACTTGATTTATTATAGCAAGTGTTTTTTATTTTTATTTGAATTTATTTGTAAGTGCAAAACTTTCACTATTAGAAATTAAATGAGAAGCCAGTTATTCTCGTTCATTGCCAACAAGTCTTATAAAAGTTTTAATCAATTTTAAAACAATCAATAATAATAATAATAATTTAATTTTAGAGCAACATGCTTGATGGAAAAACAAACAGTAAAAACAGTAAATTCAATGGATAAAATAAATGACAAAATATATGGAGTACCAATTATAAATAAATTAACAATACCACTTGCACCAAAAATACGTGATTATGTTGAAGATTGTGTACGTCTTTGTAAGCCAGATGCTGTTTATTTTTGTGATGGTAGTGATGAAGAAAATGAAATAATGTTAAAATTATTAGAAAAAAATGGTACAGTTGAACCATTGATAAAATATAAAAATTGTTGGTTGGCAAGAACAAATCCAGCTGATGTTGCAAGAGTTGAAAGTAAAACATTTATTTGTACTGAAACAATGAATGAAACAATACCAACACCACGTAATGGTATTAAAGGTACACTTGGTAATTGGATTAGTCCAAGTAACATGGACAAAGCAATTAATGAAAGATTTCCTGGTTGTATGAAAGGTAAATTAATTCATTAATCATTGTTATAAAAATCAAATTAAATAATAAAAATAACTTTGTAATATTGAATTGTTAATAATAGGTCGAACAATGTATGTAATACCATTTAGTATGGGTCCAATTGGTTCACCATTATCCAAAATTGGTATTGAAATAACTGACTCAGCATATGTTGTTTGTTCAATGAGAATTATGACACGTATGGGTTCACGTATACTTGATATACTTGGAAATAATGATTTTGTAAAATGTTTACACTCAGTTGGTGCACCAGATAATAATACAAATATTGAAATTAAATCATCATGGCCATGTGATCCAGAACGTACAATAATACTTCATAAACCATCTAAAAATGAAATAGTATCATATGGAAGTGGCTATGGTGGTAATTCATTACTTGGAAAAAAATGTTTTGCACTTAGAATTGGATCGACAATTGCTAAAAAAGAAGGATGGCTTGCTGAACACATGTTGGTAAGAATGCATAATTATATTAATATATTAAAATGATAATTTATAACACTTGATATTTTTGTAATTTAGATACTTGGAATAACAAATCCAAAAGGAAAAAAACGTTATATTGCAGCAGCATTTCCAAGTGCATGTGGAAAAACAAATTTAGCTATGATGAAACCAAGTTTACCTGGTTATAAAATTGAATGTGTTGGTGATGATATTGCATGGATGAAATTTGATAAAAATGGTTTATTACGTGCAATTAATCCGGAGAATGGATTTTTTGGTGTTGCACCTGGTACATCAAGCTCAACCAACTCAAATGCAATGAATACAATATTTAAAAATACAATATTTACAAATGTTGCTAAAACAAGTGATGGTGGTGTATTTTGGGAAGGAATGGAAAATGATATTGATAAAAATCTTGATATTATTGATTGGCATGGTAAACCATGGAAGTATAGTGATAAAAAACCAGCAGCACATCCAAATTCAAGATTTTGTACACCAGCAAATCAATGTCCAATTATTGATGATAATTGGGAAAGTCCAGATGGTGTACCAATTGATGCAATATTATTTGGTGGTCGTAGACCAGAGGGTGTACCACTTGTTTATCAAGCTAGAAATTGGCAACATGGTGTATTTATTGGTGCAACAATGAGATCTGAAGCAACTGCTGCTGCTGAACACAAGGTATGTATTTTGTTTTATTTAAATTATTTTGTGTTGTTGAAATAATGTATTTATTTTTTATTTTTTAGTCAAAAGTTGTGATGAATGATCCATTTGCAATGCGTCCATTTTTCGGTTATAATTTTGGACATTATCTTCAACACTGGTTAAATATGTCAAAAGTTGAAAATGCAAAATTACCAAAAATATTTCACGTCAATTGGTTTAGAAAAAGTCAAGATAATAAATTTTTATGGCCTGGTTTTGGTGAAAATTCAAGAGTACTTGATTGGATTATCAGAAGAATTGATAATGAAGATATTGCTGTTGATTCGGCAATTGGTTTACTACCAAAAAAAGGATCAATTAAACTTGATGGACTTGTTGAGAGTGATATTGATCTCAATGAATTATTTCGATTACCTGGTGATTTTTGGAAAAAAGAAGCTAATGATCTTACAAATTATCTTGATGAACAAGTTGGAAATGATTTACCCAAAGAAATTATTCATGAACTAAATGTACTCAAGAAAAATGTTGAAAAATTATCCTAATTTTTTTTCTATTAAATTTAGAATTTACTAAAAAAAAAAAAGTAAGAAAAACTGTAACATTCCACAAGAATGATGAAAATTAATTTTTTTTTGTAAATAGTATTATTGGATAAATTGCAATTACAGTCGTGTATGATTTTAAAAATTTATTCATATCATTAAAAAGAAAATATAATTGAAAAAAAGAAATGAAATTTAATTTTTTAAATTTTTTAGTTGAATGAAAATTGGTTTTTCATAATAAAAAAAAAGAAAATCTTGAAAATAAAATTTGTATTGTATTGCAAAAAAAGAAATCATTTCTACCATCATCAGCTTTAATACCGACTCATAATAATTTATCCTTCATAATAAATAAATTTTCACAATTTCGATTTCGATATTTCTACACCGAAAGATGGCTTGTCATTTAAAATATAAAACTCGTAAACTTTTTTGGTTTTTTACTCTCGTTATCTGTCTGACACATTATCTATACAATTTTAGAATAAAAAAAAAAAATTGTTGTGACATGTGCAAAGCTGTTATTTGTGGACTACGTGGACTATCTGACCATGTGAATGCTAGACGTCACAACTCGACTCAAGTGCGGCTGAACAGGCTAAAACCCCATATCATACTAATTATTATAATTTATTTTTGTTAAACACGTTGTTCCAAAGAATAATAACCACATTTTATTTACGTACATTCAAAAAAACTGTATATTATCAAAAACTTTAAATCAAATTTTTAAAATTTAGTATTTGACATTAGAATTATTCATCGGATTTTTGTTTTTTTGACCGGAAACAAGAAAAATAATAGAAAATGGAAACTGGAATCATCTCTGAAGAAAGCGACTTAGACGTAAGTTTTAAATTATATATATTATATCAAGATCAAGTGAATAGCCGTGATAATTTCTAAAGTTTTCAGCTTATGTAATTGTCTATTCTATTTTTTTTTTTTTTCTCTTATATATAAAAAAAACTTCAATGCCGGTTCCTCGTTGTGTGATTGGTTGTCTCTCGGGTCCTTAGTTGGATATTTTTTCTCTCTCTTTTTTTGAATTTAAGATTCTGTTTTTTCGTCCTTTTTTTCACAAATTATTATCCTATTTCTATTGAACTATCTTAAACTATTTTTTTTTTCAAAAGTTGAAGAGGCAGATGGCAGATGATCATCGTGAAAAAAAACTACATAATGTGTTAATAAATTTGACTCTATTAATTGATTAAAACTAAACCCTGGCAGAACTGGCGTGATCGCTTTTGTCGCCAAAGCCAGAGCAAAACCAGAGCAAAGCCAGAGATAATAAAAACAGAATATCAACAATATCAAACGTAAATTTGGGCTTTATATGGATATATTATTTAAATTAAATTATTATTGAACTTATTTTTAGCAATAATATTGATGTAAAGAGATAAATATAAGTATAACAAGTAATGTAAAAATTGACAGATTTTGACGTTTTGAGGTTGACTTGAATCGGCTAAACACAAAAATCCCTAGCGTGAAGCAATAGTAAATCCAGACCTTTTCCAGAGAAAAGCCAGACTTGTAAAAAAGACATTTATTTATAACAATAGCACTAACTATTAATAAACAATATTAAATTAATAAATTTTAATGACTTTTAAAGACTTTTTTATTAATATAATTAATGTTTCGCTTGATAAAAAAAAAAAAAACACATCAAGTCTGGCTTTACTCTGAAAACTTTAACTGTCTGGTTTTACTGTGGCTTTACTCTAGCTCTCTTCTAGATTTTGTATTGTCAGAGTAATGTGTTTTTCCTTTGAAAAATTAATTATATTAATAAAAAGTCTCTAGCCATTATAATTTATTAATTTAATATTGTTTTGTAGTTAGTGCTATTGTTATAAATAAATGTCTTTTTCACAAGTCTGGATTTCCTCTGGCTTTGCTCTGGCTTTTTGTCTGGTTTTACTCTTAGCTTTCCTCTGGCTTTGTATTTGCAGAGATTGATGTGTTTTTTTTGTGAAAAATTAAGTACAACACAATAAAAGTCTCTAAAAGTCATTAAATTTATTAATTTAATATTGTTTTATTAATAGTTAGTGCTATTGTTATAAAATAAATAATATTTTGCCATAGTCTGGCTTTTCTCTGAAAAGGTCTGGATTACTATTGCTTCACATTAGGGATTTTTGTGTTTTAACCGATTCAAGTCAACCTCAAAACGTCAAATCTTTCAATTTTACATTACTTGTTATACTTATATTTATCTCTTTACATCAATATTATTGCTAAAAATAAGTTCAATAATAATTTAATTTAAATAATATATCCATATAAAGCCCAAATTTACGTTTGATATTAATAACAATTGTTAATATTCTGTTTTTATTATCTCTGGCTTTGCTCTGGTTTTGCTCTGGCTTTGGCGACAAAAGCGATATCGTTTTCTTCTGGCTTAGCTTTCACCATTTCCGCCAGGGAAAAGAATAACAGTATTAATGTAGTCGTTCTAGTAATTTCTGGCTGTAAAAATTATTATATGACGTACTTACCAGAACGACTACAATAATCATTTTATTTACGAGTTACGACAGTATATCTTAGATCGTTCAAATGAATATCAACTCCTTTTTTTTATTATTTATTAGATTTACATTTCGGAAAATAATAAGAATACTTTATAAATTAAATAATAAATCATAATTTAAATTAATTGAATAATAAAAAAAATTTTTTTTTTATAGAGAGCATTACACGATTTCAAAAATAATAGAAGCAACTATGTTTATATTGGTACTGATAAAATCCACGTTTTTTCAAGTGAACCTGAAGTTAAAGATGTTGTAAATAATAATTTTGATGATTCCAAGATTTGTTTGCATAAAACACTGGAATTGTTTTGTATGCGCGTGTTTAACATGCATTCACTACTGGTTAGCGATCTACGACTCCAAAAAAGTAAGAAATAACAACACCTTAATTTTTAATGATAAAAACAAAATACTGTATAATATATATTATAAATACTAATGATGATATTTAATTGATTTTTTAGTATGCACAGATAAGCAGAATCATTTCATTGCGTCACACTATAAATCATATAAATTTAATAAGGGTAAAGCTCATTCAGACAATGAATTACATGAAAAAGAAAATGATTTCAAATACCTAATTAATCTTTGTGGATCTCTATTGAAGGCTCTTAATGTAGAAGCATATCCTTTTTCAAAAATAATGCCATTCATTAATACTAATTGTCCTAATCTTAATGAACTTGTATTACAATTTAAAAAAATTGAAGATCAAGATTTTAAAAATGTTTTTTCTAACTTGTCTCATCTTGAAGTACTGAAGATTAATTGGCAATGTGAAAATTCAAATGTACCATTGACTTTGGTCAAGTCATTAGAACAAGTTGGTGGAACCTTGAAAGAGTTATGTCTTTCACGTAATGAAAATCAAAATTATCTCTGCTTACCAGATTCATTGGCTTACGTAAGTATAATTTTTTTAAATATTATATTACAGTTGAAAATTTGATTGAATTTGTTTAATTAATAAATTTATTTTTTTACAGGTACTACCTCAATTAATAAATTTAAAAAAGTTGAATATAATTAATTTTGAACCGAGCCAGTCATTACTCCAGTCGATAAGTGAAATAAAAAATTTGGTACATCTAAGATTCATGTGTTCTTGGCTGGACAATCATCCAGTGTTTGATGAACAAATCAATATGTATCCAATTGGGAATTTGCAAAATCTCGAGACTTTATATATTAATTACAATTGTGGCGTTACAGATGAATTTTTAGTTAATCTTTGTAACAATGCTAAAAAATTGAAGCATTTAAATATTATTGGTAAAAATATAACAGATAATGGTATGATTGCACTTAATAATTTAAAAGAATTAGAATCACTCCAATTTAATTTGAATGAATCAGAAAATAATGAGTTTATAACAGACCAATCAATACAATGTTTAGTCAATGAAAAATTAGAATACTTGCATTTATCCCATTGCATTAAAATCACTAATAGATCAGTACTTAAACTTTTTACAAATTTACCAAATTTAAATATTCTATATGTTAGAAATACACACGTAACTTTTGAAGTTACTAGAGAAATTTTAGAATTTACCAAACAACATAAAAAACCAATATTTGTTTATGTATCGTTTGAAGATTGTGATGATATGTTTAAATCATTAGAACTATCAAATATTTTTTTAAAGTCTAATTTTAATATTTGCAAATACATCGATATAGAAATTTAGATATTTAATTTAAATTTTAAAAAGTATAAGTCAGTATACTTGAAGTATTTAAATGTTTAAATACTGATTATACATATGAATTGCTATTTATAAATTATATGTATTAGTTATAAATTAAAAAAAACCATTTATACAATAATAAACTTTACGTATATAAATGCATATCTAATCATTATATGTATTTATAATATTAAATTTATAATACTAATAAAAATTTACTCTGGAAATAAAATTCAATTTAACCAATTTATAAATTTAATTTTAGACATCTAACATTTTGTTCCTTATCTTTCATATTATATTGCAAGAAGAGAAATCATTTCTACCAACATCAGCTTTAATACCGACTCATAATAATTTATCCTTCATTGATATAAAAAATAAATTTTCACAATTTCGATTTCGATATTTCTACACCAAAAGATGGCTTGTCATTTAAAAAATACAACTCGTAAAATATTTTTGTTTTTTACTCTCGTTATCTGTCTGACACATTATCTATACAATTTTAGAATAAAAAAAATTGTTGATAAGCAAACCTGAGAAGCTCGATGATCAAGTCATTGACACGGGATGCGGGTGGAAAAAAAAATATAATAATAAAACAAAACCACCTTAGGTTTGCACACGTACACATGTGTTTTTATAAAAAATAAAAAATATAATCGGCGATGCGGGGAAGATACAAGTATAAAAGTCAAAGTACGATTTCACAGCTGCACCGGGAAGTACTTAAAAATTCATAGCAAGCAACCACTCGGGATGGTGGTTATATGGACAACTTGGAATAAGAGTTTTCTCTCTTATGTCTAAAGGATTTTTTTTTTTTCAAATTTACAATTCAAGAGAAATCCTTCTCTTCCCGTGTATATTATAACTCTTTTAGTTTTTTCCATCAATCCGTTATAATTTCTTCGCTAATAGAATCCAAGATTTTTTTTTTAAGAAGCGTGCAATGCATCTACAAAATTTCTATCATTTTTATTCATACAATATTTCCATTTATTTTAAATAAAATAAATGGCAATATCTTTTTTTTTCTACTTGATTGTATTTACAATTCCTTATTTATTGTTTGTTAATGAAAATATAAATACATAATCAAAAAACAACAATTATGCAATAGAAAAATAAATTTAAATGATATAAAATTTATCATTTTGATTATTTCACGTGAGCTAATGGGGCTGCTACCTGAAGGCAACTAAAATATTATTATTTAGAAAAGAAAAGTTAATTATTAATTGAAGAATTAACAGATAAAAAATAAAAAAAAATTATATAAATGATAGCATGATGATTTAGACCAGGCGCAATATTCAAAATGAGTGACCAGAATCTAATCTTTCTAACTTTTCTATTATGTCAAGAACAAAAATAACGAAAAAATAGAAAAAAAAAAAAATAAATATATTTTTCTAATTTTATTTAAACATTTATTACGAAATAATTTCACCTTGTTTGAAAGAAAAAGGAATTGCTTGAGTGCAACTCGAATTTTAATCGAAATGAAAGGACTTTTTTTCTTTTTTTTTTTTATTCATTATTATAGTTTAAATAACATATTATTTAAAAATAAAAAACTTTTTCTATTAAACAAAAATAATAATCATATAAAAATAAAAAAAAATAATAATTAATAAATTTTTATTTTCAATGATTCACTGATTGTTTAATAAACATGTAATTTTATAAAATAATTTATTATTAAATATAAAGTCAAGGCTTGAATTCAACATGGATCGACCAAAGTCAGACTCTATTGTTTCTTCTCTTGTATATTCATTTAATAATTGTTTTTATTTTATTATTTATTATATTTTTTTTTCTCATCAATATAATATTTATTATCAGCAAGATTCCATCAGCGTCAATCCATAGATTTATTAAAATTATTTTCGTCACATCCTCATTGACCAGACACAAGATATTTCAAATGAGAAAATAAAATTAAATAAATAAAAAAAAAAAAAACAATATATATTAAAAAAAAAAAAACCCCACAAGACCAAACTTGGTGACAATAAAATGCCCACCCACCTATCAACTTGCAAAATTGTATGCCAATCGAATTTTAAAAAAAACCATCATCAAGATTCTCATTCAAATAAATTTTAAATATTTTTTTTTTGACCATCAACCATCAAAATAAAAGATGAAATTTTACAATAAAAATATATACTTGAAAAATCGATAGAAATAAAATTATAAAAAATAGCTGAAATAGTTTGGCAAACAGCGTTGTCGTGACACAGATATTTCTAGTCATGATGAAAAAAAATAAAAAAATTCTCTTTAGACAATAATAATGAATTAAAAAAAAAAATAAACGCATTGGTATTTAACAGCTCATGCTTAAATATATATAACAAAATAATAGTACGAATACATGCTGCGTTTGAATCAATTCAATGAAGACATTGGTGTATTGGGTTTGGTGAACAATCCTAAGAAGAGAAGATGTTACGTGCTCGCACGTTGATTCGTGTTATGAATTACCAATTTATTATATTGGCATTTCTCTCTTGACTCAAAGTTAAAAAAATAAATAAATTATAAGAGACGCAAATAAATAATATGAAAAAAGAAACGGGTACTCGTTTCTCTCCATCAGCAAAACCAACTATCCATTGCAATGATATGTATAAGTAACGATACAATCGATGAAACGATAGTCTCAAAAATTTTAATATAGTCACAGTAACATGCGGAAGCCATTGAGAACGGATCTCCATCCCGATTATTGTTCACAAAACACGTACTTGTCCTCATACACGTACATCAACCAAGACGTCAACGATAGAAGAAATTTAAAAAATAAAAATAAATTATAAAGGATATATTTCGAAATATATTTTGTGGCGAAAATTTATCAATGTGTTTTATTTAATTGATATTTAAAATTAATCATTTTTAAATTAAAGATTTTGAAAAAAAATTGAACAGCTGATACTTTTTATTTTGGAGCATTGTTGGCTTCATTTTTATCTCTGATTTTTTTAAATTTACAGAGTCATGGTACAGCTGGTGATTCAATCAATGATGAATTTTATTGAGAGATATATGAGACTTTTAATTTAATTCAGATTTATATTTATTTTGAATTTTTTTGATTGATATTCATTTTTTTTTTTGAAGTTGAGACAATCGGATGGACAACAGTATTGACTCTCTGCACCTTGGAGAACCCAAGTGGACAGTTACATACGGTACATGTCGTGCATTTTTTATATAACGGACTGCAGGATGTCACAGAATATACTGCACATAGGATGCATATGAAGTTGTGTGATTGAAAAAAATGAGGTGTACATAAAAAATCACGAAAAAAAAAAGGAAGAAGATGAAAAATTATGAAATTCATGAAGAAGAAAAAGAAGGAACGAAATAAAAAAAAATTGAATAAAAATCATAAAGAATAAAAAAAAGGAAGAAGAAGAAGAAGAGAATATCAATCACTTTGGTGAAATTTCAGGGCACAGATTTCACATCCGGATGGTATCGGTGATTCAGGAAGGATCACAATTATTCTCATCTTTCCAGATGGTATATATGTTGGTGGTAAAATCATGATGATAATGATGATGCTATATAAATGTATCGAGATCCAAAGTGATTTTGATCAGCCGAAAAAAGATACAACAAACCAGCAGATGCCCAACAAGATTTATTATTTTATTTTCATCATCATCATTGTTAAAATATGTATTTTTATTTTTAAATGTTCACGAGTTAACATGTGAATTAAGCTTGTAATTTGTATCGGTATATTTATAGGACAGTTATGGATACGGTTCCACAGGTGGCCTCGTAACATGCTTTAATTTCACCTGACAATAATTATCATAAAATCATTGACATAATAAATGACAAATTTTAAGTTTAAATAAAAAATTGATTTATTAAATTCTTCATTTAGTTTTTTATTTAAATTTTAAATACTAAAATTTAAAAATAAAATATCAATTTTCAATTTCAATCCTTCATATATTTTTGAAAAATAAAATAATTATTTTTATATTTCTTTATGTATATTTAATTGTCCAATTAATTAAATAATTGATAAAAAGTTTTATAAATTAAAAAAATTAAAATAATACAAATACAAAAACAATTAATTCATCGAGTATTTAAATTTCATTGATTTTCATCATGATTATTATATTGAGAGTATCAAAAATCTGTAAATCCATGAGTTACTCATACGATTCGGAAATACATCCGATATCAATCTGATGGGAAGTGGTTTGTGGCTTATATTCAATAAAAATAAAATAAAGTTCATCGTATCGGATATTCCGGGTGCATCATCATCAAGATGACAATGTCAATAAAAAATAAAATAAATTTTACAAAGAGAAAAAGAGAAAGATAAAAATGAAAATCATATTTAGCTAAAATTTTGATTCTGCAGATGAGACATCATGAGAGACTATATAAATTTGTATATATGGTTTTACAAATGAATGTTTTCAAAGCACCCTGAAAGACTTGATTCACTGGGATCGATCGGCAGTCAACTCAGGTGCACGCTGAATTCTTATGCTAATGCGAGAAAGGGAACTCTGAAAACAATACGATTCAACGTATGTATGGTTTTTTTATTTATTTATTTTTTTTTTCATTTTTATTTATATTCTCATATTATTTTTCTCTTCTTCAAGCCTTCTTTTATCCAAATCTGTTTCTTTTTTTTTTCTTCTCAAACATTATTTTTTCCTCTTCTTTTTTTTCAATTTTTTATATATTTTTTTTTTCTTGTGTTCTGTATTCTATGCTCAGTGACCAGTTTATTAAATACTCTTTTTGACAATAAGACAAGTCAGATGTCCAGACAACATCCCATGTTGGATAATTTTTTGATTGTAATAATTCAATTCGTGATATGATTTGAAAATTATCTAATTTGCTTATTTTATATATTTTTTATAAACTTTTTTATATTTCTTTTTTTACAATAATAAAAATGTAATTTAATCATTTTGCTTAAATTATTATTCAAAAAAAAAAAAAAGATAATAATCAAATGTCTGATAAATATCAAAATTAATAATCTTTAAATCGAGAGAAAATTAATTTTTTTATTTTAATTATCAGGTTGATGGGAATTAAGACTTGTGTATCTTTTATTTAAACTTCAAAATGAAATATGTCAGAATATATTTATATAGCTTCCGGTCTTGATGGACATTACGGTATCATTGAGTTTCCGGTCACTCATGTCTCCAACCAACCCCAGTTTAAATATAATCATAAAAAATAAAAAAATAAAAAAAAAAAACTGCAGAATATCAAATTGCCAAAATTGTATCGCACCTTTTCATCATCAACATCAACATCATCATGTTCTTCAAGAAAATTTAATGTCAAAAGCATACAACAATAAAAAAATTATTTTAAAACATCATTATTATAAATAATAAAATTTATCCGACAAAGAAAAATATTCAGTTCAACATATAGTAAATTATTTTTGAAAAAAAACTGATGAAAAGATTGGGAGGGAATTTATTGTCCTTGATGGAGAAAAGGGAGGTCAAAGGGACTGCTTTTGATACATATTAAAAATTTAAAAAACGAGGGAAAACATTTTTTTTTTTATATATTATCATATGAGACACCAGAAGGGAGAGCATGAAACACACTGAACTTTTATTATTCATTTATAATTATATCCAAGCAACAATATATTCTTCAATGTATGTATGGTAATTAGGGGTTTATAATTGCATTAAAAAAAAAAAAGCATCAAATGTGGTTTTATCAAGTATGTATCGTTGAGAAATATAAATTATTATATTAAATTGTTAATTCGTTGACACACACACACATTGACCTCATTGTTATTATTAATTTAATATTTATTTTTTTATAGATTATTTATTCAAATAAATAATATACGACCGAATGAGAAAGGTGATTTTTACATAAAAAAAAAAAAAGTATTTATCGATGGAAGGAAGCTATTTTCTCTGACAAACGGATCGTCAACATGAATTTCAGAGAGAAAGGATCACTTATAATATATATACTTTTATTATTTTAAATCTAAAATACCACCTACGTAACGGCTTCGTTATGCCTCGCCAAGACAGATGAGTGTAGCATTTCCCATATTGTCATCGTAACTTGCTCGTAAAAATAAAAAAAAATAAATAACAATCAATCGTATTATATGGTTCTCAATATATTTAAGAAAAGAAATTTAATTATATGCTTGACAATTGCCAAATAAATTTATTGATAAAAAGAAATTTATCTTTGATGAATTTCATTCAATGAATTTAGGATTTTTTTGTCATTAAATTGTCATTTAATTTATTTAAATTAATGAATATTAATAAATAAATTGAGAACCATTTTTAAGTTGGCTCTATCGCACATCCAGGCAAAACGGAGAAATGAAATACCACCAAGGAATCAGACGAAGCGTATGAGTGGACATGAATGGGCGTAACCATATACTTCTCTTCACCGCCTGATGGGTACCATGAAAATTATATATTTCATTTTTATTTTCTTTTATTCATTTTCATATATATTTTAACGAGAGTTGTATATTGAAAAAAAAAAAAATAGAAAATCATTAAATTGTAAATATTGATAGATAGCTATACTTGAATATTTTTTGAATCTAGTGGTGCGTATCAATATAAGATCGGGAACACACGTTTCACCAAGTTTTATATATATTTTTATATAATATATATCCGCTATTTATTAACTGAACTTAATCTTAATTTTACGCTTTTTAAATTGACATTTTTAAATAATCAATTGAATTATTTTACTTGAAATAATTAAAAAATTATAAGATTATAAAATTCCTTTTTTTTTTTGTCAATTTAAATTTTGCAATTGTATAGACATTTAAAAAATAAAAATATAGATAGTATAGTGTAAAATTTACATTTTTATTTTCTTTTAGTTTTTTTAAATTTGATATTAAATTTTTCTCTGCAGGTAATTTTATTTTTAATTAAAATTAACATAGCTTAATCATCTACGCAACATTATAAGATTATAATGATAAGTAAGGAAAAGGAAAGAAAATAATAATAATAATAATTTATATATAGAATAAAAAAAGATAAAAAGATGAGATGTTAGAGAAGTAAATGCTAATTCCAAGCTGGAACTCGGGAGCCAACGAGAGGTTTCCCACCTTTTACGGTTTCCCTCTGTGTACCTGGCCAACCAACTTGAACGTCCGCTTCTCAGACATTTACTAGTGTATGTATATATATTTTATATATATCAAATAATTTATTAACATTGTGTTTGTGTATGTCTGTCAGTACTGAAGGGGATGCTTGTCTCGTTGGAAGACATCTCACGGCCTTCAGAAAAACAGCGAAAAAAAAAAAAAATACTCAAACACACATATACACACTCTCCCAATTCATTTAATTTTTTTAAATCTCATTACTAAATCTCGACAATTGGATCCAAAAGAATAAAATATCTTTAGCTTCTATGTATAATATATAAAAAAATTCACAAGAAAAAAAAAACATTTACGATAAAAATTTAAAAAAAAAATTAAACGAGATATTGAGGATACACAGTCTGACGATCTCTTCATCTGATTAATTCCCACCGCGAGTATTTATTATTATTAAATTTTTTAATACATGTACTCACGCATCATGTATTTTTTTCGTCCTTCATGTACACATTTATTTTCTCACTTAAAAGCTCAATTTTTAACGATAAAAATAAAAAAAAGCTCTAATTTATTTTCATTAAATTTGGTATTATTTGTTAAAGCTCGATATATAAATATTTATTTAACAAATCGATTATCAACGAGAAAAATACGTTTTATTTATTTATTTAAAAAAAAAAAAAAAAAAGTTTATTAGTAAAGCAGGTGGTAGTGTATGTGGTGTGTCTGTTTGTATCAGCGTTAAGTATAACGCAGGTGATATTGAAAAAAAAATACATAAGAGGGCGATTGATGAGAGAGAGGGAGAGAGAGAGTGATAGGGGGCTGGGGTGGAAATGTACGAAGGGTTGCAAGAAATGTACATGAATATCTATAAATTTGTGTTTTTTTTATATATTTTTTTTTTCGTATGTGTATATATTGTTGGTGCGTGCACGAAGGGGGCCAACAGAGATAAAGAACACTTCCGGAGGAGAGTCATGATGGGAGATGGGGGAGGGTAAAAAAAGAGATAGAAACGAAAATAATAAAATAACAAAAAAAAAAACAAGATGGTGTGTAATGTGTGGTTGTATCTATATCGCACGCAGTAAAATGAAGTTGAAAAAATAAACGTGAGGGCCAGTAAAGTAGTTTGTATATGAAGACTGAAGAGAAAAAAAAAGAACCCCGCGAAAGAGTCACACTTGAGTGCCTACGCTTCCTCTGATTCGTTCCCTCTTGTAGTACCTTATGTCTCTTGGCCATTCCAACACTATTTTACGTATGCCACCCTCTGACTCCTTCTCCTCTTTTATATACGATTATTTTTTCTTCTCTTATTTTATTATCTTGTGATGTACAACGATGACTTTTTTTTTTTTTTTTCACCGCCCTCTTCACCCTTTTCTTCCTTTCCCCCCTTTGCCACCTCATTTCCTCACAATATATACATTTACTACTTTACGCCATTAGTACCTTTGTATGTTTTAATTTTTTTTCTTATTTTTTTACGAACTTTAACAAAAAACTTTGGTATATTGTTTTTTATTTTTTGGGTAAAAAGTTTGGTAAATTTACTTTTTTTCAATTGTAATTTTATATTGTTAAAAACATTTCAAATTTATTTCGAAAAAATTAAATGAAAATTTCGAAATCGAAATTATTAAATTTCAAATTATTTTGATAATTTGAAGAAAAAAAATTTCTAATATATACTTAATATCAAATTAAACCTTGCTACATTGAAATTATTGCCAAAAAAAAAGAAAGAGAAAAAAAAAAATCTAATGAATATATATAACAATAAAAAATTAGCAATTTTATGATGAACTCTTCTCTATCATTCTCTCAACTAATTCCGGACGTAATTCACCTTAATCGAAGAAGGATGTGGAGTCGGTTAAACCGAAGTCAGTCATAGTCAGTCTCATTCGGGATGTCAGCTGCCCGGATGTCTCCCCCATCTGTGGGGACTTGACTCTTGTTGCAGAGTGAAATACACTGAGAACAGAGGCAACCATGTGAGACACCTTCTCCTCTTGAGTTCGTTTTGTCTGCTGCTCGCTCAGGTGGACCCACACACGCGTTCACAAACCCGCGTCCACTTTGTCCAACTTTTAAATATATAATATATATATACACATACACTTGTGTGTGTCAAGTACAAGTACATATATTCATACCCATATTTATGTACACATATTGGGAGTTAGTCTTATGGCAAATATGTTGAATGCATCTGCAAATTTATTATTGCACATGTGCAAGCATCTGATGATATATATATTTTATTTTTCATTTCGCAATCTTATTTTTATTTCTTGGTATATATTTTGCAACCACAATTATATATTTTTCAACGCTGCTTAATAATCATAAAATTAGATAAATTAAACAATATGAGTTTTGAATTTTGAAGTTTAACCATGATTATTTTAGAGGACGTAGATATTATCTTGATCAAAAATTTTATGTATAAACTTTTTTCTAAAATATGTATATATAATTAAATGACATTGACCTTGTAAATAATTTCAGCATCAAGAATAAAAATTTATCATAGTTTTAATATATATATAATTGTTTGTATTTTATTTTATTTATATATTTTTTTTTTGTCTAAAGAAGTTTCAAGAATTTTATACAAGATTATAAAATTTTATTCATCGAGCCGAATGCAACCACCACTCTAGTGTAATCCAAGAAACATCCAAATGATTATTATGTTTTAATTTTTTTTATTCTTATCAATTACCAGAAGATTTTATTTTATTTTTTTATATATATCAATTTCTCGGTAGAAAAAAAATCAAAACAAATTATGTTAATAATAATGAGAAAGAAAATAAAAAAAAAAAAAAATTGCAACAGAAGGGGAGAATGTGCAACGAACCAATCAGTTTAATTTTGTAGAAAATAAATTATTTTTTTTTATTTTTAAATAAAAATGAGAGTAACAGAAATGATGGCGTCTTGAGAATCAAAAAAAGCTGACGCCCACGTTATTCTGTATGTATATCAATGAGGTCACTCAAATAATACAAAAAAAAATTTAAAAAAAAAACAAGAATAATAAAATTTATTGCAAAACGTCAATCTTGAGAAAAAGAAAAATTAAAAAAAGAAAAAAAAAAAGATTAAGTAGGGATGAGTATTATTCGTGACATGTGAATAAAATGAGGGAGGTAGGATTTTATTCTGTCAGCACCATTTCGAGTTCAACGATCGTACAATGCAAACTCAAGCTCAAAAAATAAAAATTGTCACACGATATTTAAATCCCACTTTCAACATAAAAAAAATGCATCATATGATTAAAAAACTTTCATTGATAAATGAAAAAAAAAAATATGAATACATATATTATTTGATATTTCATCCCCATCCCCATCATCATTATCGTCATCATCATCAAACAATTATTTTCAAATTGATATGAATTTTTTTCCTCATTTCTAAATGCCCCATGTATAAAAGACAATATGCCATTAGGTGGAATAAAAAAAAAGAAAAAAAAAAATAGAGGGTGAAATGATCAGAGTATATGTTTTTTCCAGGCTTCCCCTCCTGGTTCCAGGAAGCTAAAAAGGCAATGATTATGGGTGGCTGGATCGACTCGCTACCGGCACTCCGGACGACTGGTTGGGCTAATGTGCCTATATAGAAGCTTGAGGGTGAGTTGGCACGCAGAAAATACAAATATACACATGGAAGCCAAAGGGTGGAGTAAAATATAAACAACAAAATAAATAATAATAAAAAAAAAACATGTATGTAAATAATTAAATAGTTAAAGATAATTGGATTGTATATAAATTGTTCTTTTAAAAAAAAAATGAAAGATTTTTTTCGATGAGAAGAGAGTTTATAAAAAAATAGGGAAAAAAAGGAATTGGGTGGTGGTATGAATGACGTTTTCATGCAGAGGTAAAACGAGTCAGGTATTGACCCGTTGGACTCACTGGTTCGTTACCTGGCAACCGTTTGCACCCAACACACCTATATGAAACCTTGGAGATCTGACTTTAACGCTTCCACGCGTTTTCTCTGTATATTATACTGTCTCTCCTTCCCTCCCTCCCACCCACTCTCTCCCTCTTGCTCTCTTTATCTATCTATAAATATATCTGTATATTTTTTTTTTTTTTGTTTTCTTTCTTTTTTTACTCTTCCTCCCTTTTTGACTATCTATATCACCCCACTGTATTATATCCGAGCTTTTTCAACCCTTGGATCTGATCCAGCAATTCTTGGAAATTTTTTTTTATCTATACGTATACTTGGGTACACTATAACAGTTGGAAAAAAAATCACTAAATTTAAAAAAAAATTATGTCAATATTTATTTGACATTGTTAAAGAAAAAAAAAATTTTAAAGTATAAAGTAAAAAAAAGAACGCACGATAAATTCAAGCTTTTATAAATAAAAAATAGACGTAAAATCCAAGCCAAGGTACTTTACAATAAAATCCCAGTAATTTAAATAATTTATAAAATCGACAATTAGATTTAAAAAAAAAACTTTCTTTCATATAAAATAATACAAGAGAGAAAAATAATGAAAAAAAAAAAGTTTATTTATATTATTCATAAATTATTTTAAATATAGCCTTGAGAGAATTATGTGAATAGAGTCCAGGTGAGCAGCAAGATTTTAAGACTATATAAAAATATATATTGATGGGTTAAACTTTTTTTTTTTTTGTTCATTATTATTATCCATGAATTTATTAAAATTGGCTAATCTATATAGGGGGTGTGGTTGATGTTGCTGGGAGTTGGATCATTTAGTTGCTTGGTTACCAAAAAATAGCTCACAAAAAAATTGAAGGAAAAAAATAAAACGAAATAAAATATATTTGTGTTGGTTTGATGGTGATGAATACCTTGGTAACAAGAGTCTAAAAAATATCCAGTAGAAAAAATAACTGTATACACAAATGTGTTAACAATATAGAAAAAAAAAAAAAAAAAAAAAAATCTGTTAAAATAGAGCTTGTTATTTCTGTAGCATATTAAAATAACTGCAGTACAGTAATGTGTTTTATTTTTATTTTTTTTTTGCTGTATAATATATTTGATTTTGTATCTTTCCCTCTGCATGTCCAATAATCTATCTAACACTGATGCACACGGAATCCTCCTTCTACTCTCGGAATAAAATCAACCGTCCAGCAAAGTACGATCAATACTTGAAGACCTCGTGCCCTCACCTTCCCATCCAACCCAGCTGCCTCAATATATACTCTCTTTTTATCTTTATCTCTCTTGCTGTACTATTCCTCACCCTGCCCACCTTTTTATCCCCTCTTTTTTTTTTTTTTTTTTTTTTTTTACTTTTATCAACCCTCTTTTGTATCTTCTTAACAATATTTTATTTTATTTTTTATTTTTTTATATAACAATTCTCTTTGAACAACCTCACCATTCTCATTTCTCTTCCAAGAAATATCAGCCCCTTGTGCAGTTTGCAAAAATAACCCCTGGGATGCAGTTAACTAAACTGCAAATTGAGACGACGCCATTGCAAAATATCATGGGGGTTGGACGAGGGTTGGTTGAAGTACATGAGGGTGGATTTATTCTTGTTTCTCATTGGACGACCAATACTCATCCAGAATTTATCTCAATTTTTCAGAATAACAAAAAAAATATGACAAGTTCATTTTTTTTTCTTTGCTTCAGGTCTTTTTGTTGCTTTTTTTTTCCTTTTCTTTTCATTCAATATTATTTATTTATTTATTTTTGCTTTCCAAGAAAGAAAATGATGCTTGAATCATGAATTTTTTATTCGACTGATTTTTCTTTTTTTTTTCGGTTTATTGATATGAATATTAGATGAATCTTGAAATAGCTTTTTTAGTTTTTTTTTTTTTGTAATATTTTTAGATTATTTTATGGAGAAATAAATAGTAATTCAGTTGTAAAATATACTGAGAGATATGCTAGAATAGTTCCCACGTTTTTACACGCGAATAAATTCTGTAACGGGTGTACTCATATCAAGTTTCTGTCTCAACTATATACGCAATCAACAACACGCGTTGTTTTATTTATTTTTTCCTCAACAGTTGATTTTTATTTATTCCGTTTTTTTTTTTTGAGATTAAAATTATTTTGTATTTATTTTAGCGGTATATCAATATTAATTTTGAAAATAAAATTAGACCTGAAAATTATAGGTAAACTTGACTTTTATATAAATCTATGTATCGAAAAAAAAATAATAAATAATAGTAATAAAGAAAAAAAAGGTGACTATATATCCACGAGGAAAAAACTAGTACAGATTAAAAATAAATAAAAAAAAAAATGTCTATATTTAAATGTCTATTTTTGTCATTGAATTATTTCAATGCAGATAAATTTTTTTGTTCTATAAATTTCAACTACTGATGAATCAATTTTTAAATATATTTTTCATATAAATTTATTAATAATATAATGAATTATCATCAACAAAGAAGTGAAATTTTTCAGTTTCAGCGGCATCGTAAAGGTAAAAGAAAAAAAAAAAAAAAAAAGATTTCAACGACAGCTCATTAGCGACATTCCATAGTCTCGTTGTGACTGACTCATCAGTAAAATATACTCTATGTAAAAAGATAAAAAAAATAAAAAAATTATCACGCACAAATGAAGAACAGAATTTTCCTGATGTACATCTAAAAATATATATTAACACGCGAATATTTAAAATCCTGCGCGATCTTATCGAAATTTCTAATGCTTTTTATTCACAAAAGTTATAATTATTTTTTATTTCAACTGAAAATAAAATAAAATAAACAGAAGCTGCTGTATAATCTTGTTATGTTTCAAAAGAAAAAAAAAAAAATAAATAAACAAATAATTATTAAACATGATAACCAGATCTCTTGTAGTTGAAATTGATCGGACGAGGCAAAATAATACCATACTACAATCGGAAAAATGTAATGTGATCTGTCACCAAGGAGACGAGATATAAATGCACACGTTGTTATGATTTTATTTTTTTATTATTGTTTTTTTTCTTTTTTTAAAAAAGAGTGCAGTGTTGCAGTAGGACGAATAACAGGATATACGGTGTCCAATGCATATCCTCTGCATTTATAAATTTTTTTCTTTCCAATTTTTAAATATTTATTTATTTTTTTTCTATTCTTGTTTCTTCTTCGTTGTTCGTTATTATCGACCACTGCACACTTGCACACAAGTGCATATAACAAATGCGTGACATTTTTTTTTATTTTATTTATATTTACATTTGTTTATTATTTTTTTTTTTTTCTTTTTAAATATTTATCTCATAATAGCTGTATTAAAGTCATTCGTTTATTCGCTATTTTACAAACGTGAATAAATAATGAAAATTTTAAAAAATTGATATAATCAAAAATAATATTTATTTAATTGAGAATAATAATTTAAATTTTTTAATAATAAATTTTAGTTTGTATATATTTTTGAATTATATTAGAAAAGGTCAATTTTTATATTTATTTTTTTATACTTGTCTCGTGGGATTATTTAATCGAATGAGGTTTAAAAAAAAAAATAAAAAATATAATATACATACTAAATGACTATTATGTTTGTGAAGGGAAAGATGATAATGATGAAAAAGAAAAAAAAAAGACCCTTTAATAATTGTTGACATGGGTTGGTTGTACCAGTCTATTAACTGGATGCTGTCGTGACATTTAGACACGTGGCATTTGCCTCGAAAACACCCTCACCATTTAAACAAGTATCAAAATAAAAAAAAACCCTCTATAAAATAAAGTAAAAAAAAAACCAATTTCCTATCTGATCACATCTCCGGATGACACACAATATCAGATATTGAATCTCATTTTTCTTTGTTTAGTTTTCCCACAATTAAATATATAAAATATCGACAAATAATCATTAATAAAATATGAGCTTTAAAAAAAATTAAATAATAAAACAATATATTTAAAATGATAATCAACTGATTTAATTAATTTTATATTTTAACCGAAAATTCTTTATAATTGATCTGATTGAAAAATGAATAATTCTATACCTTTTTAATTTTTAAATTTTTTTTTTTTTGATTTCAAGGTGTGGTATTTATTTTATAATATCGTTTTTTTTTTTACTTTAAATGTCATGAAGTATCTTTAGTGATATAATAAATATCCATTAGTGTACTAAATTTTTTTGGGGGGTATGATGCTAAAGAGGGGATGTTTATCATGTCACGCCAGCAGGGCCAGATGACTCCGAAAGATTCAGCTGCTTTATATCAAAATCTTTAACATTATCATACTTTCTTTTTTTAAATAAATATAAAACAATAAATTTTCAATGAAAAGCGAAAAATAATAAATATGTATATTCTTTAAAAATTGATAATATATTTTCTAAAATCTGACTCATTTCTAGTTGATTATTTTTTCTTTGAATATCCAATTTAGTCTGCGAAGACTCAACCTACATCACTAGTCATTTAAATTTTATTCTTTTATTTTCTTATCATAGTTTTTTCTATTGTTTATGTCGTTGATAATATTTTCTTTTTTCGGTATTTATTTTATGTTTAAAAATAATTTATTTGTAAATATACTTGATGAGAGCAGTATATATATTTATAGGGAATTAAATCGGTCAGTAGCAGGTGCCAGTTTTAATACAAGAAGAATAGCTCGTGCCAAGGAAAAAAAAAAAAGAAAAAAAAAAATGTGTGTACACACGCACCCGTGGAAACAGGTATTCCACACTCGCAAGATGTTACATGAAAGATCAAAAAAGCAACGAGAGTCTATAAAGGTGGAGAGAAATAAGGCATTAAAGAATAAGGTGCTCGCATTCTGAATACCGGTCGCCCTCGCAGACGTTATTTCGTCTTTCAAGACATATCCTGCACCTGCTTTTACAGATCAGTTTCGAAAATAATAAAAAATAAAATATTTTGACTGTTGCTAAGAATGAGATATATATTTTTTTTATATCCAACATGACCATAGAGATCCAAGGACATTTTCATGGTCAAATATAATTCAAGGAGTCTCCAAAAATTTTATAACATCATAATATATATTTATCTTGTCTTGAAAATTTAAAAAGAAATAATTTTATTTATTTTTTTTTCTTCTATCTTATCTGTAGGTTTTTCCCGCAGTATCTATTTTTATTTTAATAATTTTTAAAAATCTTTATCAGTATTTAATTATTTCTTTGAATTTTAACAACACAAGTAGTTTTTTTTATTTTTTTATTTATCCATTTTTAACAAAAGAAAGTTTAAATATATACCTAGACTTTGATAAGACAATTTTCAAACGCATTAAGATTATTTAAAAAAAATAAATAAATGCGTATTATTTTTAATGACTAATAGTAAACCTTTTATGGCCAAAAGCAAAACAATATCGAAAAATTAAAATCAAGATTTGATCTATGTATATTAGTCAAGTGAACGAGAAGACTAAAATAATCATTTTGAATATTATTATTATTATATATTTGGGTTTAAATTTGTAGACGGGATCAATGACCAAAGTTTGAAAATGATCTATAAACCAACACATAGCAACACACATCTTGAATGACCCGAGGCATCATGGCACGCGTTTGTGCGGCAAGGTGTTTCGATTTTTTCATTTTTTGTATTCCCTATCTTTTTATACATCTTATTTTTTCTCATTTTTATTTTCAATGTCTTTTGGTCTTTTGCTGAGTAACTTTTAAAATTCATACATATACACATTGATATATATTAAGACTTTTGAGAATGTACTGGGGCGTCGGCGCCAAAGTCCGAAAAAAAGCGGTGCGCGCGCGAGATGGGCGCAGCTGTCGATGGTTCGTATACGGCGCGTGCCACCAGGTACACATATAATAATAATGATAATAAAATATATATTTAAAAAGCAGATAATGTCAGGGTGTCTGTGGTACAAACGATCGCCAACGTTGAGAACAAAAAACAGTTATGAAAAATAAAAAAAACATATTGCAAGTAAAATTTTCATGATATAAAACTAGACCATCATCATCATCATATTTCTTATCATCATTTACAAATATAAAAAAATAATATAGGGTAGAAAAATAAAATAATATTGGAATGTTATTTTTTTATATCCATAAAAGATGATGAGGTGAGAGATATTTTTTTATTTGATTTATATTTGCTGATAAAATTTTATATAGAAGGGTCAATGTGTGTTCTACACCCTCTGCGCAATATTAAAAAATATATATATTAAAAATTGAAGATATAAAAATATATGTATATGGAAAGAACCCCACCTTTTTAGCAGCCTCTTTTCATAGCCAAGGGATTAATTATCTAATGCCACAGAAACATCTGTCATCGGATACTAAATATAAAGCGTGGGCGTTGGGCATTTAACCACATCTCTCTTTCATTTCTTCATGACCTTTTATTTTTTATTTTTTTCAACATCCCTCACTTCTTGAATTGCCTTTTCCATCAAATCCCATATAAACTATCATCCCCCTTTTTTTTTTTTTTTTCTATCCGGTAATTGAGAGATGACGATGTAAAAAATTAAAAAAAAAAAAAAGAAAATCCCATTAATCTAATGTCTATTAATGTTTGACTTGTTTAGGGGCAAAATCATCGTCACTATATTATATCAAGTGCTGAACAATGTGTTTGATTGTTAAATAAAATTGTGTTAGATAAACGTTATTTGCAAAATAGTCACGTGCATCCTGTATCTCTCGCAACTCTCTCTCAGAATTAAATAAAAAGAAATAAAAAACATGACCATGTCTGGCTATTGACCAAAGAGTGGAAATTAAATTGAGGTACACGAATTGGCCTTTAAATCCCGTTAGCACTTTTTCGTCATTCTTTATTTTTATTATATTTATTTTTTTTTTCTTTCTGTCCACACCTTCGGATATGCGTGTTGAAATCGCATAAACTTTTACCTCTCTAAGCTTTTATTATTATTTTTTTTTTATACTTGAAAAGTAGCTAGCAAAAGAAGAAGAAAAAATATATAATAAAATTGAAATCGTACAAGAGAGATCAAAATAGAATAAAAAAAAAAATTAGATAATCAAATCAGGTGTTTGATTGAATGGCGCTAGTGTCGCGCAATAGAGGTTATAAACACAATCAATGCTTAACTTGGCAATTTAAAGTTTTGATTATGCATTTGCCAATTGATTTGAAGCTTAATTTGTCGATTTAAATTAACGAGTAACATGGCAAAAGTATGCCTGTTGTCATTTAAACATGTATCAGGTAATTTTTGCTGGTTTTTCTGCTTTAAAAGTTTTTGCAAAATCACCAAAGCATGACGTTGTAAGTGCAGCATGTATGCTTTAGTCTGGTTGTTTTTTCATTATTTTTTATTGTTATTTAGAGAAGAGAAGAGTGTATGTATATATATAGAAAAGACGGTGAAGGCAAAAATGATCAGACAGACGGTCGAGGCCAAAAACCAGGCAAAATATCCACCGGGGCAGGTGCAATGTTGCCTGAGGACTAAAACAGCTGTCGCCCTGCCCTACCCTGGTGTTTGGAGGCGCACGCGCCAACCGCACCCACATTTACGTTATGTTACGTTACCTTTCTTTGGGGTTCTACAAAATAAGAATACTTTTTTAATCGCTATCTACCTAATACTGTAACGGTCAACGATCTCTCTCTTTCAGATGATGAGAACTTTTGTTTTATTTTTTTAAAAATAACACACATATATTCACGCATAAATATTTATTAATTTTATTTCTATTTCTAAACTACTACTACCTTGTTCTCTCAATCCTTTTTATCTTTAATTCTTTTGTTAATAGTATCAAAAGATTTCATTTTCTATTTTTCATATGGATATCTCTATGGGCATACAACACAAATGATGATTAATTTTTTCTTATTTGGCATTTTGGGCGTATAATTGTGGGAAATACTTTTTTTTTTTAAACAACGAATCGATGAAATTTATTATACACGAAAGGTAATATATTATATGGTCAGGTATATATATAAAAATACAAAATTGTGGGAAAATTAAGATTTATGATACTTTTGAAGACTGAGATTTAGGAACTTTGAACTATTTGCTGTTATCGTTTTGACTTTTTGGAACTCAGTGGTACCTCCCACATATTTTTATTTCTATTTTTATATATTATTATTATTTTCTATACGGGAATCAATGTGGGGCTTGAGAGCTGAGATTTATTTCTTCTCTCTGATTGGCTCTTTTCTAAGAATGACACATTGCTACAATAAAAAAGATAAAAATATAAACACCGCCTTCTTGACTTGATGAAATTTTCTCTTTTATATCTCTAATGTTTTTTATTACCGTTTTTTTTTTAAATAATAATACTGCCATTATTCTCATCAAATGATTTTTCAATCTCAGGGGGCAATAAAAAATTAATCCATACGCGAATGAAGGTGATATTATGCACATTGAATTGAGTAGTAGTTCGTGCGATTATATTTCATTTTCTTGGGAAAAATATTTTTCATTCTTATATATATGTTTTATTTTTTTTACCACGTAAAGAATTGAGAGATACTAAATATATATGAGAAAGGCCAACGGTGTTGGATAAATTATGTAATCACACAGTGGGCATTGGAGGAATGGTGAACAAAGTAGGTGGAGTTTAACAAAAAAAAAAAAAAAGATAGAGAAAATATAAATAAAAGAAAAAAAGATGCATGAAATAGCGTCAGTAAATTATATGACTGAAAATTCAGAGGAAGAAACTATCATAGACTCTTATCGTTATCACCAAACAGTCTAAATTATTATTATTTTATTTTTTTGTTCTATGCATATATATGTGAATTTTTCTTTCATCGTGACACACGAAAAGTCGTCAAACGAGCTAACATTGGCGATATAAACATGAGCTCTTATTCTGCTCATCAAGTCACGATTGTCACGGTAGACATCCTCTCTCCCTCCCAACAAATGAAAAAAAAATAAAATAAATAATAATATTCTCCAAATGGTATAAATTAAAACAATAATAATTTGTAAGAAAAATAATCTCAATCAAATTATTCAACATTGTTTTTTTATTTAGAATATATATTGAATGAAAATTATAAATTTTAATGATTTATTGTAACAATTTAATTTGTATTTTTTTTTTGTATTTTTCATTTATTTATTATTATTGCTAATCACTTGTTGAAATACATTTGTATGTACCTCAAGGAAAATTCGAATGGATGCAGACAAAGAGCGATCTTTAGCGTGCATCCGGTAGTAATTAGTTCCGCGGACGGTTAAAGAAAAAGGCGCACCGTAAGTCGCGTAAGTGAAAGTTAAATAACAGGAGTATACGTGCTCGCATTTCAACAATATATACATACATATATACGCAAACCTTGTAAGTATAAAAATAATAAAAAATAAAAAAAAAATATCACTTTTTAATATGCTGAAATATAAAATTGAATGTATCATTTTGCAGTGTTTTATTATTCAAGAAGATAAAGCAGAAAAAAAAAAGAATATAAATAAAACTTGTAACAAATATAATAAAAAATATAAATAAATAGAAAAAAAATATTTATTTGAATGTAATAAGTATGTGTGTATGAGAGACAAGGCGTTTCTTAAACACCACATACTTGTACTCAGATCGTGGGATTTACATTGAGATGAAATGAAATTGACAGTCATCGCTACGAGGACACACAGTTTTTTTTTTTTTCTTTTGCATTAACTAACTCAACTATATTTACATAACAATCGCTATCACGTAACCTGTGTGTGTCTCTGGTCGTCCCTCATTTCTATATCTCTATTTTATTTTTTATTTTTTTCTTGTCCACGCCCGTTGAAGACAACGAGGAATCTTCTTTATAATATTTTTTTTTTCCTCATATTTATCAAACCGTAACAAAAAAATATAAGCCAAATGAGATTGTAACATGTTGAGAGGAAATTAAGAAAATATTTTTTAAGTGACAAATTAATTTGATCAAAGTGACGAGCAAAATGCAGCCAGGAAATGACAAAGAAAAAAATACAAATTTATAGAGAAAATTATGATTAAAAGACAAGAGGGTTGAGAAATAATAATATTGATGATATTACTGACACGATTTTGGAGTTGAATATTAAATTTAAAAATGACATTTGTATATTATTATTATTATAGGGTATAAACAATGCTTAGAAAAAAATATAAATGAGATTTAAAAATAATTGTGATGTAAAAAAAAAAAGTATTTCCCTTGGAAGCATGTGAAATTAATTTTAAGGGAATTGTTAGTTGTTTATGGGGGGTGGGTTTGCAAACGGTCAAATGGAAAATAAACAAGAATATATAGTCAAATTGAATTTTCGTTGTTGTGTTTTAATGTCGCGATGGTAACCGCGGCTGGGGCAAAGCCACGTTACCAAGACAACCTGGGGCCGACGCTTCATTTACTCCAGTTTGACAAACAAATTTACCCCAAAAACAAAAAAACTACAATATACACTGTGTAAAAAAATAAAAAATTAAATAAATAGACGAAAATAAAAGAAAAACAGCTCGACAAATCGATATTTTATAAAAAAAGAAAAACTATAATTATAAAATATATTCTTATATAATGTTTAGAAAAAGAATTAAGACTCTTTAGTCTTTTTTTAGTTTAATTATAAAATATAGATATTGTTAATGAATAATTTATTAGCATTGATTTAGTCTCTGAATGGTAAAATTAATTTTATAAATGGATCAAAATGAATAAATGACGATTTAGAATAAAAGAAAAAAAAAAAAAAAAGATAACAATGCGAGGGAAAAGGAAAAAAAAAAAAACCGAGTTGGAAATAAAAAAAAAAAAAAATTATCTGACGTGGTTTTATGAATGTTTCGCTCATGTCGTCGTCATGACGACGTAATTTTTCAGACCGTTTTGTCGTGTAAAACGACGTAGTTTGAAAGAAAAAAAAATATAAAAATATATATATGTCGACACTGCGATTCGTCTAGGCGCGACATACCAACCAACACATATTATAATGAATCATGTATACATGAACAATGAAAATGTACATACTTGTGTTATATGCAGCAATATGATGACCCTCTAAAACCACCCCCCTCAAGGGTGAATAGGTGAATGTGGGTGGGGATATCAACACAACGTTCGTTGGAACGCGCTACTGTCTCCCACGCTGCTTTAAACACCTGCTGGCTGCTGCAACAATAACCAGGTTGTTAAAATTATTAAATAAAAAAAAATATACATTAAATATTATAACAAAAAATAGTCGTAAAAATAAAAAAGAGGCAAATACATATGACCAATTCCAACAAACATAATTATTTTTTTTTTTTTTATACTTATTTTTGTAAACATTTTTATTTGCAAATCGTTGAAATAAAAAAAATAAAAAATGATAGCAATTTTTATCATTGAAGAATTTTCACTATTGTTATTATTTATTTATTTATTTAATTTTTAGAATTTTAGAAGATTATGTGAAAAATAATATTTAAAAAACGCAATTATCAATTTCATGATTTTTTTTATTTATAATTGAGATTTTTTTCAATTTAAAAAATTTATTTTATATTGATTTTGTGGTACTATTAATGAGGGATATTTATTGGCCTTTCCCACGTGGTAATTGTTTGCAAAAATCACCTTTAACCCAAATCGTATAAAATAACATCAACGTGATATTAAAAAAATATATATAAAAAATTTCACTAGATGATAAAACGACCAGTGAATTATTATTTATATTTAGAAATTAGATGATGATTTATATTGATTGTTAAAAAGGATAAAAAAAAAAAAATTGAATAATTAAAATAAATTATCTTATTGATGTCAAATGTCGCTCTTTCATTATTTCAATGCGCAGTTTTAAAAAAAAAATAACAACAATGATGATGATAATTAAAAACTGTTATTTGAATATGGATATTTGTTGCTTGATCATTCATTGATCTTGCAGGTCACATGAGGCTGGCCTCGTGGTTCAACCTCAACTGCACATCAAAAAAAAAAAAAGAAATATATATTCTAATTAAGCTCTATCTTGAAGAAAGGAAAAAAAAATTTTTTTAAAAAACAAAAAAAAATTCTTTTCTTAAATTTATAATAATTTTATTTCCTGAGAATTAATTTTATTGACGTAGATTCAAATCTTTTATTCTTCTGGGTTTTTTTTAAAAATGGTCATTAATATTCGCATAATTTTACTTGTCGGTAGATTATTATCAAAACTTTGGGCTCAATAAATAACTTAATAAAATCGGAGTATTATACATTTTTTTTTTTTTTCAATATTATATATTTCGTATTTATTCATTAAAGATTATTGTTTTTTTTTTTTTAATTTTATTTTGGACCGAAATTAGATTAACTAAATTTACTGGAAATATATTTATATTTTTTTTCTTTTATTTATTGAGATTTGAATATTCTATGCGACCGGACACTCATTTTGTCTGGTAATTTATGGTAATATAAATGTATCAGTTGGCTTTAAGCGTCATTATTTAGAGTCTCAATGAGAAACAATTGTCACTCTTGCGAATATCATTTAGAATAAATATATATATTTGTTTTTTTTTTTTTTTCACGTATTGTTATTATTATTATTTGAACAATGAACATATTGATTAAAAGTTCATCAAACTGATAAATATTAAATCACGACATTTATAAACACAAATATATATTTTTTTTATTATTATTATTTCATTAAAAATACGTTGAAAAATGTGACGAAATAAACTTCTCAACAATGAGATCAAGTTCTGACCTCCAGGTCGTTCTTAAAACTCAACACAAAGACAATGACTTTCACAATACAATATACAAACAATTATTTTCTCATTTGACATTGTTTTTGTTTTATTATTTTCTATTTCATTTGGCATTAATAACAATTAAAAGTTTGATAAAATAAACAATTAATTTCCATGAAATTTCAGTTGAAATCAAATGCTGTTCAACTGGATTTTAAATATAAAACCTATAACCGTTTTTTTTTTTTTTTGTTTAATTTTATTATTTGTGTCGTGATATATATATTTAACGGTCAAGTACGTTAAATTTTTAGACCAGTTTGAATATTGAAAAAAATTAAAAAATCAGAGCAAAATTATTTAGAACCGCCTTGCAGAATGTTGAGCTAAAATAGGCTGGGCCTAATATTTTTTTCTAACCGACTTTGATTGTGTTATTCGTGAAAATATGTTATCTTGGTAGTGGTAGGGTAGTTGTCCGTTGCTCTACTTAAAAAACAAAATATTTATTTATAAAAATAAACAAAAAAAAAAAACCATCAAAAGTGACCGTTAAGATTCAAGCTTCTCAAATCAACACGTCTTCCAGGTGTTGGTAAAAAAATCATCATCAAAACATAGAAGTATAAGGTAAATTATTATTTGATCTATATGATGACGTTTTATCACAAGTGAAATTACAAAGAATAGATGTTGATGTGATGAAGATTCGTGTGAAATTATTAAAGGTATTTTAATTCAAACACAGGTAAAATCATCCCAATAATATTCCCATGGTCAGACAAAATTCATACATACAAAATGGTCATCATATGGATGTTTTTAGAATAAAGGTAACCTGTGCAATATAACGGTTTTGGTCTTATTTAAATAGACCCAAGAAGAGTATACTTTTTAATCATTCATACGGACATTGTCCAGGTAATATATTTTTAAAAAAATATAACCATTTCACGGGGGGGTATAAAATGGTCAATGATGACCATCCAAGGATATACGCAAGGATAAAACTACCCTCAAATGTAGATCAAAAAATTATCCTCAGGTAGTACAAAGTCCCTGGGAAAATACAATTTTTCAATGGACAGTGCGTGGAGGATCTATATTTTATTTTTTAAATCAGAGCAGTCTTTTTTTTTTGACTACCTGCATTTGGTTCTTCCCGGATGGTTGGACAATGTGGTATTTATCTTTTTTTTTTTTTTTCTATTAAACTTTGCTTGTCTCATCTGGACATTGGAGCACTGTGGTGGGTCCAGTTGTCCCAACTAAAAGGGTTAAGAAAAATCATTCAACAGATCCTCATAAAAATCCATGAGAAACTATATCAGCTTCATAATCAAACAATCTACAAGCTCTATCATTCTTTGGTAAATAAAATAAAAAATTTACAGGATTAACCGAATTATCCTCAATAAAAAGTCAACCTATTATATCATCATGATAAAAAAACTGTATCACTGTTTTTTTGTTTTGATAATTTGAGTATAATTAATTGCCCAGTGTCAAGATGACACAATAGAAAAGTAAACACCTTTTGACAATCAATGTCTAACGGTTTTTTTTTTTTCAGAGAAATCTTAAACCTTTTGGAAAGATTCAAGTAGCTTCTGTATTTGTCTTTTTTTTTTTTTAATTTTTTTTGTAGAGTCCATCTAGTAAGGACACTGTCCACATATCTAAATGTATACATGTATTTTGCATATTCATCCACGAGCCCGCATAAACCGTATTTTAAATAAGGGCATTTAAATGATTTTTCATGAAAAGGGTTCATGTACCTGCATTCGACCCTTGGTCTTGGACGGTTCATCCATTCTAACCCAACTTTTATCCTTTCTATACCTGGGCCTTGTTTTATTATTATGATTATTTATATTGTTGACTGATATATTATATCTTGTACCCATAAAAATAACATATAATAAATGTTATGTATGTGTAGACAACGTGCCACTGGGTTTTAGTGTCCATGTATATATATAAAAAGTGAATCAGGTTTTTCACTCACTTATGATATTTTATGTGGGGCCTTTCACACATCAAAGCACCCGTTGGACTTGAGGCGCGTGCGCAGGTGATCCTTCGGGGTACGGGCAGGTATATGACCTCTTGATCTGAGGGACCTTCTCCCACTCTTGCTTCAATTCAACTACATACATGGGCCCTACCATCATTCCCACTACTTGTTTGTTCGCTTTTTTTTATTCCTACCCAACTGAGGGTTCTTCTCCTACCATCATTCGCAAAAAATTACCCCAGGATTTTTTTTTTTTTCAGCTTTATTATTATCTGGGCTATTGGACTTGTAGATATTTTTTTATCTTGACCGTTTGGATATATTTTTATTGAGTCTTTTAGAGTTTGAAAAAAAAAAAAAAATTACAATTTTACAAGTAGTTTTAGGATGGAATTATTTTGAGAATAAAATCATGAGATCGTGGGTTGATCGGGAGGCTGCGCAAGTTTTAAATTGCTCTCTCATTGGTTTCTCAGCTTCAACCAATCATCAATCAACGATCCCTTCTCTTTTACAGAATCACAGCTCACTGGTCCTGCCTTTCTTGCGTAACAATTTATCACTCTACCAATAAATTTATTAAATATATATCATTAAAATTTTTATGTCATTTTTTTTTTTTTTTTTTTTGCTAAATGTTTTTACTAGTCTTTTATTTCAAAGAAAAATAGCAGAATAATTAATTTGACTTATCAGGTATATTGATAGCTATAGACAATTATTTTCGAGGGACAATTTTCTTGTTGATTATATGAAAAAATTAATATTGAAATATATTACACGTGCCAGTTGGAGAGCACTTAATTTTCTATCCACGTGTAATTATTGTTGCTTTGAAATAAAAAAAAAAAAAAATAAAGAAAAGATAAACAAGACAGGAACTTTGAAGGTCCTCATTGCTTATCGCAATAACTGTGACGACAACTGAGAAATAAAGTAAACGACAAACGATCTAAATTTTAAAAGTAAAATAATAAAAAAAATATATCAACAAGAAAAATAATAAAATTATTATTGAGGAAAGACTAGACTTGAATAAATTTTCCATGTTTGAAGATTATATTGAGGGGAGTTTATTTTATTGACAATAGACAAATGAAAATTAGATGACTTGTTTTCAAATTTATCGTTGAAAATTACTAAACTATATTATTATAATATAATAGCCAAGAAATAATAATAATAATCAATTTTAAATTGTTAATTAAATATGCCATAGAAGAAGGTAGCATATATCTATTTAATATTTAAATATTTAATTACTCGAGGGTCATTTCTCATATATATATTTTTTTTTTCATTATTATTTTCTATTTCATACGACGTTTATTAAAAGAGAATATTATTTTTACATGATATTGTACTGTGTGTGAACACATCAAGTTGCCTGGGTATTCAAAAAGTGATAAACAGTATATTACCTCTTTCATTGTCCTATTTTTTTTTAATTTTATTTTTCTTCCTAGGAAGTATCTCTTATCAGTTTTATTTTAATATACCTTTGTACATGAGCTTCGAGAGGGGAAAACAGTAAAAACTAAAATTCCAATATTATACTCATTTAAAAATACACGACAAATATCTTGAAACTTGCAAGTCATTAAAAGCCAAAATGATAAAATAAAATATTTCAAAAAGATAAATATATATAGGTATTAAAAATTGTTTAAATAGTTTTTTTTTTTTTTATCTTGAATTTCTGGTTGGCAGATATAATGTATTTTCAACGGTTTTAATAATTCAAAGAGAGGAAAGGAGAAAAAAATAAATATCAAAAAAAAAAAAAAAAAAAAAAGAAATTTACTGAGAGAAAGGGGCTGGCCTTTAGCAACCCTCCAGTTTCTGCCCCAGATTTAAAGACGCCAAGAAAGCATAGCAACCCCTTTGGCATATTTTTTTCATTGGTCGATAAACTGGAACACCAGAATAAAAGGGTGGATCCAAATTTAACTTGCTCCAAATAACCCAAATTATACTCTAGATTATTCTCCTGAGATTTTTTAAAAAAACTGTACAGATTTGTTTCTCACGTTGAGTGATACAGTCGTCATCCAGACCAACCAAAGTGCGATATTATATAAAGATATTTTATACATTTTTTTTTTCAATATCGACTGTTCAAATAATTGGACCAAATATCGAGCTATTATTGTCATTGAGACTATCATCAAATGGCCTTGGAGTGTATCTGGCTATCAACAATCTCCGACATCAGTGAGTTTTATATTTTTTATATAATTTTATTAATATTTTAAGTATCAATAAAAAAAAAAAACTATTGATATACGTGATTAGTATCAACGTGATGTACAAAATACATGTATCATCTGCAATAATCAACTGAGCATTGATAAAACTCTCAATGATCCATCAGATTTTATTATTTTCTTATAAAATATTTTCTCTTCTGATAAAAAATCGTCAAATTTATTTTTAAAACATCGTTAAACAATCATTGCTATTTTTTACCAATCAGTTTTTATTTTTTTAAATCAATTTTTACCTAGGTTTTTTTTTTCTTTATCTTTTTTTTCATGGTGATGATGAATACTAATTGAAACAACGTCAGATGAAGGTGTGGGATATTAAACACGTACTACAATAATTTTAAAACTTCTGACTCATACACCCATATCTATTTTCAATACAAAAAAAAAAACCAAGTTGTGATTCATACAGTCCCGAAAAAAAGCACCAAAATAATTTTAAAATCACATTTCAATAATTTAAGAAAAGAACAATAAATTAAACTACACAATAAATTAAACTTTTTGATAGACTTGAATGAAATAAAAAAAAAAGGTCAAATGTAAAATTTAAAAAATATGGAAATAGCTTAAATGAATTAATAAAAAAGTTGAACTATTATTTTTATCAGCATCGCGGATGCAGATTAACTGTTATATCACTGATGCTTGTGTATCGTTGAAAAACAACAATTTTAAAAAAGATAAAAGATGTACTTTACGTTATCTCGTTATGATCAAGTGACCATCAGGTACACAAGGAGACAGAATAAAATAATAATAAATAAAAAATGAAAATAATAAAACAAAATATAATAATAATAAATTAAAGAGAGAGATGAAAAGGTAATAATATAGTTGTTGAATGAAGGAGAGACATTTGTTTATGATTAACAAGCTAAGACACAACCTTGTCAATCGCTCAAGTATCATTTTAATCTCATTTAATGTAACATGAGCTTATCAATATGACCTTCTGTTGAAATATAATCTTAATCATTTTTGGTCCAAAATTTATATCCTCGGAATTATGTGTATATCTTTTTTTTTTTTCATTTTTTTATTATTTATATATTTTTGAATCTAATATTAAATAATTTTTAGGAAATAAATTTATTTTAGTATTGAGATGAGCAAGATAGACACTTGTGTTAATTGGATTTTGTCATTGACACAAATTGAATATATTTTTCAAAACTCAAATTAATCATTTTCGATTTTTTTTTATGAAAAAAAAAATACATAAACATGTTTATATTTATGATGATAAATATATTCAAACATGTTTCAATAATACAACCTATATTTTTTTTTTTTTTCAACGTTATTAAGCACTTGTATTTATTTATTAAATTTTGAAATTAATAGGTCAATTTTAATCCCATATGAAAATATATTTAAAAATTATTGTAAATTTGTCAAATTATATTTTTATTCGATTATGCAATATGGTTTTTTTTTTTTTTTTTTCATATCTGATTATCAATATGTCTTTAATTTAATAATAAATACACGCGCACATTGGGATGTCAAGAATAAAAAAAAAAAAATACATCTATCGTTCCAGAAGTTTGACTTTGTTGATACAGCTTCTAAAGAAAAAAAAAATTTTTTAAAAATAAAAAAAATATACGTATGTGTCTCTGAGACCTTTAATACGTTTCTCAATCGAAATACTTTTTTATTCTCGACATTTATACAAATATAAATAATTTCTTAGAATTTTAAAAAACAAGTTAAAAAAATTCTTATCTTGGATAATATTTAAATATAATTTTTCATCTCTAGACATGTAATTTAATTTAATGTTTGGACCAGTTTGTTTTTTGTAAAATATATTTAAAAATTTTTTTATATTTTTTTTAACGTATATTTTTTCATGTGAGAGAATATTTAAGTGGGTTAAAGATGTTGAATTTAAAAGATTTGCAATCGACAGAAGATGAAACACCTAAATTGATATTTACCGATAGTGATAAAATGATAAGATATGTTTTCTGATGTCAAATGATGCAAACGCTATATACCATGTTTTTTTTATTTTAAAATTTTATTATTATTTATTCAATTTATATAATTTTTATTTTATTTTTTTTATATTTATTTATTCGTATTGTTGAATCATCCCGGAAAGTGTATAATGTGTTCGTTTATTGCATCCCAACGAGAAATGAGTAAATAACATATCGATTAATGCAAACATTGAACCCGGAATTTAAATAAATTTTTTACAAGTTAAATAATAATTTTCGCATAATTATAAATTGTTAATGATACCTAAAAATTTCCTAAATCTATCAAATCAATTTTGGTTAATTTAAAATATTCATTTTAATGGAAAAATAAAAAAAGTGATTGTATTTATTTTTTAATCGAAAGTGTAGGCATTTATGTTTCTCCATGAGAGCATCGCAATCCGGAAGATAAATGTGCTTGATGCAAAACGCGATGCGATATGATGCCAGGAAATTAAAAGAAGCTGAGGAGAAAATTGTTTTTTGTTTTTTTCCTGGTAATTTTTCTTTTTCTTGTTAAATATATTTAAACTTGTGGCTTGATAATTATAAATCCTTCTTATCACTCGATTTATTATTGAAATATTATTTTAAATTTGAATTATTATTTTAATTACTTAATTTTCATTTACTGTTTTATTTTTTATAATATCCAGTTTGTGCAACTTACATAAACCACTACAGATATATTTTTTTATTGCACACTTTTTTTAATTAACACGAGAGAAACGCTCAAGCTATAATAATGTTCTTTAACCTAATCAAAAATCACTTTTATTTTTTATATTTAAACATTATTAATTATTTATTTATTTAATTCAATTTTTTTTTTTTATAAATGGATAAAAGATTTTATGATAATGTCATTTATAACTTTATTGAAAATTAAAATTTGAGTTTATAATTAAATTGAATTTATGGATTTTGTTGGTATATATATTTTACTTTTTTTTCATGCAGTGGGCATTTATGTTTTTTTTTTTTTTCGTGATGAGATATTTACGTAATGATTTTTTCCTGATTTCAACTGCACGCAGGGTGGTGCATCAGAGGGGAACATTTTTTTAGAGTGAAATAAAAAAAGAAATTTCTCATCAGTCATCTGAGCTAATAAAAAAGAAAACTTTTATTGGATTGTGAGATTTTTTTAATTGTTTTGAATATTTATAAGAATTTATTTATATTTTTAAAATAATATTTTTAGATTACTTGAGTATTTTAAATTTCCAAGACAAATAATTAATTATTTTTACATAAAAGACATCCACTTTTTTTATATTTTTATTGAAAAAAAAATAGCAAATTGATTTATCAAAAACTAAGTGAATGTATGGACCAGCCTCCCCATAAATTTTCATTTAAAAATAAAATTAAAAAAGAAATAAGATTTAAGATAATATAATCCAGTTAAACCAGAACAAATAATAATTTTTCAAAAATTATAATTAAATTGTTTCTCAAAAATCTCGAAACTCTCACGCTCCATAATTTGACACTGGTCCGCAAGACATTGCTATCAGATACAAAATAAAAACCAGATACAAAAACATAACTGTTTGTTGAAGAATAAAAAAAAAAAACAATATATATAAATAAAAATGTAACAGCATACAGAAAAAGATGTGGCAAGTGTCGTTACATATATTGTCCTCAAAAAAATTAAATAAAAAATTAAAAAGACTGATGTGTATGCACGATTAAATCCTGAGAATTAAATCACTTTGATTTTAATTTTTTTTTTCTTCACTTAAAAATTTATCCAAGACTCAGCAAATATCACAATTTACACTCTGACGTCACGATGGTATTTTAAAAATTTCACAATAAAAAAAAATATCAAAGTGTCAATGACCCGAGCAATTATTAAAAAAAAAAAAAAAAGGGATGATCAAAAAATAAATCCAGCAGGTAATTTAAAAAATTTCTGCATTTAAATTTTGATAATTCAATTGACCATTTAAATTTTTGTCTCGTTTGATTTTTAAATCGTCCAGTCAGGGCTTTTAACCCGATGGTCAAAAAGGTCACACGTGTCCTTTAAATATAATTTTTATTGTCCCCCCTTGACCCTTGAAATATATCAATGATTTTTTAAAATAGTAAATCCAGTTTGCCATTTATACATATTGAGGGGGCTTGATCTTTTCCAGTCTCTAAACAAGAAAAATTTATATATCTTTATTCGTTATTTTTTTTTGTTTTAAACAGGATTTGCCAATGGATCTTGAAGCTTGTTCAACACGTGTCATTTGACCACTTCATATATAAAAAAGCCACTTCCTGTCCGCGTACTATACACGTTTAAATTTTTCATTTTATATTTTATTATTTTTGTCTTTCGACACCATGTCATATAGCTTCTTTCATTCATTGTCTTCCTGTCTTTGACTGCGTCAACGAGAAAATTCAATTCTATTATATTTTATGCATTTCTCTTGTATATTATATGGCTATACTGACTGTCGCATGAATGCACTGGGATGTGTTGGGAGAAAATGTCTAAGAAGGAAATGGTGTTTCTCGCATAACAAGATAAATTTTTAATAATATGCTTTTGTTTATATATAGATACATTGTTGGTTGCCAAGTGGACTTTAAACCTTTTTCCTATATCACTTATTATTTTCATCATCAAAGAAATAATAAAAATCAATTTTACAACGAATCTAGCGAAACATTTTAGTGAAAATTTAACACGAAATACTTTAAACAATACTTAATTGTTTTGCCTAATTTAAATATTCAATCTATCATTTGTAAATTAAAATAAAAATCATTTTTAAAACCTCTATTATGATAAATAATAATTAGATCAAATAAAAATTTGTATCCATTTAAAAAACTTTTAAATTTTCATGTTGAAATTAAAAAAAAAAATCATTAATACAAGAAAAATAACAAATTTTTTATTGTCACACTGAGGTAAATTCAAAACCCATAATTAGAAACTCATAATTACATAACGTAATACATAATGAAGAACAAATTTTTTTTAAATTAAAATTTACGAAACTTTTAGATGATTTTAAAATTATTATTATTATTTTATATTTGACCACCGGAAGTTTACAAAGGACTTGAAGAAGCAAGAAAGGCACGCGCATAAATGTCAGGATCAAATGTCATTTAAAAACATACAACTCGTCCGGAAGTCAAGATTGTTCTTATCTTTTGCAAATGATACATTAATGAAAAACTGCACAATAAAATTTAAAAATAAAAAAACAATGACAGATATACATAAGAGGTTATTTTTATAGAGTGCAATCAGATGCGAGCTAAGCGTAATATCATCTTTCTTCAACTCAAGTGTACATAAAGACAATGAAGAATTTATTAAACTCAAAATAAAAAATATTAAAACATATAACTGCACTTTTTCAATACTCAACGAGATGAATTTGTATATTTTTTAAATAATCATCATAAAGCTATCATCATCATCATCAAATTATATAAATAAAAATTATTCTTGTAAAATTAACAAAAGATTTGCATCGTTATTTTGTCTTTGCATCTTTACAAGGACATTTTTATTAAATATAATTGATGATTAGATATAAATTCTATTATGTAAATATAATCAATTAATTATCTGTCTTTAAAATTCATTATGAAAAAAAAAAAAATATTTTTATTTTATTGAGTTCAATCTCCTCAAATTTACCGAGAAATTTGAAGCTCATTTCAACTGATAAACATCTGTATTTATAAATTTTTTTTTTTTTTTTTTTTTTATCGAGACGTAAGCTGTTAACAAGACTCCTGAGTATCAAATTTTTTTTTTATGAATTGTCTTATGAAAAATTATTATTTAATTTTATAAACTGCGCATTGAATTGCATTTAATGTTAATAATTTTTTAAATTATTATTTATAGAATACAAATTGAAAGAGTAAATTTAATTGTAATTTTTTTTCATATTTTCTCAATGGTATATTCAAGAATTTAAAAAATATTTATTACAAAAAAAAAATTAAAGAACAATTAATTTTATTTTAAATAAAATGAAAACCATTCAATATTTATAAAACAAAATTTAAAAGATTAAATGAACACATTGTAAAATGAATTTAACAAAAAATTCAATTGTAAATTTTTTTTTTTTTAAATTTTTCATGAATATCATTTGAGAATTAAAAAAAAAATGTAATTCATAAATTGACCGAGTAAATTTCAATGAAAATATGAAATTGCATTTTTTTTTTCTTTCATGCTTGATAAAAAGTGAAATAAAAAAAGCAGCGATAATAAAAAACGAAAAAATGAATAAAAATTTCGTTAAAATCAGTGTGGCGTGCGAGTAGACATAGTGGATGCTTATAAGCATCGTCTCAACAATTTTTTTTTCTTGTACTTATATATATGAAATACAATTGTATATTTATTCCATAGTTGTTGTTTATGTATTTCCTCGAAGGAGAGCGTTAGCGCAAATTATTGCATCTTCATGGTCTGTTGAATTGTAAACCGAGGCTGTGCAAGTTTGCCTCATTGTTTTCATTCTATTCCTTCTGATGTGCGGTCTCTTCTGTCGAGAGTTTCGAGGACGTACAAATACACAAGCAAAAAAAAAAATTAAATAAAAATTCTATTTGATTCATATGTACTTTTTAATATAAATTTAAAAATTTAGAATATTTTATTTAACGTTAAATTAATTTAAATAAATTTATTTCTTTCGTTGGTAATTTTATGATGAAAAAAAATTAACAAACAGGAAAATTTTTCAATGAAAAATTATTTTTAAATAATCTACTGATCTACAGTAAATCTATTTTAAATTTAAAAATAAATATAATTTTTTGAACTAATTTTGAACTAGCAATTTAGCTTTAAAAATAATAAAATTTATAAATATTTTAAAAGTGAATTTTCCCATAAAGTTCATTATGAATTTTAAAAAATTTCATTAACTTATAAATTTAAATTTAATTTTCAAATTTCTCTGTTTACTTTTTTATAATTTTCTTATAACTTTCAAGTTTGGCATTGAATTTTATTCTTCTGGCTCTATATACAGCCACCTGTCTACAAAAAACAACCTGCTGGTCTTTAACTTCTTCTTTCGTCCACTCACTTTCCACCTTTTATTTATTATTTTTTTTTCCCGCACGTGCCCACATGTTTTATAACCCCGAGATGTTAAACCACATTTTCCAACTCATAAATATATATATTTTTTTTCCATTTACTCCAAAAAACCATCGATCAAAAAAAAAAAAAAATACTCCACTTCAATACTCCAATTTTTTCTCATTCATCTATTATTTTTTTTAACTTCCTCTATGGCTAAAACGATCATGAACTAAAATATATAGTTTTAAACAGCTCTTTTTATATATTTTTCTCTTTTTTTATTTTTTTGAATAATTGCTCGATGATAGAATGAGCTAAACCGGTACAAAGACACATATCATCCAGTCTCCAAGATAACATTCAACTCGAAAAAGAAGCTTGAGTTTGGTTCATTTTTTTTTTTATCTTTATTATTATTATTATCATTATTATATATTTTTTATTCTCGTAAAGACTCGCAGCATCTGCGCGCGTGGTTCTCTCTTAAATTTAATAGCACCTGTGTATACATGTATATATGGCAACAGTATTGGTATTATCTCATTTTAAAATGAGCTCTTTTCCCCCCAAATAAAAAGAAGAATAAAAAAAAAAAAATGATCGTGGCACACCTTTGTCATTCAATTGAGTGTATATATCTTTTAAAAACGAAAGATGTTGAAATATATTTTTTAATATACATTTTCAATTTTATGATATTTATTTAATAATTTATTTTATTTAAAATTGGATTATTGTGGTCTTTAATAATTGATGTGTAATGGCATGACAAGAGAGATTAATTTAATTTTAAGAATATTGTGAAAATGAATTTTCCATTATTCGTATGAAAATGACAAGTTCATTAATCGATCCGGGGATACTAAGAATGTAATATAAAAAATAAAATAATAAAAAGGTTTAACAAAAGATCTATAATGTAGCATCTGATAAGATCATTTTCTCAGTATCATAAACACGTTCAATTTTTTATCCACAAAATCGATAAGATAATGATAATTCACATTTTGCATTGAAATTAGAAATAAATATAATTTATAAATTTTTTTTTTTTAAAAACGTTATGTCAATTGCATCAGCTGAAGCTTTGCTGTGTGACCGAATAATGCACTGAAAATTTAATAAGTAATTTTTTGAATTTTTCAATTTTATAAATTAGATATTTATGGAATTTTTAAATTATAAAAATATATATATTTTTACATGTCTGTTATTTTTAAATATTTTTTTTTTATTATTGTTGAGTATTTGAAATTGTTATTGTCGATGAAATTGTTTATCTAATCAGGTGTATAACTTGAAGTGTAAGTAAGCTTTTTTCAAGTAAAAAAAAAAAAAACGAACAGTAAAATGTAAAAAAATATAAAAAGTAGTTGAAATTAAATTATAAAAATTTTAGGATAACAATATTGAAGTGTTGTCTAAATACTAGAAGTATTATTTTACAAATATTTTGCTTAGAAATAATTTTTTGATAAACATGACCTGCAGCAAAAAATATCAAGTCACGAGAAATACAACCCAGCCAAAGAAAACAGTTAATTTTTTTATGAAAATTACAAATTAAATTGTTTTTTTATCGCCAAAGTTTATCTAGATAATTGAAAGAGTGATAATCAATATTTTAAAAACAATGATAATCATCAAAAAAAAAATACTAAATCAACAATAATTACAAATATAATCTAAAAACATAATTTTTTCTATTATTTAAATTTTTTTTTCAGTCTAAAAATAAAATTTCTTTTATAAAAATTAAAATAATATATTTACAACTTGAAAAATCCATAGATACTTGAAATAAATCCCTGCCCATTGTGACAAGTAAGAAAAAAAATTGTTAAAAAAGAAAAATAACAGAAGATGAATAAAAAATAAAAAAAATATGAACAATAAAATCTATCAAATGAAAAATATTTTTTAAAGAAATAAAAATGAAAAAAATTACCAAAAAATTCATGTATATCAATGAGATAAAAACATAATAATATAATTTAAAAAAAAAGAAAAAAAAAAAAAAAAAGAACCATACAAAAGCATCAATGATTTGAAAGACTCGGATGATGGTAGTCATCCACCTACATGAGAGCATGACGTATTATCTCTCCCTAAAGTCATAATACATCTATGTATATATTTGTTATTTAATTTTATTTTTTATATGATATATAAGCAGGTATATGTGTGTATACTTTGTGGCATTTAAAAAAAACTTGTGTGGCATATAGGATGGCTTACAATAGGCTTCGAAGCAAGCCGACCGGAAGTGAACTACCTGTCTCTCACGTCCGCACAGCCTCCGAGCGCAACTCGACTCTATATATCCCACCACGTAACAATAAAAAAAAAATACATATATATATTTTTTATTTAATTTAAATGTAAACCAAACTCATTTATACTATTGTTCAAAATTAACAACCCTTTTTTTCCCATGAGAAAGAAAATCTTATCTTTTTTTTGCATCAAAATCTCAATTTTTCGAATTTTTTTTTTGCCAAAAGTTATCATTGTTAGAAAAAATATTTTTAAGCATAAATTTTATATGAAATTATTAGTCTAGTATTTAGACAACATCAAAATATAATTATCCTAGATACTTAAAAATTTAATTTCAATTATTTCAATATTTTATTCTTTCCACAACAAAGATTTGAAATAAAAAAAATCATTTTATAATTTTTCAATATTTTTTAAATATTCATCATGTGCTTTTTATAAATGTCCTTTATTTCCCTTCATCTTTCAAAGCCAACGAGACACGACTGTCAATGAGGCATCCCAAAAAAAAATATACATAAAAAAAAACCATATACCAAAATGAAATAAAAAATTTACTCAATGATAAATTATAAAGTATTAAAAAAAATTATATATTTATTATAATAATTATCTTAGTGCTTTTTTTTCTGTAAATTAATTATTTAAGTTGAGCTTTAATTATTCATAAACCAAGGGAAATAAAATATGACGTTGATGATGATGATGAGAATATAATAGAGAAGGGAAAGAAAAAAATAAAAAATATAGGTGGCTTATAAAAATTATTGGACACAGGTATTATTAATATATATTTACATAGAGCCATGTGTTGGATCTGAGGGGAATCAATAAAAATTCATCATCAACAATAACATAAAAAAATTAAAAAAAAAAAACATTAAACAAATTAAAAATTATAATAATTATTTAAACAATAATGAAATGAATGATAAAAAAATTAATTTATACATAATATATATTTAATTAATATAGCTTTTTTATTTGCTTAATGTTTTCATCATCTTAATTTAATTATGATGAAGATGGCAATAAGAAAGTCATGTCGTCCCGCGGAACTCAAGTACTTTCTGTCAGTACGTGGCACTAAAAAATAGTATATTCACGTCCAATCGTTGTGTGATACTATAACGGATAACCTACATTTACAAAAGCGTCAGTGATACACCCGCGAGTACGTATAATTTTTTTTTTTTTTATTATTTCTTCAGCTACATCATGAAAAAAAATATATACCTATTGGTCTGTTTCGTATGCAACCTTCGTAATACCGGTCTCCCGCGTGTGTCACTCACTATTCACATGACTTTTTTTTTTTTTTTTAATCTTTTCTCCTCACTACTCTTTTCTTTTTGTCCCTCTTTACATACATGACCCATCAAATCATTCAAAAATTATATTTAAAATGATTAAATTATACTATGAAAATAATGGACATTGTCAAAAGTAATTTTTTAGAAAATTGAAAATTAGGCTAATGTTGATTAGCTTTTTTTCTAAATAAAAATTATAACTGGATAGTTTAGAGATTTGTTGATATTTTGGGTTTTAAATTTAAAGATGAGATGAATTTTTTTATTTAACACCGGATGGACCGCAAAAGTATTTATGACATCATTGATCAAACATGGGTGAGGATGATATTCTCAAGTATATAAATATAAAAACTCATCTAATCGCTTTTGACTTTATCAGTTTTATATTTTTTTTATTTCTTTTTTTCTCGAGTCTTACGAGAAATCTTGTGGATTTTTTTTTTTATATTATATTTAATATTGACAGTACAGCATCACTCGAGAATTCAGACAAAAAACGAGATAAATTTTTTTATTTATTTATTTTTCGAAGGTGTTGAATAAATAATATTAAAATATTTTTTTTTTTAATTTAAAAATATATGTATTATATCAAGTTGTAAGTGGAAATTACAGTTGATATTTTAATTGAGTTGATTTTGTTTTAATTATTGTTTGAAAATTTTTATAAGAAATTTTTAGTGGAAAAAAAAATATTGATGGATATTTATACTTGATATAGGAGAAAAAAATTATATGGAGGTCATGCACACGTGTTATCACATCAATTATATACTTGGACAATTGGCTGTATTAATTTTCAAGTTTTCGAGGTCAATTGTTGGTATATTTATGATAACAAAATATTCAAACTGAAAACACCAACAATTTTTATAGCAATTTTATATATTTTTTTATATTTTTTTTTCTATAATTATTTTTTATTGTTGAGTATTTAAAATTTGTGTTTGAATTCTTATCAAAGTGCACTGAAATGTACTACAAAATTCAAGTACATTTTTTTTTTTGTTAGCTAAAAAAATTATAAAAAATAAATATGATAAACTTTTTTCTTTTTAATTTTATCTTTTAGACTGGATTTAGACTCTCTCTCTCTCTTTCTCTCTTGCTTTTTTATCTTTAAATAATCTATTTTAAATATTTTTAGAAAGAATTAAAGAAATGGAAATTTTTATTTTTTGTCTCACAACAAGTGGTTGTTTTTCAATTTTATATTTTTTTTCAAATAACAAGATAAATTTTGTTTAAAAAAAAAATTAATTCTTCGATTTTAATTTTTTTTATTTTCTAACGCGCAGTTATATTTTTAAAATCTATTAACGAATATATAATTATATTTTTTACTCACCAATAACACGTGCTCCAATGTGTCACCATGTTCATGATAAAATCTGGAAACAAAAAAAAAAATGTCCATTAGTTATCTGTCATCGACACTATTCTCCGAATTTAGATATTCTTGAAAAAATCAATTTTACATTATCATGCACTGCCCTCAAAACCAAACTTGGTATGACTGTTTTTTTTTATTTTTTATATTCATCTTATCTATATATTTAAATGCTAGGAACACCTGACAATATTCAAGCGAAACCCCACAGAGGCTGATTTTTTTTTTCTAGATAAATCACAGACGAAATCTAATCTCATATAAATATTTTTAATTATGTGCAAATAATTTTTTTTCGATTCAATATTGTGAAAATTAAATTAAGCAACAAGTCAGCTGTTTAAAAAATTTTCTACCTGGGAATTTTGCTGCGAAGCAGTGATAACAAATTTTTTTCTATCTATAGATTAATAATGAAAAAAAAACCATCTCTGACGATTTTCTTTGAACTTCCTTCATGACAATAAGATAAAAAAAATAATCCTCATGATTCAGAACTCTTATGATAAAAAAAATAATAACCGTTAGTGTTAAAATTCCCATAAATCTTAAAAAAAAACCTTTTGACTCAGTATATATTTTTTTTGCTGGCGAGATGTAATGACCAAAAATATTTTTGGTCATCCCTTTATGACGTGTCCTTTGTTATATAAAGATCCAAGTGGTCCATATGTTTTAGTCAGGTCAATTTCAATTGATTTTTTGGTAAGGTACCCAGGTATAAATTAAATTTGCATATGACTTTATATTCAAGATAAAAAGTGTCCGTGCCTTTTTATGCTTCATGGCGTACGAATTTTTTTTTTCCTTTTTTTTACTTCTGTCAAGTATGATTTATTGTTTATTCTCAACGTTTTATTTCAAATTGCATTATTATAAATTTATAAACAAAAAATACAAACTAAAATATTAATTTTATTTTAAAAATTATAAAAAATAATTAATAATATTATGACTAATTTTTTTTGATAAATATTTCATCAATAAAAAAATTAAATTATATTATTTTTTTCAGTTAAACAATATTGCTCGTTTTATTCCATTTCCCCGCCTTCATCGTCCCACTCTCTTCAATAAACACCCACCAAGAAACCACGAAAATGGCGGGTCCATATAAATATATTAAAATTAATCTTAAATATTTTTCATCTCATTAAAAATTAGCAGTTAAAAAAATACACAATAATTCCCAAAAAAAAATCAAATTAATTGATTTTTTTTAAATTTAATTTCGATTGATTATCATTAAAATATACCTATTATTATTAATTATGTTTTAAATAATAATTGTTAATGTATAAACAAAAGGTCAAAAATATATATATATTTATATAAATGACCATGATGATATTTTGTCTATAAGTGTATTAAACGAGAATAGATTAATGTGCTCATATCAGGGTTGTACAGTGCTTTTAATGTGAACTATAAAGTACGTTATAGCATTGGATCTATAAGACTTGCATACATATATATATACTAGAAATTTTATGTAAAGAGCATTGTAAATATATCCCGCAATTTACAGTATACGTGGCCCAACCAGTTGACACCACATTTCTCAGTTTTCTTTTACTATTATTAATATTACTTTTTTATACGAAAAAACATCTTGGTTTTTTTTTTTTCTTTATTTTGCAACTTGGATTAAAATCCATAAGGGATTATTTAAAATAAGATAAATTTTCTGCATTAATTTTAATTTGTTAAAAAATTATAAATTTATATAAAAAATATAATATAATAATAATAAAATTATATATAATTGTGAAAATTAGTTTATCATACAAGGAAACGAAAAAATTTGTATAAATTAAAAAAAATATAGTTAATGTTGTTAATAAATCGGACAAAAATATGAAAATGCAACAAATCATATAGTTTTTTCTTTTTTCCTGTCTGTTGATACCAACATGAATATGTATTCTTATCAAAATTATAAATCAATAATTATCTCGTTGCATTACATGAACAAAACAAACCAACGAGTTCACCGACACGTGCCCAAGTGAGAGTCTTTCAGTGAAACTTGTATTCATAAATAAAATATATATTTATAATTAAATAAATAAATACAAAAATATATATGATACAACACTAAATTATCTTTAATTTTTCCTACAAAAAAAAAAATCAACAAATGCATCTTTAAAATATGATTTTTAATTTAATATTAATGCTTTGGTTAAATCAATTTATCCATCATGATAATAATTGCATAAAATTATTTTTAAATATCCACGTGAAAGTTTATTGTGAAATAATTTTACTTAATTTCGTGAAAAATCGAGTTCATCGTTACGTTATTATTTTTTCCAGTTAAAAACAAGCGAATAAAATTTATAAAATAAATGAATCTCTAGATAATCAATTTTATCGTTGAAATAAATCTCAATATAAATTGTCTTTTTTCTTAGAAAAATAATCTTTAAACTTTTGTTTTAAAAAAAAAAAAAAAACAATCTTTAAAAAACACTTGAAAATTTAAAGCTAACCCAAATAAAATGATAATTAAATTAAAAATAAATCAATTAATTAATGTTAAACTTGACCAACATATTATAAATAAATAAATTTAACTAATAACTTAAATTTTCAAGTCAAATAGTCAGTCTTTGAATAAATCTACATGTAAAATCACATGAGGGTCACTATAGTCTACGTGTGTACCTTGATATAAAAAAAATAAATAAAAAAAAAAGAAAATTAATGATGCTGGATTAATGATGTAAAATGATAAGAGGGGTAGTGAAAATGTGTCGACGATGGAATTGGCTGAGCGGGGGAGGCGGGCAATGAAGATGGAGCTATTGGAGCAAACAGAGAATACAGAAGGAGGTTTGAACCTTCAGGCATTCGGAGCAATGTTTGGCCGACAGCAGCCGATTAATACATGGTGGGGTTGATAAAACTAAACTCGGAGAAATACGGAGCATCAAAGGAACACAAGAGGGGGACAAGCAATAACAGCATCGAGTATATGTAGGAGACTTAATAAGAGTAGGGAGGATGGATAAAATATTTCCCCTACTTGAAAAAAAAAATAAACGCAGAACGAGAGAAATTGTCTGGACTGGCCTGGACACATCACTCCATCGCGGTGTCTTGTGCGATTAACATCGTTGTACCGCGTAGTATAAATTAAAAAAAAAATAATATTATTATTAAATTCATCTTCTTCTGCATCTTTAAATTTATTTTTTTTCTCTCAACTATTGTGAGACACAAACACTTTGCGTGTGTGCATTTTGTATTATTTTTTTTTTTTGTTCTTTTGGTGAATTGTGATTTTTTAAAATAAATTATTATTTAATTTATGTGTAATTAAATAAACTGTGATTTATTTAATTTATATTGATTTCGATATAAATAAGTTTTTTCTTTTATTATTTTTTTTTTTTTTTGAGTGATAAGTGTTATTTGAAATTTAAATTATTGAGTCAATGTGAATATGGAAATTTTGTGTTGAAACTATTATTTTTTTTTTTCTCAAATTTATGTATTTACAATATTTTTTGAATATTAAAAAAATTTATAAACGATTTGTGCATGTGGATTAATAATATTAATAATCAGCATGGATTTTTCAACTAAAAAATTGCATAAAGGTAAATAATGTAATAAATTTTTTGTTTTTTTGGTAATGAAATTTTGCAGTGACTTTAAATAGATAAAAATTTTTGTGCAATAAAAATTATTATAAATTGTGTATTATTTAAAAAAAAAAAAAATTTATAATTTGTTGATGTGAGATAATTATTAAAGAATGAGATTTATAATTTATTTTGATTTTAATTTGTGGTAATATTATCTTGTCATGAAATAGAGCCCTTTTTATCTGAGAATATATTTATCATGTATCTTTGTTTTGTCTCATCTTTGCCAAGTCTTGGGAAACTGCAGAATTATTATTTTTTTTTTTTCTTTTTATTATTATGAATTAGAGTGAGTTTAATGTCGAAGAGATGCTCGAGAGTCGGGATACAATCTATATGGGACAATGGATTTTACCACAATTACCCACACTTTGTTGTTGTTTTTTTTTTTTTCTTTTTTTGTTACAAAAAAAAATAAACATGTATGTGTATCATTAATCGTGCGTATACAGATAAATGTGCGGATTTCTCTTCCGTCGAAAAATTATCCCACTTCAAAGGTTTCATCAACAAAAAAAAAAATAATAATTTATTTTACTATACATATACTATAGCAACGATAAAAAAATAATAATAAATTTGATTGTCATTTAATTTTTATTCAATAAATTATTAATTCTATGAATTTTTTTTTAAATAAATCACTGAAATTTTGATTAATCAATTTATCATTTAAAAAACAAAATCAAAGTCAATATTATTATTTACTTTCATTCAATAACTTATTACGTTTTTAAAAAATTATTTTATAGAAAAAAAATTAAATTGATAAATTATTAGAGTAAATAAACAATATATTATTAATTTTTTTTTTTTTCAACTTTAATAGCTCAAGTGATTAATAATTAATTATCAAAACTAGATAATTTAAATTTGAGAAAAAACCCATGCTAATAATATTTTTGTTCTTATTTTTTCATCATTAAATTTTATAAATAAATCAATAAATTTAGATGACTATTAATAATATAAATAATTATTTGCATCATTATTAAAAAAAGAATAAAAGATTCTTCACCACATCCACAAATTATTTTTCTTCAAATAATAATTCTAATTTATTATTTATCAAATTTTATCATATAAAATTCTTTAAATATTTCTTGCAATATTAAATTGAAAATAATTAGTATAATAATAATAATAGAATTATTGATTAAAACTCGACAAATGCAATGAGAGTAGTTTGTGATGTATGTTTTGTCTGATTGTATTCCAGCTAGGGCAATCAATAACATTACGGATAAATGCAAATTCAACATCAACTAAAGATATTTAAAAATTAATATGTTTTTAAATATTAAAAGCCATTTAGAAAAATTGAGAAAATATATATTTAAAATATCTCATAAAGAAATAAACAATAAAAATAATAAAAATAAATGTCCTTGCTTGTTTATCCGCTGTGGTTTAGGTCAGATTCCGAGGTCACTGATATAAATTCTCTCTTCATCATTCAGACCCCAAAACTTCCTGCTAATTTACTCACAAAACATCTTTCGAATAATTAAAACGAAAAAAAAAATAAATCTATTATTATCTATCGATTTTGTTATTGATGTAACTATTCATCTTTGATTTTTCGGTTTTTCCCCAGTCGCTTTAAATAATCTTTAAATTTTTAGACTTTGTCATCATCCATCATCAGACAAATGACAATTTAGAAATGAAAAAAAAAATAAAATAAAATAATCTTTAATAATATTTTCGTCTGGTTATCATGAGAAATTTCTATTTTGACTGAAAAATTAATTTGTGTTGATAACGTATTTATGATTTTGTCTTTCATTGATAGATAAATTTATACTCCATTTTTTTGCAAGGGCAAATGGAGCAAAAAAAAAATAAATATTTAAAAATTGCTTATTGTTAATTTAAAAAAAAAAATAATAACATAATTTACTTTGTAATTTCAGTGACGATTAAAAGTTTACCGGATCTTCAAAAAACAAGTCAAATTCAAGCATCAAAATCACCAGTAAGTAAAGAAAAAAAAAAGCTGAATTTAATTAGTCAATTATATAATTGTAATTTACGTATAATTAAATTACAGATTGAAAAATCACCAGATTATAAAATGGCAACTGTATCAATGTACACACCTGAACAATACAGAATGGATTTACCAAGTTCACCAGAAAGTGATAACAGCCGTGCTGAAGATTTATCATGTCAACATTGTCAAAAAGTATTTTATTCAATATCATCACGTAGAGAACATGAGTTGACTCATTCAACACCATCAAAAATAAATTTATATGAACGTAATTGGCTAAATGAACATATACCACTAATTGACAAATCACAATTAATAAATTCAATGGATTCTGATAGCTCTGGATCAGATAACAACTCAATGAAAAATATAAAAAAATTATACAAACGTAAAAGTAAAGAATATAATAATAATCTTGACCTATCATCAGACATTGATTCACCAAATAAAAAATTATTATCAAATAAATCACTAATTGATGATTGGAAAAAATCAATGTATTTATATAATTGCCCGGTATGTAATAAAATGAATTATTTAGAAAAATCACTTGATGAACATATTAAAAAAAATCATCCAAAATATAATACAACAAAAATAACAACAACACCAACAAAACGTACATATAATTTATGTGATGATTATGAATTAAATAATGATATACGTACTAATAAAAAAATTAAATCATTATCTGGTTTTCAAGATTTAATATTTACTGATTTTACATCAAATAAATTTACAACAATTGCACGTTCAGCATGTGAAAAGTTATTACATCATCCAGTTGCTGGTGATACATTACCATTTCAATGTATAAAATGTAAACGTGGTTTTCCATGTAAATCAGCACTTGATGAGCATGAAATTGATTGTGGTATTGATCGTATTATTAATAACAATAATAACAATAATATTAATAATAATAATAATATAAATAACAATAGTAATATTAATAATAAAATACAACAACAAAATCCATCATTATTTGATAATAATAATCAATTACAAAGAACTCAATTTTTTCAACATCTTGATTTACGTAATAAAGATAATGTAACAACAACAACAACAACGACGACAAATGATGAAATAATTGAAAATAGTAAAGATTTAGCTGACATATCAAGTATAATATCAATGACAACATCAGCAAGATCATTTTTACCACGTTCAGATACATCAACACCAGATCAACATATTAAATTAAATAATAATAATAATATTATGTCATCTGGTTCATCTGGTCATGCATCATCTGAATGTCATGAAGAAGAAGTACAAGATCCATATGTTTATGAATTTCGTAAAATGAAATTAAAAAATGAATTTCCATGTCGTTTATGTGATCAAGTATTTCAAAATTTACGTGCACTTAAAGGACATAATCGTGCACATTTAAATGTTGATAATGGTGAACCATATCCATGTAATATGTGTCCATTTACATCAACAGATAAAGCAACAGTACAACGTCATTTACGTAATCATAATGGTGATAGACCATTTGAATGTCAAATTTGTGGTTTTGCATTTACAACAAAAGCTAATTGTGAAAGACACATAAGAAATCGTCATGGTAAAACAACACGTGATGATATTAAACGTGCATTAATATATAATCCAATTGATGATACAACAAATGATAATATTGATAATAATAATAAAATAACATCACGTAGTAATGGTAGTACAACAACAACAACACCAACAATAACACGTGATGAAAATAGAAAAAATATTAATTATCCATATAAAAATGATGATCATCATTTTAATTTTCAAAATTTTCAACCATCTGTTATTGGTGATTATACACATTTACATAATAAAATACAAAATCTTGCTGTAGCATCATTAAATAAAATTAAAACAAATGATCATTATAATAATAATAATAATAATAATGATGATTTATATCGTAATACAATAATTAATCCAATTGAATTAACTAAACGTATGTCAAATGATTATGATAATGATGATAATAATTCACATTCATCTGATGGAAGTGTATCACTAGTCAATGATACCAAAACTATTAATAATCACCAAAGAAATAATAGTGATGATGAAGATTTAGATGATGATAATGATGATGATAATAATAATGTTAATAATGTTAATAATGATGGTGTTAATAGTGGTGAAGATGAAGATGACGATGATGATGATAATGACGACGATGATGATGAAGACAAAATAATTAATAATGGTGATGATGCACCTCTTGATTTGACAATGGACGTACTTGATTTATCAAAAAAATCAAACAACAACAATAATAATGACAATGACAAAATTAAAAATAACAATAATAATAACATTATTAATAATAATAATCATGATACTATGAACAATGATGATGAAGATGATGATGATAAAAATGATAGTGTTGCTTATCCATTACAAGATACAGATGATTACAGTAAAGAATTGTATGCAAGATCACGACATTATTTATTATCACAAGCTTTATTAAAAGCTGGACAACATCAACAACAACAACAGCAGCAACAACAACAACAACAACAACAACATGGCAATCAATCATTGGAAGCATTGTATGCAAATGCACAATATATTTATAGAAATCTTGCTGGTTTTCCAGTAGCGTCAACAACAGCAGCAGCATCAAATATTGGCAATACATTGATACCACCATATATGTTTAATCCACAATTTCAAGATTATGCTATTAGAGAAAGATTACAAAAAGATTTTGTACGTGGTTTACAATTAACAAGTGGTGGTAGTATTATTGATACAACAATAAATAATACAAATTTTTCAGCAGCTGCTGTTGTTGCTGCTGCTGCATATGAAAAACAACGTACACGTGATATTATTACAACAACAAAAAGACCAATTGATATGCATAATAATGATTTTATTAAAATAACAACAAATATGCAAAAAAAAATTAAACTTGATAATCAAATTGATAAAACACAATCACAATCAAATTCAGTTAAAATGGTATTAAAAAATGGTGTATTAATGCCAAAACAAAAACAAAGAAGATACAGAACAGAAAGACCATTTGGTTGTGAGCATTGTTCAGCAAAATTTACATTAAGAAGTAATATGGAAAGACATATTAAACAACAACATCCACAATGTTGGACATCAAGACCACGTGGTGGACATTCAACACGTGGTAGACCACCAGCAAATCCACCAACATTATTAAAAAATTATAATCATCAAAATTCAACATCATCATTATCACTTGGTGATTTAATAACAAGAACAGAACAATTATCTAATAACAATAATAATAAAAAACAACATATTTCTGATGAAGTTAAATATGCCATACTTGCTCAACAATTAAAAGGTAACAATAATAATAATAACAATAATAATAATATTAATAATAACAATAATAATGTTAATAATGATTCAGAAGATGAAGAACTTATTATTGATGAAAATAATATTGATAAAAATATTGATAATCAACCAATGAGTTTATTACGTGGTAAACTTGAAGAAAATCAATTAAAATCTGATTCAAATGATATTATTATTAAAAATGAACCAAATGTAGAAGATTTAAAAAAAAAAAAAAATGATGATGATGATGGTAGTAGTGTTGGTGATGGTGGTGGTAACAACAGCAGCAGCAGCAGCAATGAAGACATTGAAAAAACAACAATAAAAACAGAAGATAATAATGCTGATCTTGCAAGTGTATCTGAATTACTTGATAATGCATCACAACAATATCAACAATTTCAGCCACAATATATGAGTGATGAAGAGGGTCTTATTGGTTCAAGTGATTTTAATAATTCAGGAAGTGATGAAAAATCAGATTCAGCAAAATCATGTAAATCATATAAATCAGGTAAATCTAATAAATCATTATTAGAAAAAAAAAGAAGAAAGAAAAAAAAATCAAAATCAGCATATTCATTGGCACCAAATAGAGTACCATGTCCATATTGTCAACGTGAATTTCCATGGTCATCGTCACTTAATCGTCATATATTAACACATACTGGTGATAAACCATTTAGATGTAATTTATGTGCATTATTATTTACAACAAAATCAAATTGTGATCGTCATATGTTGAGAAAACATAAAACATCAAGTAAATCAAAATGTTTAATGAATTTAAAGCTATCACGTCGTCATAATAATCATGAAAATACATTTATTAATAATAATAATATCAATAACATCAACAATAATAATAATAATAATAATTGTTTTTCAATGCGTAATGTACCAGAAAGACCATTTAAATGTCAACATTGTCCAAGTTCAACATTTGCAACACATGGTAATTTAAAAAAACATGTTGCTAAAAAACATTCACAAAATGGTAAATCAAGATCAGCTAGTCCAATGAGTGATGGATCATGTGAACAACAAATACATAGTCCAATTGATCAATCAATTCAACAAGAACAAGATCAACATTTACAAGAACCATCACAATTACAAACGCAACTACCACCACCACTACCACAACAACAACAACAACAAAATGATCAAAGTGGATATGAAAGTCAATCATCAAATCAATCTGGTTTTAATGATAGTGGAAATAAATCATCATCAGATATTATTACATTTAATAATAATAATATAAATAAAAATACAAAAAGACCATCACCAAGAGCTTCACCAGGACCAAGTGATGTACCATTTAAATGTCATCTTTGTGATTGTAGTTTTGCCGAAAGAAATGAATGTTTAGAACATATTAAAATTTTACATCCAGAAACATTTAAAAAACTTCATGATAATGGTGCATTTGAACAAAATTCAGCAAATTTAAATGGACAAAATAAAACAAAATGTGAAGGAAAACAAAAAAAGAGTCATGATCACAGTAATAGAAAGGTAAATTAATAATTATTTAATTTTATATGAAAAAATTAAAATTGAATGTATTAGAATTGATAATAATGATTGATTAATTTTTGTTAATAGGTCGTTTGTGCATTTTGTATGCATCGTTTTTGGTCAGCTGAAGATTTACGTCGTCATATGCGTACACATACTGGTGAACGTCCATTTGAATGTGATATTTGTGGTGTTGTATTTTCATTAAAACACAGTATGTTACGTCATCGTAAAAAACATACAACACAAAAAAATAGAAAATCGAATAATGAACATCACCATGATGATGATTTATTATCAGGACAACAATTAACTGGTGTACATGAACGTTTGTCAATGTTAAATGTTAACTCAACAGTTACTAGTGAGGCTGGACCAAGTGGAATTATGAGATTTAATTCTTATGATAATTTAACAACGTTGACTAGTAATATGAGTAGTTCAAGTTCAACACCAGATACAACACCCGACAATAATACTGATCTTATATCAAATTTACTTGGTATTCAGGACAAAAGTATTATCGATGAAGTACTTGAAGGTACACCAGACAATGCTGCTAAACTTCTTGGTGTACAAAGAAATTAAATCAATAGGTATAAGACAAAATTTAGATTTCTTTTTTCTTCATCTCAAATCTCAATTAAATTTTAAATAATAATTATATCATATATATAAAATAAACGTTAGTTAGAAAAAAAAATTAAAAATATAAAAAAAAAAAAATATAAAATATATTAAAAAAAAAAAAATTAGTTTGTACAGGATATATAAAAATAATTTATAATTTTCTTATTTTTATGAAATTATAAATTTCATATTAATGGTTAAAAAATATTCACGTGAGTGCCTTTAATTAAATTATAAATAAATACCACAAGATTAATAACGATTATTATTTTAAATAATTATCGAACTTGATGGTTTAGTTGTAAAATGTTTTTTTTTTGTCGATAATAATATCAACGTAAGTTTTAAGAAGAATTGAAAATAGTCAAAATTGTATAATAGAATTATATTATCAACGACAAAATAATGTAAATATTTAATAACTTTGCTTCAATTAATTATTAATCAATTTTATTTTGACTTAATGGTTTTGGGTAAAACGAAGCAATGAGACAAGCTAGATTATTTAATTAAGAAAATTAATTAAATATTTCTATCGTTGAGTATAAAAAAAAATGAATTTATAAATTTTCTTTATCGTAATTATTAGTAATAATTAATTGAGTCTATTGGTTGTGCCTTCTCTTGTTAAATATATTTATAACCACAAGAGTTAAAAAATTATGTAAATAAATTAATTTCGTGTTGAATGCGAGAAAAAAAAAAAAGATACCAACTAAGGGATGCATGAATTTACAAATAATATTTCTAATGAATGTAGAAAGAAAAAAAAAAAAAAAGAATTATTATTATAATTAATTTATTGTCTTTGAATTGTCACGTACTATGCTCCCAAAGATTTCAAAGAAAATATAATAATTATTAAAAGTCTTAAATTAATTTACAACGACGTTAGCCATAAAAATATAAAACAATTATTTTATTTAATAAAATAATAATATATAATTAATTAATTTATAATAATTGTCAAAGAATATTTTTCAACTTGAGGTGCATAAAATTGAGTATTTGTTTTTTTTTTTTGTAATTTATAAGCACGATTAATTAATTTATTATCAAAGCCTGCTGTAAGATTTATAGAATCTAGGTAATTTGAATATAATTATAATAATAAAACAGTGTTAATTTAATTATTTGAATGTGAAACGATAAAAAAAAAAAACGAATGTGGGATTAAAAAATGAAAAATAAAAAAAGTTATGGGACTTGGGGAATTTAAAAAAAAATATTGTAAATAGTATTTAATAGAAGAGTGATGTGATTTTTTGGATAAATGATATTTAAAAAAAAAAAATGCAATTATACCAAAAATACTAGGCGTACAGTGTATTGTAATAATTGTTAAATGAAAAAAAAAAAGCCTGAGTATGAAAGTCTTCGGCTTTTAGGCCAAAAAAAAAAAGAAATAATTCAATTCTAGTTCATCTCTTTCTCTCTATCTCTCTCTCTAGAAATATATATTTTTTTTTCTACTCGTATTTTATTTATTATAATAAATAATAGAACTTCAAAAAATAAACTAATACTTGTCTAATAAATAGATAATTATATCGCAAATTAAATTAAATAACAATGACCGAGTTTAAAAATATAAATATTTATTTTTAAATTCGGTACATTAGTTATTATTTTTCAGTAGTTTAAACAATATGTGTATAAAAAAAATCTATTTATTAAATTAAAAAAATAAATAAATAATAATAAATAGAAAGTAGACAAATCTTATCTTGCAAAAAACAAAAAAGATATAAAAGAAAAAAAAATGTATCGTGCTATGAAAGTTGATCATTAAAAAATAAAAAAAAATGATTAATTGTATTATTGTCTAAATCAATTAATAATATAAGAATATAAAAAAAAAAAAAAAAACAATTATTTTATTATTAATTAACCCTTTTCCTAATTATTTTTTTAGAATAAAAAAAACAGTTATATATTTTAAATAAATGAATGTTTAATTGAATTATAATTAATTTTCATTTTAAATTACTGAAGTGAGCAGTTTATTTATTGATAAATAAATAAATAAATATATTTGGCATTTAAAAATTGGTTAATTATTTTTTTTTTCTTCAAATAAACTATTGATAAATTATTTTGTTAAAAATGTCACGTAAAGTATCTAAAAGTTATGATACAAAATTAAAAAATAATAGTACTCAAGTTGAATTTAATAATCGTGAAATTGATATTAAAAATCATCCAGATTTAATATCTGTATCAGAATATGTAAAAAATAAATTTTACTTTGCCACGCTAGCACCAGGATTAGATAAACCAAGACAAAATTTAGATGTTCATTTTTTTACAATTGACAATGAGCTTATTTATAGAAATTTTTACAACGATTTTGGTCCATTAAATTTGAGTTGTTTGTATAAATATTGTTGGCTAGTTAATAACAAACGTCGTAATAGAAAATATTTTGATAGAAAAATTGTTCATTATACCCTGGATGACGATGAGAATAAACGTTCAAATGCTGCTTATTTAATTTCAGCATATGCTATGATGTATTTGGGTATAAATCCTCATGATACTTATCAAATACTTGTAAAAGGTAATTCACGACCATTCAAACCTTTTCAAGATGCATCAATTGGAAATTCACACTATCACATACGTCTTCAAGGTTACTAACAAAATTAATTAAATTTTACTGTCCGACTTAATTGGTAAATTAATTTTTACATTTTAGATTGTTTAAATGGTCTATTCAGAGCAATTACATTTGGTTTTTTAAATTTTGGTGATTTTAATCTTGATGAATATGATAAATATGAAAAGCTAAAATACGGAGATTTAAATTGGATTGTACCGGATAAATTTATAGCATTTATTGGACCAAGTACAGAACCTGGAAGACCATATCATCAACCAGAAGCTTATATTAATTATTTTTTAAATAATAATGTTGCTGCTGTTGTCAGATTAAATCGTCCATGTTATGACTCAAAAAGGTAACACAATAATTTACAATAAAACTTGATAAAAATAAGCATTTGATAAATTATTATCATTTAGATTTACAAGATATGGTATTGCACATGTTGAAATGTTTTTACCAGATGGTTCAACACCATCGAAAAAAATTTTAAATCAATTTTTAAAACTTGCTGAGACAACTGCTGGACCGATTGCTGTTCATTGCAAAGTTAATATTAATTTATCAGTCACGTTGTGATGATTATTGAATTTAAAAATGTATTTGCTTTGTTTTTTTTTAATGAATTTTAGGCTGGTCTAGGTAGAACCGGTTGTTTAATAGCAGCGTATTTAATAAAACATTATAAAATGACAGCAAAAGAAGCAATTGCATGGACAAGAATTTGTCGTCCAGGTTCAGTTATTGGTCATCAACAATCTTGGCTTGAAAAAATGCAATCGGAACTTTGGCTCAATGGACAACAATATAGACAACAAAATTATGGTGATAGTGATTATTTTCCGCATCATAAATATGGTATTTATTCGGTTGCACGTATGAATGATAAAAAACATGATGATTTATCAAGTGTATCAGATGAATCATCAACAAAAAAACATAAAAAAAATTCAGGTAAAATTATAATTGTCATTAATTACGAGATTGTAGTTGCAATGAATTGAAATTAATATTACTTTTATATTTTTTCATCAGATAAAAAATCAATTCTCGAGAGTTTAAGTGATAAATTGTTGGAAAAAAATTTAGAAAAAGAAACAAATCATGGAAATGGACTGTTGGGAATTTTCCGTTTGTATTTTAGAATTTTTAAAATATTTTTTACTCTTTTTTCAATTGAAAAATATTTTTTTTTTGCTTGAATTTAGACAAAATGCGATCACCAAGAGATCCAACATCAACCAACAAGTCAAGAACGATTGATTATCCAAAAAAAATACCTCCTCATTGTTTTATTTCTGATCGAGTTAAACCGAGTCATGATGCATCGTTAAATTTAACACAAGGAGATTATTTAAATAAAATAAAATCCAATAAAAAATAATCATGGGGAATAAAAAAAAAAAAATTAAACATGGCGTCTGGCAATTAAAAAAAAAAAATATTTTTGGAGTAAAATATTGTTGTTTTTATCGCGTTCTGTTGACCTAGGTCAACAACAGTCAGTAATCACGACGACTAGCCGAGCTCAGAGGATTGACAAAATATTTTGCTCGAGCGTTTGACTCACCGGGAGATTCGCCAACAACAATAAAAAACATAAAAAATGTCATGGCAAATGGCCGCCATTAAGTGCACGATGACCTCATAATTGGAGCAAACTACGCAATTAATTATTTCACAATAATCCTATATCCACAATCAATGTATTTATTTTTGGTTTATGAGAAAACGAAAAATAAATATCCGCTTGTAAAACGAGTAATTAAAATATATTTTTACCGAGTAAAATAAGTCCGGCATTTATAAAAGAGCACAAAATAAAAAAAAATAAAAAATCCATACATTATTCAATTCAATCGTTTGATAATGAATTTTTTTTTAATCGAAAATAAAGTAAGAATTAATATTAAATAACCAAGTACACACCGGAGATGATTTTTCAATGCTCCAAAACTCTCGACACACACACAAGAAATCGGCGGCATCCTTTGATGTACATTATAATTCTAAAAAAATAATTTAATACAACAAAATTATTATTTTTTCAATAAAAAAAATATTTACAATGTTACATTGTACAAAATTGAAATATATTTACCACTACTCAACATTAAGATGACGATATATATTAAAATAAAAATTTTGCTACGTGAAAGCTCCTTGTCGTTCAGAGACGGTTAAACCAATTTAATAATGGCCGACGCCAGCCGACGTGCGAAGCGGTATGAAGCAGTATGAAGCAGATCAAACCCGATCAGTATTATTATTATTATTTCAACCCCGAATGGCGGCGTTCATGTCGCTGTAGCGGTAAAATCAATTTGAAATTCAAAATATTCAAATATTTAATTTTTCACAATTTCATTTTAATTTTTTTAACTAACGCATAGAAGAAATTACGGGAAAATTTATCTAAATATATTAAGTAAAATGGTTAAAATATTTGTGCAATAAAATCCAGGAAAATATTTTTTTTTTTTGAAAAATAAATTAATTACCCTAAAGCCAGTAATTGCTTGTTTTTTTTTTTTTAAATTTTGCTGGAAAAAAAATCTAATAACAATAAATAAATATCAACAATATAAATTATTTTTATAATATATTATTATCATGATAGATTGATAAATTCATGATGAATAATTTTTTTTCTTTTATTTATTAAATGAAATTTCCATCAACAAAGACAATTTTGTTGACATAAAGACAAAAAAAAATTAAAAACTCATTGCACAGTCAAACAAAAATTAACACATATAATCGACATACATGACATCAAACATCATGATTTAATAATCATTCTTTCATAATTTTCAAACATGTAATAATTATTAAATTATCTAATTGGGTTTTGTTGGTAGACCGTCGATCCTTGAGTATTTTTTTGGTCCTCTTTTATCCACTCAAACAATCAGATTCAAAAATTCTACTTAATCTTATTATTATTTTAATTCAACTTCGTTGTTTCAAAAAAAAAAAACCTCAAATCAATTGCAGTTATTCTAAAAAAAAAAAAAAAAAAGAACTGTATTTATTTTAAAAAACAACATTGATGAACTTTTTAAAAATATTAAATATTAACAAATAATTTTTCTAGAAAAATTTTGATAAAAAATATTTTAAGAAAATTCAATTGTATCTAATAAACAACATATATATATTTTTTTTTTGAACGACTAGATCTTGGTGGATTTTAGTGTGCGTAATACACAAGATAATTTTAGAGTCAAATTGACTAATTATATTTAAAAATTATTTTATAATCCAAAAAAATTTTTTGTAAATAATTATTATTTAATTATTCATTAATTAGTTGGTGGTCGATCATCTTGATTTTCATGGCTTTCTGGTAATTTAATAAATGGCAAATCACCACCACTCCACATTGAGTATAGCTGTGATCTTGATGTATCACCAGGTCCAGCACTATCAGAACCAGATCTACTATTACCAGATAAACATGATTCATTTGATGAACTACTTTTACGTGATGGAACATCATTGGCACCAGTTGTTTCAATTTCACGATGACTTCCATGATCACTGTGTGAATGAATACTATCTTTACTATCACGATGACCATTTCCACTACCTCCACTGTGTTCTAAATTAAATTTAATAATTAATTTTTATATAAAAACAAAAATTAAATAATTTTATTTACCACTTTGTCCACTGTGATCACTGTCACGATAACCAGACTGATCTGAATGATCACTTGAGCCAAATCCAATTTTACTTGAATTAAGCCAAATAGTACCATCATAATTTGATTCTAAATTACATGTTGTTAATGTAACACCTGGTACATATTGATTCATAAAACTAGAATTTTGATGTGACGGTCTTATTCCTTGAAAATATAATTATTTCAATAATTTATAAAGCTAATTATTAATAATAAATTTAAATTAATTACCAGGACGACAAGATAATAGCTGGATAGCTTCTTCAAGACCATCTTGACTAGCCATACCAGTTGATTTCCATACAGAATCAGGTGTTGTTGATCTACTTCTATCATTATATGGTACTTTTAATTTTGTTTTTTCATCTTGTTGTTGTCTTGGCCATTCAGTAACATGACGACAATCCCATGGCATTGACCATCTTCTCATTGTATTTTCATTTATTTCAGCAGCAATTTCAGCAGCAGCTGTTTCTGACCATCTTCTTTGTACTTGAAGTGGAAATAATGGATATTGTAATGGTGAACGATGACAACTTTGTTGTTGATGTATTGATGATGATGATACAGCACCTGGTGTTGTACTACAATATAAACGTTCAAAACATTGTTGTAATGCTGCAATATCACACTCAGTTTTACCACATGAACATTCAGCCATTCCACCTATTTTATATGATTTTAAATATATTATTAGATTACTTTTTTAATTTTATTTAATGTTTGTTAAAATAAATTTATTACCTAAACATTGACAGCAAGCCACACAAAATTGATACTGTAAATTTATGAAGGTCAATAAATTGTCACGAAGTATATCCTGTAAATAAGGAAATAATAATTCTTTAGTATTAATTAAAATTCATGATTATTTATTTGTAACTTGACATTAAATCAATATTGTTTTCTTTGCTTTTTGGAGGGCAAAGTTTGTAGTCCATGTATCAAGGTCTAAATTTTTCATTATGATATTTATTTTTATACTTTGATTTATATTTGAATTAATAATTTATTCAACTAACGTGTTTTTCACTATCATTATCACGTGTTTCATGATCACGTAATGCTGTTACAACATGATGTTTAACAGTATTACTTGCAATGCTAGTTGCACGTGTTAATTCTTCCCATCCTAATAAACATTGTCCAGTTAATCGACAATCAAGTATTGCTTCATGATTTGATAATAATATTTTTAATGATTGGGCAAGTTTTGTACCAGCTGAACACAATCCATTGAGCATCTGTTAAAATATATAACAATAGCAATTATTATTATTTATCAATATTTATTTAATTTTTAGCTTACTTGTAAATACGTCAACCAATTGCCAAGACATTCATTCATCTCTAGTGAATTTTTTGATAATGGATTATCACCATTTGTCTTGGCTTCATTATTACAGCCTCCTTCAGCCATTCTATCACTTGTTTAATTAATTAAAATAATTATCAATAATTTATCCACTACTAGCAACAATCATCTGAAAATAAATTAAAATTGTTGTAATAAAATCAACTGAGTATTTAATTATAAATTAGTTAAACATTTTTTGTTTTTAAATAAATAAATTGGTACATTTTGTTTATTGAATACTCACATTGTTGATGTAAATATTTGGCATTTTTACTTGAACCAAAAAGTCATCATCAGGATTAAATCCTGACAAGTAAATTTAACATACATATTTACCGGTTTCCACGAGTAATATGTAACTGACCTCCGAACACTGAAAAATTTTCCTTCTATTATATTTTTTTTTTCCTTCAACAACACGATTAGTTTTTTTATTTTTTTAATTCAATGCAATGTTATTATCTCTCCCCACCCTGATGAATGTCATCATCATCATCATAAACATCATCAACGCGCGCGCGTTGCTATCGGTTCAAATAAATTCCACTAGGTGGCTTGAAATCATCATCAATCATCATCATCATCATCATCATGTTTGTGTATTTTTTTTTTTGACGTCGTTTACCACCACACACAGTGGCTTGTCTAGTTTGTTTTTATTAAACAATAATTATGAATAAGTGTTTATTTAAAAATGTATAAATTAATTTTATTCAATTAATTAATAATAAATATTATTTAATAATAATTTTATATATTAATGAATAAATGGAAGAAGAAAAGAATTTAATATATAAAAACATAACCTCAAAAATATAAACAATACCTATATTTTGATAAGTTTTTTTTTTAAGTGTTTTATTTTTTTACAAGTGTTTTTTATATTTTTATTAAACAATTATAAATAGCATTATTATTATTTGATATTATTATTAATTTATAAAAAATGAGTACAAGTAAAAATAATGGTGCAACAAGTGGAAATGGTCTGGATGATTTGGGAATACCTGGACAAATATCTCTTCGTGATGCATTGACAAGTTGTACAGATCCATTAAAAGCAATTGAAGAATTTCAGGTAATAATTATTAATGTTATTATTAATGTTTAAACAATGATAAATATTAATTTTTAAAAATGTATTTAAATAGTTGGAAAATGGAGTATTGTTACCATCTCTACGTCCAATGTTACCACTGTTGGATCTTCATGGTGTTCGTCGTTTAGATTTTCATGCATCAGTACTTGAAGAGCTACGTGAAAAGCTAATAAAACGTATAACTGAAATTGGTAATGAACGTGAACAAAAAGGTGCATCTGGTGATAAACGTTTAAAGGAAATGTTATCAAAAAGTTTTTCAGCAGTTAGAGTTGCTGCATTACGTCCAATTGTTATGTGTATATTAAGAAATACACCACATATTGATGATAAATATTTACGTGTACTTGTACGTGAAAAAGAATTATATAATTCAGCAGATACTGAAGTTAAACGTCAAATATGGAAAGATAATCAAAGTTTATTTGGTGATGAAGTATCACCATTATTTAGTCGTTATATTATTGAAAAAGAACAAGTATTATTTGATCATAATAATTTAAATTCATTATTTTTTTCACCATCACCAAAAATACGTAGACAAGGTGATGTTGTTATTAAATTAGCACATATGATTGGTCACAGTGTTAAGCTATATGACATGGTACTACAATTTTTACGTACATTATTTTTACGTACAAAAATAATACATTATTGTACATTACGTGCTGAGTTATTAATGGCATTACATGATTCAGAAATACAAGATATAATATCAGTTGATCCGTGTCATAAATTTACATGGTGTCTTGATGCATGTATACGTGAAAAAAATGTTGATATTAAAAGATCACGTGAATTACAAGGTTTTTTAGATAGTATTAAAAGAGGACAAGAACAAGTATTAGGTGATTTAAGTATGACACTTTGTGATCCATATGCTGTTAATTTTTTAGCAAGTTCAGTTATTAAAATATCATTACATTTAATAAATTCCGAATCATTACCACGTGATAATGCTGTACTTGTTCTTTTATTACGTATGTTAGCACTTGGTTTATCAGCATGGAATATGATTGATTCACAAGATTTTAAAGAACCAAAATTAGATAGTCAAGTTGTTACAAAATTTTTACCAGCATTAATGTCATTAATGGTTGATGATCAAATACGTCAATTAAATTGTAAATTACCACCAGATGAACGTGAAAGTGCTATTGCAATTATTGAACATTCTGGACCACCACCAGATGCATGCCAAGCATATTCAACAAGTTCTGGTGTTGCTGCTGTATTAGCAATGTATTATGCACTTCATGTTGGTGGTGGTAATGTTAATAATAGCTCAAATAATAATAATAATACTGGTAATATTGGATCTGGACAAAATATTGGTGGTAAAACACGTGGTGATGCTCGTGGATTAATGAGAGTACTATCAATATTAACAAATTGTGATGGACAAAGAGCATTTGAAGATCCATTTTTACATACACTTGTTTCATCATTAATATTAAATATGTCAGATGAATTTTCAAATGAATCATTTTGTACTGTTATATTTGATGAATTTTTTCTTGCTGGTCTTGGTAAGGATAATGTTATAAGACATTTATTAAAATTACTATGGTATATTTATCCAAAATTACCACCAGCAAGATTGCACTCTTTGATGAAAGGTCTACAACCAACAAGTCAGGTAAATTATTTTAAATATTTATATATTTTATCATGATTAAATAAATTTCAATAGATCCAAGACACATAATTTAAATACAATTAATTATTGTTTACAGCATAATGAAGCTGTTCATTCATTGTATCAATCACTGAAAGAAAAAATTGGCAGCAAAACTGTTGAAGAAACTATTGTCATTGAACAAAATAATAGAATGAGTATTGATGGACCATCATCACCACTATCATCAATGACACCAACTAGACTTTAATATTACTAATTATTTTAAGAAAAAAATTTAATCAATTTATAGATAGAGACGTTAATAATGACAATATTAATCAATTATTATTATTTAGGTTTTGGGTTTTTTATATTTATAAAAAAATTCAATCAACAGATGACTATCAGAACTCTGTACATTGTATAAAAAAAAATATATATATTATATGAATTTGTTTTTTTTTTTTTTTTTTTTATCAATTTGTAATATTTCTTGGTGATGTTAATGATGATACAAGAATATCAAGATAATTTGAGCTAAGATTGTAAATAGTCAAAATCATTGAGATGTAGGTTGATGCTTTTTTCATTGATAAAAGATTTTTTATTGTTGGATCAATCACACCAAGCCTATTGAATAATAAAAGAATAATTAATTATTGATAATTGTGATTTAAACAAAATTTATTTTTTGCACTTACATTTTGATGATTAAAAGTCCAACAAGATTCCATTCAGTTGTTTTGAAAGAAATATTTGATGCTGTTAGCTTAAATGTATAAATCAATGTTTTAATTAGTGTTTTTCTGTCTGGACTATTGAGATAATGTATATCTGGACCAGCAAGTGTTTGTAGTAAATCAGGAACAACACGATTTAAACTATTCAAAAAAATTCTTCGTCTCAATGCAATTGCATCATTGGCATCAGTCAATGGAACAAATAAATCATCAGTATCATTTGTTTTATCATCAATTTGTTTTTCAATTTTATTTTCAATAATTTTCAATTCAGATAAATCAATTTGTCCTTGATAAAATGCTTTAACTTTTAAATCAATATTTTTAGATTCTTCTTTGAGTGTATCATAATCAGGTAATGGTTTCATTTCTATTGTTTTTTTCGTCATCATACGAGCTTCTTTTTCTTCTTCAATTTGTATCAAGTCTAGTTTTTTACATATTTCTTTAAATTTTTCATCACGTGTTACTTTTTCAATTACTTGTTGTTTTGATAATGGTTCACCATGAAGAAATGTTATTGTATCATCAGTTATCCATTGTGTAAAACTTTCTTCAACATGTGATACTAATGATTCAAATGACATATTTTTTTGTTTTTTATCTAATTTTTTAGTATTTTTATTACTTTTATATTTACTATCTAATTTATCATGATTATTATCATTAGTTTTTTTAATTATTGACTTAACAGCTATTGGATTTTCAGTTGTTTTATTAGTTTCAATTTTATCATCAATAACCATTTTTTCTAATGATTCATTTAAATTTTCATCATCATTAAATTCAAACCAACCATTATCATTATCATCTCGATCATCATCATCATCATCTTCATCTTCATCATGAATATTTTTATCATCTGTTTTAATAGTCTCAAATTCTCTCACCTCATTTTCACCAAAACTAACAACTTTTTTCATTTTTTTACATTCATTTTTCAAAGTTTTTTCATCATTTTTATTAACATCATCATCAGTTTTATCAATTTGTGATTCAAATGAACGTTTTGATGATAATTTAGGTTCATTTTTATCTTTATTATTATCTATATTATTTGATGGTGTTGGTGTTTTTTCAGGTACATCTTCTTCATCTGAATCAGGTGGTAAATCAAGTGTAACAAGTTTGATCTCAACACCAGGTGGACTTGAACCACGTAATTTTTTTTTATCAAGAATTTTAAATTTTGGCTTTTTTTCTTCTTCACGTAGCCAAAGTGGACTTGTTAGCATTTGATTTATGAGATAATTTGTTGATAAATAACAACTGTGACTACAATAATTTTTTGTTTGTTGAACATCATAAAGTTTATTTCTCGATATTTGATAACGTCTATTTATTATTTTTGTCAGAGCATTATCACATAGTGGATAACCACATAATTTTACGATTGCTCGTTCCTCAGTGATGTCCTCCAAGTGACTACGATTCAACCAACCCAACTGTAAAATAAAATAATTTAAAAATTAGGAAATTTAACAATTAAAATTGATTTATTATTTATTTTATTACATTTTCAAGCATCCAATTAACATCAATATTTTTTTCTGTCATCATTTCAACAATTTTCAAAGCTTTTGCATCACATTCAGCTTTTTTCTTCAACAATATTGCAACTGGTACATTTCTGTAATTAACAAAAGATTATTAGTTAAAAATAAAAATATATCAACTAATTTGTTTTGTTTCTTACTTTGCAGCTTTTGCAGCTTTTGCAGCACGAATTTTAGCATGTGCTTTTGCTTTTTTAACTTTTGCAGAATCTTCCATTTTATAATTGTTATATCAATATTATATTTATTTATTTATAATTAAGATAATCATAAACAAGACATTTAATCAGCTGTTAAGATGTCATTTTATTGTTTGGATACTTTTAAGGCAAATTTTCATTGGTAATTTTTCTGTCGCAAAATTTGAGATTTATAAAAAAAAAAAAAAACAGATTTTCAAAAAACAAGGTCAAATATTGTAAATCAATTAATTGAGCATATAAAATTAACTAAATTTTTTTAATTTATTATTTATTTAATTAAAAAAATAAATCTAAAATATTGAAGTTAAAAATTATTGTCGGTAAGAGAACATTTGACGTTAGCCAGTAAAATTTTGATTATTATTGTTGATTGATCATCATCATCATCAACATCATCATCTGGAACCAACTAAAAAACAAATCAAGTTGTAAACAGCTAGGTGCCCTTGAACTTCAATCACAAAAAAAATGTCAGTATTATTAATTTCATATAAAAAAAAAATCTATAAACCATTGTGAATTAATAAAAAATATGTTTTTGTAGATTGTGTATTTGATGAATAATAAATACAAATGTCAATCTTAAAAAGAGGGGCAATATTGACATATAAAAAAAAAACACAAGTGTGTGGTTGCGCGGTGAAAACTTTGAGTGGAAAAAAAATAACACACGTATTCACACACAAAAAATAAACAATTACTCTGTCGAAAAAATAAAGTTTTGATTAAGTGATAAATCAAAATAATAAAGCAACAAAAAAATACTGTAATCATGTCTAGCATGAAAACCATCTGGGCATGTACCCTGAGCCCAAGATTATATAAGGTTCATGAAGCACTATGGGTATGTTTATTTAAATTTTAATTAACAATAATAATTATTATCATAAAAAATCAACATCATATAGGTTAATAAATAAATAATAATTCAATGTTGACTTGCAGAAAACTTATGAGCCAAACAACTTTGAAAGATGGGGTGATTACGTGGTGAATTCAGTAAGTTAATTAATCCAAAAAAATTGGATATTCATCTCTGTTGTTAGATGGAAAAATTAATTGTACTAATAAATAATTTTTAATTTATAGTTTTCAGCAATTTGGTCAGTAGGAATTTACACACTTCCATTAATTGCAGCATTAATGTATCGTCGTAATAACACCATGACTGATAACATGTACACAATGTCAAAATATGCAGCAAGTGCAGGTTTTATTTTTATAACATCACTTGCTGTTCGTGGTTGTGCTCGTTCAACAAATCCAATGTACATAAAATTCATAAAAACATTAACAAAAGCTCATGAATCATATACATATGAATCAAAACAACAACTTCAAAAATATGATTTTGAATTTTGGGCATGGCCAGTTGATTATAAAGTTTTATCAAATAATTTATTAGATGGTAAACCACGTGTTACAATAAATAATTCAAAAAGATATTGTGATAATTATATAATTGCTGTACCATGTAAAATATTATCTTATTTACTTGCAAATACAATTGCAATTAAAATGATGTATCCAGGTAGTACATCAATTGTTAATATGTTAATGAAAAGTACAATGTTACAAGGTAGAATTGATTTAATTGATCGTGGTGGTGAACGTTCAAAGTTATTAACATTTAATAATAATACAATTGATACAATATTTATTGATAAACGTCACAAAAGTAAAAATGGACATATATTAGTTATAACATGTGAGGGTAATTGTGGTTTTTATGAAGCTGGAATAATGTCAACACCACTTGCTAAAGATTACTCAATTGTTGGATGGAATCATCCTGGTTTTGGTGGCAGTACTGGTACACCATTTCCCGAACAAGAAATTGATGCAATTGATGCTGTTATTAAATATTCAATTGATAAATTAAATTTTACTGTTGATAATATTATACTCAATGGCTGGAGCATTGGTGGTTTTACATCAACATGGGCTGCTATGAATTATCAAAATTTACATGGTTTAATACTTGATGCAACATTTGATGATGTATTGTATTTGGCTAAAAATACAATGCCAAAAGCACTTGATGCTATTGTTAAAAATCTCATTAGAGAATATTTAAATTTAAATATTGCTGAACAGTTGAAAAAATATAATGGTAGAGTATTGTTGATAAGAAGAACAGATGATGAAATTATGTGTACACCTGCTGGTAGTTTGGCTCATAATCGTGCTAATTATTTACTTATTAAATTGTTGATTCATCGTTATCCAAAGCTATTTGAAAATACAGATAATAAAAGTGTTGATGTTTTAAAAAAATATTTATCAATGCCAACTCATGATTCAAATGGTAAAACAACTAAAAGTTTGGCTGCTAGAACACAAGGTTTGTTTTTATAATTGAATAATTTTAAAAAATAAAACTATAATGTTAATTAAATTTTGTTTCAGGATTATTTAGTGATGGTATTCCACTTGTTGAAGATATTTGTTTATCAAAAATAATGAAAGACATTGAAAATAATAATGGCCAAGTTAAATATCCATCAACACTTGGTGATAATTGTGATTCAATTTCAAAACAACATCTTGTTGTTTATTTGGTAAATATAATAATAATTTCTTTTACAATACAATATTTATTATTTAATTTTAATAATTATATTTTTTTTAAGGCAAATAAATACATGGAAGATCAAGCATCTCAACATTGTGTTCCTCTTGCTGTTGAATTATTTCATCGTGGCTGGGATCCACGTACAAATCAATCAACACTTTAATTTAATTAACGCACTTAGTTATCATTTCTTTTTTTTATTAAATCAATTGTACACAAATATAACTTCAAACAAAATGGGTGAGCAGCATTATCAATACATACTATTAATAATTTATTAGTCTTATTTATTTATCTTTTTTTTTTCATCAACTTTGAAATAACAATAATTTTTATAATTATTCAGTAAAATGATACAATTGTATTTTCAATCTTTGAAATATATAAAGAGAAAAAAAAAAAATAGTACTAACAAATTTTCTTCCTACAATTTCGAAATATTCAATAAGTTTCGTTTCGAAATTCGCGAAACTTATTTCTTTATTTTTACAATAATTATTTCCATCGTAGCAGAGTACATGGATTTTTTTTCCTTTTCATTATTATTATTGTTTTTTTTTTTTACATAATAATAATCATATATGTGTATTTATTTTATATAAAAAAATCTCGTTTGCGTACATATGTGTTTAAAAAAAAAAAACATACAGGACGTTATTTAAATTTTTCGAATTTATATAATGAAAAAAAATAAAACTAACAACTTCATGCATCACTGAATCAGTTTTATATTTTTAATTAAAGAAAGATTAAAAAAATGACACATTAGTTATAATTGAAAACATATCTATACATATAAAATAAATATTTTTTTCGTGAGAAGATTAGTCATTGGATCATTAGGCTCATCAATAAAAGACAACTTTTCCACGTCGAAAAAACATATTTAGGGTAAAGTTATTAGCCAAACTAAAATAGTTATTCACGTCGTTTTACCTGACTCCATTTTGAATATTCAACGACTTTTCCTTTCTAAAAAAAAAACATAAAATAAATGATCTACCAATAAGAAAAAAAATCAAAGCAACGTTATTTAAAAGATGTCTGTTTGGACATGCATCTGGAGCCCCAGATTATATTCATTTTATGAAGGATCTTGGGTATGTTTATTGATATTATTTAGTTGTAATAATAGATGAATAAATTAATTTAAATTCACAGAGGTTAGTCATTAATAATTGTCTATTAACTTTTAGAAAATTTATGAGCCAAGCAATACTGAAAAATATGCTGATTACATTTTGTATTTTGTAAGTTATAAATATTTTACATAAAAATTTAATAATACTATAATTAATATAGTGTAAATATATAATTTATTAATTTAATAAATTAATAATTTAAATAATTAATTTACAGCTTGGTGCAGTTGCTTTTCTAAGTCTTTTTACACTTCCAAAAATTGGATTTTTATTATTTTACAAATTATGTCGTTGTTATTGTCGTAGAAAAACTACAGAAGAAAGAAAATGTCATCGAAGAAAAAAATTATTTAAATTTATATATAAACTTGGACGTTTCATAGTTATAGCAGCCTTGATTTTTACTACAATTTTGGTAATAACACTTGGAGTAAGAAGTGTTGCTCGTTCATCAAATCCAAAGTATACAAATTTCCTAAAAGTTTTGTCAAAAGCACAAGAATCTTACACGTATGAGTCAAAGCAATCAATTAGAAAGTATGATTTTGAGTTTTGGGCATGGCCAACAGATTATCAAGTGTTATCAAAAGATTTATTAAATGGAAAACCTCGTGTGACATTGCCTGATGCTTCAATCAAGCTGTCCATTACCACAGCACCTTTTAAATTAATATCTTATTTAATTTCTAATATTGTTGTTAAAGCTATGTATCCAGGTAGTACATCAATATTCAATATGATAATAGAAAATAAACTTATAGATGGTAGAATACATCTTAATGTACTTGGTGCTAAAAGATCCAAGTTAGTAACAGTTGATGATGACACAGTTGATACAATGTTCATCGACAATCGAAATAATCGGTGATAAATGCCAGTTCTGTTAATCAATTAGTACTGGTATACCATTTCCAGAAAAAGAAATTAATGCAATTGATGCTGTTATTAAATATTCAATTGAAAAATTAAATTTTACTGTTGATAAAATAGCGTTAAATGGTTGGAGTATTGGTGGTTTTACATCAACATGGGCTGCCATGAATTATGATTTACATGGGTTATTACTTGATGCAACATTTGATAATGTATTGAATGTAGCTTTGTACATGATGCCAAATTTTGTCAGTAGTCTTACCACATATGTTATAACAGATTATTTGGATTTAGATAATTCTCAACAGTTGAATAAGTATGATGGTAGAGTTATGTTGATAAGAAGAACAGAGGATCAAATTATGTCATCACCTACTGGAAATTTACCCAGTAATCGTGCCAATTATTTACTCACTAACATGTTGATTCATCGTTATCCAAAATTACTTGATAATAATAATAATAAAACAATTGATGTTTTGAAAAATTATTTAGCAATGTCAATGGTTGATGTTGACTCAATTACATTGGCTGTTAAAACAAAAGGTTAATTTTTTATGATAGATATTTTAATTTTTACTATTAGACAAATTTTAAATTCATTCTCTCTTCTTTCAGTTTTATTTCAAGATGGTATTCCACTTGATGAGAATATTTGTTTAACAAAAATTAGAGAAAATATTAACAACAATAATGGTACAATTAAATATCCATCAACACTTGGTGATAATTTTGATTCAATTTCAAAGCAACATCTTGTTGTTTATTTGGTAATTTTAATAGTTTATTTATCATTTCATGAGTTGATATTTTTATTCGAGTTAATTTGTTGTTGTTTTTTTTTCTTTTGCAGGCAAATAAGTATATGAAAGATCAAAATTCAGGTCATAATGTACGTCTCAATCAAAATTTATTTAAACTTGGTTGGGATCCACGTGCCTAAATAATTATTATTTTTTAAAATTTAATTCCATGACAGCATTGTTATTAATTATCTATTTTTGTTATTTCTCAATTAACTGGTTATTTATGAGTGAAGTTAGTGTATGTTGTTAATGAAATTTTTATATATTACATATAAAGGATATTTTTGATAGAAAAAATATAAAAATAAATAAATAAATTAGACATACAAACACTTTATTGTAAAAACCTTAAATTTTAAAATATTACAAGACATTCTGCACAGCAGTTGAATTTTTTTTTTGTTATTTTTTATTTTTCTTAAAAAAGATATTTAAATAAATTTACACTCTCAACCAGTTTGTGAATTTATCCTGATAGAAACAATTTAAGATTTTGAAATTTAAAAAAAAAAAAAAAAAGTTTTCAAGTTAAATTATAGATTAAAAATTAAAAATTAAAAATTAAAAATTAATTACGTTCTCTGTGAATCATCAATAATATTTTTCAATGATTTTTTAGCATCTTGGAATGGATCAACAAATTTTTTTCCACTTCTAATTGGTTTTTCAATGAACAATTTAAGAGCATCCTTGGTCAATGATGGAAAATATTCTTTTGTACATATTTTTTCCAGTGCCTTGAAACATCCCTCCAAGTTCCATTCAATTTTTCCTGATGATTTATCTTCACTCTGTACATACAAACAAAAATACAAAGTCAAATTAATATCATTAAAATCAAGTCAAGTATATTATTTATTAAATATAAAAAAATAATAATTACCTTAATAAGTCCCAAATTGACCAAAAGATTATTATTAACATGTGATAGTTGATCATTTGATTTGGCAAATGTAAATAATTCAAAGTACAATTTATCAGTAAGACCTTCAGCTTCAACTCTAACATCACCATATCCACTACCACACAATGACGATACTTTCATGACAATAATTAATAATTCATCAACATATCTCTGTGGCTCTTGTGAATAACTTGTTGCATGTTCTAAAAATTCATAAAATTTATCACCCTCAATCATCAATAAATTTTCACCAATTGGAGCTTTTAAAAATTCTTTAACATTAATTGGTTTATGAATTATTTCTTTTTCTTGAATAATAACATCTTGTGATACATCACTGTATATATTTTCATTTTCATTATCATCATTATCTGATTCATTATTTGAATCATCTTCAGTTTCATTATCTCCATCACTTTCATCCTCATCATCAGTAACATCATCCTCCAAACTACCAAGTACATCAAGTTTATCAACTTTTTCAAGTGCCTCTTTCAAGGCATCAACACCCTCACCACCAAATGAATTTGCATCAAGTTGTAAACTTGTTAATTGAGTCTTATCAGTAACAGCATTAACTAATGATTCAGCAGCTCTTGATCTTATTTCATTACCAGTTAAATTAATTTCAATTAAACTAGTATGACTACCAGGTATACCAAGTGCACCAGCAATTGTCATTGCACCACGTGTTTTTAATAAACAATCACCTAAATTTAATATTTCAAGATTTTTAAATTTTTTTAATGCATTTGCAAGTGCAATTGCACCTTTTGGTCCAACAGTATTATCATTTAAATTTAATATTTTTAAATTTGGATTATTTGATAATGCAGATGCAATTGCAGCAACACCAATATGATATATACCATTTTGTGGCATAACAACTTCTTCAAGACTACCAAGTTTATCAAATACATTAGCAAGTGCTGTTGCACCTTCATTTTCAAGACGATTTCTACCAGCAATAAATACTTTTAATGCCAATGGTTTACCAATTTTTGATGAATTATTATGACAATTAATAAGTGCATCAGCCAACATTTTACCACCTGATATACCAAGACCATTATTATTTAAACGTAATTCTTGTAATGTAAAACATGGACTTGAGCTTAATAATGCAGCAAGACCTTGTACACCAATTGGACCAAATGCATTGTCACTTAAATCAAGTTCAAATAAACGTGCTTCTGATATTTTTAATCCAGTACCAAGATATTCAAGTGCTTTTGGAATTTCAGTTTTCATACGTCCAGTAAACATGTCTTTCCATAATGCACGAGTTAATGGTTTACCATGTGTTTCAAGGGCTTTTGATACTGCCTTTGCTGCATCTGGACCAAGTGTATTACCCTCCAAATTTAAATATGACAATGATGAGCATTTTTTAATGGCATCAACAACAAGATTTGCTGAAAATTTTAAATGTAAGAAATATTTAATTATTTATCAATGATTTATTGTATTATTTTGAAGTATTTTTAATTGTTTATTTACTTACCATCTTCTTCAGAATTTAATTTCAATGATTTACCACAAAAAGAGACGCCAGTTGGAACATCCGTTGGTGTTGTCTTTGATAAAGTTTCACTGACGTTTTGGAAGTTAAACATATTTAATTTTTATTTTATAACCTTGTGTTTTGTTATTGCTAATTTATATTTTAATTTTTCGTAGCTTTTGTTTAACAATGATTTTGTTGTTGAGTGTACTTGATAAATCAACAATTGTATTTAGGGGGTTGTTTGGGGGTTGTGTGTAAAGCAATTTACAAGTGAGAGAGAGAAAAAAAAACGTGTGGAGAAAAAAAAAAAAAATCACTTATGGTTGCCGGTTGGCGGCTTGGCCATCGAATCTAGGGGAATTTATGATTTTTTTTTGCAAGTCTAGGGAATTGCGATAGTTGAAAAAGACCGATAATAATATATCGGCGATATTTAAAAAATAATATTACATATCGATATATTGGTAAAAATAAAACAAATATCATGACTATTTTAAAATAATTTCTTTATTTAATTCATAATAGTAACTCTTTATTTTATAATCAGATGTTTACAGTAGTAGTATAGGCGAGGTGGTAGCAAAAGTATTATTACAAAAAATTTATCTTGCACATTAGATAATTCACGTTCAGCCAATAATTACATGCTTTCAGCTTCACTTTTCCCGGCAGGTTTATATGTGCGATTCAACGAAGACTCAGATAGTATTTCAGGAACACTTTTACCAGAAGCTCCATGTTTTCTTTTAACACTGTAAAATTAAAGTCAATAAAGTTATTTACAAAATGTCATAAATATCACACGCATGTAGTTAGTATAAATTGTATGAGGTAGTAGCAAAAGTATTATTACAAAAAATTTATCTTACAGAGTAGATATTCCACGTTCAGCCTTAAATTTTGCCCATAGTTGGATATTTTCTTGGATAGGCAGTTTTTTGTTTGTTTCTTTTTCAATTTTTTTTACATTAGCCAAATGCAACTTGAAATCATCCCCGACAAACCGGTATTTCCTGGTGCGTCTATGTTCATCATCATCATAATCATCATCACCATAATCATCATCCTCATCATCATCAAAATAGCTATTAAACAGAAAAACAAAAAAAGTTTACTGGCATTGTCATTGGTGAATTTAGGTGGAAATTAAAAATTAAAAATAATTTATTCATTACATGGTTTCAGCTTTACATTTCTCGGCAGGTCCATGCATGGAATATAACAAAACCTCGGTTTGTATTTCAGAAATACTTGTATCTGAAGGTTCATGTTTTGTTTCAACACTGTAAAATTAAAGTTAATAAAGTTATTTACAAAATGTCATAATATCACACGCATGTAGTTGGGATAAATTTATGAGGTTATGTGATAAATGTTGACGTGATTCGCACATTGGCTCTAAAGTCTAAAATGACGAAAACGTGTGCAGGTATAGCCATTTACTTATTTACACAATATATACATATGTATAATAAATCAATATATTATATACGATATATCTACCAACATAGAGAAGTTAATTAAATGATTAACTCATTATTGAAATAATTTACTTACTTATTTATAAAAGACATGATGAATTGTTTATTCGCTAAATTTTTTCGCAAACAGTGTATCGCTGATTTACAACGCTCCAACGCTTCTTTACCAAAATTTAATCAATATGATCAATATGTAAACTGAATTTAATTATACGACTATTTATAACAATCTATTTTTTAGCTTTAGTATAATATAAATATAAGTTTTTTATGTGGACTGATACTTTTTTTTTTTTTTTTTATTTCACACTAAATAATTGAAATTTGAAAGTATGTTTACTATGGTTTACTAGCTGCGAGGTACCACGTGGTACTGCGTATCTGGTCGTCGCCCGTCGCTAACAGCTGACTTGGGCAGGGCTTTTTTAAAATGCCGTACGTAGCGCTGCCTATTTCTAGTGATTTCTAGATAAAAAAAAAAATCATAAATACCCCTTAATTCGATGTTGTGTTTTTTCTATACATTTCTATAACTATTTATAATTAATATTTATTAAATATAAAAAATATTTATGTTGTTATATAAGAAACATGTTTGTAGATAGTAATAAAAAATAATACCAGTAAAATGTAAATCCATGCAAGTTTCTCTAGATATTTTAGTTTGTTTTAAGGGTGTTATTGGCAACACTCAATATGACAGAGAGATAAAAAGAGAAAGAGAGAGAGAAACAAAAATGCAAAAATGTTGTTAAAGAAACATGGCCGTTAAGTAATTGTTACACATGTGTCAGTGATATTTTTTTTTTTTTTTTGGTAAGAACATAAACAAATAATTCAGTAATAATAATAATCAACAAATTAGTATTGTTAATTATTTTTTCATTAATAATAGTATGTAATTGTTAATATGTAAAGTTTTTTTATATAATTATATTGATAATAATGCTGAGACGCATTTACAGTCAGGTTGGATTGTCTGACCAGCCATTTCATGTCTTTCTGACAAATTATATTCATGCTTTGTAAATTAATCACAAAAAAAAAAAAAATTCTATGCATTTATATTACATGACTAATTGTCGAATAATTATTCAACAATTTTTTTATAGAATTAAATTTATTTCTATCATTTTATCAATGAAAAACAAAATAATTCATCAATCATCTTTGACTTCCAGGAAAAGCTACAAATTTGAAAATAAATTTTTCATTAAAATTTAAATAATATAATTTTTTAATTTTATTTGTTTAAAAAAAAATATTTATTGTATTTTATAATATAAACAATTAATTTTCTAATATTTAACAATTTAAAATCAATTTATTTATAAAAAAAAAGGAAAAATAATTTTTGACAATGACAAATTTCATTAATATCAATCATTGTTTACAATTTAATTCTATTCATTGGTTTTTGACAAGTTTGTTTACTCGTTGGAATAATCTAAAATTAAAACGTATTTATTTTCAAGCATTTATAAAATTTACAAAAAAAAAAAAAAAACAAATATCCCCCTCCTAATCAAAATAAATAAATAAATAAAATCAAAAATATAAATCAACAAAAATACATTTTAAAAAAATAATTTTTTTCTTCATTTCAGCTGCTCATGTATTCATTGGTGTGTCAGATTATCATCTGACCAAAATTGGATCGCCAAAATATTAAAAAAATAAATAAAAGGTAAATCAATATTAAAATAATTAAAAATAAAATTAATAATATTAAAATTAATTTAAAATTATCCAGAGAAAGAAAGACAAGTTGAGATTGAAAAGCAAAATAAATTAAAATGAAAAAATAAAAATTAAAGAAATGAGGTGAAAATGAGGGGGCATTGAATAAAGAGGGTGAAAGGAGAATTCTGGCTCACTCATTTTAAAATATAAGAGCCATTTTCCAAGCTTGGTTTAGATCATCTAAATATAAATCTGGCTGGTTACAATTCAAACACAGTGGGAGTTTTTTTTTTTCAATTTTTCTTTTTACTTTTTATTTAATTTACTGGGTTGGTTGGTTAGTTCGGTGCCGTGTGCGATCTTGTCTCACTAACCCCGGCTTATTTCCATCAATTTAAACAATTTTTTTCTAAACTGGCATTATGCCAATATCAACTATCTAAAAAGAATATATTTATCGATAAAAAAATTATTCTCACCAACTAAATTTTACATAATAATTGTGTTTTTCATTTAATCATTAAACTCCAGCTTTAATAATTTTTTCAATTATCTAATTTTAATTAAACTAAATAATTTTTTTATTTTTGAAAAGTTTCCAAAGCTTTAGAAAGAGTGCAAAGTGTGCCAGTAAGGGTGAAAATAATAATAGTGAATTGTAAAAAATAAACAGGTGCTATTTGATAATTTAAAAATAAAAAATTGACACTATTTAAAGTTGTAACTAAACTTGAGATTAATAATGATAAATAAATTGTTTTTTTTTGTTTACAGATAAAGAGAAAATAATATAATAGAAAAAAAATATAAATCAAAATGGTTGTTGAAGCATCTGATGAATCACTTGATCCAATTGATAATTATCAGATAATACCATCATTATCAGGAGCGAATAGTTATTCAAATTCTATAATAACAGTATTGGTCAAGGATATAGCAACAGTACCAGTAAGAGTATTAACAAAAAAATGTCTAGTATCATTAGAATGTGAAGTATCATTGATTTGTCAATTAATATCATGGTTACAAAAAGAAAATCGTCCAGTAAGTGATTGCAAAATTTGCTTGAATAATACTGATTTATATTATTCATCTGGTAAAAAATTAGCTGATTATAATTTAAATATTGATACAAATAAACAATCAAAATTAGGTATTGCATATAAATTTTGTGATGATGTTAATGAACAACCATTATTTAAATCACCAAAATTTATTGAATTAAAAGTATCTGATAAAACAAATGGTTTAATAGCATTTACACTACCATATAAATTTATAATAACACCAGAATCAACAATTGATGAATTAACAAATAATATACTCAACTTAAGCTACACTGAATTACTAGAAAAATATCAGGCAACATCACATATAATATTAAAATTCCGTCATTCATCCACCATCATAAATGATGATAATAAAATACCAAATAATGAAAAATTTAAAAATTTAAAATTTAATTTTTATTCAAAAAAAAATGAATTTATTGAAATAATAAATATACAAATAATAAATAAAACAACTAATACAATAATTGATAATGAAAAAAGTATAAAATCTTTTGATAATAATGATGTTATTAAAAAATTTTATGATGATGAATTTGATCAGTGTATTGAATCAGTTAAAAATGGTTGTGCAAGTGAATATCCAATTCCAATAGATGAATATAATACAACAACAACAACAAAAAATGATAATAAACAATGGTCATCAAATGATTATACAGTGACATTAAATAATACAAATTATGATGTAGATTCTGATAGTTTATTTGACAAAATTGAAGAAATAAAAACAATTGGTCAAAATAATTATGATGATACAAATAATACAACAAATAATTATCACAATGATAAAACAATAAATAATATTAACAACAACAACAACAGCAACAACAACAACAATGATGATTATATTAATAATAATAACAACAATTCATCAAATATTTATGTTGGTCTTGTTAATCAAGCAATGACATGTTATTTAAATAGTTTATTACAAGCATTATATATGACACCTGAATTTCGTAATGCACTATATAATTGGGAATATATTGATGGACCAGAAAAAGATGAAGCTAAAAGTATACCATATCAATTACAAAAATTATTTTTAAATTTACAAACATCAGATAAAAATTCAGTTAAAACAACATCATTAACAAAAAGTTTTGGTTGGGATTCAACTGATGCATGGCATCAACATGATATACAAGAATTATGTCGTGTTATGTTTGATGCATTAGAACAAAAATTTAAAAATACAAAACAATCTGATTTAATTAATCGTCTTTATGAAGGTAAAATGATTGATTATGTTAAATGTTTAGAATGTAAAACAATTAAAAGTCGTGAAGATACATTTTTAGATATACCATTACCAGTTAGACCATTTGGTTGTAATGTTGCATATAATGATGTACAAGAAGCATTACGTGCATTTGTACAACCAGAAACACTTGATGGTGTTAATCAATATAATTGTGAAAAATGTAATAAAAAAACTGATGCACATAAAGGTTTAAAATTTAAAAAATTTCCATATTTATTAACATTACATTTAAAACGTTTTGATTTTGATTATAATACATTTCAACGTATTAAATTAAATGATAAAGTATCATTTCCAGATAAATTAAATTTAAATTCATTTGTTATTGATGATAATAGTGATACACAAGAATTAATAATTAATGAAGAAGATGCTGGTGTTGGTGTTAAATGTGATGAACCATCAACAAGTGATTTAAATAATATTGATGAGCTATTAACAACACCAACAACAAAAACAATTACATCATCATCAGTATTGACAACAACAACACCACCACCATCACCACCATCATCACCAGTAACAATACCACAACCACCAACAATAACAACAACAACAACAACAAATAATGAACAAGATGATGATGAAGGTATTGACATGTCAAATGGACCATCAACATCAAGTACACATAGTCAAGATAATGATAGATGTCATGTTAAAGGACCATACAATTATGAGCTATATGCAATTATGATACATAGTGGTTCAGCATCTGGTGGACATTATTATGCATATATTAAAGATTTTAAAACAAATGAATGGCTATGTTTTAATGATCAAGAAGTAACATCAATAACACAAAATGACATACAAAAAACATTTGGTGGTGGACCAACACGTACATTTTACAGTGGTTATTATGGCTCAAGTATAAATGCATATATGCTTATGTATCGTCAAATTGATAGTGAAAGAAATGCTGTACCAATGACTGTTGATAATTTTCCACCACATATTAAAGAATTATTGAAAAAAATAAAAATTGAAGAACAAGATAATAAATTATTTTATGATAGACCAAAACCATCATTATGTTCAGCACGTGTATCAGTTGTTCATCCAATTGATAATACACTTAAAATGAAAAAAATGTATTTTTTTGAAAATGAAACATTAAAGGGTTCAGTTGAACGTGTATATAAAGAATTTAATTTAGATAATATTGTTGATATTGAACAGTGTCGTCTTGTAAGTTGGGATTCAAAAAAAGAATATATAAAACGTAGTTATGATGAACCAGATGATGATAAAATATCTGAAATATTAGAAAGTGATGCTGTTGGTGGTAATAATAAAAATGGTTATCATGAAATGTTACTTGAAATACGTGATAAAAATGAAAAATTTAAATATTATTCACCAGATGCATTTAAAACAACAATATATATTGTTGATAATGAAAAATATGATATTATTGATGGTCCATTTCATGGACGTGCATTATTCAACGTTAAAATTGGTGAATTTAAAAAAGACTTAGCTGATGAATATTCAATGGATATTGATAATATGATATGTGCTGTTATTTTAAAAACACATTTTGATTCAGTTAAAATACTTGAAGATGATAAAGATGATTTAAGAGATCAAGGTTTTATATACGATCTTCATGGTAAAATAATATTAATGCAAAATGATAATAATAAACATCAATTAGATATAAATAAATTGGCAAAGTTAGCTACTGATATTGATAATACAATTTATTTAAAAATTAATTTACCAGATATGAGTAAAGAAAAACTTGATGAAATGAATATTAAATTAATTGATGAACATAAAAATCATGATGATGAATATAATTATTATTTTAATAATTCAAAAAAATGTATTGATTCTGGTGATAATAATAGTTGTAATAATATAATTAATAATAATAAAGATACAAATGGTAGTGTTGTTGCTGGAGGAACAACAACAACAACAACAACAACAACAGCAACAGCAACAAATGAAATTGATGAATTACAAGAACAAAGTAATAGTGAAGATAGCAGTCAAAGTGATTCAGATAGAACACTAGTTGGTAAATTATCAGAAAATGATGATGATGATGATGATGATGGTGATGATGATGATTCAACAGATAATCAATATTCAAATAAAGAAAAAAATTTTGAAAAAGAATTATTAAATATTGAATTAAAAAAATACTTCAAAGTTATTAAAAAAGTAAATGATAAAAATGGAAATACGTACCTGAAATTATTTGTTGATAGAAGATTAAAAATACATGTATTTAAATTACAAATAGAAAAATACCTTGGTATATCAAATAATAGTTTTAAATTTGATGCTGAAGATAATGATTATATTAATGATATAAATTATTCACATAAATATGATGATGATAGAATTTATAGTAAAATTGATAATAATTCAATAATAAATATTGTATTATTACGTATACTTGGTATTAATGAAATTAAAATTAAATTACATCAATTATATTTAAATACAACATCATCAACTGATTCAAATTTTCAATTATTATTTGATATTATTGTGACAAAAGATATGACAATTAAACAATTAAAAAATACAATTGTCAATGATATGAAATCTAAAATGAATACTGATATAACAGTTGATAAAATAAGATTGAGAAAAAAAATTCATCAAATACCATCAAAAGTTTATTTTAATCATCAAGTATTGAGTGATATTTGTCTCAATTCACCAATTGATATTATATTTCAAGAATTGGATGGTTTTGAACAAGTCACGAATGACAAACAAGTTCTTGTTATTGTTAAATGTTATTCTGGTGTTGAATATGGACAACAGTATCAAGAAATTGTTTTGTCATCACCACAAGCAACCATTGAAGAATTAACTGAAAAAGTTGCTGAATTATCAAGTATATCACCTGAAAATTTAGAATTCACCAAGGGCAGATGGCCAATGGGACAAAGAAATAGACAATTGGAATGGACAAGTATAGCTATTGGTAATGATATACCAGAATTATATGATGGTGCTGTTATTTATTACAGGTAATTATTTAGCTTTCAATATATGTAAATTTATATTTATGTTGAAGATTTTTTAATAATTAATTATGAATATTTTACAGAGACACAGCTGAAAAATCAAAACAACCTTTCATCAAAACAAAAAGAGAAATAGCTGATTCTACTGAAACAGCAAGAGATAATCGTAATTCATCAGCTTCAACATATCGTAGACGTGAACATCCACTTAGAATTTATGTTAATGATAGAGAATAATTTCATTGAGATTTTATTTTTCACACGTCTTGTATTTATCCTGTTTTTATTTATTATTTAGTTTATTTTATTAAAAAAAACAAAATGGTTACAATTAAAAATAATAGAAACAATTATCAAACAAAACAATAAACATATATTAATTTTTTTTTTCTTTTTTTTTTTTTTTTTTGCAGTAGTTTAAATTTTACATTGAAAAATTATTAAAATCTCTTCCTTGCATTTATTCTGCGAACTGAAAAATTTAATTTGATCAAAAAATAAAATAATAAATAAAAATGTAAAAAATATTTTGAAATCATTAGTACTGATTTGACTTGAAAAATAATAAGTCTAGTATTTGATAAATAAATTAAAAATAATTCTTATGATAATTAAAAAATAAAAAAAAGTCGTGAAAAAAAAATTAAGTAATTTAAAAAAAAATATTTCTCTATGTATCATACTCTGTAGTTATGAAAAAAGAAAAAAAAAAAAAAACTATATTTGTAATTGATTATTAATAACATCATTAAGAATTATAAGTTGACGCGCAAGAGTAAATGGATAATTATGATGCGAGTGATTTTTTTTTTTTTTTTGAAAAACAATGAACAAGTGAATGAGATGTAAAAAGAAAAAAAAAAATCAAACAATGTGTTGCTTTATTTATTTAAAAATATTATAGAATTATTATAATATCAGCCTTGCCTCTTTTTAAAAACTTTCATAATTAGATTTAATTTTATCACGTAAATTTGTTAAAGTACTTTTATTAATTATTGAAATTTCACCAATCATATTTAGAGTTTCATGATTCCTTCAGTAACAAAATAAGCTTGACTTTTGAAATCAGCCCAGATGATAAATAAAAAAATTAAAGAACCCAAAAAAAAAATAAATAAAAAAACAAATAACAGAGTGCAATGGATATCGCGCCAACACATAATTCGATATCAGACATTTGGATCTTCAACCGTTGCCCTCTGCTGACCGTATATTTACATGTATAATTTATATATCCCGCCCGTAGAATTCTGTATAGAAAATAAATAAATAAATTACGTGTGCGAAGACCAAAACGATTTAACACAATAACTTTTTTTTTTTTTTATTATTAAAAAAATAAAAATATTATACTCTATCAATAATAATCATTTTGGAGAATCAGAACCTCTACAAAAAAAATAATTTTCGTTATGAGAAGATATAGTTTACACTATATTGAAATGAAAATTAATTGATATTTCAATTAGATTTAATTTAAATGATTCGTCATTTATATGTTCCTGATACGAACTTGTCTTTTTATTTTAACTATTTTTAATTTTTTTGTCTATGATGGGGTTGAGCTATCCTTGTAATTTTTTTTTCATTAAATTGTCTGAGATCTAAGCTAGTTTAGAAAAAAAAATTATAATTTTTGAAATGGTCAAAAGGGGGTAGGGGGTGGATTTTAATTGTTTTTATTTTTTTAAACTATGATGGGGTTGAGCCATCCTCGGAATTTTTTTTTCTAAACTAGCTTAGATCTTAGACAATTTAATAAAAAAAAAATTACGAGGATGGCTCAACCCCATCATAGACAAAAAAAATAAATACAGTTAAAATCCACCCTCTACCCTCTTTTGACCATTTCAAAAATTATAATTTTTTTTCCTAAGCTAGCTTTGATCCTAGACAATTTAATGAAAAAAAAATTACGAGGATAGCTCAACTCTATCATAGTTAAAAAAAATTAAAAACCAGTAGTCGTCGTAGAATCGTATTAATCCACCCTCTGCCCCTTTTTTACCATTTCAAAAATTATAATTTTTTTCTCTTAATTAGCTTTGATCCTAGACAATTCAATAAAAAAAAAATTATGTGGATAGCTCAACTCTATCATAGTTAAAAAAATTATTTAAACCAGTAGTTGTCTCTAGAATCGATTAATCCATCCCAGAGGGTTGTTTTTTTATATCGAATTTTTAAAATATCAGGGAATTATAAATTAAAAAAGGTATTGTCGTGTCAATTTCACAGCTTATCCAACTCCTGAAAATCAAATTAACATTTTCATTAAAATAATTAAATCAAACTCATTTTATTATTTTTTTTTTTTATATTTGTTTTTTAATTTATTTCTTTTATAATTATCAGCTCGAATAGAAAAAACACTACAGAGATTTGTTTTTTAATTTTTTTTTTAACTCACTCAGTTATATATATAAATATTAATTTAGCGATAAATATAAATGTACATTGTTTGAATTATTTTCTATTTATATACATGATAGTATTATTATAATTTTTTCATATTATTTCCTCAACTAATAACTAGTAATCTATTTTAATTATTCTAATTTTTTTTTTCTAGACTATCAAGTACGATAATTACGAAAATTGGCGACTAATCGCTGACTTATTTACGATTTTTTTTTATTTTAAATTAATGACATTGATGGGCATTGACTTGAAACACTGATCAAACAAAAATTTTAAATAAAAAAAAATCTAAAAATCACTGTAATTTAAAACAATAACAAAATTGCAATATTATAAATTTAAAAATAATAATTACCAACAGTGTCAGAGTCAATGTTAGTTTCCCTATATAATATTAAAATTAAATATATAATTTTTTTTTCAATTTCAATATATAAATTACAAGTTAGAAAAAAGTATTTTGTACAAGTTTGATTTAAAAAAAAAAAGAAAACGAATTTCAAAAATTTTATTCATTTGAATAAATATTCAAAAAATTACGCTTTTTTTTTTTTTTGACTTTACAAATATTCTTAATTAGACATTTGAGAATTCCATAAAGTAACTACCGTGTCGCAGACATACCAAGCGATTAAATGAAAAAAATGTTTATTTAATTTTTTTCTCAATGTTTTAGTTGTTATTTTTTCAAATTTATTTTCACAATTTTTTATTTATTTATTATTTTGTTTTCTATTTCTTTGTTTATATTTTTTTTTTATAAAAAACCAACGAGCGTCGTGGGATTTTTTTCAGTTGAATAATGCGAGAAGAGAAGAGAATCACTACCGCCCTCTTCATCCTCCTCATTCTGTACTCCTCCTCCCAACCACCCTTTTTTTTTTTCTTCTATTTTTTTGTGACCGCGAGCATTGCAATTAATTACTGCGTGCCCGCGAGGAATACTATATACATACACACAATAGCATTGTTGCATCTGTTGCACAATTATCTTTGTCTTTTACACACTTGTATAAATCGACGAGCAAAATCATTCACCCCACATACATACACGCACACAAATAATATTTAAAAAAAAAAAAGTAATGTTTAAAAAACTAATAAAATATATAATAATGTTTAAAAAATTTAAAAAAACAAAATGTTAAATAAAAGTCAAGCCGCAAGCACCCACAGTGTCTTTTGCCACGGTTGTTGTTCAACTTGATAATAAATTAAAGTGCGTGTAAGTATGGAGGCAAGCTGTCTTGATTCTTCGTATATACATGTAAAACGTATCAAGGACACTAATGATATCCCTACTCAATACTTATCAGCATATTTTCTTTTCAATTTTTTTTTTTTCTCTTATTTACTTTTTTAACTCTCTCAACGAATTTCTTTAACGAAAAATAAAAAAGAATTTTTTCAATGCAAAATAAAATGATTAAAAATATATACAAGTTGAATTCGAAATACATTTTTTTCTTTTTTTTTTTTTATTTCGTTATTAAAATAAGTGAATAAAAATTTTTTAAATCAATTTTTTAACTTGCTATTGGTTGTGATATATAAAATAGTAATAAAATATATATATATATATTTATAATGGCTGAGATTGAGGCCATTGAACATGGTGAAGAGCAAAATGCGAGAATAAAAAAATTGTGAGAGCAGAAAAAATAAAAATGGGAAGAAGAGAAGAGTGGTTATTCCCTTACAGGCTTATACCTATATACACTTGTCAGTATAAATGTTTATATACACGTGTGTGTATGTGAATGTAAACCATCAAATTACGAAACACCTGTTCCACGAAATAACTTCATTCGTACTGTGCAAATTTCATTCTGCTATTAAATTAAAAAAAAAAAAACGAAACAAAAATAAAACAAAAAAATTGAATTTAAAATGAGAAGATCTAATGATATACTATTTTAACATTATTCAGATTGATATGTTTCAAACAAAAAAAAAGAAAATTTAAATATAAAAACAACATAATTAATTTGTTCTCCCTTTTTGTCTTTGTTGATTTTTTAAATAGAAAAAAAAACAAAAAAATAATAAAACAATTTCACCTAATCAATTCTTAATTTATACCTTCTGTTTGTTTTTCTCATAGACATATATCAAATATAATCAGAAGGTGTTGTTGTTGTTGTTTCATTAATTGATGCCAATCTATAATGTATTGTTTGTTCATGATTAATTGAATTCATAGTTATTGGTAATGTCATACAATTATTTGTTGTACTATGATTATTTGAATTTGAGCTAAGATCACTATAATATGCACTACTTGGTGCACTACTTAATAATTGTCCATCAAGTTCAGCATCACTACCAGTATATGCTGTATTTTGATATGACGGATTAATATCATTTGTACTTGATGAACGTATTTGTTGATTATGATGATTATGATTATGATGGTGATGATGATGATTATGATGATGATGAAGACTATTACTATTATTATTAATATTATTATTATTATTATGATTACTATGATTATTATTATTATTATTTATAATATTATTTGGTAAATGTATTGGTGGAACTGGTGTTGATGGTCCATTTTCATACATTTCGTAGTCTGGCTCTTTTAATCTGTAACAATAAAATAAATAAATGAATAAATGTTTGAATTTTTATTTAAATATAATTTAAATAAAATGAAATGTATTATTTTACCTTTGACTATGTTGTGTTCTTCCAGAATCACGTTTTAATGTATCAGTCTCATTGTTACCATATCTACGATGTAATCTAGCAGCATCAAGTTCATGATAATCATCATCTTCACCAGGCATTAAACCACCATCGTCATATGTTGAACTACTACGTAATTGTAATTGTAAATCACTAGCATAACTTGCTGTTTGTGAATCTAATTCAGCATATAATGCTTCATCAGTTTGCATATGTGTATAATGATTTTCAACTGGTATATTTATTTGACAACGATGTTGTGGTAAATTTAATGGTGTTGTTACAACACCAGCAGTACCACCACCACGACGTGAACCAAGCCATGACCATACATTGTGTCCTGATGGATAAAAATATAAAACTAAGAAAAAAGAAGAAGAAGAAGGTTTTTTTTATTTTAGTTAATTTTGTTAATTATATTTTTCTTAAATTTATATTAATTTTAGTTAGTTTATTATTACATTTTTTAATTACAAATAATTTATATTTACCTGGTGTTGGTGTTACATCATGATACGGTGGTAATTTGTCAAGTTCCAATGGTGGTCTATCAGGAATAACTGAAACACCACCAGCTACACCACCAGCACCACCACCAAGTGCTTCTTGAGGATTTGATTCATCATCAACACCACAACAGTTTGCTAAAAAAAAAAAAATACAAAATCCCATTAAAATTCATTCAATTAAAAATAATAAACACAATCAATTTCAAATAATAATAATAAATAAAATAGGATCGAAGAAATAAAAAATTGAATGGATTATGAAATTAATATTGTTCATTATATTTCATTTATGAAATTGAGAAGAGAAATATTTCCATCAAGGGATGGAAAATTAGATTGGCATATTATTATTTTATTTTTTATTTTTTCTTGTATGTATTTAGGGTGGGTGTGGTGGTGTGTCTTCTCAAATTTCACCCTACATCATATAATTTTTATTTTGTTCAACCGTTTTTATGATTCACATTTGTGCACCCAACCCTCCTCTCTTTCCTCTCTCTCACTTACATATTTCATAACTTTTTTTTTTTTTTCACTTTATATATTATATATTTTTTTTTTGATACAGAGCAAGTTGTCTTTGTCTATGGTGCATGTAGCATGTAGCATCAATAAGGAGGGGCAAAGGGGTAGTCATCATGAATCTCTTGAAGTGCCAGGTGAGGGGTATATATTCAGAATTTTGATATGCCAAAGAATATTTTTACCCGCCCTAAATTTATATATATATTTTTTTTTTATATTATTTTTACATGATATGTGGATAAATTCGTACGTTCATGTTTATGTCATGGACTCATGGGATTCCCCCCCATTGAACATTATGACATGACTAGGCATATGAAAAAGATATAAAACAGGGGGAAAATATCATATACATATATAAAAAAAAAGGGGGAGATACTATATTCTCTCTGTATTTTTTGTCTTTTATATTTTTAGTCTTTACTCTTTTTATTAATATTTTTTTTGACCTTCTTTTCTTTAAAATTCCTCTCTCACCATTGTGCTCATGTCATCGAGACGTATAACACAACTGGATTTTGTAGATCTAAGGACACCGCGTGTCCTTATGGAATGCAAAACAATAAAAAAAAAATAATAATTTAATATTTGATTATAATTATAATACACTCAAATATAAATCCCGTTTTTTTTTATTTTAAAAAATTTATATCAATTGGAAAAAGATTTAGTATATAAATTAAATAATTTGTATATTTCAATATGTTGAAAAGGCGTTTGATTACAGACAGAAGAAGCATCACATACGTAAATTAAAAAATAAAAAAAATAAATAAAATATACTGTATAGGATAATGTTGAATGGGAAAATTAAAAGGGGGGTTGTGAATTGTGAATGTGTTGAGACAGCATTGCAGAAACGATCGACTCAAGTGGTACGAGTGTTGGATAATTAATTCGGTTCTCAATGTTGTTGTTGAAAAGAAGTTTATATATAGATAAAAACTAAATAAAATAAAATCAAACAAAAAAAAAAACTACATAAATGTACTGCTGATTTAAAATTAATCCAATGGTATAAAAACGATGACCTATAAAGCAAAAAATAATAGTAAAAAAAATAAATAGGGTTAAAGGTATTATAAACGTGGTGGCAAATAAAAAAAAAAAAGAAATTAAATGAAAATAAAATTAAAAAAAAAAAAAGAGATTTAGTATAACGTTTGAAACATCGACCACAACGACGTTTTCGATTTTGATCGTATCAGTCCAGTGAAGAGGAGGCACACGGTTGATTTCAAATCGGAAAGTTAATTAGACGCGTTTCAATGTCCACTGTGTGTCGCATGTCCAAGTGAGCAACATTTAAAAATAATAAAATAAATAAATGATGACGATGAACAAGAAACACAGATAGATATATACTATTTCCTTTTTTTTATTTTTTAAAATTTAATTTCTTTCATGTTTGTTTTTCTCATGTATCAAAGAGGATTTTATATAATTCCTCTCTTCTCATCTTTCTCTCTTATCCTCTCATTTAATTTGTATTTTTTTTTACTTTTTTTTTTGTCATCTTGAAAATCATGAGTCTCGTTTTATGTTCGCGACATTTATGCCACTTTCATTATGCTAACTAATTAAATACCAATCGATCCTTATGACCCCTTATTTAATTTATTTTTATTTATTTTTAATTTAAAACTTTTTTATTTTATTTTTGCTTTCATTATGTGTTTGCTCGTTTCGGTTTGATGACAATGATGAACTTGGGGTGAATGAGTTAGGATCTTAAATGCTGCACCATGCTACAAAATTATGGCGAGACAGAGAATAAATGAAAAATTAAAATAAAAAAAATTAAAACAACCATAATGATGATAATATTAAAAAAGGGTTTGTGACATTGGCGCCGACATATCCGGATGGGAGATATGCTCAACAGAGATACAAAATTACTCGTGACAATTTTTAATGTTTTGCTCATTATCATTTTTTCAAAATAACTTGATTTATTATATATTTAGTTGTTTAATTTTATCAACTAAATATAATATATTTATTATTTATTTTCAAGTATAAACTATTTGGTGGTTTGTTTAAAAAATATTATTTTTTCATTTAACAACCTTGAATACTGATTATGAAAGTTTTAAAAAATATATATGTAAAAAAAAAAGGAGAAAATATCTCTCTCGACAGGGAACATGCAGAAGACAGCGATGATTGTTAAAAAAGATAAGAAATCTTGGATCTTTATCGATTGGCTTGTATATTAGAGATTGCAAAGAAACTTGGTAGTTGGAAAGCTGCGGGACTTGTCTTTCTATCTCAATACTTTTTTTATTTCTCATTTTTTCCACTCAATTTTATTTTATCATTATTATTTGAAATGATGGGAATTGATATGAAGAAAAGAAATATATATTGATTGAATTTTTAAAATTACCTCTGCCACCAGAACTCTTCATTCTGAAACAAAAAAAAATACCACAAAATTTCATTAGTTATAAATTTAAAATGAAAAAACTACTCAATTAATTAATTATTTTATTATGAAAATTAATTGAAAATTTATATGCCAGTTATTTTGTTTTAATTAACACGAGATTATTGCTTAATTTAATTTACAAAATATGAATTAATTAGGTACCTTCGACAGTGAAGTAAAGTAACCATAACAACAGCTCCAATTGCTGCTGATATAAGTGAAACAATGACTAAAGTAAGTAACCATCCAAATTCTCCAGATGCTTCTGCAACAAAAATACAAATTTATAATTAGATAAAAAAAATTATTTAATTTATTTAATAATAGGAGGATAATAAAAATAATAAATAAACAAATTAAATGAGTAAATTAGTGACAGGTGGTATAACAAAACCACAATACATATATATAATTTTTAAATTGCGCGACAATCAACTAAAGTATCATTTAAACAAGTCATTATCTACCACAAGTAAAAATATGTTGTAAATACAGTGAGATAATTGGACACAACTGCAGTATACTCATTTTTTTTTTTTAGCTTTATATTTATTTATAAAAAAAATATAAAAACTGCAGTCTTATTTCCAAGTGTAGCTTTAACACACTTGATAGTTTCGTGGCTTTTTTTTTTATTTTTATTTCGCGATGAAACACTCAGTGAGAAAAAAAAAGAAAATCTTTTTTATTTATTTTTATATTCTTCTTTAAATAGGAAAAAATAATTTCTTTCTAGTTGAGGTGAATCTTGCGAGTAAACTCACCTGGGAATATAGTGTTGCACGCGTTGGTATAATTACTTTGTGAAGTATGTACCAAGGAAGTTTCTTCAAATGTTGTATGTGCTCAGAAAACTCAACGAGGAAGTGATGTTACTATGCTTTTTTATTTTATTTTTCTTTGGTATTTGATTTTTTTTTTATGGGATTACTTTCACGCTACGAGATATAATTATTTTTAGAGCTATTTTAGATTATTTTAATCATCAGTAGCACGACACTTGTATTTGATAAATAAATTTATATTTAAGTGTATAAAAATTTATGTGTTAAATAAATTAACAATATTTCTATATTTTCGAAATTTTATTTCAATCTGAAGTTAAAAAAAAAAAACGAATATTTTAATTTTAATTAATTTAATTTACTTGAATAAAATACATAAAAAAATAAATCACAAATTTTTTTCGTTGCAGGTGTTTTATATATACCGAAATAAATAAATTTCAGTTGCTTCGAATAAAATGTTGATGGGAAAAAATAAAAAAAAAAATATCAAATAAATCTATACAGCTTTGAAGATAAAAATAAATAAATAAAAATTCCACAATTTTAGCAATTTTGCAGGTAGAAAAATCTTTGTGGTGTGAATAAAAATAAAAAAAAAAAAGAGAAAATATATAAAATTTCTTTTTTTTTGTAACTATCAAAATACTTGGTTACAGTTGTTGGAAAAAAAGAACAAAAAAAACCATACACTCATCCCCTAAACCCTTGAAAAAAAGATTTAACTGCTCGTAAAAAATTGAGTCAAAAAAGTAATCATATAAAATATCCAAAAGAAATTTTTCCACTAGTAATAAAAGCTTACATCCAGAAAATTCATTCACGAAAAAATTCCAGCTAATATTACGTTAATTTTGTTTATGAAATTTATAATAAATAAATCATTATTAATACATGATTTCTCAATCATTTAATAATTTTTTTTATACATTCATTATGATGGTTATTTGTTATCGAGTATTGAAATTTTTAAATGACCGACACAAACTAATACACGACATAAAAACACAAGTATTTTCTTGACTTCTGGTGGGATTTAGTCACCAGCAGCGACGAGTCAATCGTTGTCTGGCACGCGATATAATATAGAAAACCGGATTTTATAGAAAATATATAACCTGTCGTGTTTTACGAAGTAAAAGGGGTCCAATGGAGCATAACACCGCCAGATCGTATATATAAATTCGCTGTTTGTCACTCGTTGAAAATATATATAATAAATATATATTTATTCATGTTGATCTTGTTGCAAAATTGAGCCATAAGGTATCATAAAATAAACGAGACAAGCTTTTCGAATGATGGATTACAACTTTCTATTTTACAAAATTGATTACTCAATTGAAAATATAAATAGTTTTGTATTATATATATTTTTAATTAAAAATATAAATGACATATAATAAATAATTGTTAATTTTTTTCCATGTTAAATACACGGCCAATATGTATAATAAATAGAAATTAAAAAAAAAAAAACATGTAAAATTATTAAAACAGTAATAAATGAGATAAGAAAATGAGAAAATAATAAAATGCTAAAATAAAGTTGTTGATGATAGTTAAAATAAGATGATGATCGAGTTATCCGTCATTTGATCTTGTCGAAGGTGTGGCAAAGAATTGACGACTTGACGGCTTCACCACAGTTTCTTTTCTTCCATTTAATATAATAATATTTGAATTAGAAAAAAAAAAGATAAAAAATAAAATTCTTACAGTTATAACCGTTTAAAATGTTCACGTCCAGTGAAACGTTTATTAGGTATCTCAAAAACTCACTCATCCATGTGATATATCGAATTAGTTGAACCGGTATCTCTTTGGTTTTTCGGCTTCCGTGATGACTTGATATATATGTTAAATATTCTTTGATAATTATCTTAATTTTTTTTCACACTTGAGAATAATAAAATTATCAAAAATAATAGCTCACAAAAATTTTTAAAATAAAATTCCTATCAAAACAAATTATTGATTTATTTAATAAATTTTTCATTGATTATAATTACTAAATTCAATTACAAATATAATCAATATATATTTTTGTCTCTCCATCATTTAGCTGCGATGAAAATTTATTTAAATTATTTTATTTTTCATCATGTTGTTTCGCGCAATTCAACGAGTTGTTTCACGGCTAATTGCGATCGAGAAAAAAAAGAGAAAGAGGTAGAAAAAAAATAAAAAGAGGATGAGGTAGAAATCAAGAGGAACCACCCACGTATATATACGATCACTGATATGTACTGGCAATCGCCATTGCTAATTATCCTGGACCACGATTTGACTCTGTGTTCATACCACCCACTGAATATAATTTTTTATATAATATTTAAAAAAAAAAAAAAACAATAAATAAATGAATAAATTAGCTCAACAAGTAAATAATTTATACAGCTCATTGACAATAAATTAAAAATAAATAAATTAAACTAATTTGGAGTAAATTTAAATTGAACATGAATACGCAAGATGACAAGTTAAATTTAATTTTAAAAAATATATCCGTGTGTATTTTATATTGCTCGTTGACTTGGTTATGAATATAAATAATAAATATATTAAACATGATGCAATTTTTATGTTCCGACGGTTAACAAATACTAAGTTGTAAAAATAAAACTGCTTGTTGTTGAGTGATAAGACCTACATAATACCCACCGACACTGAATGAAAAAAAAAATTATAAATGATATATAAAAAATATAAAATGAAAAAGTACTTATCGATCATATATCCCGCAGCGTTTTGGGATATATAAAAAAGTTTTGAAAGAGACAAGCTAAAGTGTAAAGTTAAAATTTAGTTTGTAGAGTTGTTTAAATCGCTTGGGGGGGCTTTCTCACAGAATCACTCTTTGGTGTGAAAAATAAAATAAATAAAATTCATTTTTTTATTTTTTTTATATAGTTATTAAAAGAAACATGGGAATACAGTAAGTAATAAACTGTCAAAAAACTTTATCAAGTATAATTATGACAATGAAGAATAAAAAATTAAATTTAAAAATAAAAAAATTATTCAATTAACATCAATGTCAATTATATTTATGAAATTTAAATTATATTTTAATAAATTACTGTGACAATAAATTAATTAAATATTGTTTGTGTATATAAATATTTTTTTTTTAATTTTAGAAAAGATAAATTATGTACATTTATAAATGAATAATTCAGTTGAGTTAATTTACACAAATATTGAAAAATTTAATCAACGAATTTCTGTTTTTGTGGTGAATATCAAACGAACAAATTGAAATTTGTAAATTTTAATTAATGATAAATTTTATTGTTGTTATGTAATGTGATATTATTTGTCTTTTAATATATTCATGAAAAAAAAAAGTTAATTGGCTATTGATAACAAACAAAATATGCTATTGTTTTATAAATTATTTTAAATGATTTATTACTTTTTGGCTTTTATATTTTTATTTGAAAAAAATGTACATTTGTATTTTTATTTAATTTGGTTTTATTTTGTATCAATTTTATAAGTATCGTGTGAGAATGAAGAATAAAAATAAATATAAAAATAATAAATAAATAGAAAACAAGATACGATGGGATATAAACTCGACCGTTAAAGGCTTCTGTAATACAAATCCAAGATAGGGTATCTTTTCTGGTCTCTAACAATCTCAACGTAAACACAAATTCCAATCTAATAATTTTCCAACGAACCAGTATATATTTTGAAACAAAAATAAAATATCTGCAGGTAAGATAAAATACAAGAAAATTCAATTGAACAAAATAACTTAAATATTAGCAATTACTTTTTGATAATAAAATTTATAAAAAAAATATATTTTTGATTATTTTATCGTCCAGTAGCATCTCTCAACATATATACAATTGTATATCCAAAGATTGAAAATATAAAAAAAAATAAAATCCACACGAAAAGTGTTAACGCACGTGTTTGCCTCTGTATATAAATATAATTTTTTTTTTGTTTATTATTTCAACTGTGTTCTCATTGGCATTGGTTATCTCAAACCTTCTGAATTTTTTTTTTGCAACACCAGTATAATATATATAAGAGCAACAGAGCTACAGATATATACAATAAAATTAAAAAATTAAAAAAAAAAATCAGCAAAAGGATCCACAAGTCCACCGATAAATCCCGAGAGACCCAAGATTCGTTTTGAGATTACTTTTGCGGAGGTAACAGATACACGTGTGCAAAGTTAAACTAAAATTTTTGGTAGAGTATATTAAACAATAAAAAAAAAAAATGTATTGGTTTTTTTTTTTTCACCAAAGGTGTTATTATTATTTGAAAAAAAAAATTAGACGAACAAATGTTGTAAAACGAAGAAATTCAAGACGAAAAAATAAATGTTTAAAAGAGGTAAAAAAAAAAAGGTTCAAAACATACCGCAGAAATAATGAAAAAATGTGTTAAAGTATTAAGATAAATAAGGTTAAAAAATGATTGAAAAAAAAAAAAAGGAAAATCAGTTGTAAGGTGAGAAATAAAAAAGGGAAAAAAAAATTATATATGAGGAAGAAGCCAATAAAGAAAAGAAATAATAACGAGGAAGATAAAAGGTGAAAGAGAGCTCGTTACATCGTTCCAGGTATGCTTGATTTTATATTTTTTATATTTCATCCCTCATCCCTCCCACAAAACCATCGTCATTGTGTTGAATTTTTTTTTTATATTCACCTTGCCTCGAGTGGTTTTCTGTAACGATATACAAGAATCGGCAGGTACTTGATAAAGATCAACGAAAAAAAAAAAAAAGTAAAATAATAAAAAATTCAACAACAAGCGACAATACTCACGACATTCTAACTTTAAGAAAAAATTTTCATCCAACTATTTTGCTATAAAATAAAAAATATATTGTTTAAAATTTTTAGTAAATATATTTTTTAATTTTTTTATTTCGGAGCAGCTGATATATCCTAAAGCTAATCTATACATCTAAATAAAATTAATTTTTTTTATTTTTTCATAAATATATATAATTTAAAAATTTTTGAAAATTATACTTGTCCATAGGACATGTTAAAATTAAGACATCAAAGCCTATGATTGTCAGACAGATGCGGGTGCCATGAAGCGAATAAAAAAAAAAGGAAAAAATTAGTTAAAAAACAGAACATAGAAAATACAGGATAGAAACATCAAAGAAAACAGGTAAAAATATATAAATATATTTTAAAAAATCTTGAAATATTATAAATATATAAAAATAATTTAAAAAAAAAAAAAAAAAGAGGTGTGGAGGAAGTTCATCAAGTAAGAGTCGAATGGGCGTGAGGTACATAAAAAAAAAAGGGCCGACTAAAGGTGGGGCTGTGAAGAAACGGAAACAACGGGTGCGAACATGTATATATAAATTTTATATGATCCGCCATATTTGCGTGTACACGCACACGCCCATTGGTTGAAAGGTAAAATCAGCCGGATGTGGTATCATAGCATACACTATAATATAATTCACCCCCTTCTTGTATAAAAATTTTTATTTACCTCTTTTTTCACCTCTCAACAACCCTCTCACTTTATTTTACTACCTATACCTAATTTTCTTAAGTCTACATTACAAACACGCGCCTACCGTTATTATTATTTATGAACTGATATGCCTTTTTATTTCCTATTTTTATTTATTTTATTTTCATTTTTCCCTTTTTTTTTTTTCTCATTTTTATCGGATAAATTTGATTTTTAATCTTGATACATTTGTAACGGATACATACGACTTCCCACATGTGACAATGAATTGTCAGATAACGACTTAATAAAAGAAAAATATATAAAAACTTTTTGAAATATTAAAATTAAATTATAAATAATTTATTTGAGTTTTTTATATTTTTTTTTTCCTTGTGACAGTTTGAATGGGAATTATTTTGAATTTTGAATATTTCAATTTTCAAGAGATAGTTTTGAATTGTTTTTTAAATACTTTTATTTTTGAATTTTTTTTTTTTATTTGTTTATTTATACTTATGGGTTAAAATGTCGAGTGACATGTTCAATATCTTAAAAACCTACTCTTGTCAAATTATGTCGACAACTTGTCTGTGTGCACTTCCGTTTACTCCAAAAAAATATTTTAAAAAAACAACAAAACCGCAGTGAAATAATATAAAAGCTTGATTTGAGCCGACAAATATCAAAAGCATTTCCGTTATTTTAATAATAATTCAATGGTTTTAAAAGTGCTTTTTATATACAGTGTTTATTGATCAAACAAATAGAGAGAAGATGGAAAGGAAAAAAAAAAAAAAAAAAAATGAAAATTGAGAAATATATAAACACTGGTTGAAGTGTCTGTCCAAGGGATCAAAACCAAGTCTTGGGAAAAAATACACTCTGTCATGGTTAGTCTTGGAGTACAAAAAAATAAACGTAAAATAACAAAAGACGAAAAAAAAATGAAAGCGAGAAAATAAGTGTAATTGTATACAAGTGCTTGTTTTTTAAAAAAAAAATTGAATGGAAAAAAATATTAACGATAATTAGACGTGAAATTTGCAAACATAGAATTTACATTTTCTCTCCATTATTATATTCTAAACGACTTGTAATGTACCGTAAATATATTGTGACATTTTTTTTTTCTTTTCTTCACCTTTTTATGACATCTTTTTGACCTTCAAAATTCTTAAATATTTTTTTTTATGACCCTGTTTTTTTTTGACCTTGTTTTGTTGACCTGCTTTTGTATTTTTAGGGATCTTTTATTTTCCAATTTTGTTTAGAACAGGTATAAAATTTTGGAGTAAAAAAAAAAAAAATATAATTTAAACTTTAAATAGTAATATAAATAAATAAATAAATAAACTTACCCAATGTACCATCAAGTGAAAATGATGAATGCCTGTCATTTCGCAATGCCCAGGTACACAAATCACAGGTAGTTAAGCCATCAGTTGCAATTGCTTCTTCTGGTAAATATGGTGGTCTTGGTGGAGGTGGTACAAAATTTCCAATCACAGCCCATAATGAATCAACATCATTACTTGTATAATAAAGTAATTCTTCTTCAGCAACACCAGAAAACCAATCCATGTCATTTGCACTTGAGCTTGGATTTGATGCTGAACTACCAGAAATCTAAACAAATTTAAAAAACATATACACAACAATTAAAATCAATTCCATTAAATAAATATAATCTAAATTAAATAAATTTAATTCAATTAATTCAATTTAAAAATAAATTAAAATATTTATATGTACTCCAAATAAATTGATTCAAAAAAATCAATCAAACAATATTTTTAATAATAAAATCATTCTAAAAAAAAAATGTGATGACAGTTTTGATAATAAAAATAATTTAACAATGTAAACATCATACCAAAAAGTCAAACATAATTTTTTTTTTATTCTTTATACATATATGTATGTATATGAATTTTTTTTTAAAATAAATATTTGATATATACAATTTTTTTTTAAGGGGACTTGCAGCGGGTCCTGAACAAATAGTCATCTAATGGAGGGTCGAGATACCAGGGGCAGGAAAAGGGAGGTGGTATATTTTATTTATTATTATATATATTTTTTTTTCAGACATGTGTATATTAATGTATTATAATGTGTATATCTGTAGCACTATATATTTTGGGAAATGGTTTGGACAAACATCGGATATATATGTCTGTTTCTTTTTGGATGAACACATACTGCATAAAAAAAGCTGTGCACAACTGGATACTGTCAACCAAATGCTCACTGAAATTTTCAAAGGAAATAAAAAATACACAAAGATACTTGTGTATATATCAAGAATATAAATATTAAGTTATTTTTCACTTAGACACTTGAAATATTAAAATGCGTAAAAAAAAAACAAATTATTTAAATACAAAATTTTTTGCTCTAACTTGATAAATAAATATTTTATAAATAAATTTTTTTAAAAAATATTATCTGTTAATTTGTTACTAACAAAGCATCATTTTAAAATATTTTTTCTATTTTTTTTATTACAAGTAAATATAATTCTCTATTAGTTGAAAAAAAAAATGATAATAAATTTGATATTTGTATAACGTTTTCTTTGTTAGATGAGGATCAAGTGGGTTCAAAAATAGATAAAAAAAAAAAAGAACTGTTAAGTAAATGAAAATAAATTTTATCGTCATGACAAAGGTTTATTACCACGCGTATCTTATTTTCGTTTTTTTTTTTTTATATTGGAATATAAGAGTTGTATAGGCTTGAAGGCACATCTTAGGTAAACAGAGTGAGCCAGTAAAAAATTAATATTTTATTTATTTTAAAAATGTCTATTCACTTGTGAATGATAATAAAATTCTCATGACTTTAAAAAGTTAATCTTTATATATAAATTTATTATTATATTGCCTCGGGTATATTTTTACACAATCATAAAAAATAAAATGTTAATTTGATACAGAAATTCAAGTGAGTGATGATAATACGTGGGTGGAGTTCAAATCAAGTGCATTAATATATTCCTAATCGAATTGAAAATAAAAAACACAATATAAAAATATATATATATAAATTATATTCATTTTTTTTTAATGATGATTATCTTGTAAATCAAAATTTGATTGAACAATAATAGCAACTACAAAATATATTTCATGATGCATTGAATTAAAATAGTAAATGTTTGTATTCAGTTAATCATGCACATGTGTGTTTGAATGACTGGTGACTATTAATTTTCAACAATAAAAAATGATTCATTGATCCTTTTGTTGTAATGCAGCATTAAAAAATGAACATGATTTAAAAAAGAGTTATGTTTTATTTATTGTTAGTGCATTTGTAAATGTATAATTTACATTTGAAAAAAATGAAATTATAATGATGTGAATTGGTAATTATAATTACCATGATATAAGCGTAATTAAAAAGTCTTTAACTAATTATATTGTTAAATTATTTGATTAATATTGTCGCATGACTTGCTGTATTTTATTTTTACCTTTTTTATTTATTAAAAATCATTTTTATTGTGTTTTAAATTATCTTCTGGGACAAACGAGGGATATGGGTATTACATGTCTCGTTGAGAATTTTTTTTTTTCATTTTTTTTATACTTGTTAAGGGGGAATTGTAATAAAGCATTATTACTGAGACATCATGGGGGCTCATATTACTTGCACCATGTCTCAATCAATTTCATGTCACGAATTTTATATTATTTTTATTATTTCTTTAAATTTATCTGCAATTTATTAACTATTTTTTTTTTTCATTGGAAAATCAATGTATGTTTGTGGAGAATTTTTAAATTGAAAATTTATTGTCAAGTTTGGTAAAAAAATATAGGGATGTTTTTTAAGACGTGGGTGGTAAGTTTTATTTTACCTGTCACAAATTTTTGAAAGCGTTAAAAAATGTATGGCCACATGTGAAGTAAAAAACATTATTCAAAGAACAAATTTATAAAAAGAAAAAAATTTTTTTGTTTAGCCCTTTGGTCATGCAAGTAAAATAGTGATTAGAGAAAGTTTTTTAAGTTGCATGTTTTTTAACTTGTTTTCTTTTTTTATGTGTCATTTTATTTTTTTTTATTTTTATTCAATGTCAAACTACCCTTGTTTCTTAAAAGGTATGTATTGGGTAGAAAAAAATCCGTAAAAAATAAACGACACTTCATGGGGGACGCAATTTTTAAGAGACACAATTTTCCCTTTACAAATTTGTCACGGAAATAAGAGAAAGTAATGTTTTGTGATTTTTTTATGCTTTTTTTTTTCTTTTGATATTTTATTTTTTTCTTTACCTCAATGTCAATTACGTATTTAACTTTTTTTTTTTTTTGCTCTTAGTTTCGTGTTCAATAACCACAACACTATCGACAAGTTTAAAAAATAAATGGTAAAAAAAAACCGAGTCTAATATTTAGCAGGAAAAAAAAGCATAAAAAAATCAGGTATGGTGACTAAAGAAAGCAATTTTCCTTTTTTTTAACCATTAGTTACGGGTTGAGGTGAAGAAAGTACTCCAGGTATGTTAAACAAATTTCTAGAAAAAAAAATAATAGAAAACTAAATAGTAAATTATATTTACCATCAACATTTTTATTTGTTCAACAGATTTGTGTTTTTCTTAAAAAAACATTTGCAAAGGTATTCTTTTTGAATGTTTTTTAATTTAAAGCATCGTCTGTCATTTGGTTGTCTCAATAAATTGAACTAGTGTTTTTTAAGTTAAAAAAAAAAAGCAGCTGTCAGTCGGTTAACAGGAGGTTGGAGGTTGGAAATAATAATTGTTAAAAAAATAAAAAATTAATGGCTTTGAAAAATTGACAGATCAGTCCAAGAGGCTAATGTAAATAAATATCATCAAAATTTAAGGTACAAAAAATACCATAATTATTTTATTCAAAAATTTTGATTTGCAACTTATTATAAATACTCATCGTTATATAGAAATATTTATAATTATATCGAGTGTTGGCATTTACGATTCTATCATTCACATTTCAGACACATTTTTTTTTTTTTTCCTCAACAAATAATAAAATATAAATCTTCAAAGCCAATAGACTGACGTTTATGATTTTAAAACGAGTGATTTTATTCACTGAAAAACTAACACGAAAAATAATAAAAAAAATAAATTTACATATAATAAAAATATACAAAATGTATATATAAAAGAAAAATGTTTTTTCGCATTCAATTTGATAAAATTTTTCATCAAATTTAACGTATATATTGTTTGAATATTTGACGAATGAATATTTTTTTTTTCACTTGAATAATTTCAATACATCGTTACTCTATTTATACAATTATTTTTTATGTATTATTATATTTTTTTTCTCACTTTTTTTTTTGACGTGCAATTTTTGTTTGAGGTATCGTTAAAAAGATGGGTTTGGACGGTCCCCGAGGCCGTATATAATGGATAATTGACAGCCGTAGTGGCCGCCGTTTTCGTTTGCATGGACATTGAAATTTTGTGTAGACGAAAAATCATCCCACTCTCATTTTTAAATGTACGTTTCACTGCAATGTACAACTGACGTGAATGCAATACTAAAATACATATTTTAATATTTAAAAAAACATACAAATAAATAATAAAAATAATAAATCATCATATACAAATATTTTAAAATTGAATAATAACATAATTTTGTATAGATATTTTATTTATTTATTTCATAAATAATTTGAATAATAAAATTTTTATATTTTTTAATATTCAATGATTTTTTTTTTTTTTTTATATAAAACGAATTTTTAATTGAAATTTAAATATTTTTTTCATTCTAAATGTATGAATTTTTAAAAAAAGCTTTCAATTTAATGAATAAAAATTTTTTTCCTCCTCGTTAATGGTTTTATTATATATAATTGTAAGTTGAATGAAAAAAATTTAATTTTTATTATTTTAAGGGGTTTATTAAAAATGAAATTTCATGCGTATATTATATTTTTAATGTAAGGTCAAATTTTTATTATAAATTGTTTGAGTATGTTGTAAAATTCAAGAGGATATAGGAGGTGTTTTTAGCAAGTTAAAAAAAATTTTCTCTACCAGGATGTTAATTGTGGAGTACAAAAAAAAACACTCCTATATCCTTGAGGTTAAGTCAAATATAATTAAAGTGAATAAAGATATTGTAAAATGAGAATTTTTGGTCAGCATGTGTGTGTTAAGATCAGGATACAATAGATGAAACTTGACATGTATATTATTTTTTCCTATATGGCTTTATTTTTCCAATTTCCTATTTTTTTATTTTTCTTTACATTTCCAATTTTCGTTTTTCATTTTATGGGCGTGGATAGCAATCTATTCGTGTCTATTTTTTTAAAACTTTTTTTTTAGGTCGGTTTAACACTGTTTTTAACATGTTGAGAATTTATTTCCGGAAATACTGACAAAATACTTGTTAACAGCATGTTTAACAATTTAACATAATAAATTTATGTTAAATAAATATTTAATTATTAATAAAAACAACAAAAATTTCCCAGCAATATTATATTTACATTTTTTTTTTTTTCATTCAACAAATGTAAAATTTAAAAAATATTAAATTAAAAAAAACTCCTTGAATTTCATGGTTATATAGGTAGAAAAAAAAATGTTTAAATAAACCAAGAAAAAAAATATATTATAAAAATAATTTTTCTACATATATGTTATGTAAAAAAAAAAAAAAATAAGAGAGATATAAAGAGAGAATTACAGCCTGGAGGATTTTTACCAGCACCTGCGCGTGTTTTCGAACGTGCTGCTAGTTTAGCTAACGACTCTTTCGTTCGTTTCCCATCCTCATATAATTTATTTTATTTTTTTGCTTTAAATTTTTGTTCTACCTCATCTCAATCTCTAAGCCCATATACCTGAGTTTTTTAAATATTTTTTTTCATTGGCTTCATTCGTACCACATAGAGTCTCAAAATGAGAACATCTCTCGACTCTCTACCACTAATTTCGCTAGTATTATATTTATTTTTTTATTTCCCATCAAAATAAAAAATAAAGATAAACCAGCAGGTGTATATGTTTCCATTAATATATCTTGTTATTTTTTATTTTTTAAAACTGTCTAGTTTCGATAGATTTAAACACACACGAGCAATTATTAGAATATTAACCGAGAAAAAATAAAATGATATACAACAAAATATAGATGTAATAATAACAACAAATAATTGTTGAAATAAAATCATTGGTCTTTCTGCGGGGTCAAATACAGACGTCCAAAAGTGACTTGTCAAAAAAATGCTTTGAAATGCCCCGGGGGTGATGCTAGAACTATCGATCCTTGAACGTCAGTATCCCGCGGACTCGTCGCGTAACCCACATCATGGAGAAAAAAATAAAAAGGAGAAAAAAATTCATGACCTTTTTTTTTTTTTCATTTTTCATCGACTCATGCGGGCATCAAAGAGCCAACCATGTGTTCTCAGTTGATTTTAAAAATTTAATCGAATTTAACATACACCTTTTTTTTTACTTTTTTATTTTTCAACATATACGTTCTCTTTTTTTGTCTCGTCGATATTATAATGTCTCAATTTACGTTTATTTGTTTTTATTAATAACAACAAGAAGGCTAGCCTTGAAAAATAATAAATATTATAATAAACTTGTTAAATAAATTTGAAATGAAATTGTTATTAAAATTAAAAAGAAAAAAAAAATAAAAAAATTGAAATTGATGTTGAGTGCGTTTATCTTGAAACTTGAGTAGTCACTCAAATCATTTGACAATAAAAAAGTAAATAAAAAACCTGATTATTACTTGTTCAATATATTAAAAATATATTTATTATTATTTTTTTTTTTTTAATTTTTATATACCAACAAGATTGTCAACATTTTAATCTCTACCTCATTTCCCTAAAAGACATTCTCACTAACAAGCTTAAATATTTTCAAAACTAAAAAGCCAAAAAATATAAAACTCATCAATTTAAATGCATTTCTTTTTGGTTATTTTTTTTTTTTTAATTTGATAAGAAAAATATTCGAAACAAGTGTCAATTAATTCTATCATTTATCCAACAAAATATTTTAATATACAAAAATAAAATTCTCACATTTTAAATAAAATAAAATATATAAAAATCAAATATATCATTAAAAAATCAAACAAATAAGTAAAAATAAAAATTAAATAAATAAATAAATATAAAAAAAAAAAAAAAAGAGTACTCAATGTCTGTTAAAATGTGCACGTTGAATATCATCCGGTCGGTTTCCTTTCACGAAGCCAAAAGGGATCGAGGCCTGTGGTCGTCCAACTCCACCCCAAGCATAATGACTCAATCCGCGATCTACCTTTATCCCCACCCCTTCAAACAATCATCCAACATCTCAAGTTAACAATCCATCTCTTTTTCTCATCCTCAATACATGCAACAGCTGTCTTACTTTTTTTTTTTTTTTTTTTTTTCATCCATACTCTTATTTTTCACATGCACATTGCACACACATCATTTTTATTCTCTCTTTCCAATTTAATATACTCTTTATATTATCATTCTATCCTACTCAATCTTTTGCAATATATAAAAATAATAATAATAGAATTAAAATAAGAGAAAATCTTTTGCTTTATATATATAATAATTTTTTTTTTCGTCTTCTCTTTTGGTTTCAGCTCGCACGAACCTGAGATTATACACCCGTACCCGTTCTTTTACGCTGAAAAGCCGGCGACCCCGAGGAAAGACATCCTAAGGTAGGTGTACTTCACATGTATGTATATTTATTTATGTGTATATGTGGTTTTCTTACGTGTGGTATGACTCTTTACACGCTTCTTCGCGCGCCATATATACACTTTTTTTATTTTTTATTTATATTTATTTTCTCATCCATGACATTTGCAATAAAATATAAATTATATCGATAAGAAAATAAATATTTTTTCTTATTTATTTATTAAAGGAAAAATATAAAATTATTTTTTTTTTTTATATTTGCGCAAGTGTCGTATATATTTTTAGATAAACATCATGTACTTCTGTTTTTGGGAAATATAATTTTACTAAAAAAAAAATTTTTTTTTTTTCATTAATTTGAAAATAATTATTTTTTGGGTCGAATGTCGGTTTTTTTGGGCTAATTTTATATCAAGAGTTACTCCAAAATGAAAAAAAAAAAAAAATTAATTTACTCCAAATTATATATATATAATTTTTTTGAATTTAAATTGAAATAAAATTTTTTTTTTTGCTTTAAAATAAAAAAAATTACTTTTGATGAAAGCTGATTAATTTTAATTTTTTTTTTTCATGATGATATTGTTGAGTTGCGTTATACTTGAGATAAAAATGCGTTAAACATGCACTCAAAAGTATCCTGTTTTTTTTTTTTTAAATAAAAATTTAAAAAACTTTTTATATTATTTTTAACTCTCATGATGGTGTCCACTTATCCTTGTGAAGCTACTATATTATGCACAGTTGAGTTGCACGACTGGGTGTCTTTTCCTCTTCACTTACTATCCAACGGTGTTGTCACAATGGATGGACAGGTTGATCTCGGGGTCCATGGGCTCTAATGACCCCATAGAAATACGGACAATCGGACGTTTGAGGGACAACAAAAAGGGAATTTAATCGAGTACTCTCTGTGTTTATTTTTTTTTTTTTTTTCATATAAACATATATAAATTGTTTTTTATTATTTTTTCAATCTCTTTTTTCCGTCTTAAATATATATATTTACCCTTTTAAAAACTATTTTTTTGCATTGTGTTTATTCTTATTTAAACAGTTCAAGAGCATCGATTGTGTTGCAAGTATAAAAGGATTTTACAAATTTAATTTAAAAAGAAGACCATGAGATTTTCTTTTCGACTTAACCCTTTATGTGCATGAGAGAAAATATAATTTTAAATAATTTTTAATTTACAAAAGGCTTACAAGGTATTTTGTGTATAACCCGGAAAATAATTTATTAAATAAATACTCAAAGTAAATTTTTTTTTTGCTACTTATTTTCCTCTTACAAGTTTAAATATTATAATAAATAAAAAATCATTTTAACATCGTTATATATAGAAGAAAAAAAATCCACCAGTTATATAAATTACGTGAAAAATTTTCCCACCTACAAGTGTCAATATTAAATTCAATAAAAATAATAATAAAAAAAATGACAATAATACTATTACAGTGAATAAAAAAAATTTTGTGGTGAAAGAAGATTATTATTATGTGAAAAACACAATACACGAAAATGTGTTTGTCGGTATATATTCTCTCTCCATAAATGTTGAAAGAAATCGAGTCAAAGAAAAGGAAATATATGTATATACAGATATATTATCCACGTATATACACAATGAATGAATGAAACTTGTCGGTGTTACCGCAAACGGTCTGCCGACTTTCTGAATGAACTTGCTATATAGCGGCAAAAAATAAATAAATTATAATAAAAATAATAATAAAACATCAAATATATATACACGAATAAATTAAATATCAGTAAATAATTTTATTTATTTTTTCATTTTATTCATTCATGAATCAGGTGAATATTATAATTAAATTATCATCAACAAGTGAAATTATGAAAATTATTTAGAAAAATATATATTTTAAAAAATTTTATATTCTAAATTATATGCGCGCATTAAAACGACTATGTATTTAATTTTTTTATCTAAATTTTATATATTTTTTTGTTGAATTATACGAGGTAAAACGGAAACCTGTTATTTTATTCTCGACTGAGATTACACGCTGTCACGAATTTTTTATTTATAATATATTTTTTAACAGAATTAAATTTAGAATTAAAAAATGCGATGATATTTTTATGTAATTTCCATATTTAAAATATAAGGAAATTATTTTTCATCGTTTAATAAATTTTTATATCTGATTTTAATTTTTTTTTTTTCTGCTAATTGTAATGTAAATGTGTGGATATTTATTGTATGAATTTGCCGGTGGGTAAATGATGAAGTGTACATCAGCAAGACAAGCCGACATCTTATTCGCACGATTATACTTACATGCTATGAATATATAAGATCAGTATATGATATATAAAAATTTATATGTATGCTTGATTCTAAAGATCTACAAAATCTTGATGGGACATCTGATTTTAATATTATATAAAAAAGGAAACTTCAAGTCAGCCGGAAGTTTTAATGTCTGACAAAAATATATACAAGCTATATCTTCAAATCTTGTAAATTAAAAAAAATACTTTTGCACACTTGTTTTAAAAATTTTCTGTATACCCAACTGCTCCAAAAAAAAAAAAAAATAAAACACAACGACTGCACTCCAAAAAGAAAAAATAATAACGAAAATGTCTTTTGAATTTTATGAACTTTATGATGATACTTAAAAAATTCACATTTCCTTTCTTTTCAATATTTTTTACGATCCAACTGTCTACAGAAAAAGCTTTTGTTTAACTGTACACTTAAAAATTGTACATTAGAAAAAAAAAAAAGTGTAGCAAAGGGGAACTCTAAAATATTAATGACTCAAAATTCAACAGTAAAAGTTTTCTGTTAGCAGGTACATTAATCAACTCCCCAATGTTAAATCTCGTGCGACAAAAAAAAAGTAAAAAATTTTCATCATTTTACCCTTGAGGGATTTTAAAAAAATAAACACAAAAAAAACACCAAATGATGTTTCTAAAGACGCAATAGCACGAGACATGTTTAACTATCAAGGGATACGTGAAATATAAAATGAAAAAAAGTGAATATTTTTTACATTTGTATATATATTTTTTTCAAATATACAAACTGGAATAAATGTTGGGGTGTTTGGGGGAGGGGTTGAAGAAATAAGGTATATGAAAAAAAAAAAAAAAGCAAAAAATTGGTGCATAAATAGATGAGCTGTCGGTGGGATAACTGGAGGTTAAAAAAAAATAAAATAGGAGGAGGGAAAGACAGTTAGAAAGAGAGACACGCGCGGGAGGTGAAAGAGATGATATCTCTTGGCTCCAAAGTCAGGGTGATAAATCTGTCCCAAAGGGTCCTGCAGGGCCTGTCAGGATGAGGAAGCACACACAATATGTATACGCAACGCCAGATCTAAAAATCTTTCTTTGCTTTTTTCTTTCTCTTTTCTTTATATCAAAAAAAGAATAATAAAAAAATTGTGTTTTTTCGATTCTTTTTTTTTTTCATTTCTTTGTCCAATAGACTGAAGTTTCTTTGTCCAGACAGTCCTTGTGTCGGTATATTCAGTCATCCAAATGCTACTGAATTGATCAACCAAAACGATTGAATTCCATGTCACGAAATTTACTATTAAATCCAATTGAACAAAAATTTTTTTATATACTGAATTTTATATATTATCAAAAAAAATATATATATATTATTCAATAAAAATTCAATTTATTTTTGTTGTTGTTTTTATAACTCAACACATTTTATAGTGAGTTACAATTCCCATCATGAATAATCGGCTTACAACACCCCTATTCAATTCTAATTTTTTCAATCCTATTTGATCCTAATTTTTTTTATTTTTTAAATCCCAAAGCTCGACAATAAAAAAATATAAAAATTTACTATTTTTTTTTTATTATTATTAATGTCATTGTACTGTTAAATCGTGATTATATAAAAAAATACAAAATAAAAAAGCTGTAATGAAATTTTTGACAATTTAATCTTGTGTTGGGAAAGAAAAAAAAATTGTTCATATTTTTTTTTTTTTTGAGTGGATGTATAATAATTTTATATTAAAATTTTTAATTTATTTAATTTATTAAAAAATTGATTGAACAATCTTATTTCATGTCGTTCACCACCTGTGAGGAATCGATGATTCGTCAAGGATTTTTCGGCTTGACCATAAAGACTAAGGAGATTTTAAAAATAAAAGGGAGAAATCAAAAATAAAAAAAAAAAGAGGGAGAGAATTGCCTTGGTCCAAAAAATTGAAACGCCTTGGATATTTAATCTTGAATATATATACCAAAGGTAAAACCGCCTCGAGGGTATATCTCTCTTTAAAAAAAAAAATGATATATATAAAATGAAAAAAAAAAATAAAAAAAAATGTAAACAGAATCTTCATGACTAGACCACAATTCTTATTCATCTCTCGGTTTTTCTCGTTTAATCTTACAAGCAATATACACAGGTTTTAAATAAATGACATTGTGTTGTATAAATGTCGTTGTTGGACATGTTGGACACATCACTTGAAAAGCAAGCTTTGAAGCAACGCGTGTGTTCTATTATGTTTATTATAAATACTTAAAATTTTCTTCAAACCATAACGCACTAGTAAATTCATTGTTATAAAAATATTAAATGACAAAAAATTTGTATTTGTAACTATATTGTTGTCTGTGTATGTGAAAAATATCAAACTTGGAGGGTAAAAGATGAAAAGAAATTTATGAAAAAGATGGAAAAAAAATATATATAAAGAATTGGAAAAAATAAACGTAAATGTAAGTGGACGTTTGTCAACACCTTGAAATTCATATTCATTATTTTATTATTATGTATCATTTGAAATATTCCGACATTTATTCATGCGACAAAGGATCAAAATACCTGTCAAATTTCGTGGGATTTAAATGTTTTTTTTTTTCTAAACTCTCGACTTTTTTGGAAAATTTATTTTTCCTTAGTCATACTGACAAACTAAATAATACTCTAGATAAAATTTACTAAATTTAAAATATTTGTATTTAATAAAAAAACTCGTTTTAAATCAATAGAAAGATTTTTTTTTTTTTTTTTTTCATGATGACTCAGAGAGTCATTATCTCCCCTTGATATTTGTCAAGTAAAATAAATAATGATATCATTGTCGTTTGCCCACATATACAAACGTGACCAAAGTGCATTTTAAAATATATAAATTTAAAAAATGGGTGAAAGAATTCGATACGTGATTGATAAAGAAAAAAATCACTTAGTCCCCTTTTTTTTTTTTGTTTGTCGAGCGATAATAATTTATAAAAAATATAGAAGAAATAAATGTTGGGCAAAATAAGATAAGACCAATAGACTAATATGTGTGTATATATACAGAAGTTGTGTGCGGTCATACACTGAAAAAAAAGGTGAAAAATAAAAAAAAATACCGGAAGGATCGACCACCCCTTATAATAGACACTGAAGTATTAAATCCCGTGAGGTTTTAGGACCACAGCAGCCGTGTCAAATTAGGCGACAACGAAGTCTCCCTGTGGTGTGATCATTACCGACATTTGTCCTTTATAGTCCAGTCGTTTTCAACAAAAAAAAAAAAATATTCTTTTTTTAAATGCGTGAAGCAAAAATTTACAAACCATAGGCGGTATTTTTCTTATAAATTTTGACCTAATCTAATCCTAACCCATGTGTAAAAAAATAAATAAATAAATAGATAAATAAAAATAAATAAAAAGCAACGCAATAATTTGAATAGAAAAATTTTTGATATAAAAAAATTGCCGCAATATTTGCCGGGGGGGATTTAAATTTGTATCGTCAATTTTTGATATTAATTTTTTTTTTTTTTAAATTTAAAAATTATATAGTATACAAGTTGCGGTGTTAAAAGGTCAGTACGTGTTTTTCTCACTAAAAAATATAAATAGTTTCTATTTCACACGAAATAAAAGGTAAAAAATAAAAAACCATAGCAAGGTAGACAAATAAAATAAAAAATTTTTAAGTATATATAAATGAAAAAAAAAATAAAATACTTGTAAATATACGAAATGGCGGTTAGAGTAAACACGCGTATGCACATGTCTGATATATATACCACACGCGTATTGGCATTATCACAGCAATCTCATCGTCAAGGTGGTGTAGCTCACTTTTTATTTTTTTTTATATATCTTTTTCTTTTCTTAACGCTCACTCGCGTTATATTATCATTTCTTTTATATTTTATTTTTTCTCAAACACGAAAAGTTTTGCGCATTCACCAAGGCAAAAAAAAAAAAAAAGATTGGTGGTACACTCACCAGTACTGCCAGGGGTATAAAGGTTAATGAGCACACAGGCGCAACCTATTATTTCAGTCCGTTGGCCACTCTATCCTCATCCCCTTAATCCTTACTTTATATATACATTTTTTTTTTTTTTTTTTCAACTCTTTTATATCTTCCACGAAGCCAGAAACCTCTCGCCAGTTATACACCACAATTTTTTGATGATGAAGAAGAGAAGCAAGTGTGTAAAAAATATATATAAGCCAGAAAAAGATAAAAAGTTGAGAAAAAAAAACGAAAAAATTTTAAATTTGAAAAAAAAAAAAAATAAATATAAAGAGTGGAGTGGATCAAAGTGGTGATGTTGATGATGGTAAAGAGGGAGGATTTTCTGGCTTGGATAAAACGAAAATGAGAAACAGAATAAAGAAAAATAAATGATGATGAAGAAGAGGAAGAAGAACGAGAAGAAAGATTGGAGTTAAAAAAATATGAAATGAGAAAAAAAATGAATTTTTTTTTTTTTGAAGGAATGATGAAGAAAAGAGAGGTGAATGTTGGAAAAAAAATATAAAAAAATATATTAACAAGTGGGAGAAGTTGGAGACCTTGAGCTGCCACAAACATCTAGACATCTTCATTCCAGGTACACACTGGAGAACTGGAGATACTTGAGACAAAAATATAATTTTATCTTTCTTTTACTCATATACTCAAAAATTATTATTTTTTTATTTTTCTACTCTTTTTGATGATGATTATACACGTATTCTTACAGTCATTCAATGGTGCACTTGAGACATGCAATTTACTAAGTCATCAATACGTGAATTTTGCTGACAAAAGTTTTTTAATTATAAAATAATAAATTGTTATTATTATTACAATAATAATAAAATTCATAAAGTAAAAAAATTATCAAAGTATTTTTTTTTTTAATTAAATAAACCTTCTGTGCTTTTTTTTATTAAAATTTTTCTAGTTAAATTTTTGTACAAGCCAGGAGATGTATATGCCCTTTTAAAAAAAAAAAAAAATTGAGAACTAGCTTTTTAATAAAAGAACCGAATGATTGTAATTTTGACAAATTAAAAATTACAAAAAAATATTAATGATAATAATAAATTAAACTATGTATTTTTATCCAGAAAAAAAAAATTGCAAATAAAAAGACAAACTAATTTGACCACCTGGCCTGCCACTCCTACATTTATTTTTTTCCTATAACTCGTCTTTCTCCACCCCGAAAACTGTGACTATACTGTCAAAAAAAAAAAAATTGAAATAGTTACAAAAAAATAAAAATAAATGACGTTTAGAAAAAAATAAATAATAATAATAATAAGGACACAATGAACTAGTCATATATCGTGTTACACCCCTTATTTTATAACAAAAAAAAAATCCGCCTAGATGTAAGTTAACCGGGTGAAATGAGAATAAACTGTATAAAATATATTTGACCAAAGAAAAAAAAAAATTTGTATGTACAGATAAAATGACAGTGGCAAACGTGCCACAAATGTTTCAATTTTAAAAACCCCCCAGCCACAATGTCATAAAAATAATAATATTAATAATAAAAATTCGTATGGCACGTGCTAGTACCTCTTTTCATCTTTTCTCAATCTAAAACATGTATGTACATAATAAAATAAAAATATATTTTTTTCTCCTCGTCCATTGCTAAAACCCTTATGGTGCAAATGATAAAAACGAGGGTGGAAAAATAAAAAGAAATAAATGTAAATATAAAAAGAAGTATAAAAGGATTGATCAGTAAAAAGGGTAAAAATTTTTAACAATAGCCATTCACTATTGGTCTGTCACTTGGCTCAATGACACAAGTGTCATGTTACTTTTTGTGCAAAAATTATAATATTCCTCTTGAGTACCATCACTCTTCTATTCATCCCCCGAATAAAATAAAATAAAATCTTTACATTTAAAATTTACTCAAAATTTTGAAAAACATATTTGACAGATTGACCAAGCTTTTCTTTTCATTATAAAAAATATAATAAATAATCCTCATGATAAATTATTTAACGAAAAAAAAATATTCAATTAGTTTTATTAAAAAATAAATATGTAGTTTAAATTCATTAAGTACATGATGAATTTTTATAATCGATTAACCTCATTATAGTGACTCAGTCAACCCGACATAACAAAGAGGATCCCAAAAAAAAAAATTCAGCTGGTTATATATATATTTTGATCCCTTTATTTTTCATTTTTTTTCATGACTCAAGATCTTTTGTCTAGAAAAAAAATAATATATATATGTGTATACATGAAAAGCACTCTCGGTACGACCCAAGTGACTCTGGGCATTTTTCAAAGATGAATTATTTTTTATTTTTTTTTCAGTATATGTATATTATACAAGGGTTAAAAAATTCAGTAATGCATTCACACATTTACAAGCGTAACGTATACCCCGACTCGAAAAAAAAAAAAGAGAAAGAGAAATGAGGCACATGAGCGAGTTAATAATTTATTTTATGTGGTTCATCGTTGGGCATCCTCAATTTCCAGGTGCTGCATGCATCATAAATTCAGAATCATGATGGACCCAGTTTAAAAAAAAAAAATAATATAAAATAAGCAACCCCATTCTGACCCGTGCTACACAATAATCATCATAATATTCTAGACTACATACCCAGGTGTCAATTAGATGTGTCCAACAATAAAATTTTTCTCTCCACTAAATTTTCACCACAGGTATATTCACCATAATAATTCGAATAAAAATTGAAAAAATTGAAAAAAATTGAAAAAAATAAATCCATGTGTGATCTACAAACTTATGGGATATCGAAAAAAAAAAAAATTATTTTATTATTTTTTTTTCTTCAAGTGAAAACCATAACATACATACAGAACAAGATCTATCATTGATTTGAGACGGATTCTATTTTATAAAATTTTTTATTACAATTTTTTTTTCTTGAAGCCGATTCTTTTTGTCATATTTGAGGGACGTTTTTGTGTCATCTTTTTTTTTTCTTTTTGAATGGACCCTATACTAGTTTTGATCATCGATGCGTGACGAGTGTGCCCCATGTCGAATTGTATGTGTAGTCACAGTTAACGTGTTCTATATTTTTGAATTTTTATTCCCCACCTCTTTTTTATTTTTGGCTATTTTAAAAGTTTTGACAATGGAAAACGTGTGTGTGTGTTTGTGCGTGTTTGAAGATATATAAATGTAAAAATGAAAAATCCTTTTAACCGAAAATTCCAGTCGGTCTGTCAGGATAAATTGGATTCTTGTGGGGACCCATGGCCCATCTGGTATTTATGTATCTCTAAACCAAGAAGAAGACTTGTGTCACAATGTCACTGTTATATACACGATGTAATTCTACCGAGTTTTTTTTTAAATGACATTATTCACGCACCGGTTTTCATGAAATATATATATTACAATTATCCTCCCCTAAAAGTAAAATATAAAATTTTCATCGTGATCGTAATTATCATGATGATGATGGGCAAACAACAAATAGTTTTTGGGAAAAATTTATATTAAATAAATTTTGTATATACACGACAATATTGCACAAATGTTTTTGTGATTAATGAGTCAATTTTCCCTTATGCACACCCTTCTCCCTTATATAACAAAAAGTTTTATGTTTTTTTTTTTTTTTCTTTCAATTTATATATTGTGAATAGAAGGCACGTGGGCGTAGAAAAGCCACTAATAAAATTAAGCCAAAATTACAACCAAAAGGGAGATGGACAATTGTTGTACTGTGCAAATTATATTAACAAATAAATTTTCACCCTATTGGGGTGAATGATTTTTCATCGGTTGAATTAACTGAAAATTTAATATATTGTATTGTTAATTTGTCCGAGTTAAATTAATAATTTATAATTTGAAAAAAAAAAAGAAATGTAATTTTATTATTAAATTAAAAAATGATTTATTGCCATTTTTTTTTAATTAAAATTATTTTTAAAAATTTCATTTGATTATTAAATGTAAAAAGCTTAATAAATTATTGATAATTTTTAATTTTTTTTTCAAAGTTTTTGTATAATTTAGAGTTTGTGTTAAATATATTTGTAAAAAAAAGGTGGGAGATATGATTATGTGGGAGGATTTATATATATTTTTTAAAAAAGAATGGATAAATAAATAAAATTAAAAAAAAAGGGTTAAAAGAAGGGATAGGGTTTGGTGAGGCATCGAGGTCACGCCCGACTTGGCGGATGAGGTTTAATTACAGACTCGAACAAACACACTGTACGATACACCAAAAAAACTCGATAAAAAAAAAAATATATATATATATTTTGTATATATATGTATCGAAGATCGGAATTTTTTTTTTTTTTTGCTCCCGGCATTCTTATGGCTTTCTTTCCCAGCGTAGCACAGAAGATGTCTTCATAAAACAAGAACCGAAAAATATAATAATGATAAAATAAACAAAAAAAAAAAAAGCACGAAATTATCCAAGTTTCGTAAACACATCTCATTACCCGCCAACTAAACCAGTGATAAAAAAATTGAAAAAAAAAAAATCTCAAAACAACTATCGAGAATCCTTAAAAATATAACCACAAAAAACTAAAAAATAATAAAAAAATTTAACCTCAAAAAAAAATCAAAACAAAAACTATTTTTAAAATGTTTTTTTTACCAATTCATTTTTGTTATATAATTTTGTTTTATGTATTTATTCTTTGAGCATCTTCGAATATAGCTTTTGCCAAAAGATGATGAAAAATTCAAAAAGAATTGTTCAAAAGAACAAAGAATACAAAAAAGAAAAAAAAATTCTTTACCCAAAAGATGACTACAAAAAGTTGAATCTAAAAGTCAACTGAATTTCATTTTTTTTTCTTCTGGTTTTTCAGTGGTTTTTATCTGTTGTATATTGAAGATGGGGACCTGTCTGGACCAACAGTACGATAGAATGTGAAAAAAGGAAGTAAAAAGAAAGAAAAAAAAAAACAAACGAAGAAGAGTAGCTTCTGGGACTTGATTTGTTTTATTTATTTTTAGGTTAGCTACTTTTTTTTTGTGTTTATTCGCTGAGGGAGTGTATCAGCACAGTTTCATGATAGTGTATATGTGTATACATGAAAATGTTGTCGTTGTTTCTTCACTGGTTTTATACGAGAAGTTAAATAACGAAAGAGTTGAAAGAAGGGATCTTTTCTATACTCATGTGGATGGTTGGCCTTTACGTACGAGAAATCTCTCACCGGTGGTGGTCCAATGGGACTCTGCTGGTGGCCCAGCTCGCACTTACACACTCGATCGCACATTCGATCTCTTGTGGCGGCCCTCCAACTCTTTTACTTTATTTTACCATGAGATGACCACGAATATAAACGAGTTCAGCAACTTTATCAAGCCATTGATTTACAAATAAATATATAAAATATAAATTGACAAACAAATATTACATTCTTAGTTATTAACTTTGCAAAAATTAGCTTGGAAAGGCTAAAAAATCATCAACATATGTTGAAGGTATGATGTGTCATTTAAAAATCCAAGTGATGATTTCTATTTTATTTTTTTTTTTGGCGCTAGTCAACGGGTGGTTAGTTACTAATATATTAAAATGCGCCAGGAACTTGATACCCTCCCTGGAAGTTTCTTGACTGATCATCTCAACCCTCTTCAGGTTAAAAAAAAAAAAAAAAGTCACTAGGGGGTTTAAGAAATTGGACCTCAAAGTATTTCGGCAAAAGAAAAAGAGAATAATAATAAAGAGAGAAATCATTTAAAAAAGAAGAATTAAAAAAGAATAAAAAATGTAAAGAAATAAATAACCATATAAAAGACCATTTTTCTTAAAATAAGTAGAATTTTAAAAATCAACAAGACAATTCTAAAGAAGTCAACATGATGGAACTTTAATTTGGGCGTTTATAAGAAATCATGATGGAATGATGAGTATTTTTTAAATTTAAGTTTGGGTGGCAATGAATTTCTGAGGATTTATTCAACTTGTTGACAATTTTTTCGTTATTATTTAAAAACTTAAAAATTCAGAAAGAATGATTTTTCAAAAAAATGTGGTTCAATTAGTCATGGGAATTGTATTTTTGATTGAGCCAAATAATAAGAATGAAAACAAAGATAATTTTGCAATGTTATTTCTATTCTTTTTATTTTATATATATAAATTTTAAAGTGGGGAATATCCGGCGAGTTGAATTACATCAATGTGAATGTTGTCCATCGGTGGCTTATCGATTTTTAACGAGCGTTCGCCTCGGCGATTTACAATCGGAACGTTCGTTAATCAAGTTAAGACCATTATACATATATATACAGCTGGCAGGGCGGCCCAATAAAAAAAAAAAAAAAAAAATAACAAAAACATGCATATATGTTATATAAAAATAATATAAAAATACAAGAGGGAAAGGAATGAAGAGTATAAAGGTATAACAGGAGGACAAAAACAGGATTTTATGATCGCCGACGGATGCGCGGGTAGAGATCACATTAACCTAATCGTTTTGGGCTCCATTTTTGCTAAATAAATTGACTGATTTGCATGGGAATTGAGAAAGTCATAATGTCAAAAAAATAAAATATACATTAAAATATTTATAAATATATAAGAAATGTTGTAACACCTTTTTTGCTTTATCCACGTTTTTTTTTTTTTTCATATTAATGTTAACCGCATGTGTTTATTTAAAGTCATATCGTTAAAATAAAAAAAATATATTAAACACCTATTTTTGGTTTTTAATAATAACGATAAAAAAAAATTAAATTGATAATACAATTTTTTCGTGGTTAAATGCATTATCAAAAGCATCTTTTTGATCATTAAAAAAAAATTTTTACCAGTTATTATCGTATACTGAATGAGCATTAAATTTTTTTAAATTTTAACTTTTTCAAAGTAGTTTCTTTTTTTTTTTTTTTAACGATTTAGAGTGTGAATTTTTAAAATTAAAAATATAAAAATTCATATATAGAATTTAAATGCATATCTTTATTAAAGTTGTCGTATTTTTTTTTTTAATCCAGGTGCTCGGAATTTCGGATAAAACCTTTCAAACTAAAAGTGATCTTTCAATAATAAATAAAAAATTTGCATCACAAATCGATTATGTTACTTCCAAAAAATTGGCAAGTTTAAAAATAAAAAAAAAAACATTTTTTAATACAAAATTTATGATTCTAAAAAAAAAATTTTATTATACCTTTTTTTTTTTTCTTCGTTTGGTCTTGATTTTATTATTTTTTTTTTTGGCTTTCAACGTTTAACATATACTCGTTATTTTTTCAAAGATTTACGCAATCAGTTTACGAATTAATGAATCGCGTGCCCACGCACATAATAACAAAAGAAATAAAAAAATATCTATATTTTTTTTTTTTGGCTTTTCGACTGATTCAATGATTAAGACTAAAGTCAAATAATTAGTGTTGTAAAATACCTCTTATTATGTAAAAAAAAAAAATTGTAATTTAGCTAATTTTGAGTTGTTTATTTATATTTTTTTATTCAACAGTTAATTTATATTTTTTATTTTAATTGGAAATAATGGTTATTATTATTTTTCATCATAATTTAATTAAATATTATATTTTTTATGACAAATAAATTCTGCACCTTTGCAGTTATTATTATTTATAACCTTTTAAGACTAAATATCATTTATCAATAAGATAATATTAATCATTAACTACTTGTACTGAAATCGATTCATATTGACTAGATAAATGAAAAATATTATTTGATTCTTAAATATTATTAATAATAAAATAATTAACATTCGTTTTATCATAACTTGATATTCAATTTTACAAAATATTGATCTCTGATAACATCAAACTTTATCAGTCTTTAGACTTTTAATTATTCTTGTTTAATCATTCAATCTTGGCTGATACATTAATTGCTTTTGATATTAGTCTTTAGACTTTTAATGGATTGCTTTAATATCGATTTGATACATTAATATTGATATCTTGTAGACAAGTTTGCCGATCATAGTCTTAGAAATAGTTGATCATATAATAAGTTTGAATCAAAATGATACATTAATATAAATAATAATAATAATTAGTTGCTATTCATTAATGATTTTTAATGATTATAAGACATTAAAAAAATTTAATCCTTAAATAAGCATGTTGATAAAATCTTAAATTGATTTGATTCAAATAAAAAATTTATTTATACTTTCGTTATATCGATTAATGCTTAATATAAGATTAATCAGGTATGAATCAAATCTATGTTTAATGATAATTATTGATTATTAATACTTGTATAATAAAAATTGTGATAATAAATAATATTTATAATATATATATTTTTTTCAATGGAATTAATAAATGGGCCATACTTTATTATCATTATATTCATATTATTAAATTATAATATTATTAATATTAATATAATGATTTTTATTATTCTATATCAATAAATTATTACATTTATCAATCTTGAACATTATTATTAATATGTAAATTATAAATTAAAATAATTGTATTATTATGTTAATATTCGTTATTTAAATATGTATTTAGTAATTCTTGTCAAAGATGTAAATGTTTAAAGAGAAAAATTTTCATAAAATATAAAAAAATACCAAGATGAGAATAAGCAACATCTCTTACGCGGAAATTACAAACGTGCACTCGACGTTTTAGCATCCTAACTGTACTCACAAGCGTGCAACTATGAAGAGTCTAAAATATGTTTTATGACCAGACGTTTTACGAACGATGAAGAAATGAAAAATGATGAAAAATAAGTAATATTCATTAAAAAAAAAAAAAAAAAAAGAATATTAAATAAGAAACTTGTTAAAAAAATTTTTTAAAAGATGAAAAATAAATAGCGAGAACAAAAAAAAAAGTACATTGTCGATGAGGTTGAGACACTCTTGACCCTTCATGTAAATTACATTATTTTACAAAGAAGTATACGTGACTCTAACGACCATTAAATGCACTCAACTTATATTACATCCTAATATATAAATAGTAGCTGTATATATTTATCATTTTTAAAAATTCATAAATACCCAAAAACAATATATTAAATTTAAAAAAAAATTATTTCCTCAAAAATTTACAATAATTTATCATTTTTTTTTATGAAACAATTTGAAAGCTTTGCGTTTGTAAATTTTTATTTACATGTAATATTTGATATTTTGAAAAGAATGTAAATATTTTTAAATAAATGAAAATTTTTAAAATGATTAAACAGAGGTAAATTCTGTATTAGTAAATATTTCCCATACTTGCGAGTATGCCGGATAAGCCAATATATGGATTAATGAAAAACCAAGAATTTCACATGCCATGTCCATCGTTTTGATCATCCAATAGATGATGGTTTCAACAAGCATATACACATGACTGACTGAGGTTTGCTTACGGGTAAATGTATATATGTATATATTATAAATACGAGAGAGAGAAGATAGAAGCATTTGTGATACCAGGATGATGCAGTTTATTCAGCGTAAATGTATACAGTATATGTACATATACCTCATCATCATCATCATCATCATCATCATCATCATTTTGAGACTTGTATATATATAGATACATGTATGTTCTGTATATATATGCATTTAAACACCAGTATGAGCTAGCTCATGCCTCAAGCGATTGCGATGGTAATCGCAATGTTGAGAATATATACATATACATCTATACACATTGTAGCCAACTATTGCTTCCTAGATACCACAATTAGCTTCTGATCAGAGAGTTAATTAGGTTGAATTCAAAGCATATATTCATCAAAAAATATAAATGCCATTATACTTTATGTATTCACCTTTGTATAAATTAATTTTAAATATTTTTTCGAAAAATGAATTGATTTTTATTTTTTTTTCATCAACAAAATATATGGTGAATACAGCTTCAAAGTGCATCTTGTATTAATACCGACGATGAATAAAAAAATATATTAAAAATCACAATATAATGTGATAAATCTATGTCGCGATCTGTACACACTTGAATCGTATTTTTTTTTTTGTATTTTTAAATGTATTCTTTAGTTTTATTTATTTTATTTATTTTATTTATTTTATCCCAAAAAAAAAAATTGATTCTTGGTTTTTTTTAAGATGTATGTTTTTATTTTCATTGTTTTAACTTTATTATACGTTTTTCGTCATGGTAATGTGTGTAAATAAAAAAAAAAAAGCATAGTAGCTGGCAAGCAGAGTTTTTTTTAAAATGGACATTTATTTAAAACGTGTTGCCACCACCTTTTGCCTGCGTAAACGCGCGATTCTCTCGATTATATTTATTTCGTTTTTTTTTTACAACTTTTTTTCATATATATCTGCACAACACACATGGTATATAAAAACGAAGAAATATGTAAATTCAAGATACACGTGGGGTGAACTCGAGGGTGGAATTTATTTGTCGCTTACCACACTGCGGAAAAATTTAACAAAAAAAAAAAAAACTTTCTTTTTTTACCGTCAGATATAAATGAATAAATATTAAACTCATGTTCTACAATGGTATGAATTTTTTTTCAAAAAGAACAAAAAAAAATATAAATAAACTTATGAATATCCATTAGATTTTTAAATTAAAAAATTCCAACAAAAAAAAAACAAAATACTTTTAAATAAAAATTATTCCTAACAAGGTAATTAGAGTAAATTTTTTTTTATAAAATGTAAAAAAAAATATATATTAAAAATTTCTTCAACAATAATAATCAAGTCAATTTTCAGCTGATCTTGCAAATGTCAAAAAACAAAAAAGTAATTTTTCATATTTTACATGTAGCTTGGGGGGTTTTTCTTACAAACTCGTCTCGAGATAAAATAAAATGTAAACAAGGATTATATAGATGAATATAGTGTTAAGGTTGTACACAATGATGAAGTTTTTAAAAATAAAAAAAATAAAATATATATATAAAAAAAAGTAAGGTAAGAAAGCAAGTCAAGTCCTCAGGATCTCATTTACAGTACAAATTAGTTGTAGGTTGGGTCCCAAGGGCCCTCAGTCCCTCCACCCTTTAAGTTAATGGTCGCTGAGCACGCAAAGAAGGTTGAGTTTAATGAAGACCGCGCGTTATCCGTGACGAAGACCGCGTGGCTCTGCTGCATATATATACACACAACACATATACCCTTAACCTTATTTAATACATACATGTATATATGAAATTTAAAATAATCATAATTATCATAAAAATATGTATCCGACTAATACAACTACAAACACGCATTGATATAATTTATAATATGCAAGTTTGAAAAATAAAAATAATACAAAAAAAAAAAAAAATGAAATGATATGTGTGTGTTGTGGAAGTAGGCAAGATGATGATGATGAAAAAATCATGATCAACACATGAATGCAATTTAAACGAAGATTTATGCTATACAGTGGTGTAAATATTAACAACAATATGCAATCTTGGTACTCATTGTCCGACAACAAGCGTACCACGCGTGCCACTGACCCGCAATTATTTATTTATATATATTTTTTTAAAATTTAATATTTATATTTATTCTATTTTCATTCAATTGTTGTGTTATTAAGAGATTTAAAAAGTTTATTCATTTAGGTCAAATTTAAAGTCCATGGCAAAAAAAAAATATAGAGTCGAACTTAAGGTCGGAGTCAGTCGTCAGAGTCAGACTTTGGGTCGGAATCAGAGTTGGTACGAGTAGATACTGTTGAATTTTGAAATTTAAGTGTTTATTTATTTAATTGTGTTGTTATTAAATTAAAATAGTTTATTCACACACATTTAGGTCAATCTTAGAACCCATATTTCGTAAAAAACGTAGAGTCGGATTTAAGGTCAGAGTCAGAGTCGGACTTAAGGTCAGAGTTAGAGCCGGTGCATGTAGATATTGTTGAATTTTGAAATTTGAGTGTTTATTTATTTAATTGTGTTGTTATTAAATTAAAAGAGTTCATTTACACATATTTAGGTCAATCTTAGAATCCATATTTCAAAAAAAACGTAGAGTCGGATTTAGGGTCAGAGTCGGACTTAAGGTCAAAGTTAGAACCGGTGCAAATGGATACTGTTGAATTTTAAAATTTGAGTATTTATTTCGTTAAATATGTTATTATAAGACTCAAAGGGTTTATTCACGAACATTTAGGTCAAACTTAGAATCCATATTTCAAAAAAAAAAACGTAGAGTCAGAGTTAGGGTCGGAGTCGGTGCAAGTAGATATATCTGACTTTTAAAATTTGTTTATTTATTTAGTCAAATTTTCGTGACAATTAAAAACAAAAAAAAATACAAAGAATTTAGAAATAGAAGAGTTAAAAAAAAGGTTAAACTTACACTTAAGTCATCCATCGTTATATTTGTCTTTTTTTTTATCTTGACAGATTCCACGAAAGGCTTAATCCCACAGGCGCCACACAAAAATCCCGGAAATTCACTCTTATAAAAATCGACCACCTTCACTTTCACATTAATAGCAAATTTATTTATATAAAAAAAAAAACAACCAATTAAACCAATGTATATTTAAATAATTAATTATTTATAAAAAAAAAAAAAAAAAATAAATTGATTTTAAAAATTTGGAGTTGAGGTGCCAATTACTGCTAGCCTCCAACTCCAACACAGTTGAATAATAAAAACACCGACAAACAACATTGTCTGTCAATCGTTGAAATCACCAATAAATAAAAAAATTAAATAAAAAATTAGTTAAATAATATAAAAAAATTCACAAAATAATTGTAATTAAAATATAAATTTAAAAACACAATGTATTATTTTTTTTTAAAAAAATAATAAAAAACACAATCACAAATAATTTGAAAATAATAATTAAATATTTATTTAAAATAAATAATAATTTATATTTATTAATAATAATAAAATAATAATTTAAAATTAAATAAAAATTTTAAGTATATTATTTGAAAAATAAAAATTGAAATAAAAATTTGACACAACCGACCCTAACAGCGGCGTGGTCGATGTCGAACTGACTCACGCTTTCAATTCGTTTGTCGACGAACTAGCACGATGTGACTCCGTTCGGGTTTTTAGTTTGGAGTAAGGTGGCAAGTTGTAGAGAGGGAATACAGAAATACATAAATGCGCCGACACTAGAATCACACGCACACACATGTTACAATTTATTTAACAACTTTTTAATATAAATGACAGTATGAAAATAAATAAAAAAAAAAATAATAATAAATAATCAAGTAACTTGTAAAAATTGCATCTTAAAAATAACAATATAAAAATTATTTTAAATTTAATGAATTGGTTGTAGGCAATGCAACAAAATGTACAAAGTTATAAATAAATATTAACGACTTTCAAGTTGTATGTAGGGTTATCATATTTTAATCCTTTATTATTGATTCGCTTGGCTAAGACACTCGCAAGTACTCAGTGTCGTTTGTGATTAATCTGATTATAAAATAATTGTATATATACAACTAATAACGTATATTAAATGTAAATAAATATGTCGACCTCCCCATAGCAATCATAAATTAAATATCATGATTATTCTTGTTATTATTATTTATAATAAAACATTGTATGGCTTGAAATTTGTTGACATGTAATAAAAGCATACTTGGTGTTTTTTAAAAATTTTTTGCTTTTTTGAAGGTGATTTTGGAGTATAATTTTTTTAAGGGTATATTTTATTTTAACTTTTAAGGGAGTTTAAGAAAATGTATTTGTTGACGTGTCATAAAAATATAGCCAGTGTTTTGAACAATAGTTGTTGTTGTTTTTTTTGTTTCTTTTTTTATAAATTCATTTTTTCTTTTAAGGGTAGAGGATTTTCTTTAAGGGGGGTTTAAAAAAATAATAAAAGCTATATGGGTGAAATTTTGATGGATGAATTGCAAAATCTGTGGTGATGGAGGTTTGATTGGAAATCTTAATATAATACTTGTTTTGTTATATGTTGAATTGAGTGTTAAGTTGATAGAGATTATTATTATTATATTGATTTTTTTTATTTTGTATATTTTATTCGTTGCATGAATGCCAAAATAAAAAAAAGACTCATTTAAATTTAACTAAAAAAAAACTCATCTAATTTTAATTATTATTATGTCAATAATGCAATTTAAAAGAAAGGTATTTTTAAAAAATATTATGACATTTTTGATAATAAAAATAATTTAACAATGTAAACATAATTTAACATTGTAAATAAAATTTACCAAAAAGTGAATTATAATTATTTTTGTTTATATTTTTTTAAATAAATATTTAACATATGGTTTTATTAAAAATACCACCACTGCACTTGTTTATATAAATTAAATTTCAGCTATTTTAAACACGACGATATTATTTCCATGAAATATACGAGACTCTTCAAAGCTTAAAATATAATTATAAATTTGTTTTTTATAAAAATTATTTAGAGTTATACCTGTGGGTTGGAAACAAGATATATATATATAGAGCGTGTTACTTGTGACGTTTGAATTTTGCTACCGGAGGCCGAAACCCTTTTTCAGACTACATTTTTTTAAAATTTATTTCTTTTACATATATATTTTATTTATTTTTTTGTTGGCGCGATTCGATCGCTCGACGGTTTTTCCACTGTGAATTACGGCCACCTTTCGAATAGCCGAAGGAAGAGCACATACAGGCCAAAAGAATAACGCAAAAGAAAGTAAAAAAAAAAATTAAAATAAAAATAAAAAAACATAAAATGAAGGGCAAGCAGATTCGATTATCCGTTGGTAAGATTGACTATATATAATATATAAGATCGTCTTATATGTTGACTCTAAATTAATTCTTTTTTAATTGTTTTCATTATCAGATAGTTTGCAAGATTCAATCTTAATAACAGACTTGCATATACACCATGGTACTTGATTTTTATAGTCAATATTTATTCAGGATGTCTCCGTTAATTTAACACACTTATTTACCAATCAAAAAATAAATATATAAATATACGCAAAAAAATTCAAATATTATTTTTTAATAAATTATTATTTTTATCCACAAAATTTATTATTATTGTTCAATCAAGTAAATATATTTAATAAATTTAAATTTTAAATACCCTATATTAAGATGATAATATTTGGGGTAATATCAATCTTCGAAAAAATTAATTCAAGATTATAAAAAAATATTTTTAAATTCGCATATATATTTTCAATATTTTTTTTTAATTAAAAAAAAAAATTTTCTGCTTTATATAATCTGATTTTTTTTTTTTTTTCTTGAAATAGGGTTTATTTAAAAATTTTATTAAAAAAATTATCAATTTAATATTGAATTTTTATACGTCATGTTGGGAGTGAGACTCGATGTCTTATCGTGTGAGACTGGAGCTGGCCCTGGAGGCGGCAAGATTCACGCGGGTGGCCGTGTTGATCGTAGCACGGCAACTGATGAAAAAAAAATAATAAAAAAAAAGACATTGCACTCATGGGTTTTATCTCGTTTTTATATGAAACAAAAAAGGATAAAAGACAAAGATGTGTCTACTCAATATATACCTGATGTATAAAAAATAAAAATATAAAAAATAAGGCATCTTGTTGGCATCGTGCTGCGATCAAATACAGTGAAAACTAGAGAGGACAACTATGGTGGCTTCCATTTGTCTCAGTGGTGCGACATTTTGGAATTTCCTGTCACACAAGATTCAGTTCTTCGATAGTTATTTAAATAATTCAAACAAAAAATAAAAATACATAATTACATGGACACTTTTAGCCTTTTACTACTCACGAAATCGAAAGTTTAAATCATGAAACATTAATATTTTTTCTCATCAAGTCAATTATTACTCAATAACCGATTTATAAAATTTAGATTTTTTTTTTTTTTTTAAATTTTATTCAGCATTGTATAATGGATTCAAAATTCAAATTTCAAACTGAATAAATATTTTTTGTATCGAAGAAATGATTTTCTCAATTGGGTCGTTATTTTTTTTTTAATTCGAAAAAATCTCTTGGAATTAAGTAATTTATTTTGTTTAGAAAAAGCAAGCCAAGACAATGACTAGAAAAAAAAGGTATTAATTTAAGACTTGGTTATTTTCATTTAAAAATTATTACAGTTCAAATTTGGATAAATGTTTTCACGAGAAAAAAAAAAGAAGAAAAAACAAGATGCGAATAAATGAAAAATGAATTTATAAAAATTGTAAAATACAAAATACATGATTATAATTTGAATAAAGACCTGTAGATGAATATACATAAAGACTGAGTCATGATTGCAAGAAATCGCAGTGTTATATGCAATATTGGCTGCGTGTATAGTCAATGTGCAGAGCTCGATGAACTTGTGACTGTAAAAATTGCAAACGATGCGGATAGTAAAGAAGAAAACACGACGGGAATGTATGGTTTAAGGCACATTGAAAACTAACAACGGTGCTCTAACATTGTACACACAAATATATATATATACACATATTTATTTTGCATTTCTCCATGGAATTTGATAGTGCATAGGTATAAATATTTAAACATTGATATACCTCAACAAGGAAAATACACAGTGATAATATATTTGTAATCTAATTCTCACTAATGTCATAAATTTTGCAAGACTAAACAAATTGATGATCATAAATCATTCAGCAAACTTGATAAATATATTTGCGAGTTAACACTATTATTACATCTAAATTATATTCATGACAAAATCATCAACACTGCATCTGCTTGATACAAACAATATTCTATACACTGTGAAGATTATTTATCTTTTTTTTTTTTTGAATTTTATATTTAAATTTATACTCAACTTACCCAAAGAGTTCATAACCAGCATCACATGTATAACTTGCTTGTGGATCAGATGACAATGAATTAGCAGACAATGAAAGTTTTGAGTTCGTTGGCACTGCAGGATGGCTACATTTAATTTCTAAAATCAAAAGAAAAAAAACAAATAAATATAAAAGTTATAAATAAATAAAAAATATGCGTTCGTTTGATTGGCTTTACTATAAGAGATAATTACTTTCTATATTTAATTATTCAAACGTTTCGGTTGGAAATTTATATGGCGGAAAATATTCAGGGGGTTCTGCTTTATATATTCAAAAATTTTCATAATTTTCTAGCTTTGCGTTTGTTCTTAAATAAATAAATGAAAACTCGTCCGTTTCATCGGCTGCACCTCGGCTCTGACTAAATTTGATAAATTGTATCAATTACTTTCTCAATTTTCGTTAAATTCAACGTGTTGTTTTGTTTGTTTTTTTCATTCAAAACTTTTTATATTAGAATTAACAATTTAAAGCTATATAAATTTATCATTTATATATATCGATTTTACTTTCTATGTAAATTTAAGTTAACGCAACTTAAAGTCAGAACAAACACAAACTTTATACAAGCAAAATTGTAAATTTACTTGACACAAATAAAAATAAAAATATTATAAACAATTGATAAATAAATAAAAATATATATGTACAATTGTGTTAAAATTTATATTCACAATTGAATATAATAATAAATTAAATAGTTAAAAATAAATGTTGATGTAA